>NC_053152.1:20430634-21807300 GCF_016808335.1 Panicum virgatum | reverse complement strand
TGACCGGTTGGCGCGGCCGGTCTGACCGGTCGCCGGCGAGCTTCGTTCGGTTCTGATCATTGCGAGCCTACGCGTTCTAGCGCTTGTGTGTTGGCCAATTTAGCATCAACATACTTTTTGGCGACTCCACTGGGGACAGATTTGAGTTCATCGGGCACAATGTCCGGTGAGAAGGTGGATCCCAAGGTAGATGCAACTCCCATCGACATCAAGTACGAAGACATACCTGAGGAGACGTGCAAGCAATTCGATGCGGCATTCTAGAAGGAACAGGAGGACGCCGAGAAGAGATTTCTTGCATGCTTCGGGAAGACTCGACAAGGCGTGTTCAAGAAGGAGGAGTTCAACATACCCACATTCGCACCGCCACCGCTGAACCCATCTACTATGGCTACAACTGCTGCTTCATCTACTTCCACTCCAAGCGAGATAAGTTTTACCTTCGATTCTATTAAGCAGTTTGCCGACGCCTTTTTGAGTAGATTCGAACAGTCCCAAAAGCTTACACAAGATATACTTATGGACTTGAGTATGCAAAACAAGGGGAAGAAAACTTTCAATGATTATTCCAATTTTTCCCCTAACCCTACTCTTTTGGCTGCACCGTCAGAGAATTATCAGTATGGTATGCCGCCGAATTACTTCGCAGGACAGATGCCCCCGCCGGGCTCAGTTCGGCCATCCAGGGCCGAACCGGTCAGATCAGTCGCTCCGACCGGTCAGACCGGTGCCCCGGAGGGCGGACCGGTAAAACCGGTCACTCAGATCGGTTAGACCGGTGCCATGGTGCTCGGTTCGGCGTCACAGCCACAAGTCACGCCTCCTCCAGCTTTAGTTGACTATATCCTGGAGCGAGAATTGGCAGATTTTGTGCCGCCGTATACGACAAAGTCATACGGTGAACCCCCTTTTCCTCCACCGTTGCCCAAGGATGTTTGCGATAATTAGCTTAGGGCCAATCCACAGTATGCCACACAAATGATGTCCACTACTAATCCTACGACACATCGTTTTGGCCAAGCATCTACGGGTAACTATGAGGCCGATCTTTCTAGGATGAGAGAAGATCTGGCTGACATGTTTAAAGAAAAACTTGGTTTTGTTGCGGGTAGGAGTCAGCTATATCGTAGGCCGTATGTTGATGCTTTTGATTTGATTCCTTACCCCACTGGTTGGCGGGTTCCTGATTTTGTCAAGTTTAGCGGTGATGATAACCGATCCACTTGGGAGCATATTAGCCAATATATTGCTCAACTTAGAGAAGTCGGTTCTAGCAAATCTTTGCGTGTTCGCCTGTTTTCTTTATCTTTGACTAGAACGGTTTTTTCTTGGTTTTCGTCGTTAGCTCCTAACTCGATTCGTTCTTGGGACGAATTAGAGCAAAAGTTTCATGATCACTTTTTTAGCGGGGATAACAAAACTAAGTTGATGGATTTGACATCGGTTAGACAGGGTAGAGATGAGTCTATCCTAGAGTACTTTAAAAAGTTTAAAGATATTAAGAACCGATGCTTTAATTTGTCACTTTCTGAAAAGAATTTGGTTGACTTGGTTCTTGCGGGTTTGCATTCTAGTTATAGAGAAAAGCTTGATGGTTCGAGTTTTTATTCTATAAATCAGCTTCAAGCTAAAGCTTTGAGTCAAGAGACAAGGTTTAAAAAAGAAAAAGGCACCTACAAGTCCCATCGTTCAAACACTCATGTTGTTGAATATGATTCCGATTCATCGGACGATGAGGACAAAGAGGTATATGCTACTGAGTTTGTCTGGCCCGCCTCGGCCAAACCGTCTACTTGTACGTCTCTTAAGTCGACTCAAAAGAATCGGCAAGAGGAGATGAAGTTTACTTTCGATGTGTCCAAGTGCGATCGCATTTTTGATGAATTATTATGTCTTGGGCATTTGAAAGTTACTCATGTTATACCGCCGCTTGAGGAGCTAAAGCGGCGCGCTTATTACAAATTTCATAATTCTTCATCTCATGCGACTAATGATTGTAATGTGTTTCGTCGACAGGTACAATCGGCCATAAATGAAGGACGATTGGCCTTTCCGTAGATGAAGATAGATAAAGCTCTGTTCCCAGTTCATGCCATTTATCTCAACAATGCAAAGGTGCTGATTCGGCCAGATCAAGCCGAAGGGGCAAAAGGCAAGAATGTGATCATTGGTGATGAAAGGCCGTTGACTGTTGATAACAAGATTCTGGCCAGGGAGGTGATCCAGAAGAAGACTCCTGATGGGAAGAAGAATCTGAGAATCATACTTAAGCCTCGCGGGCTCGGGGAACAAGAGGGTTCTTCAGGCGACCGGTCTGCTGCTCAGCAGGAACCGGTCAGACCGGTTGCTCCGACCGGTCAGACCGGTCCTGGTGGCCGGTCAGACCGCCCTGGTGGTCAGCCCCGGACATTCAAGCCAAATCGCCCGGAAGTGGGTACATGGAAGACTAATCAGCCAAAGGTGCAGGGCAAGCTTGCGAACCAGTAGCCTACCTTTGGCCAACTGTTGAACAAGTACTCAAAGGCCGTTCGAAGCGATCGGCCCCTAAAAAAGAGACCGAGGTCACCTCCGCGTCAAGGTGCACCTTCATCTCCTAGGAGAGAATCAAGCAAGCGCAAGGGTGATGTGGTTACTTTGTTTCTCCTCAGCAGATGCAACCGATGTATGCTACAATGCCATGGGCTCCACCGGCGTCAGATTCTCAGTTTCCCACATGGGAGAATGGGGGATTTTTGATGCAATGTTATCTGATGTCGTATCCACCACACTTCCAGGGGGAGGGAAGCTCCAGAGGACCTGTATTTGATAGGTTGAAGTAGCCGGTTCATGACTGATTGGGTCAGCACCAATCTGGTCAGGGGCAGAACCCCGGTCCGATCAGACCGGTCTACCCCGACCGGTCAGACCGGTCTCAGCAGAGGCCAGCCCAAGTTCGTCTAGTTCGCCAGGAATATCATGTCAAAGAAAAGAAGGACGAACTAGTGCCAATGCAAGTTGATTCTGAGAAGGTTCCAGCTGCGAAGGTTGTGCAAGTTGAAGATGGTAAAGGAAAAGCTCAAGATGCACAAGTGGGACTGGTGATCGTTGAGAAACCAGTCAACATTTCTTAGAAGCTTGTGTTGGCCAATGATCATGAGGCCAGCAGCAGCAACCTCAAGGACCAAGACAAGGAGAAGTACTTTCAACCTAGGTGGTGCCCACCGGGATTGATACATACTCAGAAGAGGAGGTTGCAGCGCCTTCGCTGCCAAGAACAGAAGGAAAAGGAGGCAGAGAAGTTATGGGATGAGCAGTTCGACAAGTACAGACCAAGGATCCCTCAAGGCAAAATGTGGCAGGTCAAGGCAGCCGATCAGCCCATAGGACCGGTCGTACCGCTCCAGCCGACCGGTCAGACCGGTGTCCCAGACCGGTCTGACCGCTCAGAGCAACCGGTCAGACCGGTCGACCCAGAACCTGAGTAGAAAGCCGAAGAATGTGTCCCCACTTCGGCTCCTGGTGCATCAGAGGTTCCAGCAACTCCCTCCACAGTAGAGGACGAGGAGTTGGTGGATTATGAGGCTTCTCCGGAACGCACAAACATGGAGATCAATGTTGTGCGCTTTTCTGATGATTATTGGGCGATTTCGGAGGAGGAGACAGCACATCTGGACTTTGGGCCCCACGAAGCTATATTTCAGAAGCCCAAGAATTTGGACAATCACTTGAGGGCTCTCTATGTGAGGGGGCACATCAACGGGAAGCCAGTTTCTCGTATGTTTGTGGATAGTGGGGCGATTGTGAACTTGATGCCCTATTCACTGTACAAGAAGCTTGGCGGGATGGACGAAGAGCTCATCAAGACAAACATGACGGTCAGCGGCGTTGGAGGAGGTGATCCCATTGGTGCCAAGGGGGTTCCTTCAATGGAGTTGACTGTTGGGAGCAATACAGTTGCTACATCGTTCTTTGTCTCCGAGGTGCAAGGTAACTTTAACCTCATACTTGGGTGTGATTGGATTCATGCAAATCAATGTGTACCATCTTCCTTCTACCAGTTTCTTATTCAGTGGATCGGCGATGAAGTTGAGGTTGTGCATGGTGATGCCTCTTCCTTCATTGGTACTGCCAATTCTGAGTTCATTGGTGCACATGATAACATCAAGTGTTTATCGGGCCTAGACTTGTTCGATTACGACTTGATCAGTTGCACCAAGGAGGGTTTTGTCTCTGCAGTCTTAAAGCCGATGGAGAATTAGCTACACTTACTTCTATGATGCAGTGGGGCAATGACACAGAGCCAACCGGTCAGACCGCTTCCTCTGACCAGTCAATCGGTCAGACCGGTGCGCCAGACCGGTCCAAATGCAGACTGGCTGCAGTAGTGCATTGAACACTATCGAGACAAGGCAAACGATATGTGAGAGACTATTGAAGACTTGGATGACTTAGATAAGTTAGGCCAAGGTTTTATGTCGGCTGATCCTTTAGAAAAGGTAGATATTGGAGATGGTTCTATTCCTAGGCCGACTTTTGTAAATGCAAACTTATCGGATGATTGTAAAGCCGATTTAATAGAGTTATTAAAAGAATATGTCGATTGTTTTGCATGGGAATACTCTGAGATGCCTGGTTTGAGTCATGATTTGGTTGAGCATCGGCTGCCGATTAAGGCTGGTTTTAGACCTTATAAGCAACCTTCTAGGTGTTTTAATTCTACTATTTATGACCGAATAAAAGAACAGGTCAATCGTTTATTAGATGCTGGATTTATTCGGTCTTGTCGTTATGCGGAGTGGATCTCTAATATTGTGCCTGTTGAGAAGAAAGATTCGGGCAAGATTAGAGTGTGCATTGATTTTAGAGATCTTAATAAAGCTACTCCTAAAGATGAATATCCTATGCCTATAGCCGATATGTTGATCGATGAGGCTTTTGGACATCGTGCTATCAGTTTTCTTGATGGTAATGCGGGTTGTAATCAAATCTTTATGGCCGAAGAAGATACGTCTAAAACGGCCTTTAGATGTCCTGGTTTCATTGTTTTATTTGAGTGGGTTGTTATGAGTTTTGGTTTGAAGAATGCTGGTGCTACTTATCAAAGAGCTATGAATTTGATCTTCTTTGATTTGATTGGCATTATATTGGAGGTCTATATTGATGATATTGTGATTAAATCGGCCGGCTTGAGTCATCATTTGGCTGATTTAAGACTTGCTCTTGAGAGGATGCGTCAGTATGGATTGAAGATGAACCCGCTCAAGTGTGCTTTTGGTGTATCGGCTGGGAAGTTCTTAGGCTTCATTATTCATATGAAGGGCATAGAGATTGATCCTAAGAGAATTGAAGCCATGAAGAAAGTGGAGGCTCCTGCTTGCAAGAAAGACTTGCAAAAGTTTCTGGGCAAAGTGAATTACTTGAGAAGATTTATTTCTAATTTGTCCAGAAAGATTGATGCTTTTACTCCTATTCTTCGGTTAAAGAATGAAGCTAAATTTACTTGGGGGGCAGAACAGCAAGAAGCTTTTGAGAAGATCAAGAAGTATTTGTCTTCACCACCGGTTCTCAAGGCGCCTAAGAGAGGTATTCCTTTTAGGCTTTATGTGGCTGCGGAAGACAAAATAATTGGTGCTATTTTGACTCAAGAAACCGAAGGAAAAGAGTATATTATCACATATGTTGGCCGATGACTTATTGATGTGGAAACAAGGTATACATTTATTGAGAAACAAGGTATACATTATATTATGCTTGTACCAAATTGAGGCATTATCTTTTATCAAGTACTTGCGTAGTTACTTGTCAAGCCGATGTTATTAAGCATATGCTACAAAAGCCGATTTTGAGTGGTAGAATCGGAAAGTGGACTTATGCGCTTGTTGAATATGATTTGGCCTATGAGTCTTTGAGAGCTATTAAAGGCCAAATTGTAGCGGATTTCATTATTGAACATCGGATTAATGATAAGCGTGATTTGGAAGTCGGCTATATTACTTGCACACCATGGAAGTTGTTCTTTGATGGATTGGCTTGTGATGATGGACAAGGGATTGGTGCTGTTCTAATTTCTCCGAATGGTACTATTTTTGAGTTCTCAAATCGATTGGAAGAAGAGTGCACGAACAACCAAGTTGAATATGAAGCACTTCTATTTGGCTTGGAGTTCTTAGAATCAATGGGCGTTAAACATGTGGAGGCTTATGGTGATTCACTTCTAGTGGTGCAGCAAGTATCCAAGGTATGCCAATGCTGTAACGGTTCTTTAAATGCATATCTTGATAGTTATCTTGATATTATCTCTTGCTTTGATGAATTTGTAATCTGACATATTCCAAGAGATAGTAATCAGAAGGCAAATGCTCTGGCTCAGCAAGCATCTGGCTATAATGTTACAAGAAAATATTTTAACATGAGAAAGCCGAAGCGAGCAACAGCTGAGTTACTGGTTCTGGACGAACCGGTCAGACCGGATGCCCCGACCGGTCTGACTGCCCAGACCGGTCTGACCGGTCCAGAAACTAGTCTGACCGGTCAGGCTGCTGAAAACAGCAACTCGGCCGATTCTTCCAATTCCAAAGGGAAGGCCGAGGTTGCCGACTGAAGGGTGCCTATTGTGACATACTTAAAGGACCCTAGTCATGGCGCGGAAAGGAATATTCGGCGTTTGGCATTTAAATACGTTTTGATCGACAATGAGCTTTATTGTCGAACCGCCGAAGACATGCTTCTCAAGTGCTTAGGTTCTGATCGGGCCCGTATTGCTATGGGAGAAGTTCATGAAGGCATATGTGGTACACATCAATTGGCTCCTAAAATGAAGTGGTTAGTTAGGAGAGCTGGTTTCTATTGGCCGACTATGATGGCAGATTGTTTTAGATATTATAAAGGGTGTGAAGAATGTCAGCGATTTGGTAATGTTCAATTGGTGCCTGCTGCGTTATTGCATCCTATTATCAAGCCATGGCCATTCAGAGGTTGGGGGTTGGATTTCATTGATCAGATTCATGCCCATTCTTCAAAGGGACATTGCTTCATGTTGGTTGCTACTGATTACTTTACTAAATGGACCGAAACAGTTCCTTTGAAGAATATGACGCACCGGGTGGTAATTGAGTTTATTACAGGGCATATTATTCATAGATTCGGTATTCCTCAAACTTTGACAACGGATCAAGGTTCACCTTTTTTTTCAAAGGAGGTACGTGATTTTGCCGAATCATATAAAATTAAGATACTCAATTCATCTCCATACTATGCTCAGGCCAATGGTTAGGCCGAGTCTAGTAATAAGATCTTGATAAAGCTCATCGAGAAGAAGATAGAAGAAAATCCTAGGAGGTGGCATGAGGTATTATCTGAAGCATTGTGGGCTCATCGTATATCTAGACATGGTGCTACTAAAGTTACTCCTTTTGAGCTTGTTTATGGTCAAGAGGCCATTTTGCTTGTTGAGGTGAATCTGGACGCTTATAGATTGGCTAAACAAAATGACTTTTCCGCTATTGATTATTATGACTTGATGATGGACAATATTGATGAAGTAAGCGACAAGCTGTAACACCCGGTTTATAAAAGAGCATAAACCGAGCAATCATATACGTGCCAGGATCAAGTCACACGTATATACAACAGAATGAACAGTATATCATAGCACATATCACGTAAAAAGATATAATAAAGCGAATACGAATGTTATTTATTACAATAATGACAAAAATGTCTGATACAGCGGAAACGAAGTACAAAATACGATAAAGCTCTCCGAAGCTGAAGCAGGGCGCCACAGGGACGTCGACTGGGAGACGAAGCACCTAGAAGTCCTCGTAGTCCTGGTAGCGCTGGACGAACTCCCTCGTGTCGGCAGGAACTGAGCAGCAGTAGCGTAGCCAAGAGGAAAAAGTAGAGAAGAGGCAAGAGTGAGTACACAACTTGTACTCAACAAGTATAACACAAACTATGAGGCTCTAGGCTGGCTGACTCAACTGCATTAGCTTTTAAGTGTTGGCAAAATTTTATTAAAGCTATTTACTATGAGGTGATGAATTACCATTGACCCAGTTACATAGTAATTAATCAGAATTAATTAAGAAACTACTGGGAACCAAACCGAAACCAAGCCACCAAGGTAAACCCCGAGAAGCACCTCCCTCGTCGGAAGGAGATAACTTCACTAATCAAAAGGAGGATCTGGGCCGCTCATAACCGTGAGCACGGCTAGTATACCAGTTTTACACTCTGCAGAGGTTGCACATCTTTACCCACAAGTCGTGAGCTACGCCAGTTGTTCATCACACTTCCTTAGGTGAGATGGCCAGCGACTCACTACGAGGCCTTTAAAAAAGAATCTCGTTGGTAAGGCGTAACCGCGAGAGTTAGGTCGGCGACGATGGGGCCCACCTCCGGGGGTACAAGCACAGGAGCGCAATCCAAGCACAGACCAAGCCGGAGGAGCAGGGACCATTGAAGCTTACTACTCTTGCCCCGCAGGTAAGTTACTCCAAACCAAAAAGATCTAATTATTACGCCAAGTCTATCCCATTCTAGCCTTGTGGTAGCGCTGTTGTCCCAGGTTGTCGCTCTATGAACCGGTCCTTATGGAGAGTGGCCAACCAAGCACTAAGCACCGTGCTGGCCCCCTAAACCATGTTTCTACAAAAACATCTTTTAACGAGACGTGAGCCACTCAAGCCACACAGAGTGCCACGCTCAGAATTAAGTTCAAGTAAAACATTAATCAATTTAATTAAAAAGGACCAGAGTGTGTTATAGCGCAGCCACCTAGCACAACTAACCAAAATGCAACCCAAAGGTATATATAAAGGATATAAAGTGGCTAGGAATGTCCTTATAGGCATACAGTATTAAAATGCAGTATGAAAATGTATTTAAAGGTGATAGGTTGTTCATGTTATACTTGCCTTCCTCGTACTGCTCCTGCTGCTGCTCAAAGTGCTCGGAAGACGGCTGCTCCTGGTACTGGTACTGAGGCTCCTCAGATGGATCAACGTCTACTCACGAACACATGGCCAAAACAATGCACGAAAATAAGCATACAAACAAACATTAACAAAAACTAAGAAACAGTACATCAATACATGAAAACAGCACACTAAACTACTCTAAAACTATTCTACGCGTTACAACGATCGCGTGAATATAAAGAACGCTAAAAACGGAGCTAAAACGCATTTTCTGGGCTAAAAACAAGTTCTAGGGGCTTATTTGTAAGAAAACTGAAGCTTCAGGGGCTTTTCTGCTAAAACCGAGGACTAAAACGTAAATAAACATTAAACCTAAGGGCTATCGTGCAAAACCAACGGCTCTGGACGGCGGGTTTGAAATCCAGGAAGCTCAGGGGGCTGCGTGCTAAAAACGGGACTAAATTGTAATTATTTTTCAAAGGCTATGGAGCGCGGGTTGATTGTAGAAAACTTCAGGGGTTCTTTAGCAAAAGTGCGGGGCGAACCGGTAAGTTTGGATCTGGGCGCTTGGATCTGGATCTGGCGGCTTAGAACAGATCGGCTCGAGATCTAATCTTGGCCGTTGATTCAGGATCGGGCGGTCACGGGCGGTTTGGGGCGCGGGCGGCGGCGCTGGGTCGCCGGAGCTCTGCTCCCGCGGCGGCGCTGCGCCGGAGTCGCCAATCTAGGCCTTCCCGGGCAAAAATCGAGCGGGGCTGGGGTCTATAAGCCTCTAGGCGACACGCCTAAACCACTGGGGTATCTAGGGAGGTGGTGCGGGACTGGGAGCATGGCCCTCGACGGCGAGGGCGGCTCGGCGGCCACGGAGCTAGTCGGAGCGCGGCGCTCGGGCCGCGAGAGTGGGCTGCGGACTACGGTAACATGCCAAAAAGGAAGCACGGGCGGAGAATGTCCTCACCGAGTCTTGGAACGGGTGGGGCGTGTCGCGGAAGGGGGGTCGCCGGCGAGGTCGAGCGGAGACGGCCGGTCGGAGGTGGTGGCGCGGTCGAAAACGTGCTGCAGAGTCGGGGCCGGGCGACGGCGGGCTCGGAGATGTTCTTGGCCTCCGGGCGGAGCTCGTGCGGTGGATTTCGGGGGCTAGGGAGCGGCAGGGCGGCGGCTTCACGGAGGCGCAGAGGCCCGGTGCGGCGGAGCAGGGGCTCTGCGCGGCGGGGCAAGGCGAGGCGGGCGGAGCTAGGTTTGCGGGGCGGCGCGAGGGGTGGATGGGTGCAGGGGGATCTCAGGGCGGTTTAAAAGGAGGGACGCCGGGGATCTTGGGGGGTCGCGCCCGATTAGGAAGGCCGGCGGAGATCACGGGGACGCGGCGCGGACGTTGGGCGCGAGGAAGACGGAGCTGGCAGCTGGGGCCACGGCGTCAGCGGCAGCGGGCGCTTGCGGGCGTTGCGGAGTTAGGCGCCGATAGTGGGTCCGGGGGGGTCAGCGGGGTAAGGCAGGGGAGCGTGCTCGCGGCGTGGGAGCAGGCCGGGGCGTGCGGGCCGGGCGTGAGAGCAGGGAGGAGTGGGCGCGGCGAGCTGGGCCGTGCGGGTGGATCGGGCGAGCGGGCCTGCTAGGCGGGAAAAAGAGCGGGCCAGGCTGAGTGCTGGGCTGGGCTTGGGAAGGTGGTTTGGGCTGGGTTTGGGTTCGAGTTTTGTTTTGGGTTTTCTTTCTATTTCTCCTTTTCTAAATCTAATTCAACCAAAGTTTGAATTCAAATTTGAATTTGAATTCAAACCACACTCAAACAATTAAAGTTATGCACCAGCATGAATGCAACACAAAAATTTAAACCTATGATAAATTTTAATTACTTAAGGAACAAAAATTAGATTAAATGCCAACTAAACACTATAAACCTTAGAAAATTAAATAAAGCCAATTTAATTTATTGATAAATGCTGAAATTTAAATTAGGGTGTTACACAAGCAGATGCAAGCGTTGAAGGAAATTGAGAAGGACAAGCTTCGGGTAGCTAGAGCTTACAACAAGAAGGTAAAAGTTAAATCTTTTCAGGTTGGTGAGCTGGTTTGGAAGACTATATTGCCTCTTGGGACAAAGAGTAACAAGTTCGGCAAGTGGTCGCCAAGTTGGGAAGGACCATTCAAGATTGTCAAAGTTATCTTCGGAAATTCTTATATGGTGGAGACGATGCAAGGAGAGCATCTTCCAAGGGCTCTTAATGGAAGATACTTGAAGAAATATTATCCCAGCGTGTGGCAAGACGCTTGAAGAACGAAGACGGCCGGTATAGAGTGTCGCCCTTAGCATTATTTTTAGCCTTGTATATTCTGTGTAAATCTATGTAACTAGGCTAGCTTCTGGTACTTGCTTTTTAGTTTGCAAAGCTCACTGAAAAGCAGGGGGGCACATGTTGGCAGCCAAAATTGGCATTGCCGAAGGCCGACCGGTCTGACCGGTCGGGTTAGGGTTAGGGTTCAGAGTCTGGTCCTGTATAGTCCGAATCAGGTTAGATCTGAGTTGTGGAGTCCATTTGTAACCCGATTTGGAAGGGGTACATCCTCCCCGGCCTATAAATATAAAGGCCACGGCCGATTGAGGTCCTACTACCCAATCGAATCAATCAAATTACAATTTTCCTATTTTTCTCCAAACCCTAGTTTTTCCAACCTCGTGTTGTTCTTTGCTCATCTCGACGGCATTCAAGGACGTCTTGGGTGGCCTGCCAACTTCAAGACAACCCTAGATCTGCGAGCTCCGATGGGACCCTCCCGAGCTCGTGGTTTTAGGCCTTCGCAAAGCTTCTCTGCGTCCGACCGGTCTGACCGGTTGGCACGACCGGTCTGACCGGTCACCGGTGAGCTTTGCTTGGTTCTGATCGTTGCGATCCTGTGCGTTCTAGCGCTTGTGTGTTGGCCAATTTAGAGTCAACACATTGCAACAATTCCAATGTGGTACCCAACTTCTTTTGGCCTTGTTTGCAATCTGGGTACACCAATGTTCTGTAGTCCTCCAACATACGCTTCAGATCTCTCGATTTCTTTTCTGTTTTGCAAACTTCCTCAGTTTTGTGCAGCATCTGACCCAGATCATCTTCTACATCATGTCCTTCAGCATCTTCTTCAGGCTCACCCATTGTAGTGTCATTAAAAAAGGCACCGTAATTGCCTGCAAAGTCAGGAATCGAGTCCTCTTCTTCTTCATTATTATCGAGCATTATTCCTCTTTCTCCAATGTTGGTCCAAACATAATAGTTCGGCATGAAACCACTACTGAACAAGTGACTGCGGATGGTTTTTCATGATGAGTAATCCTTCTCATTCTTGCAGTTTTTGCATGGATAGCGAACGAAACCATCGTACTTGAGGTTCTCAGCAAATTTTATGAATTCATGCACACCATCGATGAACTCCATTGAACGCCAGTCCGTCATGTACATCCATTGCCGACTCATCTGGGATCATATTTTATTTATTAAAATCAAACGAGTGTCAACATAAACCATTTTTAAATAAACATTGGATGTAATAATAATAAATTGAATGAATCAATGATTGATTACGAAACAAATTAAATTGGAGTGTCATCAAAATTATATACTATAAATATATATATTATGCATGCCTGATATAAAAATATAATAACCCAAATCCTAACTATATATCAATAAATAGTTATCTTATGCCTAATAATTTATATAACAATAATATAATACCATAAAACTAAATCGGGTCCAAAATACATCTACAAATATTTATCATGTGTATAAACTAAATCAAATGCTAACTACATCTACAAAATTAATTTGCTAAAGTATTGAATACAATATTACTAACCTTTAAAAAAAATTGAAAATTTTTGCCCCCCTCCCCTCACTCAGCTGCCATGAACAGTGAGTTCACGACAGCTTGGAGGGGGGAAGGGCGCAAGGTATTTATAGTGGGGGCACAAAGGCACCGGTTGGTGCTCTTCAACCGGTGCCAAAAACTAGGCATGGGCACTGGTTCATGTTACCAACCGGTGCCTTTGTGATGGGCACCTGGCGGCACTGGGTCATGGCAAAACCGGGTGCCATTGTCCGCTCCTTAGGCACCGGTTAGTGCCACCAACCGGTACTACCGGTTGGTGGCACTAACCGGTGCCTATACATGGGTTTTGGTACCGGGTGATGCTTTAACCCGGTACCTAACCCCTTATCTTTGAGCGCTGCTGGTCAAAGGTACCTTTGGTCAAGACCTTTGGCCCGTTTTCTAGTAGTGGGACTCAACATACCCTCGGGGTCTTGAGGCATCACCCTTGGGGTTCTTTGGCTGTCTGAGCTGCTAAAAACAATTAATCATAAACACTGAGTATAAATGTACTCAGCAAGACTTAACTGACTAAAATAATAATATATAAATAAATTGGATCAAGAAGTATGCAAGGTTGTGTTTGGTGGACTGCCTCATTTTTCAAATGTTTGGACTCCAAAACAGTGACTACCTAATTAAGGACTTACATAAAGATACTAATTCAAGAATAAGTCTAATATACAGGCACCAAGATACCTCTAGGTTCACAAGTAATAACTTTTATACTGGTTGCATCGTAATTAGTTACGATGTCTAAGCTGGATCAAACAACATTCGTGTCCTAGAATTGCGGCGATTTGAATCGATTTACATCCTCCAATAGATAACTGGGCACGCATCACATACAGCTTCCGGTAAACTGCACATGGCAACCTTTCACGAGGAAGATACTAAACCTTGAACCAAGCTTACCCAGACCTGGGTTCGCACCCCGTGATGGACCCCCTGTCGGGCCTGATCTCGACACGGGTTTCAGGCTATGACCCCTCCAACTTCCCACGCCAAGTGGGGTAAACTCGATTCAAGAATTTTGATCAACCAAGCTACCGAGCTTACTGGTTCCATATGTCAGCATATGTCCAGTTTGTTCAACACTTGATCTACGGTCAAACATACTATAGCTCCTTATTTCTTTCTTTGAATGTGAGGACAGAGCCAGAACTCCTCTTCTGCTCTATACTCAATGATCACCATACGTGCTAACCATTGCCTTGTTTTATCAAGTGAACCTTCAAGTAAAACCTAGATTTTTTGTTGCATTTAGTGTGGGTTTCGTTTATACGCTTTTGTTTGATCTAACTAGTTGAGAAGGTCGCAAAGATGTCCTTTAATTAAGGAGGTTGAACATGCATCAAATGAGTTTCAAGCAAATTCTAGACTTAAGCATTCAAATGCAGTACATAAGTAATAATATAAGTTAATTAAAATTAGTAGGCTTAGATGCTCCCATGCGTGCCTTTCTCCGATTTTGAAAGGTGAAGTTTCAACATGAAGTTCTTATACAAGCTTTATTCCGATCAACTTTCTTTCTCCTTTTCTGAAGCCTCGGACGGCGACTTGACGAACTCAGCTCGGGCGACCTCGATTGAATTTTAATCGCGATGATATGCAGTGTTAGTGCATGAATGCAAGTATTTTTGAAGAGTTGAAGCACAACTTTACTCCCCTATAAAGTTGTAATCCAACACCTCACATACTTAAAAACCCTCACCACACTTTAGTCCTAATTATTATTTAAGCCTAAACAAATTTTTAATATTTAATTAAGGTTACTTGAACTATTCTACTTAAGAAAAAAAACCTAATTTCCTATTTCTTATTATTCCTAATTATTTTCTAACAATGGGTTAAGTATTATCCAAAATTTACTATTAAATGAAATAAGGATTTAAGTATTTAAATCCCTTAATGAATAAGAAAAATAAATAAATAAAATCATTAATATTAATCTAGGGCTTTTATATTTTTAGTACACAAAGAAAAGTCACACCATCCTAAGAAAATTGGTCTTACTGTTTTTGGACATTTCTACAATTTACAATAAATTAAACAAGTTAAGCATTAAAAGAAATTAAACCACTGTCCTTCCCACATTCAAAAACAGAGGGTTGCCTTGACCCGTGGCCGCCAGGCTCGACCGATGGTGAACTCGCCGGCGGCGAGCTCCTCTGGTGAGAGGAAGGCTACCAATGGAACCTCCAAGACCCCGCGAACATAAACCCATACTTTTCCCCTTGGATAGCGACCCCGGCGATGGTCAGCGGCGGTACAGATGGCGGCACAAAGACGATAGTAGCCGGACCAACGGCGGCGAGGCGACGGCTCTCTTTTAGCCCTAAAGCATCACCGGACCTAGGGCTACCTCATGCTCTCGCTAACGAGGATGGAGATGACCCGGGCCAGGCCAGTCACGTGCGGCAGCCATGGCAGGCGGCGCACTGGCTAGGGTTCGGTGTTCCGGGCGGAGAAAGCTTGTGCTCGACTAACTGACAAGAGCATGGGCATAGACTGGTACTGGAAGACCTAAAAGTGGGGTTAAGCAAGAAAGAACGTCTCGGGAAGCATGAGCTCACCTTGGGAGACTTGGACGGCAGCGGCGGCTAACAGGAAAAGAAAAACCACGCCAAGACTCGGTTGTTGTTGATGACCAAGGTTACGGATTGGTGAAAATGGCAGAGTGTTAGAAGCGGTGGCGAACAAATGATGAAGAACAACGAAATCAATCACAAGAGACACGAGGATTTTAACGTGGAAAACCCCTCCAATGCGGAAGGGAAAAAACCATGGGCGCCAGCCAGCAAATCTTCACTATATCGGGGTGAGTGTTTACAACGCCAATGGCGGCTTACAAGAGGAATAACCCTGCGAGGAGCAAACCCTAAAAGGTATATGAACATAGAGAAGTCTCCTGGTGATGGGCATCTGCTTCGCTCCGTCGGAAGCCGGCCTTTTCTTGTGCAATGAATTTGGATCACAACATAACAAACTCCACCTTGAGACAAATTCCCTCTTGTAGCATATATCAAATCACCACCTGAACACAACAAAGAACAAAACTTCTGGCGCTAAATAAACTCTGCAGTTAAGCTGTCAGACCAACTAAGCTTGAGCAAAGCTCAAACTTAGCAATAGGAACTGGTTTAGTCATCATATCAGCTGGATTATCATGAGTACTGATGTAACACCCTAATTTAAATTTCAGCATTTAATTGGCTTTATTTAATTTTCTAAGGTTTTATATGCTTAGACTTGCATTTAAATTAAATTTTCTCTCACAAGTAATTAAAATTTGTCTAAGTTTAAATTTTGTTGTTGCATTCATGCTGGTGCATGTTTCATTTTTGTTTGATTGCATAGGAGTTTGAATTCAAATTTGAATTCAAATAGATTTGTTTTGTTTGGAAATAGAATAGAAAAGAGGAAGGGAATTCGAAGACCCAAACCAGTTTTCAGCAACCCAGCCCAAACCCCAAAAGCAACCCAACCGGCCCAGCCCTTCTCCCTCTCCTTTCCCGCAGCTCAGCCCGCGACCCACTCTCCCCTACGGCCCACTCTTTCTTCTCTCCTGGGCTTGCTCCCACCCGCGCAGCGCGAGGCCCAACTCCTCCCTTCGCCCCGCGCGGCCCACACTCCGCAGCCTAGCAGCTCTTCCACGCACGCCGCGCCCAGCCCCGCGTCGATGCCCCAACCTGCCGACCCCACCTGCCAGCGCCCACTCCCGCGCGCGCCTACTCTCTCTGCCACACCGGGCCCACATGTCGGCGCCATCCTCTTCCTCCTTCTATCTGCACACCGGCCGCACCCGAGCTCGCCGCCGCGATCTCCGGGATGGCCGCCCATTGAGCGCACACCGAGAACTTCGGCGCTCCTCCTTTATTTTGACCCCCGCGGAACCTTGTGCCCCTATTCCCATCTCTGCCGCCACCCCAGAACCCTAGCATGCGGCTCGCCCTGCTCCGCCTTGCCGAGCCCTGCGCCGCCGTGCCCTCGCCGCACCACAGCCTCCCAACCCCGGCCAAGCACTGTAGCAGTTCTGCATCAGCGCCAGGCAGTCTCTCGGGCACTCCATCCGCGCGCACAAACTCTGCAGCACCCGGATTTCGACTTGGACCTCCGCCGCCGGTGAGCCGACCTCCAAGCAATCTCTCGCCGCCATTGGGCCGTAAGCCGATCTGAACCCAGCTATGCCTTTGCAATGCTCGCGCGGACCTCCTTGACTTACCAGCAGGCCCGAAGAACCTTTGCAACGACCTGAACATAGGCGCACCGCCGAGCTACGCCGCCGGACTCGACGCCGTCGACCCCTGCGCGCCGTTCCAACCTGACCCAAACCTCGGTGAGTACCGCCCCGTTGTCCGCTATCTTTTGCGCTAGGTTAATTAGCCCGTAGGCCACCCTAGCTACTGGCACGACGTTCGTCGGTGCTCTGCCGCCGCGCACGCCATGGCTCCACCATGGTGGATGCCCCGCACCGCTGCACGGACTCACGCTGGCCTTGCCCAGACTTGTGTCGGCCTTGCACGCGCGCTAGCACCCTTTGGCGCCCAAACCTGAGCCCAGCACGGCATGAAGGCCGCACGCCGGCGATGCCGCCGTGCAGCTTCCGCCCTGGTCACCGTTCTCGCCGCCATAGAGCCGCTCGTGCCCAGATCTTGGCCCAGGTGGACCACGCGCGCCGCGTAGATGCCCCCGGACCCATTTTCCGCTCGAATCCACCCCTGGAAGGCCGGATCGCTCAGCTTCGGCGAGTTCTCCCAACACGCCGCCGCGTAGAAGGGTCGCCGTCGACCTGCGCTGCCGTCCCGCCCGCCCCGCTTGACCAGAGCCGTCCGATCCGTAGTCAATGGATCATATTAGATCCAAATCTCAACCGCGATGAACCATCAGATCTAGATCCAACGACCCATACACGTAGATACCGGTTCGGCTTGGCACAATTGTTAAAGAGCCCCTCATCTTTTCTATATTCAACCCGCAGTCCATCTGTATTCGAAAATATTTCCAGTTAGGTCCTGTTTTTATCACTTTAGCCCCTAAACTTTTAGATTTAGCACCCACCGTCCAGTTAGGGTCTTTTGCACACTAGCCCTTAGATCTAATATTTATTTATGTTTAGGTCCTCGGTTTTTGCAGAAAACCCCCAAAACTCTATTTTTCTTACAGTTAAGCCCCTGGACCTTGTTTTAGGCCTAGTTTTCGCGTTCTAGCTCTGTTTTAGGCGTTCTTTATGTCCACGCGATCGTTGTAACGCATAGATTAGTTCTAGCATAGTTTTGTTTGCTGTTTTTATGTATTGTTGTTCTGTTTCTTAGTGTTTGCATTTATTTGCTAGTATGTTTATGTTGTGTATTGTTTTTGGCCATGTGTTCGTGAGTAGACGTTGATCCATCTGAGGAGCCCCAGTACCAGTACCTGGAGCAGCCATCTTCTGAGCAGTTTGAGCAGTAGGAGTAGTTCGAGGAAGGCAAGTATAACATGAACAACACCTATCACTTTTAAATACAATTTCATACTGCATTTTAATACTATATGCCTATAAGGACTTTCCTAGCCACTTTATATCCTTTATATATACCCCTTGGGTGGCATTTTGGTTAGTTGTGCTAGGTGCCACGCTATAACACATAATGGTCCTTTTTAATTAATTTGATTAATGGTACATGCAACTTAATTCCGGGAGTGGCCCGTTTGAGTGGCTCACGTCTCGTTATAAAATGGTTTTGTTAGAAACATGGTTTAGGGGGCCAGCACGGTGCTTACTGCTGGATTGGCCACTCTCCATAAGGACCGGTTCATAGAGCGACAACCTGGGACAACAGCGCTACCACAAGACTGGAATGGGACGGTCTTGGCTTACTAATTAGGTCTTTTTGGTTTGGAGTAACTTACCTGTGGGGCAAAGGGTGGTAAGCTTCAATGGTCCCTGCTCCTCCGGATTGGTCTGTGCTTGGGGCTGTGCTCCTGTGCTTGTACCCCCGGAGGTGGGCCCCATCGTCGCCGATCCAACTCTTCGCGGTTACGACTTACCAACGAGATTCTTTGTAACGGCCTCGTAGTGAGTTTGCTAGCCATCTCACCTACAGAAGTGTGATGAACAACTAGCGTAGCTCACGACTTGTGGGTAAAGATGTGCAACCTCTGTAGAGTGTAAAACTAGTATACTAGCCGTGCTCACGGTCATGAGTGGCCCATATCCTCCTTTTGATTAGTGGGGTTATCTTCCTTTGGTTAGGAGGGTTTCCCCGGGTGGCTTGGTTTGGTATGGTTCTTAGTAGTATCATAATTAATTCTGATTAATTACTATGTAACTGGGTTTATTGTAATTCATCAACTTGTAGTAATTAGCTTTAATAAAATTTTGCCAAGACTTAAAAGCTAATGCAGTTGAGTCAGCCAACCTTAGAGCCTCATAGTTTGTGTTATACTTGTTGAGTACAAGGTGTGTACTCACTCTTGCCTACTCTACTCTTTTTCCTCTTGGGGACACTCTACTGCTGCTCAGTTCCTGCCGACGCGAGGGAGTTCACTCAGCGCTACCAGGACTATGAGGACTTCTAGGCGTTTGTCTCCCAGTCGACGTCCCTGTGGTGCCCAGCTTCCGAGAGGCTTCGTTTATGTCTTATGCTTCCGCATACTCTGTATCAGATATTTTGTCATTAATGTAATAAATAACATTCGTACTCGCTTTATTATATCTTTTTACGTGATATGTGCTGTGATATACTATTCATTCTGTTGTATATTCGTGTGACTTGATCCTGGCACGTATATAATTGCTCGGTTTATGTCCTTTTTAAAATGGGTGTTACAACTGATCTTGCATACCTTCAGTTTACCTTGTGTGACTAAACATAATGGTACTTGACATCAATATGCTTAGTTTTCTTATGAAACATCTGATCTTTAATGAGACATATAGCACTTTGAATGTCACAGAACAGATCAATGCAAGAATCAACTCCACAAAGCTCAGCAAACAAATCTTTCAGCCAAACTGACTCCTTACACGCTTTAGCAATAGCCATATATTCTGCTTCTACGGTAGACATAGCAACAACAGGCTGCAAAGTAGCCTTCCAACTCACAGCACAACTCCCAACAATGAACACATATCTTGTGTGTGACCTGCGTCTATCCGAATCAGCAGCATAATATGTCGGTGTTTACCGCCAAGCCTGCTCAGGGATACCCTTAGCAGTAAAGTTTATAGGTAGGGATTGTCAGACCCGGGGCAACGGGACTGCTTACAGACATAGAATGTTCTAGAGTAAGGGATAGCTCATGGATGTACCTTATCTCTTTTGTAACTACCCGAATAGGCGTAGAACTAGCTGCAGTACAAAGGAAACTATCCGATTGTGTTGTAGTAGGACTCCAACTGTACTCGGCTAGGACTTTCCATGTAACCCTATCCCCCCCGGATATATAAGGGCGGGCAGGGACCCCCTCCAAACAATCATTAACACCTAAGGCAATACAAACCACACTGGACGTAGGGTATTACGCAAACTCGTGGCCCGAGCCTATCTAAATCTTTGTGTTCTTTGTACCATCGAGTTCTAGAGCAGTCGATCCCTACCTACAAACCCTACTGCTAAGGGTATCCCTGAGCAGGCTTGGCGGTAAACACCGACAGGGATCGACTGCTCTGGAACTCGATGGTGCAAGGAACACAAATATTTAGATAGGTTCGGGCCACGAGTTGCGTAGTACCCTACATCTTGTGTGGTGGTTTGTATTGCCTTAGGTGTTGATGATCTTTTGAGGGCGTCCCTGCCCGCCCTTATATATCCGGGGGGACAGGGTTACATAGAAAGTCCTAGCCGAGTACAGTTGGAGTTCTACTACAAAACAATCGGGTAGTTTCCTTCGTACTGCAGCTAGTTCTACACCTATTTGGGTAGTTACAAGAGAGGTAAGGTACATCCATATGCTATCCCTTATTCTAGAACATTCTGTGCATATATGCAGTCCCGCTGCCCCGGGTCTGACAAGCCCCCGAGCTCTTCGTAGCCGAGTCCTACAGGTGTCGAGTACTTGGCTGGGCGTCTTCGAGTACTTTAAATAGTCCAAACATCCTCCTTCTGGTTGCTTCTTGGCCTTCCTTTAGATACGTCGAGTAGTCCTCCAAGTACTTCCGGTTGCTCCGAGGCTGTGAGGTGCTCCAGCCCCGAAATCTTGATCTAATATAGTGCGCGAAGTACTCGTGCTCCATATGGAGTAGCCCCGAGCCTTAGGTTGAATCGCAGAATCTGGCTGAGGGTCACTTCAGTCTTTTTCCTTCGTTATTTTCCAAAAAATTTAAAAAATAAATCTCTGATGCACATATCCCGCAGCCCCCGATCCTTAAATCAGAATCCCTTATTCTGCGGGTAGCCCCCGAGCAAAGATTTGGAATTAAGGATCTAAGACGTGGCATCAGATTTTATTCTTTAGAATATCTGCATGATTAATCAGATTCAACATCCAAAAAGACCTCATTTTCGGGTAAAAAATGCCAGAAAATTAATTTGATTGGATACGCCACACTAAATGCACCCGAAATATCTTCAGAAACAAAACCCGAGATATTTATCCTTTTACTGTACGCACACATGGGACTGTACTGTATGAGGATTCTGCATTATTGCACCCATGAGTGCTGCTACTGTATCATCACGGGTTGTCCTCAGTAAGACCCCTTGTGGCTATAAAAGATGGGTGAGAGGCCTTTGCTAGAAGCACCAGCATTTCAAAGCCATGGCTTGCGTTTGGTGTTCTTGCTCTCGCCCTCCGGAAGTTTGTGTAGTCCTTTCCAACAAAAGATGCTAGAAGAGAACTCGCGAGTGACAAGAAAAGTCCCTGCTACCTCATCCTGCAACCCTGCTTCTCTTGACGAATCCATGCTGGACATCATGTCCTTGAATATTCCAATGAGGCAGGTTCTCTGTGGACTGGTTACAGCCGGTTGTGTCATACTCTTGGGGTTCCCAGGTTGTGGATACCCAAGAACTGACATCTCCGGTGAGGAGACTTAATCTTGTCACAACGTATTCAGGGAGAAGGAGAAATTTCTCCGCAAGATGCTACAAGAGATCTTGCAAGGCAATTACTGCAATCTGCCTCCAAACTCTTGAAACTTTTCTCCCAAAATACGAGTATTATTATTCCCTCGATGGGAATAACAAGTTTGTTCTTTGTCATGGCCTCGGGCCAATCTAGCTGCAACAGGCTTCGACTAGAAGCTCTAGGAGATCCAGGAGGTGTGCATGCAGGTCCAAGTCATTGTAAAGCTAGTTAGAAAAAAGTACTCGAGTTGTTATATCGAGTAGTTGTACTATGTCGAGTACTTTCCTTTATTCTGGAATGTAATCCCAGTAGAAGGAAGATGAGTCGAGTAGTTGTCCAAGGATATGAGTGTTTTTTTTCGGAATGTAATCTCAGAAAAAAGAAATGTCTCAGAAATCCCGTTTTTCGTAATTATCAACTGACTGTGGGCCTTTTGAGTGTTTTACCATATTGCCACCGCCATTATAAAATGAAACGGTAACTAGGTTTTTACCCCACCGGCCGCCATTCGCTGTTACTGTTTAGATCTGTTCTTGCCCTCAAGCCCCTAGATCTAAACTTCACGTGAAGCGCTCTGTTGATTTCCAAATGGCTCCCAAGAAGTCGAGCAAGGGCAAGGGTGCGGTTGCTAAACCATCCCGTGATGAAGGATGGACCGCAAGTAAGTGCTTTGAGTCTGACCTAGAAATCCTAGTTTCTTCTGGTGTTTTGTCAGAGAAGTCTGTCCTCCAGTGGCGTCTTGCCTTGGGTGAGGATCGTCCGTATGAAAATATGGGCGAAATTATCACTTTCGTATCTTATTTGGAACGGGGATTGGGGTTTCCTTGTTTGTTTTTCTTCTCTGGGCTCCTGCACTACTACAGGATCTAGCTCCACCATTTGACCCCTAATTTCTTTGTTCATATTTCTATCTTCGTGCATTTGTACGAAGCATTTCTGGCCATCGAGCCCCATTTTGAACTCTTTCGATTCCTTTTCCACCTTAAACCGCAGTCAGATTCCTACGTTTTAGATGTAGTAGGAGGTGTGGGCCTTCAGCTTAGACAGGGGAAGGATAACGTTTAAATCCCCTATAGGCTTAGTAATAAAGTAATCAACTAGAAACCCAAGTGGTTCTATGTAGAGAACCAATGGGAGAGCATCCCAGCAATTACTCCAGGCCCTCCGATTCAGTGGCCTAAGTAGAACAAGAAACCAGTCGACGAGAGTCAACTTCCTGAGCTACTCGCACGGATTGCCGATCTTAAGCAAAAGAATGTGACTAGAGAGGCTGTCATGTTCGACTGGATGAAAAAGAGAATCCAGCCGCTACAAGCTCGGGAGACATTTGGTTCTCAATATCAGGGAACTACCGATTCATCAAGATACTCAGAGGAAGAGATCTCGGATGAAGAAGTATTCAGTCGAGTACAACGACTGCTAAGGGATGTAAAGAAAATACCTGTTGTTCCGGATACTTTTTCTGCTGCCAATCCTTCGAAGCAGGTACTGATAAGAGTAGTCGATTTGTAGTAATCGAGAACTTTACCTTAGTGTGATTCTGATAGAATTTTGCTTTCTGTAGGAGGACGTGGAGCATTTTAAAAGTAGTCCTCCACTGCTAGGCATTTATTCGTTCTTTTATTTCCCCATGCGCTTGTAACACCCTAATTTAAATTTCAGCAATTAATAATAAATTTAATTGGCTTTATTTAATTTTCTAAGGTTTATATGCTTAGTCTTGCATTTAAATTAATTTTCTTTCATAAGTAATTAAAATTTATTTTAGGTTTAACATGTTTGTGCATTCATGCTGGTGCATAAGTTTTATTTGGTTGAGTGCATAGGGTTTGAATTCAAATTTGAGTTTGAATTCAAATAGTTGAGTTTGAAAAGGAATAGAAATAGAAAGAGGAAAGGAAAACCTGAAAGACCCAAACCCAGCCCAGCAGCTAACCCAGCCCAGCCTGCTCCCTTTCTCCTCGCAGCTCAAGCCAACTCCTTCTCCTTTCCCTCTCACCGGCCCAGTCCGCTCCCCCCCCCCCCCCGCACTGGCCCAAGCGTCGTGCGCCACGGCCCAGCTCCCTTCTTTCCCCGCTCAACCCGCTCCACGCGCCCCGCAGCCCAACTCCCACGCGCCTCAGCCACGCGCGCGTCGCCCTTTCCCCCGCTGACATGCCTGGCCCACACGTCAGCCCCGTCTCCCTCCTCCCGCGCCCTCTGCTCGCGCAACAGCCAAGCCGAGATCCTCTGCCGTGATTTCCGCCGGCCTTCCGTTCCAAGCGCGCACGCCGAGATCCCCAGTGCCCTCCTTTAAACGCCCCCGTGACCTCCCTGAACACCACCTTGCTCCGCAGTCGCCGTCTCCAAACCCTAACACCACACCCACATCACTCCGCCACACAGAGCTCTCAGCTCCGCCGCGGCCACGCTGCTCCGCCGCACCCCGAGCCCTGCAGACCCCCGCTGCGGTTCCGCCTTGGCACCAGGAAGCTCCCCGAAGCCACCATCCCCGACCCCGCCCGTGTACGCGCCGGATTTCAGCCCGAATCCGCCGGAGTAGGTAACCGGTCTTCGAGCAACTACTCACCAGCGTTGGATCTCCGGCCCCTCTGACTTCCGTGGTACCTCCACAGGAGCCCGCGAGGCCGCCTGTGGGATCCAGAAGCTCGGAGGACCACCCCAGTCCCCGGACTCCGTGCGCAGTGCCATCCGCCGCCGCTCACCATCGACGTCGGCGATCCTGCGTTGCTACTCCGGCCACCACGAGCCCTTGGTAAGAACCCCCATGCCTTCCCGGTCCTTATGCACTAGTTGTAGTGGCCTGTAGGCCCTTTCTGAGGCCGGAACGGCGCTCGCCGTCGCTCCGCCGCCGCCCACACCGCAGCCTTGCCCTGGCGAGCCCTGTCCGAGCCTTGAGCACCTGTTCAGAGTGCCCTAGTGGATCATGCATGATGCGTAGATCCTTCCTGAATGCCAGTATGCCGAACTCCGACAAGTTCGATGGCCACTTTCGCTTTTAGCACCATGGCGCTTCCCCAAGGCGCCACCTTCGTCTTCGGCTCGTGGGTTTGCGTTGCCAACGGTTCGGGCGGCTTCGACAGCCACCTAACCAATCTACCCACGCTGAAGGCATCTACATCGAAAAGCTCCAGCAAACTCATCGGATCAGATGATCATGGCGTCATGCTGCTTCATAACCTCGCTAAGGAGATCGAGATGAAACCCGAAGACAACTCGGGTTCTACTCGGACTAAGATCGATCTCGGTCTGAATTCTACTTGGATTGAGGCTCCTCTTGTTCAACCCACCCTCAGGTTGTGCAATGCATCATCTACATACAAACAGATGATCAGATCCATCTTTGAAAATAGCTTGGATCATCTCCTCTGCATCGAGAACCACTCAGTCACCGCTAGCCGGGAGGCACCCGTTTTCGATGTATACCCAGATCCAGTTGAATCATTTCAAGATAGTCTGGATTTCATCACCAATGCACTGGCAGAAATCCAACTCAAGTCCTACCAAAGTCAGTCTCTCGCAGAACTACTCGATAACCTTCGAGAAGTCGCCAGCATTGATGATCTCCCATTTCAACACGGTACTCCCCTTGCAACTGAGAGGGAAATTGGTTCCGGGGAAACCATCCTAGCTGATTACGAATCAGATCTAGAAAGCTTCTCCCCCCGAATGTTTGGTTTCGGTGATCATCCAACAAGCTGGAGGTGCTCCTAGTCAGTACAACCCCAATGACGCCTTGGATCAGATTTCAGAAGACAACTTGACCCAAGACGCTCCACAAGATGAAGATGAGGTTACCCGCACAGCTCGCAGGGCAAGAAACCAACATAAAAGAGAATGAAGGACTCGAGCTGCCGAGCGCGCTCGACTTCCCCCATGCAACCTCAACAACGAATTCAACAATGTCGCAGATCTAGTCTTTAGGACCCCAATCGCCGTAATGACAGAAGCAACCCTGCGGCTCATGCAGATGCCTCAGAACCCGGAGATGGAACGTGTCATAAACCTTGACAAAAATGCAGTTGAGCAATTCGAGAGACAAAATTCGTTGTCCTCGCTCCATGGCACCCGGTCGAGGGCCACTGCAATAGTAATACCTCAAGCAAGCCGTACTCCCGGAGGACATCATCGTCAATAACAGCTGGAGCAGCAAAATCAAAGAAATTAAGAGGATCAGGAAGTTGCGAGCAGCCATCGCCCCAGGGGTGGCCAACAACCGGCAAACCAAGCCCCTGGGCCTTAGCCAAATCGCAACAATAACAACCGCGGGCACAATAGGGAGGAGGTAGCCGATTCCATAGTGGATGCTCGGGACATCATCAACGCAAGATGCAGATCGCAACTAGCAGATAATTCCGATCGCTTCAAAGCCCTCAGCAGAGTCTTCGACAACGTCGAGTACCCGAAGGATTTCAAGCCAATGAACATCCAAAAGTACGACGGTAAGCAAGATCCTGCTCAATGGTTATGTTTATACTCGACCGCTGTTAGTGTTGCAGGAGGAGACACCAACACAAAGGTCCTCTACTTCCCAATGGCCCTGGAGCCCGCACCCCTCACATGGCTCGAGAGCTTGGCACGCGAGTCCATACACTCGTGGGATGATCTCAAGAAGGCCTTCATCGACAACTTCCAAGGGTCGCTACATCGAGTAGCGACTTGACACGCCTTATCCATGTGCAAGCAGGAGCAAGGCGAATTGATCAGATCCTACGTCAAGCGCTTCTTCGACACAAGAGCCACCATCCCTAACGTCGCCGATGATGACATCATCGACTACTTCCAGAGCGGCATTATCGTCCAGTCTCTATACGGTAACTTCGGGCGCAACCGCCCCAAGACAGTAGTAGAGCTACGAGACATGATGAAGCGCTGGGCAGACGAAGAGGAGTAAGAACGCAGCCGCTTCCCATGCCATAACAACGACAACAATGGGAAGCATCACAATGACCGTGGAGGGCCCAGCAACTAGCGGGATCCTGCGCGCAAGCACAAGCTTGACGACACCGTCGGTACCATGGATCGTACCCCGCGTGGTAAGAAGGGCGACAAGCCGCAGGATCAGTTCGACAAGATTCTTCACAACAAAAGGTGTCCAATCCACCCCAAGAGCAACCACTCGATGTGGGAGTGTACGATCCTACGCAAATCCTTCCAGTCGGCACCTGCAGACGCTCCTAAGAAAAAGCAGAACAAAGATGACAAAGATGACAAGAAAGACCCTGATGGGTTCCAATAGCAACTAAACGTCGTCAACGTCATATTTGGAGGAGATCCCAGCTTCTCCAAGAGAGCCCAGAAGCTCCTACTCAGAGAGATCCTTTCCGTCGAGCCAGTAATTCAGAGGCCACTAAAATACAGTGAGGTCCCCATTACCTTTTCCAGGAAAGATCAATGGACCAGCTTCTCTGAGCCTGGAAAGTTCCCGCTAGTACTCGACCCAGTCGTCCAAGGCTCCAAGCTTACTCGAGTACTCATTGACGGCGGAAGTGGGCTCAACTTGATCTTAGCAAGCACATTGGCAAAGATGGGCCTTAACTACATGAGTCTACTGACTCCAAGCAAGGCTCCATTCTACGGCATTGTCCCTGGAAATTCTTCCACACCAATTGGCTCGGTTACTCTTCCGGTCACATTTGGTACAGAACAGAACTTCCGGACGGAGTACATCAAGTTCGGAGTAGCCGACTTCGAATTTTCCTACCATGCTATCCTAGGAAGACCAGCACTAGCCAAGTTTATAGCAGTACTACATTATGTGTACCTGCTCCTCAAGATGCCGGGTAACACAGGAGTGCTTTCCCTACACGGAGACCTCCTCAAGTCCTTTGAGTGTGACAAGGAAGCAATAGATCATGCTGCTACAATATGAGTTCCCAGCTCTGTCAGTGAAATACTTGCTGCTGCTAAGGAACTCTCACAAAAGGAGTTGATGCCTTCCAAGAAGCCAAGCCAGTCGTAGGTTAAGCCAATTGGTGACGTGGGCACCACGACTATTCAGCTACAGGAGGGAGATGACTCCAAAACTGCCATCATCGGAGCAAGATTGGGCGGCAAATAGGAACTCGAGCTCATCAACTTCCTTAGGGCCAACCGAGATGTATTCGCATGGAAACCAGCAGATATGCTAGGGGTGCCCAAAGAGTTGATCGAGCATGCCTGGAAAGTCGACCCTAAAGCCACACCAAAGAAGTAGCGGTTACGACGGTTCTCACCAGACAAGCGAGAAGCCATCAAGAAAGAATTAGCAAAACTACTCGCAGTAGGGTTTATCAAGGAAGTCTACCACCCTAAATGGTTGTCCAACCTGTACTCATCCAAAAAAAGAACAACAACGAGTGGAGGATGTGCGTCGACTACACCGATCTAAACAAGCATTGCCCAAAGGACCCTTTCAGGCTACCACGCATTGATCAAGTAATCGACTCCACAGCAGGATGTGTCCTGTTATCCTTCCTCGACGGCTACTCAGGGTACCATTAGATCGCCTTGAAAGAAGAAGACCAAATCAAAATGGCCTTCATCACCACCTATGGGGCATATGCCTACAAAACCATGTCCTTCGGGTTGAAGAATGCTGGTGCCCCCTACCAGCGTGCGATACAGCTGTGCTTTGCTGATCAGCTACATCGCAATGTTGAAGCTTATGTCAATGATGTTGTCGTCAAAACCAAGACCCAGGATCAATTCATTACTGACCTGGAAGAGACCTTCAACAGCCTCCGAAAATTCCGCTGGAAACTCAACCCAACCAAATGTGTCTTTGGCGTACCTTCTAGAAAACTACTCGGATTCATCGTCAGCAACTGAGGAATCAAGGCTAACCCAGAGAAGATAAACACCTTCATGGCTTTGGACGCTCCAGCCACCACCAAGGACGTCCAGAAGCTTACAGGCTGCATGGCAGCCTTGAACCGGTTCTTGTCCAGGATTAGAGAACGGGGCTTACCCTTCTTCAAGCTCCTCAAGCAACAAGATAAATTCGAGTGGACTACATAAGCCACGGAAGCACTCGAGAACCTCCAGCATCATCTCTAGCCACCGCCAATTCTAATAGCTCCACTACCAGGCGAGGAACTACTCCTCTACATCACTGCGACTACTCATGTAGTCAGTACAGCGATAGTAATCGAACGCCCGGAGGAAGGGCACGCTTACGGCGTCTAGAGACCAGTTCACTTCATCAGTGAAGTACTCTCTGAATCAAAGGTTAGATATCCATCAATTCAGAAATTTTTGTATGGAATTCTAATCACCTCCAGAAAGCTTCGACACTACTTCGACGAGTACAAGATCTCAGTAATAACTGACATCCCATTGGGGGATATACTCCACAATCGGGATGCCACTGGATGATTCTCAAAGTGGGCAGTTGAACTGGGAGCCTTGGAAATTAACTTAAAGCCAAGAATAGCAATCAAGTCACAAGCAGTAGTCAACTTCTTAGCTGAATGGCGGGAAAATCAAATCCCAACACCTCACAATGTTCCAGAGCATTGGGTCAGGTACTTTGATGCTGCCATGCAGCCTGCAAGCTTCTGGACGTCTTTGATGGTAGCTGGGGCGTCCATGGCCATGATGGCATTGATCTTCTCTGGGTTAGATTCAATTCATCGGTTGCTGACGATGAATCCGAGTAGTTTTCCAGAGGGTACTCCAAAGACGCACTTGGTTGGGCTGAGCTTCCAGCGGAATTTTCGGAGGCTGTTGAAAGTCTCTTCCAGGTCAGTGATGGTTCACTCAAGCTCGACGGCGGCAGCGCGGGAGTTCTTTTCATCTCCCCCAAGGGAGAACAATTGATGTATGTGTTCCAAATCTTGTTCAAAGTCTCCAATAATGAAGCTGAATATGAGGCACTGCTACACGGCCTTCGACTAGCAGTTTCTCTCGGCATCAAGCAACTACTCGTCTACGACGATTCTCTACTCGTCGTCCAGCAAGTAAATAAAGAATGGGACATCAACAAGGATACAATGGATGCATACATTGAAGAAATCAGAAAGCTCGAAAATAAGTTTTCAGGATTGGAAATCCACCACGTAGATCGTGACAACAACGTGGGAGTTGATGTCCTTTCCAAACACAGATCTACTCGAGCAGCTGTTCTACCTGGAGTCTTTGTTCATGAACTTCATCATCCATCAGTCAAGGTACAGAGCCAACAAACCACTAACATAGAGGCCTTGGCCACAGTCAGAGAAGTACTGATGATCGATGAAGATTGGCGGATCCAGTTCATCAACTTCATCAAGGAATTCAAGGTTCCACCACATGTCGATCCTAAAAGCGCTTAAGTTGCCCGCATCATCAGGCGTAGCAAGGGTTTCGTCCTCGTCGGCGACAACCTATACAAGCGCTCTGCTTCTGGCATCCTCCTGAAGTGCGTTACACTTGAAGAAGGCAAAGACATCCTCAGAGAGATACACAAAGGGGTCTGTGGCAACCACGCCGCGTCAAGGACACTAGTCGGCAAGGCTTACAGGTCAGGGTTCTTCTGGCCAACAGCTGTTTCAAATGCAGAAGAACTTGTCAGACGATGCGCTGGCTGGCAATTATTTGGCAAAAAGACTCACGTCCCAGCACACAACCTAATAACAATCCCTCCATCATGGCCGTTTGCCTGTTGGAGTTTGGACATGATCGGACCTTTAACCGTAGCTCCAGGAGGATTCAATCATGTGTCGGTGTTTACCACCAAGCTTGCTCAGGGATACCCTTAGCAGTAGGGTTTGTATGTAGGGATCGACGGCTCTGGAACTCGATGGTGCAAGGAACACAAGATTTAGACAGGTTCGGGCCGCGAGTTACGTAATATCCTACGTCCTGTGTGGTGGTTTGTATTGCCTTAGGTGTAGATGTGTTTCGAGGGGGTCCCTGCTCGCCCTTATATATCCGGGGGGACAGGGTTACATGGAAAGTCCTAGCTGAGTACAGTTGGAGTCCTTCTACAACACGATCGGGTAGTTTCCTTGTACTGCAGCTAGTTCTATGCCTATTCGGGTAGTTACAAAAGAGGTAAGGTACATCCATGAGCTATCCCTTACTCTAGAACATTCTATGTCTATAAGCAGTCCCGCTGCCCCGGGTCTGACAAGCCCCCGAGCTCTTCGTAGCCGAGTCCTGCAGGCGTCGAGTACTTGGCTGGGCGTCTTCGAGTTCTTTGAGTAGTCAGAACATCCTTCTGGTTGCTTCTGACTCTTCCTTCAAATACATCGAGTAGTCCTTCAAGTACTTCTGTTTGCTTCGAGGCTGTGAGGTGCTCAAGTCCCGAAATCTTGATCATATATGGTGCGCGAAATACCCGCGCTCCATATGGAGTAGCCCCCGAGCCTTAGGTTGAATCATAGAATCAGGCTGAGGGTCACTTCAATCTTTTTCTTCTTCTTTATTTTTCAAAAAATTTGAAAAATAAATCTCTGATACATATATTCCGCAGCCCTCGAGTCTTGAATTTAAATCCCTCCATTTAGATTTAAGAATCAATATAAACTCGTGGCAAAAACTAAAAACTTCCCTGAGAAGGAAAGAATCTGTTGGCATCCCAAATATTCACAAAATTGCCCATGAAGACCGTATAAAGCCGGTTGAAAACTTCCAAGGGTTTCACCCCTTGAACTCCTGGCCGCCGTCAAACTCAGATTTTACATTTGCCTCTTCTCAGTGAAAATCCAAAAGCTCCTCTCGTAGCCCCCGAGCCAAAACTCGTGACTTTGAGATGGCTCCCAAGAAGAACAAATCCAAAGTTGATGAGGGAACTGTCACCAATATGTCCATAGGTTGGTGTAAAAGCAAGATGTCTGAATCATTGGTCCGGGAGTTGGAGAATATGGGTCTCCTCCAAGAGCAGGGCATAAGCCAATGGCGCGCTGGTGAAGGAGAAGATTACCCCATGGAAGGTACCCTTGAGACCATTATGTTTCGCGATTTTATAGAACGTGGTCTCACTCTTCCCGTGTCAGAATTTTTCTATAGACTTCTTCAGTTTTGGGGAATTCAGTTACACCATCTCACACCCCAATTCAGTTTTCACTCATTTCTGTGAGGCATTCCTTGATCTTCTCCCCCATTTCCATCTTTTCCAACATTTCTTCTTCCTTGTTTCAATCCCTAATGCCGCCAATCCTGCCGTCGTCGGGGGAAGTGAATTGGTACTCCGCCCTGAGAACCGAGGCGAGTACTTGGCTTATGAACCATCAAGTCAAGGAGCCGAATGGAAGAAATTCTAGTTCCATGTTGGGAACTTTGAATCCCCTCTTCTAGAAAGGACTGCTGGTGCCCCCCAAGTCCAAGAGAGCTGGTCGAGTAGAGGACCTGGTGGCAAGCAAGTTGAAGCCATTCTTCGTGCGATTGCCATTATTAAGAAAAAAGGAGTCACTAGAGATCATGTGGTCTTCTCATTTATCAGTCGCCGGACGCAGCCTCTCCAGCTGCGAAAGCATCCTGCCTTTAGATATGAAGATACACAGGATCCCACTAGGATGTCCTCAGAACCATTGGCGCAGTCTGAAGTAATAAAGAGATGCTGCAAAGTACTCGATAACTTCGACGAGTCTTTGACGCTTCCAACACTTTTCTCGGCACAAAATCCTCCCGAGAATGCCTGGGTACGTGCTTTGGATACCATGTCGAGTACTTGTAGTTAACCAATTTTGATCTTCTGACTAAGTATTGGCTTCTTTCTGCAGAAGAATTATAAATCCTGGTATTGTATGCCTCTGACTTCTGTAATTGTTGATTCTGACGACAGCAAGAAACAGAAGGTGGCTCCCGGATCAATGTTGCAGAGGAAAGTTCCTCGTCTTGATGCTGGCGAGTAAGTATATAATATTTTGTTGATTGTATCCCATTTGCGTCAGCTTTGTTATTCAGAATCTTGCTTGGCTAGGGTCCAACATCTTTCGGCGCATGAAAAAGATCAAATCCAAGACTTCCGCAACTGGGTGTCGAGTGGTTCGGAAGAAACTAGTCGATCAGCCCCCGATTCTCCTGTAATTGGGTTGATCGAGACCCCGACTGCCAGTTTCCCGAGTACAGACACAGCTGAGAAACCGAGCGAACCAAGCCCTGAAACATCTAATACTCCCGCGGCTACTGAATGAGCTTCCAAAGCTGGTGGATCTGGGAGTAGTGGAGCAGAAGGGTCAAAAGGTCCTTCCGTTCGACTGGTACCATTCCAGTCTATGCCTCACTCAGCCCAAGAAGAACTGGGAAAGGAACTATTTGATGATCCACTGTTGTCTCTAGACAATATGAAGAAACTTGCAGATTGTATGCAATGAAGCTTTAAATTCACCAAGGTGAGTCTTCTGCCATTACTTGTCTTTGTCGGGTAGTTGTTGATGTCTGACCAAATTTGCCTTGTATGTCTCAGGATGTGGCCAATCGATCTTTCTTGAAGTCTCATGCTTTATATAAGACTGTAGACAATCGAAAGATCTTAGAGGAGCAAAAGATCATGATTGCCAAACGACTGGATGAAGCTCTTGCTGCTCGGAACAAACTTTATGAAGCCAGTCAGCAGCATCATCTAGAGATTTGTGACATGAAGTGCCAGATTAAGAACCTTGAGGAAGAAAGATCAAAACTTCATGAAAAAAATTCCAAGCTTTTGAAGCAATTGCATACAGCTCAAGCCTGTAAGCACTCGATCTTTTGTCCTGATTTTGCTTTGTCATATCAATATATGAGATATCTTCCCATTAGGTTCTCTGGAAGACTATACTCGACTAATAGCAGTAGCTCAAGCTCTTGTGGATGTGGTTGATACTGAAGAAGAGTCGTCAAGTAGCAAGTCCTTGGTAGAGCGTTTGGAAGAAGCTCCCCAGAAAATTTTTGACGTTATGAAGGCTACTTCCAAGAATTATCTAACCCACATGATAGGAGTTGTCAAGTCATACTAGCCTCAGTTTAATTTTCCCGCCATTCAGCCAGGAAAGTCGACTAGTGCCTGTGACTTGATTGCTGTTCTTGGCTTGAAGTTGATTTCCAAAGCTCCCAGTTGAACTGCCCACTTTGATATTCGTCCAGTGGCATTCCGATTGTGTAGTATATCCCCCAATAGGAAGTCAGTTATGACAGAGATATTGTATTCATCGAAGTAATGCCGGAGCTTCCTGGAGGTGATTAGAATTGATGGATATCTAACCTTTGATTCAGAGAGTACTTCGCTGATGAAGTAGACTGGTCTTTGGACACCGTAAGCGTGGCCTTCCTCCGGGCGTTCGACTACTATCGCCGTACTGACTACATGGGTAGTCGCAACGATGTAGAGGAGTAATTCCTCACTGGGTAGTGGGGCTGTTAGAATCGGCGGTGACTGGAGATGATGTTTGAGATTCTCAAGTGCTTCTGCGGCTTTTGTAGTCCACTCGAATTTATCTTGTCTCTTTAGGAGTTTGAAGAAGGGTAATCCCCGTTCGCCAAGCCTAGACAAGAATCGATTTAAGGCTACCATGCAGCCTGTAAGCTTCTGGACGTCTTTGATGGTAGCTGGGGCGTCCATGGCCATGATGGCATTGATCTTCTCTGGGTTAGCTTCAATTCCTCGGTTACTGACGATGAATCCGAGTAGTTTTCCAGAGGGTACTCCAAAGACGCACTTGGTTGGGTTGAGCTTCCAGCGGAATTTTTGGAGGCTGTTGAAAGTCTCTTCTAGGTCAGTGATGGTTCACTCATGCTCGACGGAGGCGGCGCGGGAGTTCTTTTCATCTCCCCCAAGGGAGAACAATTGATGTATGTGTTCCAAATCTTGTTCAAAGTCTCCAATAATGAAGCTGAATATGAGGAACTGCTACACGGCCTTCGACTAGCAGTTTCTCTTGGCATCAAGCGACTACTCGTCTACGATGATTCTCTACTCGTCGTCCAGCAAGTAAATAAAGAATGGGACATCAACAAGGATACAATGGATGCATACATTGAAGAAATCAGAAAGCTCAAAAATAAGTTTTTAGGATTGGAAATCCACCACGTAGATCGTGACAACAACGTGGGAGCTGATGTCCTTTCCAAACACAGATCTACTCGAGCAGCTGTTCTACCTGGAGTCTTTGTTCATGAACTTCATCATCCATCAGTCAAGGTACAGAGCCAACAAACCACTAACATAGAGGCCTTGGCCACAGTCAGAGAAGTACTGATGATCGATGAAGATTGGCGGATCCAGTTCATCAACTTCATCAAGGAGTTCAAGGTTCCACCACATGTCGATCCTAAAAGCGCTAAAGCTGCCCGCATCATCAGGCGTAGCAAGGGTTTCGTCCTCGTTGGCGACAACCTATACAAGCGCTCTGCTTCTGGCATCCTCATGAAGTGCGTTACACTTGAAGAAGGCAAAGACATCCTCAGAGAGATACACAAAGGGGTCTGTGGCAACCATGCCGCGTCAATGACACTAGTCGGCAAGGCTTACAGGTCAGGGTTCTTCTGGCCAACAGCTGTTTCAAATGCAGAAGAACTTGTCAGACGATGCGCTGGCTGCCAATTCTTTGGCAAAAAGACTCACGTCCTAGCACACAACCTGATAACAATCCCACCATCATGGCCATTTGCCTGTTGGAGTTTGGACATGATCGGACCTTTAACCGTAGCTCCAGGAGGATTCAATCATGTGTCCGTGTTTACCACCAAGCCTGCCCAGGGATACCCTTAGCAGTAGGGTTTGTAGGTAGGGATCGACGGCTCTGGAACTCGATGGTGCAAGGAACACAAGATTTAGACAGGTTCGGGCTGCGAGTTGCATAATACCCTACGTCCTGTGTGGTGGTTTGTATTGCCTTAGGTGTAGATGTGTTTCGAGGGGGTCCCTGCCCGCCCTTATATATCCGGGGGGACAGGGTTACATGGAAAGTCCTAGCTGAGTACAGTTGGAGTCCTTCTACAACACGATCGGGTAGTTTCCTTGTACTGCAGCTAGTTCTATGCCTATTCGGGTAGTTACAAAAGAGGTAAGGTACATCCATGAGCTATCCCTTACTCTAGAACATTCTATGTCTATAAGCAGTCCCGCTGCCCCGGGTCTGACAAGCCCCCGAGCTCTTCGTAGCCGAGTCCTGCAGGCGTCGAGTACTTGTCTGGGCGTCTTCGAGTTCTTTGAGTAGTCAGAACATCCTTCTGGTTGCTTCTGACTCTTCCTTCAAATACATCGAGTAGTCCTTCAAGTACTTCGGTTTGTTTCGAGGCTGTGAGGTGCTCAAGCACCGAAATCTTGATCATATATGGTACGCGAAATACTCGCGCTCCATATGGAGTAGCCCCCGAGCCTTAGGTTGAATCGTAGAATCAGGCTGAGGGTCACTTCAATCTTTTTCTTCTTCTTTATTTTTCAAAAAATTTGAAAAATAAATCTCTGATACATATATTCCGCAGCCCTCGAGTCTTGAATTTAAATCCCTCCATTTAGATTTAAGAATCAATATAAACTCATGGCAAAAACTAAAAACTTCCCTGAGAAGGAAAGAATCCGTTGGCATCCCAAATATTCACAAAATTGCCCCTGAAGACCGTATAAAGCCGGTTGAAAACTTCCAAGGGTTTCACCCCTTGAACTCCTGGCTGCCGTCAAACTCAGATTTTACATTTGCCTCTTCTCAGTGAAAATCCAAAAGCCCCTCTCGTAGCCCCCGAGCCAAAACTCGTGACTTTGAGATGGCTCCCAAGAAGAACAAATCCAAAGTTGATGAAGGAACTGTCGCCAATATGTCCATAGGTTGGCGTAAAAGCAAGATGTCTGAATCATTGGTCCGGGAGTTGGAGAATATGGGTCTCCTCCAAGAGCAGGGCATAAGCCAATGGCGCGCTGGTGAAGGAGAAGATTACCCCATGGAAGGTACCCTTGAGACCATTATGTTTCGTGATTTTATAGAACGTGGTCTCACTCTTCCCGTGTCAGAATTTTTCTATAGACTTCTTCAGTTTTGGGGAATTCAGTTACACCATCTCACACCCCAATTCAGTTTTCACTCATTTCTGTGAAGCATTCCTTGAACTTCTCCCCCATTTCCATCTTTTCCAACATTTCTTCTTCCATGTTTCAATCCCTAATGCTGCCAATCTTGCCGTCATCGGGGGAAGTGAATTGGTACTCCGCCCTGAGAACCGAGATGAGTACTTGGCTTATGAACCATCAAGTCAATGAGCCGAATGGAAGAAATTCTAGTTCCATGTTGGGAACTTTGAATCCCCTCTTCCAGAAAGGACTGCTGGTGCCCCCCAAGTCCAAGAGAGCTGGTCGAGTAGAGGACCTGGTGGCAAGCAAGTTGAAGCCATGATCTATTTCGCTGACAGAGCTAGGAACCCGGATAGTAGAAGCATGATCTATTGCTTCCTTGTCGAACTCGAAAGACTTGAGGAGGTCTCCCCATAGTGAAAGGACTCCTGTGTTGCCTGGCATCTTGAGGAGCAGGTAGACATAGTGCGGCACTGCCATGAATTTGGTAGTGCAGGTCTTCCCAAGATAGCATGATAAGAGGACTCGAAGTCGGCTACTTCGAATTTGATGTACTCTGTCCGGAAGTTCTGTTCTGTACCAAATGTGACTGGAAGGGATCGACGGCTCTGGAACTCGATGGTGCAAGGAACACAAGATTTAGACAGGTTCGGGCTGCGAGTTGCATAATACCCTACGTCCTGTGTGGTGGTTTGTATTGCCTTAGGTGTAGATGTGTTTCGAGGGGGTCCCTGCCCGCCCTTATATATCCGGGGGGACAGGGTTACATGGAAAGTCCTAGCTGAGTACAGTTGGAGTCCTTCTACAACACGATCGGGTAGTTTCCTTGTACTGCAGCTAGTTCTATGCCTATTCGGGTAGTTACAAAAGAGGCAAGGTACATCCATGAGCTATCCCTTACTCTAGAACATTCTATGTCTATAAGCAGTCCCGCTGCCCCGGGTCTGACATCATGTGCTGGTGGCAGTCAACAAGTTTACCAAGTGGATCGAGTATAAGCCTATCGTCAAGATCTTGTCAGACAGAGCAGTGGTTTTCATCTCTGACATTATACATCGGTTTGGTTTCCTCATTCTATCATTACAGATCTTGGCTCTAACTTCACATCATAGTCTTTTTGGGATTTCTGCGACAACTCTTGCATCGAGGTCAAATATGCTTCAGTAGCTCACCCTCGAGCAAATGGTCAAGTAGAGCGCATCAATGGCTTAGTACTCGACGGCTTGAAGAAAAAACTCTACGACGCTAACACCAAGAAAGGTGGCAAGTGGATTCAAGAATTACCCCATGTGGTCTGGGGGCTGCGAACGCAGCCTAGCAAAGCAACTGGACAGTCTCCTTTCTTCCTCACCTATGGGTTAGAGGCTATACTACCCGCAGATATCATGTGGAAATCTCCAAGTGTAGAAGCCTACCAAGAAGGAGAAGCAGATGAATCTCGACAACTTGAGTTAGATTCAGTCGAAGAAGCCAGAATGAATGCTTTAACCCAATCGGCTAGATATCTTCAAGGTGTCAGACGCTATCATGATCGCAATGTCCAGCAAAGATCTTTCAATGTTGGACACCTAGTTCTACGAAGGATACAAGATGAGACGGGTTTGCACAAGTTAAATTTCAGATGGGAGGGGCCTTTCATTGTAACCAAGGTCACAAGACCCGGATCATGCAGAATCACTGATGAAGATGGCAATGAGGTACCCAATTCCTAGAATATTGAGCACTTGCACAGATTTTATCCTTGATCCAAGTAACTTTCTGATCATCATCACTACTCTCCAAAAGATTCATCCAACCAGGGTAATCTCTACAGATTCATACGGACCTGGATAACCTGTTCAGGATAGCTTACACAGTTCTTCATCGGATAACTATACAAGCCACATCCTTGTCCTTAGTGTAAGGACACAACCTGCTCGCTAGCACGAGAAGGTATATGGATACCTTTACTAGTTTGTCCATCTTGGGTAACTCGACGGAGTTCATCCTAACAGGTCAACTATAAGGAACTCTAGCCTTGTGTTAAAAGGCAAAACTACTCGCCAGCTCGAGTATGTTATGGATACTACTACATTTTGTCCTTCTGGGGTAGCTTGACATGGTTCATCCTAACCAGTCAATCTTAGTAGTTACTACAGTCTACAAGTTAGAGACCATTTTCGCTAGCTCGAATGGGTATTGGATATTTTAAGATGGTTTCATCTTAGATAACTCGATGGGGTTCATCCTAACAGATCTATCTTAGAAATTACTCCAGTCCTTGGTCAGGACACCCTACTCGCTTGCTCGAGTAGTTTATGGATATCTTTACAGTTATTTCTATCTAGATAGTCCGATGGGATTCATCCTAACTGATCAGCTATACAGATTACTCCATGCGAGCATTCTACTCGATTACTCAAGTAATTGGTATTTATCCTACGGTATCAGATCGTACTTCTGAAGATACACCAATAGGATGAAAAGCAATATATACAAAGACAAGATCTTACAGAAGATTACAAGAACTGTTACAGGCAAATCATTCTGCCAAGTTCTTTAAAATCTCCTCAGCAATCACTTCGGATTCTTTACAATAGTCCTGGAATTTCTCGTCAGAACAGTCAGGACCTATTCCTTTAGCTATGGGAGCTAAGTTGTGCTGAGGCCAGTAAGACTTGACTACTCCAATCATATGGGTCAGGTAATTCTTGGAAGTAGCCGTCATAACGTCAAAGAACTTCTTGGGAGCCTCTTCCAGACGCTCTACCAAGGACTTGTTACTCAATGGCTCCTCCTCAGAATCTACCATATTTACGATGACTTGGGCTGCTGATACCAGTCGAGTATGGTCACTTGAAGAGCCTGATACAAGGGTATATCAATGATTATCATTCAATGAAGCAATGTCAGATAAGGACCAAAATACTCACAGGCTTGAGCAATCTGCAACTGTTCTTGGAGCTTCGCCTTTTCTTCTTGGAGCTTGGATTTCTCTTCATCGAGGCTCTTGATCTGCCGCTTCATGTCACAAAGTTCTAGATGATGCTTTCAGTTCTCTTCATACAGCTTGTTCCGAGCAGCAAGAGATTCATCTAGTCGTTTGGCAATTAGGGCATTATGCTCCTCCAAGGTTTTTCGGTTGTCAACAGTCTGATATAAAGTGTGAGACTTCAAGAAGGACCGATTGGCAGCATCCTGTAACACACAAGGCAAGATTGGTCATATATCATCAACTACTCGACACGGGCAGGCAGTAGCAGAAGAAAGATTACCTTGGTATATTTAAAGCACCATTGCATATAATCGGCGAGCTTCTTCACGTAGTCTACAGACAACAACGGATCATCAAAAAGCTCCTTACCCAACTCCTCTTGGGTTGATTGCGGCATAGACTGAAAGGGTACTAGTCGAACAGTGGGATTCTTTGACCCTTCAGCTTTATCGCTGCCAAATCCAGCAGCATTTGAAATATCTTCAGTGTCTGCAGAAGGAGTAGGTATGGGTACCTCAAGAGCCGGCTCCTTTGACGTCCCAGGCATGTTCATATTCGGGGAAACAGTAGTCGAGTTCTCGATCAACCCTATTATCAGAGATTCGAGGGTGGATCGTGTACTTGCATCTAGACTACTCTCCATCTAGTTACAGAAGTCCTGAATCTGGTCTTTCTCATGGACTGGGAGATATTGGATCCTAGCCAAGCGAAATCTGACTTAAGAAAAGCTTAGGCAAATAGGATCTAATTAAAAGAATATCAGATTCTTATTGGCCAGCATCGAGACGGGGTATCTTCCTCTGCAACAAAGCTCCAGGAGCGGCCTTCCTTTTCTTGCTATCATCAGACCCAATATCTCCTGAAGTTGGAAGCATACAATACCATGTCTTATAATTTTTCTGCAATAGAGGCAAGGATTAGTTAGAAGATCAAAAACTTCAATTACAAGCACTCGACAGTGTTTTTCAACACTTACCCAGGCATTCTCGGTAGGATTCTTTGCCCAGAATAGCGTTGGCAACTTTAAAGACTTGTCAAAATTATCGAGTACTTTACAACATCTTCTGACTACCTCAGAGTGAGCCATTGCTTCGAGTGACAGTCTGGTAGGGTCCTTTGTACCCTCATATCTGAAGGCAGGATGTTTCCGATGTTGGAGAGGCTGGATCCGACGGCTTACAAAGGAGAAGACCACATGATCACCGGTGACTCCTTTGTTCTTCCAATTCGCAATGACTCTGAGGATGCACTCGACTTGTTTGCCACCAGGTCCTCTACTCGACCAGTTTTCTTGGACTTGGAGGGCGCCAGGAACTCTTTCTGAAAGTGGAGATTCAAAGTTCCCGACATGAAACCAGAATTTTTTCCACTCGGTCCCTTTCCTGATGGATCATAAGCTAAGTACTCGTCCCGGGTTTCAGGGTGAAGTACTAGTTCACATCCGCCAACAACGGAAGGTTTTGTGGCATTTGGAGTGGGCACAAGGATGAAAAAATGTTGGAAAAGATGGAAATGGGGAAGAATCCCAAGGAATGCTTCGCAGAAATGAGTAAAAATAGAGAGATACAAGATAGATTGGGGAGTCAGATGACGCAATTGGATTCCCCAGAATTGCAGAAGAGCATAGAAGAATTCTGACACAGGAAGTGCAAGACCGCGTTCCACGAAATCACGAAACACAACGGTTTCAAGGCTTCGATAGGGTAATCTTCTCCCTCGCCTGCGCGCCACTGGATCACAGCATGACTTTGAAGAAGACCTATATTCTAAAGTTCTTGCACTGCTTCTTGAGACATTTTGCTCTTGCGCCAGCCTGTTGAAAGATTTGCAACTACTTCATCTTCAACTTTTGACTTGTCCTTCTTGGGAGCCATCTCAAAGTCACGAGTTTATGCTCGGGGGCTACGAGAGGGGCTATGGATGTCACAGGCAGCTGGGTAGTGTGAATCTGAATTTGACGGCGGCCAGGAGTCAAAAGGTTAAAAACCCTAGAGTGGGTTTATATGGTCTCTGGTGGCAATTTTGAGAATACCTGGAAGATCAACAGATTGTTTCCTTTTTAGGGAACTTTCATCACATATTTTGTCACGAGTTTTGGATCCTTAAATCTAAATTGGGAGATTTAAATTCAAGACTCGGGGGCTGTAGGATATGTGCATCAGAGATTTATTTTTCAATTTTTTTGGAAAATAATGAAAGAAAAAGACTGAAGTGACCCTCAGCCTGATTATGCGATTCAACCTAAGGCTCGGGGGCTACTCCATATAGAGCGCGAATACTTCGTGCACCATATATGATCAAGGTTTCGGGGCTTGAGCACCTCACAGCCTCGATGCAACCGGAAGAACTTGAAGGACTACTCGACGTGTCAGAAAGAAAGCTCAGAAGCAACTAGAAGGACGTTCTATTTAAAGTATGTGAAGACGACCAACCAAGTACTCGACGCCTACAGGACTCGGCTACGAAGGGCTCGGGGGCTTATCAGACCCGGGGCAGCGGGACTGCTTATAGGCATTGAATGTTCTAGAGTAAGGGATAGCTCATGGATGTACCTTACCTCTTTTATAACTACCCGAATAGGCGTAGGACTAGCTGCAGTAAGAAGGAAACTACCCGATTGTGTTGTAGTAGGACTCCAACTATACTCGGCTAGGACATTCCATGTAATCCTGCCCCCCAGATATATAAGGGCGGGCAGGAACCCCCTCGAAAGACATCAGCACCTAAGGCAATACAAACCACCACACAGGACGTAGGGTATTACGCAACTCGCGACCCGAACCTGTCTAAATCTTTGTGTTCCTTGCACCATCGAGTTCCAGAGCAGTCGATCCCTACCTACAAACCTTAATGCTAAGGGTATCCCTGAGCAGGCTTGGCGGTAAACACCGACACTGAGAGAGCGGGTAAAAACGCTCTCGTCCAAGAAGGCTGCCCTTCAAGATAAGCTTAAGAAGCTTTCCAAAGCCAAGAAAGGTTGGTCTTTATCATACGTGATGCAATCGACTAGATTGTTCTGCTTGGTGTTCATAAGCCTGTCTTTTAATCGAGTACACAGCTTGCACCAAATCATTAAAAATTGAGGAAAGCTTGGTACTGGATCTAAAGATTATTATGTACCGAAAGCAGATGAAATCGAGAAGCTTAAGAGGATCAAGGTGGATTCTGACCAGGAGATGGCAATGATGCTTCAACAACTCAAAACCTTGTCAGAGTCCCGGGACTTGATGCAGTAGGAACTTCAAACAAGAATCTATTGTCCCTCTGAGGTACCTAAAACTCCACTGAACTGCATTCCAGTGTTCTTTACCAGGATTAGACATGTATCTGCTAACTAAACTCATAGTATATGATAAATCTGGGCGAGTGAAAACCAATAAGTCCCTGATCAGTTCTCCCAAACTTCAAACAAGAATCTGATGTCCCTCTGAGGTACTTGAAACTCCACTGAACTGCATTCCAGTGTTCTTTACCAGGATTAGACATGTATCTGCTAACCAAACTCATAGTATATGATAAATCTAGGTGAGTGCAAACTATGGCATACATCAAAGAACCAACAACACTAGAATAAGGAACTTTTGACATGTATTCAACATCCTCATCAGAACTAGGACACTAAGCGGCTGTCAATTTAAAGTGAGGTACAATAGGAGTACTAACTGGCTTTGAATCATGCATATTGAAACGATGAAGAACCTTCTTAATGTAATTATGCTGACTAAGAAATAATAAACCAGACTTTTTGTCTCTAGTAATCTGTATACCTGGAATTTTCTTAGCAGCACCAAGATCCTTCATGTCAAACTCACTATTCAACAATTTCTTCAATGTAGTGATTTCTTTTCCTGCTCTTGGCAACAATAAGCATGTCATCAACATATAATAGCAAGTATATAGGTGATCTATCAACAATTTAATGTATACACAGCTATCATATTCAGATCTTTTGAAGCCATGTAACATCATAAATGAATCAAACCTTTTATACCACTGATGAGGGCACCATGAATCCTTCTGGCTGATCCATGTATATTTCCTCCTCAAGCTCTCCATGCAAAAATGCAGCCTTCACATCTAACTGCTCAAGCTCAAGATCATGCATAGCAACAATACTAAAGAATGTCCGAATGGAACTATGCTTCACAACTGGAGAGAATACATCATTATAATCAACACCAGGAATCTGACTGAAGCCTTTTGCAACTAACTATGACACCCTAGGTGTCTGCACATTAGTGTTGCATACCTTTTATACATCATGTGCTTGTTTTGCTTGAAAAAGGACCTTTTTGTAATTATAAAAGGTTATATGTGTAATATTGATTTTAGGCAAGGGTCTTTCTTTAGTTTAATTTGAATTGAATGTGTAATTATAGCTTTTGTGGAGGGTGTTTTTGCAAAATTCAGTGAATTTATTGCATGGCAGCCAAATTTTGCTCTTAAGTCTAAATTTAAAGTGAAATTACCTTGAAAAAGACAAAATTCCTAGAATTCAAAATCCCTCTTATATTTTCAAAAATAGCTCTTGAATCTTTGATCAAATAAATTTTTGCACAACATCAAAGTTGTAGATCTTGAAAAATTGAATAACTTTCATGTTGGACACTTTTTCATTTGAGCTTTAGTTTAAAAGTTATCGCTGGTTTACATTCAGGTCCTTGAAATTTTCAGAAATAGCAAACAGGTCCCCTTTCTCCTGCCTGCTCCCCTGCTTCCCGCGCCGCTGAACCGCGCCGCGCCGCCCGCCGTCGCCGTGGAGGGCCATCCCCGCGCCACCTATTGCCTGTTAGATTCCACGCGTCGCACGGAAGCTCCTCGCCGCCCTCTTCCTTCGCGCTGGTACCTTCTCCGCTCTGCCACGCGCCCCAGGCCGCCCGCCGGCTGCCACCTCGCCGCCGTCGTGGCCCGCGCAGCACGAAGCCCCGGAGCTCTATCTCGCGCGCATAACAGCACTACAAGAACCCCCTCTACCAGTTCCCCTCACCCTTTCGCTCGCTCCCTGCCCAGACTCCCCAAATCAGCGCCGCCGTCCACCCGCAACCCCGGCGAGCTCGACGCCGCCGCGGGACTACCACTGCAGCCCTCCTCCGCCCGCACTGACCCTCTATCGAGCTCTACCGTGGGCCCGCGCAGCTCACCGATCCATCCTCCTCGCCCAATTTCAAACGGAGCCCCCTCGCCGTCGTAGCCGAGCTCCGCCGCCGCCCTGCTCGCCGCGGACAGCCACCCTCCGCCCCTCGGTGCTCAAATCCGCAGCTTTATCACCTCCATCGAGTTCTACCGAAGCTCCCCAGCCCAATCTCCCCCAATACGCCTCATCGGAGCGCCGCCTCCACCATCTCCGACCACCATCGTCCACCGGAGCATGCGGACCCGCCGCCATAGGCCACCCCGAGCCGTCCCGAAGCCACCTAGAGGTGCGCCGTGGTCCCCTCTAGCTCCCTGACCTCTCCCTTCTCGCCGCCGACGCCTCCCTTTGCCGGTAAAGGCCGGTCATACCACCGCCCCCTGCGCTGACCCGGCCAGGGACCTTGGGTGAGAAGAATCGAAAACCCAGGGTGTTCTTTGAATAGACCGTGACTCATGTGAATAGTGCCACCAAGGACTCCTTTGTAATTTTTGCAGTGAACTTTGAAATTCCATAGAAAATCATAGGAAATTCAGAAAAATGTAAACTTGGATGTTTTGGAATCCTTGAGAGTAGCTATTTGCATTAGAACCATAATATGGTAGGTGTTTGTTGAAAGTTTTTGCTGGAAAATTTGATTTGTGTCACTAGGTACATAAAGGCTAGTTGTATTATCTTTTTCTTAACTATTGATTTAAGCCATATCTTGCAGTGAAATTTTTATGGTAGTTTGTTATTGTAACACTAGTATTTCTATAAAAATTTCGTGGTCATTTCTCATGTGAAGCTTTTTCTTTGATTTAATCCTTGTTTAGTAGACTTTAATTATGATAAATAGTTTATGCTAATTATAAATCATGAAAATATTCCTGAGTGTTCTTCTCGAGAACCTTAGCTTGTCCATGAAGTTTGAGCATCAGTTAATGAATAGAACAGGATCTAAAAATGAATCTTGCTAATCCTGTGTCTGTTTTGTTTATTTTCTCAGAATTAATTATATGTAGATAAAATCATGAATAATTCGTAGTAGCTAACTCATTTCTGTATCAACCTCCTTTTAAATTTTGAGCTTCTTCTTTGCTCTAGTTTGACCTGTATAATTCAAGTTTGTTCTAGGTGTTGTCTGAATGAATGATTTGTTGTGAATAAATGGCTACATGTTTTGGCGTGATTTTTACAGGATAGCTTAATCTGTTCATGTTCTGTTTAGGGTAATTTTTTCTAAATTTATTTCTATTTGTTCTTTGAGTTGTTTATTTATTAGCAAACCATGACTTACTTGTTATAGGAAATCACCCACACTTGTTTATGAAGTTAGTAAACTTCATTTGTGCTGTTGATCATGATGCCTTGTGTAGTTAAAATTTTTATTTAACTACTCTATAAACGATTGCCCATGTGTGTTTATAATGTTGTTCTTGCATTACATATAGATACGACTACTTTGTCGGACGGGACGTACGAGCTGATCCCGGATTCCGAAGGAGGTGATCTCGAAGCTCAAGCGAACACCGCCGTACTAACTGAAGCCCCGGACCAAAGTTCGGAAGAGCCTAGAGCTGAAATAGTTAGCGACTACCGAGAAGGCAAGCCCCGAACATAACCTATATTTCAAATTATTATCATTTACTGTTATTACTTGCTTATGCATTTACAGTTCTTAGGATTTGAATTGAAACCCTAGATGCATGATCCTAGGAACCTATGTACTGAACACTAGAGCTGAGTTCGACTACTTGCTAAGCTTATAGGACCGGTGAAAGTCGAGTGATTGCCTATCACTCGCAAGCTTTATAGGAATTGCTTGTTTACTTTCTGTTATCAATATAAGGAACTTGCTAAAGTCGCAGTGTGTGGTAGTACTGGTTAAGTTTTTGAACGTACTAGCCACATGCCGTAAATATGGTACACGGTAAGCCTAGTAACCGATTGGACCAGGGAGTGGATATACCTGACACTCTCTCTTAGGGATAGGTTTTATTTTATGTTGCGCAACACTACGACTATGAGGGACGAGGTATAGAGTGCCCTATGGGACGAGAGAATGTGCCCTGTGGGACGAGGGGGAGCCCTATAGTCGGGGAGAGTATTCCTATCCACAAGCCGGAAAGAAAGGTCAACGGTTGTTTGGGAACAACCCGACGGTGTTTCCAAACGTGTGTGTTAGGTCTGCCTGGCCAAGTTAACAAACTTGATTCGAATCGTCTGCTTCTCACAGTTTGGGACTGCTTGATCTCTTTGCCACATAGAGTAATAAGAGCAACAATACTATGATCAATCTTGATGTTTGCTTAAAGATCTACCTTGATTGGATAGTAGTTGCTTACATAGAATGGTTAATCAACTAGAATCTTGAAAGCTAAAACTTAAAAGTAAGGACTTACTCTTTATTCCTTTTCAGCAAAAGGAAAACCAGAGCCTCACAAACCCTGCATAGTCTAGCTAAAGTGGGTTTAGTATACCCGTTGACGGTTAAGTCTTGCTGAGTATTAGCATACTCAGCCTTGCTGTTGGAAATCTTTTCAGGTATGAGTTTCGAAGAGCAGATCGCTAGTTTGACCTATCCCTGCTCTTTGCCTCCTGGCTGGTCTGTAGAGTGGGATACGTCTTCGACCGGCAATGACCCTGACGAGTGATACCTTGCTTGGGCTAGCTTGGTATACTTTTGCGACGTGTTGTAGCCGTCGTGTGTTATCTTCCGCTGTTTAAACTTTGAAGTTTTACCCTTATATTTTGTATAACTAAGGTACTAAGTTTGATTTTGTAATAAGTACTTTGAAACATGTTGTAATCACTACTTTGTCTATGTTGTAAACTTGTGGTTGTAATATCTCTGGACTCGCCTTCGTGCGGGGTATGGTTGTTCGATCCGAGAACCGGTGGTTGTATCGAGACATTACCCGACAGACCAAGAATTGTTCTGTTTGAAGTGCATTTGAGCTGTTGTTGCCTTTGTGGTAATGGCCTGCGCACTTGAGCCGGGATAATTCAGGTGGTTCTGCCACACTAACATTGCCTTAAATCTTGGAGGCTCACTTGGAGATAAAGCCTCCTTTCTTTTGAAGAACCATTTGTAGCGACAGGTTTCTTTTGTTTAGGCAAGCTCACAATCTCCCATGTGCCATTCTTCTCAAGGGACTGCATCTCCTCCTGCATAGCTGAGATCCACTTCTCCTTATCAACAGAATCAATGGCTTCAGTATATGTTGCTGGTTCACTAGCATCCTCCACCAGTTTAGCACAACTCAAAGCATAATGAATCAGATTACACTTCTCGATTAAACAATTTCGAGGTACACAACTCCTCTTTAATCTACAAAGAGCAATAGGTACATCTAGATCCCCCCTGTTGCTGCAAAACAGGTTGTGAAACTGGAGGTGGGTGCTGAACAGTATCAAGAACATTAACTGGAACATCATTACCAACAACTTCATTTTTCTGGTCATCCATAAGCTCCACCTGCACACTGACATGTGGCTAAACTTTTTCAACTAAAGCATCATCTGTGGACAAGCTATCAGTAAACATCACAGACTCATAAAAAACAACACTCCTGCTCATGAAATTCTATCTAGTTTCAGGATTCCACAATTTATATCTTTTGACTCCCGAACAATAACCAAGAAACAGACATTTAATTGCTCTAGGTTCTAATTTTCCATTATCAATATGAGCATATGTAGTGTAGCCAAAAACTCTCAAGTGTGAATAATCTACAGTTGTACTAGACCATACCTCAATAGGAGTCTTCTTGTTGAGTGGAATAGAAAGCGACCTGTTGATCAAATAACATGCAGTATTAGCAGCCACAGCCCAAAAATGCTTGTTCATGCGGGCATTGGAAAGCATGCAACGAGCCTTCGAGATGATGGTTCTGTTCATGCGCTCAGCCACACCATTCTGTTGTGGAGTGTGTGGGATGATGTGATGCCTGACAATGCCTTCTTTTCTACAATAATCATCAAAAGCATCCGAACAGAACTCTCCACCATTATCAGTCCGAAGCACATTGACCTTCTTCTCAGTTTGCCTTTCTATAAGGACTTTCCACTCTATAAAAGCAGCAAAAGTATCATCTTTGTTATTTAAAAAATAAGGCCAGACTTTTTAGAGTAATCATCAACAATGGTAAGCATGTAACGAACACCACCATATGAAGGCTTATGAGAAGGACCCCATAAATCAGCATGAACATAATCAAGTGTACCTTTAGTGGTATGAATAGAGGTATTGAATTTGACCCTCTTGTGCTTACCAAATACACAATGCTCGCAGAACTTCTTGCCACTCAAAATACAGCCATCTAGCAGGTTTCTCTTCATCAATTCTGCCATACCGAGTTCACTCATGTGTCCAAGACGCATATGCAAAGGTCAGTCTTACAAGGTTTAGAATTAGTAACAGCAGTAGTAGAAACAGAACCATGCACAGTACTACCTCTGAGAACATATAATTTTGAAGGATTGAGATCACCCAGCATACATACAAGAGAACCTTTTGTCACCTTTACAACTCCACTTGAACCGGTGTATTTGAGTCCTTCTTTATCAAGTGTACTAAACGAGATCAGATTTCTTTTCATCCCGGGTATGTGCCTCACATTCTTCAGTGTGCGAATCATGCCATCATGGGTCTTGATCTAAACAGAGCCGATACCCACAATCTCACACAGGTTATCCTCTCCCATACGCACGAAATCACCATTCTGTAAAGGCTCATAGGAACTGAACCAATCTCTGTTCATGCATATATGAAAAGAACATGCAGAATCAAGTATCCACTCATCATGACCAGCAACACAACCTGCAAAAACAACCTGGTAATCTGATTCAAAGCTATCACCAGCAGAAGCAACATTAGCCTTACCATTAGATTTATTTTTCCTCTTCGCCTTATTCTGCAGTTTCTAACAATCTTCAATCATATGAGATTTGTTCTTGCAATACTTACAGAATTTCTTCTTGGGACCTTTGGACTGGGAGCGGCCTCTACCATCATTGCTCTTATTACAATCGTTGTTGTTGCCCCTTGAGGACGATCCATCAGCCTGCACCATGCCTTTCATCTTCTCCCTGGATTGGAGTGCCTCACAAACTTCAGCAAAGGTTAGTTCATCACGGCTTAAAGTATGGTGTCATGGAAACTTGCATATGAACTAGACAAAGAGCATAACAAGAGAAGACAAATGTCCTCATCATCATAATTAACCTCCATCGACACTAGATCGGCAAAGATCTCTTTGAAGACAGATAGGTGACTCAGAACTGAATCACCCTCCTGCGTTTTTAGTGAGAACAGCTTCAACTTCATATGCATCTTACTGGTTAGATCCTTCGACATGCAGATCGATTTCAGTTTCAGCCAGAGTTCTGCAGCAGTCTTTCCTGCAGCACTTCATGCCAAATATCATTAGATAGATGAAGTTAAATAAGGGACAGTGCCTTACGGTCCTTGCGCTTCTCCTTCCCGAAAGCCTCTAGCGCCTCATCAAGATCATTTGTTTGCGCCAGAACAACCCTCATCTTGACTTGCCACAACGAGAACCTCGTCTTGAACTCCAACAGCGGTAGATCATACTTCATCAACGCCATCGCGAAGCCCTAATGTGAAACCAAAGCTCTAGTACCACTTGTTAGAAGCGGCGGCGAACAAATGAGGAAGAACAACAAAATCAAACACAAGAGACACAAGGATTTTAACGTTGAAAACCCCTCCAATGCGGAAGGGAAAAAACAATGGGCGCCAGCCTGCAAATCTTCACTATATTGGGGTGAGTGTTTACAATGCCAACGGCGGCTTACAAGAGGAATAACCCAGCGAGGAGCATACCCTAAAGGGTATATGAACATAGAGAAGTCTCCCGGCGATGGGCCTCCGCTTCTCTCCGTCGGAAGTCGGCCTTTTCTTGTGCAATGAATTTGGATCACAACATAACATAGAGAAATTTAAGGCAAAGGTTTGGGTGAAGGGAATCAGGCAGAGCTGGCCGGACGATGGTGCATTTTGCTGGACGACGATGGATTTCGCTGGCGACCGGAGGAATAGTAAACTAGCGGTGGCGGTGAAACGGATGAGCGCAGTAAACAGTAAACAGTAAACTGGAAGGCTCGCCCACCCACCACATTCAATGCGGGTGGTTGAGGCGTGCTCTGCCACCGCGGCACGTGGGGCAGCCTTTGTCAGGCCTCACTGTAGACCGCGGTTTACCGAGGTACACAGTGCAGCTGCCTGCGCCGCACCCGCGCAGAGCCCGTCTGCCGCATTAATTGCATACGACGGCACGACACTTTTCCATCATGCCGCCTACGCTGCAAGTTACACGGCTCGTTCACCTACGTGGCAGGCGACGCCGCTAGCTACGCCTGGCGCCGTTTCAACAAGACAGCGCATAGTCATGCTAAACGGGGGATTCAAGGAGTAGGCAAGGAAATCCAGGAGAGAGATCCCCTTCGCCTGCAATGCCTTAATGTATGAACAGTACGTTATTTTATACTACACCGGTTGGGCCCACCTGTCGGGGACCCAACGGCCATGTGCGCGCCCCCTTGAGATATAAAAGGGAGGCGCTCGCTGTACACGAGAGAGGCGATCCAGCGCACACTCAGACAAACGCTGGACTCAGCTGCAAACTCTTCAGTCTAGAGCAATACAGCACACAATGGACGTAGGGTATTACGCTCCGGCGGCCCGAACCACTCTAAAACCGGTGTGTTCATCGTGTTCTTGGTGTTCTTGAGCGAGATCGAAATGGTCCTGGCTAACCCCCGAGTACTCACCCTCTGGGCTTAGGCGGGTGCATTCCGCCACCCGGCTGTGGTTTACCACACCACGACATTTGGCGCGCCAGGTAGGGGGATAGCTGGCCGTAGTTCATCTCTTTCTTGTCTCCATGGTTCGTGTGGACGACGTGGAGATGACAGAGGGTGTGGCATCATCCACGCCACATGCCTCTCGCCTTCCTGCTCCAGGGGCAACCGTGCCTGTGGAGCAGCCACCGTCGGCGGCGGCGCGTGCTGCTCGCCGGCAAGAGTCAGGGCGCCCATCAAGGGCCCCCTCACAAGCTGCGAGCGGCGGAGCGCTGGCGGTGGCTAGGTAGTTGCTTTGCAACCCTCCGGCTGCAGCAGCCTCGCCAGACGCCCTGAGGCAGTGGCGGGACGACGTTGACCGTCTCCTCCATCTGGCTCAGGCCTCCCCCAGTTCTGCAAGGACTGGGCAACGACCTCCTCCTGGCAATGCGGTGGTACCCTACCACCGGCGCCAGAGTGGTGCGTCGGCATTCGTGCTCTCCCCCAAGGTGAGGGGTGCACGAACAGAAGACCTGCGGGCGGAGCTCAACCGCAGGCATGCGGGTGAGGACGCCCGCATCTCCGTGGAGAGGGCGCGAGAGCGCCGTCTCAACATTGAGGGCCGCAACCTCAACGCTGACTTGGACGTGGCAGCGCCCAAGCCTCCGGTGAACGCCCGGATACAGGCGGGGACCCCGGTGGCTGGGGTGGGCTGCGCTACGCTGCGCTGGCAGATCACCTCCACGCAGTGGCATGGCCATCCAAGTTCCGCCCGCACCTGCCGGAGAAGTACGACGGTACCACTAACCCGTCGGAATTCCTACAGGTGTACGTTACCGCCATCACAGCAGCTGGTGGTAACAACACCGTCATGGCGAGCTACTTTCATGTAGCCTTGACCGGGCCAGCCCGGACTTGGCTGATGAACCTTACTCCTGGGATGATTCAGTCCTGGGAAGAGCTCTGTGCGAGGTTCACAGCGAACTTCGCCAGTGCGTACCAACAACATGGTGTGGAGGCTCACCTCCACGCCGTGAGGCAGAAACCATTCGTCGTATCTCTGACGCATCTATTATCACTGCTTTCCGTCAGGGGGTACGTGACGAGAAGATGCTCGAGAAGCTGGCGACGCATGAGGTGGAAAGCGATACCACGCTTTTCTCCCTGGCAGACAAGTGTGCCAGGGCCGCTGAGGGCCGCGCATGGCACTCAGCCCCCCAAGACAGAGACGCCAAAGCTGGTGGCTCCGGTGCTACCGCTCAGGGCGGTGGCAAGAAAAAGAAGAACAAGAACCGGAGTCACGGGGAGCCGCAACCTGGCGGACCAGCCGTCGCAGTAGCGGCACCAGCTGCTGCGACACTAGCTAATGTAGCAGCGGCTGGGGGCCAGAATGCACATGGCAAACGCCCACGCCAGCAAGGTGGCAGTGGAGGTTCATGCCCAGTGCATCCCACCGCTCGCCACAGCGCCGCTGACTGTCGTGAGATCCAGAAACTCACAAAGCAGGTCAGTGGGCGGCGTGAGCAGTCCTCCAAGGACGGCTCACCCCCTCCTCGCTAGCGGTCTGGCAAGGAGAAAGCCTCCGATAGCGGGACCGCTGCCGGGGAGAAGGAGCTGGGGTACCAATCCCCCGCTCGGGAGCTGAAGGGCGTGTACCACGATGACAACTCCGACTCCGACAACGACAACCGCCGCAAGAAGCTGTACGTAATATACGGTGGAAGCTGGGAGCTTGTCTCCCGCCGGGATGTGAAGACCCTTCGCCGAGAGGTCCTTTCGGTGAAGCCGGGGGTCCCGAAGGCGGCGCTGCACCATAGGTGGATGAACACCACCATCTCATTCGGGCCATCCGACTGCCCGGAGAACATGGCTGGGGCTGGTGTACTACCTCTAGTCACCGCCCCCGTCATATCCAATGTCAGGCTCTATCATGTGCTGATAGACGGTGGGGCTGGCCTCAACGTCATCAACTATGCAGCGTTCAAGCAGCTGCGGATCCCGGAGTCCAAGCTGACTCCCTCTCGCCCATTCTCCGGAGTGGACCAGCACCGGTGTTCCCTCTGGGGAGCATCACCTTGCCGGTCACGTTCGGGACCGACGAGAACTTCCGCACAGAGAGCGTCCAGTTCAATGTGGCGGAAGTAAACCTCCTGTTCAATGCCATCATTGGCCGACCGGCTCTCTACCGCTTCATGGCCATTGCCCATTACGGGTATTTGGTCCTGAAGATGCCTTCCCCTGCCAGTGTCCTCGCCGTGCGGGGTGACCGCACCGCTGCCGTTGCTGCAGTTGAGAGACTGCATGCTCTGGCAACAGAGGCTGCACATTCCGAGGAGGACCCATCCACCTCGCAACCCAGGGCGCCTGCAAAGGCACCCAGGGTTCAGCCATATGATCCGGACGATCTTCCCATGAAGACGGTGCAGATCGGAGCGGACTCCTCCGGGACCACCCGCATCACGGGGAACCTGGAGGAGAAATAGGAAGACGCGCTCATCGCTTTCCTCCAGTCAAATGTAGATGTGTTCGCCTGGGAACCGTCACAGATGCCCGGGATCCCCAGGGAAGTGATCGAGCACAATCTGAGGATCTACCCCGACGCCACGCCGGTGCGCCAGAAACCTCGAAAGCAGTTCATGGAGCAGCAGAACTTCATCCATGAAGAAATCCGCAAGCTCCTCCACGCTGGCTTCATCGAGGAGGTCCACCACCCCGAGTGGTTGGCCAATCCGGTCGTCGTCCCAAAGGCCAACGGGAAGCTTCGGATGTGCATCGACTACACCAGCCTCAACAAGGCATGTCCTAGAGACCCCTATCCTCTTCCACGTATTGACCAGATCGTGGACTCCACCTCCGGGTGTGACCTTTTGTCTTTCCTAGATGCATACTCTAGTTTCCACCAGATTCAGATGTCTAGAGAGGATAGGAAGCATACTGCTTTTGTAACAGTAGATGGGCTTTATTGCTATATTGTCATGCCATATGGTCTGAGGAATGCCTTACCTACGTTTGTACGAGCTATGAACAAAACCTTCTGTAATCTAATTAGAGATATTGTTGAGGTGTATGTCGATGACATTGTAGTCAAGACTAAGGTAGGGTCAACACTAGTGGAGGACCTGTCCCTCGTCTTCGACCGACTGCGCGCCACGTGCACAAGGCTGAATCCCGAGAAATGCATCTTCGGCGTCTCGGCAGGGAAGCTGCTGGGTTTCCTAGTCTCACATCGAGGCATCGAGGCAAACCCAGCCAAGATCAAGACGATCGAGGCGATGAGGCCTCCTGGCCGCATCAAGGACATCCAGAAGCTTACTGGATCTCTCGCCGCTCTTAGCCGCTTCATATCGAGGCTGGATGAGAGGGCCCTCCCCTTCTTCAAGCTATTGAGGAGGTCCGGTCCATTCTCTTGGACTGAAGAGGCTGAACAAGCCTTCCAGGAACTAAAGCAGTATCTCACCTCACTGCCAGTATTGGTGGCTCTAGAGCCAAGTGAGATGTTGTTTCTGTATCTTGCTGCGTCTACAGAAGCGGTCAGCATGGTGCTGGTCGCCGAGAGGACGGAGCAAGCTCGCCAGGGGGACACCAGGGTCTCCCCGGCCAAGGATGGTGAGCCAGACCCCAGACACGGGGGCCTGTCAGCCTCACCTCAGCCTTAAGGTCCGGACCTCGGACAAGGGGGTCCGGAGGAGCCTCGTTCTAGTGGGAACCCAGAACCGCTAGGGGCCCAAGGACCTGACGTGGTGGATAAAGGCGAACCGGACCCGGTCGCCAGGGTCCGGACCATTCAGAAGCCGGTCTACTACATCAGTGAAGTCCTCCATGAGGCGAAGGCTAGGTATCTTGAGATGCATAAGCTTATCTATGCCATACTTATTGCGTCCAGGAAACTGCGCCATTATTTCAGGCACACCGAGTTGTCGTAGTGACCTCTTACCCGTTAAGAGCGATCCTGCACAACTCCAACGCCACGGGCAACATCGCCAAGTGGGCAGCAGAGATGGCTGAGTTCCAACTGGACTTCCAACCTCGCCATGCGGTCAAAAGCCAAATCCTGGCTGACTTCATAGCGGAATGGACTCCTTCCCCAAGCAATTTTGGGAGTCCGGACTTCAACGCCGGACCCCCGGAGCCGGAAGTCAGGACACTAGTCTTCACCGAGCCCCACTGGACACTCTTCTTAGACGGGTCCATCCGCAAAAAGTGGGTTGGAGCTGGTGTGGTCCTCATCGACCCAAACAGAGATCAGCTGAAGTACATGGTGCACCTTGAGTTCAAGGCCACCAACAACATGGCGGAGTACGAAGCCCTGATCTTCGGCCTGACACAAGCCCTGTCTCTAGGGGTCCGGCAGCTTCTGGTGAAGGGGGACTCTCAGCTAATCATCAAGCAGGTCCGAGGGGATTGCAGCTGCAACAATCCCCAGCTCGCGGCATACCACATCCATGTGAGAAAGCTCGAGAAGGACTTCGATGCCTTGGAACTGGAACATGTTCCCCGCGAACTCAACTCAGCAGCAGATGATCTCTACGCGAGAGCATCTACCTGGGCATCCGTGCCCGAGGGCGTCTTCGAAAGATGGCTGCTGAGACCTACCGCCCAGCCTGCCGAACTGGGTGAAGGGGATCAAGCTAGCACCTCGAAGCTAGCGGTCCCGGCGGCATTCCACCTGTGGTGCCCGACCTGGGTTGTGAGTTCTGTCGAGGATCCTGGAGACCTCGTGGAGTCACTCCCACCTTCTCAGGGAGCTCCCGATGCATGGATCTCCGAGATCCAGGACTACCTGAAAGACAATATCCTTCCTGATGACGATGTGTCCGATGAGCGCATAGTATGATTGGCTAAATGCTACGCGGTGGTAGAAGGGGATCTCTACCGCCATGGCGCCAATGGTATCCTCATGCAGTGCATTTCCCAGGGAGAGGGCCGCGAGTTGCTCGCGGAGATCCATGGAGGCGAGTGTGGAAGTCATTCCTCATCTCGAACGCTTGTTGGCAAGGTCTTTCGGCATGGCTTCTACTGGCCAACAGCACTCCAGGATGCGGCTGAGCTGGTAAAGTCCTGCAAAGCATGCCAGTTCCATGCAAAGCAAATACACACACCGGCTCAAGCTATGCAAATGATTCCGCCCTCATGGCCATTCGCTGTGTGGGGCGTGGATATCCTGGGGCCGTTCCCCCGGGCCGTCGGTGGGTACCGGTTCCTCTACGTCGCCATCGACAAGTTCACAAAGTGGCAGGAGGTTACCCCTGTGGTAAATATCACTAAGAAATCAGCAGTCGCATTCCTCAAGTCCATTGTGTGCAGATTTGGCGTCCCAAACCGCATCATCGCGGACAACGGGACCCAATTCAAAAGCAGACTCTTCCAGGAGTACTGCGAGGACATCGGCATCCAGCTATGCTTCGCGTCCGTGGCACATCCCCGCAGTAATGGACAGGTTGAGAGAGCAAATGCAGAGATCCTCAGGGGACTGAAGACCCGCACCTACAACTGCTTGAAGAAGCATGGTGCCAAATGGATTGATGAGCTTCCGTGCGTACTATGGGGCAACCGGACCACACCCAGCCGAGCCACCGGGGAGACTCCACTCTTCCTGGTCTATGGGGCTGAAGCATGCCTTCCCCCAGAAATTCACCTGGGCTCACCACGGGTCCAGGCCTTTCACGAATCCATGCAGGAACAATTGCGGCGCGATGATGTGGACTTCATTGACGAACGAAGGTGGCGAGCAGCAATCCGAAATGCATGCTACAACCAGGCGCTCAGGTGCTATCATCAACTGTTCATGCACAGTAGGGAGCTCCGGGCTGGCGACCTCGTCCTAAGGTGGATCCTGAACCGAGCAGGGCTCCACAAACTCTCCCCCAGCTGGGAGGGGACCTTCAAGGTTACAGAAGTATGCCGGCTTGGATGCGTTCACCTTGCCACAGAAGATGGAGTGCCGCTGCCCAACCCATGGAACATAGAGCATTTGCGTAAGTTTTACACTTAGGTAGAGCAGGGAAATGAATTTTTCCTTTGTAATAAGATAAAATCAGCGTGCGGCTCAGAGCGGTTGGAGTCCGCCCTCGTAAACTCGACCTCTGGCATCCATCGCACCGTCGACTAGCATTAACGCGTGGCCCAGAGTGGTAGAGGTCCGCCCTCGTAAACCCGGCCTCTGGCATCCATCGCGCAAGCCATGTATATCAAGTTGCAAAGGAAACATTTGCCCAGTTCTGTCTTTGTGTCAAATTTTTATTTCGCATTTCGATTCTCGAAATTTTGCCTTTCTAACCCCCGTGCGGACTTCCACTCTTGTCGCTACAACTAAGATCTGTATTGAGTTGCTGGACTGTCGTACAGATCCGGACCCTCTTGCTGCTGGGAGAGGGGTCTGGACCCCTAGGGACCTGCTCTGGAGAGGGGGTGCTTGTTTCTTGGGGTGGTCCGGAGTCCTGTGTAGCCGCTTAGCTGGTTCCGTACCCAAAGCCTACACACTCCACCACCCTGTAACGAGTGCTCTAGTACCCGGAGCCGGGTAATTAGGGGCCCGGACCTCGTTCTAGCTCAAGAGTTGGCTTCCTAAGTCCTACACGGAATGTCCAGCTCCATATCTCAAAGGATCGAGTACGACAAAATGATCTCACCCACTGCTAGGAAGGGTCTGGAGCGTCGGAGCCAGGTCCAGAAAAGTCGTGTTGTTTCCTGGAGTAGTTCGGAGCCCTGTGTAGCGCCTTAGCCTGGTTCCGCACCCTAAGCATACACACTCCACCACTCTGTAACAAGCACTGAACTGCTTGGGCCGATGCATCTGGAGCTCCGGACCTCGTACTGGCCTGGGGGCCGGTCCAGAATAGGTCCCGCGGGCCTGCTGCTAAGCTATAACTTTGAAGTGGTACACAGGTTCAGCCTTAGCTGGTGGTACCTAGCCTCAAACCATTGAGCCTACCTACCAGGAGGTCCCGGCATCCGCTTTAAAGGTTTCATGCAGATCGAGGTCCAGTCTCGGTGGTAGACAGACTCAAAACAACTGAGTCTATCTCCCAGGGGGCCCAGAGCATTCGCTTTCACCCAGACATCACAGATCGATTCTGCATGCGTCAAACAGCTAAGTTGCAGTATCATTATTACCATATAATCAAGATTGATTCACCTCTCTGTAGTTCTTTCTGCTACACAGGGAATAAGACGCTCGCTCGGCTTGCAAACTATGCTACACCTATGCCCAAGGACGCTTGCCCAACCTCATGCGGGGGTCCGGAGTGTCTTCCACGGCTCGGGTGGCCGATAGGTCCGATAACTGAACCTATCCGCCAGGGGGCCAGGGCGCCGGGGTGCTGCATACCGCAACCACAGCAACTGACAAACAGCTAAGTTGAAAATTTTCCTTTATTAAAATTTCAACTAGTACAATGTTTGTTACATAACGCAAAAAAGGGGGGTACAATGTGCAGCTTAGGAGTCTGCAGGCTCCCGCTTGAAGTAGGCGGCTACGAAGTCGACGACCTCCCGCACGCTGTCCCGAGCGGCGGCCTCCGTCTCTGCCACAGGACCATCGACCACGGGGGCTAGCGAGATGGCCGGGTCGTGGATCCGAAGGCAGGTCAGGATGTGCTCCGCCACCATCTGGATCAGCTCGTGGCCCTCGGCTTCAAGCTGGCCAGCAAGGATCGGCTCCAGACGCCGGAGCCTATCCGAAGCGGAGCTCAACACTAGGAGGGCGTTAGCAATCGAAGCTGGCGGCTCCGCCACTTGGATTGGGCTAATTCCAAGTGGCACCAGCGCTAAGCTCGCTTCGCTCGCCCAGTCGGCGATTCGCTGGGCCCCCACGCGCTGGTCCTCCTGCAGCTTCCGGACCGCCTCCTGCACCCGGGTGTCCAGAGCTGCCTTGGCCGCTTCCACCTCGCGGGACCTCTCCTCGAGCTCAGCCTTCCTCTTCTCCGCCGACTCCTTCAGCTTCTTGAGGGAGTCGCGCTGGCGCTCAAGCTGTTTCTCCATGTTGGCGGCGTGGGATTCCCGCCTATCAAGGGACTTCCTATCGTCCTCCATCTCCGACTCGGCAACAACCAGCTTGCTGGCCCTCTCCTCCAGCTGCTCCCGCCATCCAGCCAGGGTCCCAGAGAGCTTGTCCAGCTCCTGCTTGTGGATCTCGAGACCCTGGCTGCGGGTCTCAAGCTCGGACCGCTGGGCCGCGAGGCGAGTCTCAAGATCAGACCGCTGAGCTGCGAGGCTGGCCACCTCCTGGGCAAAAGTCTCCTCCCACTGTGCCAGTGCTTTTTCCTGGCTCGATACTGCGAACTCCCAGTCGAACACCTTCCAAAGGTTGGTTCGGTAGGCCTCTTGGTCGGCCTTGAGTTTGGACCGAGTTTCCGCAGCATGGGAGGCTTCGGCCTTCGTGTGCGCCTCCAGGCGGGTATGCCAATCGAAGAGGCGCCGGTGCTCGCTCTCTAGAGCAGCCCACTCCCGCCGGAAGGCCGTCTCGGCGGAAGAGGTTGCCTCCTCTATCGACCGCCAGACCTGGACCAGCACCCGAGGGAGGGGAGGAGCCGCTTCCTCCTCCGGGAAACCCTGTAGGAGCCACCTGCCAGAGACCTCCTCCAGCTCTTCCGCAGGTTGAGAACTGGGGAAGGGGACGTCCGGTACAAGCGTCGCGACCTCGGGAGCCGAGGAACTCACGGTTACCGCACCTGTTGCTGCTGTGCTCATCGCTGCCGCGCCCGTCGCCGCTGCGCTCGCCAACGCCAAGTCCTCTGTCGGCGCGACGGTCGCCGTAGCCGAGGCCTCGGGGGCCACCGCGTCTGGGGTGGCTGCGCCTGGCACTAGCGCATCCGCCGCTGCCGCGTCGGGTGCGGCTGCGCCTGGCACTGGCGCATCCGCTGCCGTTGCGTTGGGCGTAGCAGCACCTGACGTCGGCGCACCCACCGCCGCCGTGTTGGGTGCCACCAGACTCGCGGAAGCCGCCGCACCTGCGCTCTCCGCACCCGCCGTAGCCCCCGCCGTTGCGTCGGGCGTTGCAGCGCCTGGTGATGGCGCACTCGCCACAGCCGAGTTGGGTGCCACCGAGTTAGCGGAAACCGCTGTGTCCGGGCTCCCTGCACCTGCCGTCGTACCCATCGTCGTTGCCGAGGCCCCTATCACCTGGACCCCGCTGACGAACTAGCGACGGCGGAAGAACTGCTTGGGCAAGGAGCCCTGGTAAAACAAAGAGAAGGAGCCTTCAGCATAAAGCGGAGCACCGAGAATAAGGGGTGTGACTAGAATAACACTAACCCTGAGGCGACCGGTCTCCATCATCCACAGAGGCCCGACGACTGCTTCTGCTCCTGTGGCTGCTGAGGCACACCTCGCACCAGCCGCTGCTGCTGCTGCTGCCGCTCCTGCGGCAGTCCTGCGGCAGCGGCCGGGGCGTAACCCGAGGCTTCTCCAACTGTTGCTGCTGATGTTGCTGCTCCCGTGGCTGCCGCTGCTGCTGTTGCTGCCGGGGGGAGGTATCTCTCGGCGGTGATGGTGGCAGTGCGACCACCCCGGAGGTCCCGCGATGGCCGGAGGCCCGGGAGCTACCCTGGCCCGCGTCCTCAGCAGACCTCTGACGCTTCGCGGCGGGCTCCGCAACTGGGGTCCCATCGCCCCGGAGCAACCTGCGCCGGCCCGCATCTCCCGACGACGCGCCCGAGCTGCTCCGGGCCTGGCTGGGACCGCTCATTGCGGCGCTACCAGCCACGGCCTACTTGCCCTTGGCAGTGGGGCCGGACCCCGCGATGCTTGGCACGGCTTGTTCCCCGGACGCACCAGGGATCCGGATCCCACGTTCCGGGTCGCCTCCGGTCTGGCATGCGGCCACCCCACCGTCGTCGTGAGTCGGCAGGGTGGCCAGCACTGCGGTCCTCAGGCGCGAGTCCTCGCAGAGGGGGACGACACCCTGGGGAAGGATCAGGAGCTCCAGGATGAAGACTTCCCCCATCACCGCCCGCACCAAGACCTCCAAGGCTTCCTGGGTCAGGTCGCTCCCCTCTCCGTGGTGGGCCCTGCTGCAGTCGTTGAGGCCGGTGAAGCTCCAAGCAGGGCGCGGCCGCTGCTTCAGGGGGCGATCCGGCGCTTCAGGAAGTCCCCGAGCACGTGCAGCAAGGTGAGCCCGCTCTCCGCCAGCGACCTGATCTTGCCCAGCATGGAGTCGAAATCCAGCGGCAGGGACGGCTTGGCCCTCCAGGATAGACGGTCGGAGGCGGGCCATTGGTCAGCATGACCAGGCAATCGTTGGCTTCGGTGGTGCTGATGACCCACTCCCTGCATCACTCCTCCCACTTTCCGCCAGTGAGCCCGGGGATGTACGGTGATCGCAGGTCGCTCCTCGTTTGGAAATAGTACGCCCCCACTTCGTCTTTACTCTTCCCGGACTTCACCAACTAGAAGAAGTGGCGGAAGAGGAGGACGCAGGGCCGCACCCCCACGAACATCTCGCATAGGTGCACGAAGATGGCCGTCAAGAGGATGGAGTGCGTCGTGAGGTGTTGAAGCTGGAGGCCGAAATCTTCCAGCAGCAGCAGGAAGAATGTGGTGATCGGCTGCCCCAAGCCGGTGGAGATGTACGAGATGAACAGCACAAACTCCCCGGCGCGCAGGTTGCCGAGGGGAGCCGAGCCTGCTCGAATCCCCCAAGCAGTCTCCTGTGCACTCCACCCAAGCAGGCGGCGCACCGAGCTCAGCTCCTCCTCGGTCTGGAAATGGCAGGGATGAGCAAGGGTTGCCATCTCACTATGGAGGTGAGAAGCAATCTATGCGGGGGAGCATGGGGCGAGTAAGCTCGAAGGCAAAGGGGTGCAAAGGTTGGAAGGAAGAAGGCGAATGCGGGAAAGTAACCGCGGTATGCGGTTTGCCCCTTTATGAAGCCTGACCCAACCAGCGCGCCCCGGAACCGTCGCAGGAACCCAATCGATGCACGCACCTGGTGTTAACCGCCCAGTCCCTGACAAAGGGGACCCAGGCCCGCCTGTCAGGGAGAGCGGGTAACAAACAAAGGTGTGAAAAGGCGGAATCTGAACCGTCACCCGCGCGCGAAGCGAGGCAGAAGCTGAGCTGACGTGCGCGTATTAAGCGCTGGCATGACCAAGCTTTTCGGGAACTGCGCTGGTGGTAAATATCACGTTTACTCCGGCTGCAACAATGCCCAATATCGCGCGCGTGACTAGGTGAACCACTGTGCATGGGGGCCACGAGTCAGTAAGCCGTTACGATGTGATGAGGCAGCAAATAACCCGAAGGATGGTCAAGGCCGAACAAGACTCCTGCAGTAAGAGGCTTCAAGTTATGCAAAGCCAAATCGCAGTAGTGGTCCCACCTGCGGGTTCGTCACCTCTCCCGAGGTGGGCCCGGGGGCCACTTTTGGTACCCTGTAGCGGGGATACCCACTTCTACTGCAGTAAGGCAGGACTCGCATAGTCATCCGAGACTAACGCCATAAGGAGCGGAGCAGCCGGGCCCCACGGGTCAGGCTCCTACCTCACCAGGCCAATGGCCCCGGACCCGCTCCCGGCTCTGGGACGGGTCCGGTGACGCCACGTGTCCCCGAGTAGGGGAAGCTCCGAACCCACAGCCGGGGGCCCGGACCCCCATAGGGGTCCGGGACTCCCCCTGCGACTGTCCGGACCTCCATGCGCTTAGAACCAGCATACCGCCGGGGGGGGTCTGGAGGCTCCACGTGTCCCGCAGGTGCGGGCGCGGGCACGGGTCTTCCACTGGAAGGCTCGCCCACTCACCGCATTCAATGCGAGTGGTTGAGGCGTGCTCTGCCACCGCGGCACGCGGGGCAGCCTTTGTCAGGCCTGACTGTAGACTGCATTTTACCGAGGTACACAGTGCAGCCGCCTGCGCCACACCCGCACAGAGCCCGTCTGTCGCATTAATTGGATACGACGGCACGGCACTTTTCCATCATGCCGCCTACGCCGCAAGCTACACGGCCTGTTCAGCTACGTGGCAGGCGACACCATTAGCTACGCCTGGCGCCGTTTCGACAAGACAGCGCCTGGTCATGCTGAACGGGGGATTCAAGGAGCAGGCAAAGAAATCCAGGAGAGAGATCATCTTCGCCTGCAACGCCATAATGTATGAACAATACGTTATTTTATACTACACCGGTTGGGCCCACCTGTCGGGGACCCAACGGCCATGTGCGCGCCCCCTTGAGATATAAAAGGGAGGCGCTCACTGTACACGAGAGAGGTGATCTAGATCACACTCAGACACACACTGGACTCAGCTCCAAACTCTTCAGTCTAGAGCAATACAGCACACAGTGGACGTAGGGTATTACACTCCGGCGGCCCGAACCACTCTAAAACTGGTGTGTTCATCGTGTTCTTAGTGTTCTTGAGCGAGATCGAACTGGTCCTGGTTAACCCCCGAGTACTCACCCTCTGGGCTTAGGCGGGTGCATTCCGCCACCCGGCTGTAGTTTACCACACCATGACAGAGCCTCTCCAATAGACTATCTAAAAATGAATAGTTAAAATCCTGATTTCGAGCAACTCAATAGACTAGTCAAATTTCAATCTTTATATTCTCATTTAGCTACCAACTTAGCTAAGATTCCTCTTTATATTTGACTACACTGTAGCAGACTAGCTAAATCTTTCCATTTGACCCTTGCCCACTCTGCCTCCCACATCTCCCTCCGCCATCTGTCTCCAAGCTCTAGAATTCAATCGACAAAGCTAAGCTCTTCATGCTCATATCAACATACGTTGCGGTTGAATCGAAGGCCTGCACGCTAGAATCAAGCTCCCGTGCAACAAATTGTCCAGCTGCGAGCCTGCAAGCATGGATAGGAGCAGAGCTAGATGTCGATGGTTGCACGGGGAGCACCGTCGGCCATGCCAAGCTGCAGCGCATGCGAGCTCAGTCGGCTCCTCAGCCTAGTGTCGCCATCCGCGTGTAGGCAAAATCAACGTCAGTTGCGGTCTAATCGAAGGCTTGTCAAGCTCCCGTGCAAAAAATTGGCCAGCTGTGAGCTTGCGAGCATAGATAGGAGCAGAATTAAATGCCGATTGTTGCTCAGGGAGCACCATCGGCCGCTCCGAGCTGCAGCGCAGGCGAGCTCCATCACCTGCTAGGCCGAGTGCCGCCGTCCGCATGTGGGCGAGCTCCGCCGGCTGTGAGGCGGAGCGCCATGTTGGTGTAAGACACTCTCTGATGAAGAGGTCACAACAGCCCAGATGAAGGTAGGTGAAGCCTTGAGAAAGGAAAAAACTAGCACACTGACAGCGCGAAAATCAAAGCAACAGAGTAATTGCACTGTATTCAATGTGTCATACATAGTTACAAATGGGGGGTATTTATAGCCCAAGATCTCAACTACTCCCTGGCCAAAATCCCATAACTACCCCCCAACTGCCAGCATTTAGGAATATTCCCTGGGCAAATTCGTAATGTTACAACACTCGACATAAATTTGTAGAATTACAGCTGGACACTCCGTACAGATTTCTGATGATGGGGCCGCTTCACCTTGCGTCCCTTCGCCACCGAGGGTCTTCGTTGTGTCGGCGAAGGGACTCGGAATCGCTTCGCCGTTTTTCCCTTCGGCACGCGAGCCGCCCCTTCGCTGCACGCGCCGCCTCTTCACTTCTCTTCGAGTGAGTCCGGCCTTCGCTCGGTATCGTTCGCTCCTGGGCCTTCAGGCGTGCTCTTCACCTTTTGCAGCTTGCTTTGCCATTTCCTCTGCTCCCGTGCTCGCAGTCGACAGCCTTCGGCGACGGGCGAAGGTGGCGTCCCCAATAGTAGCCCCTCGGGGATACGGCTGCTCCTCGGAGCGGCTGAGGCCTCCACTGGCGTGCGAGTGAAGCCGCGCCCCTTAAGCACCACCCCTCGGACGTTCGTCTGCGAGCATTTGAGGTTCCTACAGTGTGAAAGGAGAAACAATTTTTTTTTTGGAGTCGAGGCGTCGCTGCTTTGTGCGAAGACAAGAATGCCCCTTAATGTGACCGTTGGATGGCTGCCCCACGCTGTTATTTGACCGTTGGATGCGGGGGCAGTCTTGTAACTTCATGTGTCCTTGCGCGTTTCCCGGGGTGTGCCCCTGGCCATAAAAGGACTGGGGGGTTTCTGCGAGCCCCGAATTACAAACGAGCTTTCCTTGCATTCGCCCTTCGCTTTCAGCTCTCTCTGCTTTCCTCTGCTCTTTGGCTTCAGCTCTTCATTGTGTCTTCGCCACGGCTTCGCTCGAGGAGATGGCGCCTCAATCAACCGAGAAACCGCCCCCACCCGCGCCTTGGGTTACAGCCACGTGACCCTAGAAGTTCTTGAGGGGATGATCCTTCATGGCTTGGTCGACCGCGGCCAGGTGCGGGCTCCGCCTACTGATCAGGCTTCGGCGCGGCCCGAGCTGGATGAAGTGGTGGTGTTCCGCGACTTCTTCACTGCTGGCCTTCACTTCCCGCTGGACCCGGTGATCGTGGACATCTTCTGACTGTTCACGGTCTACCTCCACCAGATGACGCCCACGTCTTTCGTCAGGCTGAACCTCTTCATGTGGCTAGCGAAGACAGGCAGGGTCGAGCCCACAGCCGAACCCTTTGCGTGCGTCTTTCGCATCCACTATCAGCCGAAGACGATCATTGTGACCAAGAAGGATGGTAGCAGCGGCGACAGGGAGCCCCATTACGGTTGCTACACCTTCGCTTTCAGGCATACATCCCCGAGCCCCATCCAAGCGTACCGGAACAAGTGGCCTGCGGAGTGGACCAACTCCTGGTTCTACCACAAGATTCGCCTGGACCCGGAGACGAATTCCAGTCCCCTTTGGGTCGCGAAGATCCCTTTCCTTCCGAAGACCCCGGAAGTGGCACCGACGGACACCGCGGAGGCTAATGCCTTCTTGGCGTTGCTGCGGGTGGTGGTGAAAAGCTTCAGTACCCGGGATCTCGTCGAAGAGCTTTCGGCGTGACAGTGCTTCGTCACCCGAGAGGGGTGGTCAGTCAGTTCCTGGGCGCCCGAAGAAAAGTGGATAGGGGGCATTCCGATGCCCGACTTTACGGAGTGTTTTGGCCTCCGCCGCGAAGGTGCATTTTTTTTTATCCATTGTCTTCGCCTTTGATTGCAGACGTTGATCCGAAGGCTATAGAGGCTGCTGCTGACGAATTCGTCGGCCCCGTGGGCAGCGTCGAATATAAACAATTGGAGGAGAAACTTGGTGGCACCAGGCGGAACTGAGTTTTTAGCTTCTTCGGAATCTCTCCTCCCCGTCGCGAAGCCGAGGCGGTGATGGCAGAGGCTGAAGAGAAGAAACAGCAGATGGAGCTGCAGAAAGCTGGTGGTGGCGTGGGCGCTACTAGCGCCCTCGAGAAGAAGAAATGGCGAGGAAAGGTTGGCGGCTCTAGTGCGCCGAAGCGTCCAAAGCTTCTGGAGTCGATCTTCGCCTCAGAGCCGCTCCAGGCGAAGGGCGACTCCGAAGATGACGTGGAGGTGGAGGATCGCGAAGAGCCCCCCCCCCCGGCAATCTCCAACCGCCCTGCTCTGATTGTGGTAGCTCCCATCGCCGTGAGGCATGCGCCCGCGCTGGAGTACAGCGCGATGGCGGAGCAGAGCGACGAGGACGAGGGGCACAAAGACTCGCCCATTGCAGTCGAGTCGCGGCTAGCCCAGTCGATCCCCGAAGGGCCCCCTGCGGGCGCTACCACCGGAACCAATGTCCAGGATGATTCCGAGTCTTCTTCGGAGTCCGGCGACGATGGCAAAGGCAAGCCTCTGGGCGAAGCTCCCGAGAGGGCTGCTGTCTCTAGCTCGAGCGCGAGCTCGGGCTCTTCGGGCGACAGCAGCCCCTACCTTGTTGGCAATGTTGATCCCCGCAAGGTGGCTGAGGCCCTTGGAGCCTCGGGAGCCAAACTTATTGGTGGTCAAGTCGTCGGAAGCCTCCGTTTCAAGAGCCGCGACCGTGAACGCCAGTTCCTAGCGGAGGCCAGGGGGTCCTTCTGCTTCCCCCTGATGGAGAAGAGACTGATGGACATCGGGGCAGCTAGTGCCCTGCAGTGCACGGAGGACCTTGCTTTGAAGTCCTTTGTGGCTGCCCGGTGCATCCGAAGGCAGCTGGAGGCTGAGGCTAGGCCTCATCGCGCGTTGCGGAGCTCGAAGGGATCGTCTCTACTTTACAAAAGGAAAAGAAAGATCTCAAAGCGTCACTAGTCTATAAAGCAACTTAATGAGGCGCGTGACCAGGCCATGGCTGCCGAAGATGCTGCCAAGGCTGCCGAAGAGGGCCGGAAGGAGGCAGAAAAGGGTCGGAAAAAGGCCAAAGAGCTTTGTGAGTGCCTTCCGGCAAGCTGTGGCCAACGAAGCTACCCCTCTTCAGAGCGAAGTGCACAACCTTCTGGCGAGGACGCAATCTCTGTTGGCTGTTGGCTGGCGAGGATGCAAACTCTGTTGAACTCGTCGAGCTCTTCCGCTGGCTGAGATGCTGCGTGGCCATGACCGACTGCGGCAGCCAGTTTTTCGGTGAGCTGAATGCTGGTGTCGCCGCACGCTCTCTCATAGCCACAGTGTGCTCTCTTCTTGAAGCCCCGGCGGGAGTCGAAGCCTCTGTGACTAAAGCGAAACTTCGCACTCTTCGTGACCCCAGCGTGCAGTGGCCATCCACCGACGAGGTGAAGCCGGAGACGCTGCCAGCTCTTCCTCGCAACATTGCCAAGAATTTCATGGCGACATTCTTCCAGGAAAGAGGGCGAGAGCTGGTTGCGCACAAAGGCGAGCGCATGAAGGCTCAGGTAGGTCCGCAATTTTTGAGCTGTTGCCTTCGACTCTTCCCACTTGATGTTTAACATCCGTTTTGTTTAGCTGCAAGAGAAAGCAACGAAGTGGGCCGCTGAAGTGTTGAATCTAAGGCGAAGGTCCCCGCCCGGAAATGATGGAGACACCGAGGGTGAGACTGGCGCTGGTCTAGGCGAAGACATTGGAGACGTGTGAGCCATTTTGGAAAATGTAACTTTGGTGAAATGTAATTATAGCTTCTGATTAATGCCTTCGGTGACTGCGCAGGACCCTGCGTCGGAACCTGTGCGGATCGCCGAAGGTATACTGCCCTTGCAGATGAGACGCGGAAACTTTGTTATTTCTGGCACTATGTGGCACAAGTTTAATGCGAACAGGCCTTGGTTGACCTTCGCTAAATTCTGGTTGATCAAAGAGCGCTCTTATAACCGGCGCAACGAGCAGTCAAAGCATTTTTTTGACAATTTTACGCATGACGCGGAGAAGCATCGCGAGATTATTCACGACAGTTTCATCCGCCGCGAAGTCAAACGAATGTTGAATAATGATGTACCGTACTCGCCACCTGCTAGACTGCTTGAGCTAAAGGCGGAGCCCGTGGATGAATTCCACAGGGAGTATTGCTTCATGTACAAAGAGGAGGGTGCCTTTGTTCAAGGCGACTGATTAAAGCCATCATTTATTGCAGGGCCAAGATTCGAAGCATATCTCCAGAGTCTGGCCGAAAAGATAATAGACGTCGTGGTCCGCAATGTCATTGATGAATTGGACCGCACTATATTCGAAGAGGAAGAATTTGTTGTAATTTTAGAGTGAATGGGCGATGGCCCTGTGTAATTGTCGTGATTGTAAAGAAAACTTTGTACAATATTGGTCCAAGCCCCTGTGTGTAACTTTTATTTTTGAAGCGCCACCTTTATTGATGTAATATTTCGGTCCTTCGAGGATGCTCTGTATTTAAACTGTGAAGCGCCACCCCCTTCTATATTTAAACTGTGAAGCCCCTTCGAGGGCGGATTATGTTACAAAGAAATATCGTGGGTCTTCGAGGGCGCAATTTGTTTTGCTTGCGAGGCGCCACCCCCCTTTTGTTGGCGAAGCCTTAAATTATTTTGTAAAGCGCCATCATTATTTGTTTAGGGGTGATGACTGCAAGGACTCAAACATGTTTGTACGCGAAGCGCCACACCACCCCCCCCCCCCCCTTGTGTCCTTGGAGCAGTGAGGTGCGCTATATTTGTCAATTCAATTGTATGAGCCTTGGGAACTGTGTTCCGAAGGGCTTTTGATAGGGGGACCTTCGGCACTTTTGCTCGCTTAGGTAGCCCTAACCTTCGGCGCACCGCACAGCCCGAGTGGACCAGTGGACGGTGCGGGCTGCAAAGGCCTGAGTTCTTGGAGGGTTGAAGTAATCGGGCGCCAAGGCTAAGGAACAAATGGCTGATTTGGTGCGGAGCAAAGGAGCCCAGAGCCCTGTTTATAGCCATGTGAGAGACCTACGTGGCTAAATCGAAACAGCCCACCGCACAGCCCGGGCAGTAAATGCACGCGCCTACCCCCACTTTTGCGCCTTCCATGGTGGTACAATGTAGGGCAGGTGCAACACGACGCCACGAACGGGCGGCAGACGGATCAGGGCCATGTCGCGCACAACGCACCGTCATCAAGACGGACGCAACGACAGCCGATCAAGAATCCACACTACGGCGGCTTCCATCAGTAGAATCCCACTCGAGTGTCCTGGCATTGACGAGAGTGGATGGAGAGACAGGGAGCCTGACGAAGGCACTAGCATGGAACAGGCCTGCGTGAGCACGCCCCTAACCGGCCCATCAATGTCCCACTCGCGCGTCAGGCGCGATAAATGAGCGTTTTGACAGTACGGGATGCCCAATTCAAAGCATCGAGCTTTGCGATGATTATGCTTGACAGGACGGGACGCCCGGGTTCAAAGCTTCGAGCTTTGCGACGCCCTTGGGACTCTATATTCTGAGCGGACAGCTACCAGATACTTCCATGTTGCGGACAGCTACCAGATATATTTTGACTCTAATTACACTGAAACCCAAAAAATATTTTTCCATGTTGCGAACAGCTACCAGATACTTCGCTAACTCTGGTTTGAGTGCTCTGTATGTCTTGCCAATGTGGTTTGTGATGAGTTCAGAGTCAGACTTGATGGACAGCCTCCTCGCGCCAAGTGCTCTTGCCTTGCGAAGGCCTAGGAGCAAGCCTTCATATTCTGCCACATTGTTTGTGCATCCTAGAAAATCCAGCCTAGCTGCATACTTGAGTTGAGTCCCCGAAGGTGCTGTGAGAATTGCCGAAGCGCCTGAGCTGTTCTTGCAATAGGCTCCGTCACATTCTAACTACCAAATTGCTTCAATGACCGGAGGGTTCTGCGAAGGCGCTGATGGTGTCTAGTCAGCAACAAAATCTGCCAAGACTTGAGACTTGATTGCGCTTCGCGGGACAAAATCAATGCTGTGCGATGACAACAGCATTGCCCATTTCCCGATTCTACCCAAGGCCTCTCTGTTCTCAAACATGTCCTGAAGAGAAAAGGATGTTAGGACTTTTATCTTGAAACTCTGGAAATAATGGCGAAGCTTCCTGGCTGCCATTACCACCATTACCACTGCATATGCCATCTTCTCCATTTCAGAGTATAGCAACTTCGATCCGTTTAAGGCTTCGGATACAAAGTAGATTGGTAACTGCTTTAAGGTGCCTTCAACCATCCTCTCTTCGACTAATGCCGCGCTCACCGCGGAGCTTGAAGTTGTGATGTATAACAAGAACTCTGCTCCAGACGAAGGGCTTGTCATTACAGCCAAGTTTTCCAAGTACTTCTTCAGGTCTTTGAAGGCTTTGTCTTGCTCAGGGCCCCAGTTAAAATTTTCTGAGCCCTTCAATACCTTGAAAAAAGGGAGTGATTTTTCTGCGGACAGCGAAATGAATCTGTTCAGCGAAGCCAGGCGGCCTGTCAACTTCTGTACCTCCTTTGGTCGAAGCCAGTCGCATTCTTCTGATGGCTTCGATCTTTACTGGATTTGCTTCGATGCCCCTCTCTGTGATCATGCAACCTAGAAGCTTTCCCCTTTTGACCCCGAAGACACACTTTTCTGGGTTCAGTTTGAGCCCATGTTTGCGAAGGATGGCGAAGGTTTCTCAAAGGTCTGCGATATGATCTTCGCATTTTTTTGCTTCGCACGATGGTTCTGTTGAACGTGCATCCTGCGTTGCGAAGACCCTCAGGCATTCTTACATAGCAGTAAGTGCCAAAGGGAGTGGTAAAACTGGTTTTCTCATCGTCTGACTTCTTCATGAAGATCTGATGATAGCCAAAAAAGCAATCTAGTATGCTTAACATCTCCGACCCTGCCGCTGCATCTACCAAAGCATCGATGCGAGCCAAAGGAAACTCATCCTTCGGGCAAAACTTGTTGAGTGTGGTGAAGTCGATGCACATTCTTCAATTTCCATTCTTCTTTGGGACCATAACTACATTAGCCAGCCTCTCTGGGTACTTCGCGGATTACACCCGCATCAAGTAACTTCTAAACTTCGCTTTGTCCTGATTTCTTTCGGTCTTCGGACATTGTACGAAGACGCTGCTTGCGTGGCTTAACCTTCGGATCGACTTTCAGCTCGTGCTCCATGACTTCCCGACTGACTCCTCGCAGGTCCGAAGATGACCATGCGAAGACATCTTGGTTGTTTCTCAAGAACTGGATCAACCTGGACTCTTCGGCCTCCTCTAGGCCCCTGCCTATCGTTACTGTGCGATCCGGAACATCTTCGCAAAGCAAAACTTTTTTGGTGTGCTTGGCTGGCATGACCCCGTCTTTGTCGTGCCGCTCAGAACTGAGTGGCTTCGCTTCCTCATCTTCGCCGTCATTGTTGACGGCTTCGATTGCGTGTACATTTTTCATGGCACATGCTGCATTGTCTTCGCATCTCCTGGCTTCTTCTTGGTTGCCGAGGATCGTGATGACTCCTCCGGCTGTTGGGATTTTCATGCATAGGTAGACTTGATTGATGACTGCCGCAAACTTGATGGTGCTGTTGCGGCCAAAGATGGCATTGTATGGGTAGGCGATGTCTACCACATCGAAGGTTATGAGTTCTGTTCTCTGGGTATTGCCTTCGCCGAAGGTCACATTCAACTCTATTTTGCCGAGGGCTTCGATCTTTTTGCCTCCGAAGCCAATTAGTGGGTACTGAGACTTGTGGAGGTTCTTTTCTGTGAGCCCCATCTTCACGAAGCATTGCCAAGTGAGGACATCTGCGGAGCTGCCATTATCGACGAGGATCCGACCAACGTCGTTTCCCGCGAAGTGTACATAATTTCTACTAATGTTTGCTTGTATGACCAGGGGGGCGTTATGTGGATAGTGTTGAAGCCTGAGGTCAGCTTCGGTGAAGGTGATCGGGACATGGGACCAAGGAGTGCGAAGGGGTGGGGTGCATAGGCATCGGAAGGACACCAACTCGATTGGCTTCGGCATTTTTCCCTCCCGGGAAGGATGATATGGCGATGAGGATAGATAACCGGGTTGGTTGGCTAAGCTATTGGATGCTCATTCTTCTGGTTTTTCTACTTTTTACTAATCTATATGGATGGAGAAACTGTTGGAGTTGCTCTTAGTATGTAAAACAAAGTGGCTAGCAAAAACGTGATGAATTCTAATAGTTTCTCTAAATGACTGGAGATCGGCCCCTCTCCATTGCCCCTAGTTTCCTCTTCCTCTTCTTCAACGTCTGACTAGAAAAAAACGGCTGCCAAGCAGAAAAACACAGCCTGCCCCGTATTCGCCGTCCATGCTCCAAGATTCTCAAATCATTGCAGCCATAACTCAAAAACATCCTTAGCTACCTCCTAGACCCCTCCTTCCCGAGCTCACCGTCTCCATCGTCAGAAATCGAAGGAGCCAAGCTGCCATTGACGCCGGAGAAGTTCAAGATCTACTAAACGCCGACAAGCATGCCCTCCAGTCTCCCCCCACCCCTTCAATCACCCGCACCCAAGCCAACTACACCACCCTAACTTCCTCTCCGAGCCCTCCACGCCGATCCTCCACCCTCCCTCGCCGTGAATCGAAGAAACCGGTCGTCGGACACCATTGCCGCCGCCATGAACCGCTTCATGTCGAACTCGAAGCTTCGTCCTCACCCCAATCGAGCAAGGTAGAGAAATAGATCACTCTCTACCCCCTGAAGCTCATGCTCACACTAGAATGCTATCTTCATCTATGTGCTCGCTGGAACGCAGGCGTTACCGCCGCCGACCACCACCGCCGAGCCGTCCCGCATGATGAGGACATCCTCCATTATTAACCGCTGGCAAAGACGCAACAAAGGGGCTAAGTGCCCCAGTTATAGTCGGGCGGCGATTGTATGAGCCTCTGAATAATCCCACCTTACTTAGCTTGGGAGAAAAAAGTCACCTTAAAAAGGAGAGCCACCCTTTCCCTATTAGACTAGTTTTTTTAGGGAGATTGGGTCTTTCCCCGAGTGGGTGTGACTAAGAACTGTTGGGGTCCGGACAACCTTAATTTATTGGACCTCGACCAAACTACCTTAATTTAATGGACCTCGGCCAATCCCATCTAGGCTGGATTTATCACCGCATATCTCGGGAAGGCAAAATGGCTCTTGGGAAGTGGGAGGCACGCATGGAGGAGGGCGATGGCGCGCCACGCGAGCTCGGCAAAGATGCCGAGGATAGTGAGCGCACAAAAATAGAGGGAGAAAGTGGAGTTGGATCCGACTTTTACCAGATCCTCTCTGTAGTTAGCGATCCTAGATGTTTTAGTCTCTTCGAGATGTTACGTTAGTATGCGTAATATCATCGTGAACCTCAAACATAGCAAGAAATAATTCGTGATATTTCAAAGTGGCTCAATTTAACATCATGCTGCTGACATGTCTACATTGTTGGTGCGGACGTGCTGTATTTAGTGTCCAAACACACCATAAAAGCATGCATCTTTTATCTATCATATTAATACAATAATGTTAAAAAAACTACCCACGTGGCTACGTTTGCTGTGACGGTCTAGAAATTACCATATTAATCAGACTAGTAGCTTGCCCGTGCTAACGCTACGGGTGACATTTTGTCCATACATTTCATAGATATCAAAACAAGCAAACGATAATATAGTGTAACGGCCATGCTCACACTGCAGGTATCATTTTAAACAAACCAAACACGTTATATATACATTGGCAACTAGGGATGTAAACGGATCGGATACGGACGGATATTGTCAATATTTTATTTATTTCACATTTTCTATCCGATTCGGATTCGAACACGGCTAGTCTCGGATACAAATACGGATTTGAATTGCTTCGGTTACGAATACGAATAGATGTGTATCGAATACGGAGTGAACCGGATGCGGATCATGTCGGGCACGGATGTTTATTCGAATATCGAGTAAAGACAACATTTATTCATATCGCACATGTTGTAAAGCTCGAACATCATAAGATTCCAAATTCTAATTAAATTATACTTAACGAAGCAAATCAATAAACAACTTTTCCAACGATTACATAGATGAGAGAGATTCAATTACATGATATTCTAACTTGCACTCAAATCGATTCATCTATTTTGGAGGCTAGATTAGAATTAAAATCATGCTTGATTATAACAATAGATGACATACCATTTTAGGCACTCAACTACACGACATTGACATTCTAATTTATTACATGCATAATATATGTAGGAGATATCAATTTATTACTAGAGTTTGACTTATTATACGATATTGAGTTTTTATTAAAATGGAACGTCGAATCATTACTAAAGTTTGACTTTACTTCTTAAACTAGACTAAGAATAAATAAGATTCAACTGCTATAGAGTGGCAATAGGTAGATTATATTTTTAGAAAAATTTTGGTGCTAATTTTATGTTTTTTTTATTTCAAATGAATTAGTTATAAACTTTTACAGACAAATTCAATTTATATTAATGTATATATTTTACATTGTAAAACCAGAGTAGTGGAACTAGATAGATTATATTTTTAGAAAAATTTTGGTACAAATTTTTATTTTTCTGATTTGAAATGAATTAGTTATAAATTTTTAGATATTAAATTAGTTTTTTACTAATATATATTATAAAATTATCCGAATCGCCTATCCAGATTATCTAACCGGATATCCGATACCCGACGGATATTGCCCATATTGTATTCGAATCCGATATCTGAATAAAGTATCCGAATTCCTATCCCATATCCGAAAAAACATCTGGATATTTGAAAATAATATCCGAATCACTATATGACCCCTCTCGGTCGATTGGTCGGTCGGAAAATATCCGTACCATTTACATCCCTATTGGCAACCAAAAACTATCTCAGAAGGACAAGCTCAAGGCTGTCGAATCTTCTAAGCTATAACCAGAGCTTGAAAATTAGTATTAGGAGTTCAGGACACGATAGGCTAATGCAATCCCATATATGTCATAATAGAGAGAAGCCAATAATATAATCTGGAACCCAAACTCACATTATCCAACAAAAAATAGGAGCTGCAGGTAAACCAAAATTATACTCACCATTGATCACCAGTTGAGAAGTCCTTTTCCATCATCAGGCGGTTCCTGGTCGGCGGATCGAAGCGCGGGGGACCGAGGAAGAAGGAGCCGTGCGCGGCCGCAAGAGAGGCCGAGGCGAAGGAGGATGACTTCCTTGAGCCGGATGGATGCATCTGAGTGCCAGGGAGACGGACTGGACTCCTGCCCTCGGCGCGCCCAGATCGGTTACCGGCAGTGGGGGATTCCTTCAACGCATCCTCATCCCGACTCAGCTACGTAGCCTTTTCAATTACGTTGTCTTTTCCTCTCCTTAGCATAATGATGAACTATCCGCAGTTTGTACATGCTCGCTCGAATTTTAAGTTTGTGAAATCCATTTTCCAAACCATCGCTTTTCCCTGCTGTCGAGTTTTAGAGTGACAGCCGACCCTGGACGCGCCGCGGGTCAGACCTCACTCGGGGGCTACCAGGGACGCATCCATACATATGTGAAAACACCTTTTCTTGCAACTAAATCCCTCATCACATGTGGCGGATTTCGATAGTTGCCGAACGAACGATGCGCCCCGAGTCGGGCTGGTCGGAAAGTAAAGTACTCGCACCTCGGCGGTTGCGGTGCCATTGCTCACCAGCCAAGTCAGGAACGCCTGACCCGACGACCGGGCCTATCATCTCGATGAAGAGGGGAACCAGTGCGCACGCGGTTCATCAGGCAATGAGCCAGACGATCCGCGCGGCAGAACAATCCCCGAGTGGATTCCTATCTGATAATGGTTTTGTCACGATCGCAAAACTAAAAACGCAAGGCCCTATGAGGGGCCTGAACGCCGCAACAATATTACAAATGGATCACGGCGAAAATGAGAAACAAGGCCTTGTTCCGACAGCAAATGTTACTTTTTACATCCGAAAGAAGCAAATAACGACTGGCGCCTAGGGGATCCTCACACTCAGGTCAGCCCGCCGACATCCACCTCGGCAAGACGAACCCCTCAGCTCCGGTGAAGTAGTCAGCCAGCTCCTCTCGTGCTCCTGGAGTGTCGTCCCGTCTGGGAACCAGGGCTCCAGCCGGCGAAGGTCACGACCGGAGCGCAGCTCGGCGGCGGCGAGCGCCTGCATGGCCCCGAGCGGATTCTGAGCTCCACCGCCCGCTCAACCTGCTTGGGAAGCCTCCAGAGTCGCTCGGACAGCGTGCACGGCCCTAGGGTGTCCACTGCGAAGGTGGCAACACGGATCAGGACCCCATAGCCCCCCTCCAGGACGTCGAGACACTGGACGCATCTCCTCCAGGTCGCTGCGGAACTGGGTCACCTCGTCACCGAAGTCTAGGGCCAAAGACACACAAGACTGAATAAGAAGAGCAAAGCGAAAGAAAAACACCCACGGCTGTCACAGCAACTCACCAGCAGGGCGGGTCCCGGTGTTCGCACCCCCTACGCGGGCGGGCACTATCTCTCCTCCCATGCCCTGAGGTGCAGCTGGGAGGGCGCCGGGCCTGGTGGTCCGGGAGGATCCCGGCGCAGTCGAGGGATGACTGGACGACACCACAAGGCCATGCCAGGGGGTACCCGGACAACCTCTTCCCCTGAATGAGGCCAGGGGGAACCAACGGGAATGACCATGGAGGCGGTTCTGCAAAGGAGGCAGGCAATACGAAATCAAAAGGGGAAAGGCGGTCGGCACAAGGAGGATGGCGAGAGCTTACCCCTGACGATGAAGAACACCGGGGAGGCGCGGGGGCCCTCGGAACTGCCCACCCTAGGCGTCGCTTTCGACAGGACGCTTCTCTCCGGCCATCACCTCGGCAAGGTACTCATCGAGTAGATCTCTTTTTCTCTTTGGGTTGTGGTTGAGTGTAGGAGAGCGAGAGAGGCACTAGCGAGGCGTCCTCGGCAGAGGAGGAGCGACACTTTTAAGCCATACTCCAGAGCCGTGCTCACGACCCTTCGGTTTCCGCATCGCATAACCGCACGACCCCACGTCTTCCCGCCGCATGAATGGCCAGGTAACCGATGACGGTAGGGTAGCAAGGTACGAGCCTTTAATCCCTTCTGTTTAGAGTTCCCTTTGGATACACGATTGATAGGGAATCCGACAACCACGAGCCGGGCGCCGATTGCGGAGGTCATGCGCCCGCACCGTCATGACCAGGGTTTTTAATTCCGGTAGGGGAAAAAAATCGGAACCCACCGATAAAACCGATATATCGGGAATATCGGGATTTTTTATTTTTATTTTTTTATTTTTTTATTTATTTTTTAATTTACTTTTTAGTATAAAAAATATTCATTAAATCAATTTCGGCCGATAAAAAAAATATCGGACCCCACCGATAAACCCGATATATCGGGCATATCGCGAAATTGCGGCCGATATTTCTAACCCTGGTCATGACTAGCCAAGGGCGAGATCCTCGCTAGCACACTATCTCGGCTCTTTGAGTCAAGATGGCAGGTTAGGTTGCACTTGGGATACGGGGCTGTATACGCCCCTACGGCCCGTTAAGGCTGGGGTTCGGAGAATGGCCCCCCGATGGGTTGGACAGTCACCCCGCGCCTAGGAGAACGAGGGCCCAGAACGGATGGGTCCGCAAGCGGCCAACACCCTGGTGTGCGGAACGCCCTGGGCATCTGAACCCGCGTTCGAGTCTTGGTTCACAAAGAAAATCCATGGTTTTTCCCCCAAGAAAGGTAGCGAGCCGCTGGGTCCGGTCGAACGGACCCAGTAACTATATTGATGGGCACCAAGAGTTTGGAGTCAACCACAAGCTGGTCTACATCAGATCCCCGCGAACGGGAACCGAGGCTTCACTCGAACTACCCGTTAGCAGCCCGACGAGCACAAAGTTTCGTCCACCAAGGAAAAGCATGGCACGGCTCAACCCCTCCATCCAGACCGAAAGGGACGCGTGAGGGAGAAGATGGAAAGACGAGATGCCACTCGATGGGATCCTCCCTACATGTGGAGGCCCGGGGGGCGAACTCGCAAAAGATGACGAAATGCGTCCGAATAAAACACAATGTGGGGATAAAAGGAAAAGAGCAGAAAAACATCTTGGCTCAAACACATAGATATATTCCACTCTTCGATCAAAATCATACACAAAGATACAGTTACATGATAGCCGATTTGCGGCCATGTACAAGAATAAACTACTAAAGCATCGCCCGCGAGGGTGATGCCGGAAGCCTTGGTAGAGTGTCTTCCTGGTAAAGGAGGATCACCACGGACAACCACATCGTGATCCATCCTCTAACAGCCATGGTGACCACATCGACGCCAAGGCTCCGAGCATGAAGAGGAAGGTTGTGGAGACACACGGCGACACTCACAGCTGGCAAGAGCATGGCTGTCAGGGAGGGGTCAGCGGGACCCCAAGCCCAAAGGCGCCGATCGAGCCTGGTGGCACCCATATCCACCTTGCAGGCAAGGTGGAGATGGATGACATTGGCCTCGTTGCCGAGGGGCTCGATCCCCACCCTCCTGCTCAACGCAGCATCACCATCGGCGGTGAGGGCTGCAAGCCCCAAGCTCATCATCTTCCGCTCCTGATCAATCCTCTAATAGCAACCAGCAAGGGACCAGTGGACGGTGCGGGCTGCGAGGGCCTGAGCTCTTGGAGGGTTGAAGTAATCGGGCGCCAAGGCTAAGGAACAAATGGCTGATTTGGTGCGGAGCAAAGGAGCCCAGAGCCCCTGTTTATAGCCATGTGAGAGACCAGCGTGGCTAAATCGAAACAGCCCACCGCACCGCCCGGGCAGTAAATGCACGCGCCTACCCCCACTTTTGTGCCTTCCATGGTGGTACAATGTAGGGCAGGTGCAACACGACGCCACGAACGGGCGGCAGACGGATCAGGGCCATGTCGCGCACAACGCACCGTCATCGAGACGGACGTAACGGCAGCCGATCAAGAATCCACCCTACGGCGGCTTCCATCAGCAGAATCCCACTCGAGTGTCCTGGCATTGACGAGACTGGATGGAGAGACAGGGAGCCTGACGAAGGCGCTAGCATGGAACAGGCCTGCGTGAGCACGCCCCTAACCGGCCCATCAATGTCCCACTCGCGCGTCAGGCGCGATAAATGAGCGTTTTGACAGTACGGGACGCCCAATTCAAAGCATCGAGTTTTGCGATGATTACGCTTGACGGGATGGGACGCCCGGGTTCAAAGCATCGAGTTTTGCGACGCCCTTGGGACTCTATATTCTGAGCAAGTCTCTAACTCGCCCAGAGGCTCGAGGGCTACACCCAGTGGGTGCGCTTGGCGCACCCACCGGAGTTCAAGAAAATCCGGCCGTTCCCCCAATGATCCCGACCGACGAAGGAGAGTTGAGCTACAGCAAGATAACCCTCTGCATAAATCCTTAATTCATCTAGAGGCTTGAGGGCTACACCAACTGGGTGCGCTCGCACGCACCCGACACGAACGACACCCTAGGCTAAGAGCATTTTTACCTGGTGACGAGACCCTTTGCGAGATCCAGTGAAAGGATCCCAACAAGGGCTCGGGGGCTACTGTCGGGTATAAATGTTCCGGATAAACAAAGATAGAGGATTAGAAGGCTAAGCCGCTCTACCAGGCGAGTTGATAGTGGCGTCAACCTACTTGACCTATGTGGAAGGGCTCCGCTCCGTCCGACCCAAGGAAGGGATTTCCTTTAGCCTGACCTGAGGAAGGAGTCCTCGCCTCGCCCGACCTGTCGGACGAGCCCCACTTTGTTAGGCGACCAGATGGACAAGGGGTTCATGCCCGTCCTATACCAAGGACCCACCACGACCCACGCGGCGTGGGTCTGACAACGGCGTGGGCTGACGGGCAACCAGGCGTGCTCGGTCCCGGCCTGTGCAGATATGGCGCATAGTGGATGCCCCTTCCCGTCACGTCCTATGGTGTTGTAGAACATAGGGTTGGGGCCGGGTGTGCTGCACCAGGACCAAGACACCAGCGCCTATCCCGCTCCGCAGATGACAGGGTCAAACGGACCCGGCCGCAGAGGCGAAGGGAGGTGACGGCAGGGTTAGGTTGACCCACGACGACCAACACAATGGAGGAGGCACCACAAGGACTCTCTCTCTCTCTCTCTCATACACTGTTCTCTTCCCTGTTGTATAAAGGGAAGAGGATGAGCCCCTATGCAAGAGCGAGACTGAATAAGAAGAGCTTTGGGCGATCAGGCACACGGCTGGTCATACCATCGGAGCACACGAGCACGCTCTCGCTGCTGGGAAAGAGGCAGGCGGAACTCCGGGTAGTTCTCGCTGGCAGATGCCCTAACCAGACGAGAGCCATGAACACTCTTCCCTTCCACCGATCTTAGAGACTTGTGGCGCTCTCCCCTCTCTCGACCGTTTGTAACCCCCTACTACAAATCATTGAAAGATACACGATAACACGAACTGGATGTAGGGTATTACGCCTCCTGGCGGCCCGAACCAGTATAAATTCTTATGTCTTCCTACGTGACCATCTACCAGTAAACGCACATCCACGAGAATCACTAGCCGGTGTGAAAAAACACCGACACCATTTATATTTATACGAAGAGGATGTCTTACCCTATTAGGAGTCGAAATTTTAACAAATCACATATCAAATACGATTCCTAACACGAACTGGGTTGTCAAAACATATATGACCATCCTAACATACATGTCCACCTTAGGTCTGAGTTTTCCCAAAAGTCATAACTCTCTCATCTGAACTTGAAATCATGTGTTCTATTATACATTTCAATCGTCAAGAAGAGCTACGTAATGATGAAGTCAAATTTTGCATATTTAACAAAGGACATGGCTAACTTACGGCTGGTCGTAAATTATACATACATGTCGTGCGGCCACCCATCATGCATGCATGTAAGGGTACGGAGAGAAGGCAAAAGCGCATGCATGCACATAATTTTGTGTATTCTAATTTTCCTATGATGTTTGCAAAAATTGATTATGGGTTTACATATTGTTGCTTTCGTATGCCTGAGTTCAATTAGTGGATATTGGCGTTCATGTTATGAAGATAGATTGTTTGATGTCATTAATGGACAAGGGGTAAACAATTTTGTTACATAGGTAAACATTGATTTCATGATCAATAATAGGCAACTTTAGTAGATCGGTTGAGCATTTTAACTAATTTGTTTTGGATTTTTCTATTATACATGAAGCAATTTATGTGTATTGAAAAATATTGTTGAAACATATTCAAGTGTGGTCTTATTTTGTAGGTCTCTTCGAAAGAGATATAACTGTGCAATCAGAATTTAAATTTAATGGATGGTTTAAGAACTATAGCTTTTTAAGTTTTGAAATTGCTTCTATGTGCCACAGTTCATAGGGGAGGAGGGTCAATATAGGCTGCCGTGTAATAGCACGAATGTACATCCAGCCGTAGTAAAGTCATTACCTTTAACAAAACCATCGAAATAGGTCTGATGGTTTGTGCACCCTGGCACGTACAGTTGTGTCAATTTTGATTGCCAACACTTCTATTTATTCTCCTTCACCAATGATCGGAATACGACATAATAACATCATGATTCTCACTATGATCAACCTCGGACTTAGCAATATACGGAAAATAGATGAACTACCCATCCGGATTGTGCATAGGCAGACTCCGTAATACTTACTAGATGAAGAACGCGCTCCGCCGCGTAGGAAGAAAATGTGGAAGGAAACTGAAAAGAAAAAAAATGAGGAAGAAAAGGAAAATTGAGAGGAAATAAAGGAAACACGGCACTGCACGACGGTGGACGTGACGTTGTTCCCGCCGCCCGCGCCTCTGCCTGGATGTCGCCTCCGTCCATCTCGCTCCCACCGTCGTTCGTGCTGATGCCTCGACACTACCGCCACCGCCGACGTTGCCTCTTCGACACCAGAGTTCGGATCCGCCGCCCGCTCCATGCCGCCGCCCAGATCTGCCGGCCACTGCACTGCCTCGATGCCGCCGCCCTCCGATCCACCTCGACGCCGCTGGACCGGATCCGCCGTCCATTGCTTCGCCTCTACGTTGCCAGCCTAGATCAGCGGACGACGGCGCCAGAGGGCAGAGCAGACTAGATCCGCCACCAGCATTCCGCCGGTCGGAGGGGCAGAGCAGACGGCGGGGGTCGGAGGGGCGACGACGGCGGGGGTCGAGACGTGGGGAACCCGGGAGGGGGCGGCGGCCAAGGACGGCAACCAACGACGGTGGAGGAGGGCGAGGGGCAAAGGGCGGCGACCGGCAGCGGGGGATGCTAGGGTTAGGGTTAGGGAAGGGGCAGGGGAGGCCGGGAGGGTGCACCGCGGGTTGAGGGGAGAGGGGCTGGCGGGGATGGGGCTGTTGGGTGGGTGGTTCGGCGGGGGGTGGGGGTAGTTTGCAAAAAACGTGGACGGCGAGTTTGAATAAAAAAAATTGAAGGGTCTACTTGCGAAAAAACCAAGGAATGGCGTGGATCGATCTCCAGCGATGGATCGGATGGCCAGCATTGCGCTACCTTTCTCCAGAGATACGTGTCGCTCCGTGGGCAGTCGGGTGCTCCCAGGCCTCCCTCTCCATGGTGTATAGTATATACCATATATTACGGTAGGGACGTAGGGTAGATTATTCATGCCTTTACACGGGAGACGAATCATTGCCAACATCCATGTGAGGGAACATATACTCCCTCCGTCAAGCAAAGACTCTTCTTTTAGTCTTCAAATTTTGTTTAACAAAAACTATTTGTCCAAATTGTAGTAAAGTTCATCTAATTAAAGTAATACCAAATATCAAGAATGAATTGCATTGATAAAAGATATGGAGCCAATCAAATATTTAGTAGATCTTATTTTTCTGGTTCTAATACATTTGCATTTATCGAGGATCTAGGGAATCAAATAAACAACGCAGTCTTCAATCACAACTACTGTAGTTACTTAGGGTAATATGATTATTTTTTACTACTAGTAGTATGTCTGAAATTTTACAAACAAACCGTCTTTGTAGGCTGGAGGGAGTAAGGATATAACTTTATTTCTATGTTGAACCAAATAAATTATAGGATATAACTTTATTTCTATGTTGAACCAAATAAATTATAATTCAAAATATATTTATGTCGGTGTGGATTGTATTTACATCAAGTATGGAGATCTAAGGTATACTTTAATTAGATTATAATAATAAAACCATTTTAGTAAACATAACCAAATATGTACTCTTATTATCAACATAATGCTCGCCTCGCTGGTTGTCATCGTTGTCATGCATTTGCTTTGTCGTTTCCTTCAAAGCATGAAGCTCATCTCCCTAGTTCTTCCGTTAGTGTTTCTTCTATTTTGGTCCGTGTATTGTTTCACCAATATAACTCACCTATTATGAAGTTTTTAATCTGTGAATCCGAACTGACAAACTATTCTCTCGTAATCACAATCATTATTATCGATTCTTAGGCCAATTTCAGTGGGGAGTATCATCAGACAGTTACCACCGCCATTGGTGGCCACTTCCTTTCAGGCCGCGCCACGCCTCCCATCCTCACCACCGGCGGATACGGCACCGAACTCCCCTCCCCGGAGCTCGCCGCCGCCGCCCCTGCCACCGCCCGGCCCCTTCACATAGCTCTCTGCCGCCACCGACGTCGTTAGCCACAGTGCCTCCTCCATCCATGAGAGAGAGAGGCTGCATGTGAGAGAATTGATGAGGACATCACCACGCTGGACAGGCACAAGCCGGCCTCACAACCAACCTTGAAGTCGTCGCCAAGTTGGACAGCGAGTTCGGTTCGGATTCAGTCGCCATGCCTTTACCAAAACGGCGATATCTCTCTCATACGACGTCCAAATAAGGCATTCTTTGATGCGTTGGAATTGTGACGAAAAGATGCTTCTTTTGGTTCTGGTCCTAGCTCCAGAAACTTCGTGGATCATTCTACGTGACCACAGAAAGGTGCTGTGTCACCTGTTTTGAGCTTTTTCAGGCCTTGTATCGTGCTGGGCCTTATGCCCATTTTGGGGGCGCCCCACCACAGGTCGTCAACCCTAGGACACCCCTGGTTTTCTCATAAACTCAGTAGTCACTTCCACTTAGACTTGGATTTTGTTTAGTTCTTGTGTTTTTCTTCGAGAAACAACGATTGCATCATTGTATCTGTGGCCACAAGTCCTTATACATTGATCCAGAGCCCTTGTTCTTGCTTTCCTCGACTATGTTGATTAGTCCTTTCGAATCGAGTGCTTGAACCTCTCTTATGATTCGCTTTATCCATATTTGCAATTATCAGATTGCATGTTTATATCTTCTTGCTTGTGTCCTCCGATTCGCTTGCAAGAAAAACCTTCTCGTCGAGGTCAATCAAGTTGTGCTTGGTTGATAACCAACAGAGCCGTGGTGTAGCGATTGCAGGATTTGAATCGTGCTGATATGAAAAATATCTTTTCTGAAGCGAGAAGCACATTCCTTTACCTCTCGAAAGATCGGGCCTAGACCTCATCAAGAATGATGTGTGCGGTTATTGATAAGGGCAACAATGGCAATCTGGCAATCCAATCTGAAAAATATATTTTCTGAAGCTAGAAGCACTGTAGAGCCAAACACCTCATTCCAACTGCTCCAACTCCATTCGGAGTCAGCTCCACCTGAAGTTCTGGAGTACGTGGAGCAGCTCCACATGGAGTTGGCCTATAGACTATCATTTAGGGCGTGTTTGGCAGCACTCCAGCTCTAGAAAAATAGCTCGGGAGTAGCACCTCCACCTTTTTACAACTCCACTCCACCAACTCCAGGAAAATAAGGAGTTGTTACGTGTTTGGCTGATTCGCCGATTGCAGCTCCAGGAAAAGTGAGGAATGGTCCCTTTCGCCTTTATTTTTTTTCTCACGAGCTACAGTGCCTCACTACAGTGCAGTAGACCGTATATGCTGCAAGATCGATCATTTGAGTGATGATACACATAAAGAATAAGCAGTGAACAAAGTGTGTCGTCGTCATCAAGGTTCTTCAGAACTCCTTTCTCTGCTGAAAGCCTGAACCTCTAATCGCAAGTCCATCGCATCGTGTTAAGGTCCTATTTGATCCTTGCTAATGGGTGATGTGCTAAACTTTAGCTAGGTGGACTAAAGTTTAGCTAAAGTTTAAAAATTTTAGGAAAGATATGAGTGCTAATAGATACTAAAGTTTGGCATTCAACTTTAGCTCATCCAAACCGAAAGGGTGAAGGATATGCAGCAGTTGATGTAGTGGGGGTTGAAGGAGATTGTATTGTTCCTGTAATCCCGATGGTGCCAGTGTATTAGTTTGTTTATGGCAATGATATCAGTCATGCGTGTCGATTACTTAAGCTTCTTCCTTTTTCAGGTTGAAGGATCATAATTGCACTTGAGTAGTAGGAGTACCACACCCTAGAACAGCATCAGCCATGCACCATCTCATCTGGACACCCAACATTTTGTGTCCCCTACTAGTCGCGCCAGCGCCCAGGCTGGCCATGCCAGGGCCATGGCCGGTGCTATCGACATGGCACCGACCGGTACCCCGGCCAACCAATGTGGCATGGCCACAACCGAGCCCTCTAAGATCGCTGCCCGTGGTGGCGCTAGGGTCGGCCAAGCCTGGCGCAATGAAAGGGGTTCGACCCCCTGAGGAAGAAACCATGGCGCCATGGATGGGGAAGAAAAAATGAGTGACAAGAGAGACAAATTACAGGGGATTCACGAGGGATTAGACATCAATACCTATGTGGGGAAGGAGATCATCTTCAGTGCGTTCCATTCCACTCCAAATCGATGGCCGCCGGCGAGGTCCGCAGGGGGGTGGTGCTAGGGTTTCTGCCCTCTAAGTTGGGCGCCACGGGATAGAAACGCCATAGCGTAGGGAAGGAAGAAGACTGATTCTTTTTTTTCCTTGCGAACCGTTATGAATAACTAGTGGCAAAGGTGGGTAATTTCACCCCAACTCCATGAGGATATACATAACAAGTGTTTTTGGAGCACCCCTGAGGAGCTCCAGGGAAAACATGGAGTTGGCCTCCAACTCCATGTTTTTTCCAGAGTTGGACTTCCTAGAGCTTGACACGTTTGGCACTACATATTGATGGAAGGACTGGAGTTCCTTTTTTTGAAAAGGGAAATTTTATTGACTTCACGCACAATACATCAAGATGATACATAGAAAGTTCACAAACAACACATCAAACCCTATGCGCAAGTATCCAGTGGAAGGACTAGGCCCGAAGAGATGGCGACTCCTTGGGCGATTCTGAGATCATGCCATGGAGGCTGCTAATTCTTCCCTCTTGTTTGCTGATCTCTCATGGCGGGTCGTCATGATCTTCTTGAGGAATTGGATCCAACTCATGGTTTGCAATTCCAGTGGGAGATCTGCAACAGGTTTGGGCGATCTGTTCATCATCTTTCCTCTTCTCCGGATGGCTTTTTCTTTCCGTTGGCAACCTTTAGGCGGTACCTCTTTTGTTTGACGAAAGATTCTGTGGCTCGTGCTCTACAATCTTGTTTGGGAGGTTCTGTCGATGGGTTTCATGTTCAATATCAAAGTGATCGGCATTTTTGTTTCTCTGTTTCTTGCAAAGCTATTGGTTTTCATATCTACAAACTTTGTCGTTTCACTGGTGATTCCTTTGATGTTTACTTTCACCTATTGTCCAATGGTGCTCCACATTGGGAGCGGGAAAATTTTTTGTGGGAACAAGAATAGATGAAGGAATGGACTTATGTCCAATCTCGTAGGCAGGAAAGAAAGAGCAATATGTCCACTGTTCATCGTGTTTGTTTTGCTACCAAGGATGTGTCTAATCCTCCCACCAACAATTTTCCTATGAGTGAGGCTACTTCTCGTGATAATTCGCGGGATGTTAATTCTATACGTATTGGGGATTTCAACATTGAAACTTGCATTCCAGTTGATTCAGTTAGTCGGCACAAATTTGTTCTGCAGTTCTTCTCAGTAATGGATCCTAATTCAGTGCCGGTTTCTTCGGGTGAACATCATCAACCGGTTCAAAATTTGAATCAATTGGGCCATGTCAGTCAGCCCACATGTTCCAAGTGCTTGGCAGAAGGTCATCTGGCCCATTCTTGCTTTCTACCATGGTGGTGTGTGACTTGTCACAGGCTTAGCCATAAAGCCCGTTGGTGCTACCTGGGAAAGAAGCCCAAGTCAAAGCTTATCTGGGTACCAAAGACTAGGCCCAGCCCAGATGTTGGCCCATCTATGAAGAAGCCTCCCCACTCAGTTGGAAGGGAGCCAGAATTAATGGAACAAAATACATCTTCCGCTGATACAGCAACCGCACCATCTACGCAAGCAGCCTCTTCGTCTTCCTCCCCAATCTACAGTTGTCGGCAATCGCCTCCATCATCGCCTTTGTCGACAGAAGAAGCGGAGCTTCCATTCAGTATGGCTAACTTCCCTTGCAATCCGATATTGTTTGTTCCTCCAGGGATGCACGTAGAGCATGGTTGGATGCAACCGGCTCGTGCTCGTGTTGCTCTGGGTGGGGAGCCGCCGAAGCACCATGAGCAATTTGCCATTGTCACCCTAGAGCCTGAGCTGCAACCTACGCAAGTTTGCAACCTACTACACCACGTCTCGGCGTTCCTGCAATAGACTTTTCCAGTTTGTGTGGTTTTCACCTTTCCCTCGCCGTTTAGTTTAGGGCTTTTCGAGTTTGAGGATCCATTTCAGCGTGCCTGTCTGCTTGATGCTTCGCCGATTGATTCAGAGTTTGGGGTTAATCGTGTTGTCAAGCATGATGAAGCTCGCAATCTAAAGTCTTGTCCATACATTCACGAAAGCTTTATAACGTTTCTGGGGTTTCCTTTAGATTACCAGAGCCATGATTTTATCAAAGCCTCGGTTGCTCCCTTTGGTAGGCTAATCAGATGGTTTGAGGGACCAAACAAGTCAAGAGTTCTTGCTCAATGTCTGCTGCTTTCACCTAAGAGAGCGCCAAGAAGTGTTGTTATTTCCCAGGGCACGCTGATGGGAGGAACTGGCTGCTCTTGGTCTATGCAAACCTTCATCCTTGATGGTCATTTCCCTGATGTCTTTCCACCAGATGAAGACCCCGTGCCAGCTGATGGCAACCCTCATCCAGAAAATAGAGAAGTAGGTAATATCAATATCCACATCAACCAGGTCTGGCAACATGATCTTGCTGGAGCAGCACAGGCCGTGCAACAGGACTTTGGCATCAATGATGCACAGATAGCAGAGTTTCAGGCTGAACTTCACCCACATGTGGATGCTGATGATGCAGACACTGGTAATAATGCAGCACAAGATTGGCCAGCTTGGTTTAACCAAAATGAAAATGAAATGCGGGATGAGAATGAGGGCCAAGCCCAGAATGAAGAAATGGTCCAGCAGCAGGAGATTCCATTTGATCAATCTGGGTCAACAGCCCAATACTTGAGAGCCCATGGGCTTGATATTGTTCTTAATGTAGCTGATGTGCTTGCTGGCACATATGGCTCTTCTTCCACATCCTCTGATGAAGTCTCTTCCTCTTTCATTGGTCCCTTGCAGCTTCCTACTAATTTGCAGATAGTTGAGGGGAGAGCTTTTCAAATGATTAATGACCATGCCGCTACCTATGCAGTTTCCCATTGTGATTGATACATCCCACTCTATTGTTGAGCACTCGGTTCCTGAGGATCAGAGCAATTCTGGTCTGGCTATTGTCCCCTACCAGCCCACTCTTCATGTAGTTCTTATCACTCTTTGGGCAACAACATTGGATAACTCAGCTTAGCAGATGGAAGATACTGAGATGGATAATTCTGACACAGAAGATGCAGAGGGAGTTGATTCAGTATCTATTGACCCAGTGCCCTAGAAGACTGTATCTGATGAGGACATCACTCCTATGGATATAAACGACACTCCTCAAGAGGATATACAAGGTCCTATTACTCGCGCACGCGCTCGACAATTGAACTTACAGGTGAGCTCGTTCCTAAGTAATGTTTATTGTGAATCTGAGAATAGATTCCTACCTAATGATTTAATTGTACTTAGGAATAAATAAGAAGACCAGCAAGGGCGTGGAGAAGGCCTTGGAGGCATGGAGGACCAGCAAGGATGTCCGGATCAAGATGGAGGCCCAAACCGATTCGACTTCGTTTCAGTTTCGGACTCCAAGAACAGCCCGCACTAAAACGGACGCCCAGGTCACATATGGAGTCGGATTTGGGCGCACTTGGTATGGCTGGAAAGATAATTTCAAGACGCTTATTAGCTGACAGAAATCGCCCAAGGAAGTTGACGTCCAGATTCTATTCCGGCACTGCGACGCCGTCTTTCGGTCTTTGGGATTTGTATCGTTTCGGAGCCCATTAGGGGCGTGTCCAGTAGGTCTTGCACGACCTAAACCCTTATTAGCTGCCGCCGCCACCATCGTTAGACTTTAAGTTTTGCTTAGATTCATTCTGTCAAGAACAGTTGTCGCCGTTCATTGGTTTGTGAAACCCCAGCTTGTGAGATTAATCATTCATCTGCAGAGTCACTTCAATTGAGCTGCGTTCTTTCAAGTTCTTGATTGTGTTCTTTGTTACGCTTGCAGGGATTAGCCTTCTCGGCGAGGTCAACCGGATTGTGACACAGTTGATAACCAGAGGAGTTGTGGTGCTAAGATTGTTGGATTCGGGTCTTAGGATCTGAAGCTGGATCGGTGTGTCTCGCTCCGCCTACAACGAGAGTTATCCAGAACCTGACGGAAGATCGGGAACCCACGTCCCCATCATTTGGTAATCAGAGCTTCAGGTATACCGTTAGGTTTACATCTATCTTTAGTTCGAGTGTTTTCTATCTTTCGTCCCATAGTCCACGAAAAAGCCAAAAAAAAATTTAGGGTTTAGTTTTCCCATCCCACAGCCGTGTTTAGCATTTTGCATAATTCTTTTTCAGAGCCCATAGTGTTGATTTTTGTGTTCTAGTTCATTGTCTTGTTGCTGGTTAGTTCATATTTTAGTCCAGTAGTGTTTTTTCGATCCCCGCTGCCACCTGATCCACCATCACACTCCACCCGATTTGGGATTTGCTCTCTACCGAAACCCTAATCGGGCTCCCGAACTTCAAACAGCCATAACTTTCGCATACGGATTCGAAATCATGTAAAATTTAATTTTTCGAACAAGAGAAAAAAAATTTCACATCCATCTGTCGCTAGACTATTTTGGGTTTGGCAAATTCAGAATTTTAAAATTCGGCTCAGAAAATTGTCTGTCGGAGCTCTGAAGTTTCTACACGCTTTTTAAAGTTTTTGCAGAATTTCCATAGGCCACATCTTATATCCATTTGAGCTGAAATTTTGTGGTGCGCCTATTCTTGTGAGGCAGATTAAGAAAAAAATATCACAAAAATAAAAGCAAAAAAGAAAAAGTTGTTGTCTACTAGTGCCTTCACCTCACGACGAGCTCTGTTGAGCCCGATTCAATGCTGTTTACCATATCCATACTTGATCTTGATCCTCCTTGTTAGCACTACTATTCTAGGACACGTTTAGGCCAGCAACTAGGACAAGTGTGCTTTTGGACCATTATTCAGCATTGCTATCTGATTTTGAATTGTGTTCCTCATAATTATATTTTTGAGCCTCTCAAAGCTCCACATATTATCTTCAGATCAGTACACCCAGAGGATCTTGCAATCTTGGTACCACACCCTCACAGGTATCACGAATCAGCCACCGGTTGTACCATCCATTACTTGCGCTGGTAAGAACCTTGTAAGAGCTTGGAAGACGCTCTCTTTAGTTGTGACCTTGAGAGGCACCACCCCACCTGCGTAGTCAGAATTATTAGGGATAACCTTCACTATTTGTTTCTGTTTTTTGTGTCTACCATTGCAGATGATGATGGAAGTAGGGGTCATACTCCCAAGGACTTCGACGAGTGTGTCAGCTAGGAGCAGCTACATGATGCCAAGAAAGAGATGCAAGAGGTCTTCACCAAGGCAGTCACCGAAGCGATCATAGGCCTCAAGCTTGGTGACATCATTGAGAGGGTTGACAGGCGGATATCCACGCTTACTAATAGGATCAATGTGCTGGAGGCTCGTCAACAGAACAATGAAGATGACGACGTGGTGTACGATGACCATGGTAATATAGATGAAGCAGCCACGCGACAAGCACGGCTACCAGCAAGGTAATCAGTGGTGCTCACAACCACAACCACCAGCAAGGTAATCAGAATCGTGTACCCAATGACCCTTATGCTAAGGTTAAGTTTACCATACCTTCCTTTTCGAGATATTATGATGCTGAGGGGTACCTTGATTGGGAGATTAGATTAGAATATTTTTGTGTCTCTTGCCTAGGGTTTCTCCTATGAACAAGAGAACATCTGATCTCATCTACCCTACCGATCCCTCTCGGATTTGTGTGGAGCGCGTGATCGAGTTGCTACATCTTGGGTGCATCGCTTGGAATTCTCGGAGTTCCCCATCTTCTGATCGTAGTTCATCGAGGCTGCGGGTGGAAGATCTATCTAGGGTTTGGATTGCATCTACTCTGTAAGCTGATCCCATCTATCAAGTCTGCGTGTTGTTCGTAATTGATAATCAAGAATTTCATTTGGTTTATTCATGATCTCGGCTACTAAGTTATTGGTGTCCCTGTTGCACGAGAGATTCCAATTGAATTCTTTATTCTCTATTGCTGTTGTGAGCTACTTTCTTGAATTTGGAGACGTACCAGTGCTTCCTCTGTCACAATTAGTATTCAATTGCCTTGCTGATAGTGCTGACCGTGAGGATCATTTTCTCAAATTGTTCTGCTGGTTCCATTGTACGTCATAGGCACAGTCTTATGCATGGTGCTGTTGATCAGACTATTATTGTACTCTGAATATTGCCGAGGGAATATACAGACATCAGCCCTTGAGTATTTTTTTTTCAGTTTGTTATTCTCGGCTACAGACTAGTTGCAGTCAAATAATTCAGAGAAGTTGTTTCTTACAGTATTTTATCGCCGCTTTGTCAAAGATTTCAGCACCATTGCTGCTCCGCTGCACAAGTTGACAAAGAAGGGTGTGGTGTTCCATTGGAAAAAGGCACATGAGGAGTTCTTTTGCACTTTGAAGGACAAGCTTACACATGCTCCATTACTGCAACTTCCAAATTTCGGTAAGACTTTTGAGCTCGAATATGATGCTAGTGGAGTTGGCATTGGAGGTGTTTTAATGCAAGAAGGTAAACCCATTGCTTACTTTAGCGAGAAATTGCATGGCCCTGTTTTGAATTGCTCTACGTATGATAAAGAATTGTATGCACTTGTACGTTCTTTAGAGACGTGGCGCCATTATTTATGGCCTAAGGAATTTGTTATTCACTCGGATCATGAGTCGCTTAAGTATCTTCGTTCTCAAAATAATCTGAATCGTTGACATGCTAAGTGGGTTTAATTTATTGAAATTTTTCCTTATATTATCAAACACAAGAAAGGGAAGGATAATGTGATTGCCGATGCTTTGTCTAGACATTATACTATGCTGTCCCAACTTGATTGTCGGATTTTTGGGCTTGAATCGATAAAAGAACAATATGCGCTAGACCCTGATTTTAAAGATGTGTTGCTAAATTGTAAAGAGGGACGTACATGGAACAAGTTTGTGATAAATGACGGATTTGTGTTTAGAGCTAACCGTATATGCATTCCAGTTGGTTCTGTTCGTCTTTTGTTGATGCAGGAAGTGCATGGAGGAGGTTTGATGGGACATTTTGGTGCGAAGAAGATGGAGAATGTTTTGGCCACACACTTCTTTTGGCCAAGGATGAGGAGAGATGTTGAGCGGTTCGTGGCTCGCTGCACTACATGTCAGAAAGCTAAGTCGCACCTGAACCCACATGGTTTGTATATGCCTCTTCCTATTCCTTCGGTTCCGTGGGCGGATATTTCTATGGACTTTGTTTTGGGATTTCCTCGGACGAAGAGGGGGAGCGATAGCATTTTTGTTGTGGTCGATCGCTTTTCCAAGATGGCACATTTTATACCTTGTCATAAAACGGATGATGCTATTCATATTTCTAACCTCTTCTTCAAAGAGATTGTTCGCTTGCATGGTATGCCTTCTACTATTGTTTCAGATCATGATGAAAAATTCTTGAGTCATTTTTTGCGCACGCTATGGAACAAATTGGGGACAAAGTTGCTTTTTCGACAACATGTCATCCCCAAACTGATGGACAAACAGGTGTGGTGAATAGAACATTGTCTACAATGTTGCGAGCAATATTGAAGCAAAATTTGAAGATGGGGGAAGAGTGTTTGCCGCATGTGGAGTTTGCATATAATCGGGCGGAACACTCCACCACCAAGGTAAGTCCTTTTCAGGTAGTGTATGGTTTCAACCCTCGTACTCCCATTTATCTTTTGCCTCTACCTACTACTGAGCGTGTACATAGTGATGCTAAGGAGCGTGCTGATTTTATTTTGAAATTGTATGCTTCAACTAAATTAAACTTGAACCGGGTGATTTAGTGTGGCTGCATTTGAGAAAAGAACAATTTCCATATTTGAGGAAGTCTAAATTGATGCCACGTGCTGTTGGACCATATAAAATTTTGGAAAAGATTAATGATAATGCATATAAGTTTTGGTTGCCTCTCGAGTTTGGGATTAGTCCCACCTTAAACATTTCAGATTTGAAGCCATATTTGGGAGGAGAAGATGAGTTTGAGTCGAGGACAACTCCAATACAAGAGGGGGAGGATGATGAGGACATCACTTCTACGGATATAAACGACACTCCTCAAGAGGATATACAAGGTCCTATTACTCGTGCACGCGCTCGACAATTGAACTTATAGGTGAGCTCGTTCTTAAGTAATATTTATTGTGAATCTGAGAATAGGTTGCTACCTAATGATTTAATTATACTTAGGAACAAAGAAGAGGACCAGAAAGGGCGTGGAGAAGGCCTTGGAGGCATGGAGGACCAGCAAGGACGTCGGGATCAAGATGGAGGCCCAAACCGATTCGACTTCGTTTCAGTTTCGGACTACAGGAACAGCCCGCACTAAAACGGATGCCCAGGTCGCATATGGAGTCGGATTTGGGCGCACTTGGTATGGCTGGAAAGATAAGTTTCAGGCCCAAATTAATTCGGAGTCGACGGGAATCGCCCGAGGAAGGTGACGTCCAGATTCTGTTCCGACGCTGCGATGCCGTCTTTCGGTCTTTGGGCCTTGAATCATTTCGGAGCCCATTAGGGGCGCGTCTAGTAGGTGTTGCACAACCTAAACCATTATTAGCTGCCGCCGCCGCTATCGTTAGACTTTGGGTTTTCCTTAGATTCATTCTGTCAATAACTGTTGTCGCCGTTCATCGGTTTGTGAAACCCCAACTTGTGAGATTAATCATTCATCTGCAGAGTCACTTCAATTGAGCTGCGTCCTTTCGAGTTCTTGATTGTGTTCTTCATTGTACTTGCAGGGATTAGCCTTCTTGGCTAGGTCAACCGGATTGTGACACGATTGATGACTAGAGGAGTTGTGTTGCTAAGATTGCTGGATTCGGGTCTTAGGATCTGAATCCGGACTAGTGTGTCTTACTCCACCTACAACGAGAGTTATCCAAAACCTGATGGAAGATCGGGAACCCACGTCCCCATCAGTATCCCTGCCCAAAGTTGTATCCATCAGCAACTCTTCGGTTCCTGTGGAGTCCTCCTCCTATAGAAAGAGCTCAAGATTCAAGCCTAATGCAGACAAATATCTTATTGAGCTAGAGGATAATCCAAGGAAGAACCAGAGAATGTGGAGGGAAATAGCTTCTGGCAAAGCACCAGGTTTGCAATTGCTAGATAATCCACCAAAGCCAGATGATGTAGAGATCCCTACAGCAATCCCTAAAGAAATACTAAAGAGTTGGGGCATTCTCTGTGATGTCTCCCATGAGGACCTCAGTGATGAAGCTCTCCATGCCGAGAAGACCAATGACGTTTCTGATGATACAAATGCCATGCGATGTCTTTAGTTGTCTTTTGTTTATGTGGTATTGGTACAATCTTATCTAGTGCTGGTGGTCTGGCTTTGTTTATTTGTGTGATGGATGTGCTTGTGGCACTGTGAACTTGGATTTGGCTCTTATGGTTATCTTTATGTTGGTTTATGGCTATTTTTTCTCTTTATCTTGCTGGGCTGTGATGTCATTGCTTGTGGTCTTACCTCTCAGTAGTATTATGTATTGTTGTCATCTCTCTTGTTGTTTCTTAGTTGCCCATGAATAGAAGTTGGAATATTTTATGTTGGAACATAAGAGGGATTAATAGTCAGGATAAATGGGATGCTCTTCACAATAAAATAGATGAAAGTTCTTGTGTTGTGCTGTGCTTGCAAGAAACAAAGAGGGAGTCTTTTGATATGTCTTACATAAGAAATTTTGCTCCTAGAAGATTGGATAAATATGATTTTGTCCCCTCCACAGGGTTCTCGGGGAGCATTTTGGTTGTTTGGGCCACTGATGTGTTCGATGGCCTAGTGCTTGAGGAACATCAATTTGCTATCGCCCTGTCTTTCACCTCTGCTTACACTCTGGAGACATGGAAACTGTCCACAGTATATGGGCCGTGTGTAGAGCCTGCTATGGGTGCCTTTATTGCTTGGCTCACGAATTTACAGATTTCAAACACAGATAATTGGATCATTTTAGGGGACTTCAATTTCTATAGGTCCACTGAAAACAGAAACAAACCTGGTGGTAATATCTCTGATACTTTCATTTTTAATGATGCTATTGGTGAGTCTGGCTTAATTGAGCTCCATCTGAAAGGAGAGCCTTCACAAGGAGTAATATGCAGCAAAACCCTCTCATGGAGCAACTTGACTGGTTTTTTTTACTTCTATTAATTGGACTCTTTCCTATCCAAACACTGAAGTATTGCCTATGGCAAAGCCCATTTCTGATCATATCCCCTGTAAAGTCTTGATTGGCACCTCCATACCCAAGGCAAAAAATTTCAAATTTGAAAAATTTTGGCCTGATCACCCTGGTTTTCTGGAAACAGTCCATAATAGTTGGTTCTCTCCAAAAATTCTCAGGACAAACTCAACTGCTAATATCTCAGCCAAATTTATAGAATTGAGATAGGCACTCAAACATTGGAGCAAAGATATTTCACACTTGGCAAAACTAATAGAAATATGCAACAAGGTCATCTTCTTCTTGGACTCATTGGAGGAATGTGGAGCACTCTTCCTGCCAGAATGGAACCTTAGGAAAATTGTCAAAGCCAAGCTCCAGCAATTGTTGCGATATAGAAATATTTTCTGTAAAAAAAGGCATGCAGTAAATAGGATCAAATATGGCGATGAATGCACAAAATATTTTCGTGCTATGGCAACCATGAATTACAAGAAAAACTCTATTCCCCAGTTATTGGATGGTAGTGGCAACTTTGTCTCAAGGCAGCTCTAATTTGGTCTGTATTAAAAAACAGGATGGGTATAACTTCATCTCCAGTTATGCATTTCAACTTGCCTGATTAATTGCCAGGTGTGAAGATTTGTCATCCCTAGTCCTTCCTTTTACAGAAGAGGAAATTGAAGCAATGGTGAAGCATATGCCTAGTGACAAGGCCCCAGGTCTAGATGGTTTTAATGGCATGTTCATGAAAAAATGCTGGAACATAATCAAGCAAGATGTATATAAACTCTGTCAGGACTTCTATGACTGTGTGGTGGATTTAACTCCCATAAATACTTCCTTCATCACCATAGTACCCAAAGTAAGTAGCCTAGAACAAGTCAATGACTACAGGCCTATCTCTTTGCTTAACAGCATCATCATCACAAAAAACCTGGTTGACAGATTACAGCTTGTAATTCTTGAACTGATACACCTCAATCACTATGGTTTTCTAAGAAGCAGAACAATCCAAGATTGCCTAGCTTGGTCCTTTCAATACATACATCAGTGTCACCAATCCAAAAAGAAGATCTTAATTCTCAAGCTAGACTTTGCTAAAGCTTTTGACACAGTGGAGCACTCTTCTATCCTTTTGATGATGGAGAGTCTGGGTTTCCCACAAAAATGGCTTAGATGGGTCAGCATGCTGTTTACTACAGCATCATCCTCAGTGCTCTTCAATGGTGTCTCTGGCAAACAGTTTAAGTGCAAGAGGGGAGTGAGGCAAGGGGACCCTCTTTCCCCTTTGTTATTTGTGATTACAGCAGACCTTTTACATCACATTATTAATAGAGCATTTCACATGGGGCTCTTGAAAGCTCCTCTGCCAAATCTTGGAATGGATTTCCCAATAGTGCAATATGCTGATGACACTTTGCTCTTGGTTCAAGCTAATGCTGCACAGCTAATTTGTATCAAAGCTCTTCTTAACTCCTTTGCTCAGTCAACAGGACTGCATGTGAATTACAGCAAATCTATAATGGTACCCATTAATGTGGATGAGAGCAGGTCCAAACACCTGGCTACAACCTTTGGATGCTCATTAGGAACTATGCTTTTTACCTATTTGGGGCTCCCTATGGGAACCACTAAACCAAAAATAAATGATATCTCTCCTCTTATTGTCAAGATAGAACGAAGGCTAAATGCTTCCTCCTCACTTTTATCCCTCTCAGGAAGATTACAACTGATCAACTCTGTCATCACCCAATAACTACCTATGCTATGTGCACTCTGAAGCTTCACAAAGGGGTACTGGAGCAAGTTATACGGCAAGAAAGCAGTGTTTGTGGAGAGGTAATGATCCTGAGAAAAAAGTGGAAATTTGGCAGCATGGCCTATGGTGCAGATGCCAAAGGAAAAAGAAGGGCTAGCGGTTATGAACTTAAAAATTTCGAATGATGCTCTACTACTTAAGCAGCTGCACAAATTTTACACAAAATAGGACATCCCATGGGTACATCTAATATGGCAAACTTATTACCAACAGAAGGTGCCACATGCTGCAAGAGAAACTGGTTCTTTCTGGTGGAAAGACATTCTTAGGTTAAACACCCTATACAGGGGAATTGCAAGATGCATTTTGGGAAATGGTTCAACAGTACTTTTCTGGGAGGACTTGTAGTGTCCAGTGATCTTAGCTCAAGCATATTCCAGACTTTTTTCAATTTGCTACCAATGCAAATGCATCAGTTAATGATGTTATTAATGCTCCTGATCTGGTAACAATATTCAACTTACCCCTGTCTGAGCAAGCATATGAGTAATACCTGGCAATGCAAAACATGATATCACAAATTCTTTATGATGAAAATCTCAAGGATAGATGGACCTTTCGCTAGGGTAATGAAAGGTATTCCTCACAAAATGTCTACAAATTGGCATTTGAAGCCTTGAAGTTCCAAGAACTTTTCAGTGGATCTGGAAAAGTTAGTGTGTCCCACGTATTAAGTTCTTTGCATGGTTAGTGACGGTGGACAGGCTCAACACTAAGACCATGTTAAGAAGGCATAACTACAATACCCAAGCAGGTTTATTCTGTGTACTTTGTAGGCACAATTCAGAAGAGGATATTGAAAACCTATTTTTTTTCATGGCCCTTTGCAACAAACTGTTCGAATAGTCTGAACATACATTAGAACCTCAATTTAGATTTACATTAGCGTGTCAGCCAGGCTTCTCAGAACTTTCAGCACAGCTTCTTCATGGAGGTCTTCCTGATTGCAGCTTGGGAACTGTGGAAGGTCAGAAATGCAGTCATCTTTGACAATGCTCAGCCAACAGTTCATCTCTGGTATGTGAAGTTCAGAGAGCAGCTTGTTCTTCATCTTTTTCGTTTTAATCATGTAATTAAAGACTCAGTAGTTTCTTGGCTTGCCTCATTGTAATTCGCTCTTTCTCCCCCCTATAAGTATCTCTTCTAACTTGTACTAACCTTATTAAAAAAATGAAGCGCCGTGGGATGTCCCCCACAGTTTTCCTTAAAAAAAAGGTGATACATCGTCTTCAAATTTTCCCGGCCTCTGCCTAAACGGCACACAACCTAAAAGAGTTTGGCATAGATCCTTCCATACCAATGACTGTCAATCCTAAGACTAGACCGCCACCCAAGTGCCCGGGCAAAAAAAAATCCTTGGCCATATGTGCCAAGAAATGAGATGCTGCTACAAGTTTGTCCTGCAAAGTATGCTTCTGAAGGATAGCCCACGTACAGAGCTAGTGCGTAGTTGAGTAGCTAATCCGTAAAAAAGAAGATTTTTTGTTATCAAACACCACTGCATTTCTGCATAACCAAACAGACCAACACAAAGGCTACCGTGCCCAGAAGTACTAGTGGCTTATATTCTTTAGGAATTCCATATAGCCAGCTCCCAAACATACTAGGCATATTATGAGGTTTTGATATGCCCCAGGCCGCATCGACGGAAGCCCATACCATTCTCATGAATCGGCAGTCAAAAAATAGATGTTGAATTGTTTCATTTTCATGACAGAAACAGCACTGTTGGTTCCCCTGCTAGTTCCGTTTTGCAAGATTATCCTTTGTAAGAATAACGCCTCATCTAAGATACTTGAGAAATATTTTTATTTTAAGTGGGCCATTTAATTTCTATATTCTCTTATTTTGGTTAGGAGTGTTTTGATTGATTAATTGGGATAATGTGATTTTACCGAAAAAACACTTGTCTGGTGTAAGTTCCATTTGAAGCCATCTCTTTTTTGGGTTAGATCGATAGTTGATAGACGTGAGACAAGATTGTTCCAAATCACCAACTTAATGCCAATTAGATCTCTACGCCAGGAGAGATTCGGTATCTGTGTACTTAGTACATCAGCCACCGTATCTTGCTTCTTCCTGACTATATCATTAAGTTGTAGGTATTGATCCCGTAAAGAACTATTTTCTAACCAAGTATCTTCCCAGAATCTTACTTGAGACCCTTCCTTTATTATGAAAGTTCTGAATCTTAAAAATCATGTTTTACCTTCATCAGGCTCGACCAGAAATGTGAATCTCCTTTCTTCCATTAGACCTGTACCAACGGTTTAGACCCTAGGTATTTATTGCTTAAGATCTGCTGCCATGTATCATCTATTGTTAACAGGTGGTATAGCCACTTACTGAGCAAAGCTATATCTTTTAATTCCAAATTGCGAATTCCTAGTCCCCTTGATCCTTAGGTTGACATAGGATGTTCCACTTTGCTAGCCGATACTTTCTTTCATCGTCGTCATTTTGCCAAAAAAATCTAGATCGAAAATAATCCAACTTTTTACGAACCTCTTTTGGAATTTCAAAGGACATCATGTACATGGGCAAGCTGCTAAGAACATAATTAATGAGTGTTAGAGCAACCGCATCGTATTGGCCATGTGGTAGTGCTAAGTTTGGACATATCATCCAGATGCTCTATGGAACAAAACACTCCAATGTATAGCCTAAAGCTAAGCAACTTTTTATCCTATAAGCAATTATGATTGACGCCTTTTTTCCTTCCATGTATGTGGTAGTCAAGTAGTAGTGATTAGTAGAAAATGCTATTTTATTTGAAGCACCAGGTGCCAAAGTAAGTACCGGTGCTAAGATGATGCTTGCTAACACCTTGTCCTCCAGTGGGTGGCTCTTGGAGAAAGTGATGGTGGTGCTTTGGAGCACTCCCTCAAAGCTCACACAGGAGCTGCTCTTACAACCTCCAGTGCAAAGATTTTTATCTTCCCAACTACTGAGAGTTCCTGGAGTGGAGCTCCGACAAACACGCTCTTAGCCTATTGACGAAGCATTATAATACTACTAGCTCTTATAGTTTTTGATAACCGGTGATCCATAATCGCGTTGCCCAAACCAAATGATTTGGCGCAACCCCCCCCCCCCCCCCCCCCCCCCCCCGCGTCAGTGCTCTTGGCGACTCGAGGGGCGAAACCCAGTGCCGCCGTCCAGCCCCGCCTCGTGGCACCTCCGGCGGCCGCTGCCGCTGCCGGCGTCCGTCCGGGCGGCGGCCCGTGGCTGGGCCGAAGCCGGCCAGGTCGCCCCCTTTCTCCCTCTCTCTTCCCTCCGCCCTCCTCCCCCGAGCTCCAAACTGAGGTCGCGAAGGCTGCATCGCTGCCGGCGGTCGGCCGTCGGGGCCGGATCCGGCTTCCCCCACGCCGGATCTGGTGTTCGCCGGTGTGGATCTGGCGGTCCCCGGAGGGGTTCGCTTGTGGGTCCGGGCCGCCGCTCCTCCTTGCCGTGGAGCTCCCGGGCGGGTTCTCGCCGCCGCCAACGTCTCCTGCCTGGGGGGTTGGGGCACTCCGATGCCCCCGGTGGCTGGGCGTGCGGTGGCGCGCTTGCGTCGGTCCCCCCTCACCCTCTGCGGCGGGCGTGCTGCTGCTCGCCGCAACGGTACGGCTCACCAAGGCCGAGGATGCGTCCATGTGGTGGCGTCCTTGGTGGTGGGCCACGCCAGCCTGCGGGTGCTGTCCCGGCTGGGGTGGCTGCTGCGGCTGGTGCAGGGGCGTGCCGTGCCGCGCTTGCCTCGATGGCCCCTTGCCGCCTGGTGGAGGCGCCGGTTGGGGGGTGGGGCTACCATCGTCGTCCTGGCTTCCGTGCTCCAGATCCGGTCGTCTCAGGCCTGGGTCCGCGTTCCCCTTGGCCTGGTGGTCTCTGGGGCGGTGGCCGCCGGGCGAAGGTGGTCCTGGCCTCTATCGGCCTCTGCTGGCTGGGGCCAGTACCGTTGCCCTCCACTGCCCGCGTGGCTCGCCCTCCCCAGGTCAGCCATGCTGGGTAGACCTGGCATGGAGGTTGTCCCCGGTGAAAACCATGTCTGGTATTCCGGACCGGCGACGATGGCGCCCGTGTGTCATGTCCCTGCTGGGGCGGCATCACGTGACACCTTCATGCCTCCTCTGCCAGCCCTGCCCAGTGACCCCTCCTCCCGGATCGGCGTGTTCCTAGGCAAGGCTGCGGTGCTTCATGTTCGGCTCTCGGCGGTCCTTGGCTTGGGGATGGATCCCTGGTGAAAACCATGTCCGATGCTTCGGATTGGCGATGATGGCGCTTGGTGCATCATATCCCTGTTGAGGGCATCGTCTGGGGATTCCTTCATGCTCTTTACTGCTGGCAGTCTGATTTCTTTGCTTTGCCGTGGATGGTCGTCTTCATCTGTATCGCCTACCTATGCTCTATCGACACATCATCACCATGTGTGTTGGAGCTACGACTACTATGACGGATGCTTTGCCGTCGTGCTGGCGGATGCTTTGCCGCCCCTGCTTCGCTTGTCTGGCGAATGCTTTGCCGCCCTTGCTACTCCTACTCCGACGGATGCTTTGTCGTTATGTTTGCTACTTGGTGGTCGTCCTCGACGGATGCTTTGCCGTCGTAGTGGTGATGTTCTGGTGGATGCTTGGGCTTGGCCACCCTCTCTTGTTGTTACAGGGTCTCAGTCAGTGACTTGGTGATGGTGCACTTTGTGTAGGTTTAGATGCTTTCTGTTGCTTAGTTTGGCTTGGTGGGTTGAGTGGAGCTCCCTCACTTCTGTGGTCTTTGTTCAGCTAGTTTGCAGGCCGTTTGTTTTCCTGGCTTTTTTTTATTTTTTATTTTTTTAGTTTTTTATGTCTTTGGTAGGTAAACCTCTGTTTGGCCTGCTGTAAGAAATATTTGTAAACTAATTTCTCCTTCGTGAAATATGTGCTTAGGCACGGTTATCTGTTCTTTTACTCATGTGGGGCCCACCTAAATGATTTCGATCGCTTCCAGAAATATCTCACCGACCCTCTGTTCTTTTACTCCTGTGGGGCCCACCGCAGCTCCCAGTACTCCGTCTGTCTCCTCCCCATTCCGCCACCGCAACAACAAACCCCTCCCGGAATCCAGCCCAGTCCACCGGAGCGCGCCGCCCCGCCGATGGCGTCACCGCTTCCGCCGGATCCAGCGCCGCCTCCCTCGGCGGGGTTGGAAAGCATGGAGGGGCTCGTCATCGACACGGTCATTTCCAAGGCCGGGGCGCGCCCCGCCGCGGTGCTCGCCTGCGCCAGCACCCGCCTCCGCGCCGCCGTCGCCGACGAATCCCTCTGGCGCCGCTTCTGCGCAGAGGACCTGGGGCTCGACGCGCCCGTGGACCCCGACGGCCAGCCGCTCCCGTCGTTCCAGGTCAGCCGATCTTAGCTCTGGTTGATTCGTTTCTTTGTTCCCCCCTTTGTGAGAATTGTAGGAATCAGAGGCGAGCGATCTTTCAGCGCAATCCGGTTGTCGTTTCTTCTTTTCTTCATGCTGCTCGGTGATTGTGATAGGAACATTGGATGATTTTATATTTTTCTGACCTTGTACTGTTGCCACAGCGTAGTCCGCCTGAATTGCCAACCCTTTTCTTTTGGTGGGGAGGAGGGGGGTTGTTGGGATTATAGAGCTCATTTCATACAGAGCGAGGAATCCATTTTCAATTTTAGTATTGGATGAGAGTGGTGATGCTGCAGAGCTTGTTAATTTCTCATTTTGAATTTTTAGTTCTTCCATGGATGGGACAAGGACTTAGGACCTGTTTTGATATCAGCTTTACCATTTTTAGGCCAGTAATTAGCTTAGGGTTGTAATGTTTCACGCACAAGAATACATCGGGTTTGGAAGGCACAAGAATTGCACTAGCTTTGAAAAATCATAGCGAAAAGGGTAATGTCAAAACTCAAGGTAGTGCAATTACCTTCAAAGGACTATATCTTCCTCCTGCTGTGATGAACTACCCCGTTTACATTTACAATAGCCTACATCTATATGCAGCAAAGGTTATGATATCCTTGTTTAAAAGACGAAGACTTGTTTATTCATTCCTCTCTCTGTATGAAAACAATTAAGTATTTACTCAGTTGTCTCTCCTGCAACAAAAAGAACTTTATTTCTCTCAATGATTCCATTATGATTGGAGGATGGAGTTCTACAATTTGTATCCTTAACTAGTTGGAATAATTCCGGCCTTGATTGTCCTTAAACCTAAGTTTCACCAGGTACAGCAACATTTAGGGTGTCATGGCATATCCCCTCTTCCTATTAGGTCATGACGAAGTTTGCCACTCATATTTCCAAAACCTACTTGGAGGACTCCTAATGTTATTACTTATTAGTAGTACTTATACCTCACTTTGGAATGGGACAATTTGCAGGACTTTATAATTGCAAGAGGATTCCTAATCTATTAGTTGTACTTGTACCTCGTTTTGGAGTGGGGCATTTTCCATACCTTTATAATTGCAAGCACGGGAGTCCATAAACCGAATCCAATCAAAGTTATGCAAAGCTAGCAGAATCAATTGGAAACAAACTATTATTCTTTAGTGGCAGTTTCTTGTGTAAATATACATGGAAGGAATTCGAAGCCCCTAAAATATTTGAGGTTGTTAGAGAGGGAGTAGTAATACCATATACTCTTTCGAAGTTGTGTGTGGCAATAGTATCGTTCCATTCTCTTAGGGTGTGTTTGGTTCATTTCCTAAACTAGCCTGGCTAGCAAAATTAAGCCAGGCTAGGTTTAGTCTGCCCCCATCAAACCAACTGCTAGTGTTTGGTTGTTTATCCTATATTAGCCTGGCTAGCTCCAAGACATGTTTGGTTGCCTGTTTTATTTTAATTCAATCACCTCTTTTCTGGTTTGGTAAGTTTACCTCCTTTGAAGAATTTTGTCGAACACCTGGTGCGCGCCTAGTCTGACCAACACGCTGAGGACTACTCTGCTCTCTCGACTCGAGCACGAGCACGGTGGCAGCCCAGTCCATCCAATCCATCCTAGTGGCATGAGCACGACGGGCACCTGGTGCAGCTCAATCCATCCAATCTATCCATGAGCACGAGCACGGTGGCACCACACAACAAACACGAGCCCAATCCAAGAAGCAGCATATCCACGAGCTTGTCTTGAGGATGGGGATGACGGACTCGTGCTCGGTGGAGATGGTGGAGCTCGTGGAGGAGTTCACCTGCAGCAGCACGACCTCCTTGGTCACGCCCCACTCCGTCCCCGCGCCGTCGTCTCATCTACGTGGTCGGCGAGCTGTCCTGCTCGCGGCAGCGGCAACGGCGCGGTTACCCAGCCTGCTCCTTGCTCTGGTGCTCCACCCTGCTCCTTGCTCGATCCCTTGTCGTGGCCCCAGCGGAGCTCCCATGGCCGCAAAGGTAAACCCCGCGAGGTGTACGGGCAGAGCTGGAGGTAAAGGGCGACGAGAGGAGAGGAAGGTGAGCGGAGCCACGGGAGCGCGCGTACGGCCGGTTAGCGGAGCCTGGCCCGGCTTGTACGCTGGATTCGGTCGCACAAGCGGAGCCAGGCCACGGGCCTCAAATTGCACAAGTGGAGCCTGGCTACATGGGATATACAGCCAACCAAACATGAGTTCCTTGGTCTGCTGGAGCCTGGTTGGGGTTTATACACCCAACCAAACAGCCCCTTAGTTGTCTCTAGGATTTCATCTATGGTATTCATGAGACTAAAGATTCTTATGTGGTTATCTCATGATGTTGGATCTGAATCCAGGGGCTATTGTGTGTAAGGAATACTAGAGTATGACAATACATCTTCTGTTCTTGTGTCATGACTTGATCCTATTGCATCTTTTATACCTAATAATGCCGGTTTCTTATACAACAACAATCAAGTCTTTTAGTTCCAAGAAAGTTGGGGTGGCTAGAGATAAATCTGAAGGTGAGCCAGCATAAAAAAGGGAAAGCCTATGCAAAATTTATAAAGCATTAACTATAGTAATATTTCTAGGTGTCTAAGGATTAATTCATTATGTTTCTTATTATTACTGCTGGTTTTCGTAAAGATGAGTATTTGACTTGCTGACCATTACCACAAATTTCATGATGAAGTAGATCTTATTCCATTCTATCTGTAATTTCATGATGAAGTAGATCTTATTCCATTCTATCTGTTGTTCATGTGGGGACTTATGCATATTTACATGTGGTGTTGAGTGAATACATTTCTTAATTGCATCCTCGTGAGCACTTGAACTTATTGCTCAGTGTTGTGTGATGTTCCTCAATCTTCTTACATGATAGATTCTCGGAAGCAAGATATTTAGGCTAAGCATCAGGATGCATTTTAGCTACCCAAACAAACAGTTAAGGATTTTGGACAAGAAGTAGTCACTTGACAACCTCATTCATGTTCTAAGGGGCATGCAGAACTTGTCATTACGGTGGCAATGATCTGCAATCTCCATGCTATATTTGTAGTCTGTTGTGAATGTTTGGTTTTGTTGCACCCGTAATGTTTGTTCCACATCATAGTAATTCAAAAGGAACAAGCCAGGGGAAAAATCATATGGTGTAGTTCTCGACTTCGTTACTTATGAACCTGCAATTTTTTTGTGGAATGTTTATCTGTGGTGTAATTTCTTCTTATCTCCATAATTTTAAATTCCAAACATCTGTTGGTGTCATTATATCAAACTTAAATCTCCTTTGTAGGTTGCATATAAAGTGTGGTTGGAGTCTTTTGGTATGTACCCTTTACCTCTGGTAAAGAGAGTGAAAGAATTCTGGAGTTCAATGAATACATGGTTGTCTGAAAACTTCCCTGAGGCAGCCAAAACATTGTGTAAAGGTGTTACTGAAGCTCAACTAAAATCAGCAGAGGATGACCTTGGTTTCAAGCTTCCTATGCCCACAAAGCTGTTGTATCGCTTTTGCAATGCTCAGCTGCCTTTTAGTGAAAACCATGAAGCTAATAAACGCATTTCCACTCATGGAATAATTGGGGGCTATGCGTTTTATGATCATTGGGTAAATGTGCATTTATCACCACTTGAGCAAATAGTTGAAGAGACAACAGAGTTTTGTCGCGAGTTCCCGGATGTCTTCAGTGGGCGCAAGCTCATTATAGTGGCGACTTCATGGTTTCATCCAAAAACATTTCTCCTGAATTGCTCAAATGGTGAACTATATGTTGGCACAAACAACTTACCATTAGGTGAAATGCTGCCTTGTGTGCCTAAAGCGTTGATAAAGCCAACTGATAATGATCTTCCCCAAGATGGATTACTTCTATGGTTAGAAGAGCATCTCAGACGTTTACAGAACAGCATGATCAAAACCCGTATGCTGACGAATTTGAGGTATATCAGCTTATATCCAGAAGCACCTCCATCATGTACTTCAGCCGTGACAAATGGTGTTAAGGTTTGTATTCTTGGCTCCCTGCATGGTTACATAATCATTTAATTGAACTTGAAGGTGTCATAACTTCCTCTACGTCATGCTTATACTTCAGTAGCAACACATATGGTTCATCTACCAAAATTATCTTTTGCACGTGTAGAGTGTGGACTACTTATTTTTCTTCATGTGCGCTAATTTTGTAACTGCAGCAGTATTGTATCATGGATACCATTCTCATTGTTTATCTCTTTTCAGCTTTGGTCTGACATATGTCTGATATCGATAGGTACGCGGATCTGCTGTCTTTGTACCAGAACATCCTGGGGACCCTCAGCGAAGTTGTATGTACACTTACTCAATTCGCCTGTCAGTTCCAGAGGCTTGCATGCTAGGTGGCGTGTACTATTCTTCCTGCCAGCTTAATTCACGCCACTGGACCATTCGATCAAGGGACAGGGTTGTTTCTGATGTGAGGGGAGAAGGTGTTATTGGACAGGTATGGTGAAATCAGGAAAAAAAATCTACATTATTTATTGTTGAATGTTCAGGTACATTCGAAAGATGAAAAATAGCTTTTCCATCTAATGGGCTAGTTCTCTGCAGTATCCTGTGCTGTCACCTGGTCAGGATGAGTTTGTCTACGAGAGCTGCACACCACTGGCCAAAGGGCCTGGAGCTGTGGAGGGCTCTTTTTTGTTTGTGCCTGGCAAGTATGTTCAGATTTTGCAGTAATGTTATGTTTGATTATATGGTCTTACCTTTTTTGATCGGTTGGAGATCTATAATGATTCATAGGCCTCACAATATTCATCATTTGACCATCTGTTTTCTTTTGCAAGGTTGAGCCGGCCTGAAGGGAAGCCGTTCGAGGTCATGGTGGCTCCGTTCCCTCTGGAGGTGCCTGAGTACATCTTCTAAAGACTGTCGAGAGAAATAATGTATCTATGTGGTAGATGGTTCTCCCAGGTACTTATTAACTTGGTGGAGCAAAGTTTCTTTACTTGTGATGATCTTGTTGGAGTAATGTAAAATATGGAACCGTGTGCACTTTACTTGATGTAGCAGTCGATACTAAACAACCACCTCAGGGACTGCAGCCTACTAATCTACAGATGGGCCTCAGTCTCTATCCTGGCAACTATTACTATGAGCATATGCTGAGCTGGTGAGCTGGATCACGCGGCGCTCTTTTTGGCCCTGTTTGTTTCCAATTTTGAAAGCTCTGATTTTAAAGTCAGATAACTCGATTTTGAAGATCTAGCTTCTAGCCGATTTGAGAAATCCAAAGGTCAGATAACTCGATTTTGATGGCTTCATTTTGGATTTCCTAAAGTTGAGCCTTTTAAAATTAGCCAGAAGCTGAAACAATCATAGCCTTAAGCTATTACCATAAGCTAAGGCATGAGCCATCTCGTGGTGCCCAAACTGGACACTGCTGGCAACGGGGACTGGAGTACTTTGGTGGCAATGCAGAGTAAAGCTGGTTTAGTTTGATAGATACTGAATCAGGGAACCGTGTTGCGCTCTATTATATCATGAAAGACGAACACTTCAAACACACCACAGAAATCCACATCCATGATAAACTAGCAAGCTTAGATGCGGATGCAGGCTGAAAGTTTAGGGGGCATCGTTCATCTCTGTTCTTCCTCAGCTAAATCTCCATTACACATGGCTTGTGGGAGGGCCCAGTCCCCTGCACCTGCTAGCTCATGATAGAGGATCCTACGACTGAGGAGCAACAGAAACTTCCACACATCACTAATGAGTAAATAATCGAGCTCAGTTAGTTCGAGTAGGTTTAGGGTTTGTGATTTGTAATCTTTTGTAAACCGGCTCGTGAAGGGGTACGATTTCCCAGGCCTATATATATATATATATGAAGGCTAAGGCCGATTGAGGATAATTCCAATCGATTCAAATAACTAATGCATTTACTTTTTACTCTCCAAACCCTACCTTTCCCAAAGCATAATTATATTCTTCTTTCATCTCTATGATATTTGAAGGTGTTCTGGCTAGCTTGCCGACCTCAAGACAACCCTAGTTCCATCAGCCTCGATGGGTTCCCTCCCGGGTTGGTGATTCTAGGCTTTCGCGGCGTCCCTGGACCAACCGTTCTGTAGAACCGGCCTGACTAACCTGCACAGGAACATCGCTGGTGAAGATCGTTTTGCGACCCGTGCATTCTAACACTTCCATGTGTTGACTAGATTTCCATCAACATACTTTTTGGTGACTCCATTGGAGATGAAAGATCTTATTTCTAAAACCGATCTAATCTACTCAAGCAAGATGGGCGCAACCAGAGATCTCGACAAGGACAACACCATATCTGCAACCATCGAGGAGCTTAGAGAGGAGTATCAAGAATACTTGGTGGCTGAGGAACACTTCAAAGTGCAATTCTTGGAGGGATTCAAGAAGGACCGATCCGGCCAGGTGAAGAGGGTGCAAGCTTTCATGATGCCCTTTTTCACGCTCAAAAACAAGCAAGTTGAGGTAGTTAGCTATGTAAGCACTTCATCCTCCGACTTGTTTAGTCAATTAGCATCTTTGATGGACTTGAAAATTGCTGATTCACATGAGTCGACAAGTGATTTGCTCATTAACTTAACTAATGAGATAAATATCTTAAAAAAGGCAAATCAAGAGATGGTAGTTATCCTCTTGAAACCATGAAACCAAACTCATCGGCTACACCAGCACCTCCCTAGGAACCAATCTACGGCATGTTGGGCTATTTTGCAGGGTTAAACACCACTACCGCAACCAGTACAACCAAATATGTCTGGACCAGTCAGACTAGTGTGATGGTAGTCAGCCCATCTACATCTACACTAGTTGCGTCGATTCCTTGTTTGGCAGGCCCTAGCCGAACAAATGAATTGGCCAATTTGATGTTGGTTTATACCAGCCGCCTATTCCTCCATAGGGTTCCGGTGTCCCTTGCGGGGCAATTCCTGATAATGTATATGATGAGCTTCTGAAGCGTGCACCCATAAGCTCAGTACAGATGATGGCACCTACTAATCCTACTACACATCATCTCGCTTCTATAGCACAAGCCTCATCAAGTAGTAATTACAAAGACGATTTTTCTAGATTTAAAGAAGATCTGGCTGATATGATTAAAACCAAATTGGAGTAGATATGGGTAACTCTCATTTATATCAAAAACATATTCTACTGAATCTGATTTGGTTTCTTATCCCACTAGTTGGCGTGTTCCTGATTTTGTGAAGTTTAATGGTTATGATAATAGAACTACTTGGGAACACATTAGTCAATACATTGCTCATCTTGGAGAAGCTAGTTGCAGTGACGCTTTGCACGTTCGTTCATTTCATTAACTTTAACTGGAACTACTTTTGCTTGGTTTTCTTTGTTGGCCCCAAATTCTATTCAATCTTGGAATAAATTGGAAAAAAAATTTAATGATCACTTTTGTAGTGGGGATAATGAAAAAAAATTTACTGACTTAACATCAGTTGAGCAAGGTAGTGATGAATCTGTGACTGATTATTTTAAAAGTCTTTTAAAGATATAAAAAACCTTTATTTTAGTTTGCAAATTTCTAAAAAGGATTTGGGGATTTGCCTTTCTGTGGTTTGCATTCGCATTATAAAAATAAACTCAAAGGCTTTGATTTTCTTTCAATTAATTAAGTGCAAGTTAGAGGTTTGAGTTTGGACTATAAATGTAAAAATGCGAAAGAAAGCTATAAAACTCATCGGTCCAACACACATGTTGTTGATTGCGAATCCGACATTTTGGATGACGAGGAAAAGGAAGTCTATGCTGCCGAGTTCATTGGGCCATCTAAAGTGAAACTATGTTCTTGTTTATCACTTAATCTGACCCAAAAGAGTTGGCAAAAAGAAATGGCATTTACTGTTGATGTTTCCAAATGTGATCGTATATTTGATAAATTGCTTAAAAACTGAAACATTAAGTTATGTCATGTCATACCGCCACTTGTGGAGTTGATGCGGCATGCATATTGCAAGTGGCATAATTCTTCTTGTCATGCAACTAATAATTGCAATACTTTCTATCAACAGGTACAATCGACTATTAATAAAGGACGTTTGGTTTTGCATGAGATGCAAGTTGACAAGGTGTAGTTCCCTGTTCATACCATTGATATGAACAACGCCAAGGTGCCCATTTGGCCAAAACAAGCCAAAGGAGCCAAAGGGAAGAATGTGATCATTGATGAAGAAATGCTGAAAAATTCAATGGACAAGATTCTAGCCAGGGAAGTGGTGCTTGAGAAGACTCTTGATGGGAAGGAGTCAATAAAAATTATTGTGAAAGCTTCTAGACTCGGGGGGCAAGCGAGTTCCTCAAGAGACTTGAGTCGGCCTGCTGCCCAGGTGCGACCAGTTCCTTCGACAGGTCAGACCGGTCCAACATAGGGCCGACCCAAGATGATGAAGCCCAAGCGTTCGGAAGTTGGTACTTGGAAGGTGAATGAGCCAAAGGTGTAGGGGAAATTTTCAAAGCAGAGGCCCACCTTTGATCAGCTTCTAAACAAGTACACAAATCAAAAGGCCTTTCTAAGAGATTGGCCACTAAAAAAGAGACCAAGGTCACCTTGCGCCAAAATAGGCATCATCTCCTCGGGGAGAATCCAGCAAGCGCAGGGGTTATGTCACTACTTTGTTTCCTCCTTAGAAGGTATACACCATAATGCATTGAGCGCCTCCGGCATCAAATTTTTCTTGCCTAACATAGGAGTATGAAGGAATTCAGATGCAACTCTATCCGATGCCGCACCCACCATCTCACCAGAAGGGGGAAGATCTTAGAAGGCCTATGTTTGAAAGGTTGCCGCAAATCGGTGCATGACCGATTGGGATCTCGCATATCAGGTCTGAGGTAGCAGCCTGGACCAGTCAGATTGGTCACAGACCAGTCCCATCAGGGACCAGGTCATTCTCACTCTCCAAGATAGGAATATTGTGTCAAGGAGAAGAAAGAAGAGGTACAACCCATGCAGGTTGATTCAGGGAAGACTACAACCATTGATGTCATTCAGATTGGCGATGTGAATGTGGTCGCCAAAGACATTTGTAAAGGACCGATGGTTTTGGCAATTCGGTCAGCTCTTCTATCCAGAAACCTATCATGGCAAATGATCATGAAGCTAGCAGCAACAGTTTGATAGCAAAGTACTTTCAACTGGGGTGGAGTCCTCCGGGGTTGACTCGTACTTAAAAGAGGAAGTTACACTGCCTGCGCTTTCAGGAGAGGAAGCAGTGTTGTCGTCTACCAGCATCACTGCTAGGTTGGGTGCTCCCAGGCGGCAGCGCCCACAAACGTCAAGGGGGGTGAAGGCATTTCGTAAACCACGAATAAATCCGCAAGCACACTGAATACTGCTGTAGCATTTTACCCGGGAGTATTTTGTGCTGTCATTTATAATTCTGTGGGGAAGGCGGCAGTTAATGTGTAGGTAGGTTGATGAACTTATCTTATTTGGATATTCAATTGTATAAATAGGTTCAAGATAAATGATAAATAGAGATAGTATGACACACAAGTTCATGCTCGACTCAAAATAAGATAAAGGCAGGGAGAAAGGAAGAAGTTAGCAGCACGAGTTTCATGTACTCAAGTTAATTATACAGCTTGTTTTATATTTTATACCATACACATGATTATCCTAGCTCTAGTCAACCTAGTACTACCGGGAGACTGCTTATGATTGACAGACAGGACTGTCAAACCATTACGGTACTTTATGGACCTCCTACCCCCCCTAACCGAATGTGGAGGGTTACAATAGCATAGACAGGGTTGTCACCACTAGCTGGCTACCTCTACAAACCGTGGGAAAGGGCGGCATCCATCAACACTTGATTAACTTAGACACCATGTCTACAATAATAAAAGATACTATAGTATCGCGCGCGGAGCCCCAACCCTTCAGATGGACACACATCACACTAGAGCAAACATACGAATACCGGAACGGGTATCGGTGTACTAAAACCAATTGTCTAATCATGCAAAACATAAGGTATAAATACAAACTAATCATGAAGTATATGTGACACCGCAGGATATAAGTCATGTCAATATAAATAACTACAAGATAAGTCTGTTACAAATATCCAAGAATTACAAACAAGAGCTTGAGATGAACCCATACAGAAACTCCTGAGCAATCTCGGGGACCCGAAGACTACTACTTCAGCCTAAACTCCACTAGCCTATGGACTAAGCAAGAGAGAACTTGAGAGAGAGAGAGAGAGAGCACTTAGGTGAATTTGAGGTGTGTCTCATCCCCCTCTACTATTTATAGAAAGGAGCCATGGGTGTGCACGGGGTGTTGTAGCAGCTGAGCCTCCAAGAACTGACATCAGGAACCAATCAGAAGATGCCACATCAAAGGGGAAAGGTTGTGGGGCCAATGGGCCGTCGGCTGACCATGTTGGTCGGCTGAGAAAGGTTGTGGGGCCAATGGGCCGTCGGCTGACCATGTTGGTCGGCTGAGCCCATGTTGGCTCCAACCGTCCCCAACTTCGGCTAGGGTGCTGCCCTATGGGTCCACAAGTCAAGTCCAGGTGAGTGGCTTCTGTCATAATTTTGTTTGCTACAGGTGGGCCCCTTGATCCGTGTGAGCCTGAATTCTGCGCTCTGATTGGTCGACATGTTTCTGCCTTGGATCAATAGCTGCTTGTAGCCTGCATTTTATCTCAAATCCCAACATTGCATTTTTTTCTAAAGGCATAGTGGGTTTTGGCATTATTTTGGATAAGAATGCGTATAAGAAAGGCAAACTCTCATGATTGTCTGATCAAATTGAATTGTATGAAGGTTAAGGCCGATTGAGGGTAATCCCAATCGATTCAAACTACTATTGTGTTTATTTTTTGCTCTCCAAATCCTAGCTTATCCAAACCCTAGTTCTATTTTTCTTTTGTATCTACGACGTTCGAAGCCGTTCTAACTGACCTGCCAACCTCAGGACAACCCTAGTTCCATCACCCCCGATGGGGTCCCTCCTAGGTTGGTGAATAAGGTTTTCACGATGTCCCTAGACCAATCTGTCTGATCAGTCTCTAGAACCAGTCTGACTAGCTTGCGCAGAAACATTGCTGGTGAAAATCGTTTGCGATTGATGCAGTCTAATATTTTCGTGTGTTGACTAGATTTATGTCAACATGAACTTTCACATTATGTTGAAGATGCTTGGACTACATGATTAATGGTACATAACGTAGTGAACAAAATGTCATCATGTAGGATGTCGTGGTGTGGTAAACCACAGCCAGGTGGTAGAATGCACCCGCCTAAGCCCAGAGGGTGAGTACTCGGGGGTTAGCTAGGATTAGTTCGATCTCGCTCAAGAACACGATGAACACAGCAGGTTTAGAGTGGTTCGGGCCGCCGGAGCGTAATACCCTACGTCCACTGTGTGCTGTATTGCTCAAGACTGAGGAGTTTGGAGCTGAGTCCAGCGTGTGTCTGAGTGTGCTCTGGAGAGCCTGTTGTGTACAGCGAGCGCCTCCCTTTTATATCTCAAGAGAGGCACGTACATGGCTGTTGGGTCCCCGACAGATGGGTCCAACCGGTGTAGTATAAAATAACGCACTGTTCATATATTATGGCGATGCAGGCGAAGGGGATCTCACTCCTGGATTTCCTTGCCTGCTCCTTGACTCCCCCGTTCAGCATGACCAGGCATTATCTTGTCGAAACGGCGCCAGGCGTAGCTAGCGGCGTCGCCTGCCACGTAGCTGAACGGGCCGTGTAGCTTGCGGCGTAGGCGGTATGATGTAAAAGTGTCATGCCGTCGTATCCAATTAATGCAGCAGACGGGCTCTGTGCGGGTGTGGCGCAGGCGGCTGCACTGTGTGCCTCGGTAAAACGCGGTCTACAGTGAGGCCCGTCCAAAGGCTGCCCCGCGCGCCATGGTGGCAGAGCACGCCTCAACCACCCGCATTGAATGCGGAGGGTGGGCGAGCCTTCCAGTGGAAGACCCGCGCCCGCGCCCGCACCTGCGGGACACGTGTAGCCACCGGACCTCCCCCGGCAGTATGCTGGCTCTACGCGCATGGGTGGTCCGGACAGTCGCGGGGAGGTCCCGGACCTCTATGGGGGTCCAGGCCCCCGGCTGTTGGTTCGGAGCTTCCCCTCCCCTGGGACACATGGCGTCACCGGACCCGTCCCAGAGCTGGGGGCGGGTCTGGGGCCGTTGGCCCGGAGAGGTAGGAGCTTGGCCCATGGGGCCGGCAACTCCGCCCCTTATGGCATTAGTCGCGGATGACTATGCAAGTCCTGCCTTGCTGTAGTAGGTGTGGGTATCCCTGCTACAGGGTACCGACAGTGGCCCCCGGGCCCACCTCGGGGGAGGTACGAACCTGCAGGTGGGGCCACTACAACGATTTGGCTCTGCTTAACTTGAGGCCTCTTACTGCAGGGGTCTTGCCCGGCTCTGACCGTCCATCGGGTTTTTTTTTGCCTCATCACATCGCAACGGCTTACTGACTCATGGTCCCCACGCACAGTGGTACACCTTGTGACGCGCGCAATGCTCGGCCTTGTTGCGGCTGGAGTAAACGGGGTATTTACCACCAGCGCAGTTCCCGAAGAGCCCGGTCACGCCAGCACTTAAGGCGCGCACGTTAGCTCAGCTTCCGCCTCGCTTCACGCGCAGACGGCGGTTCAGATCCCGCCCTTTCACACCCTTGCGGTTACCCGCCCTCCCTGATAGGCAGGCCCGGGCCCCCTTGTCATGGATTGGGCGGTTTACTCCAGGTGTGTGCATCGCTTGGGTTGCTGCGACGGTTCCAGGGCGCACCAGTTGGGTCAGGCTTTATAAAGGAATGACCCGCAGACCGCAGATACTTTCCTGCATTCGCCTTCTTCCTTCCAACCTTTGCGCCCCTTTGCCTTCGAGCCTTCTCCCCCCTTGCTCATCTGCGTAGATTGTTCTACACCCCCACAGTGCGATGGCGTCCCTCGGCCACCCCCGTCGTTTCCAGACCGAGGAGGAGCTGAGCACGGTGTGCCACTTGCTAGGGTGGAGCCCGCAGGAGACTAGCTGGGGGGTCCGAGCAGGCTCGGTTCCCCTCGGCAACCTCCGCGCCGGGGAATTTGTGCTATTCACTTCGCACATTTCCACCGGCGTGTGGCTGCCGATCTCTTCGTTCCTGCTGTTGCTGCTGGAAGACTTCGGCCTCCAACTTCAGCACCTTATGCCCCACTCCCTCCTCCTGACATCCATCTTCGTCCATCTATGTGAGATGTTCGTGGGAGTGCGGCCCTGCGTCATCCTCTTCCGCCACTTCTTCATACTAGTGAAGTCCGGGAGGGCGAAGGATGAGGTGGGGGTGTATTATTTACAGACAAGGAGCGACCTGCCGACGCCTTACATTCCCGGCCTTACTGGCGGGAAGTGGGAGGAGTGGCGCAAGGATTGGGTGATCGCCACCGCCGAAGCCAACGAGCGCCTCGCCTTGCCGACAGAGGGTCCTGCCACCGACCGTATCTCCTGGAGGGCCAAGCCGTCCCTGCCGCCGGATTTCGACTCCGTGCTGGGCAAGATCAGGTCGCTGGCGGAGAGCGGCCTCACCTCGCTGCACGTGCTCGGGGACTTCCTGAAGCGCCGGATCGCCCCACTGAGGCAGCGGCCGCGCCCTGTTTGGACCTTCACCGGCCTCAATGACTGCAGCAGGACGCACCGCGGAGAGGGGAGTGACCTGACCCAGGAAGCCTTGGAGCACCTGATCCTTCCCCAGGGTGTCGTCCTCCTCTGCGAGGACTCACGCCTGAGGACCGCGGTGCTGGCCACCCTGCCGACTATCGACGACGGCGGGCTGGCCGCACGCCAGACCGGAGGTGACCCGAACTGTGGGATCTGGATCCCTGGTGCGTCCGGGGATCAAGCCGTGTCGAGCATCGCGGGGTCCAGCCCCACCGCGAAGGGCAAGCAGGCCGTGGCTGGTAGCACCGCCACGAGTGGTCCCAGCCAGGTCCGGAGCAGCTCCGGCGCGTCGTCGGGGGAGACGGGCCGGCGCAGGTTGCAGCGGGGCGACGGGGCCCTAGTTGGGGAGCCCGCCGCGAAGCGCCAGAGGTCCGCCGAGGACGCGGGCCAGGGCAGCTCCCGGGCCCCCGGCCATCGCGGAACCTCCAGGGTGGATGCGCCGCCACCATCACCGCCGAGAGACACCTCCTCCCGGCAGCAACAGCAGCAGCGGCAGCCACGGGAGCAGCAGCATCAGCAGCAGCAGCAGGAGCAGCCACAGGAGTAGCAGGAGCTGTCGTCGGGCCTCCGCGGACACTGGAGACCCATCGCCTCAGGGTTAGTGTTATTCTGGCCACACCCCTTATTCTCGGTGCTCCGCTTTGTGCGGAAGGCTCCTTCTCTTTGTTTTACCAGGGCTCCTTGCCCAAGTGGTTCTTCCGCTGCCGCTAGTCCGTCAGCGGGGGTCCAGGCGACAGAGGCCTCGACGACGACGGCGGGTATGACAGCGGGTATGGAGAGCGCCGGTGCGGCGGCTTCTGCAAGCCCAGTGGCGCCCGGCACGGTGGCGGCTGAGACGCCGGTGTCGGGCGCAGCCGCACCTGATGTGGCGGCGGCTGAGGCGCCGGTGTCCAGCAGCAACAATTGCGCTGACACCAGATTCGGCGGCGGCGAGCGCGACAGTGACAAGTGCTGCGGCGGCGAGCACAACAGCAACCGAGGTCCCGATGCCTGTGCCAGAAGTCCCTACCTCTAGCTCTGATCCTGTATCAGAGGAGGAGCTAGAGGTGGTTTTTGGTAGGCAGCTCCTCGAACTCCAACCCCCGGAGGAGGAAGCGACTCCCCAACCCCAGGTGCTGGTCCAGGTCCGGCGGTCGATAGTGGAGGCAACCTCCTCCGCCGAGGCGGCCTTCCGACGGGAGTGGGCTGCCTTGGAGAGCGAACGCCAGCGCCTCTCCGACTAGCACAACCGCCTGGAAGCGCACACGAAGGCTGAAGCCTCCCATGCTGCGGAAGCTCGGTCCAAACTCAAGGCCGACCAAGAGGTCTACCGAGCCAACCTTCAGAAGGTGTTTGACCGGGAGTTCACAGTATCGAACCGGGAGAAAACCCTGGCGCAGCGGGAGGAGGCTTTTGCCCTGGAGGTTGTCGGCTTCGCGGCTCAGCGGTTTGATCTTGAGACTTGGCTCGCTGCCCAGCGGTCCGAGCTTGAGACCCGCAGCCAGGGTCTTGAGATCCGCAAGCAGGAGCTGGACGAGCTCTCTGGGACCCTAGCCGGATGGCGGAAGCAGCTGGAGGAGAGGGCCAGCAAGCTGGCTATTGCCGAGTCGGAGCTGGAGGAGGACCGGAAGTCCCTCTATAAGCGGGAGTCCCACGCCACCAACATGGAGAAGCAGCTTGGGATACAGCGCGACTCCCTTAAGAAGATGAAGGAGTCGGCGGAGAAGAGGAAGGCAGAGCTCAAGGAGAGGTCCCGCGAGGTGGAAATGGCCAAGGCAGCTCTGGACACCCGGGTGCAGGAGGCGGTGCAGGAGGTGGTCCAGAAGCTGCAGGAGGATCAGCGCCTGGGGGCCCAGCGGATCGCCGACTGGGCGAATGAAGCGAGCTTAGCACTGGTGCCATTTGGAATGAGCCCAATCCATGTGGCAGAGGTGCCAGCATCGATAGTTGACGCCCTTCTGGTGCCGAACTCCGCTTCGGATAGGCTCCGGTGTCTGGAGCCGGTCCTTGCTGGCCAGCTTGAGGTCGAGGGCCGCGAGCTGATCCGGATGGTGGTGGAGCACATTCTGACGTGCCTTCGGAGCCACGACCCGGCCATCTCGCTAGCCCCCGTGCTCGATGGTCCTGTGGCGGAGACAGAGGCCACCGCTCGGGGCAGCGTGCGGGAGGTCGTCGACTTCGTCGCCGCCTACTTCAAGCGGGAACCTGCCGACTCCTAAACTGCACATTGTACCTCTCTTTTTTTGCGTTATGTAACAAACATTGTACTAGTTGGAATTTTAAATAGAAGAAAATTTCAACTTAGCTGTTTGTCAATTGTTCTGGTTGCGGCATGCAGCACCCCGGCGCCCTGGCTCCCTGGCAGATAGGTTCAGTTGTAAGGACCTATCTGTCATCGGAGCCGTAGAAGACACTCCGGACCCCCGTGGGAGGTTGGGCAAGCGTCCTTGGGCATAGGTGTAGCATAGTTTGCAAGCCGAGCGAGCGTCTTGTTCCCTATGTAGCATATAGAACTACAGAGAGGAGAATCAAATTCGCTTATATAGTAGTAATGATACTGCAACTTAGCTGTTTGATGCATGTAGAATCGATCCGTGATGTCTGGGTCAAAGAGAATGCTCCGGGCCCCCTGGGAGATAGACTCAGTTGTTTTGAGTCTGTCTACCACCGAGACTGGACCTCGATCTGCATGAAACCCTAAAGCGGTTGCCGGGACCCCCTGGTAGGTAGGCTCATTGGTTTGAGGCTAACTACCACTAGTGAAGGCTTAACCTGTGTACCACTTCAAAGTCACAGCTTAGTAGCAGGGCCGCGGGACCTATTCTGGACCGGCTCCCAGGCCAGTACGAGGTCCGGAGCTCCAGAGGCACAGGTCCAGGCAGTTCAGTGAATGTTACAGAGTAGTGGAGTGTGTAGGCTTAGGGTGCGGAACCAGGCTAAGGTGCTACACAGGGCTCCGGACCACTCCAGGAAACAACACGACTTCTCTGGACCTGGCTCTGATGCTCCAGACCCTTCCTAGCAGTGGGTGAGGTCATTCTGTCGTACTCGATCCTTTGAGATATGGAGCTGGACATGCCGTGTAGGACTTAGGAAGCCAACTCTTGAGCTAGAACGAGGTCCGAGCCCCTAATTACCCGGCTCCAGGTACTAGAGCACTTGTTACAGGGCGGTGGAGTGTGTATGCTTTGAGTACGAAACCGGCTAAGCGGCTACACAGGGCTCCGGACCACCCCAGGAAACAAGTACCCCCTCTCCAGAGCAGGTCCCTAGGGATCCGGACCCCTCTCCAGCAGCAAGAGGGTCCGGACCTGTACGGCAGTCCAGCAGCTCAATACAGATCTTAGTTGTAGCGACAAGAGTGGAAGTCCGCACGGGGGTCAGAAAAGTAAAATCTCGAGAATCAGAATACGAAATTAAATTTTGACACAAAGACAAAACTGGGAGAAAATCTTTCCTTTGCAACTTGATATACATGGCTCGCGCGATGGGTGCCAGAGGCCGGGTTTACGAGAGCGGACCTCTACCGCTCTGGGCCGCGCGTTAATGCTAGCTGTTGGTGCGATGGATGCCAGAGGTCAGGTTTACGGGGGCGGACCCCAACCGCTCTGGGCCGCACGCTGATTCTATCTTATTACAAAGGAAAAATTCATTTCCCTGCTCTGCCTAAGTGTAAAACTTACGCAGATGCTCTATGTTCCATGGGTTGGGCAGCGGCACTCCATCTTCTGTGGCAAGGCAGACGCACCCGGGCCGGCACACCTCTGTAACCTTGAAGGGCCCCTCCCAGCTGGGGGAGAGTTTGTGGAGCCCTGCTCAGTTCAGGATCCGCCTCAGGATGAGGTCGCCAGCCCGGAGCTCCCTACTGTGCACGAATCGTTGATGATAGCGCCTGAGCGCTTGGTTGTAGCGTGCATTTTAGATTGCTGCTCACCACCTTCATTCGTCGACGAAGTCCACATCATCACGCCGCAGCTGTTCCTGCATGGACTCGTCAAAAGCCTGGACCCGTGGTGAGCCCAGGTGAATTTCTGGGGGAAGGCATGCTTCAGCCCCGTAGACCAGGAAGAATGGAGTCTCCCTGGTGGTTCGGCTAGGTGTGGTCCGGTTGCCCCATAGTACGCACGGAAGCTCATCAACCCATTTGGCACCATGCTTCTTCAAGCAGTTGTAGGTGCGGGTCTTGAGTCCCCTGAGGATCTCTGCATTCGCTCTCTCAACCTGTCCATTGCTGCGCGGGTGTGCCACGGACGCGAAGCATAGTTGGATGCCGATGTCCTCGCAGTATTCTTGGAAGAGTCTGCTTTTGAATTGGGTCCCGTTGTCCGCGATGATGCGGTTTGGGACGCCAAATCTACACACAATGGACTTGAGGAATGCGACTGCTGATTTCTTAGTGATGTTCACCACAGGGGTAACCTCCGGCCACTTTGTGAACTTGTCGATGGCGACGTAGAGGAACCGGTACCCGCCGACGGCCCGGGGGAATGGCCCCAGGATATCCACGCCCCACACGGCGAATGGCCATGAGGGCGGAATCATTTGCAGAGCTTGAGCTGGTGTGTGTATTTGCTTTGCATGGAACTGGCATGCTTTGCAGGACTTTACCAGCTCAGCCACATCCTGGAGTGCTGTCGGCCAATAGAAACCATGCCGAAAGGCCTTCCATCAAGCGTGCGAGATGAGGAATGACTTTCACACTCGCCTCCATGGATCTCCGCGAGCAACTCGTGGCCCTCTCCCTAGGAAATGCACCGAATGAGGATACCATTGGCGCCACGGCGGTAGAGATCCCCTTCTACCACCGTGTAGCGTTTAGCCAATCGTACAATGCGCTCAGCAAATACATCGTCATCAGGAAGGATATTGTCTTTCAGGTAGCCCCGGATCTCGGAGATCCATGCATCGGAAGCTCCCTGAACAGGTGGGAGTGGCTCCACGAGGTCTCCAGGATCCTCGACAGAGCTCACAACCCAGGGCGGGCACCATAGGTGGAATACCGCCGGGACCGCTAGCTTCGAGGTGCTAGCTTGATCCCCTTCACCCAGTTCAGTAGGCTGGGCGGTAGGTCTCAGCAACCGTCTTTCGAAGATGCCCTCGGGCACGGATGCCCAGGTAGATGCTCTCGCGGAGAGATCATCTACTGCTGAGTTGAGTTCGCGGGGAACATGTTGCAGTTCCAAGGCGTCAAAGTCCTTCTCGAGCTTCCTCACGTGGATGAGGTATGCCGCGAGCTGGGGATTGTTGCAGCTGCAATCCCCTCGAACCTGCTTGATGATTAGCTGAGAGTCCCCCTTCACCAGAAGCTGCCAGACCCCCAGAGTCTGGGCTTGTGTCAGGCCAAAGATCAGGGCTTCGTACTCCGCCATGTTGTTGGTGGCCTTGAACTCAAGGTGCACCATGTACTTCAGCTGATCTCCGTTCGGGTCGATGAAGACCACACCAGCTCCAGCCCACTTCTCGCGAGCAGACCCGTCGAAGAAGAGTGTCCAGTGGGGCTCGGTGAAGACTGGTGTCCTGACTTCCGGCTCCGGGGGTCCGGCGTTGAAGTCCGGACCACCAGAATTGCTTGGGGAAGGAGTCCATTCCGCTATGAAGTCAGCCAGGATTTGGCTTTTGACTGCATGGCGAGACTGGAAGTCCAGTTGGAACTCAGCTAATTCTGCTGCCCACTTGGCGATATTGCCCGTGGCATTGGAGTTGTGCAGGATCGCTCTTAGCGGGTAAGAGGTCACTACGACAACTCGGTGTGCCTGGAAGTAGTGGCGCAGTTTCCTGGATGCAATAAGTATGGCATAGATAAGCTTATGCATCTCAAGATACCTGGCCTTCGCCTCGTGGAGGACTTCGTTGACGTAGTAGACTGGCTTTTGGATGGTCCGGACCCTGGTGACCGGGTCTGGCTCGCCCTCATCCACCACATCAGGTCCTTGGGCCCCCAGCAGTTCTGGGTTCCCACTGGGACGAGGCTCCTCCGGACCCCGTTGTCCGGGGTCCGGACCTTCAGGCAGGGGTGAGGCTGACGGGCCCCAGTGTCTAGGGTCTGGCTCACCATCCTTGGCCGGGAAGACCCTGGTGTCCCCCTGGCGAGCTTGCTTCGTCCTCTCGGCGGCCAGCACCATGCTGACCGCCTCCACAGACGCAGCAAGATACAGAAACAACGGCTTACCTGGCTCTAGGGCCACCAATACTGGCAGTGAGGTGAGATGCTGCTTCAGTTCCTGGAAGGCTTGCTCAGCCTCTTCGGTCCAAGAGAATGGACCGAACTTCCTCAATAGCTTGAAGAAGGGAAGGGCCCTCTCAGCCAGCCTCGATATGAAGCGGCTAAGAGCAGCGAGGGATCCAGTAAGCTTCTGGACGTCCTTGATGCGGCCAGGAGGCCTCATCACCTTGATCGCCTTGATCTTGGTCGGGTTTGCCTCGATGCCTCGATGTGAGACCAGGAAACCCAGCAGCTTCCCTGCCGAGACACCGAAGATGCACTTCTCGGGATTCAGCTTCATGCGCGTGGCGCGCAGCCGGTCGAAGACGAGGGACAGGTCCTCAACTAGTGTTGACCCTACCTTAGTCTTGACCACAATGACATCAACATACACCTCAACAATATCTCTAATTATATTACAGAAGGTTTTGTTCATAGCTCGTACAAACGTGGGTAAGGCATTCCTCAGACCATATGGCATGACAATATAGCAATAAAGCCCATCTATTGTTACAAAAGCAGTATGCTTCCTATCCTCTCTAGACATCTGAATCTGGTGGAAACCAGAGTATGCATCTAGAAAAGAAAAAAGGTCACACCCGGAGGTGGAGTCCACGATCTGATCGATGCGTGGAAGAGGATAGGGGTCTCTAGGACATGCCTTGTTGAGGCTGGTGTAGTCGATGCACATCCGAAGCTTCCCGTTGGCCTTTGGGATGATGACCAGATTGGCCAACCACTCGGGGTGGTGGACCTCCTCGATGAAGCCAGTGTGTAGGAGCTTGCGGACTTCTTCACGGATGAAGTTCTGCCACTCCACGGACTGCTTCCGAGGCTTCTGGCGCACCGGCGTGGCGTCGGGGTAGATCCTCAGATTGTGCTCGATCACTTCCCTGGGAATCCCGGGCATCTGTGACAGCTCCCAGGCGAACACGTCCACATTTGCCCGGAGGAAAGTGATGAGCGCGTCTTCTTATTTCTCCTCCAGGTTTCCCGCGATGCGGGTGGTCCTGGTGGAGTCCGCTCCGATCTGCACCGTCTTCACGGGAACATCATCCGGATCAGACGGCTGAACCATAGGTTCCTTTGCAGGCGCCCTAGGTTGCGAGGGGGATGGGTCGTCCTCGGAACGTGCAGCCTCTGCCGCCAGAGCATGCAGTCTCTCAACTGCAGCGACGGCAGCGGTGCGGTCGCCCTGCACGGTGAGGACACTGGCAGGGGAAGGCATCTTCAAGACCAAATACCCGTAATGAGCAATGGCCATGAAGCGGTAGAGTGCCGGCCGGCCAATGATGGCGTTGAACGGGAGGTTCACCTCCACAACGTCGAACAGAATGCTCTCTGTGCGGAAGTTCTCCTCGGTCCCGAATATGACCGGCAGTGTGATGCTCCCCAGAGGGAACACCGGATGTGGGCCCACTCCAGAGAATGGGCGAGAGGGAGTCAGCTTGGACTCCGGGATCTGCAGCTGCTTGAACGCTGCATAGTTGATGACGTTGAGGCCAGCCCCACCGTCGATCAGCACGTGATAGAGCCTCACGTTGGATATGACAGGGGCGGTGACTAGAGGTAGTACACCGGCCCCAGCCATATTCTCTGGGCAGTCGGATGGCCCAAATGAGATGGTGGTGTTCATCCACCTTTGGTGCTGCGCCGCCTTCAGGACCCCCGACTTCACCGAAAGGACCTCTCGGCGAAGGGTCTTCACGTCCCGCCGGGAGACGAGCTCCCAGCTTCCGCTGTACATTACGTACAGCTTCTTGCGGCGGTCGTCGTTGTCGGAGTCGGAGTTGTTGTCGTGGTACACGCCCTTCAGCTCCCGAGCGGGGGATTGGTACCCCAGCTCCTTCTCCCCGGCTGCGGCCCCGCTGTCAGAGGCTTTCTCCTTGCCAGGCCGCTAGCGAGGAGGGGGTGAGCCATCCTTGGAGGACTGCTCACGCCGCCCACTGACCCGCTTCGCGAGCTTCTGGATCTCGCGGCAGTCAGCGGCGCTATGGCGAGTGGTGGGATGCACTGGGCATGAACCTCTGCTGCCTCCTTGCAGGCGAGGGCGTTTGCCATGTGCATTCTGGCCCCCAGCCGCTGCAGCAGCAGCTGGCGCCGCTGCTGCAACGACTGGCCCGCCAGAATGTGGCTCCCCGCGACTCCGGTTCTTGTTCTTCTTCTTCTTGCCACCGCCCTGAGCGGTAGCACCGGAGCCACCAGTTTTGGCGTCTCCGTCTTGGGGGGCTGAGTGCCATGCACGGCCCTCAGCGGCCCTGGCACACTTGTCTGCCAGGGAGAAAAGCGTGGTAACGCTTTCCACCTCGTGCGTCGCCAGCTTCTCGAGCATCTTCTCGTCACGTACCCCCTGGCGGAAAGCAGTGATAATAGATGCATCGGAGATACGAGGAATGGTGCCCCGTACCTTGGTGAAGCGCGAGATGAAGGCCCGGAGTGTCTCTCCGGGTTTTTGCCTTCCTGGCATGGAGCTGTGCCTCCACACCATGCTGCTGGTATGCGCTGGCGAAGTTCGCTGTGAACCTCGCACAGAGCTCCTCCCAGGACTTCATCGTCCCCGGAGTGAGGTTCATGAGCCAAGTCCGGGCTGGTCCGGTCAAGGCTACATGGAAGTAGCTCTCCATGACGGCGTTGTTACCACCAGCCGCTGTGATGGCGGTAACGTACACCTGCAAGAATTCTGACGGGTTAGTGGTACCGTCGTACTTCTCCGGCAGGTGCGGGCGGAACTTGGACGGCCATGCCACTGCGCGGAGGTGATCTGCCAGCGCAGCGCAGCCCACTCTGGCCACCGGGGTGCCCGCCTGTATCCGGGCGTTCACCGGGGGCTTGGGCGCCGCCACCACGTCCAAGTCGGCGTTGAGGTTGCGGCCCTCAATGTTGAGACGGCGCTCGCGCGCCCTCTCCACGGAGATGCAGGCGTCCTCACCCGCGCGCCTGCGGTTGAGCTCCGCCCGCAGGTCTTCTGTTCGTGCACCCCTCACTGTGGGGGAGCGCACAGATGCTGACGCACCGCCCTGGCGCTGGTGGTATGGCACCACCGCATTGCCAGGAGGAGGTCGTTGTCTAGTCCATGCAGAACTGGGGGAGGCTTGAGCCATATGGAGGAGACGGTCAACGTCGTCCCGCCACTGCCTCAGGGCATCTGGCGAGGCTGCAGCAGCCGGGGGGTTGCGAAGCAACTCCCTAGCTGCCGCCAGCGCTCCGCCGCTCGCAGCTTGTGAGGGGGCCCTTGATGGGCGCCCTGACTATTGCAGGCGTGCAGTGCGCGCCGCCGCCGACGGTGGCTGCCCCACAGGCACGGTTGCCCCTGGAGCAGGAACGCAAGAGGCGTGTGGCGTGGAGGACGCCACACCCTCCGTCATCTCCACGTCGTCCACCCGAACCATGGGGACGAGGGAGAGATGAACTGCGACCAGCTAAACCACCCCTACCTGGCACGCCAAATGTCGTGGTGTGGCAAACCACAGCCGGGTGGCGGAATGCACCCTCCTAAGCCCAGAGGGTGAGTACTCGGGGGTTAGCTAGGATTAGTTCGATCTCGCTCAAGAACACGATGAACACAGTAGGTTTAGAGTGGTTCGGGCCGCCGGAGCGTAATACCCTACGTCCACTGTGTGCTGTATTGCTCAAGACTGAGGAGTTTGGAGCTGAGTCCAGCGTGTGTCTGAGTGCGCTCTGGAGAGCCTGTTGTGTACAGCGAGCTCCTCCCTTTTATATCTCAAGAGAGGAGCGTACATGGTTGTTGGGTCCCCGACAGATGGGTCCAACCGGTGTAGTATAAAATAATGCACTGTTCATATATTATGGCGATGCAGGCGAAGGGGATCTCACTCCTGGATTTCCTTGCCTGCTCCTTGAATCCCCTGTTCAGCATGACTAGGCGTTGTCTTGTCGAAACGGCGCCAGGCGGCTAGCGGCGTCGCCTGCCACGTAGCTGAACGGGCCGTGTAGCTTGCGGCGTAGGTGGCATGATGTAAAAGCGCCGTGCCGTCGTATCCAATTAATGCAGCAGACGAGCTCTGCGCGGGTGTGGCGCAGGCGGCTGCACTGTGTGCCTCGGTAAAACACGGTCTACAGTGAGGCCCGTCCAAAGGTTGCCCCGCGCGCCGTGGTGGCAGAGCACGCCTCAACCACCCGCATTGAATGCGGAGGGTGGGCGAGCCTTCCAGTGGAAGACCCGCGCCCGCCCCGCACCTGCGGGACACGTGTAGCCACCGAACCTCCCCCGGCGGTATGCTGGCTCTACGCGCATGGGAGGTCCGGACAGCCGCGGGGATGTCCCAGACCCCTATGGGGGGTCCTGGCCCCCGGCTGTTGGTTCGGAGCTTCCCCTCCTCTAGGACACGGGACGTCACCGGACCCGTCCCAGAGCTGGGGGCGGGTCCGGGGCTGTTGGCCCGGAGAGGTAGGAGCCTGGCCCGTGGGGCCGGCAGCTCCGCCCCTTATGGCATTAGTCGCGGATGACTATGCAAGTCCTGTCTTACTGCAGTAGGAGTGGGTATCCTTGCTACAGGGTACCGAGATGACTTCATTGTTGTCATTATCCTTGTGCTGTTTAAAACGCAAGACTGTTGTCAAGTGCTTAGGTAGCGGGAGTGGCTAATTCATGTTGTTGGGCTGCTCTTGGCGTTAGTTGTAAGCCCACTTGGGCATCGGAGTCCTGAGCCCATGCATGGCCGTGTTGGGCCTTGTAAGCATGCCATATAAACTCGGTTGTTGTACGAGGAACAGTTATGGAATAATAGACTTCTGAACCCATCTCGTGTTCTTCTTCCTTGCCTCGCTCCCCTGTTCTTCTCTACCAGCCTTTTCCCCATTCTAATTCTCCACAAATCACGCGTTCTGCTTGATCAATCCGAGTAGAACCATGACAATTGATATCAAGAGTATTCTCCACCCTTTACCCCACAATTTTTTTTTTTGACCAATCTCGTGTTCTAAATCCTGGCGCCGCCGAAGAAGCCCACCAAATTCCAGGATCAAATGGCTGTGTCGTTGGAGGATTTGGTCAAGAAGTTTGAGGGATTCGAGTTGATGATGCAGCAGACGCTGGACATGGTCAGCGGCATCGACGCCTGGCGTGTGTCTGCGGAGGATTCGTTGGGCACACTACTCAACAAAGTCGCAGGAGGCGGCCATGCAGCTATAGCGTCTCGAGACGGCGCCGCCAAAACCTGTTCTCATCTGCCGCCTCCTCTGCCGCCGGCGAGTTGGGTCTACCCCTTCAACCTCAACATAGCTCTGCCTTAGCCACCGCGCCCATCTCCGGCAAGGTCGGAGCGGCCCAGTTGGCACCGCATCAACTTCAGTCACCGGGATGTTAGCGGTGGGATCTTGGGTTCCGGCCCAGCTAATTCGCGTAAAAACTAACAAACGATCACACAACTTAGTACATTCCACGTTAGGCTTCAAGTTAATTCTCTTTCCTTTTTGGGCCGCCCACATCAAATGCGGCACACTTTAATTTTCTTTCCCTTTGCACTGCGCCGTGTCACAAATTCTCTTTCAGCCTGCATTTTTTTCGGGAACGTGGGCCCCGAAAGGGGTGCAACTAATCAGTGTGCGTCAAATTTCTTTCTTCATAAATTTATATTTTTAGAAAGTTAATTATAATATATGTGTACAACTTTTTTCAGACAACTATCGGGTGATATTTTTTCAACATAACTACTACTAAATGATATTTTTTTCAGCATAACTTTTATGATACTTATAATTTTTACTCATAATTTTTCAAACCAACTTTTTATAGGATAATTTTTGAACACGTAGCCTCCTTACTAGATAACTTTGAACATAATTTTAACGAAAACTTCTCACGCAACTTTGAGGCACAAGTTCGTCGTAAGCTTGTAAAAATTTAACTTGTCGAGATAATTTTTTCTAAAAATATTATCATAGAGGATAATTTTTCAGCACAACTTCTATAAAAATGCAATCAGTAAGAGTTCTCGGACAATTTTTTACGTACAAGTTCACCATACAACTTTTAAGGACAATGCTCGATATAATTTTTAAGTACAATTTTTCAAAAATCTTTGTCAAGAAAATTTCTCGAGAGAAAACATAGTATCTTAACATCAGCGACGTACGGCAGTGTTTACAAAAAAAAGAATAATAGTTGCTGCCATTACGAAACACACAGAGGCAAAAATAGAAAAGGAAAAAAAAGCAAATTAATACCTTAGCTTGTCACGTGGGTAGGCACGGACAGCGGACAGCTTGCGTCGCGCGCCACGAAGCTTAATAGCACGCAATCGTTGTTTTGGATTTCCGCTTGGGCTCCCATCCGCCACACGGGTCACGGGTATGATTCCTGAGCCCGGTCCCCCGCATGTTGATTCCCGCTCTGTTCCTTGTGATGCATCCATTCGTGCTTCTCCCTTACCCAAGTTGCACTTTCCTTCTTTTGATGGGGATAATCCTCGCTTGTGGCGTCACCATTGTGATATGTTATTTGAGGTCTTCTCTGTGAATCCAAGCCCGAAGACACGATTTGCGGCTTTGAATTTCAAGGGCGCGGCGGCCACATGGCTCCAAACTTTTGAGAGTAGAGGGCGGGTGCTGGATTGGGGGAGGAATTTTGCTCGGCTGTCTTTGATGGTTTTGACAAGGATCAATATCAAATTGTATCAAATTCAGTTGAAGCAGTTGGATTGTCTCAGGCAAACTTCCTCCGTGACAGAGTACATAGAAGAGTTTGAGCGGCTCTCTCGAGGAATCCTTCTGTACAACAACCATTATGATGCCACCTATTTGGTTACACAGTTCTTGTGTGGTTTGCAAGAGGAGATCCGCACAACAATTGCACTTCATCTTCCGCGGGATGTTCAAACAACCAGTTCTTTAGCTTTGATCCAAGAAGAAGCGGTTGAGCAATCCAAAAGGAAGAGCTAGCACAAAGACCCTGTGAAATCAGCATACAAGTCCTAGAGATTCACAGATTGATCCAGAGCCACATCTGTAGACAAATTAGTGCAGCCTAAACAGAAGCTGGATAGATCTGAAAATGAAGACAAGCTAAAGTCGCTATTGGCATTCAGGACAAAGAATGGATTGTGCTACAAATGCGGTGAGAAATGGGGCCACAACCATAAATGCCCTTCACAAGTTTCACTTCATGTGGTAGAAGAATTGCTAGATGCCTTAGAAAATGAAAGTGAACCAGATGTTCTTGACAGTGACGAAGAAACTGAAAATGATATTGTCATGTTAGTTGGGACTTCTTCAGAACCTCTACCACTGAAATGAAGGACAATGAAACCGCATGGCAAAGTGGGACACTTGGATGTTCTGATTTTGGTGGACTCAGGAAGTGTTGCTACATTTGTTGGTGACAAGTTATCCCAGCAGCTTCAGACCTCCTTGCAACAAAGACCAGCAGCTCACTATTTAACTGCAGATGGCAGTCCAATGGTTTGTGACAAGTTCATCTCTAATCTTCAGTGGTCAACTCAGGGACATACATTCAAATCTGAAGTTGGTGTCCTACCGTTGAAATGCTATGATATGATTTTGGGTGAGGATTGGCTGGAATCTTGCAGTCCCATGTGGGTACACGGGAAGAAGAAAGTGATGCAATTCACTTATCAAGGCAAGAGAATTACTCTGCATGGTGTAAAATCTGAAGTAACAAGATGTTCCCCAGTTAGTGCTGGCAAGTTAAAAGGAATGCTCAGAAGGAATGTTGTGTCTTGTTGTGTTCAACTTAAGTTGCACATGATTTTTGGATCAGACAGTGGATAGTCACCAGCAAGTGTGTGCAGTGTCTGACATCAGCACTGTCAATGAACTTCTTGAGATACAGACTGTGATCTCCAAGTACAATCACTTGTTTCAGGAGCCCTCCTCCCTACCACTAGAAAGACAATGTGATCACACTATTCCTCTTATCCCTGGAGCACAACCAGTAAATGTGAGATCATACAGGTATGCCCCGGCTAAAAAAACTGAAATAGAGAAGCAATTGGCAGAAATGTTGAGACAAGGAACTATTAGGTGTTTCTGTGTTGATGGAACATGGCCCTTATGCCTACCTAGTACTATTGGTAAAGAGAAAAGATGGAACATGGCGTTTCTGTGTTGATTATAGGCACTTGAACATCATAATTGTGAAAAACAAGCACCCTTTACCCATTGTGGAAGAACTCATTGATGAATTGGCTAGTGCACAGTGGTTCACTAAGATTGATTTTAGATCTGGATACCATCAGATCAGGTTAAGGGAGGGAGAAGAGCAAAAGGCTGCATTTAGAACACACAGTGGACTCTATGAATTTCTGGTCATGCCATTTGGGCTTACCAATGCCACTGCAACCTTTCAGAGTGTGATGAATCAGATATTTGAACCATTATTGAGACATGGAGTTCTGGTATTTATGGATGATATCCTAGTCTACTCACCAACATTGGAGCTGCTAACTCAAGTGTTTGACATAGTTCACCAACATCAGCTTTTTCTTAAGTTCTCCAAATGCTCCTTTGCCAAGCAAGAGATTGAATATTTGGGCCACTGTATTTCTGCCCAAGGGGTTTCTACTGAGCCATCCAAAGTCTTAGCAGTCCAGCACTGGCCTCTACCAACAAATTTAAAGGAGTTAAGAGGATTCTTGGGGTTAACAAGGTATTACAGAAAGTTTATCATACACTACGACATGATCACTAGGCCATTAACCTTATTACTAAAGAAGGGCACCCCATTTGTGTGGACATCTGCAACAGAGGAGGCCTTTCTATGGTTGAAACAAGCAATGGTTGAAGCACCTGTGCTAGTAATACCAGACTTCACTAAGCCTTTTGTACTCGAAATTGATGCCTGTGATTATGGACTAGGGGCAGTTCTTATGCAGGAAGGGCATCCAATTGCCTATCTCAGTAAACCACTCTGTCCTAAGAATCAGGCCCTATCCATTTAAGAAAAGGAATGCATGGCAATACTTTTTTTTTTCTCGAACACGCAGGAGAGCTGCGCATCAATATATTAAGAAGAAAAGGGGAAAAGATCCCCAAAATGTTACAGAAATGATGGGCCTGCAACTCACCCAAAAACCAGTTTTAAGAGACTCTTACAAAAAGAAAAAGATAGTCATGACCCGAAACACTAGACCAGAAGCGTCTAAGTGGCTGGAGCTGCTAGGGCGAGGAGATGAGATACTCCTCGAGCCCCGGCAAAAGACCATTGCTGCATTTCTTCTTTGATAATCCTGATGACACTGGATGAATTAGGGCTGATTCCATCAAAGACACAGCGATTACGGTGATTCCATAAGGACCAGAAGCCAAGAATGATGATGGAGTTCACCCCTTTTTGCACTTGACCTGAAACTTTGTTGCTTGTAGACGCCCACCAATCCTCGAAAATTCTTTCCCCAGCTTGTGGTGCGAGTGACTGCAAGCCAAGGTCATGCAGCACCGCAAACCAAACTTGCCGACTGAAAACACATGAGATCAGCAGGTGGTCAATTATTTCATCTGCTTGATAATGCATGGCAATACTTATGGCAATAGATAAATGGAAGTCATATTTGCTGGTCTGGGAATTTACTATTAAGGCAGACCATAAGAGCCTCTTGTATCTGACAGAGCAAAGAGTTTGCACAAAGCTGCAACACAAGGCCCTACTTAAGCTTATGGACCTTCAGTGCAAAATTGCTTAGAAGAAAAGAGTGACAAATACTACAGCAGATGCACTGTCCAGAATGCCAAGCACATCCTCAATTCTAGCAGTTTCTTCTTGTACACCTATTTGGCAAGAAAATCTGAAACAAGGCTATGCTGAGGACTTGGAAGCCAAACAACTTCTGGCTGAGTTGGCAATTGTATCACCTAACGACAAAGGGTTCTCTTTGCACGATGGTCTCATCACATTTCAGGTATGGCTGGGCAGAAAACCCGATACTCGATACCCGAACCCGAAAAATCCGAGCCCGAACCCGAAAAGTCCGAACCCGAAAAACCCGAACCCTAATCCGGGTTCCAACCCACGGTACCCGAAATTAATACGGGTAGTTCGGGTATTGGGCCACGGTACCCGAAATACCCGAACAACCCGAAATAATTTGTTTTTTTCATCTATGATTTGATTTGTGTGCTTCAAAACTATGTTTATTAATTGTGATATGTGAAGTGTGAACTGTCACGGTTTGGACGTGTGAAGTATTAGTTAATTTCGTTTGAACTGTCAGTTTGGACGTGTGAACTGGATGTATGGTTGAGTGTATTTGATTTGATTTTATACTGCATATGTGGAGTTCCAGAATTTCGGGTAATTCGGGTAAAACCCGAACCCGAACCCGAATTTTCGGGTACCCGAATTTTCGGTTCTTTTTTTCCCAACTGATTTCGGGTATCATTTTTGGAAACCCGAAATTCCTAAAACCCAAACTACCCGACCCGAAAATTTCGGGTAACCCGAATGCCCGGCCCTAATTTCAGGGCAGAATCTGGATAGGAAATAATAGTCTGGCACAACAGTATGTTATCCAAGCATTGCATAGCAATGGTATTGGGGTCATAGTGGATTTCATGCTACCTATCACAGAATTAAGACCCTATTTTCTTGGCCACACATGAAAAGCACCATCAGGTCATACATTCAAGCTTCTTCAGTATGCCAGCAAACAAAACCTGAACACATTAAGATACCTGGCCTTTTATAACCTTTGCCTGTTCCTACAGCTCCTTGGGCTACTGTCAGCATGGATTTCATCGAGGGTTTACCATTATCTAACAGAAAGGATGTGATTATGGTGGTCATTGATAAGTTCACCAAATATGGGCACTTCCTTGCTTTGGCTAACCCTTTTACAGCTCTCCAAGTGGCTCAACTTTATATGGATCACATCTACAAGTTGCATGGCCTTCCAGAATCCATTATTTCTGACAGAGATAAGATCTTCACATCAAGTCGTTTGTGGCAAGAACTTATCAAATTGTCTGATACTCAACTGTTGATGAGCTCCTCTTACCACCCTCTAACAGATGGCCAAACTGAACGTTTGAATCAGTGTTTGGAGGATTTTCTTCCCTGCACTTTTCACTCCCGCCCAAAGCGGTGGTCTAAATGGCTTCCGGTTGCTGAGTATTGGTACAATACATAATTTCATTCAGCTCTGCAACGATGACCCTTTGAGGTTCTCTATGGTCACAAGCCTAGACATTTTGGCATTAGAGATATATCAGCATGCTCTGTACCAGACCTGGAGCAATGGCTGCAAGAGAGGGAACCTTTAACTAAACTCATTCAGCACCAATTACTACGGGCTCAGCAGCGCATGAAGACACAAGCTAATAAAGGCCGCTCTGAGAGATCGTTTGATGTCAGTGATCTAGTGTATCTAAAGCTCCAACTATACATTCAGACATGTGTGGTGCCTTGGATGAGTCAGAAGTTATCATATCGATTCTTTGGTCCCTTTCGCATCCTACAGAAAATTGGAGTTGGCTTATAAACTGGATCTTCCACAAGACTGCAAGATACACCCAGTTGTTCATGTCTCCCAACTCAAAAAGCACATTCCACCTCAAGAGCAGGTTACCATTGACTTGACAGCAATACCATCGGACCCTGACTTGGTGATTATGCTGGTAGCCTTTCTCGACCGTCGCTCGGTGCATTAAGGCTCCACTACACATGATAAGATGCGTGTTCAGTGGCAAGACTTACCCACGAATATGGCTACTTGGGAAGGCTTACAAGACCTGCATCGTCGCTATCCTACTGCTCCAGTTTGGGGACAACCTGGATTTCAAGGGGAGGGTATGTCAAGTGCTTAGGTAGCGGGAGTGGCTAATTCATGTTGTTGGGCTGCTCTTGGCGTGAGTTGTAAGCCCACTTGCGCGTCAGAGTCTTGAGCCCATGCGTGGCCGTGTTGGGCCTTGTAAGCGTGCCATATAAACCCGGCTGTTGTACGAGGAACGATTATGGAATTACAGACTTCTGAACCCATTCTGGTGTTCTTCCTTGCGCCGCTCCCCTGTTCTTCTCTGCTAGCCTTTTCCCCATTCTTAATTCTCCACAAATCACGCGTTCTGCTTGATCAATCCGAGTAGAACCATGACAGCTGTATTGGTAATTTTGGTACAAAATGGGCACAGATGATTTGACTTTCAATCCAATTAATTGTATGAAACTAGAGAGAGGCCTCGTATGAGGAAGTCAGCTTGGCGGATTGCGGTGTCGTTAAAATAGTTTCCTTATTTAGGCCCGTTTGAATGGGCTAAAATTAATAGAAGGCTAAAGTTTAGCCCTAAGTTTTTTAATACCCTAAACATAAGCTAACTAAAGCTAATCTAGGGCTAATGGTTTCACTACTACAAAAACGTTGATTTGTCCCGGTTGGGAAACCGCTGTTGTCCCGGTTTCCCAACCGGGAACGCCAGTTCGGGACAAAAGGGGGTGCCCTTTTGTCCCGGGTGTGGCAACCGGGACAAAAGAGGACCTTTTGTCCCGGTTGGTAACACCAACCGGGACAAAAGGTGCAGCCAGCGCCCACGTGGCTGGCGCACCCTTTTGTTACCAACCGGAACAAAATGTCTCTTTTTTTTCATGTTTTTCTTTTCTCAATTCTTTTTCTATTTCGATTATACTTTTGCATTTCAATTAAACTTATGTATTGGAATTCAGTGTGTATAATCTCCACTAATATATACATATATATATATATAGTTACTTATATAATATTTGTCCTAGATAGTTTTCATATATAAATTAATTCACTTATATATATATGTATACACATATCTATACATGTGAATTGCTTTACATATGAAAATGTCTAGGACCAATATTATATAAATATATATATATATACACATATATATTATTGGAGTGCTTATATATATAATACATACATACTCCATCATATTTGCATAGGTATATTCGTTCTTAATTACATAGTAGAATTCGCCTTTTGGAAATTTAATACATACATACATACTCATAAATAGAAATTTAATACATAGACACACATATATATTTACATAGTTATATTCGTTCTTAATTACATATATACGCGTATATTGTCATATTTGCTGTGATTGTCAATATTAGATATTCCATCATAGTAGAATTCGCCTTTTGGATCGAGGACTTGCTCAACAATAAATCCGGAGAATTGTTCTTGAATCGCCATAATCTTTTCCTCCGGTATGAGTTTATCGCGCATCTCCCCGACCTATGGAAAAAGGGAATAATTAATTTCGACTAATTAAAATACGAGTTCAAATATTAACAAGTTTTTTTACTTACTTCCTCCTCCCAATCTGTCCAGCCCTTTGGAGGACCTACCAGACCATGGATGTTCTCGCATACATAGTATGCGCACAATACAGTGCCTGGTTTCTGCCTCATACACTTTAAGAGAGAAGAAATTATCAGGTATTTACATGAATATATAATAAAACTAATGAATCGTGCAACGAATCATCCAAGTGCGTACCGGAAAATCTGTCTTGATCTTCAATTCCTTGTCAAATTTGCCTGGATGATTTTTAGCGAATTCTTTCCAAACCCTGTGCATGATTAGAACAATTATAGTCAAGTAACAAAGTGATTTAAATTATCAGTCATCGACGGAGTAGTGGTAGAATTACTTTTTCATCATGTTAAGAAGATTTTCGTATTGTTCTGGAGGTCTCCTCAATGAGTCCATAACCACGAGTAGGCTCTTCTCGGGAATTATGACAATTAGGACAAAGTGTTCACTATAAGATTATACGGAGGCAGCTCTTGGTAGTTAAGGTTTAAACAATTCGATTACAGAATAGAAAGAGTTAGACAGAAGGAATCACTCACGCAAAGTTGTAAGGAAACAATATCATTTGCTTGTTGTGATGAACGCTTATGTACTTGAACAAGTTTTGGAATATCTCATCGGAATTGTCACGTAGAAGCCTCCAATTACAAGTAATTGGGTCGACGAAGCCGAGGTGAGAATATCCCTTTCTTCTGCAAGTATGTATCTCCATTCTACATGATACCAAATAAATCAAGAGATCAGTATGTTGAGATCATGCAAAACAATACGTAAGGAGAGTAAAATACTTACAGAACCCACAAGCCGACCATAGAGATGTCGAGGGCCTCCTGATGGAATAGTTGGTAAATTTCTTCCCAGTTTATCTATATAATGGCCTCCCCCCGTAAGAAATCGTCATCTTTAATCTTTGCGCCCTGCATGAAGATGCAATCGGCCATCGCACGCATGTAGTGCTGGTGCAGCTTATACATTTGCGTTGGAAGCACAGACACTACTTCGGGGGGTACAAGAGTTTTGCCGATCTCAAACGTCCATTTGACGACCACATCGGCCTTTGGAATATCTTCTCCCCCTGCAATCTGAGCGGCCGTCAGGTTTGATTCTTTCAAAAATGTAACAAAGTCTTGTTCTTGCGTCGTCTGTCCCACTACGAGAGGCTCTATTGATTGTTTCTTTTGGGCTCCGAGCTGTGGAACGTCGGACGACGACGACTTTGATTGTCTCTTCTTTTTCTCAGTAGTTTTGATAATTGTGCATTCGTAGTCTGAAGGGGGGGTCTCTCGGAATGAATTTTCTCTTATTTGCTTCGCACATTCCCTTATAAAATTTTAAATCTATCGGATTTATCACTTTCTCGGGCTCCGGCTTCGGCTTCGGCTTGAAGTGCTCTTTAACTCTTTCTTGAGTTATCCGATCGCATTGTTCAAGGCCCATGTCCCAGGGTTTAATAGGAGCCTCCTTGGTTTTCTTCTCCTTTTCCTTCTTCTTTGGAGGCTCCTTAGCCGGTGCAGCTACCTTCTTTGCCGGCGGCCATTTCTGCTTCTTTGCCGGCGGCGGAGGGGGTGACCACGGAGGCGACGGTGATGCTTGAGTGTTCATCGGCGCATGAGATGATGGTGATGGAGAATGTGCCGGTGAACCTTGCCGAGATAGTGCTACCTTTGGGGAGTTTTGTGGAGATGCCGGTCTTGGAGAGGCATGCTGAGATGCCGGTCTTGGTGTTTGATCATCTGACTTTAGGACAATGTAGCGCTTATCCCATAGGATGTAGCCATGAATGGCTTCTGCTAGTGTCCTCTCCCCATCGCCTCCAAGAATATCAAGCTCGAGCGTCTCCCAACCCTGGCACACCTGCTCCACGCCAACTCTTGTGTATCTAGGTGGAATTTGCTGCCCGTGGTACACGTCACATGGTTCGGTTGGTATGGCGGTACCGTACGCAACAGTGAACATTAAGTTCTTAACGGCAGTCTGCAGGTCACAAGGTGTCCGGTGGGTGATCTCATCCATTGGAAATCGCTGCGGGGCCGACGCTTCAACTGCGGCCTGGATCCCCGTGGGCTCGGCAATGGCGAGGTCTGTGGAAGCGCATCTACTTTTCCGCTGAGACAGGTGATCGGCTGCGACACTAGGCTCTGGAGGCACCGTTTGCGCTTGCTGTTGCTGGCTCATTGCTACGGCCACTTGGCGTTGAACCTCTTCCTCCAGTCTTTGATCGTGTGACATGAGCCGTTCCTCTAGCCTTCGCAAGTGCTCCCGCTCATCATTCTTTCTTCTTTGCCGGCTTCTATATGAATCAATGTAATCCCTGAACCCATACTTCCACGGAACCACGCCTTTGCCTCTTGTGCGGCCCGGATGCTCTGGATTCCCAAGGGCGTAAGTCAGCTCGTCCCTCTCTCTATCCAGCTGGAATGTTCCCTCGGCCGCTGCTTGTATGGCCTCCTGTAATCTCTGGGCTGCTCGCTGGATGTTTGGCCCATAGATGTAGTCACCAGTCAATGGGTCCAAGCTTCCCCCGTGACCATAAAACCAGGTCCTTGACCTTTCAGGCCAGTTCATGGTCGCAGGTTGGATGCCTCTATCAAGCAGATCCTGCTCCATCTTCTCCCATTTGGGTATTGCAAGCTTGTAGCCTCCTTGGCCTAGAGCGTGATGGTACACTTTCTTCGAGGCGTTGTCTTTGGCCTTCTGCACCTTCTGAAGCCCAAGCTCTAAACTCTTGTATTCCACAAATGCATCCCAGTGACCCCTGAGCTTTTCGAGCTCGCCGGTAAATACGGGTGTGGTCCCGGTCTTGATATATTTCTTCGTCAAAATTTTCTTGAATGATCGCAACTGTTCGGCCATCTTACTCAGGGTCCAGCGCTTGCATATCTCTTCGGATTCAGCTGGAACCGTGAAGTTTTTCTTAAGCTTCTGCCAGCACCATTCTTTTTCTCTTTCGGGTACCGCATCCCGTTCCTCGCTTGGATTGGAAGCTTTCCAGAGCCTGAAGCTGATCGGGACGTGGTCCCTGACAATACATCCGGATTGTCTTATGAATTTTTTGGCGGCAGCTTCTGGAGCGATCGGTTCGCCATCTGGACCAACTTCCGTTATAATGAACCGCCCTTCCAGTTTTTTTGTTAGGCCTCGCTTCGTCTTTTTCTGCTGCGACGATGATCCAGACGGCTATAAAAAAAATATTCATAGTATTCATATAGATTCAGATGAAAATATGATTGTCACTACAAATAAGTATAGTTGTGATATGTACATTAGCACTTTGTTCAGCAGCAGCGTCATCCTGAATAGATGGTGCCTCAATTCCATCACCGGACATATTCAAATATATGTCGGTATTGCTGCCATCATCAGCTTGTTCAGTGACGTCTCCTTGACCTTCGCCAATCATATTCAACAGGAACTGTTCGTCTTTCGCGTCTGTGTGTCGTGGGTCCATCGTAACTAAAATATGAATACAAATAAAACCCTTAAAAAAATTATCTAAGTAATCCACATATTTAGATCGGTAACGATCGGAAACTATCGGAAATGATTCGGTCGGGATCGGTAACGATCGGAAACTATCGGAAACGATTCGGTCGGGATCGGTAACGATCGGAAACTATCGGAAACGATTCGGTCGGGATCGGTAACGATCGGAAACTATCGGAAACTATCGGAAATGTTTGTGTGTTAGCGCGAGTTTGCGAGCTCGAGACATAATTAAAGAATAAATACATGATAAATTGAACTCTTTGAATGACATAAAAAATAATAAATACATGATGAATTAAAGTCTTTGAATGACATAATTAAATAATGAATACATCATAATAGAAATTCTCTCTAATTCTATATTTCCTTCTCTATTTCTCTCGAAATTCTCTCTAATAATATATCCATAATTTGTTGCTAATAATATATCCAAAATTGAATTCTAATAATATATCCAAAATTGAATTCTAATAATATTTCCTTAATTAAATTCTAATAATATTTCCAAAATTGAATTCTAATAATATTTCCATAATTGAATTCTACTAATATATCCATAATTGAATTCTACTAATATATCCATAATTGAATTCTAATAATATATCCAAAATTGAATTCTAATAACATTTGCACAAAATTTGCACCTAATTCTAATAATTGAATTCTACTTAATATATAATAAATTAAATTAACACTACTCATACATGATAATTGAATTATAATAATTGAATTCTACATAAACATAAAATTTGAAAAGAAAAAAGAAAATGCGGCCGGCCACACTACTCACACAGGGCGGCGGGGAAACCTAGCTAGGGGCGTGGCACGGCCCTGGATGACGAGGCGGGGAGCTGGCGGCGCGGTGGCGCGCAGCGGAGAAGGTGGCGGCGCGGCGGCGTGCTGTGGAGGCCGCCGGGGGCGGCGAAGACGAGGGCGTGCGCGCGGAGTGGAGGCCGGGGCGGCGAAGCCGAGGTGGCACGGGGCCGGGGCCGGGATGGCGGACGTCAACGGCGGCGGCGCTCGCAGGGACGATAGCGCTCAGTGACGTTGGGCTCGCGCGTTGGGGCTCTGGGCGGCGACGTCGACGGCGGGGGTGCTCGGGAGCTCGAGCGGTGGGGGGAGCAGGGGAACGGACGGCGGCGGCACCAAAAGAAACAAGTGTTTGGCGGAAGGGCGAAGGAGGGAGGAAGGAAATATATGGGGGGGGGCTTTTGTCCCGGGTGAAGCCACCACCCGGGACAAAAGGACCTTTTGTCCCTTGTGGTGGCTTCACCCGGGACAAAAGGGGTTTTTGGGCGGGCCGGGAAAATTCCCAGCCCGCGGCCCACCTTTAGTCCCGGGTAGATCTACCACCCGGGACAAAAGGGGCCGTTTTCCCTCGTTCCCGCCTAATGTTATGTTTGTTTTTGTTTCTTTTTACTTCTCTTTTAAAATTGGCTTTCATTTGTTAATTCAGTTAATAAAATTATGATTCCAAAAATTATGGAACAAAATTTCTTATCTCTATATAAACTTGATACACGCAACAAAAATAATTAATTTTCATTCAAGTGATTGGGTCAATGAAATATCTAACTTTTTTGAAATCATATTTGTTATTTTGACCATGCAAAAATATATTAGGTGAATTTTTTTTCAAACTGTTGCTTTTCGACAGAAAGTGGATTCTATCACGATATTAACGTTTAAAAAGTGAATTTTAGATAAAATTAAGCAATTTCATGATATTAATGAGTAGTGTGTGAGTTTGAGAGATAGTGTGTGTTAGTGAGATTGTGTGTGTTAGTGAGAGAGTATAGTGTGTTAATGTGAATGTAATTTCATGAAATAAATAAAATTTGTTGAATAATCCATTATTGAATGAAAATTATAATTGAGTCTAGTAATTAAGTGAAAAATATATAAAATAATATATATAACACATAAAGTATAATTGTAGAGTACATATATAATAAAAGTATTCGAATTGCGATTATGTTTTTATACAATAATATAAAATAATTCAAGTACATGAAGGATTAGCGGTAACAGGCTTTCTCTTCACAAATGTCCCTTGATTATGATCACGGCGCAAGTATGGAGCATCATCATTGGCTAGCAGGATGCATGGATCAGCATTTACTTCGAAAGGTGGAATAACAACAAAATTATTATATTCTTCTGAAAAGTCTGTCTTGTCCTCCACTCCAACGATGTTTCTCTTTCCTGATAGAACTATGTGTCGCTTAGGCTCATCCTTTTGCTTGTTTATCCCCTTCTTTGGCTTGCTGGACATGTCCTTAATGTAGAAAACCTGAGCAACATCCTGGGCTAGGACAAATGGCTCGTCTCTATACCCAAGATTGTTGAGATCAACTATTGTCATCCCATACTCATCTTTTGTTACCCCTCCTCCAGATAGCTTAACCCATTGGCAACGAAATAGAGGCACCTTGAAATTGGGACCGTAATCCAGCTCCCATATCTCTTCAATGTAGCCGTAATATGTGTCCTTTTTTCCATTATTGTCCGTGGCATCCATACGAACACCGCTGTTTTGGTTGGTACTCTTTTTATCTTGGGCTATCGTATAAAATGTGTTTCCATTTATCTCGTACCCTTGGTATATTAAGATATTCCAAGATGGTCCCCTAGCCAATAAGAACAGTTGTTCACTTATATCCATGTTATGCATTAGATGCTTCCGCAACCAGCTGCAGAAAGTGTTCATGTGCTCACGTGTAATCCATGCCTCAGACTTTTCTAGGAAAGTGGAGAGCAGAATTTTCTTGTGTTCCTCGATATATGGGTCAACCAAGGATGATTGTTGAAGAACCGTATAATGCGCTTTCTTGAATGAGAAATCATCTGTGCAGACATAAGATTTCTTTCCTAATGTACCCTTTCCAGTTAGTCTCCCCTCATATCGCGATTCAGGGACTCCAATCGGTTTAAGGTCATCAATAAAGTCAACACAAAAGTCAATGACCTCCTCAGTTCCGTAGGCACTGGCGATGCTTCCTTCTGGACGAGCTCTATTACGAACACATTTCTTGAGTACCCCCATGAACCTTTCGAATGGGAACATGTTGTGTAGAAATACTGGTCCGAGGATATCAATCTCTTTGACAAGGTGCACTAGAAGATGTGTCATGATGTTGAAGAAAGATGGTGGAAATATCAGCTCAAAGCCAACAAGACATTGCACCACATCGTTTTGCAGCTTTATCAAATTCTCCGGGTCAATTGTCTTCTGAGAAACTGCGTTGAGGAAGGCACATATCTTCACGATGGTTAACCGGACGTTATCAGGCAGAATCCCCTGCAGCACAACCGGAAGAAGTTCGGTCATAAGCATATGGCAGTCATGGGACTTGAGATTTGTAAATTTCTTCTCTGCCAAATTTAAGATTCCTTTTATATTGGATGATTATCCAGATGGAACCTTTATACTGCTCAAGCAGTCAAACATGGTTTCTTTCTCTTCCTTGCTAAGAGTATAGCTGGCAGGACTTAAGTATTGTCGTCCATTATCTCGCTGTTGTGGATGTAAGGCATCTCGTTCTTCCATACGTTGCAATTCTTGACGTGCTTCTACTGTATCTTTTGTCTTTCCATACACTCCCAAGAATGCTATCAGGTTGACGCAAAAATTCTTCGTGAGGTGCATCACATCAATTGCATGACGAACATCTAAGACTTCCCAATATGGTAGCTCCCAAAATATAGATTTCTTCTTCCACATGGGCGCCATTCCGTTTTCGTTCGGAACAGGTTGGCTACCAGACCCCTTTCCAAAAATAACTTCTAGATCTTTTACCATGTTGAAGACGTCTTTACCACTACGGTGCATCGGTTTTATTCGGTGGTCCGCTTGGCATTTGAAATGCTTGCCCTTCTTTCGTACCGCATGCCTGATGGGAAGAAACCGACGATGACCCATGTATACAACCTTCTTACAGTGAGTCAACCATATATTATCGATATCATCTTGTAAGGATCACCGGGGTGTCCGACCCTAGAGGGGGAGGGGGTGAATAGGGTCGCTAATCGCTTTTCTATCCTAGGGCTCAATCTAATTGCATAAGATAAACCTAACATGACCTACACATGCTAGTTATGACTAAGGTTTATCTATGCTACCCTCTACTTACCCCAAAAGACTTGGAACCTATAGCCAATCCTAATCAAACTAACTAGGAAAGTAAAGGTAAGCAAGAAAGAGTAAATGCGGAAACGTAATGCGGTAAGTAAAGCGGTAAGGGAGAGGATATGCAAACTCCCGTGAAGACACCAAGACACACGATTTAACGTGGTTCGGTTAGGACACCAAAGTCCCTCCCTACGTCCACGGCCACTTGCTCACAAAGAACAAGTGTGATGCCGAGTCTCTTCGCTTGATCACCGTCTCGCCACGCCTCCAAGGCTCCCGACAAGCAAAGGCTAAGTGACGCCAAGTCACAAAGACGAGGTCACCGCAACCGTCTATCTCGAAGCGTCACCACGGCACCGTCTTCACTATCTTGGAGCTTTAACACCAAGTAGGGGCCTCCTTCCCCGCACAAAGTGTCGTTGCCACTCCACACCAAGTCGGAGGGTCACACGATGAGTACACAAGGTGCTTGCCGCAGCAAGGCTTTCTCTCAAGCTAGTTTTCTCAAGAACTAAGCCTAAACAAGCACTAAGCACTCTCACAAGTGTGCTTAAACCTATATGATGTACAATGAAGCTCTATGGTGGTTGGAGATGATCTTTAGCTCTTGTATACTTCCTTGAACTCCAGCACCCTCAAATGACCCGGCCTTGGGGGTATATATAGGCAGCACAAGCAAATATAGCCGTTGGAGAAAAGCTGCCAGAAAACTGCGTAACGCCGGTTAATCCGACGTACCCCAAAAGCCATCATCGGTTTAACCGGTGTATGTAAACTGCTACGTGAAAAACTAGCCGTTAGCAATTAACCGGTGTAGCGTCGGTTTAACCGGTGAGTGTAACTTCTTCACGTTCCTCCAAAAACCATCTCTCTGGACAACTGAACCGATGCAATTGACCGATGCATCATCGGTTCAACCGGTGTATGTAATTTCATCGGTCTTCATCTGCTAATGCACCGACGTATACATTTTCTTCAACGTCGGTTAATCCGGTGTAAAACCTTAGCCCGCAGACCTTCTCTGTGATTGCACCGGTGAGTTCATTTTGCCCTACGTCGGTTTAACCGGTGATAGCAAAATGCCTCAATTCTTTGTCCCTTGGACCGAAGAGCGGCCCTTTGGGTCTAGCTACGCCTATCTTCTCTTTGTCATCACTTGAACCTAAAAGCCTGGGAATATTTATCTTAACAATCATATTAGTCCAAGTATTGTGTGTGTCATCAATCGCCAAAATATTATATTGAAATATGGCATGAGAGGCCATTTTCGCTACACATCTAAACAGTGTGTGCATGCTTTGTATCCCTTGTTCGAATGTCCTGACAAGTTACTAAGAGCAGGCCAGTCATTGATCGTTACGAACAGCAATGCTCGTAGGTTGAAGTTTTCCTGTTTGTATTCATCCCACATCCGTACACCTTCATCGCCCCAGAGCAATAAGAGTTCTTCGACCAATGGTCTTAGGTACACATCAATGTCATTTCCGGGCTGCTTTGGACCCGGGATAAGCACTGGCATCATGATGAACTTTCGTTTCATGCAGAGCCATGGTGGAAGATTGTACAGACAAAGAGTCACAGGCCAAGTGCTATGACCACTGCTCATCTCACCAAAAGGATTCATGCCATCCGTAGTCAAACCGAACCTTATGTTTCTCGCATCCAAATCAAATTTAGGGTACGTTCTATCTATTTTTCTCCACTGCGACCCATCAGCGGGGTGTCTCAACATTGAGTCTTTCTTGCGTTCCTCTTTGTGCCATCGCATCAACTTAGCATTATCTTTATTTCTAAACAGACGCTTCAAACATGGTATTATAGGCGAATACCACATGACCTTCGCAGGAACTCTCTTCCGGGAAGGCTCCCCCTCGACATCTCCAGGATCATCTTTTCTAATCTTGTAATGCAATGCACTGCATACGGGACATGCATCCAAATTCTTGTACTCGCCTCGGTAGAGGATGCAGTCGTTGGGGCATGCATGTATCTTTTGCGCTTCCAGTCCCAAAGGGCAAACAAGTTGTTTGGCTTCATACGTTGTAGTAGGCAATTCATTGTCCTTAGGAAGCATTTTTTAACAAGTTTGAGTAATTCACCAAATCCCTTGTCGGATACACCATTTGTCGCCTTCCATTGCAGCAACTCCAAGGTGGTGCCAAGTTTCTTAAATCCATTTTGACAATCTGGGTACAACAACTTATGGTGGTCCTCTAACAACTTCTGGAACTTCAACCTCTCCGTTTCACTCTCACAGTCTGCCTGCACATTGTGCAATGCCTGCCCCAGATCGTCGCTGGGATCATTTTCCGCTACATCTACTTCGGGCTCTTCCATGGGAATATCGTCATTGAATGCACCGATTCTAGCATTCCCGGGAAAGTGGTCGTCAAAATCTTCTTCTTCATTGTCTTCCATGGTAACCCCCTGTTTTCCGTGCTTCGTCCAACAAACATACTTCTCCATGAAACCATTTGCGAAAATGTGGCTGTGTAGGATTCTTGAAGATGAGTAATCCTTGTTATTGTTGCAATGAACACACGGGCAGCACATAAAACTATTCTGCTTGTTTGCCTCAGCCACAGACAAAAAATAATGCAAGCCATCAATGAATTCTTTCGAACGTCGGTCAGCATTGTACATCCATTGCCGGTCCATCTGCATTTTAAATAAATCGATTTGAATTCGTTACACGTATCGAATAAATAAAATATATCAAACCTAAATTAAACTAAATGTAACATAACATGAATAATTAAAAGATATGCAATATCCATCATACATCTTGATTAATTAAAAGGAGTACTTAATCCATTACAGAACTTAACAAAGGAGTACTATACATGAAATTTAAAAATTCGGTCAACAACACATAGGTTTTCAACCGTCCTTGGGTTGGAACGCAGAATGTTCTAACGGATTTCTTGCTGGCGCAGAAGAAGATGGTGGAGCTGAAACCTCCGAGTTTGGTGGTGACGAACCGTAACGCCGCAATAAATCCTCAAGATCAAACGGAGGTTCCTCGCCCCTTGCCATGCATTCTCTATATTCTTTTTCCAAATAACGGAGCGCTGCCCTATGAAAAGCACTAGGTTTTTTTGGACCGACGACCTACTCGAGTTGTGCCCTTCTCTCCAGAAGGACAACGATCACCCCCACCGGCGCCACTCTCTCCAGCTGCTGAAGCCATATTTTACTGAAAAATACCTTTATTTTCCACATAATTATAAATTCTTACCATTACAATGCAAAAATTATTTACTATTACAATTACAATGATCAGATTAATAACTCTTGCAAATAACAATGAAATCATATAAAAAAGATGAAATGTATCATTAATCCTAAAGAAATCTCTAATTAATTGAAAGAATTCTCTATAACTTCTAATTACTTTGACACCCTTCAGTTCCAGGAGTACACTAGAGTACTGAATAAATACATTCATGAATAATTCATTCATATTACAAAAATTCTAATATACTCATTTCATTAATTTATTCATGAATACAAAAATCAACTATCCACAATATGTTCATGTATACAAGTACATCACATGAAGTGTCTACACTCATTCTAAAAATTTCTACTATCCACATACTCATCTAAATCTAAAAAAAAATCACACCTACATATGCAATCTAGCTAAATGTCCAAGAAATGAGCTAGCTACACATTTTCTCTATTTCTAAAGCATGAAATGAGCTATACAAGCCAAGGAAGAAGAGAAAAACAAGCCCCAAACCTTTAGCGCCGATGGATGGACGGGGAATCAAAGATCTTCACAAATGTGGTGAAGAAATGAGCAAGAACTCCTCCCTCCCGAGCCGAGAACAGCATGAAACAAGTGAGCTGAATGGCTCGGGCGGGGGGAGAGGGAAGGGGATAAGGGGGCCAAGGCCTTTTGTCCCGGTTGGAGACACCAACTGGGACAAAATGGGGGCCTTTTGTCCCGGTTGGTGGTTCCAACCGGAACAAAAGGGTACGCGGGCCTTTTGTCCCGGTTGGATCCACCAACCGGGACAAAAGGCCCCCATTTTGTCCCTGTTGGTGGATCCAACCGGGACAAAAGGCCTTAGCCCCCCCCCCCCCCCCCCGCTGACCCGGCTAGCCGTTGAACCCGGGACAAAAGCCACCTATTGTCCCGGGCCCAAAGGCTGCCGGGACAAATGGCCTGGAACGAAGGCCTATTCTGTAGTAGTGTTTCTAACTACCAATTAGCCGTTATCTATACAACTAGTTTAGCAACTAGCTCATATTTAGTCTTTTTTTTTACAATCAAATAACAAGGCTAAAGTTTAGCTTTGGAATTCAAACGCAACCTACTTAGAGTAAAACAGATTAGTTTGTGTACACATGCAGGTTTTAGTGGTTATTGTGTGTAGTGTACGGTTATATATATAAAATTTTTCATGATTAGATTTGATGCTACCATCGTAGGACTCAACTGTCATTGAGATGCCTTAGCAAAAAAAGTGCTCTCTTCCGTCATATGTTGTCATAGGAAAAAAAATTTGGACGTAGGTTATGTGAATTTGAGTATCAATGTATCATGATGTTATTTACATAATTGTGTCTCAATAGAGTTTAAAGTATCATGTGTTTCGGAGCATTTATTATTATACAACTATTTTTTATTACTCGTAGACACGGCTGCAGATCTATTAAGTTAAATTAAAAAATTCTTGACTCCTGCGGCAATGCACTGGGGTGGTGAAGGGTTTTGATTTTTTTATAGATAATTTAAGAGCCAGGCTCTAAAAGGACCGGGCCTAAATCTTATTCAGTTTTGAATTAAAAATATTAAGGGCCAACTAGGATTGTCAAGAAGGCATTAGGGCCATGGTCCATTAGCAACGACACGGGTTTATACTAGTCACCTAGTATAAACCTTGACACGTCAGTTTTCAGTTTTTAACTGCGTTGCGAGCGCTGCCAAAAACCCTACATCGCCCAAGTAGGAAAAAGCAAATCCCACCCGGCAGGTGGATCGATGCAGTCGCCAGCGAAACGGCGGCCTAGGCTGGGCCACGCGACGCCGTCGGCGCTGGAGAACCTGCCGCCGGTCGCCTTGGCGAGAGTCATTGCGAGGGCCGGGCCTCGCGGCGCCGCTTCGCTAGCCTGCGCCAGCAAGACTCTCCGCGCTGCCGCATCCTCCGAAGAGCGGTGGCGCCGGTTCTGTGCCGACGACATCGGCATCGATGCTCCAGTGGATCCTGAAGGCCGTGTGCTCCCCAGCTTCAAGGTACTCTCTGATGGCTGCGGCTTCCTCAGTTCCTCCATCATTGCACGTACGATGAGTTTCTTGAAATCAGAATACTAGTTAGTTTTTGTATTTTCCGTATTTATATAGAATATATACTAGTTAGGTTTTTAGTGTCGGTATTTAGAGACATAAAAAATCAATTGTAGAATAGAAATTAGGGACTGAGTTTTGACTTCTAATAGCTATACTATATACATTAGATTACAAGGACCAATCAGTGATTTGGCATGCTGTGTCAGCTTCATGAAGAATTTAAAGAACTTATAAAAGTATAAATAGAAATTCTTGTTACAAGACATGATGGGACAAAGAACTTTCATTATTCACAACATACTAAAAATGTGTGACTGGTTTTTCTTTTATAATTACCACGAAAAACTGAACTTACATGATTGTTTCAATTTTGGCACTGGAGATAAATATAGGTCCTTAATATGTGCTTGGTGTGCCTAAATTAATTTCGAAGAGTTATGCGAACCGCGAATAGGGTTCTGGCCCCAAATGGCTGGGATCATGTTTCATAGGATTAAATCTCCGCAGAAGAGACCAATGATTAGGATCAACTTTAGTGCCTGAAAATAATCCTTTATTAGTTCTTGGGTACATTGAATTGCAAATTGTCTACTTGTCTAGCATGAAGCTACTGATCCAGTTGAATACGCTGTTCAATTCAGTTTTAATGAAACAAGCGCTGAATTGAGAATACCAACCATTCCATTCCCTTTTTTTTCAGTATTGTCTTCCGTTTCCCTTTTTTAATACATGTGCCAAATGTTTGTAATTTTTTTCAGGCAACATACGTGTCTTGGTTGCGATCATTTCGCATGTATCCCTTGCCACTAGTGAAAAGGGTGAAAATGTTCTGGACAATGTTAAAAAGCTGGCTTTCTGAATTCTTTCCTGGCGCACTTGAAACGTTTGCTGAAGGTCTTTCTGATACTGACATAAGAATAGCAGAGTATGAGCTTGGTTTTCAGCTCCCTATGCCCACAAAGTTATTGTACCGCTTCTGTAATGGTCAGCTTTGGAGAAATGACCTGCAATCGTGTGGCATCATTGGAGGCTACGAGTTCTACTACCATGAAATGATTAATGTGCACTTGTTACCTCTCAAGCATGCTGTTGAGCGTGCCAAGTTGCTTCGCTCAGACAATGGTGCCATTAGGAGATCTAACTACATCGTAGTTGCTGATACTTCTTTTGAAGAAAAAACTTTTCTCCTTGATTGTCTGAGTGGCCAACTTTACGTTGTCACCAAAAATTTTAAATCAAATGGCGAAATGATGCCATGTGTACCTAACTCACTGATAAGGCTGCACACAGATAATAATCATATGCCACAAGATGGACTCCTTTTGTGGCTGGAGGAGCACCTTAGGAAACTACAGAGTGGCCTGATCAAGGTGCAGATTTCTAACTTCAGAAGGGATGCAAGACACATCAGTTTGTATCCAGAAACACCGCCAACCTGTTCAATAGCAGTTACACATGGTATAAAGGTAATGTAGTTGTCTTCCTCTGTTTCAATGCTCCCACTTAATGCGACTGATTGTATTATAATTGACTTTGCCTTTGTGCCAAATAACAACTGAATCAATTTATATTTTCTATGAAGTAACTAGAATAATATGCAGTTGCTGCATATTATTTCTCTCCCATTCTTAGAAAACAACTAAATTTAACACTACAAGGTACCATAATTGATGTATATTAAGACTGGTTTGAAGAGATTAGGAAAAAACAATCGTCCTATACATCATTCAATTCGCTACATTAATTGTACTGAATACTGATGCGCTTCTCAGCTATAAAGCACACCTGTAGAATGTAGATTTGAAAGGAGAGACAAAAGCATAAGTATTGACACTCAGCGGATACGCAACCTTAACAAGACTACTTCATAAACATTGTTGGAAACTTGGAATGTACATATTATGGGCAAAGCTGTGTCATTGTACCAGTTGACATAGTGAAATGCGATGCCTGTAACAAACTAAAAACTGAACTAAAATCTTGCTCACTTGAGTTCAAGGTGGCCGCATTAAGTTTTCACATATAGTTAGCTCATTTCCTTTTAATGAAAAAAGATATATGTACCTGAAAATGTGTTATAACAGAGCACATGTGTTCAGGTGTACAGTATTCACACGTGACTACATCAGGGACCTTCAGATTAGTTTTTTAGTGAGGACGATACATAATTTTTCCGAACAGCAATGGTTGCTACTGATATCTGTGAAAATAATTACAGGTCCGTGCATCTGCTGTTTTTGTTCCAGAAGATTCATCTGTCTACGGTGACCCATGCAAATATGTTTACTATTACTTTATTCGCGTATCACTTCCTGATGCATGCAATGTAGATGGCAAGTGCTACTCTTCCTGCCAGTTTCAATCATGTAGCCTAACTATTCGAACAGGAAATTGTCTCTCATGAAGATATAGATGTAAGCTGAAAGCTACGATACTCAAATATGAAGTCATACACAAGTGCATAAAACAGTTCTATTAAATGATGTATATTACATTTACATCTCCGTTGGCTGTCTTCAGTTTTGTGGCCTATTGCTAAAGGATGCGCCAGATGAGTTTAAGTATGGAAATTACATGTTAGTGTCAAAGTTACCGGCGACCATGGAGGGATCTCTCATATTCATTCCATTGAGGTAATTCCCGTTGGTGAAGCTTCCATAAGGAATTTTTAAAATAAATATGAATACAGGATTTGAGTTTCAGTCTCTCTTGATTGATGACATATAGAAGTTTGAATATTGATGTAATCTTTGTATATTGATGTTAATAGATAATGGAATATGCCAAACATAAGCTTATGTTTCTTTCACACCTTTTATGTGACATTTGATTTTCTGTCTCAAGGCACCACCAACCTGATGGTAATGAATTTTCTGTCAAGATTGCTCCATTCCCTCTGCAACTGCCAGAGTACGTCTTCTAATGAATCATGGTCACAAAACAGATTTCTTCTGCCTAATCCATGTTCTATGTAAAATTTTGTCCAAAGTTATATCGCATGGACTTGGACATGGTGTACTGTTTTTTATTCTGATGTTTCTCTATATGATTTGCGTTCGATGTTTGATGAGTGGAAAAATGCATGTTCGATGAGTTCCTGTGATGTTACTAGACTTGCCAAGCACATTTCTATCTCAATCTCTATCCTTTCTTTCTTCTATTTCTAAAGCAAGTAACATTTCAACCTTAACATTTTGGTCCGTTCCAACTTCTAGCAATAAGAAGTGATAGTCTCGGAAGTCGTCGCTGGGAAGCCTTCATGGCTGTTGACGGTCAATTGGGACGGCTGTGCAAACCGGTCAAACACTAGTTCAGTTGACTTTGCCAAAATGCAAATTTGACTTCACTATTGTGTAGCTCCTCGTCGACGAAAATGCATATATATTTATATATAATGTCCAATTTGGAGTTCAAATGATGAGAGAGTTATGACTTTGGAAAAAATTGACTTAGAACAGACTGATTGGTTAGGATGGTCATACCAGTTTTGAAAGCCCAATCTAGTTGTATAAGATTTGACTCCTAATGAGGTAAGACTAACTACACCACAACACCATATTAACAACAGGAGTTAGTTGGTAAAAGTGCAATAATACCAATGGACACTCCGTAGGTAAAACTTATCGATGAACGATCCGTCGGTAATTCTTGTTTTAACGAGTGGCTGTCCGGGGTTGTGGTGTAGTGACTTTCCCTCCACTACTACAAAAACGATTTGTAGCAATACCCCAATTTTTTTCAGAGGTGCGTCAAAATGTAACCCGTTGCTATAAATAGAGAGGGACAACTGTAGCTTTTGACCGCCCCTGAAAATACATTTCTAGGGACGGGTGACGCCATCACCCGTCCCTACAAATTTGTAGCGACGGGTGATGGCGTCGCCGCCCCTAAAAAGAGCATTCGTAGGGGCGGCTGACCCCATCACCCGCCCCTAAAATTGCCACCATTTTAAGGGGCGGGTGATTAGGTCACCCGTCTCTAAAAATAAATTTTTAGGAACAGGTCATGGCATGGCCCGCTCCTATAAATGGTCTTACATCAAAAAAATTCATAACTTTTTCTTATGATCTCGGATAAAGTCAAACTTTATATCAGAATTGTAGAGAATGATGAGATCTAAAACTTTGTAGATGATAACTTTTTCATTTAATAGTTCAAAAAATTATTATAAGTTGTCTAATAGCTATAACTATACAGTATCGTATATAACTCAAGTCATACTTTAAAATTTCTACAATCTTAACATATATATTCATTGAAATATACTTGGCATATTTTTTCATTTCTATAGTTCATAATAATCATAGTGTAGAAGTTTTACTTTTTTTATTTGTTTTGCTATATGTAGAGATTTAAATGAATTTTTAGATAAAATAGAAAAATAATTTTAGGGGCGGGTGGTGGCATCACCCGCCCTGTCAGACCCGGGGCCACAAGATGTCTCATGTGGCACGGCCCTAGGCGAGATATAGGGTGGGAGATATCGTGTACAGCATGTAACTACCCGTGGCGTATCATGTACCAGTCGGATTAGGTAGAATCTATCCGAAAACTACTCGAGATAAGTTCTAAAGATAAACCGACTTAGAGCTTTCCATGTAACCCTTCTCCCCCAGGCCTATATAAGGGCAGACAGGGACCTTTTCATTCAGATAAATCCCCCTCAAGGCAATACAAACCACACATAACGTAGGGTATTATGCAACATCCGTGGCCCTAACCTGTCTAACCCTTGTGTTGCTTGTACTATCGCGCCCCTGATCTCGGCGATCCCCCATGATCATCGCCCTACCTAAGGGTATCCCTAGATAGACCTGATGGTAAAACAGCGACAGCTGGCGCCCACCGCGGGGCCCATCTTCGACGATCCTCCGACGGACTCGATGGCATCTCAAGATCAAGACGGTACCCTTGAAAAGGGTATAGCTCTCACTTTTGGGTCATGGACCAGCGTTGCTGATGGATCGGGTGGTTACATCAACCACCTAGTCGATCACCAACTAGAGAAGTCTAATTCCTCCTGTCAGCAACTCCCCAACAACTCGGCGGCTCTAGCGGCCGCAGTGCAAAATCCTCCAGAGGATTCCCAGGAAGAAGAAATATTTGATCTGATAAACAAATACTGGGCAGACCCCGATGTGTCGCTTGCTTCCTACGACTACAACCCAAATCCAGCCGTAGCAGGAGATCAACTCTGCGACAAAATTGCTGAATGCGTCAATTTGGCCTAGGAAACGCCAGAATGTAGAGGAACCCTCACGTCATGGATTCAGATGAATGCCACCAATCGGATCGTGCTATAGGCTATCTATATCAAGTGGATAATTCCCTCCTAGATTGCATCAACATCGCCCAAAGCACTATAGGAAAAGACAGCGCGTCAAGTGCACCAAAACCTCGAATTACGAGGCTACACTACCCATCACCCAATGATCTCCTTGGTCAGATCGATCGAGTGGATGAAGCTCTGCTAGGATGCATTAACCTAGCAGAAGCTACCCTAAACGCTAAACAACAGGATGCCCAAGAGGCAAAATTCAATAAAGAATTTGATGATTTAATGGATGGTCTAGAGCCACTCGACTCAGGACCCGTGCAAATAAACCTCAAATTCCGCGATCCCCGACAACGATCAAGAATTCATCAACTACCTAAACAATCTGGATCCGCCAGATGAGTTTGATGACTTAGAAGATTGGTAGGATGACATCGACCTATTTATGGAAAGCTTACTCAACCCTGATAAGATCGAGGAGCTCTGTCACATATCTAAAGCCAAGAGACATAGGAGGATTTCCAATCCCATCAGCAACATGCGCAGCAGACCACTGTGCGCCACAACTATCGCACGACCACGCAAACGGAACGTGTTTCGACCCACATGACATCACGGGTGGCAGAAGGGTGACCCACCAAAATCCGGCAACCAAACCCCAAGACATTCCTTTGGGGCTGCGTAACTCAGCCGCCACCTTTTGGGAGGCTACCAAATCTAAGATCCCAACTAAATCGGGAAAGGATCTACACACGTCACACCCGATCGGATCCGAATAGATCCCTGGAAATCCCAGGACTCTTGTAACCGATCACAGGAAACCAAATAAGGGAGGAAACCCCAACAACCCTCCTCCCATTACAAAACCAAGCCAATATTGGCACGATAGCGGAGAAGAGATACCGTACCAAGAAGGGCCAGCGCTCCCCTCTACCCAAAAAGAAAGAAGCACCAAGGATCCATCTAGAGAGAACAACATGGTACGCCTCCTCGAGCTAGAAGAAGACAACGACTTGATGGAGCGAGTCAACCTCGATGACTACAACTCTGACAACTACAAGCAGTACCTCTCCGACGAAGACATGCCTAACGACCCCGCAACTCGAGCGAAGACCACGGAGTACAAAAATCCTCCCCCTCCTCCTCCTCCAGCAGTCACGGTTACCGTGAAACTGGAAGACAAGGATAAGGAGGACAAGATGACATGTCGCTGGGCCTGCAATCAAAAGCGAGCCGAACGATGCCAGCGACTATCACAGCGACTACAGCAAGACGTTTGAGAGCCCCACGACTACTCCAACAACGACCTCCGCAATGTCATCAACATCAGGCGAGGTGCCCACACCGTCATCATCTCCAAGCGCCAAGAACGCGAGAAGGCTGAGGCTTACTCTCCCTCCTCCAACTACCATGTCTTCAACGACCACCAAAGGCAGGCGCGTAAGAGGCCAAACATCAGGGGCCACATCTCAGAAGCCGGCCCCTCGAGGCCAAACCCTCTTTGTCAACAGGGCAGGAAAGCAGCCATCACCCAAGAACATTTTGAGCAATCTCTCCAGAGAGGCAAGCACTCTGCCTTCGAATGCCGAAACCTTCGCCTCGCATTAGGTGCACCCCAGCTGCCACCTAATCCACCATGCAACCGGACAGCACTATGCAAGGCTGAAGAAGTAGGACCGCCTGCTGTAGTAACTATCATATCTACTTCTACATAGCTTTCGTAGGCACTCAGGCGCATAAGGAGTCTAGAAAAAGAGTTTCGGTATTAGAGTCTTGTATAAGTTATCGATTCCAATAAAACTATCTTAATATACATTGACTCTCCAAACTCTTAATTATTCCCCCTGGAAGCGCCTCTGTGACTCCTGCCCCGGTGGGAACACGGGAAGTTAGTTCTATCCTTGAGCCCTTGAACTCGCTGGGAAGAACCTTCGACTACTCCCCTAGCTGGAGAACTCGGGCAGCATCACTGCCGTTGGGACATTGTCCCCCTTGGAGCGTCTCTATGACTCCTGCCCTGGCAGAAACACGGGAAGTTAGTGTTATCCTCGAGCCCTTGAACTCGCTGGGAAGAACCTCTGACTACTACCCTAGCTGGAGTACTCAGGCAGCATCACTCCCGTTGGGACGGTGTCCCCGCTTGGAAGCGCCTCTGTGTCTCTTGCCTCGGTAGTAACACGGGAAGTTAGTGCTATCCTCAAGCCCTTGAACTCACTAGGAATAACCTCCGACTACTCCCCTAGCTGGAGTACTCGGGCACTGTCACTCTCGTTGGGACGGTGTCCCCCCCCCCCTTGGAAGCGCCTCTGTTACTCCGGCCCTAGCAGGAACACGGGAAGTTAGTGCTATCCTCGAGCCCTTAAACTCACTGGGAAGAACCTCCGACTGCTCCCCTAGCTAGAGTACTCGGGCAACGTCACTCCCGTTGGGACGGTGTCCCCCTTTGGAAGCACCTCTGTGACTCCTGCCATGGAAAGAACATGGGAAGTTAGTGCTATCCTCGAGCCCATGAAATCCCTAGGAAGAACCTCTGACTACTCCCCTAGATGGAGTACTCGGGCACCATCACTCCTGTTGGGACGGTGTGCCCCCTTGGAAGCTCCTCTGTGACTCCTGCACCGGCGGGAACACGGGAAGTTAGTGCTATCCTTGAGCCCTTGAACTCGTTGGGAAGAACCTCTGACTACTCCCCTATCTGAAGTACTCCTGTTGGGACGGTGTCCCCCCTTGGAAGCGCCTCTGTGACTCCTGCCTCAGCAAGAACACGGGAAGTTAGTGCTATCCTCAAGCCCTTGAACTCGCTGGGAAGAACCTCCTACTACTCCCCTAGCTGGAGTACTCAGGCAGCGTCACTCCCGTTGGGACGGTGTCCCCTCTTGGAAGCGCCTCTGTGACTCCTGCCCCGGCAGGTACATGGGAAGTTAGTGCTATCCTCGAGTCCTTGAAGTCACTGGAAAGAACCATCGACTACTCCCCTAGCTGGAGTACTCGGGCAGCGTCACTCCCGTTGGGACGGTGTCCCCCCTTGGAAGCTCTCTGTGACTCCTGCCTCAGCAGGAACACGGGAAATTAGTGCTATCCTAGAGCCCTTGAACTCATTGTAAGAACCTCCTACTACTCCCCTAGCTAGAGTACTCGAGCAGTGTCACTCCTGTTGGGATGGTGTCCCCCCTTGGAAGCGCCTTTGTGACCCATGCTCCAGCAGGCACACAGGAAGCCAGTGCTATCCTCGAACTCTGGAACTGGGTAGGAAAAGGACTCCAACAACACCCTTGAAATGAGAATGCGACTAGTTGAAGCATTAGACTTCCAAAGGCATATTTTGCATTGGTGGGTGTTGCTCGAAGAACCTTAGTGCTCTATTTATAGAGACTGAGGGGCTAGTATCACTCAACCCATGACACTATCGACACAATAGTCACGGGTGCGTTCAGGTAGATTCCTCGGAACAGTAAAATGACATGTGCCTACACATGAACACTAAAAAACAACCACAAGCTTACTTTGAGGAGGTGTTTTCAGGTCTAGTTGATGTGGTGTGCCTATCTGAGTCACTGTTTCAAAGAAGCTTTCCCGAAATAAGAGACCACCTAGGTACCAGATTCAGCCTACTTGTTTATGCCATCAAAGTGAGACAAATACCACGAGTTGAAATACTTAATAAGCATATAGATCCTCCCCCTTGAGTTTTAGGTATATAGTTTTTTTCCTTGATGTCATATCACTTATTTTAAATGTACATATATTTTGCAGACGGGCTATCACGACAAGTTTAATTCATACATGCGATTATAGAATTTTCACCTCTAGTTTCGAAGCATGTAGCTGTAGTGGCAATTGGCACTACTATAATCCCTCTACGGATTTTGCCTTCAATCCTGGTTGAGATTTTTTTTTGTGACTGCAATCCTGGTTGAGATTGGACCTAGGGCTAATGAAGGCATTAGTCCCAGGTTCAACAGCTAGATGACGGAAGTGCTCTTCACTCCCGGTTGGAGGCTCCATCCGGTTCTTTAGTTCCCGGATAATTATATTTAAAAATATATTCACATTCCAAAATCAAAATTTTAGGGTGTGACATTCTACATAATCAAAATTTTAGGGTGCGACATTCTACATCGAAGCTACCAGCATCGGAATGTTCGATGAAAAATTTTCCATAACACGCCCCGTTGCAATTTGAAAATTTGTTACAGCGTCATTGTAAATAATTCCTTGTGCAACATAAAAAATTTGTATAAAATATATTGTACATTTCAATTCTTTGATAGAGAATTCTCATTGCAACATGACACTATGTTTCATATAACATTCACATATAGCAGCAACATGCACAAAAAAAAAACACTACTACAAAATTTGTTTTCAGTATCGGTTGGGAAATCCACAGTACTGGAATCCCAACTGGTACTAAGAAATCAAGGCTAAAAGTTTTAACTTTTAATACAGGGTCGCTCACCCAGTACTAAAAGGTAGAATGTTTAAAAAATTCTATAAAATATTATTTCAAACCTTGTAAGATATTTTTCATTTTCAAACCTGGAACCTCTCGCCTCACACGTACCTTTCCAACCATCTCATCTAGACATTAGATCAATTTGATTGGAAGTGACATGCTTGTTGATGATTATTTTTTTTCTAAAAAGGTACAATGAGATATTATATGGTCGAAAGAAATATATGTGATGTCGGTGACATAAACATTTATTTTATAAGCTATGGTTGAGCCAATGATGTGTGGGCCCATCTGCTAATATTTTTAGAAGCAAGCTGCCCTGGAGTTCGGACAGCTCAATGTAATCTAGGTTGTATGCATTGTGGCAACCACTATACATAGTGGCAACCACTATGTAAGAAAAACCTAATAGTGATGGGTATTATCTCTCTAAGGTGATGGGCATTGTGCCCGTCACTTCTCCTGTGTCACTATTCAAAACTGAAAGATGACAGTTGTCTGCCCGTCACCTATATGACGTAACAGGAGACAGACTTCACTGGAGAACCGTCACCTTTCTTGGTGACCAGACCCCTCGTATGAAGTCTACGCCCATCCACTACTACAGAACTGGTCATAGCAAACGGGCTATCACCAACGGTTCGAAACGAACCGGCGGTGATGCTTCATCACCGCCGGATCCCGTTGGGACCGACGGTGATGTCCATCATTACCGCCGGTTGGTAACACGAACCGGCGGTGATGAGGTCGCCGACCATCACCGCCGGTTCCATCCACGAGCCGGCGATGATGAGGCACATCACCACAGGCCACGCCTGCCCCGCTCGCGTCCGCCCATAGCCCTCCTTTTTTTTGAGCAGTAAAGGGCAGATAGCCCTCCCTCACCCTCACTCGCGGCGCCGTCCAGCTCCCCATCCTCCCTCCTCCCGCACCCTCCCAGGGCGGCGGCGCTGGCCCTCCGCCCCGTCCTCCTCCCGCGCCCTCCTATGGCAGCGGCGGCCGGCCCTTCGCCTCATCCTCCTCCCGCGCCCTCCCATGGCGGCGGCGGTGGTAGAGGCCTGTGCGGCGGCCATGGCGGCCGGATCCGCACAGAGCATGGCGGATCTGCGGCGGCCGGCCCTCCGTCGCCTCGTCCTCCCTCCTTCCGCAACGTCCCATGGCAGTGGTGCCGGCCCTCCTCCCTCCCTCTCTGTGGTGCTCCGAGCTCAGGTGGCGGTCGGATCCGGGCGCGCCTTGGTGCTCCGAACTCCGACAGTAGCCGGATCTGGGCGCTCCGAGCTCCGTGCGTGCGGGCGGCTCGGAGGAGTAGGGCTCACGGCGGCGCGGGCACTTTGACGTCGGCCTCCCTCTGTGGCATCGCGCGGTGGGACGATGGCTCCAGCGAGCTCCGCAGGCCAGGGACTGCCCCTTTTTTTTCTCATATACATTTCTTTGTTCCTCCATTGGTAATTTTACAAAACATATTTGACCTCACAAATACAGCAACCATGGAGTGAAGGCAATAGTAACAGCCATGGAGTTAAGGCCATGGTAACCACCATGGTTGAAGGCCATGAATTATCCTTATGGCTGCTGTTACAAAGAGAATTAATGTCCTATACTAATTCCTGGAATTCGTGACCTTGTAATCCCCCTATGAAAGGGCACCATGAGATCAATAAGAAAATGCGCCAATTCACTACATTCTTGTCTCTACCATTTTTATTCTACAATAGGTAATTTTCCTCAGGTCAACTTTAACAAACCTATTTGTTACAGCTACAATATGATTTCTCCCAATTACTTTTCATTATTGTAGCAGTTTATGTGTGCAATGCAATGAGCTAAGTGAAAGCTAAGCTTCATTTTGTAGGATCTGACTATAATTCATTTTCATTTGTTCACAGGGAGCTAATATTCATCATATCTTCTCTTTCTGGTAAGCATTTCTACCCATATCATGATTTGACTTCTTTGACATACCATCTGTTTACTAGAAATATCTACCATGCTGTTGCCAATTTCCATTGCTTGCTCTTCATGCCATGCATGTCATCTTTGAATAGAGGATCATTAGGTATGAGATATCTACCATGATGTGGCTATGTGCTTATGTTGCTTGTTAGACTGGTTATGATTATGGTTGTTGCTAGCAAAACTTCTGCACCAATTATAAATGTTTTTTGTTAGACTGGTGGCATTCATGCATCTTTTCTTCTGAGAATAAATGCTTTTTGTTATATATATATATATATATATATATATATATATATATATATATATATATATATCATGTACTCTACTCTACACTAGATACGCTACTAACAGGTCTATGGACGGATGAGCCTTGCAACGCAGACGGTGATTTCCTCATTGTTCCCCAGAAAGGAAGTAAGTCGTCGTCCTCGGAGCGGCATCTCGGCAGTGAGCACGGCAGTGATCGAGTACCGGAGCGGCATCTCGGGCACGACGATGTAGTTCTCCGTGACGGCAAATGAGTGCACCCACCCTGGTGCCATCCCTCCACGGCAATGCACCCTCGCTAGAACTTTCCTCTCGTTGCTCCCAGCTGCCATCCTGACGATACGGTGGCCACGCCGGAAGAGGTCCGGGAGCAGCGTCAGAAACTCGTTCCGTGTCACAACGGGGTGAGTGGACTGTAACGGGCACCATAACCTATCGGCGTAAGGAAACTTGCCGATCGTGTCGAGGGTCTCCGGGTCTATCAGAACGGAGCTCTTGGTGGTCTCGGTGAGGCAGATCACCCGTCCGTCGCCGAGGGGGAACACAGAGATGTTGGCGTTGTCAGACAGCATTGCGCCGCTGCTGAGCCCGATGACATTGCGCAGGCGGTCGAGCAGGCTTCCAGGCTTGCGTGGGCATAGCTGGGGAATTCACGGTGGTGAGGCCGGCCGTTCGCCATGGCAGCCTTGTATGCCTCCGATTCAATATGACGATGTGCGCCGGTGGCATGTCATTGATGAAAGGAGATGCGTACGAGTGTGGCGTACCCGTCGAATATGTGGTGGAACGAGTGCTCGCCGACGTCCCAAAGACCAGGCCCGTTCCTTAGGTACGTGCCGCTCTGTAGAAGCACAGATAGGTCACACTTACATGTGATATGATAATCGCAACGCAATACATTTGCCTCGGAACAATTGTTTATACATATATTATCTTCTCTAAAAAATAGTCGATATAATGTTACGCAAACTCAAACTTCTCAAGCTTGACCAAGTTTATCCAAAAATGCACATACATTCTATATGTGAAATCCATCTCAAAATATATTTTTGAGGAAGTTTATTTGAGATGATATTGTCACTGTCAATATACTTTTCAATAATCTTTACTAAAACCAGTGAAATTTGAGATAGGCCGAAACTAGAACATGACTCTTGTCTGTAATGGAGGGAGTATGTACCAGCCAAGCAGGGAGGTGTCCTTCCACAGCCAAATCACCTTCCCAATGTTCTCGCCGGACGTTGGTCCAAGCAGAAAGCTTTGTGCCATAACCTATGGTGGCCTTCACACACCGTTTACGACTTATCTTAGCCGTGATGATATTGTGGACAGTCTGTCCTACTGAGCTAGAGCCTGAGAAGAAGTGTGCCCTACGAGCAGTGCAGAACGTGGGGTGTTTAGGGTGGTTGGCAGCCATTCTTGTGTTTTGTTCTTGTTTGCACAATCTCCTTCTGTTGGACGCTCCGGCAACGAAACCAGCAGTCTGATTTATACTTACAAACGCAATGGTCCTGGTGCGTTATGTTGACAGCAACATCATCTTTGGAACTTGCTATGAATATGTAATTGTAAATCGAATTCTTTGTCTCCCTTACCTAATTCTGCCATGATGTGTCCCTGTCTCACGGCCTCCGTACAACGATCCTGTTGCTAGGTCGCCTTCACATATGTGGATAAATAAAAAATAGCCACTAAAATCTCTGCACATGTCCTAATAGTCTGAACAACATGACAATTTGACAGAGTAGTCGCCTGCAATGATGTGGATGAAAACCAACCACTCGTCTCAGGCACACATCTAATGGGATCAACTACGTAATAAATTGGACAGGTTGCCTGAATGACACGGCAGCCCTATTTGGGAACACTTGGCCACTTGCAGTATTGGTCTCTATATGGCGTTCAATTTATATTCTGATTGTCAACTTAGTAGCACGAGCCATCGACGGGACCATAAGCCGACTGGTAGTGCACAGTTAAAAGTGAAAACATAGACGGATGAATCAAGGGTCTGCAAACGGAGTGGCCGGTCGCCTCCTGTGGTGTACTAGGACCACACATTCCACACAAAAATGCTGCGCTCTAAGGTCGTAGCTCCAAGGTCTCTTTCCGGAGCCACAGGTCCCAGGGTCGCCAGAGCCAAGGAATGAAATTGACTAGATGCTGGCAATGCCTGAATTCCATCTGCACACTATATATATTTTTAGGGAGTATTTAATTGAGATATTGTGAGTGTCAATATTCTTTTCAACAATCTAGGCTAAAACCAGTGAAATTTGACATAGGCCAAAACTAGAACATGACTCATGTCTATAATGGAGAGTGTACGTACCAGCCAAGCAAGGAGGTGTGGCTAAGATGATTCACACAGAAAGAAGGAATCGATTATACAGAAATCTTCTCACCTATCTCAAAGAAAGACTAGTTCAGAATCGTTATGGCTCTACTAGCTCATTTCGATCTCGAGTAACATCAGATGGACGTTAAGACTATGTTCCTTAACGGTGATTTGCATGAGAATGTGTACATGCGCAACCAGAAGGTTTCGTTGTGGAAGGCAAAGAACAAGTGAAATTTGACATAGGCCAAAACTAGAACATGATTCTTTCTGTAATGGAGGGAGTATGTACCAGCCAAGCAGGGAGGTGTCCTTCCACAGCCAAATCACCTTCTCAATGTTCTCGCGGGACATTGATCCAAGCAGAAAGCTTTGTGCCATAATCTATGGCGGCCTTCACACACCATTACGACTTATCTTATCCGTGATGATATTGTGGACAGTCTGTCCTACCGAGCTAGAGCCTGAGAAGAACTGTGCCCTACGAGCAGTGCAGAGAGTGGGGTGTTTAGGGTGGTTGGCAGCCATTCTTGTGTTTTGTTCTTGTTTGCACAATCTCCTTCTGTTGGATGCTCCCGCTAAGAAACCGGTCTGATTTATACTTGCAAATGGAATGGTCCTGGTGCGCTACCTAGACAGCAACATCGATTGTGTTAGGGACTTGTTACGGATATGCAATTCGAAATCGAATTCTTCATAGGTGTCACGTTGTCTATAATACCAAATTTTGCCACCATGTGTCCTTGTCTAAGAGGCCTCCGTACAAAGATTCTCATGTAAGCTTCCTGTGCTGTACAAACTCCCCGCCGCTTTCTCCTACTTCGAGCTTCAGTTCCATTCTTTTCCTCCCGTCGTATTCTCCGTCTTGACTCCTGCATCCCCATGGTTTGCCATTTCTCTCTCTATTTTTCTACGAAACTGAGTTTGCATCACTCCGCTTTCTGCTCGCGCGCGCGTCCATTCTCTGCTCGTTGGCGTGAGTTAAGCACAGTCGAATGTGATGCTCCGTAGACTGTGTAATAAGAAAACCCCTTTTTCCCACCGCGGAGAGAGGCAGCAATCAAGGAATTGCATCTAGCTGCACGGAGCGCAGCGACGCATGACGCTGCTCCATTACCGCTGCAACGAACAGGCAGCCAGGACCCGCTGTCCGGCTGCACATGTGGGTTGCCCAACAATGAACCCGGCCGGCACTACCGGAAACGGCTTATTTGCTGTGTGCATAAACGTTTGCCGTGTGCTCTATATCGGGCGCATGGTAAAGATTGGGTCTTTGCCATGTGTTTTCACCACGGCACACGACAAAGGTTTCACGTCGTCCCGCCGTCATGTTTCTTTTTTTTTTTTGCCGAGTACCAGATTAGCACACGGCAAAGATTATCTTTGCTGACGTTTGAAAACCGTGAGACCTTTGCCGTGTGTTACACAAAGCAAAAGCTTTGCCGTGTGGAAATGGGCCTTTGCCGTGTGCCTCTCTGGCACACGGCAAACCGGCCGGATCCCATAGTGCGGCCTGCTACACTAATACAGCACTCACCTCTCAAACAAAGGTTGCTATACTAGTTGCACTGCCGTCTGTTGAACCAGCGATTTCTGGTCTAAGCAAATGTCCCTTCAAATATGGACTTCCTACTGAATATATGATTTTGGTCGCTCATTCTATATTAGGTAAAAACATCCATGGGCTGATACGAATAAAGTTGATATATATAAGTATCGAATACATATAGTCCGTATGTTATTTTTTAAGGATGTACACGATCGAGTTGTGGGTGGAGGGTAGTACCCAACTCATATGGGATAGAGTAAGACCCACCTAGTGCAAAACTTTTGTGCGGTAGAGATAACAATATATAAGAAAACCTATTGCATGTGTAGATAGATTTTAGAACTGATTTTTATACATGCCTAGAGCCTTTTTTAGAAAACCTTATTCACCTCCGTAGGATGTCGCGGTCCTTTCAGAAACGTTATGCTGATGCATTCTTCCATGTCCTTATTCATGGTGGGATCCTTATGGAGAAAACCATGCTCCGGCTGATCGAAGTGGAGATGATGATGTCCATGGATGCCGATTTTCTTGCCAGAGATATCACCTTGGAGGATCTCCTGTCAACTTCGTTTGGCTGTCCTGTGGTTGACATGCTTTAGCTTGTTCCTTGGAAAGTCGAGCTATTACATCGCTAAAGTGCGATAGCTTGGCAAAGATTAGGAGATCCTTGGAGATCTTTCTATTCAGTTTTGTTACTTCAGCAGTAGCATACAATTTGGACACACTATGTAAAAAAAGCCCAATAGTGACGGGCAACATCTTCCTAACATGACTTGTATAGGCCCCGTCACTCTTACAGCGTCACTGTTTAAAAATCAAAGGTGACGGACTTTTTTAGAAATTCGCCCGTTACCTATCTGACGTTATAGGTGACGGACTTCACTATAGGACCGTCACCTTTCCTGTTGACCAGGGCCCTCGGTATGAAGTCTCCGGCCGTACTTTTGTCAAATATAGGTGACGGTTTTAGCACAACGTCCGTCACCTATTCTTCGAAAATAAGTGTTGGACTTAGGACAAAGCACGTCATTTATTGTTTTTCAAAGGTGACAGGCTGTGCTTTGGTTGTTGCCCGTCACATTAGCCTTTAGGCCCCTGTAGGGCCATTTTTTGCTTACGGCTGCTCTGGAGCACAGCCAGAATTTCGCAGCCAACTTGATCCAGCAGTACCACAGCACTTAACCCAACTTTTTCACACAGTACTCCCAACAGATTGAACATATTGTAGAAGCATCAATTAGAAGCACAATCAATGGTAGAATGAACAAAGACATATTGTAATGATGATACAATACAGTCATGGGACAAACAAACGAGCATTTGCTTGCAGTGAATTCACAACCAAAGTTCACAGAGAATCATCAACTAGTTGTGTGGAATCTTCGAGGTCGCCCAATGGTGTGTCTCCGGTACTTCGGTGGAACTTGTTCCCCAGTCATCTTGAGACGAATCTGAAAGTGATCGTGTGCTCTAGCCTAAGTGTGGGAGGGGGTGAATTAAGCAACTTAAAACCTTAACCTATGGCTCCAACTAATTTGCACAATATTTAAGCTAAAACAAACTATCTAGATGTGCGACTATGGTTCTTCTTAGTGTGAAACTCCCATCCCAAAAGAGTTAAGCAACCTATAGCCAATCCTATCAAGAGACTACTCTATAAAATTAAAGGCACACAAGTTGTAAGAATAAATGCGGAAGCTAAAGGTAGGGATGAGAGAAAGCAAACTCTCGACGCGAGGATTTATCCCGTGGTTCGGATTGCCACTAAAGCGCACCTACATCCACGTTGTTGAAGCACTCACGAAGAGTATTGCTTCCCGGCAATCAAGTCTTTTCCGTGAACACAATCACGGTCACCTTGATCCCGTTTTCCACTAAGGAGCTTCACCAAGAAGGTGGGGGTCTCCACGTCCCCCGCACAAAGATGTCGACGCCGTTCCACACCAAGTCAGAGGGTCGTTGACATTGCCGACGAGCCAACAAGGCTCCAAGGGGTCAGCGCACCATGTTCTTCTTGTGGTTCACTCTAGAACCACAACACAAGGGCTCAAAGCCTTGCTCTCTCACTCAACACTCTCAAATATGTGCTAAGGACTAAAGATATGATCACTAAGATCTTGGATGGCTTGGAGGTGTTTTAGGATGTGGGTGTGATGTATTTGAACTCCAGCAATCTTGAAATGCCCGGGGAATGGCATATATATAGCCCACCAAGTCCATAGAACCGTTTGTAGCCGTTGGGCCTTTTCTGCGCAGGGCAACGGTTGGACCGGTGGTGAGGGACCGGTGTAACCGGTCACTCACAGCTATCAACTATCCGTTGGCCTTCTAACACAGTACTGCAGAAGCCACTAGTTAGACCGGTGCGTTGCACCGGTGGTGCACCGATTCATCCGGTCCTGAAGAATTGCGTCCTGACTACTTGACATGCTCTTTGGTCAATAGTATGGTGCTTGCACCGGTGCCTCAACTTGGCACCACCGGTTCAACCGGTGCCACTTGGCTTACTTCACCCGGCTAGACTTCTGTGCAGCCCAATGTACCGGCGCCCTAGCGTCGGTTCATCCAGAGCCTACTGGTTGCACTAGTGCAAGGCCATCGGTTAAACCGGTGCAGCTAACTTTGCATCCATTTGTCCAATTCATCGCTGCGGTCATTTGGATATTTCAAATATATTCTATCTCTGCTTTTTCGCTACGACTCGTCATCTCAGCGGTGGATTGGACACATCTCTGCGGTGAATTGGACATCTTGGAGATGGTTTGGACATCATCCATGGGACCTAATAAAATCTATAAATATGATCTCACCAACTTGTTAGTCCCATTGATTATGTTATCACACAATCACCAAAATCACAAACAATGGCCTAATGAGGCCATGTTCCTTACAGAATCTCCTTCTAGTGAATCGGGGGTGATTCAATAATGGGATCTGAACGAGGATCCGGATGAGGTAGTGCATTTTTTGGATTGCTTTGGTGCTTAAGTATGTAGTTAGGGGCGATGTATAGACTGGTTGTACCATAACTATTATTTGCCGATGACCTACTCCATGTTGTGCACCTCCTTGTCCATAGGGCCCCGCACTCTGGCCACCTTTGGGTTTCTGGTACAGTGTGTATCGAACTCGATAGTTTAGCCGGTCTGCAGTAAGAGTGACAATTGTTAGAGGGAACAGTGTAACATTAACGGAGAAAAGATCTGTTGTAAATGCAGTTACCGTTTGCCTTGCGCTGGATTGCCTGTTGTAAGGATTGTGGCCCAAGAAGGGGGGTTGAATTGGGACTTTTTCAATTTCTAAGTGGTTCTTATCCTACATCTAGCTATGCCCAAGATTAGAGTTCAAAGCCTATCATCTAGAGCACACTAACAAGTAGATTCTAAGTGGGAAAACACAGTAGCATGTCCATCATTCTAGTTGAGATCACACTAACAAGAAAACACTAGGCAAAAAAAAACACACTAGCAAGATCAAGCTTAAGCACAATGCAACTCTCCAAATGATGAATTCTAGATCAGATTGATGGATCTCAAGGTTTTGGTTTGTTCTCTTAGCACAAGGGTGGCCTCAGGTGTTCATGATGTCCAAAAGTAGTTCAAATGACCTGGGGTACCACCTTATATAGGCTAGTGCTCATCTCCTAGCCGTTACCAACTTTTTGGAAAAAGTTAGTAGGCATCGGATCATCCGGTCTCTCATAGACCAAACGATAGCCGTTTCAACTCTGAAAAGTGTCCAGGCAGACGTAATTAGTCTGATGCTATTGTCCGATGTAGCATCAGATCATCCGGTGCTGAAGAGAAAATCCTGACATCCCAAAACATGCACTCTGGTCATTACTCTGGTGCTTAGTCTGATGGGCATCGGACTGTCCGGTGCTGAAGACGTTTTTCCAAACTTGAGAAACATGCTCTCTGAACGTTGATCCGACGATTAGTCCGACGGTACTTGAATACAGGCATCGGATCATTCGGTAGTTAAGATATTTTCAACTGAAATCAGAACCTGTCAGAATTAGTCCGGTCCTATGTGGCTGAATAGTCCGATGGGGGAGAGGGGGGGGGGTCATTGGATGATTTGATGGGCCATCAGAAATTCTGATGCCTTATGAAATTCTTGTGTTTTCTGACATGGATTTGATTGGTTCTTTGATTCTTTTTTCTTCCAAGGGTTTTTCTGAGTTCCATAGCCTGTTTTGAGCTGAACTTGAGCAAGTGTGCATGAATTCTAAGGCCAACTCAACTTGAGAAAGTTGCGGTCACAGTTGTTGTTCTGACCGTGATTCTGTTGGTTTTCGGCTCCCGGCCTTGGGGCGTGATTACCCGCTGGGCGTCCTCCCCTAGGGCGTTGGGACCTGGCAACCTCCTGCTCTTCATGGGCTTCCTGCTGTTGATGCTGAGGCTGTCAACGATGGTCTCTTAGGGTGCGGCTAACTTGAGCAGCCGCCGAGCTTGCTGCCCTAGATGTCGCGCTACGTGTCGAGGATAAGGGATTTTGCCACTCGAGTTGTGTGACGGCGTTTATGGCTAGCTGAATTATGTGATCTGTCTTGGCGTTTCTTGGCATCTGCTTTAGGCGGATGGTAGCTTCATAGGAACACAAAACATAGATTGTCATCGGAGATATGATCTGGAGTCTCATTGGGGTCATATTGATTGTGGGCGTCTTGATCAGCCTCGTTGAGGACTACTACAAAACATAGATATTGTAACACATTCTTGTAACACATTCATTAGTGTGTTACCAAGAAGAATCATAGGAACACAAAACTTTGTCTTACAACAAACATTGTAACATATATCTCTTGTTCTATAAAATTGTATTACAAACAACTAAAATAGTAATACAAAATGAATGTTACACCTAAAATGTTACAAAGTGGTAATATTCTATGACACATACAAGAAATATTACAACTAAAATGTTACAAAGTAACATATTATTTTTGTTGTTATTGAATGAAGATAATTTATTCATAAAATTTCATATCTTTGTGTCCAATGTTTTCCTTCAAAATTATTAATTGTTGAGAAGAAATAATATTGATATTAGAATAAAAAATTATACAAATAAGAATAAAACCTATGATATGTTCTAGGCAATTGCTCTAGCTATTCATATTTATTATTAGCAGAGATTAACTTTCATATATCCTTTATACTTGATACTTTTTTATTTAAAGTTGGTAAAAGAAGATATAGTTCAAGTTTTCAAAATAAAGAAAGCAACCATAAAAATATTTATTTATTCAGTGGTGTTAATGTTGTGACACATCTGTTATGTTCATCAGAACTTTAATACTATGAGCAGTGCAAACTTTACCGAAGGTCCAATAGACATTATATTATGGGAAAAGGGTAAACATTCCTAAATTACTTCAAAAGAATAAAATGATATCATGGCTAAGTAACTATATTAATTCTTAATACAAAAGAAATATTAACACATGTTGTTTATACAAAACAAACTCTTCATGCTCCTTATGTTCAAGTGCAAGTCACTATTTCTATATCAGATGAAATATTTATGATGCAAGTATAAGCTAGAGAGGAGTGTTGAACTCCACCGATAAAAATATCATGATCACTAAGATAACATATGCAACATGTAAGTTGGTTTGTTGAAAAATAAGTGTCAATTTTTAAGTTTATAGTGAGATACAAGAAAATTTAAAAAAATTATACAACTTCTTGGATGAGAAAAAATATTTATATCAAAATTTTAGGTCTCAACAAGATCTACAATGTTGGAGTTCAAGATTATTTTAATTGAAGTCATTTAGGTTGTCCAAATATTCATCATCAATTTAGCAAAGAATAGTTAAAAGAAAAACCTATTTTGTTTTTGGCAAGAAACACATTGTGGTGGGATGGTAAAAGAGGCAATGTCCAAAAAGAAGGTTGCAAGTTCGAATCCCATGTATGCCATGTATGGCACGTGGATAAAAAATTTGTACCTTTTAATTGTGTACTATATAGAGTAGTAACACTTTTTTTGTTGTGAAGGAACACATGTATTGTGTTACAATAGATCAAATAGTAACACTTTTTGATGTAAAGGAACACGTACTGTGTTACTATATATCAAATAGTAATACTTTTTTGGATATAATGGAACACCTATCTTGTGTTACAATAGATCATACAATAGTAACATCAACAATAAGAACACTAACAAACATGTGTTACTAGGATACCTAGTACAACATTTATTAAGCTATAGTAACACAAATTGGTGTTACAAAAGCTATGTTTTCTAGCCATGTTGATGTGGCGGTCTGGAGAATAATTTTCAAGGTTTGAATCATAGTCGGCTAGTTCTCTTTCTCCAGATCTTTCTGCCTGAACAAGAGGGAGGGGCCTACCGTGTTGGTATGGTAAATGATCGATGCTGACATCTACTCGCAGGCGATCGGGTAGTTCTGAGGGCTCCTAGCCCTTACTTAAGGTACCTAGATCGGCACAAGATAGAACCAACCCATGAGCTCAACAGAGCACAACACTCCAGCGCAGGGGGCAATATACGAAACCACCACACAGGGCGTAGGGTATTACGCTACTCCAGTGGCGCGAACCTATCTAAATTTGTGTCTTGTGTCTTTGCATTTAACTTCAAGTTCTAGATTCGGCAATCTGCTCCCAATAATCTCCTACCTTAGGGCATCCCAAGGTAGGCCGATGATAAAAACACCGACAATACATGGTGCTACTGAAGTTACTCTTTTTGAGCTTGTGTATGTTTAGGAGGCCGTTTTGTTGTTTCAGGTGATTCTGGATGCTTATAGGTTGGCCAAGAAAAATGATCTCTCTGTTGTTGATTACTATGATTTGATGCTGGATAATATTGATGAGGTGACCAACAAGCATTTGAAAGCTTTGAAGGAGACTGAGAAGAACAAGCTCCAGATGGCTAGAGCTTGCAACAAGAAAGTAAAATGTAAATCTTTTCAGGTTGGTGAGTTGGTTTGGGAGACAATTTTGCCTCTTAGAATTAAAAGCAACAAGTTCGACAAGTGGTAGCAAAGTTGGGAAGGCCCGTATAAGATCGTCAAGGTTATCTTTGGGAAGTCATACATGGTAGAGACTATGCAAGAAGAGTGTTTACCCATAGCTTTTAATGGAAGGTACCTGAAGAAATATTATCCTAGTGTATGGCAAGACCCTTGAAGCGGAAGATGCCCAATATATGAGCATCGCCCTTAGTATTATTTTTGGCCAATGTGTTCGGTTTAAGCATCATCCATAGAATAGGTTCTGGTTGTTGCTTTTTCTCACCCAAAGGTCACAAAAAAGGTAGGGGCATGTGTTGATAGGCAAAATTTGCAAAGACCGAGGCTGATCGGTCAGATCTGTTTGCTCGACCGGTCAGACCGGTCGTGCCTTTGTAATCCTAGTAGGTTTTGGGTTTGTAATTTAGGATCTTTTGTAAACCGACACATGAAGGGGTACAATTTTCTCGGCCTATATATACAAAGGCTAAGATTGATTGTGGGTAATCCCAATTGATTCAACAACAACTGCCTTTACGTTTTACTATTCAAAGCGATTATTTTTCAAAACTCTAGTTTTGTTTTTCTTGCGTCTCTACGGCGTTCGAGGGCGTTCTAAGTGGTCTGCCGACCTCGGAACATCCCTAGATCCATTAGCGCTGATGGGGTCCCTTCTGAGCTTGTGGTTTTAGGTTTTTGGGGCATCCACTAGTACAGAAATGGTCTGTAATCTTTGATATTTATCACAGGGACATAGTTGGGCCCAGGACTAATCTAGGCATTAGTCCCGAGTCCAACGACTATGGGGGGATGGCTTTTTAGTCCCAGTTGGAGCCACCAACCTAAAAGTCAGTCTTTAGTCTCGGTTGGTGGCTCCAACTGGGACGGTTGGTGGCTCCAACTGGGACTAAAAGTCCAAACATTTTGTTCCGGTTGGTACTACCAACAGGGACTAAAGGTTGGTACTGCCAATAGGGGCTAAACGGTGATCCTTTAGTGTTGGTGGTACCAACTCAGACTGAAGGATCCTCTACGGGTTAGTTCAAAAGGAATGTATCACTTGTGGAGTCACATGTGTTGTGTAGATGGGGCCTTAAGAAAGCTATATGCAAGGCAAGTGGTCTCAGGTTGCCAACAGGTACTATTCGATGTTTATGTACTAGTGATCTCTGTACGAACCAGTCTAACTGGGTAGCAGCACCGTCTCATCGACCTGTGCAGGAAATCCATTGGTGAATATCGTTAGCGACCCGTGCGTTGACAATGCTGTGGTCTTAGTTCGGTATTCTTAGTAATGATTAAATGAATGTTACAGAGATCAAAATCACTCTGCTGCTCTGTTTCTATGGGTTACGTTTTTGGGCTAATTAAACCGGTGCATGAAAGGCCTCCCAGATATATCTGTTAACAATGATACAGCGAATATCACCCTTATCCCATGTACAAGGGCGACTATCCTTCGTTTGTTAGACAAACCTGTTTATTTTTTCACCTCCTTTTGTTGCTTTTTTACTGAGTAGGTCTAGCTCACGAAAGGCCCCTAGCAGGGCCAGCTGCTGAGCCCATTGGTGAGTAGCATTGTGGACGCTAGAGGGAGTAAATTATCGACGGCAGCCGACCCCTGAGAGGTGTTTCTTGCTGCAATATATCAATAGTTGAACTAGGCCTTGAGGTTTACGAGGCGCATCCATACTTTATCCAGCATAGTCAGATGAGGGAAAATTAGTCAAATAAATGCTAACATATTACGAAATGTTGATAAGTGAAGGTGTTAGTGTTTTGGTAAATAAAAATCTCAACATTTGATGTCTCGGTCAGCAAAGGCTTAACAAAAGGGTTCGTTGCTATTGGCTCTCGAAGAATGCACATCCCCAGATGATTATTCCGGTTGCAAGGTTCTGTTTCTTCCACAGAAAACGTTAAAACGAGGATAACAAAGTATATTAGGTGGTTGAGATGTAAGACAAATTACGTCATTTTCAGTGCACTGTCGTTTCTTCTCAACTACCAATTAGCTCCCTTGCGAAATACATACCCGTCACTCTCAGGATCTAAACAAATATATAGCGTGTTTATTATTGGTATTTGATTTAAAAACATGGAGCCATAGATCTCGACGGCCACATTCCTTATTGTTTTCCTTTTGCTAAGTAAACTTTGGGCGGTTCGTGGATTAAATTGTTTACTAGAATCATTTTTGTAGTGGTGACATTAGGAGGTTGAGATGCACAAGGATTCAAACTATGTCACTTTCAGTGCACTGTCATCTCTTTTCCAGCCAATTAGCTCTTTTATGAAATACATACCCGTCACTCTCCGGACAAACAAATACATAGCGTGTTTATCGGTATTTGATTAAAGTAAACCCTACATGGAGGCATGGATCTGGACGACCATATTGTTTTTTGTTTATTTTGCTCAGTAACCTTTGGGCGGTTCGTGGAATAAATTGTTTATTAAACTGTGCTGACACTCCAATCACTCTAAGTTATACTTTGTACAAATGCATCTCTTCTCCATACAACATTACCGATCTCACTGCTAACTAGAGCAAGTCATTCATGGAGCTTGCAGCAGCGGCCCTAGGCAGCCTTCTCCGTAAACTGGGCTCCCTTCTCACGAATGAATACAGGTTGCAGAAAGCGGTGAGGGGGGAGATCAGGTTCCTACAAGCCGAGATGGAAAGCATGCAGGCTGCCCTCGACTGTGTGTCAAAGCTGCCAGCAGATAGGATTGATGGTATTCACAAGATTTGGGCGAAGGACTTGAAGGAGCTAGCCTATGATATTGAAGATAGCGTCGATGCTTTCATGGTACGCATCGATACTCCTGTGGGTGCCAAGCCACATAGCTTCAGAAGATATTTTGACAGGACCATCGGCCTATTGACAAAAGCCAAGCATAGCCATCGAATTTACGATGATATACAAGAGATCAAGAACCGCATCCAAGAGGTTTCTGGTAGGAGAGAAAGGTACAAGTTTGAAAATGTTGTAGTGCAGCCTGACAATACAACAATGGATCCTCGGTTGCCGTCTCTCTACATTGATGTAAAGAAGCTCGTTGGCACTGAAACCCCTGCAAAGAAGCTCACTGCGTTGCTAATGCGTGGGGAGGGTGGGCAAAAGCAGCAGCTAGTGGTTGTGTCCATTGTCGGAGTCGGTGGCCTTGGAAAAACAAGCCTTGCCAATTTAGTGTATCAAAGAGTCAGAGGACAGTTTCAGTCTCAAGCTTTTGTTTCAGTCTCCTTGAAGCCAGAAATAAATAAGATTTTCAGCAGTATATTACGGCAGGTTAGTGGGATGGAATATCCCAATGATGAAGCATGGGATCAAACTGAGCTTATAGAAAAAATCAGACAAATTCTTGAGAAAAAGAGGTATGACGACCTATATGTATTCCTGTTAACGTTATAATACCAAACAGAGTTATTCATCGGTTGTTAACCAAAACAGAGTTGGTAAGCATTCATTTACCTGAATAAAGTTGCCCATCATTCACTAACCAATAAGAAGTGTTAATACAATATTAATGCAAAGACATGTTTATATAGCTTAAGTAATTCCACATTAACTCGTAAAAAATCCATGTACATAGTGTTGCTTTTAATTGAAGCTGTAATTATGAAATCTAAGGGCATTAAATGGATGCTTTTATTTAAAACACTGCAGGTACATCATTGTAATTGATGATATATGGAGTGATTCGGCTTGGATACTGATCAAATGTGCTCTTATTGAAAACAACCTTGGTAGCAAAGTCATTGTGACGACCCGGAATGTTGATGTGGCTAAAATTTCTTGCTCACCCATTGATGGAACTCTGTATGAACTAGATCCTCTCTTTGATGAAGACTCTAAGAGGCTGCTTTATAGTAGGGTATATAATGAAGATGAGGAAATTCATACCGAATTGGAGGAGGTATCACGAAAATTTTTGAAGAAATGTGGTGGTGTACCATTAGCTGTCATTACAATAGGTGGTTTATTGGCTAGTAGACACAAAACGAAGTATGAATGGTACAGGGTATACAAATCAATGGGTTCAGGACTTGAAAAGGACAAGACAATGGAAAACATGAGAGAGATATTAAATCTTAGTTATTGTGATCTACCTTCCTATTTAAAGCCTTGTTTATTGTATTTAAGCATGTTTCCCGAGGATCATTTGATTCCAAGATACGATCTTGTATTGACATGGGTAGCAGAAGGTTTTGTTGACGAAAAACAGGGGAGTAATTTGTATGACATTGCAAAGTGGTATTTCAATGAGCTTGTTAATAGAAGTCTGATTGAGCCAGTAAACACGGATGAAAATGGCAATGCAAAATATTGCCGTGAACATGATATGATACTTGATCTCATCATATCCCTTTCAGTGCAAGAAAATTTTGTCACCATATCTGAAGGTTCACATCTCATAGCTCCAGCATGCAAGATCCGACGACTGTCATTGCAAGGTACCAAGGTATATAGCAACAAGGAAGCTACTCCCTCCTTCCCCGTTTATAAGGCATGGTGGAACATGACACGGTCTTCTAAACAACACTTTGACCATTTATTTATCATATATTATATCACTTTTGATTATAAATTTATAATCATTGTAAAATATATTTGATTATGAATCCAATCATATGAAATTTGCATTATAAAAATAAAAATTTAATAGTCAAATTATTGGTCAAAGATGACAAGGTTTGAATCTTGATATACGTGTATGCCTTATAAACAGGGAAGGAGGGAGTACAACAGAAGAGCAAGCCATACTGCCTGCAACTCTGAATGTGTCCCAAGTCAGGTCTCTTATTGCATCAGGTGATTCATGTAAATGTCTGCCACCTTTGTCAAGGTTTGCAATTCTACGTGTTTTGTCTTTGACATGTTTTCCCGGCAAGAGAAATCATGTGAAGGATCTTGGGAGCTTGCTTCACTTGAGATATCTGAAACTCGGTGGCAAGCTAGAAATTGAGCTTCTAAAAGATCTTGGAAACCTACAAAATCTCAAGGCATTGGATTTGTTTTCGGCAGACATAGAAGAACTGCCAGCGAGTATCCTTAGGTTAAGGCAACTTGAATGTCTGATAATTCCTCGCACCGTGAAAGTTCCGAATGGGATTGAGAATTTAATGTCCCTGGAGCTGCTCAGATGGTTGAATGTCGAAAAATACCTAGGCACTTTAGCTGGGTTAGCTAATCTCATCAAACTGCAGGGGCTTGGCATTTCTGGATTGCATGCTAATGAGAGTTGCGTGGAAACATTTCTCCAGGGCCTATCCAACCTAGGTAACCTTCGCCGCCTATCTTTTCGAGGCCACGGGATATGCTCTCTTGATTGCATGCCGGATCAATGGCAGGGCCCTTCACATCTCCAACGCTTTCGTAGTAATGATTTAACCTTCTGCCAGGTGCCCCGCTGGTTTTCCTCACTCTCTGAACTCTCCAACGTGTCCATCCGTGTCAATCTTCTAAGACAGAGGGATCTAGAACTGCTTGGAGCTTTACCCGCGCTATGTTTTCTTAAACTACAAGTAGATCCTTATGGTACCACTGATGAACGGTTGGTGGTTGGTGCTGATCAGCCCTTTCGGTGTCTAACAGCATTCATGTTTCATCACTATTCAAGATGCTGGCTGGTGTTTGCTCAAGGAGTGATGCCAAAACTTCAGAGGCTTGAGTTATCCTTTGAAGTACGGAAAAGAGATGGTGGTTTTGATATCGGCCTGGAGAATCTTTTGTCCCTTAAACATGTTGCTTTCAAAGTTGACTGTACAGGCGCCCGGATCAGGGAGGTGCAGGATGCAGAGACCAAGATCAGGAATGCAGTTTGCATCCATCCGAGCCATCCAGTTCTTAAGCTCTCAAGAAAGCGTGAAAACTTAAAAAGGAAGGAATGATGATATAAAGATGACTGTGAAAACATAAAGGTAACGAATCTCCCCAAAAATGACGTATATGTTTTATCATTTGCAGTTAATTAAGCGGTGCACTCATCCTCCTTGATTCCTTCCCTGAGCATCTGCTGCATCATCAGCCATTTCCTCACTTGAATTCTTGCACAACTGCCACCCACTTTTTTATATCAAGTCATTCCATCAGTTACTCTTATTCTCGTTATCTGCACATTTCACTTCTCTCCACTTTGTTCTATGATCTTCAGAAAATGTAAGGTAGTGACTATTCTAGAAAGGAGCATATCCACTGTCCTATTCTTGTTTCCTTGAATAAAAAAACTTCCTTCAGAAATCCCCACCCTTCAATCTACTCCAATATTTTCAGCCAATTCCTCAATCCAACTTGACCTTCATTTTGGATGCATTTCCAATCTGTTGACAGGTGGGTAAGTTTCCCTCATGATCAACCAATTTCAAAAATTGCTAACTACCATTACGATTTTTTAGGTTGACTATATTTAATGTAATAGACAGAATCTTTGATAGAGTAGGCAATAATTAAATTAAAATATTTTATGGTTGCTCATGTTTTAAATTTAACTAGAAAGGCCACCCGCGCATTTGCGCGGCTAGATATTACTATTTATAACATTACTTTTTCTAATTGTTTCTATTTATTACCCGTGCGGCTAGATATAAGTATCTATTACGTTACAACCTTTTTTTTAATTTTGGCTCTCATAAAGCAATATGTTTTTAGGAAAATCAAGATGTGTTAAAGTGTTACCTCAATTTTGATGAGTCATTTGTCTCCATATAATAATTAGATTTATTTTTCATATTCCCTCAAGTTTTGAGATTGTTCTTTGTTTTAACGTTGATTACAAAATAATTTTGAGTGTGGATATATTAATATATATAAGTAAATTTTTTTACTTGTAATTTTATAAAATTTTACCTTTTATATTGTTTTGATATTATTAGATAAAAGTTGTACTCAAAGTAATGTTTCGAGAATCAATAATTGTATTTTTTTTAAACTCCTCTAGGTTTGAATTAGATATCATTTTGAGATAGTTGTAAGTTTGTTTTTTTAATGTCAATTTAAAATTATTTAGTTTCATTAAAGTGTACTGTTGTAGTAATCAAAGTTATGAGGATTGTGTCAATGCCAAAATATTTTTTTTTTGACTTGTAGGCAGTATTACCCCTACTCCAATCACCCTCTTCTTCTCCTCCTCCGCATGGCCACCCCTATATCCGCGTGCGTTCCGGTGTCTCCTCGCTCTCGGCCCCCTCCGCCTCCCGGCTCCACCTCCACCCCCACCCCCATCACCTTCTTCCCAGCGCCACCTGCGCTGCCGGCACCCTCCGCACCTACTTGGATTAATACTTTCTGTTATGTTATTGTACTTTGGATTTGTATCTTTTCATTAAGGTTCTATTTTAATTAGGAAAATAGTTAATTATATGAATAAACTTGTATACCGTTGGTACATACAGTCGAGGTGAAGATAAGTTGTGTAGTAACAACAAAAAAAATATGAGTTCTGATGGGTCATTTAGTACCGGGCGTGTTGATCGGTACTAAATGGTGTCTCATTTAGTACCGGACGACCTGTACCGGTCGGACGCCCGGTGCTAAACAGGGGTTCCCAACCGGTACTAATGCCGAGTTTTCTAGCAGTGTATAATCAATTGGCCCTATACATTTTGTAAAGGCCGGAATTCGTTTTCATTATTTAAAAAAATATTTCGCATCATGATGTAGAGGCTGGGATATTGAAGTTTCTTAGCTTTTTGCAGCTTGTCGTATCATTTTTCATTTCATGACGTACTTCACCAGATTTATTTCACGGTGGCTGGGCACTGCCGGCGCTCGAATCCGCTCAGGCAGGAGCAGTACCTACCCGGCGTGTGAACGACAAATACTGGCACAGGGATGAATTGTTCCAGACTTCCAGTTTCTTATATAGTCGTGGCAATGATCCGGCACCCTGAATTGGGTCTCACCTCATGTTTAGGGCAGATATCCTTACATTGGTCAAGCTGGGCTAGATTTTTTTTTTTGGTGTACTTGTTAGCGCACAATTGGCAAAATATGCAAACACATGGAGCAGCGCTAGCAAGTAAAAAGGAGGACCGAACTGTTTATATCATGAATCGCAGCCATGCCGAGACCTCGTAGTCACGCACCCAGGCCAACCACCTCGTCAACGAAATAATGAAGTCGTATTCTTCAAATGTTTCAAGGGTTATGGCGATGTGTTTTACTCCCTCCTTCCCCGTTTATAAGGCATACACGTATATCAAGATTCAAACCTTCTCATCTTTGACCAATAATTTGACTATTAAATTTTTATTTTTATAATACAAATTTCATATGATTGGATTCATAATCAAATATAGTTTACAATAATTATAAGTTTATAATCAAAAGTGATATAATATATGATAAATAAATGGTCAAAGTGTTATTTAGAAGACCGTGTCATGTTCCACCATGCCTTATAAATGGAGAAGGAGGGAGTATAATCCTTGAAGGTGATAGACATTATTGGGGTCGAACAGTTATTGGGAAGTGCAAACTATGGTGCGTGCATTAGGGCACCTCCAACGCCCGTCTTTTTACCGTCGGTTTGATGGAGATTTTGCAAAAGAGTCCTCCGTCGCCCGAGCAGACAGCTCCGTCGTCGCCTCGCCAGCCGACGGCCCAGGCACGTGCTCCAAGACATGTAGACGGCTCGGCCCCCGCGTTGTAGCAGCAGCGGCGAGAAGCAGCGTCGGCGCTGGATCCGTTGTGCTCCCGCTCCCGATTTGATGCCACTGCGAGGAAGGGGTCGCGTCGGGCATCGCGGAGAGGAGGTGTCTCCTCAAGCTTCGCCGCCTGCGCTGAGCTTCACCGCCGCCTCGCGATGAGCTTCGCTGCCCGGCCGCGCCGAGCTTCACCGCTGCCTCGCCCCCGAGCTTCACTACCGAGGCTGCGCTAGCCGCCGCCCGTGCCGAGCCGCCTGCCCCGATGGTCGCCACCGGCCACCCCGCACTGCTCGCCGGGCGGAGGAGGAAGCGCCAGGCGCTGCCTGTGCTAAGCCGCCCCCCGCGCTGGCGCAGAGAGAGTGAGAGCTGGGCCGGTGGCTGCCTTGCTCACCATGGACATGCATCTGCAGAGCGAGTGAGCTGACAGAGTGAGCCGTGTGAAGGGAAAAGGTTGGAGAGTAATTTAATTTTTTACATTTTTCCTCTTAGTTAATATAAAAGTATAAATTTATCTAAAAAAGAAATATTTTTTTAGATCACAAAAATCTACTTTACTTGGATCTCAAAGCCTTCTTTCATACATGCAACAAATCGGTATATAAAGATCAATTTTATACTTGATCTACCATGTTTTATGTGTCAATGCATGAATTAAATGCTTACAGACGTAAAGTAGACAGATCATCGTATAAGTTGCTCTTCTATTGTTAGTGTGCGGAGTTCTAGACATATATAGACAGCAAGCCATCTGTGGGTTGGAGATGCTCTTATTAGGGTAGAAACAAAACGTTGCTGTCATCCTTGTCAGCAAAATATTAACTACTAGCAACTGCTCTTTCGTTTTCAACTGCTCCTGTGTTTCTACGTTGTTTCCTCGCGATAGTACAGGCAGGGAATTGCACCAGTCGGTGTCACATGGAATGGTTCTTGTACTGTGCCTTTTATTGTCCGTGGCATCCATATGAACACCGCTGTTTTGGTTGGTACTTTTTTATCTTGGGCTATCGTATAAAATATGTTTCCATTTATCTCGTACCCTTGGTATGTTAAGATATTCCAAGATGATCCCCTAGCCAATAAGAATAGTTGTTCACTTATATCCATGTTATGCATTAGATGCTTCTGCAACCAGCTGCAGAAAGTGTTCATGTGCTCACGTGTAATCCATGCCTCAGACTTTTCCGGGAAATTGGAGAGCAGAATTTTCTTGTGTTCCTTGATATATGGGTCAACCAAGGATGATTGTTGAAGAACCGTATAATGCACTTTCTTGAATGAGAAATCATCTGTGCAGACATAAGATTTCTTTCCTAATGTACCCTTTCTAGTTAGTCTCCCCTCATATCGCGATTCAGGGACTCCAATCGGTTTAAGGTCATCAATAAAGTCAACACAAAAGTCAATGACCTCCTCAGTTCCGTAGGCACTGGCGATGCTTCCTTCTGGACGAGCTCGATTACGAACACATTTCTTAAGTACACCATGAACCTTTTGAATGGGAACATGTTGTGTAGAAATACTGGTCCGAGGATATAAATCTCTTTCACAAGGTGCACTAGAAGATGTGTCATGATGTTGAAGAAAGATGATGGAAATATCAGCTCAAAGCCAACAAGACATTGCACCACATCGTTTTGCAGCTTTATCAAATTCTCCGGGTCAATTATGTTCTGAAAAACTGCGTTGAGGAAGGCACATAGCTTCACGATGGTTAACCGGACGTTATCAGGCAGAATTCCCCGTAGCACAACCGAAAGAAGTTCGGTCCTAAGCACATGGCAGTCATGGGACTTGAGATTTGTAAATTTCTTCTCTGCCAAATTTAAGATTCCTTTTATATTGGATGAGTATCCAAATGGAACCTTTATACTGCTCAAGCAGTCAAACATGGTTTCTTTCTCTTCCTTGCTAAGAGTATAGCTAGCAGGACTTAAGTATTGTCGTCCATTATCTCGCTGTTGTGGATGTAAGGCATCTCGTTCTTCCATACGTTGCAATTCTTGATGTGCTTCTACTGTATCTTTTGTCTTTCCGTACACTCCCAAGAATGATATCAGGTTGACGCAAAAATTCTTCGTGAGGTGCATCACGTCAATTGCATGACGAACATCTAAGACTTCCCAATATGGTAGCTCCCAAAATATAGATTTCTTCTTCCACATGGGCGCCATTCCGTTTTCGTTCGGAACAGGTTGGCTACCAGATCCCTTTCCAAAAATAACTTCTAGATCTTTTACCATGTCGAAGACGTCTTTACCACTACGATGCATTGGTTTTGTTCAGTGGTCCGCTTGGCCTTTGAAATGCTTGCCCTTCTTTCGTACCGCATGCCTGATGAGAAGAAACCGACGATGACCCATGTATACAACCTTCTTACAGTGAGTCAACCATATATTATCAGTATCATCTAAATAGTGTGTGCATGCTTTGTATCCCTTGTTCGAATGTCCTGACAAGTTACTAAGAGCAGGCCAGTCATTGATCGTTACGAACAGCTATGCTCGTAGGTTGAAGTTTTCTTGTTTGTATTCATCCCACATTCGTACACCTTCATCGCCCCAGAGCAATAAAAGTTCTTCGACCAATGGTCTTAGATACACATCAATATCATTTCCAGGCTGCTTTGGACCCGGGATAAGCACTGGCATCATGATGAACTTTCGTTTCATGCAGAGCCATGGTGGAAGATTGTACATACAAAGAGTCACAGGCCAAGTGCTATGACCACTGCTCATCTCACCAAAAGGATTCATGCCATCCGTACTCAAACCGAATCTTATGTTTCTCGCATCCAAATCAAATTCAGGGTACGTTCTATCTATTTTTCTCCACTGCGACCCATCAGCGGGGTGTCTCAACATCGAATCTTTCTTGCGTTCTTCTTTGTTCCATCGCATCAACTTAGCATTATCTTTATTTCTAAACAGACGCTTCAAACGTGGTATTATAGGCGAATACCACATGACCTTCGCAGGAACTCTCTTCCGGGGAGGCTCCCCCTCGACATCTCCAGGATCATCTTTTCTAATCTTGTAACGCAATGCACTGCATACGGGACATGCATCCAAATTCTCGTACTCGCCTCGGTAGAGGATGCAGTCGCTGGGGCATGCATGTATCTTTTGCACTTCCAATCCTAAAGGGCAAACAAGTTGTTTGGCTTCATACGTTGTGGTAGGCAATTCGTTGTCCTTAGGAAGTTTTTTTTTAACAAGTTTGAGTAATTCACCAAATCTCTTGTCGGATACACCATTTGTCGCCTTGCATTGCAGCAACTTCAAGGTGGTGCCAAGTTTCTTCAATCCATTTTGACAATCTGGGTACAACAACTTACGGTGGTCCTCTAACAACTTCTGGAACTTCAACCTCTCCGTTTCACTCTCACAGTCTGCTTGCACATTGTGCAATGCCTGCCCCAGATCGTCGCTGGGATCATTTTCTGCTACATCTACTTCGGGCTCTTCCATGGGAATATCGTCATCGAATGCACAGATTCCAGCATTCCCGGGAAAGTGGTCGTCAAAATCTTCTTCTTCATTGTCTTCCATGGTAACCCCCTGTTCTCCGTGTTTCGTCCAACAAACATACTTCTCCATGAAACCATTTGCGAAAATGTGGTTGTGTAGGATTCTTGAAGATGAGTAATCCTTGTTATTGTTGCAATGAACACATGGACAGCACATAAAACCATTATGCTTGTTTGCCTCAGCCACAGACAAAAAATAATGCAGGCCATCAATGAATTCTTTCGAACGTCGGTCAGAATTGTACATCCATTGCCGGTCCATCTTCATTTTAAATAAATCGATTTGAATTCTTTACACGTATCGAATAAATAAAATATATCAAACCTAAATTAAACTAAATGTAACATAACATGAATAATTAAAAGATCTGCAATATCCATCATACATCTTGATGAATTAAAAGAAGTACTTAATCCATTACAGAACTTAGCAAAGGAGTACTATACATGAAACTTTAAAATTCGGACAACAACACATAGGTTTTCAACCGTCCTTGCGTTGGAACGCAGGATGCTCTAACGGATTTCTTGCTGGCGCAGAAGAAGATGGCGGAGCTGAAACCTCCGAGTTAGGTGGTAACGAACCGTAACGCCACAATAAATTCTCAAGATCAAACGGAGGTTCCTCGTCCCTTGCCATGCATTCTCTATATTTTTTTTCCAAATAACGGAGCGCTGCCTATGAAAAGCACTACGTTTTTTAGACCGACGACCTACTCGAGTTGTGCCCTTCTCTCCAGAAGGACAATGATCACTCCCACCGGCGCCACTCCCTCCAGCTGCTGAAGCCATTTTTTACTGAAAAATACCTTTATTTTCCACAAAATTATAAATTCTTACCATTACAATGCAAATATTATTTATTATTACAATTACAATGATCAGATTAATAACTCTTGCAAATAACAATGAAATCATATAAAAAAGAAAATAACAATGAAATCATATAAAAAAGACGAAATGTATCATTAATTGAAAGAAATCTCTAATTAATTGAAAGAAATCTCTATATAACTTTTAATTACTTTGACACCCTTCAGTTCCAGGAGTACACTCTTTTCAATATCCAGAAACCCTCTAGAAGAAAAAAAACCTTTATTTCTGAAAATGTATTTGTCAGTAACCTCAACCCTGCGGTGATGACACTGCCTTTCGGGGGGACACGGTGCGGTACAAGGATGTCGCCAATCGGCCAGTCGCAGTACCAACATTTACGATTAATAGGCATAGCACTTGGCACAGGCAGCGTGCTCGTTGATATGCTCTCAGTACAACAACGGCCATGCTGACTGCGTCAAATGCTGTCTTCTTATCAATCGGAAGTGCTGGTGATGCGACCAACCGATTCGCGACGTCCTTATAGCGTATCGTGTATCCCCGAAAGGTAGTGCCATCACCGTTGGATGGAGATTAACGACGTATACTTGTTTCGAAATAAATATTTATTTTAGCTTCTAGATGGTTTCAATGTGAGCCTGAATAAATACATCACTAGAGTGTCAAAATAATCCATTCATAATACAAAAAATTGTAATATACTCATTTCATTAATTTATTAATGAATACATAAATCAACTATCCACAATATGGTCATATATACAAGTACATCACATGAAGTGTCTACACTCATTCTAAAAATTTCTACTATCCACATACTTATCTAAATCTAAAAGAAAATCACACCTACATATGCAATCTAAATGTCCAAGAAATGAGCTAGTTACACATTTTCTCTATTTCTAAAGCATGAAATGAGCTATACAAGCTAAGGAAGAAGAGAAAAACAAGCCCCAAACCTTTAGCGCCGATGGATGGACGGGGAATCAAAGATCTTCACAAATGTGGTGAAGAAATGAGCAAGAACTCCTCTCTCCCGAGCCAAGAACAGCAAGAACAAGTGAACTGAATGGCTCGGGCGGGGGGAGAGGGAAGGGGATAAGGGGGCCAATGAGTTTTGTCCCGGTTGGAGCCACCAACCGGGATATCCCTCGGCGCGGGCCTTTTATCCCGGTTGGTGGCTCCAACCGGGACAAAAGGCCCCTGTCCCCCCACTGGCCCGGCTAGCCGTTGGACCCGGGACAAAAGCCACCTATTGTCCCGGGCCCAAAGACTACCGAGATAAATGGCCTGGAACAAAGGCCTGTTCTGTAGTAGTGAATGAATCTCAGTTTGCTGCATGATAGATTTTAGGCTAGTTATGGTTTCCTCTCTAATTTGCCCATTCACAGTTCACGCATGAGTTCATTACCATCTATGTTTTGGGCCAGTATCCTTGCATTATTGGTGAAGCTGACCCCTTATCAAGGTAGCTGGAGCAGCGCAGCAAGTATATCAAAGAGGCCCTTCACCAGCAATGCCCAACCACCACGTTGACGAAAGAACGCATCTGTGCGAGGATTATTGTGGCGGCATTTTATAATCCTCAACGGGGACCGCCCGGCATTGTTAGGCGCTGAAAATTTCACTAGTTGGCGAACGGCCTGCTATCATGAAAAGTACTAGGCGTAATAATAAGATAGTACTAGGCCTTGCTGTCATCCTTGTCAGCAAAATTTTTAACAAAGGTAGGTGCCGGTTGTCATCCATCAGCCATGTCATCTAGCTAGACTGAACCTCTTGGACGCAATAGTGTGTTACACTTTCGGGAAATACAGGCAATCAAAAGTTTGCAACTCTGTCTCAGCCCTCTGCTTTCTCAATCATTTTTAATATAAACATTTCGAGATCCGTATGGAATTTATTCTCTTATGGTAACGATCAAATCTGACAGAAGTGGAAATTGAAGTTAGATCTTGCTAGCAACGTGAAACTTCATGAATTATGTGTACGAAAAAGTAATGATCTTTAAATTATACAATTGCAGCTTGGATTTAAACAGCAAGATGATATCTGCTATCGTGAAATACAGGCGCACATGCCATCCAACTGTCAACTTCGTGTGAAAACAGTATACTAGCCGCCTGGTATTTCACCAGCTCTGGCGTTTCCCTGTATTTTTCAGAGACCAATAAGACCTTGAACTCCGTGTTTTGGTTATAGTGGTCTCCTTAACTTTCAGTCCTCGGACTCCCATTTCTTCTTCATATAGGCACCAGCTATACCGCTCGCACTCGCCATACCGAAAGAAACTAGCAGGGAAGCCTCCGAAGAGAGCAAGGCATGCATGGAGCTCGCAGCGGCAGGGCTAGGAAGCCTCCTCCCCAAGCTTGGCACCCTTCTCAGGGATGAATACAAGTTGCAGAAGGGGGTGAGGGGGGAGATCAGGTTCCTGCAAGCTGAGATGGAGAGCATGCAAGCTGCCCTCAACAGGGTGTCGAAGCAGCCGGCTCATCAGATTGATGAGCTTAACAAGCTCTGGGTGAGGGACTTGAAGGATCTGGTCAATGATATTGAGGACAGTGTTGATGCATTCAAGGTCCGGGTCTATAATGATCCTGAACAAGCAAAGCCGCATAGCTTCAGAAGATTTTTCGACAGGACCATTCGCTTGCTGACCAAGGCCAAGAGTCGCCATCATATCGCTGATGACATCCAAGACATCAAGAAACGCATCAATGAGGTTTCTAAAAGGAAAGATAGTTATAACACTTCAAATGTTGTTGTTCAGCCTGATACAGTCGATATTGATCCACGCATGCCATCTCTCTACCAAGATGCAGCAAAGCTTGTTGGCATCGATGGCCCTACACAGAAGCTTGTCGACTTGCTAACAAGAGGAGAAGGTGTGAAAAAACTGAAGCTAAGGGTTGTCTCTATTGTTGGGGTGGCAGGCCTTGGCAAAACAACCATTGCCAATTCCATGTATGAAAGATTACAGGGACAATTTGAGAGTCATGCTTTTGTGTCGGTTTCACTTAAACCAGATATGAAGCAGATTCTCAGCAGCATACTCCGGCAAGTTAGTAAAGACAAGTGCATTAATGCTGGAGAAAAGGATCGGGATGAACTTCTAAGGAGCATCCGGGAATTCCTCCGCGAGAATAGGTACATATCATAACCTAATATAATTCCTTTATTTTTCTGGAACAACTTATAACATCAATACTTTTTCACTGTCCATAGCGGAGTATACTAATAAGGCCATTCCAATGTACTGTTTGATTAAGAAGCTTCTAAGCGACATCATGTCATCTTTAGTGACTCAGTTTGACTAAAAAGACAACCTCTCGCAATATAGAGCTTCATTTTACTTTTTCATCAGTTAGCCATAATAGTTTATCAACATAGTCTTATTATGTAGCCACATAAACTTGTATCTAAATTGAGTACTAGTATAGCAGGCACAGCCACATGGGATAGATCAAACTTGTATCTAAATTTAGTACCATTTTGGGGCTCCAACCGGTACTAAACGGATCCCGGGGCACACTGTGCGCATCACTCCATACTAAATCGAGGCGTTAGTACCATACCAAATTTCGATCGGTACTAACGCCAATGATGAATGCTCCTTTCTCTAGCTGTGTAATAAATGATTCGATCCTAGTGGTTTCATTCCAGTTGAAATGTCCTTGGTAACTGTATAGAAAGATTTTCATATATCCAGATCGAACCCAACTATTCTCCCACCTTATAAATCTCATGCTATTTTACTATTTTTTCACATGCATGGCGTTCAATGAGATTGAAACCCTCATAAATCATGTTATTACCATCTCTCATGTTCATGAGGGAGCGCTATAGCTCTATCCTGCATCCACGTCACTGCCCCTCCCCTGTTATCTCTTACCGTATGATTGATTGGAGGGAGAGATCTAGATGAATGAGTATCTAGGTTTTGAGAATATTTGGTTTGGGGACCGTTGGAATATGATCATTTAAGAAATACTGTATCAGTATTATTGGGGAAGACTCCACCTGCACGGGCGACGCGACCGCACGCAACAGATGGCTACATGGGCGCCGGCGAGTGTGGCTGCGGAGGCAAAGCTGACGCGAGCAAGGCAAGCTCGAGCGGCCGAAGTAGCGGACAGGATGCAATTGATCTCCTCTAAATGTAGCGGACAGGATGCCATTGATCTCCTCTAAATGGAATAAAGGAAAACAGAGCCAGAGCAGAGCGGTGAGCAGCAACTACTACCAACTACCAAGTGGCATCGTAGTGACGCCAGCAGTAGGCGGATAAACTGGAGAGGTGATGCTTGCTCGGTGTGCCTCCATGCATGTGATGTGATGCACACTGACATGACCTGTTTTCCGTGTTGGCATCAGGGTTTACGTTTTCGTTTTTGAAAAAAAATTCGGTGACCACCGGAAACGGTATACCGGCCGAAATTTCGCGGTTTTCGGTAATTTCGATCGGAAAGAGTTTTCAAATTCAAAATTCCGAAATTTCGGTATACCGGCCGGTTTTTCGGTGCATCTCGCCGGTTTTTTCGGTGCTTTTCACCGAAAAATGATGGAAACAGTTGGAAAATGATGGGGAAATTATGTATTTGTGAAAAGAAATTGAAAATTTTGGGGAGTTTACCCTAATTATGTCTATATTTATAGATTATAATACACAACATATAAGAAACTCCAGCACACAATGAGAAATACGAAAACGAAACACATAATTCATGTCCAAAGTGCACACGTACTTAGTCCAAAGTACAAAGTCTATTAAAATTATTACAATTAAGTCCGTAGTCCAATTAATACAACACATTGCTTCCACAATAATCGAAAGTATTGTCCATCCATAATCCATGTAGCAAATGCATAGTCTCTGCATACGAAGATTTTGTATGAAATGAATGGAATAACTAGAAAAAAACGAAATATAGATATAAAAACTTTTCGGTTGCTTAAGTACCTGCGTTCTTCACTCCTCATAGATGGTGAGACTTAAGCAAATTTTGACCTACCAAATCAACTTAGATTTTGACTCCTCATAGCAAATTCATCATTTTGACCAACCAAATTTTCACTCCTCATAGAAAATTCATCATTTTGACCTACCAAATCAATTTAGATTTGAATGATTTCAAGTGCTATAAGCTAATAAAAATCCCTAGTTTTTTATCATAATTTTTGCTGATTTTTTTGACGGTTATTTATAATTTTTTTTGAAATTTTAAAATTCGAAACGAAAAATACCGAAAAACACCGGTATACCACTTTCCGGTACCTACCGAAAACGGTAAATTCACCGGTTTTTCGCCGGTTTACCGCCGAAAAGTTAAACCCTGGTTGGCATAGCATACCATCAATTTGATCGCATTCCCGAACTTCACATCAATGATGTCATATTAAAAATCATAGTATTTTAGTGGTATAATATTTTCATCCAAAGCAACCTTTTGACTGTTTGTAATCTTACTATTACTAATTAGAGGCTCCTTTGGATCTTTCACGTGAAGCCACCTATGATCCTAAGTGGACACTCTGAAAAAATAGAGAACTCCTATAAATTCTCACAAAAATCAGAAACATCCAGCTATCAATTCAACAACTCCAATTATAATAACCATCAGATGTACTATCTTTCTTAATAAATTACTCACCTCTGTTATTATAAAAATAGACTAAAGCAACCCCCTAAACATGTATCTAAATTACCCACCTCTGCTATAAAAAATCTAAAGTAACCCCCTAGTCTTTATGTAAATTACCCACCTATGCTATTATAAAAATAATACAAATACCCCCCCTAAATTTTCATATAAATTATCCAATTATATCATTCTTAAATTATTCATAATTCTAAATCTAAATTATATAATTATAATAATATATTAAAGTGCACCAATATAAAATTCTAAAATTCCTATTTCTATCATTATTAATATATTATTTTATATTATTATTTATCTAAAAATACTTCCAACGATAAATGTCATTATATATTCATGTATGATGGAAGATATTAAAATACCAATTCACAAACAAATAGTTCAACTAAACATATATTGAATATATATAAAGGTGCACAAAATAAAAATCTATTGTAACTAAATAATGAAAATAGATATTTTAGAGTATGTGTTATAATATTTAATAGATGAAAATGGCATGAGATAGATAATTATAATTATTGATCTTATTTTTATATTAATTCTAATTAGCCCATGCGGGAGCACGGGTTGATAGACTAGTTCTTTAATAATTGTAAGCTTGGACTACCTCTCAGATAATAAGCATATGACGCTTATTGCAAACTTACAGGTACCTCATAGTAATTGATGATGTATGGAATGTAGAAGCATGGGAAATCATCAAGTGTGCTCTTATTGACAAGAATGTTGGAAGTAGAGTTATTGTGACAACCCGTAACATGGATGTGGCTAAATCCTCTTCACTGGATGGTGAAGTGTATGAACTGGATCCTCTCTCTGACAAGGACTCCAGAAGACTTCTTTGTAAAATGATATTTAACGAAGATGATGGAATTTATTCTGACATGGAAGAGGTAACAATGAAAATTTTGAAGAAGTGTGGAGGGATACCATTAGCTATCATTACTATTGCAAGTATGTTGGCTAGTATGCCCAAAACAAAGTATGAATGGTATGGTGTGTACAATTCCATGGGTTCTGGACTTGAAAAAGACAAGACATTGGATAATATGAGAAAGATATTACATCTTAGTTATAGTGACATGCCTTCCTATCTAAAGCCTTGTTTACTGTATCTAATCATGTTTCCTGAGGATTACAATATTTCACGAGGTGACTTGGTGCGGCTTTGGGTAGCAGAGGATTTTGTTGATGGAAAAAAGGGGAGCAATTTATATGATACTGGAAGAAGGTACTTCAATGAGCTTGTTAATAGAAGCATGATTCAGCCAACTTACATCAATAGAGTGGGTGTTCCACAAGCTTGTAGAGTACACGATATGATACTTGATCTCATCATTTCTCTTTCGGCACAAGAAAATTTTTCCGTCATAGATGAAGGTCTACGCCTAAAATCAACAGTCTGCAAGATTCGACGAATGTCGCTGCAGGGTAAAGTAGATGGAAACCGAGAAAATAGCAAGAAAGAACAAATGATACTGCCAACAACAGTAAATATATCCCATGTCAGGTCACTGATTGTTCTTGGTAACGCAGTTAAAAATTGATGCAACCTTTGTCAAGGTTTTCATTTCTTCGTGTTTTATGTTTGAAAAATGTTCCTAGTAGGATTATTCATCCCAAGGATCTAGGGAGTTTGCAGCACTTGAGATATCTGGAATTAGGTGGTGAGGTTGAACCAGGGCTTCTAGAAGGAATTGGAAACCTAAAGCTTTTGAAGACATTGGATTTATGGGGCCCGTCCATAAAAGAACTACCAAGCAGCATTGTTCAGCTACAAGGACTTGAACATCTATTACTGGATAGGGGTTTTCAGCTGCAAGGACTTGAACGTCTATTAGAGGATAGGAATAGAGGAGGGTTGAAGCTTCCAGATGGAATTGGTAATCCGACTTCCCTTCAAGAGCTGTCAGTGCTCGATGTGAACAAATCACCAAACACTCTGGCTGAGCTAGGTAAACTTACAGAACTACAGACCCTCACAATAAAAGGAATTAATGATAATGAGAGTTATATGAAGACTTTTCTGGAGACTCTATCTAATCTACACAACCTTCGGACTCTTTAATTTTATGGTACGGGTAGACTCTTTACGGGTGGACCCAGTTCCCTAGATATCATGTCCGATCAGTGGAGGGGGCCTGCACATCTACAAAGCTTTAATGGGGACGAAATCTTCTCTGTGTTGCCAAGGTGGTTTTCCACCCTCTCTGAGCTCTCCTCCTTGTCCATCAGGGTCAAAGTGATAAGACAGGTTGATCTCCAACTGCTTGGAGCTTTACCCGTTCTACGTTTGCTTAGATTAGAAGTAGTTCCTACTGGCACCACTGTAGAACGGCTGGTCATTGGAGGTGATCGGTCCTTCCGTTCTCTAGCAGAGTTTAAGTTTATGCACTTTTCAAGATGCTGGCTGGTGTTTGGACAAGGAGCGATGCCAAAGCTTCAATGGCTTGAGTTACACTTTGAAGCGCGGAAGAGAGAAGGTGGTGGTATTGATGTTGGCTTGGAGAACCTCACGTCCCGTAGACATGTCACCGTCACAGTTGACTGTGACGGAGCCAGGGCCAGGGAGGTGGAGGATGTCGAGACCAGCATCCAGGATGCAGTTGACAACCACCAGAACCATCCGACTCTCCAGCTGTCAAGACGTTTCGATGATATGATGAAAGAGGATGAGAACAAAGATGTAAGTGAGGTTTCTGCAAAGATGAGAACATATCATTGCCAAGAATAAAGGTATTTACAAATAAAAAACATACGCTTTCTAGAACATAAAGATTCATTTGTCAGCCAATTTCAACACCTAGTAAATGCAAATATTTAGCAATTAAAACACAAAAGGAAATTGCAAAAGCTTTCTTCTCAAATGCAAATTTGCTTTTCAGGAATTAGATGGCAACAGATTAGCAATCAGGCGTCCGTATCGACAGCATGTGACGCGCCGGGAACAAGAACCACTACGTGAGAAACACAGATTTGTAATGGGCACGGATGGCCCTTCCGTAACGGGCCTAGCAACCGTTACTATTATCGGGTTACAAATGACAGTATAAAGGTAACGGGCGCATGCCCGTTACACAGAGCACATAATCGTAACGTGCTCTAAACCTGGCCCGTTACAAAAAGCTGTGACCCATAACACAAACTTGAGTTTTCTGTGGGCCCACAGAGCAAAATTGTAACGGGTGTCTGTCAAACACCGTTACAAGTACTTATATTTTGTAACGCCATGCTAACAAAGACCGTTACCTTTTATAATATAGGTAACAGTAGTTGTACGGAGCCCGTTACAATATGTGGTTACCCATGACCAAAGAGTGTCTTACATGGTCCCACTTGTCATATTTGGTAACGGTCAACTTGTGAAACCTGTAACCATAGATTTATATAGGTAACACGCATTTAGGAAAGCCTATTACAAACAGGTGTTACCCATAACCAAAGCGTCTTTTTCTGGTCCCACTGGTCAGATATGGTAACGGTTGTCAACATAGGCCCGTTACTGAAATAGAATATAGGTAACCATTGTTTTGTAATACTCGTTACAAATAGATGTTACCATTGACCATGCGTCTCTATCTGGTCCCACTTGTCAGTTTCCGTAACGGTTTATGTTTAACACCCGTTACCATAATATTATATAGGTAACACGTCGTTTTGGTGCCCGTTACCTATTATGTTTTAGGTAACGGGTTTTATTTGATGCCCGTTTCAAGCTCGGTGGTATTTGTAAGTCGTTTTAGTTAATGCCCGTTACACATATATCTGCCACCCCAGCATTTGCCGCTTTTCTGGCTGCATCCTGAAACCAGTCAGGATTTGGCAGCCACCAGCAGACATCAGAGATCACACAACAAGCACATACACATCAATCACACATATATATACACTTCAAGCACATACATAGATACACATGTACACATCATCAAGTTACACATGTACACATGTACACTGCTGGTTTCAAGTTACAAGTATCAAGTTTAAAGGACACAGATTCTGAGCATCTAGAATGAACTCACGCGGCGGCATCTGCTGTAGGATCATAGAAGCAGCCCTTTGGGTCGATGATCTCCTTAAGAATGAATTCGGCCAACATCCCTTGGACCATCCTTAGTGCATTTTGATCTGCCTGTTTGCTTGGTTTGTAATCCTGCATAATACAATTATTGAGAATACAATTAAATATCTGTTTCTGAATTGAAATGCAGAATGTCAGAGACAAGGCTGATCAGTATATATACTTACAGAAGCCTTTTTCACATTGCACATGTCACACAGTAGCTCGTACATGTTAAATGCAACATAGAATCCACATGCCGTGCTCCCCGACGGCTGCTGAGCGCACTGCATGAAGAAGGTACAAAAATGACAAAGTTAAGGCGGTACAAAACACATATGAAGGCACTTTTAAAGAAAAATCGGGTTGTTACCGGGATATCTGTCTTGTGTGTGAGTTTAGGTTTGTTTTTTTATTTTTTTTTCATCTTAGGATCAATGTACTCAGAATAGGCCCTGCACGATCAGCGATATTGATTAGAAACATTAAGAGATGGAATTTTTGTGAACAAAACCTACAATATACTTACCAGTTGACAACAGTTACTACATCCTTGAACTTTCGCAATGGAAAACCTTTAGAAGAATCCAAATACCAGACCACATTCCACTTCATCGCAATGATGACCAGTACCCAGTGGCTACCGGTGTTGAAGGCACTGACCACGTAGTCGTGATTCATAGCCTTTTTAATTGCTTGAATCACATCATTGCTCTTGAATTGAACCACTGTAGCCGAGAAAATTTGTGGGTCCAAAAAGCCAACATTGCATTTCATCTCCTCAGCTAGTTTCATCATTTTCCTACAAATAAACAATTTCTTAGCATGAGCTTGTTTGTAAAGAATTAAAGATTTTTTTTGATTGAAGGGACTTACAATGTCCAGCAGCTCAACAAGCCAACATCCAAACTGTCCAAGTTGAAAAGGTCATACAAGTCATTGAATCCTACTGTCAATTGCAATTCACCGTCAGTATCAAAGAAGGATGCAGGCACCTTTGCAGAAATTTCAGTAGTACCAAGCATACTTTTTTGCATGACAAAAGCATGCAAGCCTTCACAACTTTCCCCAGCAATCTTTAAAGCCTCTTCTGACAACATAGGCTCACCAGGCTTGTATTTTGGATTAGCCATAGTCCAAGCAGCGCCAACGTCCATTTTTCTAGTCTGATGTTGGTCCATCTGCTGCTGTTGTTGTGGCTTGTGCAGCTGCGTTGTTTGGTTGAGCTGCTGGGTTGGAGTTTGGCTGAGCTGCTGCTGATTGGTTGGAGTTTGGCTTTCTATTAGCTGCTCCGACTCATTTTCATGCTGATGTGGCCCCATTTTATTTTCAGGCTGCTGGCTGAGGTGCGGCTTCTGATGAGCCTCCTTTTGCTGACGCGGAGCTAAAGTAGCTCCATCTGAACCTATACAAGCATTCTCTATTGATGTTGCTGTAGAGTTTGGATCTCTAGACCTGGGTGGTACAAGAATTCTCTGTCTTGGCCACTGTATGCGTTGCAAGAGAGAATCACCTATGGTTATGATTTCATCCCCTACTGGGATAGGAAGTTTGGTGTGCCTTGCATTGGGCCACACGTAAGTAGGTTGCACCACTGCATACCCACTCTGGACCGGTACTGTATGGCAAGATTGTTGATTTGGATAGACAGTGGCTAATGCGAGCTCCATGTCACATCCGCCGCAATCCACAAGACTGCACTTAGTTTGCTCTGTCAGCTGCTCTATTGTGTCCGGCTCATCAGGTGGTGGACCATCATTTTGGTCCTCGTCAATGTGCAAATCCTCCTCACACCTACTGTTGTTTCCAGTTTGGGTGAGGCACAGACCATCCGGTATGTGCACGCCTGCAACTCTCAGCAACTCCATAACTCTTGTGATTGCTTCACCAATGATCTCTTCCTTGTCCACATCAGACCTCCTCCTCTTTTTCTTCCTGTACATTCCAGCACACTCTTTTCCAAACCCTTTACCCCAGCCAAGTGAACTTGACACGCCTCGCACCCGTCCTCTATGCTCTGGATTCTCAAGTGCCTCAGTAAGAACATCATTCTCCCTAACCCCGGTGAAAGAACCATCGCTAGCTTGAGCTGCAATTCTTTTCACCTTATCTGCTACTTCCGCCACCAGAGGGGAACTGAATGTTATGTTCCCGCTTTCACTAGTGGCCTTCCCTGACCTTGCCTGCAGATATGGCCTCGAACGTCCAGGAAATTGCTCCCAAGGGTTCTCCTTTCCTTCTGCAGCTAGCTTTGTATCCACCTCCTCCCACTCTTTCCTTTTACCATGATAACCTTTTCTGCCCATCTTGTGTGGCTTATTGTGCTTGGCTCTCTTCTCTTTCATCTCCTGGCTCACATGGTCAAACAATGGATAATTGGTTGTCTCCACAAACTCCTCCCAGTCTTCCTACTTTAAAAAGGGATGCTTCTCATAGGGAAGCTCGTCTTGCCAAACAAAATCTACTCTTAAATGCGACTTGAATCGCCGCTGCAAACTCGCAATCTCTTTCATAGCTTCCTTAAATGCTTTATCGCGAGCAGTTGTGGACAGATCAGCTGGGTACTCTAGCTTTTCCTCCAAAACAGTGAACATATCTCTCCTCTGTTCTGGTGTGAGATCCTCAGCATTTGTGTTGATTGACACCCTCTCCCGGGCAATGAGGCCACAGACCGTAACGAATCTTTTCCTCGCCGCATCTGGGGTAGGCCAACCATCATCATCAAGTCCAGTTGAAGTCACTTTGTCCTCTGTCCATTTGGTTTGTGTCCGTGACTTGCGTGCTCAAGTGCTACTCCCAGTAGTTTGTGAGGAGTGAGCCTGTGAAGCAGCTGCATTGTTGAAATTTGCATCATTTGACTCAGGTGCATTGTTGCCCTGTGTACCAGGTTCACTATCACCAGTGGAACTTGGTGATGAGGCCGACTGCATAGATTATATACAAGTGTGTCAGTAGAGCAACATAAGTAAGGCTGCAAAGCATCAATAATTATATAATAGTTGGGGACAGGTACTAACCATTTTGACAGTGGCAAGCAGTGATTATATATCAAAGCAATGACAGTGGCAAGAATAGGATAGAGCAATCAGTTAGTATAATTATGACAGGAAAAATACTACACATCAAGACAACAGCAAAAAGGTGGTGAGATATGAAATAAAGAGACACCCCTAAACAACTAAACCACAGCCAAAAAAATTGTTGTTCTTTTCAATTGCAGATGAGGACTGCTAATCCTATGTGAAATGACCCTAAACAACAACAAAATAGCATGTCTCCCTAATAGCATAAAAATTGAAGTGGCATTTCTCTCTAATATAGGCAATTTCTAGGTTCTGTAACTAATATAGGCAATTTCTACCCAAAACCACATCAAAGTGGCATTTCTCCCTAGTAGCACAAAAATGTCTAACTAGTTCGTGTAACTAATATGGGCAATTCCTACCCAAAACCACAGCAAAGTAGCATGTGAGAGCAGAAACTGTGAACACGTTCACTAATGCATCATCCCTAATCATTCAGTAGGACACTTTCACTCCTCATGAAGTCACTGCTCAGTAGTTGGCCAAATTGGATCATTTTAGACTCTAAAATTGGAGGAAGGAACCCTTACCTCTGTCGCGAGGTGGCTGTGTCGCGTCGTTGCCTGAGGTGGCCGGGTCGCCGTCGCCGGGATGCGTCGTCGGCGGCAGGAGCCGCCTCGCCGTTGTCACGGCAGGAACCGCCTCGCCGTCGTCAAGGCAGGAGCCGGCTCGCCGTCGTCATGGCAGCAGCCGCCTCGCCGTCGTCACGCCAGCAGCCGGGTCGCCGTCATCACGCCAGGTGCCGCCTCACCGGCGTCGGGTCGGGTTAGGGTTTCAAACAATAGCTGCGACGGCGCGAGGAGGAACAAAGTGGAGGAGAGGTGCCGGGAGGAGAAGGCGAGTGGCACGGAGGAGTAGGGCAGGAGCTGAGTCGCGCGGAGGAGGAGTGCAGGGCCAGAGGAGGAGAGCAGCGGCGCCGGAGGAGGAGGAGAGGAGGGCGGCGGAGGAGGAGAAGAGAAGAGGATTTGATTTGGTTCGGCGTCGGAGAAGTGGTTTGTTTTGGTCTACAGACGCTAACGCGTGGGCCCGTGGCCAAGGCATGCAAGGCAGTTCCAAAATTTCGACCGGCTGGCGCCTACGGTTTGATTTGGCCAGTGACGCTGATGCGTGGGCCCGAAATCATTTTTTCAAACTAAAATTTGAACCTTCAAATGCCTAAGCTACTTTAGTTCAAAAATTCAAAAAAAAAATGTTTCTGGAAAGATAAAAACAGAGGTAACAATCGAAGATATGGATCACCCTTGGATCTGCTATGTTTTGTTCACAACTCAAAAAGAAAAACAGCCCAAATTGAATGTTCCATTAATTTAATAGTTCAGAAAACAGCCCCTAAAAATTCATTAAAAATGTCAACAATTCATCATTTGACATATAGTATTTGAATAAAATAACATAATTCATAGTTGTGTAATAAGAATGTAACTTACTTTACAATATGATGCATCTTGTATAAATTAATTTGATATAACAATTTTAATAACATCTTAACTTGGTCTAAAAGTTCTACAAATTGATGTGGCAACATAATTTCGGTCCCTAAGCTTTACATAAAAATTTCAAATGGATTCGATGAAGGAAGAATACGCATTGTGTACAAATGCCTACATCTTCAACATAGTTCCATGCAATGTTACTCCAACATTGAAGTCTTCCATACTTTACCACATGTTCGAACTCGTATGCATGTCAAATTTCTACATAACCTTTTCCTCACCTTAATATTGCAAAATACGATGAAGTACAAGGTAATGGTAGTGTCAAACAAATGTGTTTTCTAATATCTATTTAGGTCAAACAAGGTCAGGTATAGAAATAGAATCTGATAAATTGAATATGTACTTGAAAGCATCATTAATGGAAGGAGGATGATTTTAGAAAAATTCAGGAAAAAAAACATCGAATTTGGATTCCGTATGACCGAGTAATACCAGTTACAAATTTTAATTGTAGATTAAAAGGACAAATGGCAACCGGGGCAATAGAACTGGGCCAATCGCGTGCTGCCACCTGGCCCCGAGGCAACCGCACGATGCCACCTGGCCCGAAGCGTAGAACTAAGTAAAAAAAATAGAAAACTCAGTACAGTGCAACAAACAACGAAGTGGCGGAGTGGTAGTGCTTGAACCTTATGAAGTGCTGGTCTCGGGTTCGAATCCCCCCACTGACACTCTTTTTTGGAGGTTTTTTTTCGGTCGACAAAACATCAAAAAATTTGGGTGCGCTGCCCTGATTTGAACCGCGGCCGACCTGATCCACACTGAAAAGCCTTTCCGCTGTGCTATGCGAGTAAGTTCATTTAGTCAGCAGTTTGAAATGTATCTATACAAATAGTAACTGTATTGGTAACGGTCACATTAATGCCCGTTACCAATGCTCTCGGCCAGACTCTATAATCCACACCCTGCAGCCTCTGGACCCCTTCGCCTCTTCCTCTTCCTCTTCGTCTCCCTCGATCCCTCCGCCTCTTCCTCTTCCTCTTCCTCTCCTCATCGTCTCCCTCTTCATCTCCGGTGGCGATGTCTCCCCGCAAGCGGCGTGCTTTGGTCGCCCTGCAACTCCGGGAGGACGGCCGTTGGATCCCAGGGAAGAAGCCAGGCACGGCATACTCGAGCGCGGGGAAGAAGGCGGCCGCGAGGACGAAGGCCCGCGCGGGGAAGAAGGCGGGCGCGGGGACGAAGACCTGCGCGGGGAAAGCGGCCGCGGCTACGGCGGCCGCGGGGACCCCTCCTGCCGTAACCCCCAAGGTGGAGGTGACCAAAGAGGAGCCGGCGCCGGGACCCCTCCTGCCCTACCCGCCGGGCTTCGGGCCCAAGGTGGAGGACGGCGGCGCTTCCCACTCCACCCCACCGCCGCCGCCGGCCGCTGTGGGGAAGGGCCCTTCCAACGCGTCTTAGGTAATCCTTGCAACGAAATCTACAAGTTTTGTTAGATGCAAATCATCAGAATCTGTCCATAAATGTTTTGGTAGTTTAGTTCAGTGGCTAGGCTTGATTTTTGGGTATGTTAATCTTAGTGTTGTTAGAAACACCTGGTAAAAATATGAACTCTATTTGAACTCGTTTACTTACTTAAATGGTAAAGATTCTTAAATCTACTAGTGAACTTCATATATTAATGCTGGTAGACCTAGTTATAGTTTAGCTCTGAAATTTTTACTGGATGAACATGTTACTGAGATCTTGCTGATATATAAGTTAGAGAATTTTTAGATCTTGTTTGCCATATATTCTGTTTAATGTTTGTTTGATGAACTTAATTCATGGTATTTAGTTTCTGTGTATGGAAAAATCTAGATTTAATTCATGGTATTTAGTTTCTGTTTGATAAACTTTGTCTTGCAGGTACCTTTTGATCAGATGACCATCATACAGTTGCACAACACTTTAGCAGACTCACATGAGAGGGTGGTGGAACTTCAGGATGAGCTTGCTGGGGAGAGAGGAAGGAAGAAGGCCATTGAGCGTGCACTGAAAGCAGCGATCAAGGCTCAGAGAGGTGGCAGAAACATCTAATCCACCAGGCCTGTTTTCATTTTGGTTTGGATTCCAATGGCCATGTATGATTTTGGTAGACTGTGTAATGGCCATGTTCTTAGGCTAGAGGTTGACCAAGGCACACTGAACTGGTCCATGTCTGTGTGTGCCTCATATACTTTCTAATTGCCCATGTTCTAAGGCACACTGATTTTGTCCATTTCTATGTGTGCCCAATTAGTCATGTGCTCCTGCTAATATATATATGTACTTGTGAAAAACTGAAGGGTCTGTGTGTGTGTCTATATATATGCCCATTACCAATGACCAACTTCACAATGCAACAGACAGAATGTAACAGACTGAATATTACCAAGTCAAGCATGTGATCTGAATATTACCAAGTCAAGCATGTCCGAATATTACCAATCACCTATCACCATGTCTGAATTTACCACATCATATATTACAAATGGATTCAAAAATCACCAATTCACATCATATATTACAAATGGATTCAAAAATCACCAATCCACATCATATATTACAAATGGATTCAAAAATCACCAATCCACATACAAAGTCAACAAAAAAGGCTCAATTTCCACAATACATACATCAAGCTTGCTTTTTCCTTGCTTTATGGACTTTGATAGTTTCCCGATGGTCGCGTCGCAAGTATGGTGTTTTTTCATCTGCCAAGAGTCGGGGCACGTATGGCATGTCAAAGGAAGGAATTTCATCAAATTGGTTGTATTCCTCCTCCTCAACAACATTTTCAACCCCAACAATCCTTTTTTTCCCAGGCATAACCAGATACCAGTTTTTCTTTGCAAGGTCGGGTACATAGAACACCTGCTGCACATCCTTTGCGAAGACAAACGGTTCATCTCTGTAACCAAAAACTCGTAGATCAACACTAACAAACCCATATTTGTCCTCGGTCACACCTTTCTTCCCATTGACCCATCGGCACCGAAACAGGGCTACCTTCAATCCAACATAGTAAGTTCCCATATCTCCTCTATCTGACCATAATATGTGTCTGTCTCCATGTTGTTGTCGACGACATCAACACGCACACCACTATTTTGATAGATGCTCTTGGCATCCTGGGCCATGGTGTAGAAAGTGTATCCATTGATATCATATGCTTGGTATGTTGTAATAGTGAATAATGGCCCCGCTGCTAGTTTTCTTATCTCATGATCGGTTATACCAGTGCTGCCTTTTTGGACATAATCTCGAAACCAAGTGTTAAAGCCTTGCATGTGCTTCTTTGCAACCCAAGCCTCGTTTCGATTAGGATTACCTTCACGTAGGTGTCGCAAATGCTCATTGACATACGGTGTAACTACGTCGGTCTGTTGTAGCACGATGAAATGAGCCTTGTTGAAGGAATCTCGACCAGGAGTGATTGAGTTTTTGCCCAAGGTCCCAACACCTGCAAGCCTACCTTCATGCCGTGAATGAGGCACACCAATGGGGTTTTGGGGGTCCATATAACCCATGGCCCACTCCACTGCTTCGATGGTACCATAGCCACGAACCATGGCTCCCTCAGGAAAAGACCGGTTATGTACCAAAGATTTGAGGAAGCCATAGAACCTCTCATAAGGAAACATTTGATGAAGGTAAGATGGGCCAAGGTAGAAGATCTCCTTCGCAAGATGTGCTGTTAAATGGACCATGAGATCAAAGAATGTTGGTGGAAAAGTAGCCTCAAGCAAGCATAGGGTCTCAAAATGCCTTTTTTGTAACCTCGATAGTGCATCCACGTCAATCACCTTCTGTTCTATCGCATTGAAGAAAAAGCACAAGCTCATGACAGCCTCGTGAACCAGTACTGTCTTGATACCTCTAAGTGCAATAGGCAGAAGAGCTGTCATCAACACATGGCAATCATGAGATTTCATCAAGTGGAAATTCATTTTCATGTCCTTCACCATCACTATCCTCTTGAAGTTCGATGAGTAACCTGAAGGTACTTTCAAACCATGCAAAAACTTGCAGAATTCTTTTCTCTCCATCTTTGACAATGTGGTTCCAGCTACAGGAAGGACCGTCCCCGTGTCTGTTTCCTCTGTATAGAGCTCCGGCCTAATGCCCATATCTTTCAGATCCTCCCTTGCATTTTCATGATCTTTTCCTTTGCCCCTCTATTGTAACAATGTTCCACACATGCTCTCACACACATTCTTCTTGATGTGCATGGTGTCAATCGAATGACGCACATCCAACAGCTGCCAATACTCTAGCTCCCATAATATTGATTTTTTGTTCCACATCCCCTGCTCCTCTTCTTCTTCACCATCTCGCTTCTTTCTTTTGCCAAGGATAGCATCCTTAGGTAATTCCTCAATAGTTTTGATGTCTTTGACTTGCAAGTGGACCTCCATTCCAGACACATGCTGAGGCGCCATTCGATTCTCCTTTTCCCCATCAAACTGACAATCCATGTCCAGGTATGGATGTTTCTTATGGAGGAAATGACGGTGCCCCCAAAAAGACGAATTTCTTGGACTTTCTCAACCACAATGAGCAGGTTTCATCTAAGCAGTGGGGGCAAGCTTCACCTTTCTTTTTACTCTGCCCGGAGAGGTTGCGATGAGCGGGTTGTCATTGATGGTGGTGAACAACATGGCGTGCAACGTAAAGTCCTTACGCTCAAACTCATCCCAAACATCCTTCACACCAGGCTTCCAAAGTGTCTGCAGGTCATCAATCAAGGGCCTCAAGTACACATCAATACGGTCACCAGGTTGCTTTGGCCCCGAGACCAAGATTGACAACATCAAGTATTTACGTTTCTTGCAGAGCCATGGTGGAAGGTTCAACAATGACAACACGACAGGCCAGGTGCTATGCGTTGAACTCTGATTACCGAATGGGTTCACCCCGTCTGTGCTCATAGCGAACCGAATGTTCCTGCAATCTTCTTCAAACTAAGGAAAGTGGGCATCAATGTTACCCCACTGTGCTGCATCTGCTGGGTGCCTAAGCTTGCCATCCCCGGTCTTGTTACGGCCTTCCTTATGCCAACGCAAGAGTTGGGCCTCCTTTCGTGTGCCAAACAAGCGTTTCAAGTGGGGAATGAGTGAAAAATACCATGCCACCCTCACAGGACCCCCTCTGTTACCCTTCCTGCCTCTGATCTCCACGGGCTCGTTCCCGTCCTCAGCATTATTATCTCCGCCATCTTTTGTCCTCTTGAAACGACCGAACCCACACTTAGGGCAATTGTCAAGGTCCTCATACTCTCCACGGAACAACACACAACTGTTCTTACATGCATATATTCTTTCCACCTCTAAAACCAAAGGACAGATTATCTTCTTAGCCTCATAGACAGAACCGGCCACTTGGTTTCCCTCTGGTAGCATGTCTTTTAGCAGATCCAATAGTTGTTTGAAACTTTAGTCGGTCCAACCATGACTTGCCTTAAGCTGCAGAAGTTTGAGATCACCAGAAAGCCGAGAGTACTTGTGACAACCAGGGTATAGGGGTTTCTTTGAGTCTTCGACGAATTGCTTCAGCCTCGATAATTCTGAAGATGTGTACACGCCCTGAAACTCAACATCTCTCAACATTTGATCAACATTGTTCACACGAGGCAGTAAATCATCATAGTTGAAACCCGTAACTTCTTGGTCAGTCATTTCCTCAGGCTACATCACGCCCGGTGGGATTGCTTCATCTTCCTCAAAGTCATAATTGCCACATTCTTCTTCTCCTATAATAATGACAAATCAAAGAGTTAATCCATTATGCTCTACCCTGTAACAATGAGAAATCAATGAGTAAAGTCAATAGTTACTCGTTTCACCTTCATTATGGACTTCAGCATGGCGTCGCGCTACATCTTCATTAAGGCATCCATCTTCGTCTTCATTAAGGCCTTCCTCACCATGTTTGTTCCAACACATGTAATTCTTTTTGAATCCACGTGTGATCAAATGATAGAAAATGTTGTCCCGTTGTCCAAACTTCTTCTGGTTCAGACAGTCAACACAGGGGCAATGCATTGAAGGCACACCCCGATTTCTCATGTCCGCCTCTGCTTGAGCAAGGAAACCATTAACCCCACTTAGGAAGGTCTCCCAAACTCGTGGCTGACTGTACATCCATGTCCGATCAACCGCCATCTACAAGATGTTTTGTTCATTTCATATTGGTCAAATTTGTACTATGAAACAAAGTGTTACAAAGGCTTTAGCAAAAACTTGAAAACATGGATCAACAAGAGTATTTTGGTTGTATTTGATAAATATTTATTCTACTAGAGGTTTGCCAACTACTTGGGAGGATAAATATTTACATACCCTCTCAATGTGCTGCTGTAGGAGCGGCGGGGAGGGAACATGGTGGCGCGACGGAGCCACGTGGTGGAGCCAAGCTGCCGTAGGGGTCGCCGGTGGAGCCAAGTGGAGCAGAGGCGCCGGCGGGGTCGCCGGTAGAGCCAAGTGGAGCCAACTCGCAGTAGAGGCGGCCCGAGGTCGCAGCAGAGGTGCCGGCGGCGGTCGCAGAGCAGAGCAATAGCGGTCGATGGTCTGGGCGAGCAGAGGCACCGCCGGCGGTCGCAGAGCAGAGCAGAGGCGCCGGCGGGCGCAGCAGAGGAGCAGCGCGGCGGGCGCTGGTGGTGGTGGAGCCGGAGTGCGACCAGTCGTAGCAGAGACACCGCCGGTGGGCACAGCGGCGGCAGTCTCAGCGGCGAAGGACAGCCGGCGCCGGGTGGACGACGCCGGCGATCGAGAGGCTATAGTGCTAGAATGATGCCGCACGTCAATCATTGCTACAGTGCTCCACCTCAATCATTGCTAGACAATTTGTAACGGGCGTTGAGAAACATACGTAACGGGTTCTCTCCCACGTTACGAAAATAAGACATCGGTAACGGCCATAGCAGACCGTTACTCATGTCAGTGCCATTCGTAACGGGGGTTAAACCAACCGTTACACATTTTGGTATTTTTAGTAACGGTCTTTAACAAACCGTTACTGATAATGTCCCCATTCGTAACGGTTGCGTGCAGATACCGTTACGGCCCAGAATCCAGTAACGGTCTTTACTTACGACCGTTACTATTGTTGATTATTAGTAACGGGCGTTGTGGTGGCGTGGTCGGGCTGGGCCCTGCCAAGATTATTGGTAACACGCGTTGTTTGTGGTCCGTTGCAGTTTTACTTCTTTGTAACGGGCTTCTAGAGCCCGTTCCTAATGCCGTGTTACCTATTTGAGGTTTTCACGTAGTGAACTAAAGGTATGTTGCATGACAGTTTCTGCAAATTGGTGTCGCTGGATTTGGACTGCAATCATGATGAGGCTTCTTTTCAGAACAAAGGTGCCCCGACAAGGACGATGGAAGGTTTAGAGAACACGACCAGGGATGCACTTGGCAACGACACAAATCATTCAACGCGTCTGCTGTCAGTAGAGTATGGATTTTCTAAGGCGCAAGATGACGACAGCAAATATGAACGTGAGGCTTCAAAGCAATGGAGGTTAAAAATTTGTCCCTAGTATTGAAGTGCCATGTATGCCTGCTCATTTGTTACTTTTTCATCGACGTGGTTCCTTGCTTCTCCTTTTGCAGAGAAGTCCTTGAGCTGTCAAGAGATTTTGAATCGTTGACGGCAAAGGATGAAAAGAGTGGTGCAAGTGAGGCAGGCCATGATGCCGGAGTCCTAGAGGACCTGCCAGCCCAGCAATTCTGCCTGGGAAGCTGGATCGGCTCTACTACTATGCCAGGAACCAGCAGATCAACCAAGAGGCGACGCAAGCCTGCAGCCGAGCTGATCCGTCGCAAGGTAGCTACGTCGAGACCATGCCACGGGTCTCTGCTGGCTGCACCTCAGACGCCGTCAGTCGCTGGTCCATCCACCAGTGATATGGGTGTCTTCGGATCATCTGCTGTTACACACCTCACCAGTCTACAGTGTCCAGCGCTGCCACCCACCACTCCTTGTTCCATGTACACCTTCATGGCCACCGCTTGTCCGCACCTGCACCTGCCGTCGACGGCAAGGACAAAGGACGAAAATGGAGCAGATGAAGAAGGTATCAAACGTTCTTTCTAATAAGTTGCTAACGTATATCCACCATTGATTTACCACGTGTATTTTCTCTTTGGTTTGCTGATGTATATCTGCACCATCGGTTTCTCTATTGTTGTTACAGTGTCATATGACTAGGCGTCAGTTGGGACTTGCTAACTGTCAACGACAAAAGGGAAGGTAAGAAATTTGTTTCCCATAAATTCCCACGCATGTATAGTTTGTTTGTTACCTTCTTTCTTGTATAAATTTCTAACATGCGTATCCTTGCTTCTGCTACTGCAGTTAAGCCTGGTGTCCGTTTGGGACGGGCAGCCTTCAGAATTCGATTCTTAGTCCTCCATAATCCAAATTTTTTCCTGAAACAAAAGCGATAGCTAATCATAATCCTTCTTTGGTGTCCTCCCCTGTTTCTGTTTCTATTGCTCTGCTGCTTCCGTTATTGTCCATCGCTAACCTGCTTTGCAGAACAATCTAGTACCTCTTTGCAGCAGCATCCCCCCCCCCCCTACATTGTTCCCGTCCTCGTTTTTTCCACGCAGGTTTCTGAGTCATTCGATCAGTTACTCCAATTCCAATTTTGCACTACAATATTTCACTTCCGCTACTAGCGTTTATCTGTATTGTTTGTCTCGCACTAAATATTCTTCTAGAAACTAAAACATCCCGTTCTGTTGCGCCTCCAAATGTTTGTTCTTTCTTTCCTTTCAATAAAAAAATGCTCTATTATGAATGAAAAAAAAACATCTTCCATTGTTATAAAAAATACCAAAAATAGACTTCTATTATGCTTTTCGGTGTCATGCTCCCTTTGAACAAACAAAAACCTCTCTCTCTCTCTCTCATTAAATTATACATAATAAAATAACCCTTTGTCATGCTTCCAAAGTCAATCCCCACCCGTAAACAACAAAAACCCTGTCTTTCATTTCCTTTCTGTTTCTATTGCACAAGCAGTCAAGCGCCGATATAACTGTCTTGCAGCCCAGGCCAATATCTTCCTGCATCATCAGCCCACTATCACGTCCTCTTAGTTCATTGCCTGATTCTCCGATAAATATTGATACTACCTGCTCGACATCAGCTTGTTATTTTGAGTCTTCCAATCAGTCACTGTCATTCTGTTACTGCACTTTTCGGATTTCTCCATATTTTATTTCTTGGTCTTGTTTAGTTCTCCGCTTGAACAAAAAATTCCCTCTGTTATGCATGAAAAATAAATCAACCCTTGCTGTCATTAATAATGCTACTTTGGTGTTCTTGAAAAATAATCCCCTTGTTATCTTAAAAAAAACTCTTTGTAATGCTTAAAGACTAAATCTATCCGTTCTATCTTCCACCTTTAAGAAAATTAAAAAACCATCATGTGTTCGTGAAAACTGACCGTCACCCTCACACCCAACCACCACTATGAATATCAATGAAAAACATATTCACATGCTTCATAATTTGGTTCCTTCCTTTATGTCCTTTGGATGTATTGAAAAAGCATTTGTCATGCTGCTGCTCCAACATATTCATCTAATTTCTCTTCCGACCTGGGCTTCATGTTGGATGCATTTTCCACCCATTTGACTTTTCTTGGTAAGTTCCCCCAATATTTTCCTGTCACATTTGTTTCTCAATACCTCAGTGATCACATTTCCTTTGGTTATATTATGTTTAAATGACTGAAATGTTTGATACAGTATGCAACAATTACCAGTAGTATATGGATTTACTGTGCTCAAGTTTTAAATATTATACTTATGAATTCGGCCTCTTATTTATGACAAATTCGGTGTTTATTTGTGTTATTTGGGGAAGTGTAGTTTTGTTTTGACCATCTCTCTCCTTAATACAAAAATACGCAGCTCTCCTGCATGTTCGAGAAAAAAATTTCTGTACTGTTTTACTTTTATTAGCCCCAGAAAACTGGATTAAATAACTCAACAAGAAGTTGAATTGAACAATAATTTGATATAAAATAGTCACTGGTGCAATGCCTGACTCAACTTCTTTCGGACTAAAGTCTCTGTTCTTGTAGCTTTGTATCGCAATTTCGTAATTATATGTACAAGTGCAAAAGCAAACGACTTTCAAATTTAGCATTGTAAATATACTATATACTTTATTCATGTAGATGTGTTATTACATTGAAAGTATATACTACATCCATTTTTAAGTATACGACACCATTGGCCTTTTTCCATTCATTTGACTTTGCAACTTCTCTATAAATATTTTTATAAATAGATAAATCTATAAGTCAAACAAAAAGTACATTGATGATAAATCTAGTATTACTTATTTTACGTTAACTAACTAATTGAACAAGTAGATATTGTTGGTCAAAATTTAAGAAAAAGTCAATTGTGTCACATAATTAAGAATGGAGGTGGTATATTGGAGATATTATTTGAAATTTCAAAGCTCCAGCATTTTTGTCTATTGCAGAGAATATGATAACTTTATACAACCCAACCCATCATATGCATTCTTATTGTGTGGTTTGAATCCATGGTTTATTTGTTTTACTTATTTTGAAAGGCTAACTATTTTGAATACGGTGAATTGGAGAAATGGTGATCCTACTTAGACATTTAGTGATATTGACTCTTTAAATATGCTTTGAAGGTCAATATTAAGTTTTCATAAAAAAAAGACCAATATTGTTTCAGAAATGAAGTTTCATCTTGTCCTTTCTTATGATCTTTTATCGAGTATTTACTCATGTAGACTCTATTCTCATAGCTAATTTCTTTCCCAGGAGAGAAACAATTATCCTGCACAATGGGCAACATTTGTAGTAGTTTTCATGAATTTATTACTTTGTTTGGGACTTGGAGTGTTCCTTATAATATGGCTTTTCCATTTAAATAAATGTGGACACGGAATTGTTACTTATGAACTTCTGTAATGAGGGCTTATGTTGTTGGTCAACTTTCGTTAACTTTGAGTTACTTTTGTTTATGGAAGGCATTTAGCATTTTAAGTATGCTTTTTCAGTATTGAAAAAACACATTATTGTTTAATTACTGGCAGACAGATTGTTGTTGCGACACCTGCACATTAATTCTACTGTTTCTTCTTTCTAAAGGCATTTATTTTCATCTAGTCTTTTTTGTCCTTGTTATAATGTTAATTTTTTATTTTCTAAAAATATTCTGGTAAAACCAAGTAAAGAATACATATTAATTAACATAAGTGCAAATGCTTCGATTGACTGTATCTCCGCCTGTTCGGCTCGCTGGGTCAGCCGCCAGCGCTGGCTGGAGTTACAGTAAAATGTGACGAGAAACACATCTAGCCAGCCAGCTACGGAGACATGCACGCGCTAGCGGCTGCGGCTGGCCCAGCCAGCGGAACGCACGGCGGCCACGGCTGATGTTCCCATACTGTTCATTTAAACAATCCCGGTAGCTTTTCTAACACTACGGAAAAATAAGAAAAAAAGGGAAAGAGAAGGGGGTTTTAGAAGGGGGTAAATGCCCAACCAGCCCACCTCTAATTCTAATTCACTCGCGCCCCTCCCTCCTCACAGACCCCTCCCCCCTCTTTCTCACGTTCTTCCCCTCTCCCTCCCCTCCCATGTCTTCCTACCTTTGAATCCAAGCTCTGTAGCACCAAATCCTTGTGGGGAAATACCAAAATGGAACGAGGAGAGTGAGAGGAGCACGGAGAGGTGTATCTCCGAGGTGGATCCGCCCTTTTCCCTGCCTTTACATTGACCTAGGGTTTGGGGAGAACCAAGGTGAGTCCGATTTTTTCCCCTTCCCTATGCTGATTAGTTGTACATGATGGAGTTTGGGTTGGATATTTAGTGGATTAGTAGGGAGGAATGATGTTCTAGTGCTTTTCTAAGATTTCAGATTCGCCACTTTTCTGTAGCAAAGTTACGTTCGCCCTGGTTTTATCCAAAATAGAACTCGCCGTCCTAGCCCTAGTTTTTATCATGTTAGCCCTTAGGTTTTTATACAAAATTATGTTTCAGCCCTCGGTTTCTTGCAAATGAGCCCCTATAACACTGTTTTTAGCATATCATTACCGTTTTAACTCCGTTTTAAGCGTTCTTGGTACCGTTTCGATCATTGTAACGCGTAGAACTTGTTTTTAGGTGTTTTACCTCTGTTTTTCATTGATTGGAGTACTGATTTAATTTATTTCCATTGTTTGCTTGTATGTGCTCGTGTTGTTTGGCGTGTTCGCGGTGATTAGACGAAGAGCCATTCGAGAACTTGCAAGATTAAGATTTTGAAGGCTTTGAGCAGCAGCAAGTGAATGAGGAAGGCAAGTATATTCCTTGATAATATTTGGTCCTACTCACATTTACTTTATGCTTGCATGCATTAAATTGATCGAGTACCTATTATCCTTATTGTTATCCATATCCTTGAATAGCCGGGGATTTCTTTATAAAAGCTTTTGGGTAGTATGGTTAGCCGCTGAACAATGGTTATGGGTGGTTAATGAAAGCTTTTACAATTGACACATGGTTTATACTATTTGATGAACATTATGATAATTTGATAATGATAATTAAAATCAACCATGGAGCGACCACCCGGGAAAACAGTGCAACCACAAGAACTATATGGCTCTAGTCTTGGTTGATTAATTAGATTTTTCTAGCTTGTTAGTAGCTTACCGAAAGGCGCAAGGGGGGGACTAGGTTCAAGAGGGGTACTCGGCCTGCCAGAGGGGTTTTTGTTACGCCTACGGGGTACGCTCGCTCTGGGGGAGGGCGCACTGGCCTAGCGGCTGAAATCTCAGCGGGCTACTACTGGTTAGGGAGTCTTTGTAAAGGCCTCGTAGTGAATCCCTGTCACTCACCAAAGGAAGTGTTTAAGGGCCTTGCAAACCCGGGCATTAAGGGAGATATGACTTGTGGGTAAAGTGTGCAACCTCTGCAGAGTGAAAACGGGTATATCAGTCGTGCTCACGGTCAAGAGCGGCTCAGACCCTCACATGTCTACTTAATGGAAATCATTGATTAATTCAGATGTTCATTTATTTCAAGGCTTATTTATTATTTCAGTATTTAAATTATTTTTATAAATGTGGGTATGGATTCATTGAAGTAGTAATGCTAGTTTAATCAATTGTTTAATTAAAATGCTTACTGCTTATTCAGCCAGCCTTATTTCTTGATATTAGCCATGCATGTCATTTATTTTTCCAATATACTTGCTGAGTACGTCATGTGCTCACCCTTGCTATATTAACACTGCTCAGACCAAGATCAATTTGAGGACTTCCCAGAGGACATCCAGGATTTCTAGGCGTACGTTCCCCCAGTCAGCTACCTGTGGAGTTGGATGGATCTACTGCTAGAATAATGCGAACTGAAACACTATTTATTTATGTTATGACATTTGGCTTGGTTTGTAATAATTAACTTCAGTACTTTATGACATTGCTTCTGTTATTCACTATTGTTGTCATATCTGAATTTGATCCTGGTGCACATATGATTTATTGCTCGGTTTATTCCTTCAAAATCGGGTGTGACAAAGTGGTACCAGAGCCGTGTTGACTGTAGGATATCAGCCTAGTTAGTAACGGCCTTTAGTTAACCATGTTCTGACCCGTAATAATGTTATTCTTGCTTTTGTTTAATTAATTCTAATCCATTGGTCATTTCTCTCCTCCTTGATGCTAATCATTGCTTATTTATTATATCCTTGTCTTGTTTATTTATCATATCTGATCATTTGTCCTATCTCTATATTCTTTTTGTACTAACTTCTCTAATTGTCCCTTATAGATGGTTCTCACTAGAAGTGCCGCCAGCTCGAGTAGCAGCCCGCTTCCCGTTGATGCTAGCGCAGATGTACCTGTTCCTGAGCCCGCACCTGTGCCTGTGCCTGCACTTGATCCTGTACCTGCTCCTGTTTCCGCACCTGCTATGGAAGACCCTGAGGAAGAGGAGGATCCTGAAGAATTTGTACCATTGGTGGACCTCACTCAAGATGATGAAGAAGAGGTGATGGATGTGGAGGAGAACCAGGTTGAGGATGATCAAGCTAAAGCTGCACAAGAGGTACCTGAAGACGCACCTGGAGCTGGACTTGGAGCTATTCCACCACCACCGCCGCCATCAACGCAACAGCCAGAGAGGTGGACCTTGCAGTATCATCATCATAGGGGCAACTACTACTTCTCTAGAGTGCTGCACATGCTATTCCAGTACCTGCACATTTCGGTGGAGATTGACTACTTGGGTAGACAGAGGACTCACCCGATGTACACCGCAGATTCTTGCGCCGAACAACATGCATGGAGGAATGACAGAGGTCACAGTTCACTATGCCATGTCAGTCAGAGATACCTATGGAGCTGGAATTAGTGACGCTGCAAGTCAGGCTTTGTCAGTGATGTGTTTCCACCGTGGAGCTTCTTTGGATAACTCCGTATGGAGACACTTCCCCAAGCGTGCTGAAGGTGACATGAGGAGCGCCATCATTGGAGTGCAGAACTTCCTGAACACTAAGATGGTTGCACATGTTGGACTCACCGCCGCGCTTCACATCCAGATGGAGTGCACCTCTGAGGAGCTGCAGGGCATCCGCCACTGGCTGACAGATGCAAGGAGGGAGAACGACACACTCAGAGCTCAGCTTCAAGGGAGAGATCCACCTAACCATGAAGATGATGACAACAGAGCCCTTTCACCGACCCGCAAGAGGACTAACTTCGGCCCTCGGCACCCCACCACCACTGTGTTGCCTTAGGAGGATCCCTATGATAGTAGTCCACGTTTAGTGTCGCTTAGTGTTAGTCGAGTCGTTTGTGAGTCGTGTGTAATGAACCTTCTAATGTGCTTGTGATTTTGTTATTTTGTTAATGGTGTGATTTGGATCTTTGTAATGATTGCGATGTGTTGTGGGGGTAATTGCCACAACGACATCGATTTGGTTAATAATAATTAGTGTTGGGTCATATCTTGGGAAATCTTCAGCTTATTACCATTTTTTATCATATCTATTCCATCATATCATTATCCTTGTGTTATTCATATCTTCAATACTGCTTTCATCCGTGATATTCATATCTATTTTATTCCTGCTATCCATGCCTTGATCATATCTTTTTGTATCTATCTGCTGAATACATTTGTACTTCTATCTCTTTAATCATTAAGGCTTAGAATATTTGAGTTAGAACTGTTATTAGCTACTACTTGTTAGTAACTCTTACCTATTTAAGATGCTGTTCTTCTATACGTCCTTGTTATCTTTAACTTTGATTCAACTTTCAATCTGTCTTATATCTTTCTTTATCTATCTCTCTGAAACAGATGAAAGCTGGAGGAAGAGGCAGGGGTAGGGGTAGAGGTAGAGGTAGAGGGAACCCAGGAAGATGTCCAGATCCAAATGCCAACATCCCGCCACCTCTAGCACCACCCCAGTTCGATGTGGCACCGTTGATGGCCATGCAGACTCAGATCTTACATGGGATTGCAGCCACCATGGCCAACCTTCACGCTTAGCAGAATCAGGCGCCACCACCACCTCCACCTCAGCCAAGGGACAAGCACAGGGAGTTCACGAGCCACAACCCCCTACATATTCTCACTCAGCTTATCCACTTCAGGCTGATGATTGGCTCAAGGCAGTTGAGAAGATGCTAGATATTGCTCAGTGCAATGACAGGGAGCAGGTCTTGTATGCTTCTGGCAAACTTGAGGGGTCTGCAGCTGATTGGTGGGATTCATATACTGGTGCTCATGCTAATCCTGCCACCATCACCTGGTTAGAGTTCAAGAATCGCTTCAGGTCTCACCATATTCCAGCTGGAGTGATCAAGCTTAAGAAGGAGTTCCTCAGGCTAAAGCAGGGGAGCATGACTGTGAGTGAGTATCCTGACAAGTTCATTCAGTTGTCACGATATGCTCTTGAGGATGTGGCTGATGATGAGAAGAAGCATGAGTTGTTCTTGGATGGTCTGAATGGAAGGCTGCAGTATCAGCTCATAGCTCACACCTTCCTCAGTTTTTAGAAGATGGTAAACAAGGCGCTTGTTCTTGAGCACAAGCGTCGTGAGCTGGAAGACCGCAAGAGGAAGTTCAACAGCCCAGGGCAGTCTAGTAGCAGCACTCTCCCTCACTTGCCTATGCCATAGGGGCCACAACAGCGCACTGGGATGCAGCAGGGGCAATATCAGAATCAGCGCTTTAACCAGAACCAGAATCAGTTCAAGAGCCCTAATCAGATGGGTCAGCATCCTAGCACCCCCCCCCCAGAACCGTCAGAATGCACTTCCTGGCCCTCAGATGAACACTAGTGCTCCTAGCACCCCTGTTGGGAAGGGATGCTTCCATTGTGGTGAGGCAGGTCAGTATGACAATAACCGCCCAAAGAAATTTGCATAGAACACCCCAGGGCAGACCAACAGCAATGGTCAGAGGCAGAACCAGTAGCAGCAAGGGCGCAATGGGAACCAGAACCAGTAGGCCAATAGAGGACAGCAGAACTATGCACGTGGAAGAGTGAACCATGTGACCGCTGAGAGTGCTTAGGAAGCTCAAGATGTGGTGGTTGGTATGTTTCTTGTCAACTCAGCCCCCGCTTCAGTTTTATTTGATTCTGGTGCATCACATTCTTTTATCACTACTTGGTATGTAGCAAAACATAGTATACCCATGTGCATCATGCCAAAACCCATGTTAGTTAGTTCACCTGGTGGGGGTATGAAAGCTACATATTTGTGTCTCAATGTAAATTTGAAAATTATGGTGGTAGATTTGATGGCCCACTTAATTGTGTGGTGGGGTAATTCAGTGTGCCAAGAAATCTGAATTGTTGACCAGTCCACAGGGAGACAGAGTTGAGTTTTTAGCAACTTTGCCATCAGCAGAATATTGTGTGGTCAAGCAGTTAGAAGGAAACATATTGGAGGATATCAGAGTTGTGTGCGAGTTTCCGGATGTCTTTCCAGATGATCTGCCAGGTATGCCACCTGATCGAGATATTGAATTTGTTATTGAGCTTTTACCTGGAACTGCACCCATATGTAAGAGACCGTATAGGATGGCTATTAATGAACTAGAAGAATTAAAGAAACAATTAAAAGAATTGTTGGATAAGAATTTTATTCGTCCTAGTTCTTCACCTTGGGGTGCACCTGTTATATTTGTGGAGAAGAAAGATGGCACTTAGAGGATGTGTGTATATTATAGATCACTTAATGAGGTCACAATTAAGAATAAATATTCCTTGCCTCGCATTAAGATTTGTTTGATCAGTTGAGAGGAGCTAGAGTGTTCTCTAAGATTGATTTGAGGTCAGGTTACCATCAGTTAAAAATCAGGCCATCTGGTATTGAGAAGACAACTTTCACTACCAGATACGGGTTATATGAGTATACAGTTATGTCTTTTGGGTTGACTAATGCCCCAGCTTACTTTATGTACTTGATGAATAAGATATTTATGGAGTATCTGAATAAGTTTGTTGTGGTGTTCATTGATGATACTCTGGTATACTCCAAAAATGAGGAGGAACATGAGGAACATCTGCGTTTGGTATTGCAGAAGCTAAGGGAGAATCAGTTATATGCTAAGCTGAGCAGATGTGAATTCTGGTTGGATGAGGTATCTTTTCTTGGTCATGCTATCACTGATGGAGGTATTGCAGTAGACCCAGCGAAGGTCAAGGATGTGTTGGATTGGCAACCGCCTCAGACAGTGTCAGAAATCAGGAGTTTCTTAGGATTGGCTGGATATTATCGCAAATTCATTGAAAACTTCTCCAAAATTGATAAGCATCTTACATAACTTTTGGAGAAGGGAAAAGATTTTAAGTGGATAGATGCTTGTCAGGACAGCTTTGAGGAATTAAAGAAGAGACTCACTACTGCACCTGTGTTAGCGATGACTGATATTCACAAGAACTTTGATATTTACTGTGATGCTTCTCGCCAAGGTCTGGGTTGTGTGCTGATGCAAGAAGGCAGAGTTATAGCTTATGCTTCGAGGCAGTTGAGGAAACATGAGTTGAATTATCCAACACATGATCTGGAATTGGCAGCAGTGGTTCATTCCCTCAAGATTTGGAGGCATTATATTCTGGGTAAATGATGAGAGATATATACTGATCACAAGAGTCTAATGTATATTTTCACTCAGAACGACATTAATCTTAGGCAGCGCAGATAGCTGGAATTAATTAAGGATTATTATTTGGGTATTCATTATCATCCAGGGAAGGCTAATGTAGTAGCAGATGCATTGAGCAGAAAAAGTCATGCTATTATGGTTCTAGCTTATCCGTTGGAGTTGTGCAGAGAATTTGAGCAACTCAACGTTTCCATAGTATCTCATACAGAAGGTGTAACTTTGGAAGTGGATTCTACACTTGAGCAAGGTATCAGGAAAGGACAGCTTGAGGACGAGAAAATAGATGAGATCAGAGAGCTCATGAAGGAGGGCAAGGCCCTAGACTTTACAGAAGATGCTCAAGGGACAATCTGGTTCAAGAAGAGAATTTGTGTGCCTAATATAGAGTCAATCAAAAGTTTGATTTTGAGGGAAGCCCATGATTCAGTTTATTCGATTCATCCAGGGAGTACCAAGATGTATCAGGATTTGAAACAGTTGTACTGGTGGTATGGCATGAAGAGAGATGTGGCTGCACATGTTGCCTTGTGTGATATATGTCAGAGAGTCAAGGCAGAACACCAGAGGCTAGCAGGTCTACTTCAACCCTTGTAGGTTCCAGTATGAAAGTGGGAAGAAATTAGTATGGATTTTATTGTGGAACTACCTCATACTCAGTCTGGATATGATTCTATATGGGTAATTGTGACTCGTCTGACTAAAGTAGCTCACTTCATCCCTGTGAAGACTACTCACTCTAGTGCCAGGCTAGCAGAGTTGTATATGTCTAGAATTGTGTGTTTGCATGGTGTGCCTAAAAAAATAGTCTCAGATCGAGGTACTCAGTTCACTTCTCATTTCTGGCAGAAGTTACATGAGAATTTGGATACACAATTGAGTTTCAGTTCAGCTTATCACCCTCAGGCTGATGGTCAGACAGAAAGAACTAACCAGATATTAGAAGATATGCTGAGAGCTTGTGCCTTGAAATATGGTAGAAGTTGGGATAAGAGTCTGCCATATGCTGAGTTCTCATACAACAATAGTTATCAGGACAATCTGAAGATGTCACCCTTTGAGGCTTTGTATGGCAGAAAGTACAGAACACCCTTTGCATTGGAGTGAAACGGGTGAAAGCCAGGTATTTTGGCCAGAGATCTTAAAGGATGCAGAACAGCAGGTTCAGATCATCAGAGAGAACCTGAGAATAGCACAATCTAGACAAAAGAGTTATACAGACACTAGGCGTAGAGAATTGGAGTTTGAGGTTGGTGACTATGTCTATTTGAAGGTTTCACCCATTCGAGGCCTTCGCAGGTGCAAGATCAAGGGAAAACTGTCACCAAGATATATTGGACCGTTTCAGATACTTGAGAGAAGAGGTGAGGTAGCATATCAGCTAGAGTTGCCGGCCCGCCTCTCAGATGTGCATGATGTATTTCATATCTCTCAATTAAAGAAGTGTTTGCGTGTGCTTGAAGAACAATTACCGTCGGAGGAACTCAATGTTCAGGATGATCTCAGCTATATAGAGTATCCAACTAGAATCATCGAGACAATAGAGAGAATCACCAGGAGCAAGGTAGTTAAGATGTGCAAGGTTCAATGGAGCCATCATTCAGAGGATGAAACAACTTGGGAGCAAGAGGATGAATTGAAGGCCGAATTCCCCCAACTCTTCTCAAATCCAAATGAATCTCGAGGGCGAGATTCAATTTAAGGGGGGTAGGTTTGTAACACCCTAAAATTTACTTCTAAAACTGTTCATAATAGTTATATAATTATTGGAGTCAAAAGGAATTAATTTTGCAATATTTAAAACTCAACATAGGCTCTAATTTGAATTATTGCATTCATGCTGGTGCATATTTTATTTTTGTATGAATGTGTTCAAGTTTTTGAAGCTCCCCGCCGGCCCATCCTTTTTCCTTCTTACCTGCCCACCCCGGCCCGTTTCTCTTTTCCCTTTTCTTTTTCTGCTATCTCACCGACGGGTGGGGACCACCTGTCATCCCCTTCCTTGATCCGAGTCCGGCTCAGACTCGAGCCCTTCCTCTGTGCCTGGGCCCACGACCCGCACGCTGAGGCCAGGTCGGACGTGGCCGCCGCCTTTTTCTCTACGCCCAGCCGGCCCCGCACGCACGCCCCACAGATGCCGCCATTTTTTGTTGCCCTAGCTCTGCGCCCGCACGTGCTCTGCCACCGCCGCCCGAGCACCACCCCGTCGCCTTCAATCTGCTCCGCCACCGCCTCTCCACTCTCATCGCCATTGCAGTGAGCTTTGGGGTGAGCTCTTCTTTCTTTTCACCTCCGACTTGGCCCTATTCCGCACGCGCAAGCCCTCGCTCGGCCTCACCGGACATGCGTCGCCGCCCCTCCTCGCCGCGCGCTGCCGTTGGTGCCCGAGCGCTGCCCAGAGCCCCTGCATCAGCTCCCCCTCGTCGTGCTCGTGCCTCCTGACATCTCAGCGCAATTTTTGGAGCCCTTCAGTTTTCTTTAATTCAACCCGCGGTCCAATCCTATTCAAAAGTAATTCTGTTTTAATCCTTTTTCTTGCAGAAAACCCCCTGGTTTTATCCAAAATAGAACCCGCCGTCCTAGCCCTGGTTTTTATCACGTTAGCCCTTAGGTTTTTACACAAAATTATATTTTAGCCCTCGGTTTCTTACAAATGAGCCCCTATAACACTATTTTTAGCGTATCTTTACCGTTTTAACTCCGTTTTAAGCGTTCTTGGTACTGTTTCAAATGTTGTAACGTGTAGAACTTGTTTTTAGGTGTTTTACCTCTGTTTTTCATTGATTGGTTTACTGATTTAATTCATTTCCATTGTTTGCTTGTATATGCTCGTGTTGTTTGGCGTGTTCGCGGTGATTAGACGAAGAGCCATTCGAGAACTTGCAAGATTAAGATTTTGAAGGCTTTGAGCAGCAGCAAGTGAATGAGGAAGGCAAGTATATTCCTTGATAATATTTGGTCCTACTCATATTTACTTTATGCTTGCATGCATTAAATTGATCGGGTACCTATTATCCTTATTGTTACCCACGTCCTTGAATAGACGGGTATTTCTTTATAAAAGCTTTTAGGTAGTATGCTTAGCCGCTGAACAATGGTTATGGGTGGTTAATGAAAGCTTTTACACTTGACACATGGTTTATACTATTTGATGAGCATTATGACACTTTGATAACGATAATTAAAATCAACCATGGAGCGACCACCCGGGAAAACAGAGCGACCACAAGAACTATATGGCTCTGGTCTTAGCTGATTAATTAGAATTCTCTAGCTTGTTAGTAGCTTACCGATGGCGCAAGGAGGGGGGACTAGGTTCAAGAGGGGTACTCGGCCTGCTAGAGGGGTTTTTGTTACGCCTACAGGGTACGCTCGCTCTGGAGGAGGGTGCATTGGCCTAGCGTCTGAAACCTCAGCGGGCTACTACTGGTTAGGGAGACTTTGTAAAGGCCTCGTAGTGAATCCCTACCACTCACCAAAGGAAGTGTTTAAGAGCCTTGCAAACCCGGGCATCAAAGGAGACACGACTTGTGGGTAAAGTGTGCAACCTCTGCAGAGTGAAAGCTGGTATATCAGCCGTGCTCACGGTCAAGAGCGGCTCGGACCCTCACATGTCTACTTAATGGAAATCATTGCTTAATTCAAATGTTCATTTATTTCAAGGCTTATTTATTACTTATGTATTTAAATTATTTTTATAAATGTGGGTATGGATTCATTAAAGTAGTAATGCTAGTTTAATCAACTGCTTAATTAAAATGCTTATTGCTTATTCAGCCAGCCTTATTCCTTGATATTAGCCATGCATGTCATTTATTTTTCTAATATACTTGCTGAGTACGTCATGTGCTCACCCTTGCTATATCAACACTGCTCAGACCAAGATCAATTTGAGGACTTCCCAGAGGACAGCTAGGATTTCTAGGCGTACGTTCCCCCAGTCAGCTACCTGTGGAGTTGGATGGATCCGCTGCTAGAATAATGCGAACTAAAACACTATTTATTTATGTTATGACATTTGGCTTGGTTTGTAATAATAAACTTTGGTACTTATGACATTGCTTCTGTTATTCACTATTGTCGTCATATGTGTGTAATTTGATCCTGTCACACATATAATTTATTGCTCGGTTTATTCCTTCAAAATCGGGCGTGACACACTGCTCATCTTCATCGATGTTTGTGACAAGTATTGTTGTTCGTAGGTGCCCTTTTGGATTGAGGTTTTGGGCATAGAATCACTTTGTATTTCCATAGCTATGTCATTTGGACTTGTTTTTCTGATACATGAGTAGTTTAGCAGGTGATGTTGCTACGAGGCATCTAAGCCATGTCTACATGGTCGGTGAAGGCAAGTGAACATAGCGGTTGCGTTGCTACAACTTTAACATTATATTTTTACTACCTCCACTTATAAAATACAGCACACATAAGTGATAATATAACAAAATGGGGCATGACTCATAATGATTGGGTGAAGTATGAAATGTTGTTGATAATATAAATCTAGAGGTAATGTGGCTTTTTACTTCAATATGGGTGGATAGATAAATGTGGTGGTCTATATGTGATGGATTTTGAATTTATGGCTGGGGATGAAAATATATTTATGCATGACATATACTTAGTAATTTATGCTATACATGTTTTCCTTTGAGTAAAATCTATGAAATCCTTAACGGCTTACTAGTGAGAGGACTTGTTTTATTAGAGGTATGCTAACCTTGGTGTATGAAAACCTCTTTGGCATTTACGCCACTTTATGTCTTCTAGTGCTAACATGTGTGGATAAATTAGAGTTTGGATTACGAGCAAGGTTCAAAATTGTTTCTTACAATTCTTTGGTATATGTGTTCAAATATATAGATTGAATTTTTGGTTGATTGGCTCTACTTAGAAATTTTTTTTGGCTTAATGTTCATGTGATGGAGTTCATGTGCATTGATATGCATTTTTTTTGGCTTAATGTTGGATGTGATGGAGATATGTTGTTACATACATATACTATGGCCAATGGTGACACACACTGCTATGTGGCTTATGAGAGTTGGATATACCATATGTGTGCCTCTTACATCAACTTGCTTTATTGCATGGATATCTGGATATTGGTGGATATGGTTGCAATGAAAATAATTTGATAGTGATACTTCTCCATGGTGATGGGCGTTTTGTATGACTTATGTGATTATGAATATATTGCACGTGTTGTTTCCTAGCATTCATTTGCACCTTTATTGGATTACAAATATCACTCTATTTTTTATTGGTTATGCGATCAGCACATTGCTACTTTTATTTCTAGTTGCTACAGAGACCTATATGTTATAGTTGTATTAAGGGTTGCTTACCATCACTGTATTTGGGTCTTACATTATTCATTATTAATAGCTCGGTATCAAATATTATTATTTTACCCTTGCTATGCTTGGGTACATCTCGCGAATGGTGGAGCTATCTTATGATACTTGATGCTTTGTCAAATCGTTAATTATTCTATTGCAGTTTAAATAGCTTGTTAAAGTAGTTCACTTGCTGAGATTATTCAATCTCACCCTTGTTTATCCCTTCCCAGGTTATCCTTTGAAGCTAGCATGAAGGGAATGGGTTAGTTGCACGCCATACACTTCTACAAGATTTCACAATGATTTGGTGCATAATTCTAAATTTTCTAGAACTTATAATAACTTAAATCATATTTGTACATGATGTAAGGTTGTCTTGTTGAAGCATCACGCTTTCTATATACATCTATCTATTGTTGCTTCCGCATCGTGTTTGTTTATAGGTTTTTGCTGCTGAAATTTTAATTTCCAGCATTTGACAGTGTAGAGTGTACCATCTCAGGGTTGCGTGATACTTGGAGTGTTACAGTTGGCATCAGAACTTAGGTTTTAGATTCTTGGTTAAATATGGATTAGTTTGACACACTTGCACATGTAGGATGGGTTTGGGTCTGTATTATTACATACTGTTTTTCTAAGTATAGGATGAATTTACACCTCATACTTTGTTTTTTATCTGATTGTTTGGATGATATAATTTATCGTTCGGACATCTCGGGTGCAATAATTTATTATTTTTGTTATATGTCATTGCTTTTTGCGTTAATTGTGTTATATGCCATGTTATATATGTTTATGATAAATATATTGTTGGGTATGTTATTCTGGTTAGTATTGGATTTATCTAGTATGTATTTTCTATGGTGGTATAACTTATGTGTTTTCTTATTGGATGGTGGGATGTTTTTGTGGTTTTAGCGGTTTTTGTAGTATTTGTGGTTTGGAGGATCTTGGAAGTTTGAAAGACTATAGAGATAATATAGTTTGGCAGTGCAGATGAGTAGAGTGGAGGGCCCCCATAATATTTTTCCTGCATTGCTTAGTGAGGGTTGCCCGACTGTTAGGGTTGCGATTCAACAATCCATATTCGAAGCTAATAGTTGAGTGACGGGTGGATTGGCCCCCATATCGCACATTCTAACTATTTTCTTTCGATATATCGGACTGGTGGATCGTTGTGTGCCTTGTCCTATAGTTTGGGTGGCGATGGTTTGGTCTAACATTTATATGGTGTAGGCTCTTCCCTGGGGTAAAAGCAATCTTGTGCTAATCATAAAATCGGTTCAAAGGGACTCATGCTAAGGTTTGGAAGCTTATAAATGTTTTATGTATCTATGTTGTTGTGGAATGTCTGTTTCTTTGCTCAGTCTAGTTGGAGCATAATTTGTCAGAAGAACTTTAGAGCATAAGAGTACGCATTTTGGTGGCTTTATGAAATAATAGGTTTGGTGGTCCATGGCTGCTACACAGTATTCTTTGGCATGCTTGGTTATTCCTAGTGTCATTAGAGGTGGTACTTTTGTTCTGTGTTTCTTAGGATATGTAACAAGAATGGTCTACGCTATATATAAGCCATGGAATTTTGGATAACTGGTTGCGCTACCGTGGTTTTAGGAGATAGGCGCTTTTCCCTTTCTTGCTTGTGGTCGTTTTGAGATGATCTAATTGTGGGGTGTCTTAGGATTGATCCTTTATGACCAAAAGTCGATGGTGGTAGTTGATTGGCTCAAGGTGGGTTCTCTTGTGTTCAATGAATGAGCCATCCTTTCTTCCATGTTGTGTGGTTGATCCAAATGGAAGAGTTGAGGTTATAACTCCCTTGGTTTGGTGCATTATTTGAGGCATTAACATTCTGGTTCGAGGGTCTCATTTGGTGAGTTTCGTGGTGAAATGAGTTATGTTTTTTTGGCTTATAGTTGAACAAATTATAATAGGGACTGGCTTTCCTTTCAGTGTTTTCTTGCATGGTCCAATTCATGATCCTTGTTTTATTGTCATGTTACCTTCGTGGTTCAAACAGGGCCTATAAGTGAATTTGTCTTGCGGCGTGTACTTACCTCTTTGAATTGGAATCATATGACCGATCCATGTGTGTTGCTAAGTATTGAGACTGAGGAGTCTGGTTGGATTATTTGTTTTGATTGAAGTGTTGCCCAAAGTTATGTCGTCTTACCTAAGTAAATTGTTGAGGTGCAATTAGATTATTGTGTGAGTGCTCTATGATATTCATGCCTGAGTTTGTTAGAGCAGGTTGGGGAAGAGAGTTAAATGCCCTTTTAACATTATGCTAGCGAATCCATCGCCTCTTTAGCATGTTTTTTCTTGGTGGTTTAAAGGTGGAAGGGCTTGGTCGAGGAGTATGAAGAATGGTAGCTTTGAGCGCAGTTATCGTAGTAGGCGATTACCTCCTTAATGGACTTCCATACCTTACTCGGTTCTCATGCATTTTGGTCTATCAAGGGAGTTTGGCTAAGTGGGGTCAGTGTTTGGTGCATATATAAATATTGGTATATTTAGGATTTCCATTTCTTATGTCGTTTAGTCTTCTTTCAGAAATTAGGTTATGGCATGGCATGATAAAATTAAGGGTGATCGGTGCATAATTTTGGTCTTATTGGCATGTGCCTTGGTGAGATATTTTCATGACGAAAAATTTGATTAGACAATTAAGTCTAAGCAAAAAGAACCTTATGTTCTTGAGTTTTGGTGCCTTGTGGGTTAACATGAACAGCATAGCTGATAATATCTTTTACAATACATGATTTGTGTTGGAAGAATTCGGGGACGAATTCTTTTAAGGGGGGTTAGAATGTAACACTATGGAAAAAAAAGCAAAAAACAAAGGAAAGAGAAGGGGGTTTTAGAAGGGGGTAAAGGCCCAACCAGCCCACCTCTAATTCTAATTCACTCGTGCCCCTCCCTCCTCACAGACCCCTCCCCCCTCTTTCTCACGTTCTTCCCCTCTCCCTCCCCTCCCATGGCTTCCTACCTTTAAATCCAAGCTCTCCAGCACCAAATCCTTGGGAAATACCAAAATGGAACGAGGAGAGTGAGAGGAGCATGGAGAGGTGTATCTCCGAGGGTGGATCCGCCCTTTTCCTTGCCTTTACGTTGACCTAGGGTTTGGGGAGAACCAAGGTGAGTCCGATTTTTCCCCTTCCCTACTCTGATTAGTTGTACATGATAGAGTTTGGGTTAGAGATTTAGTGGATTAGTAGGGAGGAATGATGTTCTAGTGCTTTTCTAAGATTTCAGATTCGCCACTTTTCTGTAGTAGTGTTGGGAGAGATTTTCGGGGCACTTAGAGACCGAACTAAGTCACGTGGTGAACTACAAAGTTGTATGGGACATTCAGATCTAGTAGCTTGTCTAATTTCGTGATTTTAGCCCAATGGATTTGAGAGATATGGATGTTATGAGCTACCTGTCATTTTCTGACGAAAATCTGGACAGTGCTGGAACAAGAAGGTTTTTGAAAATCTTAAAGGCACAATTAGACTTTCTAACCTCAGGGAACTTGTAGTAATTTCCATTACCTTTCCAGATTGGTAAGTATTCTATTTTAGGGATAAGTATAGCTGCAGTTTTAGATTTTATAAAATCAGCCACCCTGTTTTATTAGCAGAATTTTGAGTTAAGGTTAAGCTCTTCTTTAGGCCATCTTATTGACTCTTTTAGTAAAAGTTAACACCACCAAAATTGGAGTTTATGGAGTTATCCATCTTCTGGTAAAGTTTCTTAATATTTGGAGGTACGGATTCGGAGATACAAAATTATTTAGGCTTGTTGTCCTGATTTCTGGGCAGATTTGAAGTTCTGTTTTCAACTGCAGTGTTGTCCATCTTAAGGCCATAATAAAAATAAGGTTCCTCCATGAAAGTTTTAGATATTTCTCTATAGTTTTGAAATATCTATTTGTTTAGCACCTCATTCATTGTATAAAAATAGATATGAAAAAGAGAAGCACTGCTGATCTTCATCGATGTTTGTGACAAGTATTGTTGTTCGTAGGTGCCCTTTTGCATTGAGGTTTTGGGTTAAGAATCACTTTGTATTTCCATAGCTATGTCATTTGGAGTTGTTTTTCTGATACATGAGTGGTTTAGCAGGTGATGTTGCTACGAGGCATCTATGCCATGTCTACATGGTCGGTGAAGGCAAGTGAACATAGCGGTTGCGTTGCTACAACTTTAACATTCTATTTTTACTGCCTCCACTTATAAAATACAGCACACATATGTGATAATATAACAAAATGGGGCATGACTCATAATGATTGGGTGAAGTATGAAATGTTGTTGCTAATATAAATCTAGAGGTAACGTGGCTTTTTACTTCAAGATAGGTGGATAGATAAATGTGGTGGTCTATATGTGACGGATTTTAAATTTATGGCTGGGATGAAAATATATTTATGCATGACATATACTTAGTAATTTATGCTATACATGTTTTCCTTTGAGTAAAATCTATGAAATCCTTAGCGGTTTACTAGTGGGTGGACTTGTTTTAGTAGAGGTATGTTAACCTTGGTGTATGAAAATCTCTTTGGACGCCACTTTATGTCTTCTAGTGCCATCATATGTGGATAAATTGGAGTTTGGATTACGAGCAAGGTTCAAATAGTTTCTTACAATTTTTTGGTATATGTGTTCAAATATATAGATTGAATCTTTGGTTGATTAGCTCTACTTAGTAATATTTTTTTATATGATAGATATGTTTGGGGCTTGGATTATAAAATTATTCTTTTGTACATTTAAATTCATAATGGCTACATGCTATTCTAATTCTGTTAAGACTAAGAAGATCTATAGATATAATAGTGTGAACAATTGTTTGGTTGATGTTTGCAACATATAATTATTCAGTCATGGGTGGTTGATGTTTGGAATATATGATTATTCAGTCATGGTTGGTTGATGCTTGGAACATATGATTATTCAATCATGAGTGGTGTTGTTTATGTTGAGGGAGTACTATGTGCATTTCTGGCATTAACTATCGGGGATTATTTTCTTCTTTCATCATGGAGCACATGGTATTTGAATTTGGAGTATATGATATCTGGCTTTGGAGACCCCGTTGCATTGCATTGCATTGCACTGCACTACATCACATTACATGGCATTTGGAGTTATGTCGCGAACCTATGGTTGCGACCGTACTGGTACAACATCGTTTATTGGGCATAACAATGCAGCTTCATACCTTGTTGGGTATGAAGGCAGGAGTTCATTTGCATCCATTTGCATACATCATTGGTTTGGCATAGTGATACAGCTTCATACCATGATGGGGTATGAAGGCAGGAGTTCATGTGCATTGATATGCATTTTATAGCTTAATGTTGGATGTGATGGAGATATGTTGTTACATACATATATTATAGCCAATGGTGACACACACTGCGATGTGGCTTATGAGAGTTGGATATACCATATGTGTGTCTCTTACATTCACTTGCTTTATTGCATGGATATCTGGATAATGGTGGATATAGTTGCAATGAAAATAATTTGATAGTGATACTTCTCCATGGTGATGAGCGTTTTGTATGACTTATGGGATTGAGGATATATTGCACGTGTTGTTTCCTAGCATTCATTTGCACCTTAATTGGATTACAAATATCATTCTATTTTTTATTGGTTATATGATCAGCACATTGCTACTTTTATTTCTAGTTGCTACGGAGACCTATATGTTATAGTTGTGTTAAGGGTTGCTTACCATCACTGTATTTGGGTCTTACATTTTTCATTATTAATAGCTCGGTATCAAATATTATTATTTTACCCTAGCTTGCTATGCTTGGGTACATCTCGCGAATGGTGGAGCTATCTTTTGATACTTGATGCTTTGTCAAATCATTAATTAATTTATTGCAATTTAAATAGCTTGTTAAAGTAGTTCACTTGCTGAGATTATTCAATCTCACCCTTGTTTATCCCTTCCTAGGTTATCCTTTGAAGCTAGCATGAAGGGAATGGGTTAGTTGCACACCATACACTTCTATAGGATTTCATAATGATTTGGTGCATAATTCTAAATTTATTAGAACTTATAATAACTTAAATCATATTTGTACATGATGTAAGGTTGTCTTGTTGGAGCATCACGCTTTCTATATACATCTATCTATTGTTGCTTCCGCATCGTGTTTGTTTATAGGTTTTTGCTGCTGAAATTTTAATTTCCAGCATTTGGTAGTGTAGAGTGTACCATATCAGGGTTGCGTGATACTTGGGGTGTTACAACTTTATTTGGCCTCACGAACACTCTAGAATCATGTAGTTCAAAATCAAAGAGAACCCCACCATTTGGTTTGCACTTTGCAGCACGGGAGCAACCAACCAGTCTATCGTCATTGAGACACATCCTTTGCCAACTTAAAGATTTGAGGGCTCACTTCTTGCAGTCTTCATGCAATTGTTGTAGCAATTCTTCCTTTTTTTCTGTGTATGTTTGGGGCCAGAATTTTGGTGATTGATCTCTGAAGCACTTCAGAGTTCAGAGAGGTTCAGGAACAGTGTGTGTGCAAGTTCAGAACAACAGCAGAAATCTAGATAGGTTTGGCTATTGAATTTGCAGTTGTGACGCGATGGATTGCTGAAATTCATTGCAACTTTGACGATTCCTGACGAGCTTGTCATAGATCCGGGCTACATTTTTGAAAATGCCAGTTTATTTTGCATCTATCCAATTCGTATATAAAAACTGTTGACACAACTATACATTCCTCGAACCAAACAAAGTACAATGTTACTCCATTCCTCAAACTAAAGTATCAAATGACAGGTTAGCTGCTCCCATACTCCCAACCTGCTAAAGCACCCTAAACATGAATTAAAAGTTTTCTAAATATTAATATATAAAATATTATGTTCCAAAATATGAAAACATTGTGACCTAAAAATTTAGATATTTTTGGAAAGTAGTTTATTTTGGTGTATATTAATTTTATGGTAATTACTTCATTAAGGCCTGCCGTACATTTACCCTACTGCATGGCAGTCTAAATTGGCACTCCAGCGTGTGAGCAGTGACACGTGCAAACGATCCCGAAACTTAAAAAAATTATAGTTCTTAAACCATACATCAAATTCAAATTCCGATTAACAATTGTATCTCCTTCAATGAGATCTTCAAAATAAAATGATATCTTCAAAATAAGACCCCGCTTGAATATATTTCGACAATATTTTCAAAAACACATAAATTGCTTTATGTACAATGAAAAAATATCAAAATAGGTTAGTTTAAATGCTCAACTGATCTGCTAAAGTTGCCTATTATTGATCCATGCAATCAACATTTACTAACCTAACAAAGTTGTTTATCCTTATCCGCTAATGACACCAAACAATCATCTTCAAAATATTAACACCAATATCCATTTGACTGAACTCAGGCATGCGAAGCAATATTATGTAAATCCATAAGTAATTTTCGCAAACATCATATGCAAATTAGAATACATGAAAAAATATTTTCTCTCAAAAAAATATATCATTGAAATATAGTGGTGTGAGATAGTATTTTAAAGCTTTTATCGAACAAACACAACTGTGCAATTGGATTTTGATTTTGATTTTGATGCTCGATTTCTAAACCATTAATTTCAGGGTCTTTTTCTTGACCCTGTGGTAGAGTTCTCTCAATATTTAGGCTAAACCCAGGGGAGGCCTATCCAAAGGAATCAAAAAATTTTATGTATTTCTGTGAGCTTCAGCTGAAATTATCTAATTTTAATTAATCTCAACTTATATCTAACCAATCTTGTTAACAATCCATAGAGCCATGCAGAGCCAAACCAAATCTTAGTCAACATCCATTCAAAATTGATTTATTTAAGTTTTAGGAGAAGGAAATCTTATCAATGCAATTTTGAGATGACCTTTTTGCTAGCCCTACTCATAAACAAGGCAAATACCTAAATTTTAAAAAAAAGTAACTGGTGCAGATAGCAAGTTAAAAATATAAAACAACTACATCATAACTTGTTTGTTTGCCTTGAGGATACAAGAACTATACTGTAAGGCTAGTCTATAATGTATACAAGTAACTAACTGCGTTTTTTCTCGAAATTTCCATCAGAAATTTACAAGTTATCAGACTCCTGCTATCAATCATTAATTACATTGAACGATTATAAGTACTGAAAGGTAATTTACAAATTTCATTGGACGTGGGTATTGACATCCGCCAACAGAACCATAGTTAACTGCCAAAATATTTACACCATCCTGCAAATAAGGCAGCAGAAGAGTATATGTGAGTCACAACACCAAGGGAACTATCAGTAATCAATTTCTACAAGCTAATGGACTACTATTCTACGAAATGGTTGCAGTATGAAGGTATATAATTTGTTTCTGTGTAGCAAATTGCAAAAAATAATATACCAAGACTAACTAGCTGATTGTGACAAAGATAAAAAAAATATGTTTAGAAACTTCAAGTAACCAAAGATATGTACTCGGTACATGTCTAGGACTCCAGGTTTCATGGCAAAATGAGAGCGAAGAGTGCACCTTTCATTCTCCATCAATATCAGAAATCTGGATGAGAATATTTCACACATAAGTAAATATAGAAATTTAGTTCAGTGCATTAATGTATATTACACAAATATATAGTTTTTAAGCTTTTCCGAAATTTCCATCATGATATAATTTACAATATAGTCTACACTATAGTCTACACTATAGTCTATGCCTGATGTGAACTTGGATATCAGGCGCAGCTGCCTCACACGCACAGGCTAGCCAATATATGGACTGGCATCGTCGATACATGTCTGCTAACAATTTAAAAGCGTCTGCTAACATTTTTTTTTGCGCGGTGTCGTCGATACATGTCTGCTAACAATTTAAAATTGTATCGTAAAGTAAATATGTAATCACAGTCTACAGCTCACAATTGGCGTGCTCTCAATATTTCGTACGTGTTTGTTTTATGGACAAAGGAGAAGACTTTGATCTCGATGATTGAGCCATCTCACTGACGGTTTCTCAAAGTTAACTTGCTATCATGACCCTACGATGGATCTATGGGGCAGCCACACGATTTGTTTTTTCTAAATGTTGAATCTGCAACAAATTAAACTAAAAAATCGAGGGAATCAACGCATATGCATAGAGAAATGAATTTGAAATAGGTGTGGTGCCCATTTGAATCCATCTATAACCATGAGGATATCTTGTGCTTCTTGGTGACAAGCGCACATGCCATCCAACTGGCAACTTCGTGTGACAACATTATATACTAGATTTCCTTCGAAACTCATACGAAATCCCTATATATTTAGCATCTTCATTTCTTGGCTCCAAAGGCCCTCCAACATAATTGAATTCATTCAAAAGTTTCATGGGTTTGTGCAGGAGTGTGTTGTATTTTGCAAAAGATTTCACAGAATTGATAGAGACGAGCATATGTCCCAAGGCGATGCGGCAGTGTGTCGAGTAATTAGCTTACACAAAGGCCATGTATACAGGCAATAAAAGTTTTGAAACTCTGTCTCAACCCTCTGCTTTCTCAATAATCTTTAAACACCTCGAGATCCCTATAGAATTTTTTTTCTTATGGTAACGATCAAATCTGACAGAAGTCAAAATTAAAGTTAGACCTTGCTAGCAACGTGAAGCTTCATGAGTTATGTGTATGAAAATGATCTCCCCTCTGACCCCCCCCCCCCCCTTCTTTTAGTTTTTTCATTTTTTGGGTTCATGCAGCTACATCGGAATGCAGCTGCGTTACAGGCACATGCTAGCCAATTATGGAGTGCATCGTCGATACACATGTTTTATTACAAGTTACATTTCAAAATTGTATCGTAATGTAATCACCGACTACACCTCACCATCATTGGCGTGCTCTCAATTTTTCGTGTTTGTTTTATGGACAAAGGAGAAGACTTTGCCCTCGGTGATTGAGCCATCTCACTGATGGATCCCTCAGAGTTGACTTGCCTCCATGGCCCTTCGATGGATTCACGGGGCACCACACGAATTTGTTTTTTTAATGTGGAATCTGTGACAAATTAAACTAAAAATCGAGGGAATCAACGCATATGCATAGATAAATGAAATTTTAAATCGGTGTAGTGCTCATTTGAATCCATCTATAACCATGAGGATATCTTGTGCTGCTTGGTGACAGGCGCACATGCTATCAAACTGGCAACTTCGTGTGATAACATTATATACTAGCCGCCTGGTCATTCACCAGCTCTGTATTTCCCCTGTTCTTTTCAGAGAGCAATATGACCTTGAACTCCGTGATTTGGTTATAGTAGTCTCTCCTTAACTTTCATGGTCCTTGGACGCCATTCTCTTCTCCATAGGCACCGGCAATACTGCTCCCACTCGCCATACCGAACGAAAATAGCAAGGTAGCCACCAAAGAGAGCAAGGCATGCATGGAGCTCGCAGTGGCGGCTCTAGGAAGCCTCCTCCCCAAGCTCGGCACCCTTCTCAGCGACGAATACAAGCTGCAGAAGGGGGTGAGGGGGGAGATCAGGTTCCTGCAAGCTGAGATGGAGAGCATGCAGGCTGCCCTCAACAGGGTGGAATTCAACAAGGTGTCCAAGCTGCCGGCTCATCAGGTTGATGAGCTCAACAAGATTTAGGTGCGGGATTTGAAGGAGCTGGTCTATGATATTGAGGACAGCATTGATACTTTCATGGTGCGTGTCGATGCTCCTGAACACGCTGAAACAACCCGGGTTTTCGAAAGAAGAACCCGAATCCCTGTATCGTCGTGATAGTCCCTGGATCAGTAGCTATCACATACAGAACTCATTTCAGGTAGTAAATCAGTTCATACTCACTTAAAACAGGTTCAAACATGGATTTAATTATTACAAGATCCGTAGGATCTGTAGTACGAATTTATTACAAGCCCATTGGGCTAAATGAAACAAACAAAAAACGGAAGCGGTAGCTGGTCTTCAGGCCATCCTTCATCTCGAACTTCAACTCCACAGGCAGCACTTGAGCGTAGCACGGGCTTCTAAGCTTCAATCGTACCATCCGTCGGTGTTAGCGTCAAACTCCTGATCGGATCCTGCATCTTGCCAAACTATCCCTAAGGACAGGATAGGTTCACGTCACCATCCGTATGCAAGCTTTAAGTGGATGCAAATGTATGAAAAGTAGCCAAGGATAGGCTGAGGTTTCCTATGCAAGCACAAGTATATAAATATCTACACATATCCATAATCATATCTCTCACCCATCCCAGGTCGGTGCAGGAACTCCCTCTCCCTGCACATCAGCTGACTCCACAGGGGGAAGTGGACTAGAGGGAGGTAGAAAGCTGGGTTTACTACTCTAAATGAAGTAATAGAAGTGTAGGAAAATGTACATGTCCGAGTACGCGGCTATACGTATAGATTTCACCCTGCAGGGGTTGTACACCTGTACCCACTCGCCACGAATCTAGCCGGAGCGACCTGACTATCTCCGAGTGTTGGCGCCCCTTAAGTACCCCTTTTATCCCTTGTTTATCCTTGATAATGGTATGAATTTAATATCAAAATCACTAACCGTCCTAACCCCGGCCTAATTATTGGTCATTTTCACACGTGCACATATATTTTGGAGAAACTTCGTTTTTGCAGGTTTTTGGCCTATTTTGGAGCATGAAACGAATCGGCCCGTGATCGAGCGCTAACACGGAGAAAGACGAAGGCCAAATCCCAAAGGGAGGACCAAAGCCCATGTTGATTCGAATCCCATTCATGCACATCCATCCTCCAAGAGAGCCCAAAGGACCGAGCCCACGAAGATGAGATCAAGATACTTCGGGATTAAGCAAAGCAAATGAAGATTTAAGGATTCCCTATCCTATTCTTTCCTCGAAGATATCTCCAAGATAACGACGTCCAAAGGGGTGCAATCGTGAAGGACATAAACTCTAGAAGATGTGAGGAGTCTACACGCGAAAGAGGGTAGGCCGGCCGGCCTAGGCCCATGAGCCGGCCGGCCTAGCCCGTTTCCGAGGTGGTTCGGCCTCCCCTTCGACCGGTGGCTTCCTCGACTTATAAATAGCTCGCACCTTATTCAACTCGGGGCATCCATCCACCCAGAACTCGACGAAAACCTAGGGCCAAGACTGGAGGGAGACGACGGCCGCCGCAAGTCTTCGAAGTTGTTTAGGAGATGGCTTAGGCCGCCCCTAGCCGCCATGGCCTCCCTGCGTGGTTGTGCCATGGTGGAGTTCATGAGCTAGTTGGAGTCGTCAATGGTATGTACTCGGTGGTGACGATCCAAATGAATCTATTATGTGAGTAATGATAATCATGTCTTCCGAATCTTTTAGTGACCATGTTCTCTCTTTCGATTTCATTCTTTTCTTTGGGTTTGCTTCATCCTAGATCTATTATCGAGATAGATTGCTTAGCATGATCTTGTAGTCATGGTGGCTAGAGGTTCATGGCGGAACTACCAAAGGGGGTTCGACTTGCTTCAGGGTGCTTTCGTCCAAAGGGGGGGCGTGACAGGGCGTTGCTTTAGTAGATGGGGTATCGAAGGATTGGATTGGAGATTTTGGGTTTAAAGATGCCATTGATTGAGATGCATGATTTATTTGCTCGTTAGCTTGAACTACAACTAGATGACAATAGGCCTAGTCATGTCTTTGGTTTTGCTATGGTTACGCCTATGTTCATGGATGAGATCAACCTTTACACAACACTCATATCTATTAAAGGTTACTCTATATGTGCAATTCATGCTTCATGTTAGGATAGATCCGTTAGATTAGATGGAAAATTTTGGGTAGTTCTTTGTCGATCCACGGATTGATAAACCTTGGGGGAATACTCTAAAGGAAAAGCTACACGATCCCGTGCGCTTGCGTTATATAAATTGGGGCGCTAAGGAGCATCAACACCGAGACACCGGCCTACCGAAATACTCCAAAGAGCAAGACTAACCGCTACGGCACCATCATGTCCCCCCAGGTTGGGATGCAACCCCCTAGTGGTTGGGGCGCCCTAGAGTTGTGTGGCTCTCCCCTGCCATCCGAAGTTCCACCAAGCGCCCATGCTCCTCCGCATCGGGCCTCCCTCGCACTACCCTACTCCTGACAGGTCTGGTGACGCGCATAGCTAGCTCGGACCGGATCCACCATCACAGTGGGTAAGTGGCGTGCACGAAAAGTCCTACAAATCTCAGATACCACATATGTCCATAAGAAGCCGGGCAAGCACATCTCGCAGTCCTCCGCAGTGGTCCGACAAAGGCACCCATAACAGGTCTAGCCTCTCCTTGGGCACCCATAACAGGTATCGCCCCTCCTTCTCTTCCTGCACCCGCCACAGGTGCTCCCCAGAATGTGCCCAATACACATTCCCGGCCAGTAGCTTGCCCCCGCTAAAAGCCCTATCTCTGGCTCCTCACAAAGTGGGTCCTCAAGCATGCAATACTATCATATTATGGCATTCCCATACCCCAATCTCTCACATAGTAGCCAAAGCATTCAAGAATCCATCAAGGAGTCATAGGGTACAAGGAATAGGATAAGTAAGTAGGTCGTGCAGGCTTATATCACATACACACAAGTAGAGCACTAGCATTTCTAGCAAGCAAATGCCTAAATAGGAATTCAAATCATAGATGGGCGTGAACCTGGGTGCTCCTCGTAGAACTCCTGAGATTCCTGGTAGTCCTGGTCGTCGGTCTTCTCTTCAGCAGCAGGACCTATTCGTAATTACGGATTACTATAGGGGCCAAAGTGCAAAAACACACAAAACTACTCAAATAAGATCCAACTCACAACAAAACCTACTCTAACGCATAGATCATGATTTTAGAAGAATTATGAAACTGGTTTCATAATTTTCGGAGCTCCGGTTGATTTATTATGAATTTTTGAAGCTTGAAACAATTTTTGGAATTAATAAAAGGATTTTCGTAAAATAAAAACACAGGGCGTGACACGTGGCAGCACCAGAGAGTGCCATGTGTCTTGCTGACGTCAGCACGGGGTCAGGCTCTGCTGACGTCAGCGTTGACTTGGTCAACATTGACTAAGTTAACGGTCAACGGGTCCACAGCCAAGCCAGCGGGGTCCGCGGTCAGTGGGTCCCACCGGTCAGTCTCACAGGAGACACTAACATGTGGGGCCCGCGTGTCAGGTCCGGGTAAAAGAAAAAGAAAAAGGGCAAGGGGGGTGTATACGGGCTCAAAGAGGTTGGGCCGGCTCGGAGGCCCAACATCTCGGCATGGCTCAGCCTGGTCCGCGGCTCGGTTACGTGGGCTGGCTTAAGGGAGCGGCTCGCAGGCCGGCTCGGGTGCGCGACTCGGCTTACTGAGCTGGTAGAGGATGGCGGCCCGTTTTCTTCTACTTCTTTCTCTTTTCCTCCTCCTTTCTTCTCTCCTTCCCTTGCTGACCGCGCAGGCCCGTGGGTCGGCAGCTGCTCCTCCCTCTGTCGGCTTGGTCCGGCGATGGCGCGTCCTCCAGGCGACGACGGCAGCGGGGTCTTCGGGCAGCGAAGGCGAGGCGAAGCCGGGCAGGCACGGGCTCATGGCGACGCGGCTGGCTGGCGCGTGTGTGCACGTCCGCGCGGCGGCGACGGCGACGGCGGAGCGGGTCCAGGGCAGAGCGGAGACGAGGTACGGCGGCTGTTCATCGGCCGCGAGCGGCGGCAAGGTGAGGCGGGTTCAGGACAGGGTCAAGGCGGCGGCTCAAGGCTAGGGCGGAGCGGAGCCAAGGGCGACACGGCGAGAGGCGTGCGCGGGGGGGGGGGGGTTTGGACAGTGGCGGGGTTGCGCGTGGTCAGGGTGAGGGTGAGGCGGCTAGGTTCGTGCTCGCGCACGGGCTCTCGGTGTTCCGAGGCCGCGCACGGTCGTGCTGTGTGCGAGACACCGGTACCCCGGCATGCACAACGACACAACGGCGACAGGATCTGGGCAACGGCAAGGCCAGGCTCTGGCTTGCCACGGGAACGCGCTCACGCGCGAGCTCCTGGCATCCCAGGGTCGCATCGTGGCCGTGCCGTGTTCGCAGAACACCGGCGACCCGGGTCCGCGGCGCGATGCGGCGGCGTGGAACAGCGACGGTGGTGAGTGGGTCACAACAACACGATGGGCTCCTGCACACAAGGGGGTAGGGGGGCCCTAGGGTTGCTACGGCTCAACGGCGGCGAGGTGGAGGACGGACGGTGGCCTACCGGGTCAGATTGGGGAAGAAGGGACGAGGCACCATGACGAGTCGAGGCCGCAACGAGTCAGTGCTGTGCAGGTAGCGTGGCAACGTCGATGTCGTCGATCGGGGGCGCCGGCGTGATGAAGAACTCCAACGGGCGGCGTCCTTGGCGGCAGCGGGATCTCCTCCTCCTCTCCTTCTTCTTCTCCTCTCCTTGCCCATCCTCTGCTTCTCTTCTCTCCTTGGCAGCGGCGGCTAGGAAGGGGAAAATTCCCTAAGCTAGGGTTCCTGTGGCGGCCAAGGCTGGCTTTATAGGCGGTGCGGCTAGGGTGGAGAGCTCGCGGTGGGCCCGGATGCCGAGGAGCGGCACGGATGGAACGGGCTCGGCGTGGGCGACGTGGAGCGTATCTAGGCGATCCGCGATGGGGCTTGGCGCGCAAGCAAAAGGGGGACAGGGCAGCGCGATTCGCGGCGGGCGTCGCGGTGTGAGAGCGAGGCCATTTCCCTGCCTTGTCGCGGAGCGGGGACAGCGAGGCGCGCGCGCGCGGCGACCGGAAAAGCAGAGGCGGGGCAGGACGGCGTCATCCGCGTGGGGAAGAAAGGGGAACAGGGAGGGTGGTTGTGCGGCTGACAGGAGGGACCGGGATATCAGCGGAAAGGTGAGGGCGGTGCTGGGTTGGCTGGAACGCAGCGCAGGTCGTGCGGGTTAGAAGCGGGTCGGGCCGGTTTGGGCCAAGAAATGGCAGCTCGGCTTGGCGGGCTGGTAGGTTGGCTCGGGATGGCGAAGCAGGCCGCACCGGCGGGTTGGGCCGGCGGGATGTTAAGTGGGTTTGGGCTGAGATCAAAGGTTAGGCCTGGTCAGGAGATAGGTTGGGCTGGTTTGAGGTTAGAGTGGTTAGTGGGTTTAGAAATTAGTTGGGTACTGGCCCAAGTTAGTTGTTAGCATTTGGATTTCATTTGAATGGCCAAATTCAAATGAAATCCCACACAATTTCAAACAAGAGAAAATAAACTTACTTGAATCCAAATAAACATGATAGATCCAAAAACTCCAAACAAAATCCAAAGAAATCACACTAGCATTAGAGTCCTTATAATTTGTTTTTAATTTACTAGGAATTTAGAAGGCAACCTTATATTATCTAACTATTTTCACATTTACACAAAAAAATTTGAAAACTCGCATTTTTGGGAATTATAACATTCCGTAAAAATTACGGGATGTTACACACGCCAAGCCGCATAGCTTCAGAAGATTTTTCAACAGGACCATTGCCTTATTGACGAAGGCCAAGAGTCGCCATCATATCGCCGATGACATCCAAGACATCAAGAAACGCATCGATGATGTTTCCAAAAGGAAAGAAAGGTACAACTCTTTAGGTGCTGGAGTGCAGCCTGACACAGTCGATATTGATCCACGCATGCCATCTCTCTACCAAGATGCAGCAAAGCTCGTTGGCATTGATGGCCCAACACAAAAGCTTGTCGACTTGCTAACAAGAGAAGGTGTGAAAAAACAGAAGCTAAGGGTTGTCTCCATTGTTGGGGTGGGAGGCCTTGGCAAAACAACCATTGCCAATTTCGTGTATGAAAGATTACAGGAACAATTTGAGTGTTATGCTTTTGTGTCGGTTTCACTTAAACCAGACATGAAGCAGATTCTTAGCAGCATACTCCGGCAAATTAGTAAAGACAAGTGTACTAATGCTGGAGAAAAGGATCGGGATGAACTTCTAAGGAGCATCCAGGAATTCCTCGTCAAGAAGAGGTACATATATCCTAATCCTAATACAATTTCTTTATTTTTCTGGAACAACTTATAACATCAGTACTACTTCACGGTCCATAGCGGAGTATACTAAGGCCATTCCACTGCAGTGTTTCATTAAGAAGCTTCTAACCGTGCAACACCTATCATGTCTTGTTTAGTGGCTTAGGTTGATTAATGAAACAACCTCTCTCAATATAGAGAACTTCATTTTACATTTTCATAGGTTACCATAATATTTCATCAATGTATAGTATAGCAGGCACGACAACATGGGACAGATCAAACGTCTAGCGATTAATTAAATGATTTGCTCCAAGTGGTTTCATTCCAGTTCCAAAGCCCTTGGTAACTGATCGAACCCAACTATTCTCCCACCTCATAAATCTCATGCTATGTTATTATATTTTTCACATGCATGTCCTTCAATGAGATTGAAGCCCTCATAAAACATGCACTGACAAACGCTAGTGATGCACTATAATTTACCATCTCTCATGTTCATGAGCACTAGCTCTCTCCTGCGTCCATGTCACTGCCCCTCCCCTGTTATCTCTTACCGTATGATTGCTTGGAGGGAGAGATCTAGACGAATGAGTATCCAAGTTATGAGAATATTTGGTTTGGGGGCTGTTGGAACATGATTATTTAAGATATATTCCATCAGTAGTATTGGGGAAGACTCGCACATGCACAGACGCATTAGAGCATCTCCAACAGATTACTCATCCATCTCCCTAATATCAAAAAATTGATGTTTTGGCGATGGAGGTGCTCCAACAGATTACCAATCTAATCCCCATTACCTATAATTTTTTAATAATCACCAAAACACACCTCTCCCTCACCTAAATGAAGGGGATTTCCCCTCTACCCTATTATTGGTAATTGGATTTTGATAATCTGCTGCAACAATCATTACCTAAAAAATAAAAGTAGCTATTGGTAATGGAGAGAGAATATTTAAGGTATGAGTAATCTGTTGTTGGAGATGCTTTTACGTGTGCAGCACGGGCGACGCGAGCGCACACGCAACAGATGGCAATGTGGGCGCTGACGAGCATGGCCGCGGAGGCAAAGTTGCCGCATCGAGCACGACTTCGGGTGGCAGGCAAGCTCGAGCGGCCATAGTGGTGTACAGAGTGATTTCTTGTAAATGGAACAAGGGAAACAGAGCCAGGACAGAGCGGTGAGCAGCAACTACCTAGTGGAGCCTGTTAGGGGCATCGGAGTGACGCCGGTAGTTGGCAGAACTGGTGAGGTGATGCTCGGTGTGCCTGCATGCATCTGATGTGACTCACAGACATAGTAGAGGGTAGATAAACTAAGGGAAATGCGTGACATGACATATTTTTCATTGTTGGCAAAGCATGCCATCAATTAATTTGATCCCATTCCAGTACTCAATATCAACGATGTCATATTATAAATCATAGTATTTTAGTGGTATAATATTTTTTAATCCCAAGCAACATTTTGACTGTTTTTACTGTAGCCATAATTCTATTATAATTGTAAGCTTGGGCTACATCTCAAAAAATAAGCATCTGATGCTCTTGCAAATCCACAGGTACCTCATTGTAATTGACGACGTATGGAATACGGAAGCATGGGAAATCATCAATTGTGCTCTTATAGACAAGAATGTTGGTAGCAGAGTTATTGTAACAACACGTAACATGGATGTGGCTAAATTCTCTTCAATGGATGGTGATGTGTATGAACTGGATCCTCTCTCACACAAGGACTCCAGAAGGCTTCTTTGTAAAAGGATATTTAACGAAGATAATGGAATTCATTCTGATCTGGAAGAGGTAACAATGAATATTTTGAAGAAGTGTGGAGGGATACCATTAGCTATCATTACTATTGCAAGTATGTTAGCTAGTATGCCCAACAGAACAAAGTACGAATGGTATCGTGTGTACAATTCCATGGGTTCTGGACTTGAAAAATACAAGACATTGGATAATATGAGAAATATATTACACCTTAGTTACAGTGACATGCCATCCTATCTAAAGCCTTGTTTACTGTGTCTAAGCTTGTTTCCAGAGGATTTCGATATTCCAATGTTAGATACTTTAGGACCATCTAGCAGTAGATCGGAGGGACTACTAACTGGTTCTTGAAGAAGAAACCGTCCATGGTCGATGACGAGCATGATGACGGAGTCCAGAGTGCCGCCGGCGTAGTCATGGACGCGCCACCGGAGTGGTTCAAGGTGGAGGACGACGTGCAGTGCCGGTGCTGGTGGCGGCTTCCCGTCGCTGTCAGCGCCCCCTCTCTAGATTGGGTTAGGGTTTGGATGGTGGGAATTGTAGCGGTGGCGAACCTCGTGTCCAGTGCCGCAGTCCTCACCTCCTCTATATATGGCACTACGTGACGGGGGCCCACCAGCCGTCTATTGGGCTGGGCGTCCCCGATCAGGACGCGAGTCAAGGTTGGCCCAGTTGTTGGACTGGCCCGGTGGAGATCAATATTAACATTCTCCCCCTTGATCTCACCTTAGTACTTTAAAATTTCTCAATTTGAACCTAACTCTTTACTTTCTCTTTAGTCGCTTTGCTATTGGTCTCATCTCATTGCAGATCAGTATGTAGGGCGTGCCTCATCATGACGGTTATTAGTTACCGTCAGACTTAACAGCCACAATGCACCTTTCTGTATTGAAACAAGACCTTAACCTTTCTTTGGGCCCTTTAGTAATCCAGAAATCATAGGCCTCCCGTAAAACCCATGTCGACTTGGGCGGTAGGCCTTTTGGTAAGCGGATCCGCAAACACTTGTTTGATACTTTGGTGCTCCATGATTTCATATGATTCTGGATTTTCTCCTTTGCAACATATAAGCCATTGTCAATGTGTTTGGCAGCACACTTAACATGTTGCCATATGAGTGTAAACATTCGAATGCTATATTGCTATTGTCTACCATTATCAATTCCGGGTAATGGTTTTCTTAACCATTTTGCCTGTCCTGTAGCCTCATATCATGCTAAACTTTGGGTACACAACCCATGAACCACAACTATTTTGCTTTGGAGCTTTTCCACAATAAAACTCCAAGCGCGAGTGTTAGCTACTACTGTGGGCTTCACTAAACATCTCGCCAAAACTTAATTCTTTTTACTCACAACTTTTTGAGAGTACATGTTCCTTTCTTACTTAGTATGAGGCTGACAATATTTTGCAAAAATTGCAAAACATTCTATAACTCCATTCCAGTGATCTATTGCTGGACTGGACTTCTGCCAAAATGTCCCGGATACTTGGGCTATGTCAGGGTAAATTCTTTTGAGCACTAATTTTGCTTCCAACAGCTGAAGCACATGGAACCTTTTTTTCTTTTGATCAATCATATAACGGTTCCTGGAAACCTAAAAATTCCAAAACTATTACCCTTGACAATAGGACAAGTGTAGGTTACTCGCATGCATACTATATATCTTTAGAACTCTTTTCTTATTATGCTCTCTGCGATAGTCCTGATACCCCCTTTTCTTTTATCTCAGTAAATTTCCATTCCTAGAACGAATGGTTCTTCACCGAGATTATCTAACTAGAACTAGAGATCATAATAACCTTCTTTGAACTTTGCGGGAAAAGAATTTCCCATCTTTGAACTTTGCACATTCGCGATTTGTCATCTTTACTTAAAACCCAAAACTTTCCTTTGTTCTCACAAAACTTTTGATACACTGTTCTGTGATCTGATTTCATCAGGTGGTATCACAATGTTCTTTTCTTTCCACAATGAAACCATTTGATTATGTCAGGTACATACTTTCTCGTACAAATCTATGTTAGGAGATGTTGCTCCAACATCCATCTGATCAATTGTCAAATTAGTATGCACCAATGTCATTATGATTCTAAAAGAATCCTTTCATGAGACTGAATAAAATGTCTCGTTATAACTTATTCTTTTCTTTGCACAAAACTTTTGCCATAAGTCGCGCTTAGCAACTTTTCATGTTCCCTCTGGAGTCACGTTTTAATCTTGTAGACCCACTATAGCCTATTGTCTTGACTCCATTAAGAACTTATTCTATGTTCCAAAATAAATTTGGAACTTTTAGGTCTCATTATATCTTCCATGGCTTCTCGCCACGTCGATGAATGAGACAACTCAATTTATGACATTCATACAACGTCAAAACATATGTTGAGACAATTTCAGTGCTTGAATTATAGGAGTGAATATACAGTCCCACTTCTCTTCAAGCCTTAGTTCTCGGCATACTTTACTCCCCCAGATTATCCCATTCTATTGTAAAGATGGAATATCTTTGCTTTTGTTTGGGTTTGACTTTACATGCCTCGCAGGGTGCTTTAAGCACCTTTTCTTTTCGGTTGCTTTAAGGCTCAACTATCTTTTGTTCCTATTTGGAGCTGAAAAACTCCAGGAGTTTCGCTTACTTTTATTATTGGGGTATCAATGTTATGACCGTTGTACTCCCTTCTCGGTCATATTCACTTTAATAGATCATCCTTGATTTAATTTTGAGGAGAATTTCTTTGTAAATCTTAGTCTTTCTAACCTTTCTCCCCCTCGAAATATGGCACAGGCTTTGCTGCCATGATTTCGAAAGTATTTTCAGCAATTGTGAACGAGGAGCCTTTTCATTACTTGAACTTTATTCTATGATCAAGTCATGCAAAATAATGGGAGTACCATTTTCCTCGTTCCATTTCAAGAGCTCATCAGAGTTCTTGTTATTGTTACATTTTCAAGAACTCATCAAGTTCTTCATTTTGCTATATTTTAGCAAGTCATGCTTGCAATCTTGGTTCATATACAACTTTTCTTTTCTCCTTCGACTCTTTTCAAGTCACTATTCAACGTGCCACTATAACAGTGCATGGGAATTGCTAGAATAGCTTTAAAAGCTCCCCCAGACTTTTTTTACTTTTATGTGCTACTCAAGTAGCATATGAGCCATCACAACTTTTCCTTTCAAGCAGGATATAAGTGACACAAGTGACAAAACTTTTCCGACAGGCGGTATAAAACTTTAAAACTTCAAAGGTATTTGCAACGCATGTTTAATTCAACGTTGGTTAAATTGAACGTGCATCAAACTCATTTCAACCATTATCTTTACTGTTGAAGGGCAAGGTAAAAACATAATATAGTGATAAAACTTTAGTCACAATGACTAAAACATGCACATATACTTTCTTTTCTGATTAAATCTTCCCGTTGGTTCCAATTTAATCAGAAAATTTAACGAATTACAATATTCGCAAAACTTTAGTGAGAGAAACCAAAACTTTTTCGAAAACAGTTGCATCTCTTTTCCATATCGACTAAAAAAAATTAGAATGGAATAAGCACTTTTCTTTCTTAACCTCAACTATACAGCTGAGTAACCTCAAAACTTTATCTGTAGCGTTGATCAGAATCAACTTTTATCTGTTAATTTCTCTCTACTTGGGAAGAATTGTATGTCTTAATTTAACGTTGGTCAAAATTAAAATGTACAACTTTCCTTTACTCTCTACTTTCCTTTGCTCGGGGCGAGCCGTCGCCTCTTGCACCGCTGCACCAGGGGACGCCTCGTCGTGGCCCCTTCTCGGGTCATGAGGTGTCAGCCTCCGGTCGTCTGGTGGCCTTGCGCAGTGTTTCTAGCCGGTGGCAGCGGTCGTGGTGCTCATCGGTTTCTTCGGCTCCTGGAAGGAACAAGATGGTTGTCAGGATGCGCAGGTTCTCAGATGAAAGTCTAGCTCGGTCAAGACCGTAGCCGGTAACGATGGTGCCATGGTGCATCATTCTTCTTGAAAGTGTTGCTGTGAGAACCTCAATCTCCAAGGATTGCTCTAGGTGAAAATCGATGAACTGAGTGGTTCGGGCGACGGCGGCATCTTTGATGTTGCTATCCTGCTGGGGCGTCGCTATGGAGTCCTTGGGAGGGCCATCTTGATCAGTGGCGGGGGTTGAGAGTTGACAAGCAATAGTTGATCCAGACATCAAGTTTCTAAGTAGACGAGAGATGTGATGGATTTGGTGTTTGTGTGATGATGTCGCATGGTTGGAATGGGAACGAAGAAGAAGATTGAAGCTTAGTCTTTTAGTTTTCTTGCTTTGTTTTCTAGTTTTTCCCCTTGTTTTGTGAAATGCCTCATTGAGGTTTAGAGTCTAAGTGCTCTTGTAATATTTTGGTTGTATCCACTGTCTGGATATAGAAGGCCGGGTTAACCCTTTATCTAAAAAAAATATTCTGTTTTCATAAAAAAAGACCCATACTGTTTCAGAAACGAAGTTTTATCTTGTCCTTTCTTATGATCTTTTATCGAGTATTTATCTTGTAATTATGTGGACACTATTCTCATAGATTATTTCTTTTGCAGGAGAGAAACAATTATCCTGCATAATGGGCAACATTTGTAGTAGCTTTCATGAATCTATTACTTTGTTTGGAACTTGGAGTGTTCATCGTAATATGGCTTTACCATTTAAATAAATGTGGACACAGACTTGTTTACTTATGAACTTCTGTAATGAGGGCTTATGATGTTGGTCAACTTTCGTTAACTTTGAGTTACTTTTGTGTATGGAAGGTATTTAGCATTTTAAGTACACTTTTACATTATTGAGAAACACATTGTTGTTTAATTACTGGCAGTCAGATTGTTGTCGCCACATATGCACACTAATTATACTGTTTCTTCTTTATAAAGGCATTTATTTTCATCATATCTTTTCTATCCTTGTTATTATGTTAATTTTTTAGTTTCTAAAAAATATTCTGGTAAAACCAAGTAAATAATACATATTTATTAACATGAGTGCAAACGCTAGATTGACTGATGGCAGTCAGTGGCGGAGCCAGCAAAAATTCCAAAGGGGCCGGAAGGTCAAGGGAAGGCGAGCCGATAGTGATAGCCATGGCTGTGACGGCGATGGTGTGGGCGCGCGGTGGCATCCCTGCCTCTGCACGCGGCACGCCTGGAATCACCCTCCGCGCCCCTCCAGCTCCTGTCCCCAGGGTCTTCTTCAATCTGCGGCTATTGAAATAGCTCCGACTGTAGTTTTTTAATAAAGTTGAAGCTGAAGCTATTTTTAAAAAATGTTTGGTAAAAATGACGTCAATCGCTTAGAATCACGGTAGCTGCAGAAGCTACAATTTTTTGCTTCAGTCACGTAAGTAAAGCCATTTACGGCTTATTCACGGACCCATAATGAAACCATTTTGAAAATAGCACTTTGACAGTGGTAAAGCTAGTGAGCAAGCTATACCAAACAAGCTCTTAGAACGTTACTTTTTGCTTGCTTGTAGTTGCTGCCTATTAAACTATTGCTGGACTTTAATTGAATATGGATATAATTACTTATCTAATTATTTGCTGCAAAGAAGAAAGGGGATTAAAAAAACATTTTCACCATTAGGTGGGCCGTGGCCCCTGCTAGCCCCCTCTTGGCTCCCCCATTCATGGCACTGTTAGAAGGAAAGATACGCCATACGCCATACAATAAACGGCGCTGCTAGCGCCCGATGGAAAATTTTCCAACAGACGCTCCGTTGCAACACTAAAAATGAACGCTTGCAACATAAAGGATTAATATTTGTAACATCAGAAGCATGTACTGAAACACATAAAATACACCCAACAACATCATAATAACATTGTTTGACGCAACATCCATTCAAATTCATGCAAAACATTAAAACAAGGCTACTGCAACACCTCGAGTCAACCATTTGAAACATTCAAATAATTCTACTGCAACACCCGCCCACCAACACCCTACTGCCAGCGGCCCGGAGCTTGCCGCTGGCCTCGTGCACCGCCGCCACGGAGCTTATGCGGCCACCCTCGCGTACTTCCGCGGTTGGGGATGGGCCGCAGCCAGGAACAAGCGGAGGTCGGCTGGCCGTGACCACAGCCGAGCAGAGGTGGGCGAGTTGCAGCAGGCGGGGCTTGGCGGAGGCGAGCGCTGCCAGCGGGAGCAGGCTGCGGTTGCTGGTGGAGCAAGCGTGGAGCAGTGTCGCTGGTTCGAATGGTGGGAAGGGCATCCGACGCATCAGACATCCTACCCCTAGTATTTCGGCTGGCTTGTCAGCCAGCCGTGTTTTTCTCGGCTGCGGTTACTGGTGGAGCAGGCGTGGAGCAGTGTCGCTGGTTCGAATGGTGGGAAGGGCATCCGACGCATCAGACATCCTACCCCTAGTATTCCGGCTGGCTTGTCAGTCAGCCGTGTTTTTCTCTCACACAAAATCAGCATTAGCCATCAACTAGCAACCAACCAGCAGTACTTTTCTCTGACAACAAATTAGCACCAGCTAAGGCTCAAGACACACAACCCCTTTGCTGTTAAATTTTCTTGTTATTTGATGGTAGCAATCCATATATCTGCTGGTGTTCCTATACCCTTCGTTTAAACAATCCTGATAGCTTTTGCATACTTGGTTATGGGAAACAAGATATTACTGCACTTTGGTTCGCCTCACGAGACATTCTAAAATCATGCAGTTCAAAATCAAAGAAAAACCCCACCATTTGGTTTGCCGCATGGGGGCGACCAGTCTGTCGTGCAATTACTGTAGCAATTCTTCATCATTTTTCTTTGTATTTTTGGGCGCCAGAATTTCAGTTGTTGATGTCTGAAGCACTTCAGAGTTCGGAGAGGTTCAGGAACTCTGTGTGTGTAAGTTCAGAACAGCAGCACAAGTCTAGATCGGTTTGGCTATTGAATTTGCTGTTTTGACGCGATGGATGGCTAAAACTCATTGCAACTTCGACGATTTCTAGAGTGCTTGTCGTAGATTCGGGCTACATGTTTGAAAATGCCTGTTTATTATGCATCTATCCAATTCGTATAGGAAAACTTTAGACAACTACACATTACTCATACTAAACAAAGTGCAAAGTTACCCTACTCCATTCCTCAAACTAAAGTCACAAATGACAGTTTGGCTGCTCCCGTACTCCCAAGCTGCAAAAGCACCTTAAATACTAGGAAGGGAGGCGTGCTTCGCCGTGCCCGCTTCTGAGTCACGGCGCAGGTCTATTTCATCGATTAGCTGTTTTGGCAGCCGGTGTTGTGATTTGTGAACAGCAGCCTATGATGTGTAACTCATTCAAACTGTGTTAACTCGCCCGGTAGCTCTTCCATATTTATGAATCAAAACTAATGTTGATGGAAGGCACGGAAGAATACAAATATATGCATGAGAAAGGATCCATACGGATATCAGAGATATTCTTGCGAATTAGGACATGCGTCTTGAATACAGATCACGGTGAAATCATTGTGAAAATGATCTCAATGGAGCAGGTATTATAGTAGCCATGCAAAGAATGGGTAAATTAACCAAATTTTGTACAAAGAAAAGGCTAACTCCAGCTAGTGCAAACCATCAACAAACCATCAATCGGGTCTCATTGATTGGTCACATGTTACCTGTGGAAACATAACACATAGCTAAGGTAATCAATGTGAGTGCTGCACTACAATAAGAAAATGAATTTTTTAGTGGTAAAAATGAGAAAAAAATATTTGTTGTAAATGATGTTGTCAGTGAGCTTGTAGGCAATGGACAAATGGATTCTAATGGGCCAGCACCTTAAAAGATATCAAAGCATTGACATTGCAGGAAGGTAAGCTACGCACATTCTTTGGTCAGGAAGTGTCATGGTACAGGAAATGCTACAGCAAACCAACTAAATTTACCAAACCAAAATATACTGAACTTATGAGCAAAGACAATTTCAATAAATATATTACACAAAGAACAAACAGAGACTGCTGTCTATACTCTATAGTTGAGACAATTCAATCTACATCCCAGCTAATCAGTAAAGCTGAATTAGTAAATAGTATTTTGCTGAATGTGTAACAGGGAAACATTGTCCATTGTGGTATTAGAAAAGAAATGCTACAGCAAACCAACTAAATTTACCAAACCAAAATATACTGAACTTATGAGCAAAGACAATTTCAATAAATATATTACACAAAGAACAAACAGAGACTGTTGTCTATACTCTATAGTTGAGACAATTCAATCTACATCCCAGCTAATCAGTATTGTGTGATAGAGAAGACCGAGACCGTCTCACACCGGCCAAGAAAATCCCCGAACCCCTGCCCCACCCTTACACAGCGGCACCGTAGCCCATGTGAGACAACCACGACCGGGGCCGGGCCTTAGACCTGTGCTTTGGCACTATGGGACAGATGAGGGGATTTTTTTAACCTCAACCTGAAATTCGCTCCCACGGGGAGTCGAACCCAGGACCTGAGGAGTGCCACTGGGTTCCTCTAACCAACTCAGCTAAAGGCCCTCGGCACTTTAGTTGCTACCAACCAGAGTGCCTTCATAAGGGGCAGATGTATTCATGATAATTTCATGCTAGTGCAGCAGACTATTAAGGTGCTCCATCACCGTAAAATTGCGAGCCTCTTCTTGAAACTGGATATCTCAAAGGCATTTGATTCAGTGGACTGGTCTTTCTTGTTGGAGATTCTTTCACACTTGGGATTTGGTCCTGCCTGGCGAACTATCATCTCCAACTTGTTACATACTGCATCCACCCAAATTATGCTTAATGGAGAACTAGGGCATTCTATTTCACATCAGCGAGGTCTGCACCAAGGGGATCCTCTCTCCCCGATGCTATTTATTTTAGTCATGGATGTTCTAAACAGTCTATTTCTCAAGGCTGAAGCTGAAGGATTACTTTCTCCTCTACAGTCCACCGGGCAAAGGCTCTCATTGTATGCTGATGATGTGGCTCTGTTTATCAGACCAACTGAAGAAGATTTACAGCTCACAAAGGACATTCTGCGCTGTTTTGGTGAAGCCTCAGGGCTGCAAATCAACCTGCAGAAGAGTTGTGTAATACCCATACAATGTGATGAGGGGGTTTTGGAGGAAGTAAGCAACACACTACAGTGCAACACTGCCAATTTTCCCACTACTTATTTGGGGCTGCCTATTTCTGATTAAAAAACTGAGAAGAGGAGACTTACTCACCTGGATCGAGAAGATAGCAAACAAATTGCCAGGGTGGAGAGCTTCCTTGCTAACATTGGCTGGTCGAGCAGTGCTTGTACAGTTTGTGCTCACTGCAATTCCTATTCATTTGTTGATCACTATTAAAGTCCCCAAGTGGTTCCTTCGAGCTATTGATAAAATAAGAAGAGGCTTCCTTTGGTCAGGCAGGAAACAGGCCAATGGTGGTTGTTGTTTAGTAGTCTGGGAGAAGGTAATGAGACCCATTGACCTTGGAGGACTGGGCATTCATAACCTCGAAATCATGGGTTGGGCGCTGCAAATGAGATGGCTTTGACTTGAGAAAACTGGAGCTGCTCGGCCTTGGGCTGGTCTTGAAATTCCAGTTTACCCCAATGCAGTTGCTATGTTTGCTGTAGCCACTGAATCTTTGGTGGGTAATGGTAGGACAACATGTTTTTGGACTGATCGTTGGTTACATGGCAGCCATCTTGAGGATCTAGCCCCAAATGTTGTCAAATGTGTATCTCTGTGAATCAGGAAAAGGCAATCAGTATTTGAGGCATTGCAAGGAAATACTTGGGTTACATATATACAAGGAGCTCTTGGATGGAGGGGATTAGCAGAATACCTTGAGCTTTGGGACATGTTGGCAAATGTTAACCTGAATGATACAGAGGACATTCACCGGTAGAAGCTAGAAGCCTCCGGAATTTTTTCAACAAGATCAGCCTATAAGAACTTCTTTGTCGGTGCCATCACCTTTAAACCATGGAAGAAAGTGTGGAAGACCTGGGCCCCTAGAAAATGTAAAACGTTTGTGTGGCTGGCTATTAGGAATCGATGTTGGACTGCTGACCGCCTGCAAAAAAAGAGGCCTCCCATACCCAGATCGCTGCCCTCTTTGTGATCAGGAGGAGGAAACCATCCAACACATCCTGACTTCTTGTGTCTTTGCTAGGCAATTTTGGTTTGCCATTTTGAAGCCCCTGAACCTGGATTGACTGATGCCCACATGGAGTGTAGTGTTCGCTGATTGGTGGAAGAAGGCCGAAAGGAGAATTCAGAAGCAGCATAGAAAAGGCTTTAACTCCTTGTGCATCCTGGGTGCATGGATCCTTTGGAAACATAGGAATAGTTGTGTTTTTGATGGGGCTGCCCCAAATCTGCAGGTGGCTCTGCAGGCCTTTCAGGAGGAATCTCACCTTTGGCAACTCTCGGGGCTAAGAGGCTTGCTGCCTCGCACCTTGAGAGGGAGGTGGTGCAGGTCTAGTAGTAGGGGGTGTTATGGTCAGGTCCTTCAAGCGTGAGTTTGTGTAATTGGCCTTTCTAGCTCAGATCATTCCTCGCTATGGTCCAAGGTGTGGAATGAATTTTTTTTTGTAATTGGATTGCTCTTTCTCTCTTAATATAAAGATACGCAGCTCTCCTGCGTGTTCGACAAAAAATCAGTAAAGCTGAATTAGTAAATAGTATTTTGCTGAATGTGTAACAGAGAAACATTGTCCATTATGGTATTAGAACTATCTCTCCCTGGAAAAACATTTGATAGCATGTTAACAGTATATCTTATCTACAGAAACACAGAGCATGACAAACTCTGAAAAGCACACGTCAGAACAATCTTATCATCCATAAAATTAGCATGAAACCTTGTGGAGAACAGATAGGTTAATAAATAAAATCCCTAAATCTGCATATATTATCTATCATTTCATAAATGAGGTAAGCAATGACAAAAGACATTGATTTCTCTGCACTACCATTTCACTAATACCGCAAGCACGGGCAAAAAGGCACTAATTTCTTAACGCTAAAAATTTAAAACCACTGCATATGGCTTCATGCAATCACTAATGAACGCCATGAAGTATTGTAAGACTGAGAAAAGGCAAAGATGTGCCGTATCTCTGCTTTCGTCATCTTAGCCCTCATATTGCATCCCAGCAGCAAAAGGCAAACTGAAATAGATGAAAAAAAAAGAGGTGGCATATAGCAACACATTAATTGATTAAATTGTTAGCTGAATCTGTGCATTAGGCCACTAAATCTGAACAGATAAAGTGGCATTAAGAACCTTTTTGAAACCCAGCCATAAAGATAACATGAACTATGATCCATGACATTGATGCATCATGATCATTGAGTAACATGACTTTATGCGTGCAAAAAAAAAGGAGATGATCCTTAGGGGAAAAACAATTTCGTATTGTACTCAGCAAACAGGTAACTTAAGGAAATTTCAAGAGTTGGTTGCAATTAACACAAAGGACTCTTATACTTGTGTTTCATGAAGTCCCGAAAAGGTAAATATAATGGAGAAAGCTGAGAGCCCAAGTATCACCTCTTGTTTAGTTACTCATAAATCTTCTACACTAAAATACTATTAGAATGATACAGAGAGGGAAATTGACAGCATGAACTAGTGCAGGAACAAAATCAAATTGGACTATGCAACCTAGGCTCTGACTCAAGTAATCAACATAGGCAGAAAAACAAATTTTCTGCAGGCAGAGAAACAATTTTTCTGCAGGTTCTACACAAGAAACATCAAGGTTCCATGGATACCACTTAGCCAGTCTTGTCATCTCCCTGTGGAATTGCAGGAAGGCATGCCATCAAAATTGGTGAAGGATCTCCAACACTGAAGGCTACTAAACGACAATTCATCTAAGTGAGTCAAGAGTTCTTAGAAAATAAAAAAATCAATCTGAGGCTATGTTACATTCCCATACCATTTGAACCAAGATGAGATGAGAACGGCTGTTGTTGCTCATGGTCCTTGTGGATCCATCCACAGCGTGAACAACTTCATTCACCCTGGTTGGGTCTCATACTCATGGATCCGCCAAGCAGTGGCCACACCCACCATGGTACGCACACCGCACAGCAACATAGGTCCCAAGGATCTATCCAGCGGGCGGCCCAATGTCGCGCGACCACCAGCTTAGGCAGCGTTGATGCATAAATCGGTGGATAAGAGGGCGTCGACGGTGACGACGATGCGCAGCTCCACAACAGAGAGATGGCTGTAGGAGATAACGGCACCAATGGGATCGGCGGCGGCAGATTTCATAACGAAAGGGCGTGGGGACGGCAAGCGGTGTCGTGCACGGGAACAGGCAAAGGGAGGTGCAGGATTTGGGAGCAGTATGGAAGTCGGCCATGTCTGATTTGGATGTGGTTAACAAGAGGAGGGAGCGGTGGCAGAGAGATCAACAACGGAATCAAGTGCTCAACGGAGGAGTCGAGGAATTGGGTGAGGCGGCGTGCACGAAGATGGAACTCCGTGGGGAGCTATGGTATACTTGATATTTTTAGAGGCAAGGTCGACTCCCAGGGTCTATGGACACGCGACAAGACCGCCATTAGCAACAGAGGACTGGTTTTTCGATGCGTAACCAGACGCGATGGCAGACGTGCGCTGACGCGTCACAATTTTATTCGCCAAAAGTTGCAGATGCCTTCGGAGGCCTCCGTTTAGTCGAGCGATATGGATTTACATATATGCATAAAAATTTTATCTAAAATATGAATTTATACAACACTACTTTCCAAGAAATATTAAAATATCGTGCCCTGAAAATTTATATAATTTTCAAAAGTAGCCTATTTTGGTGCATGCCTATTTTGGTGCATTTAATTTTAAGATTTTAAAGGTTGCATGTGTTTTTGTGCAAAATGGGTTCATCTTCATTCGTTATATCTCTATATAAAAATTCATGAGTTTTAGGGGTGCTTTGATGATTGTTTTAGCCCAGAAAAGAAAGGAAGGACTCCACAGGTTACGGTTCATGTGTGTGGCTTAACTGACAGAATAGATGGAACTTACCCGCAAAGAGAGAGAGAGAGAGATGGAAGTTTCAAATAGGGAAGTTCAACTTCATGTCATATAGAGAAATTAAAAACTTTCAGTGTTAAATAAGAAGGCTCAACTTTACTAGTTTTAAATAAGGATTTTCTCTTAATTAAAACCTGCATCCCTAAGGGTGTGTTTGGTTGCTGGGTCGGGGTGGGTTGGGACGGGTCCAACCCAGTTGAACCCGCGTTTGGTTGGAGGTTTGATATGGGTTGGGTTGAACCCGAAGGGGTATATTCCCCTCAGATGCGGGTCGGAGTGGTCCGCTCAAATCGAGCGGACCACTCCAACCCACTTCGACGCCATCTCGGCTCCGTCCGCGGGGGCGTGGGCGACGGCCGCGAGGCCGAGCTCGCGGGGGCGGGGGCGGGCGGAGCACCGGCGCTACCGAGCTCGTCGGCGCGGGGGCGGGCGGGCGGAGCTGCCGGCGTGGGGGGCGGGCGGAGGAGCTCGGCGGTGTAGGGGCGGGTGGGGCTGTGCGGCGCGCCCGTGGGCAAGGAGGAGGAGGTGCCATGGCCATGGGGGCTGACCTCGAGCTGGGGGGAGCCATGGGGGCCGACCTCGATCTGGGCGGCCATGGTGGGCGAGCTCGAGCTGGGCGGCCATGGCGGGCGAGGTCGATCTAGGAGGCCATGGCGGGCGAGAGGGAGTGGGCGGCGCCAGTGAAGGCTGCGGCGAGCGGCGCGGGGCGGGTGCAGTACTGGTGGGCGGAGGAGGCCGCCGGCGGTGCAGGGCGGGCGGACGAGGCCAGCGCCGGCGCGATGGCGGTGGCGGAGCGGGCGGAGGGAGCCGGCGTGGGCGTGGGCGGGCGGAGGAGGCCGGCGCCGGTCCGGCGGGGCCGAGCATCGAGCTCGACGAGAAAGAAAAGGATGGAAGAGAAAGAAAAAATAGAGGGGATGACAAGTGGGCCCATAGATGACTGTTTTAACGGTGTCAAAATAAACCACAACCTATTCCTTTGCAACCCTCTAACCAAACAAAAAATTGGGTCGGACCCAACCCTCTCAACCAAACACTAGATGGGTCGGACCCAACCTTAAAAACAAGGATGGACCCAACTCATCCCCAAACCAAACACATGCTAAGTTCTTGGGTTTGACACAAGCATGGGTTCATGCAAAACAGTATATTCCAAGTACAAATAAATATGTACATGCATACGAAGGGACAAACTCTTATCGGACTGCAAATACAGAAACGAAGTATGCCGGAACCAAACTTCCCCTATCTGTTTATAAGAGGCCTATTACTCTATTTTATTTATCTATATGAAACTGCTAACCATCTCACAATAGTCATGTCTAATACCTGTAAATATATTTGCTAGCCACAAAACATCACATGTTGGCTAATCAAAAAGACTTGGAAAAAGTGTATTTTTCATCCCTCAAGTATTGCAAAAGTGTGGTATTCATCCATCATGTTTCATTTGGTGCAAATCAATCCTTTAACTAATTAATTTGGTGCATTTATCATCCCGAGGCACCTTATAATTTAACAAAGGTTTAGTAAAATCTGCTAACAGTGTGTGCCACATAACCATTTGATTAATCAGTAATGCTATGGATGCAATGTGCTATGTCGGATATATAAAGCTCACAAAAGTTTTAAGTAAATTCTCTAAATTGGATACTTCATAAATTTTTTCTAAATTTTTTTAATAAAACTGATTCACGCTCGCTTATTATAGAGATTGACTAACATAAGTTTTGGCTAAGCAGTAATTAGCAAGATGATTGCATTGTCTAAACTGCTATTATATGACATAAATCATTGTTAAACTAAGGTAGGGATGATAAATGCACCCATTCAAATAGTTAAGGAGTTAATTTGCATCAAATGAAACATGAGGGATGAATGTCACACTTTTGCAATACTTGAGGGATGAAAAATACACTTTTTCCAAAAGACTTCCATTACTACAAAATAAGGATGATCTGTAAAAAACCACATACAGGATTCAAAATGGACAAATAAAGGCCACTTGACATCAGCACATACAGCTTGCACTAGTTAAAGTTTCATTTGCAGTTTGTATCCACCAATATACGAGTGTTCAACCGCACCATCAAAGGCCCCTATGCTAATGGCGCACTTCTCGGTACTAGCTAAAAGTACGGGAGCCTTCACCAAGCATATCCTATGACTCGTGTAGGTGTAGGTGTAGCTCCAATTTTCCTTTTGGCAAACGTCAATGCAAACAAATGTTGGTCTCCTGTCCATTCACCATTAATCTGGAAGTCAAAAGGCACTGCTTAGAAGCTAGAAACAAGTTCATCCGTTCAAATAATAATTTATTGCCACAAAAAAAAGATTAATTATCAGCATTCATATGGAATGGAAGCATGAATTCTCAGCAGAAAAATTTGACAGATAGTAAGGTGTGTTTTGCTATGCATTGCAGTATGATAGCATTCAACTTCAGATGATAGTGTGGAGAAGGCGCTAGCCTCTAGGTCTTATAGTACATGGTCTGCAGTGGCAAACTACAAAAGTACAAATGTTACTCAGTTATGTTAGATTCCTCTTGGAAATGCATTAAAAGAAACTTGCCCAGCGTTTCAATCACACAGACAAAAGACGACATCATCATGTATTAGCAGTACCTTAGACTAGCTGAGTAGCTGTCAAGATAATATTCACACAATATCAAAAAAATACAGAAAACTGTCTGAAGATAACAGACAAATGATACCTATGACATGGGAAAAAAAAAGCATAACGACAGCAATCATCTTCTCCTTGCAGCAGCAGCTGGTGCTCGTTGTGCTCCAGGTTGGCCCTGCCCTGCTGCTTGTTCCTCTGGTATGTTTGCAGCTGCCGTAACGGCATTCATGACAATGAGACCAAGAGGAATAATGTACATCCACTGCAAAACAACAAGTCAGGTTGAAGGGGAAGGTAGAAACATATTGATATGCAGAAACAGAAGGAAACGTCAAAGTGAACAGATATCTAGAGCAGCAACTCACATATTTAGCCCAGAAAGATTTCTCCAGTGGTTTGATCACTTCACTAAGTCCATTGTCAGCTTCTAATAGCTGATCCACAAATGATGGGGTTCTGCAAGCACAAAAATTTAAAAGGAATTGAAGCCAGGTGTCATTTAACCCTCTAAATGCTTTGATAACTTTCCAGTGGGAATAGATCTGTTAGGCATGTACAACACAGGGACACACACTTGTAGTCAGCTCCCCTTTTCCCACTGAAGAACTCAGTGCAAGAGTTTGCAACAGAGTAGTTGCAAGATGAAGCATTTGGCGCCTGGGACAAAGCCATGCATTGATACACCTGAACAGGGGCAGTGAGCCCTCCAGACCATATTCCAACCATGATAAAGTAGTAATTTACCTTGGTGCCTGTTCAGCAGTCTTCAGAATAGTATAAGAGCTGAATGTCCATTTTGATGGCTGCAAAAAAGTCAAAGCATCCGAATAAGTCACCATAAACCTGAAAACTGTTACTCACCAATGAGCATACAAGAGAAAAAAAAAAGTGCTCGAGGGCACCCATTCACATGTTATTTGTAATATAGCATAATTTGGTGAAAGTTTAAACTTTAAACACAACTCTCGACAGTTTCGAGAATGTTGTAATCTTGCTAGTACAGTTGAACATCTACCAAGTATTTTCGGGAGCAAGATGTTCAACGATAAGTATTTGCTAGCAAACACACTTGCAGTGCGGTCATTGGGGCTCCCAGTGGTGAGCCGACCGAGGAGGGTTCAATCCATAGTCATTGGGGCTCCCAGTGGTGAGCCGACCGAGGAGGGTTCAATCCATAGTTTTGCACTTGCACCCAAAAGAAGGCCCCTCCTTATGACAAATAGAGGTATAAGAGCTGACCAGTGGGTAATCAGGTCCCTGTACAGGGCTACAGGCCAGACTTCAGGGTCTTTTCTTGACCGTGTGGTTGAGTTCTCTTAATCTTTAGGCTAAACCCAGGGGAGGCCTATCCAAAGGAGTCAAATTTTTTAAGTATTTATGTGAGCTTCAGCCGAAATTAACTAATTTTGATTAATCTCAACTTATATCTAACCAATTTTGTTAATAATCCATCAAGCCATGCAGAGCCAAACCAAATCTTAGTCAACATCCATTCAAAATTGATTTATTTAAGTTTTAGGGGAAGGAAATCTTATCAAAGCAATTTTGAGATGACCTTTTTACTAGCCCTACTCATAAACAAGGCAAATACCTGTATTAAAAAACGTAACTGGTGCAGATAACAAGTTAAATAAAATAAAACAACTACATCATAACTTGTTTGGTTGCCTTGAGGATACAAGAATTATACTGTAAGGCCAGTCTATAATGTAAACAAGTACCCAACAGCGTTTTTTCTTGAAATTTCCATATCAGAAATTTACAAGTTATCAGACTCCTACTATCAATCATTAATTACATTGAACACTTATAATAACTTACAAATTTCATTGGTCGTGGGTATTGACATCCGCCAACAGAACCATAGTTAACTGCCAAAATATTTACACCATCCTGCAAATAAGGCAGCAGAAGAGTATATGTGAGTCACAACACCAAGGGAACTATCAGTAATCAATTTCTACAAGCTAATGGATCTACGAAATGGTTGCAGTATGAGGGTATATAATTTGTTTCTGTGTAGCCACTTGCAAACAATATATCAAGCCTAACTAGCAGCTTGTGACAAAGATAAAAAATGTGTTCAGAAACTTCAAGTAACCAACAAGATATGTAATCGGTACATGTCCAGGACTCTAGGTTTCATCGCCAAATGAGAGGAAGAGTGCACCTTTTATTCTCTATCAATATCAGAAATTTGGATGAGGATATTTCACAAATAGAAGTAAATATAGAAATTTAGTTCAGTGCATTAATGTATGTTATTCCACAAATATATAGTTTTAAGGCTTTTCCAAAACTTCCCATCATCATGATATAATTTACACTATAGTCTATGCGATTATGTATGAATACAAAAAAAAATAAGTGGAGAAAATTACCATATGGATAACAATGTGCTCATCCAAACTGTCACGTGGAATGCATCTCTACGAAACATAGACAAAGGCAAGACAGTTAAGGAACTTTAAAAAAATCTAGAATCAAAAAATAAGTCAGTAATTTTGCTTGTAACTAATTTTAATCGCTTTATTTACTGATTATGTTCTGAAAAAATCAAAGTACTAGGTAATTTCTGTCCTGAAAACAATATAACTTTTAGAAAAGATCATAATTTAAAAAGCATCAGTTGCTAACCAGTGGTTTGAATAACTCATCATTGGAGTTCTCTTATAATCATAGGAAGGAGAAACACTATGATGAGCAATTTAGTCAACTTACAGCTTTGATTGAGGAAACAACATTATCTTTTCTTGTAGGGTCCAACACATTAGATGGAAGCCTAATTGTATAAAAGCCATCTTCCTGAAGCAATTTCTTCAATGACGAACAAAGGCAGAAGCACCAAATTAGTTGACAAAATCACAGGTTAAGGACAGCAGGGGAAAAGGAATGGTGGACAAGAAGTTACTTTGAATGCATCTTTTTCATCCTCAGTCAACTCATTCCTTGTAAAGCGAAGCTTTGTGAGAGTCTGATCCATATGAAGAGTCAAGTTAGGAAAATAGCTTTGCTCATCACATTTACAGCATTTACAGTCGAAGCAGGGCACTAGAAATCTAACAGATCTACTGTCAAATAAGATAATTAGCTCCCTGCAGTCATATTTACAATAGAGAGCTATGCAACAATTGTTGATTAGTCATCATCAAAACTAATCAAATTAGAACACAAGCACAGAGAAAAGCAATAACAAATCAAAAGTTCCTTATTTCAATGAAAGATCAAAGATGAATTAAGAGAAGTATCAACCACTAATAAGTGAAAGTAAGTATTAATCAGCCCAATAAATCATATCGTGTCTGGTGGAGAATGCACACCAGAAACAACCAACAGCAAAATAATGTACAGATATAGGAACTCCAAGCCTATAAATGTCTTTGGAAAACTAAGGCATGAAATGACGTCAAACAACTAAGCAGTATCCAACTATATAAAAGATTGTTGTAATTCACAAGGAGCTAGCACACAATTTGCTCCAAATCGCTCAAGCAGTCATAGGTGACATCATATTTGGATAGAAAGCCAATCTCTTCATCTTCTCTATACAGTTGGTGACATCATATTGTAAACACACAGTTAGCAGGGATATATCAGGCGACAACATTTTTACTTCTGCAAGACACAGTTCAGTTGAAATAAGCTATAGCTCAAAAGATAAGCTTCTGCAATTTCAGGCCATTTGAAAATTGGCATATAGACACCACAGTCCAGTGTAATGAAACATAAGGGTATAATATTAAGCATTGTACATAGCTAAAAGAGGTGGAATTATTCACAGGAGATTTTTAAGAAATCTAATTTAGACTGCAATCACATCAACTATCTGTGGGATTTAATCTTGCTTTAGTAAGTATAAGCATATAAAGAAAGCATACTAGTATTTCATATTTGCATGCATGCACATAGGAAGTAAGGTAGGAAACATAACTAGTTTTTGGTTGGGCAGGTGCCATATACGAGAGCGTATAGGAGGTCTATGAGCTTGCGGAAAGTGGCAGCCAATCATATTTGAGTTTGAGTCTTGGCTGTATGCTTATTTTGGTAAGTACATGTCCAAAAGCACAGAGTCCGAATACGAATCAGTAGCTTGTAGGTCTAGCCAGTCATGTACTCAGGACTATATAAGCAAGAGCATGTAATAGGATTTTGCAATGTGAGAAATAGCGAAAAAGAAAAGGCTGAGCTGTCGCAGCCTCAGAAATCAATGTGTTCTTCTGTTTCTCGTGTTCGTGTGTGTTAGATCCTGGTGAAAAGCCAACATTATCCTACTACAAAGTAAAGGCACACAATTATGCATTATTGCAATGAAATGAAAAAAGAAGGATTGAAGATATTTCACATCAGATATCATGTACTTAGCAGAACAAACATGGAGAGCAGCATAGCATATAAGAGATTTTCGTAAATGCAAAATGTTGTGTTGTGCTATAGCCATGGTGAAATACAAGGTATCGTTGTGCTAGTTCTGTTCTTATCAATTGATTTCTGGCACATAAAACTAATTATCTATGTAGATGTGAGCTGCTGTTGTACTTAATAATTGCTGCCACCTGTAAGTATGTAACCATATGTCAAGTTGGTATTCATGTGCTATTCATATCAGGGTTGGGTCATCATATGATGAGTTACAGGATAAAATACAGGCTTCATTACTATTCTCAATCTAGCATCCAAAAAGTTTAGTAAGATAAACAAAGATATTGCAAAAGGGTTACAGTCTGTATCATCTTTTATAAATGTCAGATTGATTTAAGTAATTTATTTTTATTTACATGTTAATTGGTAAGGAAATGTCATTTGCCTAGATGAGACAGTAGCCAGTAACTTCCAAGGTAACAACCTCAGCCCCATGCTCCGAGCAGTATGAAGCAGAATTTTTGCATGTCATGATTGTGACTGAGCTTCACAGGTTCTAATTGTGATTTGCAAATTAGGAGCTAGCTAGACATAAGATGTTAGCGCAGTTTAATTTCCATGTTCTTCCTTTTTTTCTAATTTAAATGAAAAACTGATATTGGTTGCTTTCATGATTTTCATTGATGTGTTGTTTGATCAGCAGACAATGGGCATTTATATTTGTAATTGCTATAGAAAGCAGCCTGAATGGCCACATAAGCAGCATGCTACCATTCAAATGCAGAACAATTGAAGATATTTGTAAATGCCAGGGAAAGCAGCCAGAATGGCTACATAAGCAGCATGCTACCATGCAAATGAAGAATCATAGAAGAATACTCACTGCTTGCAGGAAGGAGAACCAAATTCATATAATTTGAGCACATGGCCATGAGTGAGCAAAGAAGTACGAAACAAATAGTGCGCTAACACACTAACGGCAAATAACTTATCTTATGGTACCCATATGGGGTAGATCAAACAAAACCAAATGTGGTGCTAGGAAGCGAGGTCTAATGATAATTTAGCAGGAAACGTCCACTATCATGAGATCCACTCCCCAATTTACACCTTCCATACAAATTCGAAGCAAATGATTCGCCACCTCTCCAAAATAAACAGCTTGACGAAGCTAACTGGATCACATCTACAAATCCAACGCTAAATCACGATCCAGAACCAGATAAGAAACTGGTCATCCATTGATTACGGATCAGAGGGTAGGCAGGCCAAGCAGATCAGCGAAACAAGCGAAGCAAAGCTGTCTTACCTGCGTGCCATGAGCGGAGGTCTTGAGGCGAGCAGAGAAGGTTCCGGCGGGGACGAACCCCTTGCCGGCGCCGAGGTCGTGCTCGAGGGCGAACTGCACGGCGTTGGACTCTCCGGCCCCCGCCGACGCCGCGTCCGCGGATCGGCGGCGGGAGGAGGAGACCGCCGGGGCCGCCGGCGGGGAAGGGGAGGGGGAGGCGGGGCGGGCGCCGACGCCCTCGAACTCCTCGTCGTCGTTGAGGAGGAGCTCGTCGGACTGGAAGGCGGCGACGGTGAGGGAGAGGGAGAGCAGGAGGAGGGCCGCGAGGGCGAGGAGAGCGCGGAGCGGCGGCGCCATGGCGGGCGAGGAGAGGGCGGAGGCGGACGGCGAGGCTTGGAGTGGACTTGGGCGAGAGATCGGGGAGATTTTCACGGACACGCATGGACGGAACGAGATCCGCTGCAGTTGAGTGACCTGCAGTGGTGTCCCTGACCCACACACGCAGGCCCACCTGTCAGTGGCCCAACTGCAGGCTGCCGAACTGCAGCGGATCCCTTTCCCGCATGGACATCGGCGGTCTAGGGCCGGGCAGGGCTTGGACCAACGGCTGGCTGGATACTAGGTTGGGCCGAACGGGCTAATTCGCTTTCCCGCATGGACATCGGCGGTCTAGGGCCGGGCAGGGCTTGGACCAACGGCTGGCTGGATACTAGGTTGGGCCGAACGGGCTAATTCGCTTGAGACCTTGTTCCAATGGCCTGAGTCCAATTTTCACAATGTTCTACAGTAGGTGAAAATCCCCAACCTTTTTGACCAGTGAGTTTAAACTTTCAGCGCATTCAACTAGCATTTCAAACTTTAGACTTTTTGAATGAGCTCTCAGTTTGTCCATATCTCAACTCTAAAGGAGGGTTATATAAATTACTTAGGGCTCATTCGGTTTGAACCAGATTCAGTCCGGCTGGAAATAATAAATATAATAGAAGACTAGTGATAGATACAACAAGAGACTAGGATTTATTCCGGGTCAAAAACTAATTGTACACATGATAGGTACAATAAGAGACCAGGGTTGATTTCACACCTCTTACTCATGGACTGAATCCAGATCTCATGTTGTACCTATCATATGTACAATTAGTTTTTGACCCGAAATAAATCCTACTCTTATGTTATATCTATCACTAGTCTTCTATTATATTTATTATTTCCGGTCGGATTGAATCTGGTTCAAACCGAATGAGCCCTTAGTTCCTTTTCTATGTGGACACTTTTTTGTGTCCACTCGTGTGAATATGAGCAAAAACTTCTCGGTGAAAAGCCATAGTGCTAATGCACGCCCTGTAGTTTTGAAGCAGGCTTCGACAGTTGTGAGCTCCGCATCGAATAGTGTGAGTAATTCTACCTGAGATTACACTATGAAACTCCTATCAAACTAACGTGCAAGGTAAAAATTGCCATCACCTCTACCAGTTTGAAAAATGGATTTTTAGGGATGTCTTGAAGGATCTGGTTGCTCATGCCTAAGCTCATGAGGCTCTCATTAAATCTCATGTCTTTGTTGTGAAGTAAATCACAAGAACACAAGAGATTAGATTGATTAGGGGCGGGGAGTAGAGGATCACAAGAAAAAGTGATGTGTGATGAAAGGTAGTGTGCTGGCACAAGCTGGAAAGTGGAGTAAGAGCAGGGCAACATCATCAACAAGGATTAATGCAAGGTTAATTGTATGTCCACATTTTAAAATTTATTGGTTGATTTGATGGTGATATATGTTTTCATGGCAAAAAAACATCTTATTTCTCTTCTAGAGGCAAATAGAGTTTACTCAAAATAAAGAAACACTGCAAGATGGGTTAGTTTTGGTGATGAAAGCAAAGCACTCAGTTCTTCCAAGCCATGGCTACATATTCTTACAAGAGAAATCACATACCTTCCCTAAAGACTACTGACAGATGGCGCCTCACTGGACATGACGGGATAGCTGGAGCCCTTTGCTCTTCCTTCAGAGATATGCTAGGCATATCTGAATTTTCTGATATTCTTTATGATCTCAGTTGATTTCTCACCAAGTGGACTTACCAGGACTGGATGAGCCTTCACCTCACAAGAGATAGAAGCAGTTCTCAAGGACATCCGCTAATCAAGCCATGCTCATGGGCTAGATGGTTATGGACTTTTCTACGGGAAATTCTAGCCTTAAGGATGCCATTATTAGGTTATGAAATGATTTTGCTATTGAAAAGCTAGATTCAGCTAGTATCAATTGTACTTTGAGAAGGCTTTTGACAAAATTGAACATCAAGTGATTCTGGAGGTCCTCAAGCACAAGGGGTTTTTGATAAATGGGTACAATGGATAAAGGACACTATTAACTCAAGTGCTTCTTTAGTGCTTCTGAATGGTGTGACAGGTAAACCCTTCAAAGTGCAAGGGGGGAGTAAAACAAGGGGATCCTTACTGTTTGTGCTAGAAGATGATCTCCTCCAATTAGTTATTAATGATGCAGGCAACAAAACCTTAATCAACCATCCCCTTGGTCAGAACTTTGGTGGACATTTTTCTATTGTACAACATGCAGATGACACCCTTATTATTCTGCCAGTAGATACTCCGTAGGTTTCATGGTTAAAGGAAATTCTACAAGTCTTTCCTTACTCAACTGGTTTGAAAGTAAACTTCAATAAATCCTTTCCGGTGCCTATCAATGTGTCTGATGAGAAAATAATTCACCTAACAACTATTTCAGAATGTCAAATTGGGACAACATGTTTCACATATTTGGGGTTACCTTTGCGAATTACTAGTACTAGGCCTGCCATGGAAGAGTTTATGCCCATTGTTACAAGAATGGAAAAACATCTAATGGGGATAATAATGTTTCTCTCCTATGCTGGCAGATTAGTGCTAGTCAACTCCATTTATTTCTCCATGTACCTTCTATCTTTGTGACATGAAACTACCGGAAGATTCTAAAACAAATTGATAAATGCAAAAAGGATAAATACAAAAAGCAATGCCTCTAGAATGGATGGATCTATTAAAGAAAGGTGGATGCTTTGTGGCCTGGAAAACATGCATGTCAATGTAAAGAGAAAGGTGGTCTTGGCATTATTAATCCCCAAACCCAAAATATAGCTCTACTGCTTAAATTCTTGCACAGATTCTATAACAAGGCTGATCTGTTGTGGGTTCATTTAACTTGAAAATATTTCTACGCCAATGGGAGGTTACCACATGCCAAAAAATCTATTGAATCTTTTTAGCGGACACTGGAGAGATATTATGTCATTGGTGGATAATTTTGTGATGTTCAACTTCTGCTCTATGAACAAAGGAGACATTAAATGCTTTTCGACTGATCTTTGGAATTGTGGTGTTCTACAATGGAGTTTTACTCAAATGAATCTTTTCAAAATCTAGGAACATCTTTGCTGTAAAGTTCTTAAGCAACTCTTCCACTAGAAACTTCTGGTTGCCTTTCTCTACATAGGATGCCATGCAGCCGACCGAACTTCAGAATTTAGTCATGGATGTCCAAAGGGTGGAGACTGATCATGATCAATGGTTTTATATTTGGGAAAATTCTATCTTCACTAGCAAAAGGGCCTACAATCAGTTGCAGGGTTCAATTCTAGCTTCACCAATTCTCAAATGGCCTTAAAGGACACTATTAACTCAAGTGCTTCTTTAGTGCTTCTGAATGGTGTGACAGGTAAACCCTTCAAAGTGCAAGGGGGGAGTAAAACAAGGGGATCCTTACTGTTTGTGCTAGAAGATGATCTCCTCCAATTAGTTATTAATGATGCAGGCAACAAAACCTTAATCAACCATCCCCTTGGTCAGAACTTTGGTGGACATTTTTCTATTGTACAACATGCAGATGACACCCTTATTATTCTGCCAGTAGATACTCCGTAGGTTTCATGGTTAAAGGAAATTCTACAAGTCTTTCCTTACTCAACTGGTTTGAAAGTAAACTTCAATAAATCCTTTCCGGTGCCTATCAATGTGTCTGATGAGAAAATAATTCACCTAACAACTATTTCAGAATGTCAAATTGGGACAACATGTTTCACATATTTGGGGTTACCTTTGCGAATTACTAGTACTAGGCCTGCCATGGAAGAGTTTATGCCCATTGTTACAAGAATGGAAAAACATCTAATGGGGATAATAATGTTTCTCTCCTATGCTGGCAGATTAGTGCTAGTCAACTCCATTTATTTCTCCATGTACCTTCTATCTTTGTGACATGAAACTACCGGAAGATTCTAAAACAAATTGATAAATGCAAAAAGGATAAATACAAAAAGCAATGCCTCTAGAATGGATGGATCTATTAAAGAAAGGTGGATGCTTTGTGGCCTGGAAAACATGCATGTCAATGTAAAGAGAAAGGTGGTCTTGGCATTATTAATCCCCAAACCCAAAATATAGCTCTACTGCTTAAATTCTTGCACAGATTCTATAACAAGGCTGATCTGTTGTGGGTTCATTTAACTTGAAAATATTTCTACGCCAATGGGAGGTTACCACATGCCAAAAAATCTATTGAATCTTTTTAGCGGACACTGGAGAGATATTATGTCATTGGTGGATAATTTTGTGATGTTCAACTTCTGCTCTATGAACAAAGGAGACATTAAATGCTTTTCGACTGATCTTTGGAATTGTGGTGTTCTACAATGGAGTTTTACTCAAATGAATCTTTTCAAAATCTAGGAACATCTTTGCTGTAAAGTTCTTAAGCAACTCTTCCACTAGAAACTTCTGGTTGCCTTTCTCTACATAGGATGCCATGCAGCCGACCGAACTTCAGAATTTAGTCATGGATGTCCAAAGGGTGGAGACTGATCATGATCAATGGTTTTATATTTGGGAAAATTCTATCTTCACTAGCAAAAGGGCCTACAATCAGTTGCAGGGTTCAATTCTAGCTTCACCAATTCTCAAATGGCCTTAGAAATCTCAAGTTCAAAACAAGATCAAATTCTTTCTCTAACTTTCCTTAGAAATAGACTTAATACCAGAAGTCTCTTGAGGCACTAGCATATATTCCTTGAGACATAATCTTTTCATTTGTGTGGAACATGAGGGGACTAGACAACATCCCTTCTTTGACTGCCTCTTTAGTCAAGTTTGTTGGATCTATCTAGATATCCACTAGGGTAATTCTGTTCAGCCTCTTGACAGGTTTATCCAAGCTAGACAGACTTCTAGGTGTCCAAATTCACAAAAGTGTTGATAGTATACGTGGTGTGTTGGGCAATTTGGAATCATAAAAACATATCTTTGTTGACCTTTGTGGCAAGGAGGTTGACCTTTGAGAAAGAAATGAAGTTGGTTATTCTTAGAGTAAAGCAAAATTTGGTGTTAAATTAACATGTTTGGCTTTCCTCCTTTAGGCCTTGGGCCTTTGTAAATTATACTTTATAAATACCTGCCTTCTATTATATATCTTGGTGACTGAGGGCTGCCAAGGTAACACCATCCCTTGGCGGTTGCCAACTGCCAAGAAAAGCTATTAACTTGGAGGATGAAATATTTCTTTGGCATATTATTTTCCTTGGCAGTCAAACCATCAAGAAACTAATTCTTGGCAGTCAACTGCTAAGAAAATTGAGTTTCCTTAGCTCTTTATTATTTTTCTTGGCAGTTGGCTGGCAAGGACCATTCCCACTACATTCCTTGGTGGTTTCAGCCATCAAGGCAACTCTAGATTCCGGTAGTGATTAGAGAATCATGAGTTGTGGTGTGTAGGGTGCAGGTGGAGAACTCAAGCGAGGAGGGGTGGCAAAGGCTCTGATTGCCACCGTGTTTGATATTGTTTTCTATTTTTCTTGTTCCCTCAATTAACATGAGACAAAAATTGCTTTAGAAAATGAAGAGGCATGCCGTTAAAAAGAAAACGAATAAAGTGGCATGCTCAACGGAAAAAAATATTACACTTATAAAATCAAATATTGTTTTTTCATTCTCCTTGTGAAAGATCATATCAAGATATTCTAATGTTGATCATTCATTTGTTAGTGAACTTATGTATCTTCTCTAATAAAACTTTTATTTTGCACACAACATTATCGGTGATAGCCTCCCTGAAAAAATTATAAAATGCTTATACTTGAAGGGAGTAAATTGAATGTTTTCATTATTATATATAATCGTCGTATTGTGTAGTAGTATATGAGGTGGATCAAGAAAAATTATTTTAAGTGGGCACAATCAATTATTACCTGATGATGAGAAAGTTAGCACTAGTTTTCAAGGCTCATGATCTTTCTCTCCCTACATTTGTGCTTCTCCGCATATGTAGGCAGCGGTGGATCCAATGTGGGACTGGCGGAGGCTTGGCACCCCTGCTACATGCTTGCATACCATGCAGAAGTATAGGAGAGCAGAGGGAAAAAGGGGTTGGGGGATGTGATATCACTTATTTGGAGGATGTGATAGCATTTATTTTGAGATTAGATTTGGATGTGACATCAGTGGCTATGTTCTATTCAGTTACATGGAATCCTGCTAAATGCCAAAATTAATGTCTCTTAGTAAAAATAAGTCTATTCACATTTAAGAAATTGGTTGTGGAGCTGGTGTAGCCTTTTCTTAGTTAACCCAACAGATTGACTCGGTTAGTAAAAAATGAATTATGTCATGAGTGACACTAAGCATTTTATATAAAAAAAGAATTAAGTGACTTTTTTACACAAAATTTAATTTCCCAACCTAAAAATTGAGCATGTTTTTCCAATAAATTTGTCTCAACATATGGAAATTGAAAATGAGAAACTACATTTGGTTCTGTGAAATTTTAAAATATTAAAAAGAAAGAAAAACAAATAATGTTACCAAGACATGAACCCGGTCCAAATCAAATTAGAAACCTGGCCAATTCTTGCATGTAAATGGGCCTAATCAACCACAAAAATGAGAAATAACTATTATTTGGCCCAAGAATGCTGATCGGAAAGAAAACAAGAGTGTGCGTGCGTGTTGTGGGCGTCTACGTTGTTCTGTGTAATTCTCAAAAAAAACTAAGTACATTACAATTACAAACCAATTTTTTTGGATAAAGTTCTATTGACACCACCCAACTATCATAGAAGTTTGATTTCCAACCTTAATTAGGAAACTGAGCACCTGGTGACATTTGACTGTTGAATCCAGACAAATTTGGACCTTTGGTTGATTCCAGAGGTTGTTTTCCATTTTATAACTATATGAATATGATACATGTATTTTTTTTGAAATGTAATATATGTTATTGCTTCATTTAGAGTAAAAGTTTGTTCATGTTCTTAGTGTGACATTCTAGTTTAATCTAAAAAAATTATAAGTAATTAATTTTAAATAAAAAATAAAACATGTGCCAACATTTTTCTAAAATTCTAATCTATCTATTGGCACTCTACTTGTTAGTTGTTCGTATCCAATTTTTTCATGTTCCTAGTATTTGTATATATCATAGTGCCTTGTTTAGAGTTATAATTTATTCATGTTCTTAGTTTTATATTTGCTTTGCTTGGAATTGGAACAAATAAGATGTAACAACTTCAAATAGAGCACCAATAGATACGATGCATTTTTAGGAAAAGAAACTTAGTCCCAGTTTCATATTTTTCTAATTTAAAGAAATTATTTTTGGAATTTTTATATTAAACTAACTTATTTTAATTTTTCGAAAATAAAAACCACCTTCAAAACTGCCTAAAAGACCGTATTCTTATGTTTCAACTGCCGTTGATGCTAGCTTTTATTAAAGATTGAAAGTTAGACTATGGTGCTAATTGAAGGATAGAACTTAAATTTTGTGCTAATGCTATGCTAATTGCGACGCATGGTTTTCTTGTCACGCACCAAGGAGTTGAGAAACGAGGCTAGAGTCAGAGTCACTGCAGCCAGACGGGATTCAAGGGATGGCCCCCCGAGGACCGAGGTGCATGTTCTAGGGGGACCGGGATTCAGTGACTTGGCTCTTGCAAGTCACAACGTGGCTTGCACTAAAGGACAAAAACAATCACTGTAGCAAATGCTGTAGAGGATATTGTAGTAAGGATACTGTTTTGTATTGTAGCACAAAATCTGTTCATCCAGATCTAGCCATTGATCATGCAATAGACTACTCTCAATGAGGGGTGGTAAGTCACCACTACAGTGCTCGGCGACTTGCCTTCAGTAAGTCACTGAATCTCAATCCATTCTTGGGAGGGGTGTGGCTCTTTGAGGGTAGTCCCAAACCTATGGTTTCTATGAGTAGTTTCTATATTGTCATATCATCAAGACATCACTTACAGGGTGCACCTCGGGTGCACCTGATTTTTTTCCCACTTATAGACCTAACCTCTCCAATGCATAGTTCATCATGTTCCAAAAGTCAGGGAGCCATTGTGCCAGAGCACCACGCAGAACCTTCAGCATTTACCACGCTACAATTTGTCATCCAATTGATCCTTTTCCTGTTCAAGTAAAGAACAAATTGTACTGAAACTATTCTTCAATGCTTTGCAGATTGAAAGTTCATGTACAGAATCCAATGCAATCAATTTCTCCTATGCCAGCAAACGATTTTTTTTATTTTTAACTTTTCTTAATAATATTTTAAGTTTAACCCGTATCAGGGTTTATTTGCACCACCTAACCCAGTAGGGCGCCGACGTGGCCAGGCCTGTCGCGCCGCATGCACTGGCGCGACAAGGCTGTCGCGCCATGCGGCCTGGCGCGACAAGGCCAATGTCCTAGCCCGCGCCAGCCCTTCTCCCCCACCCTCCTTTCCTTCCCCCCTCTGCTCCCCCGAGCTCCAACAGGCGTCGCCGGCCGCCGACCCCCCCCCAGATCCCCTCAAAATCCGTCGTGAGGTGTGGAAAAGTGGGAGGAAACATTCCCCAAGGTTCCCCGAAGGTATTGCCTCTATTTTCTCTTCATTTTACCATGTAGAATATGAGTTATGGGTAGTTCTTGGTTATTAGGGTTTGGGTTTTGATTTGAGAAATGGTCATATAGTTGGTAGTGTACTCATGATTAAAGATTTTGATGACACATAGATGGTACTCTGCTCGTGATTTGGACGTGAGATAGTACGTGCATGCATCGATTAATATGGAATTGTAGTGTTGAGTAGGTGGAAGGATATTATGAAACAAATTCATGGATAATAGGCACCATGAATTGTTTTTGTGTAGTTGCTTTCTTTGAAGGTGGAGTAATTAATTTGTTTCTTTCACGGTCGTATGTTAAAGAAAAATTTAGAGTTTGACCATGGAGTAATTAATAGGCACCATGGAGGATGTTGCAATTTTCGATAGTTGTCCATTGTTGAAGGATTTGGTAGACCGAGTATTGATTCGAGAAATGGTCTTGTAGTTGACAGTGTATTCCTGATTAGAGGTTTAGATGATACATATATGAGTAGTGAAATTTGATTTTTTGGTAGTCCAATAATGACACCGCCTACAGGTTGATGGAGGAACGCAAACGTAAGGTTGAGATTGTTTATCCTACAGTAAGATGCGAGGATGCCCCAGTTCCTCCAGCACTACCTGTCCCAAAATGTGAATGTGATATTCCGGCAGAGGTGAAGCAATCTAGGTGGCCGACTACAGCTGCTAGAGCATACTACATGTGTTCTGTTAAGTGGGAAATGCACACTGTGAGTGCCAGAAGAGATACATATTACTGGACAAAGCCGTGTATGTCCTTTCAATGGATTGATGGACCAGACAAGTTTGACCCTAGGATCCGGCTTTTCCCACATTATAAGGATGAGACAAAGCCACTCAATGAGTTCAAGAGGTGGGTGCCTCCTCCACCTAATCCTCCTAAAATGACCAATGAAGAAAAGCAAGCGGCAGCGTGCATCCGCGTGGAGAACCCTCCCCTTTGCTACTGTGGACATCCTTCCAAGCTGCAGCATCCCAACCTTGAGCTCCCTAAAAAATTCACTCCATTCTTCCGTTGCAGGCTAACTACTCATGTAAGATTCGTTAGCAATGGTTTTGAATTGGTTTAGCATGACCTAATATTTAATCGAGTATCTTTGTATTGCATATTCCTTTTTTAATGCAGGATGGATGGCCTTTATGTGACTTCCAGGAGTACATCTATGGCCCCAAGACTCACTGGTACTACACTGAAGAGCAAATTAAAGAATTTGAGAGTGGTAAGGAGAAATGGCCATGTGAGCGGGCTCCAAGACCTCGTTGCAAATATGGCATTTTGGTTCGAAGGGGGTGTTGTTCCAACGGAGTTGAGCTACGGTTGGTATTGTGGCAACTCTTTCGGTCTCTTTTGGGTAAATGACTTTTTTCCCTTATATGCTTGTTTAAATTTTTTGTTTGTCATCCAGTTGGCCAATACATTTCATGTTGTGTAGGAGGGAAGAACATGTGACTGGGAGACCTTTCCTGGAAGGGAGGATCTTAGGATTAAGTTGGGTCGTTATGCCGAATAGTATAGGACGAGAAGGACCCTTGAAAAAAAGGACAAGATAAGGCGTGAGTACAAAGTTCCTCTTCCTGACAAAAGGATACTTTTTGGTCCAGTTGTCGTTGATTTAGTTGCCAAACATGGAAATTCGGGCAAGCTTGGTCTTGAGTGTCGAGAGGAACTCATCACTTTTTGGAGGAAGAACAGAAGCATGTACTCCGAAGAAAAGATAAGTGCAACGGTACGTCGTGCTTGTGATTTTACGAAGGTTTTCCCTAATGCAACATGGGAACACCACTTTCAGTGAAAAGAGGCCCTAAGAAGGGGTGTTGACGTTGATGCGGTAAGGTTGAAAGCAAAGGAAGCCAAAATTGCAAAAGAGGCACAATTTGAGGCAATGAAAGCACTTGTGGCTGACTTGGCCGGAGCGAAAGTATGTGTGAGGGCTTCTCAGATTGAGGCAATGAAGGCAGTGGTCCAAGACTTGCCCATCAACACACATATAGTCGATAACCAAGGGAATAGTGCAATGCAGAACAAAGGGAAGAGTGCTTCTAACCATGACTACGTTCCTGATGATGGAGATGATGACGAGTGGTGGGCAATGAATGCAGCGGAAGTAGAGGTCATAGTGTCCCAAATTGAGACAAGAAAGGGGAAAGCTGTAGTCGAAGATGATGGTGATGATGATGAATAGGGAGAGCTTTTGATTGAAGGCGACTCTCATTAGGTTGTTTTATTTGTAGTTGTATGGACTCTGTACGATTGGACTATGTGTGTGACGGACTTTTTTTATTGCTGGACTATTTATGAGCTTTACCTATTCATGTGGTTGTTGTATGTGTATGAGACTTTATTTCTAGTTTCGAACATTGTATGCTTATGAAATTTGGAATTTATTTAGTTTGTATCATGTACAATGTAATGATGGGTCATCTCCATTGTTTGAACTAAAATTTTAGGGTGCAAAATGAGATGTTAGATGGATCCGTACATATCAAGTGACATAACATACACATGTTACATGGACAGATAATTCCCCATTGAAATGAAAAGTACTAGACACCTAAAACATGGATATAGAAATACAGGATGGATAATTTGATATTACATTAGCAAGTAGAGATGCATAAGTTGTTGTGACATGAAGCGTGCCCAAGTAGAGATGGGCACATGAATCCATGTCCACTAACCATAATAGTTCCGCCATCCCGTAACTGTCGGTGGCATGAAGCGTCTCATCAAGTTCTTGGCACGCTCCTGGCGCAGCTCTTCTTCCAATTGTGTGATGCGCTCGGCCATCGTCGCCTTCTCTTGATTCTCAATCAGAAGTTGGTTGATTTGATCATGCTTCATACTCTATATCCTTTTGCTGTTTCAGTACGTGCAGGTGACGTATGTATTCTTGAACATGAACTTCTATAGCACCATCAATCCAGTAAGTGAACCCACAATCTGAAGCCTACGTTAAATAGATATGAGTTAGACGCTTATCTGTTTACAGAAAGGTGCGACCATGAAATAAAACATAGATGTCAAATATATCAAACCTCATAGTAAGGGCAACGGAAGAACCGTCATCCTGCATCACCAAACAGCTCGTAGACCTGTACAACAGCGTCGTTTCTATGATGACAATGTGGCTAGAATTGTACTGGAAGGGCATTGTGCGCACCGTAGAAAGATCTGGTTCTAACTTCTAAGTTTGGGTGAGGAGGAGACGGATCAATGGGGCCTTGCATCCACGACATGGTTTCTCTCAGTTTCTGGTTTGATGGCTCACTACACTGCTCAACGGCAACGACATGCTTGGGCTCCCTATATACTACCCAGGACTTGGTCCAGTGCAATCAATTTGCTTCACGCGTCAAGGTATATGAAAAGGCTAGCTGTAGCTGCGCATGAAACGACTGGGCACTCAAAAGGCTATCTACAACGCCCTATTTACTGAAAAGTGGACTGAATGATACATTAAATCACTGAAAAGTTTAGGCATCGGACACGCCAGACACTGAAAAGACTAGTCACTGAAAAGTGTATTCTGGACACCCTATTTAATGATGGTAGCTGGACACATTTCTAGACGTCATGTAGAGTACTGACTGAAACATGAAATCACTGAAAAGTCTAGGCGTCGTAGATGGCAGTCACTGAAAAGCCTATACACTGAGAAGTCTACTCATTGAAAAAGCATGTGCATGTAACATAGAGCACCGAAATATCATGTGTGCATTGTGTGTGACTTTTTTTTAATAAAGCATTACCTAGTCGAGACAACTCAGAATAGGCACATTGAACTTTAGTTTACGCATAACTCTTGCAGGGTAAAAAAACAAATGCCACACGATTAATATGCTACAAATGGCACATTCAACTTGTGTGTACCGAAAAGGCTATCTCGAACGCCCTATTTACTTAAAAGTGGACTGAATGATATATCAAATCACTGAAAAGTCTAGGCATCAGACACGCCAGACACTAAAAAGACTAGTAACTGAAAAGGGTATTCTCTGAAAAGTCTCATGACCAAAGTCATTTATCGGTTTGCTATTGACTAAAACATGAAATTACTGAAAAGGCTAGGCGTCGTAGATGCCAGTGAAAAAGACCTAAGCACTGAAAAAACCAAAGCACAATAATTATCCATACGTTTAAAGTTTTGTTCGGTTCCTTCGCAATACTCCTAGTTGCTAAACATCGAGACTGGTCAAATAAAGTCTTCTTATTACTAGCTAATACCATGTACGTTGCTAGGGGCAAATAAAGTTTAAATGAAGCACTAACAATTTTAAGAGAATCAAGTAGAACTCTTTGAACTGACTAGGTATTTGTGCACAGATCCATTTGTGGGATATTTTTTTAAAGAAGAAAAAATCAATTTCATCCTATAACAAATAATTGGGAAATGGAAATGCTCAGTCGCGCCAGTCATATTGGCACGACAGTATACAACTGTCGCGCCGTCTCCTCGCCGATCCCAGAACCGTCTGCATTTTTTGCCCGATGGCATGGGAGACCGACTTTGTCGCGCCAGTTCCAGTGGCGCGACAAACACTGCTTGTAGCGCCGGGCCTCTTGGCGCGACAAGACCGTACTGTCGCGCCACCTCCTCACGGAACCCAGAACTGCCTGCATTTTTGGCCCGATAGCGAGGCAATGGTGCGACAGAATGTCTTTGTCGTGCCAGTTCAATTGGCGCCACAAAGCCTGCTTATAGTGCCAGGTTGAGTGGCGCAACAAGGCTGTTGTGTCGCGCCATCTCCTCGCGGAACCCAGAACCGCCTGGGTTTTTGGCACGATGGCGAGCCGCTGGCGTGACAGACCATCTTTGTCGCGCCAGTTCCATTGGCACGACAGAGCCTGCTTGTAGCGCCATCTGGCTTGGCCCGACAAAGGCAGACAGCAGAATGCAGACAGCACCTTGCTTGGCCTGCCTTTGCTACAGCTGCTAGAATGGAATTTGCTACAGCTGCTAGAATGCAGACAGCACTAGCCATTCTTCGTGACTGTAAGCATATATAGGTCATGAAAACCATGAAAGTCATATATAGGTCATGAAAACCATGAAAGTCACAGGAGCCATTTCGTACGCATAATGAATACGAGGCCCTTCTCAAACACATGAAAACCATTTCGTACGCATAATGAATACGACAAGCATGTAGCCCAATCTAAACATATATAGGTCATGAAAGTCACAGGAACCATGATGAGCAAGCATATAGTCCGTTACAAGCATATGGTCCATAATAATAAGAAATAATCCATTACAAGCATATTGTCCATAATAAGCTCAAGTTGTCCATTACAAGCATTTTGTCCATTACAAACATATGTCCGAAGCAGAAGACGTTGATAACAAGCACAAATAGGTTCTAGGTAACATATTTACAATAGAGCGTGGGACCAAAGTGTTGCCGCTTCTTCATCTACGGCGGCGTCCCTGGTCTGGAGGACTGAAAGGGTCGTTGGGGCGCCGTTGCCTTCCAGGAGCTGTTGGGAGCACGTTCGCGCAACCGACGTCGGTGTGGTCACGAGAACGCCTTTGTCGGCGACGCGGAGGGGAAGCAGCCCCAGAGTCTGGAGGAGCATCTTGAGGTGCCTACATCAAAAAAATATATTATGAGGCATCTTTAAGAGCAATAATGTGTGGAACATCACCTTTTCTTTACAATGAAACGGTATCACCTCTAAGTTAAAAGATTTCAATTACACATGCTTACCTGGCTCGATTCTCCCTGTGTCTGTGTTCCTGGGGGAGCATCAAACATCTGAGACATTCTGAGTACCTGAAAGCTTGGGTCTTCATCTTCTGAGTTGTCTTACCGGTTGGACTCTTCACTGGTTTCTGGTGACTGGATAGCTTTCCCCCTGGACAAGGCACGTGATGCCGTCCTCGAAGTGGACCGCGAATGACTTCTGGAACCGGAGGGCAAAGGAGTTCTTGCGGTAACATCACCGTAGTGAATCGGTGTCCGTGTGCTTGACGTGGGGCCACGTGCACTCGAACCACCGGCACCAGGGGCCTGTGGAGCGAATGCCTCGTCAGGGCGAGCCATGCAATTCAGCTTCGCCGCCATCCGCCTGCAACTCCACCAGACCCTCTGTAGTTCAGACAACTATGTTAAGCCAAAACCGTTTCGAGATATTGGAGTTGTTGAACACATCACATTCCAAACAGTTCAATGTCAACTCACCTCGGCAAATGCCCTAAGGTGGCCCCTCCGTTTTGTCCATGACTTTCATGTACCATTGCCACACCAGCCTCATTAGCAAGACATCCAAGTTGTTGTGCCTAAAACGAAATAGTTAGAGAACAAAGAATAGCAAATTTGCATAAGTTGATGTTTTTAGTTAAATGATAGTGAGTGTGGTTTACCATGTAATTCTGCAAAGGGCCCCTCTCCGGCTGAACTCCCTCGTGAGTGATATTGTCATACTCATCGACGATGTCATCGTCATCGTCGGTGTCCGCACGGTCTTCTATAGGTTCATTGGATCGTGGAGGCTTCACTGAAACTCTTGCAATAGAATGGAACCAGCGTAGGTATTCCTTGTAATGGTTGTTCCAATGAGCGGCACCTGATTCTGGAGCCATTCTTTGCCTTTGTTCCCTCTGCGCAAGTGGCAATGCGTGCTTGACACTCCAATCATTCTCAGTATATCGTTTCTTCCTGTCGATACTGTAATAACAATTCGGTGGGCATATAAGTGTTTGGGTATGAATGAAATAATTTAAATGAAAGATGACCTCAAACAAAATTAATGTACCAGTGCAAAGCTTGGGATGTTGAAATAGCCTCCGATGGAAAGTCTTGGAGTCTTGAGAACTGCCTCTTCACACGGTAAGGCAAGTGCATCTCCACGACAAAGAAGAAAATCAAAGGGACGCATGACCTCCACAATTCTTCATCCCGTCTGCACAAGTCACTCAAGCCCAAGTTGTCCAGCTCATCTCTATCGTACGGTGTCCAGAATATCTATGCAAATATTAAACATTAGTATCAGTCTACACCATATAAGTACTCACAAATTCGGATGAAGTATTACTTGATTTTTGTGTTAGGCAATCCAAATCGTCCATGTAGCGCATGTAGCGGCGCACAGGATCCCCTCTAACAGCGCCCACATTTTTCTAGCAATACGCAACAGTAGGCCTTGACTCCTCATCATGGTGTGGCCATGCCTTAAATAAAAAGTAAGTTAGGATTAATTAGAAAAGGTGTTGTTCAAGTAATCAAATGCAAACTTAAGAGCATGAAACAAACCTCCAATTCACCACGGTATGGCCGGCCAACAGGGAACCTTTCCCAAATCCATATCTGCAACAAGTATGCACATCCACCAAGGTTGGAGTCATTTCCAACATTCCTGCATGCGTCACAGAGCTGTCGATACATCCAAGCAAGTGTTGCTGAGCCCCAGCTGTACTGTGCTATATTCTCCCACTGCCAACCAAGAATTGGCAAGACCATCCAAGATATAGTGTTCCCTGAACCATCGGGAAACAAGAACCCTCCGAACAAGTGCCACATCCATGCACGTGCTTGGCGCTGAACGACCTCCTCAGGTGCTCCGGGAGGACAATGGTTGAAATGCTGCTTCAACCAATGCGAACTCACCCCTGAGGTCTTCCTGTCCTTGACTCCGTCGGGTGGTGCTGGTGGACGTATACCAATGTGAGCCTCAACCATATCTCTCCATCCATCACTTTGAACTATTCCTGTTACTGCATTGCCTTCTAATGGTAGTCCAAGAATCATAGCAACATCTTGCATAGTGATGGTCACCTCCCCGCAAGGCAAATGGAACGTATGTGTCTCTGGCCTCCAACGGTCCGCAAAAGCACTGAGCAGAGGTGCATCCATCACTGGGAGGCCCGCGCACACAACCCGTGCGAGAGGAAGCATCCCGGCCCGGCGAAGGTACGGCACATACCGCTCATCCCATCATAGTGGGGAGTGGGTACGTGGACGAAGGGGCTGCAACGCCTGTTTTGATAAAAGGATTTGTTAGAGGAGGAAAAACACAAATATAATATGAATAATGAATTATAATGAAAATGTATTACGATATTTATTGGGGTCGAAAGACTAACCTCGCCTTGGTCAACTAGGACGTGAGCCCGATGCTTGGAGTCGTAAAACGTCTCCAGAAGGGGGTACGTGGGGTGCGACATCCTGCAAATCAAAATTTGAATAGTACAAACCAACATAAAATAAACCGAAAAGTAATTAAAATGACCATGGTAAGTAAAACAAAAATTATAGACAATCAATCAATTTTATTGTAACTATAGAGTAACAATGACCTCTATGTAAACTTTATACTAAGCACAAACTATACCTCTCCCCGTGTGCTATGTCTTATCCTCTTTCTCGACTTAGGTTGGGCTGTTCTTTTTCTTTTTGATTTCTTTTTCTTCTTACACTTGCACTGAGAACAAAATCTATGGCACTTGGAGCAACGGTTCTGGCTCCTGTCCTCACCGAAATCACCGGTGCCATAGTCCGCACTAGCCCGACCTTGCGACTCGTCCATGTCACCTTTGAGCCTTTTCTTCCACCTCCTTCCTTTTTTAGGTTTCAACAGTGACGCATCCGGCATGTACTCTAGTCCCTTGTATTCGGGCCATTGGGACGGATCGAGGTAAGGCTCAAAACTGGACTCCCAAATGTTGATTGTGTTCGACTGAGCGTAGTACGGACTCAAATAAGTGGGGCTTTTGAAACATAGCCCTCGAGCTCTACATGCCATTATTAGGTGCGAGCATGGAAGGTGTAACAGCTGTGGTGTCGTGCAAGTGCACTCGCCAGATCTGAGGTCCACTTTGTAATGGCGTCCTCCATGACTCTCTCCTCCTATATTTGTACCACCTGCACCTCTAACACCATAAATCATTCTTTCAGGGCCGTAGGGTGCTGCAAGTTGGTTCACCGATCTATCCTCAGCATCCTTAAGGTGTTCCTTCACTATTAGTCCCCATTGTTCACCCTTATCCAACAAACTCCGGGCTTTACTCCATCTATCGACGAAGTACTCGTTCAACTTCTCGAATGAGTACTCTACAATGCCTGCAACAGGTCTTGACCGAATACCGCTGAATATATTGTTTAATGACTCAGCGTTGTTTGTGGACATGATACCGTACCGCTTCCCCCTTCATCATAAGCAAGAGCCCATTTATCTTTGTCTACCATCTTGCCTTTCAGCTACTCCTTGGCCGTCTCATTCATTTCCTTCTCCAAATATGCAAGTTTTTCTTCAAAAGCTTTCTCCGTGCGCACTGAACAAAGCAACTTTAGTTTTCTAATTAGTCCCTTATTTTTTTGACGCCTCCACATGTTTGCTGCAAAGTGTCGCATGCACCACCTGTGCACAAGAGGGGGAAATCCATCCATGTGCTCTTTAGCGCAGTTTAGGAGACCATGGTGCCAGTCAGATATCATACAACTTGTCTGGAGGGACCCAATACATACAGCCGCACTAGCTTCATGTACCAGGACTAGCTATCGTTGTTTTCTCCTTCGGTCAAAGCAAATGCTAACAGAACTATTTGCCTCTCTGGATCCACGGCTACTGCCATCATTAGTGTCCCCTTGTATTTATCCGTCAAGAATGTGGCATCCACGAGGATCACAGGTCGGCAATGCTGGAATGATTCAGCACACTGGGAAAGCACCAGAACACCCTTTGTAAAACGTGCTTGTACACTCCGTTGTGAGGAAGCATCATGGTTCCTGTGTGTATGAACCACCTAATCCCTGGATTGTATAGAGACATGCCCGTCAAGACTCTAGGCACCCTTGCATATGACTCTAGCCATTCTCCCCAGCAAAGAGCTATAGCATGCTGTTTTGCATGCCATGCTTTCGAGTACTTGACCCGGTAAGAACACATGCCGAAAATTTACTCCATAAGCGAAGGAACTGATGTGTCGCTGTTCTTCCGAACAATACCAAGAATGCGATGTGCTAGGTAACGTGTCGTGCACTGTGCGTGAACTTGCTTCGGTCTCGAGAATGCACATGTGTGAGGTTGTCTTACTCTGGTGATTTTCCACTGACCAGTGCCCCTAACAATCTGTGCCCATACACCCCATAGGCACCCCTACTTGCATAGCACATCGTACCGTACGCTCTTGTATGAATGAACCACATTAAATGGACGATAATGACACACTGCATAATCAGCCAAGAAAAATTGCAACTCTAGAAGTGAATTGAATTTCATGCCCATGCGAATCTCTGGACTGTCACTGTCAATTACAGACTCGCTTTCAAAGATATATGAGTCACAAATGGCTCTATGGATCCTACTAAGATCCTTAGCATTTGAAACCGACGGGACTTCAACGTGGGCTAGCTTCATCATGCGCATCTCTTCAGCAGTATAACTAAATCGTGCATCACCAGTGTTAATAACCCGACCCATTGACTCATCCATACACTCCTCATCACCACTTATTTCCTCATCACTAGAGCTGGATCCATCGCCGTCATCATTTTCCTGCTCTACTTGGGGCACACTAGCATTATCCTCCCATTCTTCTTCCCCAGTGCCTTCATCATCACCGTCTTCATTACTACTATCGTTTTCATTGTCCTCTAAACCCCAATAAATATCATCATCCTCTCCACCACCCCTTTCATCATCCTCCTCGAAGGTACCGTTGTCGAAATGATCGTTAGCGACGGCCATATCTTAATCCCCAACAAAATCACTAGCACAAGTGACATTTGGGACATCTTCTACAACGGTTGACTCTTGAGTTATATTCTTAATGCGAAATGGAACTTCATCTACTCTCCCAACTGATTCTTGTGATCTAGATCTATGGGTTATTTCAACAACCATCTCCCAACAAACCACATTTGCACGCACTACTATATCCTTATACTTCTTCCAATGCATCTCCGATTCCAATGTTGACATAACATAATGTGGTTTAACTTTACCACAATCAAATCTGCCCCTCAGAGATATTTCATCTATGCCACAACAATGCTTTGCAACAACTCGGTCTACCAAATCCTTGAACGATGGAGAACTATCGAAAAGTTCGACATCCTCTATCATATTCTCAAACTCTCCATTTTCCTTAACCATACCCCCGTGAAAGAACCGAACTAATTCGTCCATCTACAACAAAAAGAAACTGATTTACCTTCGTCACTAGTGCAAACAAACCAACTACAAAAACAAATGGAACCCATACGTACATTCGTCCACAAAATAGAAGGGACATTTACTATACATTGAATTGCATAGTTAGCCTAAATTAAATTTTAAATCTAAAGTTTGAGCATGCACATGATACAAGAGGTTCCACTGTGCCACTAATCCAACTAATTTTGACTAATATTCTCATTACCACTACCTAACCCTAACAAATGTAATATTTGAGACATGCAAGTCATTCCTCTCGTTAAATTCGGGAGCAGATAAGCATCTGAGTAACACTTAAACAACCATACATGAACATACTACCATATACAATATATTTCTACAAATCAAAGAACAAACCCTAACCAACAAATACCACTAAAATCCACCAATGCACAGGATGAAACAAAGAAAAAACAAGGGCAATACCTTCGGGGGAGGGGCTGGAGCGATCCCCCCCTAAACCGATGGATTTGGGGGGGTGTGTGTGGGGGGGGGGGACTGAGGGGCCGGCCGAAAAAACAAGGGCAATACCTTCGGGGGAGGGGCTGGAGCGATCCCCCCCCTAAACCGATGGATTTGGGGGTGGGGGGCGGACTGAGGGGCCGGCCGGCCGGCGGCAACCCTTTTGTGCCGCTCGGGCTCGGTCCGGAGGGAGGAGAAAGGGAGGGTGGTGGAGGAGGAGGCTTGTGCGGGCCCAGGACATAGCACTTGTCGCGCCAGCCCGCCTAGCGCGACAGCCATGTCCACGTCAGCGGCTGGCGTGGCACGCCACTGTTGGCTCCGCCAGCGTGGCACCCGTGTCGCGCCACATGCACTGGCGCGACAAAGGCTGTATGTCGTGCCAATGGATCTGACGCGACCAAACGGGCTATCTGGTAAAAATAAAACGACAATCAGGTTAAACTTAAAATATTATTAAAAAAAGTTAAAAAAAAAATCCCAGCAAACACACAATGGGTGGATTCTCCAGACCATCCGATCCCACGGAACATAGAACCAAACATTTTCGCAGCAATGGCGCGCCGGCGGTGGACGATCTCTCCTGGATCAGTCTCGACCGCCGGCAGTATACATCCTCGTCTCTTTTCTCCTCCGCAATTGGCAAAGATCAAAAGAACACAGCAAAAAAGAATTCCGATGTCAGCTTTTCGCGCGGCTCACGGCCCGCCCCGGATCCGCACTTTCTTGGCGTGCATCTCGGCGAACTCCGCCTCCGAGATCTCCGAGTTGGTCGCCGACGTGAGGTGCCGCACCGACAGGCGGTCGTCGCCGGGGTGGCGGCGCGCGCCGCCGGCCGCGGCGACCACGAGCACGAGCAGCAGCAGCGCCATGGCCGCGGACAGCGCGGCGAGCGCGGCCCACGCCGTGCGCGCGCCGCGCCGCAGCGGGGCGCACTGGTTGCCCACGACGTCCGCGAAGCCGGCCTTCACCAGCTCGCAGCTTACCAGCCGCTCCGTGCCCGGGAAGATGTCCAGCACGTTCTGGATGGAGCTCGTGTAGGTCTGCACCTTGTCGTAGTCGATCGCCGACGACAGGTCGGCCGGCCGGCAGTTGGCGGCGCCGCCGAAGTCCGAGCACGTCAGCCTCTTCAGGATCTTCAAGACAGGACGAAATAAACGCCATGTCAAGAACTCAAGATTACCGCCCAAATTTTTCTGAATTCTGAAAGTGTATAGAAGTTTCTGTTTACCTGAGGGATGTCGCCGATGGTGATGGCGCCGGACGGGCAGTTCTGTGGCCGGTACCGGTAGTCAGGTGGCCCAGCAAACGGGTTGCAGATGTAGTCCAGCTGCTTCACCGGATACTCTGATTTAATTGTGTAAATGTTTGAATTCACCTGATCTATGATGTCATGGATCCCTGCACCGACGTCGTGCAGAATTATGCTGCCGGAGAGCTTCTCGCTGCAGGGAATGATGGTGCCCAGCGTGCTGTTCTGAGGGTTCAGCTGGTACTCGTCCAGGGCCATACACGTGTCGGCGGCGAACTTGTCGAAGAAGTAGTACAGGCCGAAGTACACCCAGAAGAGGGTTGTCAGTATCCAGCAGAAGGCCGTGCACCTGTTGGAGATAGTTTCTTGTAGTCAGCATTCCATACAGGCTGAAAGGTCGCATGATTCAGGTTTGTATATTCAGATGGGTTTCTGAAGTTTGAAGGTAAGGTACTCACAAGTAGCACAGTTTTTGCAGTTTTAGAGGGCTCCCTACTGCAACATTCAGAGAAGCAATGTGTTAGATTCAGCAGTAGTAACCTATGATGATTCAAAGATTTATATTGCACATTCTGAGTAACTGAGTCACTTGCTTACCCAACAACACTAGAACTGCTACAAGATTCAGCACCACGGTTAAAATGGTTACAAGTTCCCTGAAATTCATCACATGTTTCAGTTCCAATGATGATCAGAAGTTTATACCAAAAGTAATATTATCTGGATCTTTTATATTTCTTTCCGATTCTGCAAAAAATTCTTACAATGTGTTGATCCCTCTAGTGACCAGGCGCATGTTCTTCTCCGCCTTCGCCTGAATCTCCATTGCTTCGGAGTTGAGCACATCTACCGTGGAGTTCAGATGATCCCATGCTTGACTGGTGTAGTTGTACAGCTTTGATGTGTTCTGCATCATCTCAATAGCTCCTGTTATGTTGTAAATGGTTGCTGTAGCCTCAAGTGCAGTCGTCCCAATGATCTCTTTCACAGATTCTGCTCTTGAGTGGAATTCTACCGTGCCGCGAAGGGCGACAGCTGATGCAACTCTGCAAATAAAATGCTTGCGGAATCACAAACTGCAGTGCTGCGTATGTTTACAGATTTCCAACAGTTACTGTTGATAATTAGTTTATTATTCTTGGTGTGAGCAACTTACATGACAAAAACTGCGAGGATGATACAGAGTATGACAGTCAAAATTTGGTATCTCTCTAGGAAATAGTCGAAGTCAGTGTATCTTTCTTTCCTTTTTGTGCAGAAAATCTTGGAGACTAATATAGTTCCCAGAAAAATGACACCACAAATAACCCACAATGCTGCAATCATGTATCCAGATCTACCTGTAAATATGGTCGACTGAAAAAAGTAAAAAACAACGGCAATCAGTTTTAATCCTTATATCGATATCTATGTTTCTATCTATCATTCTGAACATTTATCACGACTGAATGATCAGAACAGAATTTTTGTGTATTCAGTAGTGCTGTAGTGCCATGTTAATCTGCCAGAAAACCATGCCCTGACATCATGATGTATTCTCTAATAGCATTTATCTGTGGCCTGGACATCATTTCTAGCCCAAAAAAGGCGATTACTACCTAAAGCTCTGGGGAGTACGTTCAGATAAGCAGAGAGCTTACACTCCAGTAATGCTTGTCAGTGATATTGTACCCTCCCTCATACTTCCTCAGACCATCAAGAGGATCAATTCTTCTTGTTCTTACCGATAGAGCGCTCTCCGATCTGTTCGCAGCCTCCGACAAAATCCTACCCGCTGATCAGCACGAGCAACAAAGATCAGGTACCACTCACACCCAACAATATACCGCAGGAAAGAACATTGTCAAGCAGAACAGTACAAAACATGCTAAAGGAACAATGCACTATCGACAGGAGGAATGTCAACCAGAACAGTTAACCAGGATAACTTTGCGGTGCTGGCATGCTGCTTTACCTCTTGACAAATCTCTATTGTAAGTAAAGCAGATTCGCATGTTACCGGAAAGGCGAAAAAATCTGCGAGGTTTGTCTATGATACACATCAGGGGTTACTCACCTGCTCCAGTGGGGTGTTGCAGAGTGGTTTGGGCCTGAGCCAGTGCGTGTAACCTGCATGTGATTGCCGCGAAGCAGCAGAGCAGGAACACTAACTGCTCCAACCTCCTCGGTTCCATGCTAGCAAGCTGCCATCAGAAAAGTTCCAAGAATTACACTCCGATCACGATTCAGACATATAAAGATTGCATGCAAAAACCAAAGGATGTAGATCTGCAAGGAAGTAACTTTTTTTCCACTTGTGCGGCGTAAACTGTATGGCAGTTACTGACATTCTGATACATAAAAGAGTGTTTAAATCAACCAGAATATGTAATTTCTCCAGTGTGTTCTATCAATTCTAACGTGAAACGCATGTAAATTTTCCTGGCAGTTTCTCCAGCCTAACTTGTCAGGAATTCCAATGTGCCTTCTATCTATTCAAAGTTCAGAGTACCTAACTTCAGACTGATCTCTTGGAAGATGACTTTATTTCCTGATCGCATCTTGGACTACTGAATTTGCTTCCGTACCTAACCTAACTTTAAGTCTTTAACAGGTATGAGTCAACCTACAGAGTTATGGGCTTATGGCGGAACGTAGCTCCGTTGCACACGGTGAGATGGGCACTACATGAGTTTGGCATCAAGAGGACTACAGGAGTTCCTCAATAACACTGAGTTTCAGCGATATGACTTCTTTTTTTGATGAAACAGGAGGGGTAATCCCCTACTGATTATATATGACTTCTGGCATGTAAATACTTTAAATTCAGAAATGACAGCATACATGTTTAGATATCAGCAAATTAACAGTTAACGTTTAGAAGCTATCTGAAAAGTAGAGAAACTAGGAACATAGTGCAGTGTCAACAATCAGCATGCACCGAATTTATTGAATTGCTTCTCGCGGTCCGTCGTGAATTCCTTCTTTTTTTTCTTTTTCTTTTTTGCGGGTGTGAATTCCTTCTTCAGAGAAGCAGGAAGCCATGAAAACCGAGCGAGAGAGAAGATGCATGCATGATGAGCCCAAAATGATCACACGCAATTCAGTTCCTATCATCACTTCAGAAACTTCTAGGATGTAAGCGAGATCATCCAAACAACCTCCTTATTTTCTATCAGGGAAGATGAGCAAGGACAAACATTATTCTCAGGACGCCATGAACTCCGAACGCAAAGCCTGAACAAGAACACGAATAAAAAGAGAAACTGAAGAACCCGCAAGCTCCGGAAACTGACCTGAACCTGGCGCGGCCTCCTCCCCTGCTCCCACCATGCAAGCAGAAGCAGCGCTCCTCCGCTCCGCCACCCGCTGCCGCTCTCGCAGCAAAGACTGGAAGGCAGGGCCGCCGCGGCGCCGTCTCCGAACTACCACCTTCCTCCCGGCGTCCCTCTCACCATTTACTCCGAGCTCCCAGACGTGGCCTCCCTTTCCCAGTCACTCATCATACAATTCAGCCACCTCTCTCTCTCTCTCTTCTACCTCTCTCTAGAAGTCCAACCAGGCCACCTCTCTCTCTCTCTTTCTCTCTCCAAGACCACCTTGTCAAACGAGGCGACCAGCGATGGCCTCCCTTTCCCAGGCACCACCAACACGCGCGCTTATATACTACTAGTAGATGATCAAAGGGAGGAGGCGATCGTCTTTCGTCGACAGGGCCGGGATGACATGGACATGGACGGGAGCAAGCAAGGGGGGCCCCTAAAGCGCCATGCTTTCCTTGGCCATGGAGGAACTGGTAGGATGCCATGGGTCCCTCCTGCGCCGCGGCTGCCGGCACGCTCGCTCGCTTGCTCGCTGGCTGCAACCAAATCCCCCCGGCCAAGGAAAGAACGAATGCTAAAGGCGATCCACGGGACTAGCAGAGAAGGGTTTGAATCCGGATGGAGTTCGCGTAACAACTTTGGCTCGGGATCCCATGGGTTGGTTTGTTCGGGTTTCCCAATTCTGTTTGGATTTTTTTTTCCAGTTCAGTTGCCATCTTTCTCTCCTCCCTTTCTGCAGCTTCCTTCGAAGCCGGGAGTGTGTGTGTGGAAGTCGGCAGGAGCGGCCGGGGGCGCCGGAGCAGGGATGAAGTTGTAACCGGGGCAGTTTTTCAGGATAAACCTCGTGTTCATTAGTATTCCCATGTGCTATGAACCATAGGATCCGGTGATATATGGAACCATATATGATAAGTCCCAATTTCAGAATATGCGACCTAGGAAGTACGTGCATGACACTGCTAGAAAATGGCTCATTCGTCCGCGGCCTTTAGTACCGAGTATATTTTGGTCCGGTACTAACATTGCCTCGGGGTCATTTTAGTGCCGGGTCCAAATTTGAACGTTCCCTGAGCCATTTTAGTATCGATTCAAGACACCGGCCGGTACTAAATGTCGCCGGTGTTTTGGGCCGGCACTAAATGATCCTTTATGGGTTACTTCAAAAGAAATGCATCTTTTACCTAGTCACATGTGGTGCATAGGTGGGATGGTAAGGAAGTTACTCGCGAGACCGGAGGTCATGGGTTCGAATCCTCGCGACCGTGCATGCGTATTTACGCGTGAAAAATTCGCGTGACTTGTGACTGTAAAACTGTTTAAGATATTTTTTCTTTATTTTTTGGCTGTAAAACTGTTTAGTACCGGCCGATGTTGTCGACCAATACTAAATGTCCGCTTTAGTACCGGGCATTTGTGTGGGCCTCCCGGGAGTTCAAGATATTTTTTCTTTATTTTTTGGATGTAAAACTATTTAGTATCGGCCGGTACTAAATATTCGCTTTAGTACCGGGCATTTTGACCAGTACTAAATGGCGTGCCATTTAGTACCGGCCAATCGGTACCGGTCAACAGCCCGATACTAAAGGGTGGTTGCTGACCGGTACTAGTGTTGATTTTTCTAGCAGTGTGAACAATCACATAGTACTTTCTGTGTGTCAAAAAATTTCTGTTGTGTGATGTGATGATAGATAAAAATTGTGCATGCACCTGGAGTATAATGCAAAACTTAAATCGAATACTTGAAAGTGGTCCAACATAATGGCGACCCAAGAAAAAACGGTACGGCCGGTCTACGGCTATGGGCACACTGCAGGAGGAAACTAAAAACTCCCTAAAGTAACATGCGGTTTTGCAGGTACCTTTCTTGCATTGAATCCGCGAGCACTTTGCACCGATCAAGATATAGTTGAATTCATTTCAGACCGCCAGGGCAAGGCCTTCAGTCTAACAATGGGGGCCGACAATGGATTAGAGGTTCACAAGCTAGTACAAGAGTATTTAGTGAAGATGGGCGTTCAAGTGAGAAGGCTACTGGTGCAAGGACGATTTGTTCCCTTGGTTGTGAAGGTGGAAATAGTAAATTGATGGGTAAAGATGGAAACGGCTATGAAATACCCGCGAATCCGCGGATACTCTACCCGCTGGACGCGGATTCGGGTCTGGGTTTGTACCCGCAGGCACAGGAGCGGAGCGGGTATGACTCTATACCCAACGGGTATTGTATAACGGGTTTGAAAATTTAATATCCGAACCCGAAAATCTGCAAACCCGCTGACACGTGAGGTCCAAATACCCATATATATATATATCATCTTTAGGGTTTCTCTGATTTTCTCCCCCACTCCTCACTTCGAGCACCAGCAGCAGCCGCCGCCCCCCACCCCCTGGCGCAGCGCCCGGCGGCGCCCCCAGGCCTCAGTGTCGCGCCCAGGCCCCAGCGCCCTCGCCCCTCCGCCCCTCCCTCCTCTGGTCCTCCTCGGAGCTCGGATCCAGGCCACGCGCGGACGCGCCCAGGCGAGCGCAGGCGCCCCCGAGGCCCCGACACCCTCCCTCCTCGCTCAGAGACGACGCGCGCAGCGGCCACTCGGCCAGGCTGCCAGGGCCCGAGGCCGATTCCATCCCAGGGGACCCGCACAGGACGCAGCCCCTTGCTCTTTGATTGCTCTTTGATTGTTGTTTAAATTAATATATATGCTATTTGTTGTTTAATTATTAATTTTTGTTTGCTGTTAAATTGAATTTTATGCTTGATTTTCTAAAGTTTGGGGGTACACGGACGTGCCCGCGGGTATCCGCGGACAGCGGGTGCGGGTATGGGTTTCTAACCATCGTGGGTTGCGGGCGCGGGTTTTGACTTGCGGGGGTGGGTCTCTGAAATTACTATCCGTGCGGATTTTACCCGTTGCTATTTTTAGATGGGTGGCACAAGTTTTTTTTTAATTAAAAGGCTGCACAAGTTTGCCTGCTCTTGTTGGAACCATTTATATAGAGGAGACGAGCAATGCCAAGAATGATTGAAACAATTGTAAACATTTAATAGCACTTGTATATATTTTTTTAAAAAGATAAGTATTCACACTTTTCTCGGTATCACCTATGGCAAAACTTATAAACATGGGCAGAGATAAATTTAGTAATATATATGAAAGATCCTCCGTATATTTCCTCTAACACGGGAAACCCACGAATTCATAGAAGCTGCAAAACCCATCCACACAATTTTTATTAAGTTGAGGGGCTTCCCTTGAAAGAGAGCCGCAGGCATAAAGGTCCTAAAAACGATTCTGCCGTGTTTCTTTCGGCTTCACCTTTTGCCCCTTTCGTCCCTTGCGTTCACAGTGGCGTAGGAAGCTGAAAAATCTTTGACCTAAAAATGAGGCGCCTTGGAACTAGCTAGCCGAGTATTAAATATCTACCGCTACCTGAATTAGTCTGAGCATTAGTGGGAATGCTGATTAGGTTAACTGGACAGCAGAGGTCAAAAGACTCCTAATTGGAGAAGAGCTGAATAGGATGACCAAAGAAAGTACCTCCCTGGGACCCACGCAGGAGGTCAGTTGGATCCTATGCGGATCAGGCACAACTGCACCAACTTTATCAGGGAGTGTAGGAGAATTTTAGTTTATACACTTGATCAGACAAAATGTTTTAATAGCATTTGATGATATCCTAATATAGACATAGAGCAAATAAGCAGGCGACTTTCTATAATATGATGACAACTTTTGATAGCCTCTAGATATGTAAAAGCTTACAACTTCAAGTACATAATAAAGTGCTTGCTTGCTTGCTATGCTTGGAAGATACCAAACTTTAACACCTAATTCAACCATCGACACTTATTTTTTCGTACAAGAATGTAACAAAATTAATACTAGCACCAGTAAGGAGCAGAAAGAAAACCACCATCTTAAATAAATTTTTTTGGCCTGAGATATATACAAGTATTAGTTTAAAAAAAGTCAGTGATTCATATCCAATATCATAGGTCAAAAGGATTCATAGGTCAAAAGGATTCTAGCTAATACGGTTGTTCTCATTTATACGTTTGGCCAGCTATATATTTTTTTTGTCTTATGCCATATTCAAAATGTTGAAATGTGCTTAATATAAAGCTAAATATGTAGCCACATAAAAATTACATTGAAAATTTTCAAAATCGTACTTCCTTCATCCCAAAAAGATTGCAATTCTAGCGTTCCATCAAATCGATGTATCTCAACTTTAATCAAATATATATAAAAAGATAACATTGCTTAAGATACTATTTAATTATTATTGAAATTAAAAACGTTTTCAATATAAATAAATATTTCCATAGTATACCTATTTGGAATTATAAATGGTTATTGTATTTTCTATAAACTTAGTTAAATTTAAGGAAGTTTGACTCAGTCAAACAGTAGAATTGCATTCTTTCTGGGACAAAGGTAGTGCTACTGAAACTTTTTTCTAGTTTAAAGACAGGATCGGATTATGAATGTTGTGTATGCCTATAATTTTAACATTTTTCAAATTCAACCCTTAAAATTGGTTTCCATTTATCAAAATGTATATTCATCATTCATTGTTATAATGTTCGGTATTCCCAAGCAACTTATTTCTAAGATTTTAATATTCCAAATTCGATGAAAATTTGTGAAATTTGAGACTATCAATATTAAAAATTAGAAATTTGAAAAAACAACATCAAAATTAATGTTATGAAAAATTTAAAATCAATGTCCATTTCCCCGAGATATACAGATAGCCTTACCATCCGCCAACATAAAAGTGTGCATTCACCGAGCATTTCAGTTTCACCTTTTGTAATCCAAATTAAATTCAAATGCGTAATTTTTTAGTCAATTGGTATCAGAATCAGAATGTAAAATTAAAAATAGCACTAAAGTGGAACCACAAATTAGGAGATACAAACAGCCTCACCTAGAGGTGATCCTTATGTGCAACTCCAACCCTCTTTAGTTCAAAATTTTATACTACTACTTCTCTAAAATCAGATCTTATTTTAAAAAATTAAGACAACATTTTGAACTAAAGAGGGTTGGAGGTGCACATGAGGGTCACTAATTTGCACCCCTAGTCTCACCATCCGGCGCAGCTAATAAATTTCTCCATGTCATCATGATGATGCTCACAGTTAAGGGATCAATTATGTTAATCGTGGACTGACAGAACAAGCTAAGGTATCAGTAGAACAAGGCAGCACAATAGTATTACTGAATGGATAACATGTCATTTCCCCTTGCATTGCATAACTAGCCTGCCGTGCGCGTTGTGTGCTGAATACAGGTTCGATGCTTAATCAGCTAGCTATGCTGTCCTTTGAGGTGAAGAATAGTACTCGAAAGGGATTTGTAAGAAAGCTGAAAAGGAGGATGTTTGTCTGCATAACACGGTACACAAAAGACGTCCGACACACAAGATCCCGGCGGTTCCGATCGAACTCCCTGGACGACGGCTCTTTTTGTCCCGGAGGTGACGGCTCTGCAGCGGGAGACGGAGTTGGACCGGTGCTGGCTGCTTTACCTGCGGCCGACCGGCGGCCCGGCAGTGGCATCCGTCGCCGTCGGCCGTCGCCGCCGTATCGGCCCGTCGTCCCTTTCCGACTTATCGTTAGATTTTTGCCGGTCAGCTCACCGCCACATGGATTTCCACGAAAGCGACATCGGCGAAGACCGCCTGCGGTCGCCGTCGCCGTCGCCGCTTCAGCTTTTGCAAGCTGGAACGACGCGAGTCGATCTGTTCAGCTCTCGCACACGTCGGAGGTCGGCTCGCCGACTTGACGCCGGGGCGGGCCCAGGATACGAGGTATGGGTATTCAAAATTTTAAAGCCTAAAGTTTTTTAAATATTTGATCACTACATTACTATCTATTTATCAAAAATTCAGGAGTATTTAACAATTGCAAAAATCAATTCACAAAATATGAAAAATATTTTTCACTTTTATTGTACTGTGGCCTACTACAGTGTTGCCGCCTTGGTCCCTAGCCGAGTGCGAGTGCACCCGCGACATGTGGAGACTGCCCTAGGCCGTGCATGGTCTTAGCGCGTGGGCGTGACACTGCCAACTGCTGCACAGAGCTCAGCCTGGTCTACACGCAACTCGTTAGTGGCCCGTCGGTGTCCATCCTATGTCCGTGGCTGGCCGGAGTCCGTTGTCGCCTACCTGCGCCTGGCAGTCTAGGGTTCCTTGGCAGCCGCTCAGACTCGGGCTCAGCTATGGAGATGGGAGGTTTGGGGGTGAGGAGTCTGGCCACTTAGAGCAACTTCAACAACTTATTTTCCCATTTTCTCTTTCCACTTTTTCTCAATATAGGGGATTGATGGTGAAAAAAACTTGCTTCAACAGATTGATTTTTTATCTCCCTTTTCCCTATATTTTTTCTCTATCCCCAATAACATTTCCCCAATCCCCAATAGAAAGGGGAGACAGCTGCGTCTCTCTTTCCTCGTTGCTTCCTCGTCCCGCCGTCGCCGACGGCCGCCCCCGCCATGGCCGCCGACGAGCACGCTCCGCAAAACAGACGCGTGTGTCCGTGTAGTCGTAAAAGCTTGAGGTCCTCGACGTCGACGGGGGAGTTGAACCACACGCTGTTCTTGGACTTGCGCAGCCGCGTCAAGATCTCGGCGCACCACCTCTGCATCGCCTCCAGCAGTGCGGCGGCGGGTCCGGCCTAGGGGGGTCCGCGGCGGCGGGTCCGGCCTAGGGGGGTCCTGCTGCGGCGGCAACGCGTCGACGCGGGAGAGGAGCGCACGGACGCGGCCGAGCTCGCCGGCGAGGCGCGCCCGGAGCTGCCGCGCCTCGGCGGTGGTCATGTCCGACGGCCTGAATGCGACGCGCCCCGAGGGGGAAGGCTCCGGCTCTGGCGCCGCCGGGACGGCCCGCGGCGGCGTCGGCGGGCCGCTGGGGATCGGGTTCGCTGGGGCGGCCGGGCGGGGGCGCCGAGGGGTAGGGGCGGACGACGGCTTCCGGGGATCTCACAGCAGGCTGACCGGGTGGCAGGGAAGATCTCGGAGCAGGCCGACGAGGTGGCGGGGGAGATCTCGGAGCATGCCGACGCGGCGGCGGAGGCCTCCGAGCATCCGCCATGAAGCCTCCACCGCTTTGCCTTTGCCAGCAGCGTGCGGAAACAAAGGGGGGAGCACCGCCGAGGTCATCGCCGGATGCGGGGGTGAGCTCGGGGTGGGGGAGAGGAGGGGAGGGGATTGGGGGAGGGGAAAGAAAGAGAAGATGTGAATGACAGGTTGACCCCACGTGACAGGAGGAGGGAAAGAGGTTTGGAAAAAATCTAGCTACTGGAGCACTTCTCCCCTATAAGTTGAAAATAGAAAAGAGGATTTCCCTATATGATGAGAAAGGGGAAATGGAAAAATTAAGTTGTTGGAGTTGCTCTTAGCTCGGTTAAGCAAAGCTTCAGTTGTTGGCCGTAAGGGCTATGTAAGCCATCTGATTGTGAGAAGGATGGGGGAGGTGGACTTGCTATTTTTATTGGATCGGGTGAGAGAAGGAGAAATGATAGGCCTATATACAGTGAAATTTTTATTTTTTAAACTATGTATATGATATACTACACATACAAATTTGTTTGCTAAAAATCATAGGTATTCACTAATACCCTTGAATTACATTGGGCCCGCCCCTTCCTGCGTTGGTCTTGCCCGCGGAACCGCGGCCGTCTCCGGCTACTCGTCGTTCGACCACAGCGTGCGTGACACTGCGGAGCCGCGTGGTCGAGACTGTCCACTGTCTAGAACGACCACGAGGGTATTACTCATACCGACAAAGGCCCTGTTTGGACGGCAATTTGTGTCAGGAAACTCTGTGAGGCCGAAAGTTAATGTGGAAATTTTTCTCTGCATTCCTGCTGCTGGAACATTAACAAGTGTGCGTAGAAATTTGAAGGAACGTCTAAACAGTAGTAAAAATCACTATACCACAGACCCGTCACACCGACTACTTTGTAGTCAATAAAAGCCATTATACCGACGGACTATCAATCGATATAGATGTATGCCAACACCATATATCTGTTGTTGTAAGTGGCGTTAGTATAAGTTTTTACTGACTAACATGTTTTTATGACTGATAGTTGGATAGACACAAGAGAAATATCGACTAATGGTTCAACGCAATAGTTTGTGTGCAATAAAAAAAGGGAAAAGTCTGGTTTACACTCTCGAACTATCGTAAAAGTCTGATTTTCAACCTTCAACTACGAAACCAGATAACATAGGCCATCCAACTGTCAAAACCGGGCAAATTTGGCCCCTGGAGTGGTTTTGAAGGTGGTTTTCCATTTTATGTGAATTAAAAATATTCAATTTTACACTAAAAAATTTATAAGTAATTCATTTTAAGTCAAAAAATTATGAAATGATTATCAATTTTTTTCTAAAAATGTAACATATCTATTGTCACATGACTTATGAGCTATTCAGATCTAATTTTTTTTATGTTCATAATATTTGGCTACTTGCAGTTATGTCTATTATTTTTAATAACTAAGATTCAAATGGAACAATAATAGATATGTTACATTTAATTTTGGTACTAGTTCCATATATTTTTATTTAAAGTGAATTAGTTTTGATTTTTTAAATATAATTAGATTTATTTATTTTTTAGAAAATGCAAAACTACCTTCAAAACCACCCCAAGGGCCAAATTTGTCCGGTTTTAACAGTTGGATGGCCTATGTTGTCCAGTTTCGTAGTTGAAGGTTGAAAATCGGACTTTTGCGATAGTTCGAGGGGTGAAAATTGAACTTTTTCCTAAAAAAAAGCTCGTCAGTGAGCAATTAGTACAAATGTCACGAGTTTCAAAGGTCCATTTAACAATAAACAAGCACACTTACAGTGCATCAGCGAACATTGTAAATACATCAGCACATTTAATAATAACAAGGATATTGATTCAATGTGATTGTACAAACACTGACATTGATTCATTTATAAATATGAGCAATTCCAATATTTTTTTCACAACTCTACATATTACGAGGTTCCATATCAGCCAACAAGCAAAGCTGTATGAGAAACAAATAACTAAGGGTCTGTTTGGCATGGCTCAAGCTCTTGCTGGAGCAGCTCCACTCCAAAACTCCAACTAGAGCTAGATCTGGGTGCAGTTGGAGCTAGTTGGATGGAGTGTTTGGCACGGAAGGTGCCCCCAGCTCCATAAAAAAGAATTTTGAGGGTGTATTATCCTTTTTTTGCCCTTAGTTTGCGGGACCCACATGTCATACTCTTGTCTTTCTCTTAGTTCGCGCGAGCCCTCTCTCTTCAACTCTACTCCGGCTAGTCTGCGGAAGGCGACGATGAGCCTGCAAGCGTAGCGGCGCCGCGGCGGCCTCCCTGCACACGTCGTGCTGTGCAGTAGCTGCCACGATGAGGAGAGAGAGTGGCGGCGGTGAGGAGGGGCTGATGGGGCCGACAGGGAAGGAGGGGAGGACAGAACCAATGGGGAGCGAGAGGAGGCCGCCGTCGGCTAAGGCGGAGCGGGCCACCGACGGTGCAGGGAGGGAGTGGTCAACGTGGAGCGAGAGGAGGACGACAGGCGAGGGAGAGGCCGGCGGGGCCGACAGGGAGGGAGGGGAGGGCGCCACCGGTAGGGAGGGAGGGGAGACTGCCGTCAGCAAGGGCGGACGGGCCTCCGGTAGTTGCAGGCCGGCCGGCCTTGGGGAGGCTGGTCGGCCTCCCTCTGGCCCAACTCGGCCCTCCGTTGTGCCGACGTTCCCTCAGTGTTCTTGTGATCTTGCCATGGTGCCGTGCCCTGGACCCATGTTGGTACTGAGTTTTGGGTCATTTGTTCTTTGTGCAAGCCCTTCGATCCATTCGATCAAACCGAGACACAATCCTCGACTCAGGGCATTATGATCGTGTCACATTGCCACTGGTTCGAAGCCGGGACCCTGTCTTCAGGGGTCGCGGGTGGTGCCTACGGGGAGGGCGGGGCCGGCGGGGAGGGAGGTGAGGGTGGTGGCGGCGGCCGAGAGGAGGTGCACGAGAGAGTGGAGACGCGAGGGAATAAGAATAGAACGAATAGTTTTTTTGTGTAATGGATGACAATGGTGGGTGATTTCACCCCAACTCCATATCTAGGTCCATAGTAGTGGTTTCTAGAGCTGCTTCCAAACTCCAAGGAAAAATGAACTGCAGCTCCAGAGTTTTGGAGCTCCATGAAGTTTTGGAGTTGGCCTGTTTTGTAAGAAAATTGGTTGGAGCTGCTAGAGTTCAGCTCCAGAGCCATGCCAAACATGCCTTAAATTTGCCGACAAACTAAGCATCATAAGGCGCTAACTGCACAACTCAAACTCTGAAAGACTTAACTACAGAGAAGACATAGCCTATAAGCCACAATCTAAAGAACTATATACGAGGAGCACAAATTAACACTTGACTCCTTTTAATGCATCCTCATGTATATCACAGTTTATCTCTAGGAAATCCTGAATAAAACTCAGCTTTGAACAGCTTGTTGTTGACACCATCAAGCATGCTGCATAGCATCTCCTAGAACTTCCTGAAATTCAATACAAGCATGCTGGTTTTTAGTTACAATCAAATTGCATATACAAGACACATTATATTTATACCCGACAACGTCCCAGCTCCATTTCTAGGGGCGGCTGACAGGTCACCCACCCCTACAAATTCCATTTAGGTGGGTGCTTTATCCGACGACATTTGGTTGATCACCTTCCGTACCTCCTCTTCCGTGAAAAGTGCCTCCAGATCACTAAGATCATGTTGTGCAATCCCGAGGGCTTCCCAATTCAGGTCAGCTAACTGGGGGGGGGGGGGGGGGGTGCTTCACGCCTCCTCTTCATGTGTTATTGCCTAACCTTGCTCCTTTTTTATATGTTGGATGTGATTTTTCCTTCTCCTGGCCGTCACTCGCCGGTGAAAATGTTTTGTGTTTGCATCCCCTAGATTGAGGTTGGTTATTCTGGACATTTGATTTCGGCGAGCTCTTTCAACTACTGCCAAGCCTAGAATCATCTCTTCAACTTCATTCTGAGGTGCAGTTCTTCCTCAGATAGCTGATAATGTTCTTGTGGCACATCTAGCCTTAGGATGACCACATTAACCATTAGTAGTTGCAGCCTTACATTTGAAATAATTGAGTTGCTCCATTGCCTCAAAGCCTTGGTCGTTTTCCCTTGTTTATGGAAGGGCCTGTGAAAAGGCTCATAATGCCCCAACATTTTGTTCCAAGTTGTTGACACAATATCTTTGAACCCTGGCAGTTGGGTCCAGAAATTCACAAATTTGAAGGATCTGGGCCTCCATGGGCCTCCTTGATTTGATACGAGGATCGAGCAGTGATCTAACAGAGAGGTGGATAGAGCAAGAAGTACGTGTGTGTTAAAGGCAACATCCCACTCTGCATTACAAAAAAACTGATCTAGCTTTGCTAAAGTTGGATTACGCCTTTCATTAGTCCAGGTAAATTTACGATTCTGTAGACTTATTTCTCTGAGGCAACACAAGAGTGTCTCTAAATTGCCCCATGAGCCTTTGATTTAATTTGTAGTTATTCTTTGTCACTTGCCTTATAGATGAGGTTAAAATCACCAAGGATTAACGATTGAGACCCGTCAGTTGGTTTGATGCTGATGATTTCCGGGAGGAACTCATGCTTTCGGGCACGGCTTGATGGACCATACACAGTTGTGAGCTTGAAGGAGTTGGGACTTTCTCTCAAGTTAACTGTTGCAGTTATATGGAACTCACCAATCATGAGGTCTGTCAGGTCGATGTGGTTGTCATTCCATAAGAGCAAAATCCCACCTCTAGTCCACTCATACCCATCGCAGGTTTGTGTATGAATTTATTGAGTCACTGTCCCCCAAGGTAAGAGGCAGTGAACTGATCCATGGAGCTAAGTTTTGTTTCCTGGAGGCATACAATGTGGCAAAGGGTTGATGCCGCTATTTCATGAACTGTGTCACGACGTGCAGGGAGGTTGAGGCCCCTCACGTTCCAGGAGAGCACAACAAGGTTCAGTCCTGTCATGGATTAACCAGTACAACACCACAGCCCCGGCTGTACCAAAACTACTGATTGCAAGGATGCTCACAGCACGACTTGGAAGCATCATGTTGCAGGGCGACACAGAAGAAAAGTGGCACACATGAGTAGTAGAAGTAGACGGTGCCGATGAGTTTGCACTTAAGTAACAGGCAACAGGCTGGCCGATGGCAGCTGGAGTTCAAATTCAGTACAGCTTCGATGGGCACGTAACACCAGCGAAGACGAATGTTCCCATTGATGAATTGAAAACCTAACATAAGGAAGTTGTTGGCTCTAACAGACGTGGACAATCTTTAGCTCTAAGTCGTTGCTGGCGGGGATGCACCTGCTCCGACATGCATTTCACTTGAAGCTCGGCAACACCAACGTCCTCCAGCCCCACGAGCGCCAGATCGATCTCTTGAGCGTTGTCATTGTCGATGTTGAACATCGCGGCGAGGGAAGCAATAATCTCCTGCGGTAGAGGACCATCAAAGTTGGCAATAAATTCCTGCAGGGCAGCCTCGATGGGCTGTAGCTCAGAGTCAATAAGTCCCAATTTTCTGCACAGGTTGCGCTGCGCCTTTTGAATTGCCGGTGTGCAGGGGCCAACTAGCACTGAACCTTGGACATGTTGAAGACGCACAAGCACAGAAATCTGAGTAAAAAAGAAGCAAGAAAACAGCCGAGATATAAATAGAAAACCGTTCCGAAATAAGTATTTGTATTTCATGAACATTTTAGTGCTCTACGGCAGATGTTGCGTGGATATGCGGCTGGAGCAATTATTATTTAGGGCTTTGGCGTTCTTGCCCCTGCTTCGAAGTGAAATGGTGATTTTGCCCCTATTTTTTCAACTTTGCGAATTTACCCCTACCTTTTGGAAACGAAGGTAGAGTTTGCCCCTATTCCGTGAAAGGCAACTAATAGTGTTAAAATTACTTTAAAAAGGCCAATTTGCCCTAGTGGATTTGCCCCTACTATTATATGAATTTAGTGATTTTACCCCTATTTTGAATATAACAACATTTTTACAGGTCTGAAATGAACTCTCTAGCAAATTTAAACCAGATTTTTATATCTTGCAAAAATGACCAAAATTTGATAAATTCTTCAAAATTTTGGCAGCAACATAATACAACATAATAAGTTTAAGTTCACATAACTTGCATAACACACATATATGTCCATCAAAAGCAACACATGACATTCCAGCATATCCAAAAGGCCATCATGTCCAGATTAGATTCCATTCTTCTTCATGTTCTTCCACAAGTACCTCATACACTCTCTATGTTCCACTCCAGGGTACACGTCGTCTACAGCTCCCTCTATTCCTTTGCCCGCATCAGTACTAATGACCAAACCTGCTACGTGTGGACAATTTGTGTTGGCAGGGTTTTACCCTGCCACCATGTCTTGGGCCCCCATCAGGCAAGCTGAAAAAAGACTGAATTCTAACAACCAATTGCACATCTCTGTGATTCAACCTACAAATCACAGTACACAAATACAAAGTTAGCTGAACCTGTCTAGAGGCCACATCTAATTTGTCCTAGAAACCAATTTCAATCCAAATGATTTGAATCACAGCATTGATATTACCTTGATTCTTCCATGATGCCTGCTGCTGTCTGCTACGAGTGCACTGCTGCACTCCTCCCCTATTGTTGTTGTCGTTGCCTCCTCCTCCCTACTGCTACTATCGCTGCTTCTGCTGCTATTGCTACCGCCCCCCACGCGCTGCCTCCAGGCGCCGCTCCGCATGTGCATGCACGCGCAGGCACGCGTTGCCCCCACGCACAACCGCCCGCGAGCCGCTCCGCACGCGCACTCGCTCAGGCACCTGCGGGCCTGCGTCGCCCCCCACGCGCCGCCCTCGCCGCGCCTGCGGGCCTGCGTCGCGCCGACCTGGCGCTGCGCTCACGTGCCCCTGCCGCACCCGCTAGGGTTTCCACGCGCACTCGCTCAGACACCTGCAGATCCGCTAGGGTTTCCATGCACGGGATTGGAAAGAGGTGTCTGGCTGTTGAGAGAAAGAACAGAGATGAGGATAGAGTTAAGGGTATGAACTTCTTTTTCCATAGCTATCAGTTTTCCTCCGATTTATTTTAAATGTTTTACTGAATATACACTTAACGGTGTTAAAAGGAGGGGCAAACAGAGCCTTCATTTCAATATAGCAGGAGTAAAATCACACAACTCAAAAAATGAGGTCAAAATCACCATTCGAGATTGAAATAGGGGCAAAAATGCCAAATTCCCTTATTATTTTTCATTGTGAAACAACTTTGCGCTTAGAATCTGCCTTACCCTGTCTGTCCTGGGCTCTCCTGGCCCAGTGGCCATGGACCTGCTTGCTGGAGTGGAGGCATATGTAGGCTTTTGCCCAGCTCTAAATTTGGCCTATTTGGTACGTCCGGCTGTGCTTTGGCCCAGTAATCAAGTGTAGCCCAAGACAATAATCGCTTCTTCCAGGGGCATGCACGCAGCTTTTGCTAAGACCTCAAGGAAGTACGATCATGTGCCTTGCAATCTCTATCTGTACTATTTTTAAAGTAAGTAATATTTTCTTGATCTGCCAATCAAAATTCTAATTGGAATCTAGACAAAAAAATCATTCCGAATTCTAATCTGAATGCGGACAGATCAATCCGAATCCCAACAGAACGCGGACAATCAATATCTCGCACAATCACATCACAACTAGTACATAAGTGAATGAAAACAAAGTTGCTGGTAATACGCAAGTCTATTATATTATCTGTAGCAACGCACGGGTACTATGATAGTAATAAAAAATATATATTTTGCAATGTACACGTTTTTCTAAATCAATCTCACAGGATATGTGCCATCTTTGAGAAGACTGCTATCTACTCCTTCAGCTATATGATTCTCGTGAAGCTGATATTTCGACAACTTTTGCTATATAATATTTAGGAATGTTGATGCTAAAGCAGTGCACATGAAAGTGATACCCACCCCACCCAACCACACACATAATACACCACCACCAATCGCCCTGTATGGCTGGGAATAAGTGGATGGGTTGGAGCAGCCAGCCAACCAACTCTAACCATTGGTGAGCGGCCCACCGTGAGGCGTAGGGGGATGAAACGAGGTAGACGTAGCGGCTGATGCACCCGCCGTATGGCTAGAGGGCCACACCAGCCGGCTCATTTTCCCGCCAGCCGAACATGCTAAATAATATTTGCATATGTAAGGCTTAGTAGTATATGAGGAAGTCTTTCAATGTATGCTTTTATCATTAGTTTCACTCATAATTTACTAACAACTGATATCTATCAAACCTTATTCACAAATATTTAGAATACATGTTCTTTTATATAACTATGCATGTGTATAATTTGATTAAATGTTTGTCAAAATCTGTAGTGATTAACTTTTTTAAGTTCTAATGGGCTCTATACTTTGAGATGGAGAGGACGCATGTGTTAAGCTGCCTTAAAAATCTTTTATGCGACAACCTTTTTTTTTCCTGTTTCATAATATTAATAATGATAAATAAATTAACAAAATTCTGATTAATGAATAGTATGAAGGCGACATGTTTTTTAAGTTTTGGCTTCGGCGCCTGTGATAAGTCAACTCTGGGTGTGTTTAGTTGGTGAAAAAATTTGAGTTTTGGTACTGTAGCACATTTAATTGTTAGTTGACAAATAATGTTCAATTATGGACTAATTAGGTTTAAAAGATTCAGCTCGCGCTAATTAGTTAGACTGTGTAATTAGTTATTTTTTGAACTGCATTTAATGCTCCATACATGTGTCCGAAGATTCGATGTGACGGTACTGTGGAAATTTTTTTGGAAACTAAACAGAGCCTCTGTACGGGCGTTTAACATTGAAAACTTACTGCAACCCGACAAAGACCAAGTCCCCACAAATCTGAACACATCACTACCTCGTACTGAAAAAGGCTACTTGCACGGGTCTACAGACAACCCTGCAAAAAAAAAGATAGCCAGTAAAAAACAAAACGCTCCACAGCCCACTGCAGCTGCTTTATTAATATCCGCTGATTACCCCAAGTGAACGGCCCATTTATCTCGATCAGTTGGTCTTTCTAGTATATATGTAAACGTTTGTGATACTATATATTTTCATAAGTAACAGTTAGTGAAATTATATGCATGCTAAAAACAGGCACCAACAAATTCATGATCATAGCAATTTTGAGATGGTAATTTTATTGTAGTAACCAATTGTGTGTTATAATTAGTAAGAGAATCTAAATTCGTAATACAAAATATAAGACAGTTTCATATCAAAATTCATCTTACATGGATGGAGATAGTATTTCTCTTTCCTTCAGACCCTTTTTCTCCCTACCTATATAGACTGTCTTATTTGAGGTATATATAGACCCTACCTATACATGAAAAAATTGTCAACTGTAAAGTTTGTAGGCCAGTTTTGATAGATAAAACTTTGAGGTTGACACTACATTGGAATAATTTTTGTATTAATCTGTGTAAAATTTCAATATCACTAAAATGAAAGATTGTATATTATTTTATCTCCGTACAAACTTGAACTGATATTTGTGTTTCCAGTTTCATTACAATTAACTACTATGAGATAACCCCAAATGGTTCCAGAATAAAAGTGTTTCAGATGTTATGTTGTTCCAGAACATTCAATGGAGCCACTTCAAATATATCCTAGCAGCATTTCTTATTAGAGAGATAATATATAGTTTCATATGTCAAAAATATATACATATTTCCTTGTGCATAATTGTACGAGCAAAAAAATAGTTCATTCCACTACCACAAAACGCTACTGATTCCACTACCATAAAACAGCCATTATTTGTACATCACCAAAATTCGTCTTCTCAGATAGTAAGATGGTTTTCGAGCTGTCTAGCATAGATTGTTGAAGTTATATTGTAGGAAGACAGTGTAAATCCACCTGTAATCTTAGCATAAGGGTTTTCTTGAGTTAATCCTACCCAGGGGATTGAGGGAGATTTTAACTGGTAGGGGATTAATAAGTTCCTTCTCTAATCCCCTCCAATCCTCTTAATCCCTTCAAACCGAACGAGGTCTGAGGGTAGATTGAAAACCATTTTCAATGAGCAGTAGAAGCAACATGAAAAGAAGTGATACCATCATTAATATAACTTGGTTCAAATCATCTAGACACGGTTCTTACCGGGCTGAGGAAGCAAGGAAAGATTCTTGTCGTTGTCAAGCCGGTAGCACCACCATGTACATGCAGGAGACAGGGCTACTGAGCAAATGCACAAGGAGGTGACATTTTGCCTGGCTTTTCTCCCAATCTTATGATAAACAATGTCGACCTATGCAAATCAGATCTACCGTGGCTTCACGTCTCTAGCAGCATCAGCATTGTTCCAAAACGTTTATAAACATGCTTATAAATGTTACAAGAAATGATGATGGGACATGATATATATCTACATCAAATCTTATTAGATAGCATTTGCATTAAAGCTGATTTCGAAAGAGAGAATCGCACAATAACTTTTAACGGGTTGCCTAGATAACATGTTGCACGAAAGATTCTCGGCAACTTTCAAGGGGTCTGATTCTAAGAAATCAATAGGCAACAAGATCCTTTCACTTTCCTGCTGTAGAGTGCTGGTTCAACCATTCTTCCATTTTATCACGTACTACCATTGGACTACTTTGTCAGTGGTCACACTATGAGCTTTGCAGTAGTGGACCAAGCAATTCTTTACGTGGCTTTGGAACTTGAAGCACTTTTTAACTTAGCTTGATCCTATTTTAGGTTTCCACTGGTGCTCTCTTCTCGATCAAGTGCTCAAATCTTAAGAAAGGTTCCATGTTATATTGTAATGGCATCTAGGGTTGCGTAACAGCGAGGGTTCACAATACGTTTCCTCGTACTTATTCTTATTTTGCATTTGTTATTTTTGTGGAGTCCCATGATTTGCAATTGGCTCTTGAAATTCTTTACCGATCTACTGAAGTAACACTTGAACACAAAATCATGAGGCCTACACACCTGGAGAGCTATAGGATTTGGATCAAACTTGTTATGTTGCTACAAAAATCACGGGGGTGCAAGGGAGATATACCACTGATTCTGAACATGTAAGGAGCTACTTTTTATTAGAGATAGATGCATATGTCTATATTGTTCCTGACTTTAATTAACACTTGCTAAACTTTTCAATAAATTCAATAATTGCATATTCACTTGAAAAGCACCAGACGCAACTCCATGAGAAACAACTTCTAAATATAGTCGTAGATTTGTGCCGATGCATTATGTGTGAGGTGGTCAACTTAAGGGGCAAATATTTTTACTATGCATAGGAATTAGCAATGGACCCTAAACAAATTTCTCTTCATGAGTGGGAGAATCAAGAGCACCGTGCCAGGTCTAGTAGTGTTTGTAGGAAATAAGGAGAAATATGTATTCAATGCGCATTTCAATGATGATTGTACTCTAATGATGCTCTATAATGGTGTTTTATTTCCAAATAATTTAATTTTGTATGCGTAAGTATTAATATTTATCAAACATGTTCCATGTCACGATCACTGTGGCATTCGATTGCGAACTACCATGATGGATCAAAATTGGCGGCAATCCAGATTTTAAAGTATAACGGGAAACAAAATAAAAAAATTCAAATTCAAATCAGTGATTGGCGGGCTACATATTTCCAGGGGCGATTCACCCCCTCACCCACTCCTAGAAATACATTTGTAGGGCCGGGTCACCCCCAACCGCCCCTAGAAATCAATTTGTATGGGCGACCGGAGTGGGATGGGGGTGGGAGGAGTGAACCGCGTGTTGGGGGGGGGGAACCTCGTGTGGAAATGGATTTTTAGGTGCGGGCGCGTTACCGGCCCCTGAAAAATGGTATTTTAGCTGCAAGAACTAGAGGTGGGTATGACACCTATCCTCTAAACATGCATTTTTACCTGCCCCTAAAAATTATTTTCCTTGTAGCGCTGGCACTTAATTTGTGCCAAACTAAAAAGCCCTATAGTGAAAAATGTCGATGAGCATGGCCTAGGAATAAAACATGGCACGGTCAAATAATCTGCAGCCTATATATGAGAGGAAATGCGTAGGTTTGTTGTGACATCATATTCGGTTAACTGTCAAAATAGTCTAACTTTCTTTGGAGTTTAAGTTACAGTAATTTCCAAAATATAATACCATTATTATCTTAGTGGTGATATTCCTCTTCATCCAAAGATAACAATTTTTTTGAGAGCTCTAGAACTGAATGCAGAAATGCTTCTTTTTCTAGTAATGAACTAGTTTCATTGTCATAATAATTGTTGTTAGTTGATCAAGTGGACAAAAAAGTGGGATTTCTTTATGCAAATCATGATAATAGTAGGTTAATTAAGAATGGCCATAAAACAATGCAAAATGACAGACTATTTGTGAGATTATAAAAACTAGAATACAAGATATACATTTATGCCGTGAGCTATATGAATGACTTTGTTCTATCATGTATAAGCAGATATGTTCTCTTAAGAGTGAAAGAATACAAATAATTCTGCCTAGTCACAAATGATTGACATTTTCTATGTAAATAAGGTTTAGACAGCACAGCTTTGACCATGTGAGAAGGGGATGGGAAAAGGTGCAAAAACAGAGCAATGAAATCAAAACTGTACCAACTGATCCAAATTTTCTGTCTTGTTAGGTTAACCAATGTTATTTTGGTTTTCAACCATAAAAACCGAACTAGCCAAATAAAGCTGTGTTCATCACACTGAACTCAAAAGTCCTATATAGTATGTTATCCTTAATCTTTGATGCTGAAGTGTTGCATAAATAATTGACCATCTTGAGCCTTTGCTCCTGTTTCATTATCATGTCCCTTTCTATATATCTAGTGTTTTTCTGTTATATCCGGCTGAACTGTCTATCTTGTAGCTACCCCATCCTCCTTTGATAGACCTATTTCCAAAACTAAAATTTTCTCATTTGATGGTACAAATTGAGTTGACACGTCTCGTGGATGACACGGATGACCATTTTGGTTCTTGTGCAGAGTAATTCCTCTAGAAAAAAATGGTGCATGCATATGATGACAAATGATGAGGAGGTCCTCGTGAAATTATTTGCACTAACGAGGAGTATTTGATATTGTGATTAATTGGATGATATGCACGGCCATTTTCCTTTGTCATTGCGCCAAGGTGAAATAGGTCTATCAAAAGAGAATAGAGGGGGTAACTGCTAATTATCTAAACTAATGTACGTGTTTACCTTGTTACTGAACTTGTTGCAATCATAGCCAACAAAGTTTTTGTGATATCATCTTTGTATGATTGCCCTTCATGTAGTTGACCCTTTTTACAAATGATGAGAGTAACTAAGCTGTTAAAATTTAAAATTCGAAAAATAAAAAGATCAAAACTTTTCGGTTATTGATGTTCATCTTTTACTTTCTTTGTTGTTTTGGTTCATAGATTTGCGACTGAATTTTCTTAAAACCAAAGGAACTAAACCTTGATAAAGGACTATTGCCAAGCCCTAACCATCAATTTCTCTTGCACTAACTTCAAAAAATATAATTTTAGTAATGTGAAGGTATATGTAGTTAAGAAAAACCCACATGTTCAGTTTCATCTACATATACTCTTAACTTCGAATCGAAAACCGTATCTGCTTATTAAAACTTCATTGCAATTGCAAGGGATAGAACACATAAGTTCCATTTATCTTTTCTTCATGAATCTTCTGTTTGCATCACCATACATTTGGAAGCAGTGCAAGGGAATGAAATGTTATTTGATGAGGTTGAAGTCTCAAGTTAATTTTCCGGTGTACTTTTTATCGGAGGTTTTTCGGAGTTAATTAACTTTCTTATGCACAATTTACTCTTCAGGTATTCAGTTTAAAATTAAATGGGCAACACATCATAGTAGTCATCAACGACTTTAATCATTAGGCTAGTTTATCTTGTATACATTCTACCTTTTTTCCTGCTTGTATTTAATTTTTTGATTCAAAGAAAAATCAGCTGAAACTAACCATCCGTCTTTATAAAAAAAGAACCATATTGGGACAAAATTTAGTATGGAAGTCCTACTGTAATCAAGTAGAGTGTACCAGGGTACAGTTTACCTCCATTGTATGGTATTTCTTTACAAAATTAAATGGAAAGCTTAGAATTTAAGACTACATATTCAAATCACCGGGGTTCCGTCAGTGCATTCTCATGTTTAGGGCAAGGGTATCCTTGTTTGTTCCCTCTTACCAAAAGCGCGCACTATAGCTTGTTTGTTTATCCCCCCGACGTGCCTATTTTCTACTAGCTAGGCTTTGGAACTTGAGGCACATGATATTTATTTGAGGTATACCAAGCATCAAAGGTATTGTCTCCCTTCTGATGATTATTATGAGTTGCTGGTATTGGTTCATGCATGCAATGATGTAATAGTTGTGGGAATAATAGCTTGTTACGCTCTGCATATTTTATATTATATCACAGAAAATGTTCAAGTAGTTGACTTCAGATGAAATTAAGAGCCTCATGTAGATTACTGGATGTCTATTTTTTTGAGTGACATTCAAATTTGCGACACAAATGTCTAAACATGTACAGTTCTCCACGATTGGACCATGAGTGCGCATGACATTTTTCGATTATTTACCTAGGTTAAGAAAGATAGGAACTGTTTGGAGGAGCTAAAGTTGAGTGCTAAACTTTAGCACCAATATTTGTGCTAAAGTTTTTGAGCCTTTTCCAAACTTTAGCCCATCTCATTAGCACTCCTGTTTGGATATACTAGTGTTGAAGTTTAGCACTTCAACCTATTGGCACTTGGAAACAGGACCATATATAGTCATGATGCTGAGAATCGTCTGATGTATCCTGTTCGTGCAGATGCAGTTAGTGACTTCCTAACCAAGTTTTGACGTTTCAAAGTCAATCAGCTCACCCATCATTATTCTTGCATATCCAACTAAATACTTGCAATGACTTGTTTGCTAGATTGGCCAAGGGTTGACTGCATATGTTTGGATGTCAAATCTTTCTCAAGAGTTTCATAATTAGTTATTAAGAGAAAGTAAGTAGTGTATCAACTTTGACTGCATCTACCTGATCTCCCCTCTTTGATTTGTCCACATGAACTGTGCAATGGGGAACGGTAGTGTTGGTAAAATTAAGGTTCGGATCTCTCCCTCTTTGATTCTCTCATTCATGGAGTATCTATGGCAGGTTAATGTTCAGGTGGGGCTCGCATCACTATAAAGACTTCCTGTCTTCATGTTGGTGTCCGTGATATCGCAAAGAACCTCTTGAAGATCCTGTTAGAATAATAATTTGACCAGGTAAAACAAAGTAATCGCCAGGTAGCTCAAATGACTACTATCAGGATCTGCCAGGTTGGAAAAATATGTTGAGATACGCGCAACGTGACCTGCATGCAGATGGTTGTCTAGCGTCCATGATACAAATCTTCAGTCACAGATAATCTGCATATTTAGTCATGTGACAACTTGGGCACTTGGTATCTGTAAGAATCAGGGTAAAATTAACTATATTCTATTCTTAATTACTTGTCCTTTAGGATCATGCCAGGATCATGCACATACATATTGTACAAGGTTAATGCTGCTTTCTGACATGCATGTAGGGTTTGCCCATAGAGTTCAGGCATCTCTCAAATACCATTAGGTTACATAGCTAATGTTCCAAAGAGATGCTACCAAAAAGATGTTTTTAGAGGTACCATGGGTTAAACACTATTTGTAGGGGCGGGTGTGGTACCTGCTTCTGCTTTTCGCAACCAGAAATAGCTATTTGCAAGAGCGGGTAACGTGTCCACCCCTGCAAATGCATTTCCAGGACGGGTCATGCTCTAACCCGTGCCTAAACCTTTATTTTTATGGGCAGGTGAGGATGGCAGCCGGGCAGGTGAGGGGATCACTCGCCTCTCGAAATGATATTTGTAGGGTTGAATCATGGTAGCGTCATGCCAATAACCCGTCTCTACAAATAAATTTTCAGAAAATAAAAAAGAAAAAATTGAAAACAACAAAATATTGGTGGCGATATTTAGAGGCAGGTGAAGACGTCACCCATCCAAAAAAATGTATTTTCAAGAGCGGGCGATCCTCTAAAAATAGTGACTATTTTTAGGGACGGGTGATGGCGTCACCGCCCCTAAAACTATTTTTTTTGATGAGTGTCGAATGCTATAGTAACCCCGCTCCTTTTGCATGAGTAGGTTACCTTTTAGGTCACCCCTGAAAAAAGGGGCATCCCTATAAATTTTTTTTATTAGTGAGAGTATAATTGCTTTTATGCCATATCAGTAAAAGTAATGCATCTCTTATTAGCTAGAGTCCTATAGGCTATAATATTGGAAGTATATGTCATTTTAGGATTCTTATCCGTCAATCTTTTTAAAATTTAACCAACAACTTTTAAAAATTTATAAAGGTTGACAATTGATAGATGTTAAGATTCAGTATGAAAGTCTCTCTAAACTAAATATCACTTTGAAATGTCATATTTTCATAGAAACTATAGGTGGAGCCTTCACCTCATAGATTATGTAGATGTCCAAAATGACATGTATTTTTAATCTGAGGATATAGTATTACATTGGTTGTTGCTCAAAATCCTAAAACAGGGTCTACTGTGATGCTGTGGAACGAAGCATGCACCTTTAACTAATTTTACTCAATACTATGTTCTTTTTTTTTACCTTGAATCGATATATGCATAATTACAATATTAATTATATGTCTTCCTTCCAAATGACGGATTAGTTAGCTAGCCGCCAAACTCTTCGATCCGTTGCCAGCTGTTATCACGAATATGAGCTAGACTAGCATTTATATAAAATCTTTCTTGCACCAAACCCTAGAGTGATTATACTAGTAGAGTGGGAAACGATACCGTGTTGGCTGCCGCTCTGGTCCTCCCATTTCTCTCTATATATACAGGCTCCTAAACTCACAGTTTAAACGGGTGAGAAAATGGTCCTCCCCATTTCTCTCTATAAATCTCATATCTCAGACAGCTTCACCTAGCAAGCTTAGAGCCTCCCAGATTTCGACCCATCCTTTGCATAGTTTCTAAAGAAGCTGTAGTTAGCAATCCTCTCCAGTTGATGCTTCTTTCTCTCCAGTTCCTTCAACCTCGATGGCATCTTCAGATCCAGTTGATGAAGTCCCCTGGACCCTTCTCCACTTTATTAGATCAATCTGTGCTTTAGATCAGAGCCACACAGCCTCTCAAACATGTCAGAAGTTGGTGTTTTCCAGTGCGGCATCATCAGGATTCACATCAACATAATTCGGGTGTACCATGCATATATGATATATGTAGGTCTGGCCCGATTTGCTACTTGGGTGAGAATCCTGATGATGCTGCATTGGAGAACAAGTGACTGAACTAGTATAGGTAGTTTGATTTGATGCCCCGGCCGGAATATCTATATATGGACAAGGCTTAATTGTAGTGTTATGATTATATGAGAAAGTGAAACTGGTCGAACTTCACAAATTCAGCTCCAGTCAAGCACATATCCCAGTCAGATTCAGGTATTGAATTAGTAATTTTGCAATTTACTATTTTTTCTCCTCACAATAGTAATAGTTAGGGATGTAAATGGATCGGATACGGACGGATATTACTGATATCGTATTTGTTTTCATATTTTTGTTCGAATACGGAGTCGAATACGGATAGTGCTAGTTTGCCGCATAAGATTGCAATGGATATCGACATCATAAAAATGTATCTTTTGAGTATTCAGATACGGATCGGTTACGGATATTGAATACTCAGAATCGGATACGGATGGATAAAAACTCTTCCAGACAGGATCGAATTCGAATACAGTCGGGAAATATCCGTACCATTTACATCCCTAGTAATAGTTCTTTTTACTTTTCTTGAAAATGTAATAACTTGTACTAAAATGATTTACTTGAGTTTGGTAACAGGGGGACCAAAATTTTAGTACTCGAAGTTTCAAATCTTAGTACATCTGATGCTGTAGTCAGTTTGTGCATCTTTTATTTGTTACAATTCGAAAGACAGTAAAAGATCACGCAACATCACTATATGGCATATCCAATTATATTGTTGAATGGTATTATGTTAACATATATAGTACACAAATCTTAACCTATTCAAATATCTGTATGAGTCTTACTATGACAAGGATCTGTTTGACACAGATACAGATCCAAGATAGAATCTTATAACTCCTAGAGCTGAGTGTTCCCAGCTCCAGAAACTGGTGGAGCTGGAGCTAAAGATAAACCCAGAATACCTAGGTGGGTTATTTGTTTCCACTTTCGACTGAAAATAGGTCACTTTACTTTTGTTCAAAAACTCTAGATATTACCTAGAGCTGGAAATTGTATCAACAAATAAATAAAAGGCCTAATAAAGTTGTATACTCTAAAAATACATATTTGTCACTCATCTAGTGCTATAGGGTTAGTATTAACTCAAATTAATCTTATATCCTTATCCTCTAACGTTGAGCATCCATCACACAAATTATTGCGAAACAAACCTCACCACGGCGTCCGATGAATCTTTCAATAGTCTCATCAGCTTATCGGTTCATATGCCTATAATTTGTACAGTGATCTCTTAGGTTTAATGTATGGACACTTACTACAGCGAGCATGCAATCGCAAATGTGTATTAATTCTATGTCTTGATTTTGTGTTCTATATATTTATTGTTTTCTAGTAAAAAAGAATTTTACTAATGTGTTCCGCAGGACCATATCTGAGAAGTTCGATGTAGCCTTTTCCTCTGTTTTTATGAATTCAATATTATGACCTGTTAACATTGCATCTGTAAAGTTCTGCAACCATGGTAATTCAATATTGCATTTCTTCAAGCTTATGCGATTGTTTGTTTACAGCTATTATGACCTGTTTGTAGTTAATTTGTGTGTGTATATTATGTACATGAATGCAGGTTTTTCAATCATATTTTTCTTATTGCTGGTCCATCAGCCCTACAAGTTGAAATTAGTCATTACTTAATTGCACGTAGTAACTCTTGAGCCATGACTTGAAATTAAGTAACTTTTAAGTTACCAATACAAGTGCAATAGGAGAGACAATTCTACATGAGTCGTGTCGTTGCTTCCCTTGATTTTTGTCATCACATTGCTAAAGATGTCTTTAAAAATGGGAATGTACGGTTAAGGAAAAGAAACATGAAAACCCAAATTAAGGGTTTGGATAACAACGTAAGAAAATGAGGAATGCAGTAAACAGGAAAAATCTAAAGAGTGATGTTTAGATTGTAGGATTTGTTCATAGAAAATTTCATAGTAAGCTGGAAATGATCTTCCCTGCTCTGGGAGAAGTTTACTAACTCGGTTTCATTTTGTTAATTCTGGATACCTAGGCAGCATAATATTTTATAATTATTTAGTACAATTATGTTAAATTTATACTCACTGGATATATAAATATTTTAATTATTTGATAATTACCGAGAACAGAGCTGTTAGTTTGCGATAACAAAAGACTAAGGTGGGAGCTGCCCCAAAGCAGGTTCATTAGCCGACTCGGCGGTAAGGGTCTGACCTTCTTCAAACTTCACATGAAAATCGGACAAGTTCAAGGGGAAAGACATCCAAATGATGGAGAAACCCTGCTCCTCTATATCGCAAATATCACTCATGTAGTACCGCCTTGGTCATCGAACATGATGAACCGGGTCGCGTTTACAAAGTGCAGCTACCCGTTTACATCGTCAGTTGACAAAGTACTCGGTGAGTCCAAAGTGCGCTATCCTCAAGTCCAGAACCTCCTCTACGCGATCCACATGACGTCAAGGAAGCTCCAGTACTACTTCCAGGCGCACCGCATCTAACTCGTTTTCCCCTTCCCACTCAGCGACATACTCCATAACTGAGACGTCAATGGCCGCATTGCATTTTAAAAGATTAAAAAAACATGAATGGAGAAATAGGGTTTAGTAAGATCTCTCCATAAAAAGTGCAATTGTTCGAAAAAAATCTAAGAGAGAGTGCAATTCTAGAAATTGAATCTTATCTACGTGCCTAATTCTTGAAACACGTTTATGATTTGCATGCCAACGCGGTTTGGTCCATTTGCAGATCCCCAGGCTTAGAGAGCCCGTCACCTACCACGGTTGGCTTTTTCTAGAAAACAAGCATTTGAGTTTTTTTCAGCGCGACGGAAAGCATGCTTAGCGTTAATAATCATGTTCCTGTCTCTAAAAAGAAAATGGATTTTCTACCAAATAGCTGGCTACTTTTGCTCCTTCATTTTAGCTAGTTTTATTTTACGGTGCAGATTTTTTTTAAATTCGGATTTTTTTTTTGTCTTTGTGGGCTGTTACAATGTGGCGCTGTGGGCCGATTTCATCACACAGCCGCTCCACGTCTCTAATATTTTGCTATGCGTTCATCACCGGCCAATCCTATATATCTTCTGGAAGTTTTTTTATTCCTCACCTTCTAGTGTTTGAAATTCATATAAACGACCACAGCTGTTGGATCTATACCCAAACTCTAGCTTCCTCTTCCTCTTAACCTTCCTCTCGTTTCTCCCGCGCCGCCGCCTGTGCCCTCCGCCACCCGCGTGCCGCCTGCTGCTGCGCGCCACCCTCCGCATCCTGCGCGCCGCCGCATGCCCAGCTTGCCGGAGAAAAAGGCACCCAAGCTTGCCGGAGAAAAAGGCACCCAAGCTTACCGGAGAAGCGTTCAACATTTCGATTTTAGTATTTTCCACGTTTCGTACTGCCAATTTCAATGTTTCATCTTTATAGATTCAATATTTTGAAAGTCAAATGTTGAACCTATTTTTTAAAAAATGTTGAGTTAATCTTATCAAAAAGTTTAACATGTTTCAGCTGCTAATTGGGTCAAAGTGGGCTTTAAAGATGGATGATTTATCTATCTTCCATAAAATATATAGGAGCTCCTTCATCACCTGCCTCATCACCCTATGTTGCAGTGGGTGCGATTATATATCACAGGAGGCGATACAATCAACAACCATCGCCTGAAGAATTTGTCCGTACGATTAAACGGGCAGTTAGCCCAACAAAGATACGTATCCTCTATTTAATTCTCCAACCCCATAAACTTCACGGGAAAATTAGCATCACCAGTAGTACTCCCGCCAGAGAAAAGAGAATAAAACATGTATGCTTGCAAGTGGGGACAAAAATCCATGATGCCACCCACATGCAAAGGATTTCTACCTAAAAAATCTATAAATCTTAAAATATGTATCCAAATTAAATTTCAATAATACCATTGTGTTTCTAATGACAAGATCTTTTAAAAAAAGACCACACTTTGCCTATCTTTGCATTATATTTTTTAAAAGTAATTTTTAATATTAAATAATTAATTTCTGGGAACAAATATTTTAATGTCACGAACAAATAATTAATTTCTATGAACAAAAAACGAAACTTGGTGAACAAATATTAATATGTAACAATTGAAATATTAAACATCACAAACAAATGAGTCAACATCACCGAATAATTTAGTGTACAAATCGAACACATAATTTGACATTGCGAACAAATTAGCTCCACACAGAAAAAATTTTTACATGAAGATCAATGCATTTACCTAGCAAATAAATTATTCTTATATGCAAATGGAATATGAACATATGCTGAACAATTCTGTATGTACTAAATTATTTTACACACCAACCGATGAGTCTAGATGCAAGTAAATTTGAATACATTATTAAGCAGTAGCTACGATTTGGCGAGTTGGTCATCAACGTTTGCTTTCGATTCCTTGGGCACGATCAGATGGCTGGTGAAGTCGCTTGATCCATCAGCCGTGAGAGCCCAGGAGCCGAAGACGAAAGTCGTGCCCTCAAGCATATTGTTGGCGTCGCTTGATTCGGCCATCGATTTCTCTAGTGGACTCGCCGAATCTCCTACCTAGCATGCCAGCTGTCGGTGTTTAGCCGCCAAGCCTGCTCAGGGATACCCTTAGCAGTGGATTGTAGGCAAGGGATCAACTACTTCTGGAACCCGATGGTGCAATCACAAGGATTAGATAGGTTCGGACCGCGAGATGCATAATTCCCTACGTCTTGTGTGGCTGCTTGTACTATATGATGGAGAGGAATTGTACTATATGACTTGTATCACGATGACCAAACAAATGGCAAGAAGAAACTGATGGGGCTTCGCACCTTCTTGCAGCGAAGTTTTATGCCGCAGTGATATCTTGACGTTGATAACAAGCGAAGCGATCTGCCGGCAAGGAGCACAACAACCTTCCGGCCTTGCCACTTCTTGATCGATGTTTGTTGATGAAGCTTGATTGCAGATTGCAGAAACTCTTCACGCCGGCAGCTGGACGATGCTTCAGATGGTGATTGCTGGATTAGCGGAAGTGCGCCGGTGTCTTGGTCTTTGGATTTCATTCCAGATTCTAGAACACGTCTCCGGAGAAGAATATTTCGCGCATGGAGTACTAAATGAAGTTTATTTGCAAAACTTTTTAAGTAATGAGTGTAATTTTTCGCGACGAATCTAATGACAACAATTAATTGATGATTGGCTACGGTGAGGCTACAATAACCATCTTCTAATTACGCGGTCAAAGGTCTCATTAGATTCTTCAAGGTTTCTAGCACAGGGGTTCTAGAGTTGGTTTTTTAAACTGACTTAGTTTGACACCGTAATTAATGATCAAAGTGTTGATTTCGTAGAATTCTAGGAAATCAAACGGGACTCTTATTGGCAGCCTCACGGTACTCCTCGGTAACGGATTATCGGGGCAGTCTATCGGTGGTTTGGATGGTGGATGGCCGGGCTTTTCCTGCTCGCAGTGGCCATGTATTTATAGAGCTGAGGGAGTACAGGCGGTTGCTTCGGCAGGTCTCGAGGGGCAGCTGCGCCAGTGCTGCCGGCGTGCGCGCATAGGCCGGGAACGTGCAGCTCTTGGATATTCTCGTGGAATTAGTCTGGTAGCCAATATCATTACTCGAGCTTTCCAATTTTATTGACTAATGTGTGGACCAAGCAAATAAACTTGATTGGTTCCGATCTTCTTGGTTAATGTAATGTATTTGTCCATTCACATAGGCACTATCTGATGAGTCTCGGTCCCGATCTTCACGACGTAGGATCTTGAACAAAATAACTACCTGAAATCTTAGCCAAGATAATTAGCTGCAAGCAGCCGGATAACTAGTGCAACCTTACGACACGCACAAGGAGCTAACCACCATCTCTATACGGCAGCCTGAATCAAGAATTCGTCCAATCACACTCTCAAAAAACCAACCTACGTAGGCTACACACGAAGTAGCAGGAGCACAGATTGGTTGCCGATGAAGCGTCCGCTTCTGTAATCCCAAGGGAAATCACAAGAGCAAAGAAGTAGAGATCACTCTCTGAATTTGTTAGCACACAGCTGAATAAAAGGAGTTCTATTTTATTATCAAAGTCTTTATTATTCTCTAAGATACATGGGTTATTTATACAAGGAACAACCCTCCTTGTTGGGTGCGAATGACTTTTAGGCTGCGTTTGGAAGTTGGCTTTCAGCTGAGGAATTGCATTGGATTATGAATGCCAAAGCTGACTAGAAATGGAAATGGATTACAATGCCAATGCTGTTGTTTGGATGCATATGTAATGGGTAGCTAGAATCAAGGGTAGCAACCAATTCCAATTCTTGTTTGGATGCACAAACCTATGAATTGTATACCTCAAAGAGTTTGAATAAGATATCATGTTGTACATATATGAAAATTTAATTTCCATAACTTTTACCTATATGATGTAATGTTTATAAAAATATATTGTGACAGTAATATTAAAATAGCAAAAAATTCTAAAAATAATTAAAAACAGTACGTATATCATGAGAAAATAAGAGAAAAATAATGATAACAGTAATATAGCACCAGCCATTATACAGACAAAAACATGACAACAATAATCCAAGTTTGTCACAAGAACCGTACAGATAACATATCACAACAGATAGTTTTTGTCCATCACAACAGATAGTTTTGGTCCATCACAACATGAAACACCTACTTAGGATAACAAGTTCTTAAGCCCTAAATAATACAACACATAGTTTTTGTCCATCACAACATGAAACACCTACTTAGGATAACAAGTTCTTAAGCTCTAAATAATAACCACCATACAGTACCACCCTCAATTGCCATTCTTTTAGTTCAACAACAAGAGCCATTCCTTCCTCATGTCCATGGGGAGTTCCAGGAGCGCTTGGAATAAGTGTTCATTAAGGATGAACTTCCCATAAGATTTTAGCAAGTCAGATCTAGCCAAATCAGGTACCATTTGAAGTGTTGCAAGGATCTCAGCAGGAGAAGTAACATTAGGGTTGCAAGGATCTCAGCAGGAGAAGTAACACTAGGCATCGGTAGTGGTTCGGTGGACTTCAAAGAATCATTGAATGAGGTCTTCATATCTCCTAGTATAGATAGAATGGCCTCAATAGTTCGCTGCTTCTTTTGAGGCAAATCTGGTGATGCATCATCAACTTGTTCAGGTAGAACTTGAGCAGTCTCAGCACCTGTCTGACAGTCTGAGCACCTTGACCATTGGCATGATCTTTTAAATAAATGGTACTGATTGCATCCCAATTTTTCACTACTTTGTTCTTGTAGCAATCTGCTGACTTGTTAGCCTACATAAACACACATATATGTATCAATTTGCTGCAGTTCCCATTGTGAAGAGTGAAACAAACAATAGAAAATATTCGTGCACTTACCTCCACATATTTATTCCAAACATCATCACTATCAATTAATAACTTATCATTAACCCAATCCCAGCCAAAGCCGCTCTGAGAAAGAATCTTGCTAATGACCTCATAGTGCTTGTCAAAAGTTTTGCACCTTGATGCTATATTGTCCTTTGTGATCTCCACATTACACTTCTCACGTACATTCCTTATAGCAGCATTGTAGACATGTGGCTTCCAACCATTTTGGGCATGATCACCATTGTTGTGATGCTCCACGAGAACAGCCAGCAATGCAGCGTCTACCTCATCAGTCCAAGTGAGATAGACCCTCTTATTTCCTTTTGTTGTAGCCATGGTTCTAATCACATATATTTGTCAAAATACCACAAAAGTTAGTATGCCAAACTATATGGTGTATGCATAAAAGTTCACAAAAGGCACAACACACTAGCTGCCCAACACAAAATAATGCAGCCAGCTTTGACACAAAAGATATCGCACACGGCCTACTCCATCTCTAGTTCACCATGCCTCAAAAGGTACTAATCAAACATGTCATTGGCATGCTGATCTCTAAAAGAGTTCCATTCAGCAGTGACTTGAACACTAGTAATTAAGTTAGCATCATCTATAGGTTCAATTGGCGCATCAGCTAGTTCAGCATCCACTTCCGGCAACAATAAATCATCCTTATGATGCTGCCTATCCCGTGCATAGTTGTGTAACACGCAGCAAGCATTAATAACTCGAATCTGCAATAATATTACTAGTTAGCAATTTTCATTCAGATTGATGTTGCTGAACACCATATGTACTTTTATTACCTGATCCTTAATGCCAAAGAAACTTCCTGTGCGTAGGATGGCCCATTTTTTCTTTGCTAAACCAAAAGTTCTCTCTACAACATTTCTAGCACGAGAATGACGCAAGTTATATAACTCTTTGGAAGTTTTAGACTGCCGTTGACTTGAAGCCCACTCTTTCAAGTGGTAGCAAGTGGATCTGAATAGAGCTAGAAATCCAGGTCCATTGGTGTATCCAGCATCAACTAAATAATATTTTCCTATTGGCAAGCAATCGAGTTAGTTAAGAAGCAAATAAAAGAAATAAAATACCAAGACAAAGAGCCGTACCCTTAGGCACAACAAATCCATCTTGGCGACTCATTGCATCACGTAGCACTCTATCGTCACAAGCTGAGCCCTCCCAGCCAGGTAATACATACAAGAATTTCATGTTCCAATCAACCACACCTAGCATGTTAGTGCTGATCTGTTGCTTTCTGTTCCTATACCTCCTTGGTCAGCCACAGGCACACACACATCAACATGACACCCATCCAGTGCTCCAAGTGCATTGCCAAACCACTTCCATTTGTAATCATCAGGTGGTTGAATAGAAGGATCAGGAAGCTTAATGAACTCCGCACTTAGTGATAGACTAACAGTCAACACATCAGAAAAGTGCCTACTGATAGTCTCTAAAGAATGCTTGTAATCTGAACGAAGCAACCTCAATTTTAGACCATGTCCAACTACAAGCAAGAACATATCAACCTTTTCTTCCACACTAACATATACACTATCACGTAGACCACACCTTTCCCGCAATATGGCACACAAATCATGGAAGTTTCTTTTAGTCAAAGGCAACTTATCGTAGCATGTAACATCAGACCGATCATACATCTCCTTAAGCAAATACTTCCTATAATTGTGCAACTGCTCATCACTGCTAAAGCACCCTACACCCCTTGGTGCCCTCTGTGAACTAAAATATGCAAGCCCAAGAACCACTGACTCAAAGTATAGTTTTGTCAACACAATCCTTCTCTTCTTTCTTCTTTCATTTTCTTCAGTTATATAAGAAATCAACTCGAGATCTGACATAGTATAGCTACAATGCACACACACTGTTCATAAACATTATGACATACAACAAAGACACAACAATTAGGCATCACATACCTTCAATCGTCTAGACCAGCAACCCAACGCTGAATTAACCTGAAATTTCAAAGAAAACAGAGTTTTAGGGTTTCATGTCTGCTACAAATGAGTGCCAGAGATGAGGAAGGGGGCAATGGGGAGGCGACATGGATCTGCAGGGATGAGAGACTAGGCAAACATCCAAGGGGAAGGAAGGCACCATGGATCGATCTGAACTGGCTGCACAAAAATCGATCCGGGAAACACAGGGGAGATTGGGAGAGAGATGGTCTACCAAGAAGAAGGGGAAAGGATGGAGGTTTGCTGGACGAGGGCTGGAGGACAGGTACCTGCGGCGAAGGGGACGGCGGCGGCGGTGGCGCCCTCCCGAGGTGGCCGTCCGCCCAGCGCCTGTTGACGCCCGCCAGAGGAAGCCGCGGAGGGGGCGGCGTCGGCGTTTTCTTTTTTTGGTCGCGAACCGGTACACGGGGAGTGGGGGGAATTAAGATGCCGAGCAATGCGGGGCGGGAGGTCTCCGAATTGTGGGCGGGCGCCCGCGCACTGGTCCAATATTTCGCGGCATTGGAGGGAGGTTTCCGGCTGTCAATGCGGAAGCCGTCCAAACACGTGAATTGCGGCGTGTACGATTCCAATTCACGATTCCGGCCTTCAAATCCTACTTCCAAACGCAGCCTTAGAGTTTCTGGAGTTATGGTAACTCAAAAGTCACCACGAACTGAAATCCCGAGAAGCCTCGCGTTGCTGTTGACCTTCTGAGCAGTCTCCACTAAATCGGTTATAACTATTTATTGGAAAGTCCAAATGATATGAGGTTTGCTGCGTTGGATAGCTAACGTGATAAGCTTTCCCACCATGTGCAGCATGAAGCACGAAACATTGTATAGTGGTACAGATTTGTATGGGAAGTTAAACGTCTGGCAGACTGTTGACATTCTCATCAGTCTTCACTAAAGTACTCAGATCTTATTAATGGATAATCCAAAATACTCGGCAAGTATGCCATTGGAAGTATATTTGATTAGCTTTCCAAAATGTCCTCATTGACCGGGAATCAAAAGTTATGACTGATTCTTTCAAACTGTTCTGCAGCACTGGTCGGGTTCGAGTGTGGTCCTTCTCTATAATCTTCTCCTTTTGTGTTCTTGTCATCCTCCTTGGTGAACCTGAGTAATAACAATGTGCACGACTTAGGTAGTATATAATTCTCATTAATATTAAAATGAATTTCACAAAGTAGCGCGTTCACCTCTTGTTTTAGTTTTTTAGCTCGACTACGTGTAATCGGTCCAATGTTCACTTGTTCTCTTGCTTGGTTTATATCTTCCACATCATGTGCTTGATTTACATCTTGCTTAGTTGAGATGACCTCATCACTATCTGATCGTTGAGCCCAGCCACATGCAACAAGTCCCCACACGCCTCTAACTAACAAGCTACCGGCGATGGTTAAGGTGCAGGTACTGAGCTGTGGGCCCAAAAGCTAATAATCTTTGCCTAATTAATTTAGTTAGATTTGTTCACCACATGGGGTATTTTGCTATGTACATGCCAGTTTTGATTAGCCCAGAGAGATCAGCGCGAACTAGCAATGCCCATTTTGGTTATTTTATTTGCATGGATGTGACTCCTATTTTGATTATTGTATAGTAAGTGCTAAAGAAATCTATAACTCTTATAAAAAAGCTCTCCACTGCAACCCATTAATTGCTATTTCTCTAGTATGGACAAATCATCTTAATATTTTTAAACCACCCGTCTTTGATCCAAAGGCACCTTGACTGCCTCTGCCTCCTGTTACCATTCTTGCCGTGGAGCCGTTCTTAGCATTCATATAAGCTCCCATCCAATTGGCCGCCGTTTACAAGTTACCGGGTGTACAACAGTTTCCAAAAAAAAAAAATGCTCCTCTTCGTTTTCACGACGCCTCAGCAGCCTCCCTCTTGTCATGGTCGATGGCATGATCTTTGTATTTATGTGGCCGTTTCATTCTGCTTCTTAATCCCTCATTTTTTCTCCGTCCAATTCTTTGTTTGTCTACCCAAAACCATTCTTCTATTTCTCTTCCCAAAAGCATCTCGATCCTTTCCCTTCCCCTGATTTTTTCCCTTTGGAACGACCCTCTACATCTATGTATTCTAATTTGGCACAGACAGTCTATCAATGTCTCCTCCATCTACTGTTTTGAGGTAAGTGCTGATTATTCTTCCTATGATTATTTCTAACCGTGTTATATAATTCCATTGATTTTTCCCTTCGGAATGGCCCCGTACATCTACCTACCCTGATTTGTCAACGACATCCTATCAAGTTATCCTCCATCTGCCGTACAGGTTAGTGCTGATGATTTCTCTGATTATTTCTAACTGAATTGTAATTTAGTTTACTGTTGCATTCCAGACCTCATTTGGGACAGGCCCACTACCGCTTCCTGATTGTGAAGCCTCAGGTTAGTAGTAGTTCTTGTACACTGCAGTCATTCCTCTGATGAAATTTTTCTATGCAAAATTTTATGACTAATAGCACCATATAAAAGAATGTTGCTTTGTAGTCACTTTAGTGTTTCTACTCTCAAATTTCATCTTAAAATGTTATTTAAGATCTCGCATCCGCGCGCGGGGTATCACCTAGTATTTAATGTTTGCACGCAAACATGATTCATTTAGCCCCCGACATTTAATTTCCTCGCCAAAACAAGGCTCCACAATTTCATGTCTAATGTAAAATTATATTGATCTCTCACTATAGTGAGAAAATATTTATATACCATTCATAAGTAAGGGAAGGCCAAAATCTGTTTCAACAGAAACCACAATGAATAGCTCCCACACTAACTTATCTCATACAAGTTAAGGCTAATTTAATGTTTTTCAAATATTTAATTATTAAATACAATGAAATACATTTTTCATATTTTTCCTAGTTTGTAGGGCACAATAGTTTTATTGTATAAATTTCACAATTTTTCAAGATTGTTTATTTTTTATTTTGTACTAAACGAGTTTCCGGCGGGCCGTCCACCTCACACAACTCACTCATTCTACTCTCTCATACATCTCAAGACTTATTTTATGGTTTCCACACTCATAATCACTATGTACACCGAAATATATATTTAATATTTTTCTAGTTTATAGATCATAATAGGCTTATGGTACTGTTGTCGACCGAAACCCACTGGCGAGCAACGACGGGCAACACGAAGAGCCGGGAGGTTGCTGGTGCGCTGGCAGGCACTGCTCCCTCGTCGACGGCCCGCAATTTCCGTCACGCGCCCGGAGAATGTGTGAAAGCCGGGCGTGCCACCTGACCTATACCCGATCAGGTGGGTGTAGATGTGCTCCGAATAGTTTCCTGCATGCAAAGACACATGTAAACGTAAGTCCGAGCCGTGGTCGGCTCCCCGGGATGACTCTTGCATCGGCTTTTGAAGAGCCGATCGAGTCCCGGTGTCAGACGGGATCTGATTGTATCCGGATACGATAAATAGAGCAAATCACTATAAAACTGCTTCAATCAAGTCTAATTAATCTTAATCCACGATGGTAACAGCTTCACTACTAGATCGGAACATCCTACACGTGACTAGGCCTAGCGAACGTAACAGACAACTAAACCACAACCTAAAACAGAGGCCTAAGAACTAGCAAGAGCCGATTCCCGGAACAATCCCTATCAAGGCTAAGTGTTGTCGACCGAAACCCACCGGCGAGCAACGACGGGCAACACGAAGAGCCGGGAGGTTGCTGGTGCGCTGGCAAGCACTGCTCCCTCGTCGACGGCCCGCAAATTCCGTCACGCGCCCGGAGGATGTGTGAAAGCCGGGCGTGCCACCTGACCTATACCCGATCAGGAGGGTGTAGACGTGCCTCGAACAGTTTCCTGCATACAAAGACACGTGTAAACGTAAGTCCGAGCCGTGGTCGGCTCCCCGGGACGACTCTTGCATCGGCTTTGAAGAGCCGATCGAGTCCCGGTGTCAGACGGGATCTGATTGCATCCGGATATGATAAATAGAGCAAATCACTATAAAAACTGCTTCAATCAAGTCCAATTAATCTTAACCCACGATGGTAACAGCCTCACTGCTAGATCGGAACATCCTACACGTGACTGGGCCTAGCGAATGTAACAGACAACTAAACCACAACCTAAAACAGAGGCCTAAGAACTAGCAAGAGCCGATTCCCGGAACAATCCCTATCAAGGCTAAGATAAAGCATCTACTACGCCACCGGATCATCCAATCCGTTTGCAAGGCCTAACCCAGCAGATATTATGCCAACTCTTAAGATAAGAGCAAACCATAACAGATCGGATCTACTAAACATGAAAGAAGCAGGGTGTTGTCCCTGTGCGACTAGTTCTACGCGATAAGAACTAGCGAGAGATTGAAACGTGACTACACAGAGACAACATGATATTCGCAGATGATAAACAACAAAAGCACAAAAGATCTACTAAAAGCCATGCTACGAACATCATGATAACTAGTACTACTCGCCATAAAAAACGCTTCAGTACGAGTAATACCAAGGTAAAAGCAAGAACAATACTGCCCTGATCGCAAGAAGCGATCAGGGCAGCATGGCACTTACTTGGTTGAAACCCTAGGATTAGGGGTGGTGATGCGCCGAGAGTTGTTGTTTGCGAGTCGTGATGACGCTCTCTTACAAATAACAAAGGATACATATTTATAGTCCGGAGACTTGGGAAACAATCTAAACTAATCTTGTCCCGATTGGACTCTATCTCTAATCTTGAACTAAATCTAAGGATACACAGCCAATGTGGCACATACGCTCACGCAGGAGCCGATTTACAAGCCTTCCTCAATCTTCTGCTTTAAGCCCATCTTGCTTTCGGCCCATAAATTAACCCTGTTAATTTATGGCGATAACACATGCCCCCTGGTTTTGGCAACGATAGTTCCAAAACCAATCCATCGCTTCATCTTCCCATTAATGCTCATTGATCATACTGCAACCACCAAGGAAGACGCACCATCTCTGCAACTGGCTCCTCGTAAAATGTGAAACTGCCGATCCATCTTCTATCTTCTTACTATTTAACCTCCCTCTGCATCGGCTCCTCTTCACAGCAAAACTCCATCTTCTTCCCAAAGCCAGTAGCACAGAAACCACCCCAATCCTCCAACAGCCATGGCCATCTCTTCCTCCTCCGGCTCCAACTCGTTCGGAGACTCTTCTTCTTCTTCCTCTTCCCCTTCTTCTTCTTCTTCTTCTTCCTCTTCCCCTTCTTCTTCTTCTTCTTCTTCCCTCTCGGCCTCCTCCATCGACTCCATCCCAGAGAGCCGACCCCTGAGTGGGACCCAACAACGGCCTACGAGGCGCTGGCTCCTCTGCACTGGGACGCAGAGGAGTTCGACTTCGGGGTCGCCTCCGAGGAGGACGAACCCATGACCGAAGGAGAAGACCTCCGACTCCTGTTCCAAGAAGAGTCGGAGAAGGATGAGGAAGAAGACCCCTCATCAGACGGAGTCGACTCTTCCTCGGAAGAGAAGATCGACTCCCCCTCCGATAACGACGAGCCGATGGGCAGAAAGCCCTTCCAGTTCCTCGGGTCCTCCGAGGAGGACAGCGAAGAGGAGGTCAGCGGCGACGACGGTGGCTGGAGCGACTCCGGGTCTGAAGGCGGCAGCAGCGCCTTCAGCAGCAATGACGACGACGACGACGACGGCAGCGACGACAACGGCAGCGGGGATGTGCCAGCCCGAAGCCCCAAGCGTCGTAGGTACTAGGTACCTATGAACAGTAGTAATACCATAAGGGTAGAATCACAAAGCCGAAGGATTGATTCCTTTGTAAAATCGGCTTTCCTTTTAATGATCTTTCCTTTTTAATGAAATCGAGTTTCCCCAATTTCGCATGTCTTCATTTATTTCCCAAAAAACCGATGGCAACGCATCAGGCTTCCATAAATATCCAAGAGCCGACGAAGTTCAAACTAAAAGTAACCCGCACAAGAGTAGAATATCGCTTCCAGCTTGAACCGAACTCGACGCACTCTCAAATTCGAGTGTAATTCGAAAACCAAACTCTACAAATCCGAGCAAAAACTCTCCAAGCAGCCGGAATTCGAATCAGAATCTCCAACAACCAAACCCTAAGTCCACAGATCTGTGACCATGGCGGATTCTGCAGTTCAGACAACAAGTTCTAACGATGCGGCAATCCATGGCCTGAAGGTAATATTCGGCCTAATCTTTTAGTTTTCTTCAGCTTACTAAGCTTCTGAAAATGAAACTCTGAAACATGACACCAAAATGCATATTTCTGAACTTCTGAACTTCAGGTGTCAGACATCCTTCTGCCGCATCCTACCAATCCAAAATCTTTCTGTCTTGGCCCACAAACCCATAAAACCCCCACAGATTTGATCTCTTGTGAAGCAAATAGGATCCCTTTCGTGAGTCAAAACATTGATTTGAACCTCTGGGCCGACTGCTTAAGAGCCTGGCCTAATCCACCTGAAAGCTGGATAACATGGTATAACAGAGTAGCAAAAGCCCACATGGCCTTGTGGCAAGATTTGAACATAGCCGATGCACTTAGCTTATCACTGTCACCCCTTGACAAAGATGAAAATCTTCTGAAAACCATCGGCTATTTCTGGTCTGATGCTCTGAATTGTTTTCTTTTTGGTCATGGACCCATGACCCCTACTCTGCTAGATGTTGTCATGATCACCAGACTAGACATTAGCTCTCCTAACCCTGCTGCCCACAAAATGGCAGAAGTCCCCTTTAAACTTTCTTCCAAAGTCAACTGCACAAACTGGGGTACTTACATGAGTCAGCACATGAAAACAAAAGGTCCAGTGACTGAGAAGGAACACACAACATTTTTAAATCTTTGGCTAGAGCATTTCATTTTCTGTGGCCCTTCTTTAGCTCCAACTAAGAACTATCTCCCCTTAGCCTATCACCTGGCCCATGGTAATCACACTGGCCTAGGCAAACTTTTTCTTGGAGAAACATATAGATATCTCCACTTAATGACATCCAATCTGCTCAACCACAAGAAACTGAGAACTGGAGGCCCTTGGTGGTTCATTCAGTTATGGGCACAACTGTACTTCCAGCATCATATTCCCAACTTCCAAGGCCTGACCAAGAACTCTTTCCCTGACGAGGGTGGCAAACCAATTAGATGCACAAACTATGGCCAAGCTTTATTCAGTCTTCCTGGCAGTAAACTAAATTCAGCAGATGCAGCAAACTGGTTCAGAGTCTTCTATAAAGGACTAGATAATCCCCTGTATTTCCCATTTACTGAATCTGAATCCTTCGAAAACCCAACTGCCTTTAGATTAGATAACTTTGCCGATGACGACAGCACTCGGCATCTGTATTCTTTGATGATTCGACCTAGCTTCCTTCCTGTTGGCATCAGCACTTCTAATAGAATTATCAAGCCAGGCTATGAATCTTACCAGCCAGTCGTAGCAGCCCGGCAACTTTGTCTAGGACAGGTCCCTCCCCACTTCCATATTCACCACTTGGTGGAGAGCAGAGCCGATCTGCCCGATGGTATCACCAGTTCAAGATGCTACAGCATGTTTGATGACCTCCACATCCCAATACCAGCCGATCTGTTCTTTATCTCTTCATCAATCGGCTTTGATACTTGGTGGAACATGTGCAGAACTCATGTCTTCAGAAAAGCTCTAGGTCCTCGACTGCAGCAAATCGATCCTGAATATGTAATCCTCGAGGAAGAGGTACTGAATTTGTGCATTTAATTCCTCCTAAGTCCCCTATCCTTTTCTCTTGACTAATCCTGCTCATCCTGTTAGCAGCAACAAGATGGCCCAGAACCCATAACCAGTACTGGGGAACCGTTTCACCTTCTTCCAACTGCTCCTGATGTACTTTTCTGCAAAGGATTACCACCAATGAAGAAAGTGATAATGACTGTCCAGCCAGACTTACTTCAGTCAGCTTTCAAACGAAGACAAACTTCTGCAGTAGTTGCCCCCCGAGTCTTGACCAAGAAAAGGAAGATGATCACCAGGCGAGTGATCAAGAAACCAGTACCAACTTCTCCGAGCCCATCAGAGTCCAACACCAACCAGGTAACTCATCATTCAAGAACTTCCTCTTTATTTCAGACATATATACTCTAGTTGACTGTAATTCTATTTTCAGGATGCAGCCGAAGAAACCTTCAATGCAGAAAGCCTGAATCAACATGAGACGGCTGCAACTCCTGATGCACTGATGGATACAAATGAAGAACAAGCTGATACAGTCGATGCTCTTGACGCTAATACTAGCTCTGATGGGACGATTGCTCCTGAACCGACCAACACTTCTTCTCCAGAACAGGTAACATCACAAAACCAATTCTGAACCAGCTAATAACTTCATAAATGCACCTTGTTCTAACTCCAAAGATGTCCATAGAGCTTTGACATTTCAGGTTTGCTTTCCTTCGACCCGGCATCAATGGGTCTGTTTGTCCCTGGAGCAGAAACATTATCTCTGCAGCAATCGGCTAACTTGACACATCAGCTTCAACTCATCAAGGATCTTCTATCCGCCCCAATCACCGCTCTGGTTGACGATTCCAGCAAAATAAAGAACATCTTCGAGCAAATAGAATCCCAACTTCCAGAGTCATTGCAAATCAAGCTCTGGTCGGCCAGCAACCTCCCATTCTTTCGGATAGAAGTCAGTAAAGCACAACAAAGGATGGAAGCACGTCGCTCTCAAACTTCTCTGAAAGCTGACATTACCCAAAAGTGCAAGGCCCTCAACCAGAAGAAGGCAACTCTAGATATCAAAGCTGACGTGTCTGCCAACGTGAACCGACTCAACCTTCTGAAGAAAGAACTGGCGGAACTTGAAGAAAAGGTCCGCACCACCAAAGAACTCATCCAGGCCGAAGAAACCTCCATCGCAAACTCCAAGCAAGAAACCCAGGAAATAGCCAAGCAGATACAAGCAGAGTTTGCAGACCTCAGCACCTTGAGTCGGCAGATAGTCACAGGCGATGACAAGGATGACGAAGCGATTGTAGCACGAGCAGACGCCGTCCGTACTGAAGCCATCCATGCCATAGTGGAATTCCTGAACTAGTAGATAGGTTCAAGAGAGAATTAGTACCACCTGTTCATTTGAGACTTGCAACTGTTCTTTTTAAAACATCTTAAGTCGATGGTCATACATCGGCTGTTCGCTTTTCATATTTTTCACTAGCCAACTCAAAGTGTTGGCCTGTCATGATTTTTCTTTTTCTTCTTTTTTTTTACTGCCAACTCAACGTGTTGGCCTTTCATGACTCTCTCTCTCTTTTTTTACTGGCCAACTCAACGTGTTGGCCCGTCGTGATATAGCCAGATGGACGTCATCGGCTTTCATTACTCGCCTTCCCACATGCTCGGGAAATACCTCTTGAGATGCTGACCATTGATAGCAACAGGAAACTTGACACCGTCTAATTCCTCGAGCATGTATGCGTTTCCAGGCAAAACCTGATCAACCTTGTACGGCCCATGCCAAGTTGGAGACCATTTACCAAACTTTTTGTCTTTAGTTCCCAATGGCAATACCGCCTCCCAAACCAGATCTCCAACTCGGAAATCCTTAGGCTTGACCTTCTTATTGTATGCACGGGCAACTTTAGCTTTGTTCTCTTTGATTTTTTCAAGCGACCAAAGCCTTAGCTCTGTCAGGTCCTCCACGTTATCGTTCATCAAGGCTGCGTACTGTTCAGTAGATAGATCATTCTGAAACTCAACACGCCTTGATCCAGCCGTGATTTTCCATGGTAGCACAGCGTCCTGGCCGTAGACTAGATGGTATGACGACGTCTTGGTAGACCCATGACATGAAATACGATATGCCCACAAAGCTTCTGATAACACTTCATGCCAGCGCCTAGGATATTCATCGATCTTTCTCTTTATGAGCTTGATAAGGCTCTGGTTGGATGCTTCAGCTTGTCCATTAGCTTGGGCATAATACGGAGATGATCTGATCAGCTTAATCCCCATGTCATCGGCAAACTTTTTGAACTCCTCTGATATAAAGACCGATCCTCCATCGGTCGTAATGGTCTGAGGGATCCCAAACCTATGAATGATGTGTTCTTTGACAAAGCTGATCACATCTCTCGATGCTACTGACCTCATGGGCACTGCCTCTACCCACTTTGTGAAATAATCTGTGGCAGCTAAGACCCATTGGTGACCCTTGCTAGACGACGGGTTGATCTGTCCAATCATGTCCATGCCCCATCCTCTGAATGGCCAAGGTTTGATGATAAGATTCATCACTCATGCTGGCACTATCTGAATTTTGCCAAACTTCTGACATGCTTGACATCCCTTGTAATATTTGAAACAATCCTCAAGCATAGTGGGCCAGTAATAACCCGATCGCCTAATCAGCCATTTCATTTTATGATCCGATTGGTGAGTACCGCAGGCTCCTTCATGTACCTCATGCAAGAGCCGATTTGACTCTGAAGGCCCCAGACATTTGAGCAGTAGTCCTTCCAAGGTCCTGTAAAACATGTCATCCCCTATCAGAACATACTTCATGGCCTTGAGTCTTATCCTTCTGGGTGCCCCCCGAGCCGAATCCTTCAAGTAATTGAAGATATCGGCTCTCCAGTCTCCGGGTTCTAGAAACTGAACCTCCACATCGACTCCATCGGCTGCTTCCCTGTACCCGGAAGCCATCTGTGTCAAATCATTGGCTTCATTGTTCAGAGTCCTGCGTATCCAGTGGAAATTGATGTATCTAAATTGTGACATCAACTCACGGCTCTGCATCCATATCGGGAAAAGAGCCTCGCTCTCACATCTATATTCCTCCGTGAGCTGAGAAATCACCAATTTTGAGTCCCCAAAAATTTCCACCGCCTCTGCTCTAGCTTCAAGGAGTAGTTCCATCCCTTTGCGAACGGCTTCATATTCCACCAAATTATTGGTGCATGAGGCAGTCATTCTGATGGAAAAAGAATATGTCGCCCCACGAGGCGAGACCAACAGAATTCCCACACCGCACCCATCATCACAAGCCGATCCATCAAAGAACATAGCCCAAGCACGAACAAATACTGCAGCAATATCAGTGCAGATCCTGTCCGCAACAAGATCCGTCAGTGCTTGCCCCTTGACTGCTTTTGCAGGCTGGTATCGGATATCAAACTCTGACAATGCAAACATCCATTTTCCAAGTCGGCCTTTCAGGACAGGAGCCAACAGCATGTGCTTTATGACATCTGATTTGCATATAACAATTGTTTCCGCCGAGAGCAAAATATGACGAAGCTTTGTACATGTAAAGTATAAGCAAAGGCAAAGCTTCTCGATTTCAGGGTACCTGGTCTCGGCGTCTAACATGTGTCTGCTGAGGTAGAAAACCACCCTCTCCTGGCCGTCATGCTTCTGAACCAACACTGAAGCAATAGAAGTGTCACCCACGGATAGGTACACATAGAACGGCCTATCATGCTGAGGAGGAACCAACACTGGAGGCTTTGACAAATATTCTTTGATTTCATCGAAAGCTTGCTATTGTTCTGCCCCCCCAGCGAAACTCATCATCAGATTTGATCTTCACTAGACCCATGAACGGCTCGATGCGCCCAGACAGATTAGAGATAAACCGTCTGACAAAGTTGATTTTACCGATGAGCTTCTGCAACTCTTTCTTCATAGTAGGTGGCTTCATCGTCTTCACAGCCTCTTGACTCTTTAGGCCGATCTCGATTCCCCGTTCATGCACCAGGAATCCCAGAAATTGACCGGCCGATACACCGAAGGCACACTTCTTTGGGTTCATTTTGAGCCCGAATCTTCGAGTCCGCTCCATAACTTGACGCAGATCTTCTAAATGCTCCGCAGTTGACTTGGACTTGACCACAACGTCATCAATATAAATCTCCACCAGTTTGCCGATGAGATCATGAAAAATGTAATTCATAGCACGTTGGTACGTTGCACCGGCATTTTTCAGTCCGAAGGTCATAACCAAGTACTCAAACAAGCCAACCGCACCTGGTACTCTGAACGCAGTCTTGTTCACGTCCTCTGGGGCCATGAAGATCTGGTTGTAACCGGCGTTGCCATCCATAAAACTCATCATTTTATGGCCAGCAGCGGCATTGATCAACGTCTCTGCAACAGGCATTGAGTATTCATCCTTCGGAGCTGCACTGTTGAGATCACTAAAATCGACGCAGACACGCCATCGGCCATCTTTCTTTTGTACCGGCACCACACTGGAGATCCATTCTGCATACCGGCACGGCCTGATGAACCCAGCATCCAGCATTTTCTCCACCTCTTTCTTGACTTCTTCTAGGACTTCGGCCTTCATCTGACGTGCTGGTTGCTGAAACGGCCGAAACCCCTTCTTGAGCGGGAGCCGATGCTCGACGATGCTTCTATCCAGACCGGGCATTTCAGTGTAGTCCCATGCAAAACAGTCCCGATACTCTTTCAGTAATGCAATCATCTCCTTACGCAAAACCGGATCCAACTTTTTGCTGATAAATGTCGGCCGTGGCTTATCCCCAGAACCGATGTCAACTTCTTCCAAATCGTCAGCTGACGTGAACCCGTATCCTAGTTTGCCGTCGTCTGAGAAACCAGCTGCGAACGCAGGCGAGTCTTCATTGTCTGCAAGATCAGCGGCAAACACAGGGAGATGACAAGAAAAATTATTTGGCCAACCGCATGGGCTGGCTGCCTCTATACTTCCATTATAATTTGAAATCAAATAGTGGATGAGTGGCCAACTGCCAGAGCAGGCCATCGTGTGTACATGATGTAACAATTCCGAACCCAAACAGGATTTTCCTATTTTTTGGGGCCGATCGCCGGGATCGGCCTCTCTATTTCTATTACATCCCGTGGCATGCCAGGACGCATTTACTCTGTGAGGCCAGTGGATAAGACCAGCCTCAATCCGTTTTTTGTCGCCTCGATCCGATCACAGTCTTCAAGGGCAATCCCTGAGATCGGCTCTTGTCCTTCTGCATCCCAAGCATGCATATCCGCGACGGAGACTTCGCTGGAATCGTCTGCAGGGACCACTTCTACTTCATCGCCGTCCCATTGGACGAGGTACTGATGCATTGTGGAGGGGATACAACAGTTGGCATGAATCCAGTCCCTTCCAAGCAGCACCGTGTATGTACTCTTGCTGTTAACGATGAAGAACGATGTCGGTACGGTCTTGCGGCCCACTGTCAGTTCCACATTAAGAACCCCCATTGCTTCTGATGGTTGTCCGTTGAAGTCATTGAGCATCACATTGGTCTTGATCAGATCAGCAGAAGAACGACCCAGCCGGCGCAGCACAGAGTACGGCATCAAGTTGACTACAGCGCCAGTGTCGACCAACATCCTGTTCATAGGCTTGCCATTGATGAAGCCCTTGAGATATAACCCCTTCAAGTGTTTGTAGCTCTTCTCCTTGGGCTTCTCGAAAATGATTGGCCGTGGGCGAGATCTAGCTGCGCGACGGCCAATTCCTCCTGTTGGGGTGCTCGAAACTCCAACGGGAGCACGAACACCATGTTCACGTCAGCCGATGGCTCTTCATCGGCTTTTGTCTGCTTGGGGCACCACTCCATCCTCGGGGGGCGCCTCTCTTCCCTCTGTGGTCGCCTAACTTGCTCCGCGAGATCCGGACGCGCTTTCCTCAGCACGTCAAGATACTTTACTTCTGCGTCTTCGAGGTTGCGCAAGCGCTGTATTCTGCGCTTCTGCGACCGATTGAGCCCGTCAGGACACCACCGTGGGCGATGGTACCTGTCTTATTCCTCTGAATCTGAACCACCTCCGGATGGGCGCCCCACATGGTCGTCCTGACGTGTTCTGGGCCCCAAACGCCGGAACAGCGATGTCTTGTCTTGTTGATGCCCTCGAGGCCTGCACTCCAAGCAATCATCTATAGTAGGTAATCGGCTCATGCCAGAATTCCAACAGTACCTGAAGAACGGGCAATGCCAGTGGTCGTGTGTAGCCTGGCGCCTGCCCAGTGTCCTTCCTGAGCGGTGCTCGTACTCGTCTTCCTCCAATTTATATCGGCGGCGTAGCTGATACTGGTACTGGTATTTCTCCAGAAGCCGATTAGAAGCTGGAAGCTGATTGCGGATGTGACGTACTTGCTCTTCAGTCACATGCTGCTGTTCCAAATCACGTTCATGTTGCGGCCGTTTGCTAGAAGCGGCCTCTCTCCTCTGCTTGTTATGGCGGCGCACAGGTCCCACCATGTTGATCTGGAATGCTAGATCCTGGCCTTCGGATCCGACGTCTGACAGCTCCACAACGTTAACCGGTGGGAAGGGCTTCGTGTCAACCTTCATGGTGTGTTGAGCCAGGATCAATCGGCCTTGTTCGATAGCCGATTGGATCTGTCGACGCAGCTCCTTGCATTCACCCGTGGCATGAGTGAACGAGTGGTGCCATTTGCAGTACAGCCTCCCCTGCAGCTCTTGTGGCGTCGGTAGCTTGTGGTTCTCTGGGAGCTTCAGCTGTTTTTCTTTGAGGAGCAGGTCGAATATCTGCTTTGTTTTGGTTACGTCGAAGTCGAAGCCCTTCACAAGCCCCTGCTGCTTGATCCACTTGCATGGGACAGGATTTGCCCCCCGGGTCCACTCTGCCACGGCTACTTCCTGCTCTTCGCCAGAGTCGTCAGATTCCTCAACTTGTGCCATGTTTACATGGCGCTTGAACTTGTCCTGGTACAGCTCAGGATGGTAATGCTCGTACGCTGTAAGCTTCTGCACCAGGTGAGCCAAAGATGTGAACTCTAACTGGAAAGCCGCATCCTTGATCGGCTTAGCGAGTCCCAGGGCAGCCAGATCGACTGCCTCCTTCTCTGTGATGCGTGACGAGTAGCATCGGTTCTTGACCTCCTTGAAGCGCTGTATGTACTCTGACACGGTCTCTCCTCGCTTCTGCCTGACTTGGGCGAGGTCGGCAATTCCGGCTTCTGCAGCTTCCGAGTGGTACTGGGTATGGAATTGATCTTCAAGCTGCCTCCAAGTCCGGATCGAATCCGGAGCCAGTGATGCATACCATCCAAAAGCTGGGCCTATCAAGGATTGGCCAAAGAACCGAACCCTCAATGGATCCGATACTGAGATCATCCCAAGCTGCGTTAAGTATCGGCTCACATGCTCGATGGAGCTGGCTCCTTCTGACCCGTTGAACTTGGTGAACTCAGGAAGCCGATACTTGGGTGGCAGTGGGATCAAGTCATAATCACTTGGATACGGCTTGGAATAGCCGATCGCTTTCCTCTTGGGCAGGATGTCGAACTGGTCTCTGAGTATTGCACTGACCTGCTCCACACTGAGAACTCCTGGGGCCGATGGCTCAGCATTCGGCCCAGTAGCGTACTTTGCCAGCCACGCTTGTTTTTCTGCGTCTACTCCAGGAGCTCCTGGGTTCATCACCTGCACTGAGCGTGCTGGACTGACGCTGTCAGGGATGTAGGCGCACGTGTAGCCGTGCGGAATCTCCTTAGGTGGCTCGGTGAGGAACTGGCCTTCTCCAGGATCACCGCCGATCTTGTGGACGATGTAGATCGGCGAGCTATGTGGTCTGGGAGCTGCAAATGAGAATGGCAGTTGCGGCCCAGAATGCAGTGCAGCTTCCTCTGTGTGACTCCCCAGGATTAGCCCCGATGGAGAGTATTGGTTCTTGATTATCTCCTGGATGATGCAATGCGCCATGCGCTCGAGTTCGTTCATCAAGCTCTGAGAGTGCCGATGAAGCGCATGGTCCACCATATAGTTCATCTCCTGACGCAGGGCTCTGGTGCGTTCTTCAGATGGTACAGACAGATCTACATTGTCCAGAGTGCCTTCTGGTGAGAACCCCTTCCACTTGATGCCATGGTTGCGAGTCCTCTCAAAAGAGCCGATGAGATCGGCTTCCAGCAGAGCTTTGATCTCATCATACTTCTTCTTGTGTTCAGGAGGAAGCTCATCATATGTGACGGGATTGGGAGCGGGTTCTTGATCTTGAGCTCCGGTCATCATTGCGGTGGATGTTGTTGCCGAGTGTCCCACCGAGCGTGCCAGAGTGTGTTGTCGACCGAAACCCACCGGCGAGCAACGACGGGCAACACGAAGAGCTGGGAGGTTGCTGGTGCGCTGGCAAGCACTGCTCCCTCGTCGACGGCCCGCAAATTCCGTCACGCGCCCGGAGGATGTGTGAAAGCCGGGCGTGCCACCTGACCTATACCCGATCAGGAGGGTGTAGACGTGCCCCGAACAGTTTCTTGCATACAAAGACACGTGTAAACGTAAGTCCGAGCCGTGGTCGGCTCCCCGGGACGACTCTTGCATCGGCTTTTGAAGAGCCGATCGAGTCCCGGTGTCAGACGGGATCTGATTGCATCCGGATATGATAAATAGAGCAAATCACTATAAAAACTGCTTCAATCAAGTCCAATTAATCTTAACCCACGATGTTAACAGCCTCACTGCTAGATCGGAACATCCTACACGTGACTAGGCCTAGCGAACATAACAGACAACTAAACCACAACCTAAAACAGAGGCCTAAGAACTAGCAAGAGCCGATTCCCGGAACAATCCCTATCAAGGCTAAGATAAAGCATCTACTACGCCACCGGATCATCCAATCCGTTTGCAAGGCCTAACCCAGCAGATATTATGCCAACTCTTAAGATAAGAGCAAACCATAATAGATCGGATCTACTAAACATGAAAGAAGCAGGGTGTTGTCCCTGTGCGACTAGTTCTATGCGATAAGAACTAGCGAGAGATTGAAATGTGACTGCATAGAGACAACCTGATATTCGCAGATGATAAGCTACAAAGCACAAAAGATCTACTAAAAGCCATGCTACGAACATCATGATAACTAGTACTACTCGCCATCAAAAACGCTTCAGTACGAGTAATACCAAGGTAAAAGCAAGAACAATACTGCCCTGATCGCAAGAAGCGATCAGGGCAGCATGGCACTTACTTGGTTGAAACCCTAGGATTAGGGGTGGCGATGCGCCGAGAGTTGTTGCTTGCGAGTCGTGATGACGCTCTCTTTACGAATAACAAAGGATACATATTTATAGTCCGGAGACTTGGGAAACAATCTAAACTAATCTTGTCCCGATTGGACTCTATCTCTAACCTTGAACTAAATCTAAGGATACACGGCCAATGTGGCCCATATGCTCACGCAGGAGCCGATTTACAAGCCTTCCTCAATCTTCTGCTTTAAGCCCATCTCGCTTTCGGCCCATAAATTAACCCTTGTTAATTTATGGCGATAACAGGTACAAATTTTACTTTTTTATGTATTTTGCTAATTTTTTTGAATTAAGCGGATTCTAAAATAAATTTGAAAATTATTTGTAGGGACGGATATCCAGTGGGCGGTGTTTGGCGGCGGGGGCGAGGAGAAGGTTGAGGCGGTGTGACAGTTGTGGATTTTGGATGGATGCAGAGCCACACCAGCCGGGGTGAAGCGCGCGAAGGAGGCGGCTGCGACATGTCCGCGCGACTTCGCACGCTAGAAATAGACGCCCCTACATCATCTGCCGGCAAAGAGACTCTGCCTCTGTAGTAGGGTGAAGTAGCATGGGCCGAGCCACTGTTTTGATGGAGTCAGCCAAGGCACCTCCGGTGGCCCATTTGGAAAGCAGCAATTCTTTTTGGCTGATTCCAAAAAATTGCCGCCAACACCAAACATTTTAAAACGACTATTAACATGATGCCTTTGGGTAAGTACATTGCTACATATCAACAGTCTCATAGGCTATCTCATGCAATTCCATGTAAGATTTTTTATGATGTGGAGGAGAGAGAACAAAGCAGTTGTTTCACGAAACAACCGCCTCATAAACAAAAATTAAGGACTATGAGAGTGCTTCCTCACCATTGTAGGAGTTGTTATTATCATGGTATTCATAATATTTCTTTTTCATTACATAAATTAAGAGATATGGTACTACTATGTGAGACAACTAAAAAGACAATCCATTGTGGAGGTTATTTGTTAAGTCATGTTAAGATGATATGTCACAGCATGAGACCACCAGTTAGACTACTGCAATATGCTTACCCTTAATAATAAGAAGCGTAGCCTCATACAAAGCTGGATCGAATAGGGTAGCGTAAGTCCTAAGTGCTATCACAATGCACATCAATGTAATGATTTGGTCTTCTTACATGCTAATAAGGAAGTACTGATAGAATACGTCATGTTGAAAAAAATAATAGATACTTGAAAAGATTCTAAAAGAATTTGGAAATGCCAAGAGGGAGGAGTTGTCATGATTCATGGCAAGGTATGAATTTTCTAGGACGAGATATTTAGCTTGCTTGGATAAGTATGAGAAAATTCTAGAGATAGATGTTTCATTAAGAAGAGTACGGAGGTTGCCACATGGCAACACCACAACACCTATGAGCATCTATAAATAGAGGTGCTCTCCTCTCCTCTTGCCACACCAAGGCATAAGAGGAAAAAATGGCATAGTCGCCATGTAGTGTAGTTGTGTCACGGTAGAGTAGCTACATAAAGAGTATAAGAGTCGTCTTATGTTGTATCAAATTATATTGAATAAATAGAAAGTTGGTCTCCATGTTGGTGTCTAAGTGAAGAGCTTCTTGGTGTAGTTTAGGTACAAGGTCTATAGAAGAGGTGGTATCACAATAATTTAGTACCGCTTCTCGAAAGTCGGTGCTAAGGTTAGGGTTTCTCAACACATCACAATGCAATAACATAACCCTTAGGAAGAGTTGCTTCCTCCAGACCCAAATCCAAGTGCGAGCTTTAGGTTTCCTTTTCTTCATCCTTATCTCTGGTCAGCATCCAAAAAGAAAAGAAAGTAAACCTTATCAGATTTCCTTCTACTCCAAGAAAAATGATATTACTACTAAAAAAGTAGCAATGTGTACAGTTAGCCTCTTGTATAAATAAATTACCTCTTCAGTTCTTGTAGCCTCTTCCAACTGAGTAGGTCTGAAAGTCTTCTATGCAAAAAAGATTAGGAACGAATACCTTGCTTAGATTAAAATGACCTACTGAGAATAAAGCTTCAATTGATGCCTTTGTACAAAACATCAGTTGCGTCCTACTTGTCTAGTGTGGTGGAATGTTTAGTACGTTCTTTTCTGATAGAGTTGTCTTGGTTAAGTTGGTATCACTTAATTTGACATCCTTTAGATCTAAATTCCATAATCCTATCCATTGGATCTCCGGCCCTGCCTTCCCACAATTGACATATGACAAGATAACAGAGCTAGAGGATTAAACAAAAAAAATTGAACACCCAAAGGATCTCGGTTCACAAGTGCATAAACTGGAAGTTTGGTAGCAGCATGTAGCCTATTAAGAAATGCTTGTGTTGCAATGTCTGGTTCTCCACTTCCTATAATCATTATACAGTTTTATGCTATGTGAAGCTTCATTTGAAGAAAATGATGAAAAATGCTTTTCTTTCCACAGCCAGAAAATCCGCTTTGCATGATGTTTAAACGATTCTACAAATAATGTCCTTGGAATTTTCTGTCATTCTCCATCCAAATCAATTGAATAGTCTAAAGTTCGTCCACTTCTAAGTTTTACTTCTAAGTGACCCATCACAGAACCCTTTTGCTCGATAAATACATTCAGAGATGACATGGTGCAATCAAACATGCAAGAAATATGATGTAACATTGTGTTTGCAACTTCATCGCTTCCATAGATTTCATTCTGATGGTAATACACGAATCTCTATTACATACACACCATTCTTTATTGATTTAGTGATTATTTGGATTGCTTTATGCAAGTTCTTACAGAAACCAAAGCTAATTGATTCTCTGCGCTCACAAACAATGCCATAAGTTTCTAAATAACTCATCTTGCATGGATTTGTGCTTGTACCTCATAATAAAACCCATTTCCTTCAACGTATTGAGAGTAACTGTTGCAAGAGTTCTTCCATTCTATTGATAACTGTTTTTTGATCCATATCTTCAGCAACAGTATATTTATCCTTAATTCTATTCATCATCCGCAGAAGGAGTTGCACTTGTCAGTAAACAAAAATCATCTCTCTGTTCCAACAGATATCTAAAAGGATTGAAAATACAGTAGTTTCATGCTTGTAACTTAGCATAGAATTGCAAAACAACTTCAAACTACATTTAGCAGTCATGTTCTAGCTCAAGATAAAGTACAAACAAGATTAAGGCATTCATAGGTTTTACAAATCAATGCCAACGATAGCGATGTTGTTGACACCTCTACCACTGCGGCTGCAACCACTGTCTATATAAGCTCTCCTCACCATAAAGATGGCATCATATTCTTCATCTATACGAGCTCTCGTCTTACTGTTGCTATCATTTCCATGGATACAAGTTCTCTTCTTATTGCTACCATCATCTTCACCCACACGAGCTCTCACCTTACATCTGCCATCATCTTTACCCAGTTTTTATGACTAGAGTTTCTCGAGTATAGGGTTGGTATGCCAGTCTATGGATATTGCAAACTTTATTATCTGTAAAAACCAATGTGTTCAGCCTGTGCTGCTAATTTGTTTCACGAACAACATACATTACAATAACATTTTGCCTCAATTCCGTCCAGGTGTAGTTTGGCAGGAAGTAGTCCCCACGCTTCCCAAAGGCGGTGCTCATATGTCTCCATTTATTCCTCGGCCCAAACCGACCTTAGAGACTATATAAAGTGGAGGAGACCCCCTCAAAGACAATAAGATACTTGTGAAGATGAAGAGATGTAGAGGGAGTCCATCTTATAACTACTTGTAGGACTAGGATAAGGAGTGAGAGAGAAGTGTGGAGGAGTGCTGGGTTTGTCGGCAACCTTCTTCAGCTTGTACCTCAGGTATGAATCATTTGAGTAAGTACCTGAGTTTATCTATAGTGGTAAAGTTCTTGCTAAAGTTATTTTCTTGTTGTTATTCGTTTGTGGGTTCATTGTTTGTTCTTATAGCGGATACTCTAGTAGAGGGCCCTTGATAAAGACGGGTAAATCCTGTACGACACTAGAGTAGTAGTCGACGAGCCCCCATGATGTTGTATGGTTGGTGGCAGGTGGTGACAGCCCTATTCGTCCGTCACGCTTTGGCATGTCTTGTGAACTCCCTCATGTTCGGGGTCGGAGTAGAGCTAATAGCCAGATATCCATAGCAAGTTAGGGTCAGACCGGTGGCTGAAGTAAACAAATAATAGCTTGAGATTATCTTTCATTGATCCTTTCCCTTAGACAAACCTCACAACCTTAGCCATTCTATCTCTTGTTGTTCGGGGTAAACTTGCTAGAAGACCAATACACCTTCGTTCCCTAAAAAAATACGATACCCTAAATACTTTCTGGGTGAAATGCTACAATGGTATATCCGCGCGCTTGTGGATTTATCTATAAATGTTAAGAGGTAGATTTATCTATAAACTGTCACCCAGGCTAGGTATATTGGACCATTTCAGGTACTCGAGTGAAGAGGGGAAGTAGCATATCAGTTGGAGTTGCCAGCTCACCTCTCTGATGTAGATAATGTGTTCCATATCTCTCAATTGATGAAGTGTTTGCGAGTGCCTGAAGAACAGTTGCCTTTGGATGACCAAGATCATTGAGATAGCAGAGAGGATCACCAAGAACGAAGTAAATAAGATGTGTAAAGTTCAGTGGAGTCATCATTTAGAGGACGAGGCAACTAGGGAAGGAGAAGATGAACTGAAGGATGAATTTCATCAACTCTTCTCAAATCCATCAGAATCTTGAGGACAAGATTCAATTTACGGGGTAGGTTTGTAACTCCCTAAATTTTGAATTAGAAGTGTCTAGCTTAATTCCATAAATTTTGGGTTTTAGAAAGACTATTTTTGGAATATTTAAAACTCACCATAGGTTCAAAAATTGAATTCTTGCATTCATGCTGGTGTATATTTTAATTTTGTTTGATTGTGGATGAGTTCATGTTCCTAGAATTTCCTCTTCTCCCTCCATCATTTATCACTCCATCCTCGACTACTCTCCCGGTATTGCTTTATCCAACAAGGGATGATCCCTCCATGGGTCCCCCGTGATCTCACCCTTTCCAGATGATGAACACAGTTTTTGGCTCATTGCTTCCTTTGCTCGTTCGAAGTTGAAAATTGATGAGCATAATGTTGGCTTTATCATGCAATCAATTTTGGGAGGTGTAGCCTCTAAATTTGCAGTGGTTGGAATTAAGAATTGCATTTTTAAGTTCACGGTCTTCTCTCGTGAAGTTGGTCTTATGATATACAATTTGGGTGTGATCAACAATCCAATTTTCAAATTGTCTTTCAATCTCTGGAATGAGCGTGGCATGTCTCTTGTAGAATCTTTTGTTTCTGCATCTCTTGGCACACATTCTCCCTAGATTTCGGTTTGTTCAAAAAAGGATAAACGTTCCTATGCTCAAGTTGCAAGAACTCCTCCGCTCACTGGTGCTATTCAGGTTCCTATTGGAAAATTTAGTAAGGCCAACAACCGTATCTTTCGAAAATCTGTTTTTAGTCGCCTAAATTCAGAAGATCTCTTGCATAATCTCTCCACCCCTGAACTTTCGCCTCACCTGGTGAAGAACCCTGGTCAACCGGACTTGGATTTGAATGTGAATTTAAACCTGGACCGGAATTCTCGCCCTAATCAATTCCCTCAATCTGGCGCAGTTTGAAAGCCCACAGGCCGATCACCTTGCACTAGATGCTTATCATACAAGCATGACCGGCCCAACTGTTGGAACCGGGTCAGATGTATGGCCTGCTTCAAACTGGGCCATGTTTCCTCGCATTGTAGGTTCTCGCCTCGATTTCTGGGCTTTAATACATCAGCACCATTACCTTCCTTTGTGAGACCTGTTGAAGTCGAATCGGCTCCTGGATGGTTCATGAAACCATCAATGACTGGTGGGCCACCTGGAACAGGCGCCCCCTCCTTCACTTCTTTTGGCTACCTTGTGCGAGCTGTCTTTGGCAAGTCGCCGGAATCACCTCCATTTTCTGTCGCCTGGGATCTTCCTCCTTCAGTGCAGCAACATCCAGGTGTGCAGGGTACAGCTCCATCTCCTTCCTCATCCCATCCCTTCCCCAATCGCTCCTTCTTCCACCCTTCCTCAACCCCATGGACATTGTTGCAGCAGCAGAAAACCCCAGGTGCTACAGTGCCACCTATACCTCCGTGCGAATCACCGGGCCTCCAAGGGCAAATGGCTTACCGGTTCGTCGACCCGGAACCTTTCCTCCCCCGCGGCTGCACCAGAGTGCAGATTGAAGGCTGCAAGATGATGACTCGTGCGGTTTTGGGCGCACCCAGACGTCACAACAACGACCTTGCCATCGTCAGCATTGAACCGCTTCTGGTTGAGCAGGTATCCTTCTAGTCGATCAGAGAGCTAGTTGATGATTTCCTTCGTAACCATAAGCAGTTGGGCTTCAGAGTGATTCAGCCCTGTCCTCATGGGCAAGCATATGTCAGACTTAATTATTACCATGATAGGGACTTTTGGTTCAGAATAGCCCTCATCCATATAGGAATTATCAGCTAACTATCAAAGAGCACAATAGGGGCTGGAATAATAGAACAATAGTCATGAACTATAACGTCTGGCTCATGTTGATTGGTTTTAATATTGATTACTAGGAACATAGTGACATTGAAAAGGTAATTTCTGAATTTGGAAAGCTCTTAGTGTGGGAGGAAGATGCTAGCCATCTTGCTAGAGTCATAGTTAAAGCAAGAGTGGTTGATCTCACTAAGATGCCTTGGTTTTTAGTCTGCTCAGGAGGAGAAAATTTCGAGGGGGACTCCTGGACAGCTCAGTGTGAGATACTAAAAGTTAGCATGCTGGGTGGAGGTCCACCTGTGGAGGATGACCCACCAAATGGGCCTGATGGCTTGTAGCCCAATCTTTTCAAATTCTTTGGGTTTGGGCAGCCTGGTAATGGCCCAAACAATGGCCCAGGACTGGTGCCACAAGCAGTTCATGCTAATGAGAAAGCTAATGTCAACCCAACACCTAATGATCAGGCTAATGATGGACTACAGGATATGGATGCAGAGGAAGGGGAACTTTGGCCTGACCAAGCTAATAACAATGCTCTTCCTGAACAACAGCCTCCACAAGTTGATGGAATCCCTGCAGGTGAAGCATTTCTTGAGCTAAATGATTTCCAGGTCAATTTAGCTCCACAGATTGATTTGAATGGACCTCTTGAGGAAGATTTAGGTGGTATTGAGGATCTCATCCAGATTGCTGAGCAAATGGATGCTCAACCTGTTTTTGGGCCTCATCCTGAAGAGGTAATTGATGCTAGAAACAATTCAGACTCTGATTCTGATAAACAGCTTGATCTTAATGAGCATCAGAATAACCCTCTACTTGAGGTGGAAGTCTTCATTCCATTGGAGCAAATCAATCCTGATGAAATCCAACCTGAAGATCTGATGGATCATGATCAATATGACGAGGATATCCAAAACAATGCAGGTCAAATTCAGCCAAACAACCTCCAAGTGGGGTTTGTAGAGCTCTTTGAACCAGTTGTGGATCCAGTCTTTGCATCAGTTTCACCTTTACCAAAGTTGCATCCTGATCTTGTGAGGCTCTGGGCTAATTTTTTCTTTGCTTATTCTGGGAACTCAGTTCAAGTCCCTCTTTAGTGGTCAGAGTTCATCACCACTCTCCTAGCTAGCCCTGTGACCTTCTCCTAGACTAACCAACTTCTGCAATCTGAGGCCTGGAAACACTTCAATCAGTCTTCATCAAACTTAACTTTCAGTCTACCAAATTCTTGCCCTGAGATTCAGTTATCATCTTGCCAGTAGAAATTAACCCTGCCAGTAATTCCAGATGATCTGGAACCAACACCTGAAAGAAATGCAGCTTTAGCTATCCATCCTGACAGTACTGGTCCCACTAAATAAGATTCCTCTCCTTGCACTCCTGATGAAATCATTAAGCAGAAAGTTTCCTCTTCTCCTGGACCCTGGTCAAAGACATTCCTGAACAAAGCTGACAAGGAAAAGCAAGAGGAGCTTTTAGAAAACCCACAGAAGAGAAGAAGCCAGGGGATGTAGAATCTGAATAAAGGGTTTAAGAGCCCACAATGCACTTTCAAATGTTGCTTGGGTTGCAAATCTGTTCCACCCAGTCTGACCCCTACTGTCATAAAAAATCTTGGATCCACATTCTGCAAATTGGATGAAAAAGATCTTAGTGTAGCTGCCTTGTAGAAGAAAAAAAAAACCCTTCAGCACCAGCTCCAGGAAAGAAGAAGGACCCAATAACTTCAATTGCAGAGAAGGCATCCAAGAAGAAGCTCCCTAGTGATGATGATGTTGAAGAAGATGCATATAAGGAAAAGAAGAAATCCAAGAAATAACTTCTTCTCTTTGTAGTTCTTTTGTGGGCACCTTTTGCAGATAGTGCCCTATCTAGTTTATTTCTCTTGGAAATCTTGTAATTCTATTCTCCTTCTATATGGTCCTTTTGAGAACACCAATTATGCTTCTGAACTCTTCTTATTTGTGTGGATTACTGTAATGAATTCTCTGCTACCATATCTCCCTATTTTCAGTTGGATGCATAATTCTGTCGGTCATTATATCACATATAATGTATCAAACTATATTTCCCCCATAGTTTATTATGGCAAGCACAACTCAATTTAGAACATGGAAGGTTCTTTGCTGGAATGTCAGAGGTCTTAATTCTGACAAGAATTCTTTGCGTGACAAAATTTCAGAATCTGGCTGTGATATCATTTGTTTACAGGAAACTAAAAAAGAAAACTTTGACCTGCAATTCATTAGGAAGTTCTATCCTCCTACCTTTGATGCTTTTGAATTTTTGCCATCTATTGGAGCTTCTGGGGGCTTGATTACTATATGGAAATCCTATCTGTTTGATGGCACCCTTGCTTTCAGTAATGAATATAGCATCTCGGTAGAATTCACCTCAAAGCATAATGATTTGGACTGGATCCTTACTAATGTTTATGGGCCATGTACTTCTTCGGGCAAACAGGATTTCACTAATTGGCTGCAAAATATACAAATGCCAGATGCATTTCCTTGGTTGCTAGTGGGGGATTTCAACCTTCTGAGAAAACCTGAAGACAGGAATAGACCTGGAGGAGATATCCAGGAAATGTTTCTCTTCAATGAAGCTCTTAGTGCGCTTGGCGTAGTGGAACTACCTCTCCAAGGAAGAAAATATACTTGGTCTAACAAGCAGCATCCACCTCTCTTTGAAAGACTTGACTGGTTCTTTACATCTGATGAATGGACTTCTTTATTTCTGGAACATCTGTAAGCACGCTCTACATGGAAACTTCAGACCATGTGCCCTGTCTTGTGACAGTGAGTTCTAATATTCCCAAAGGTGGTACTTTCAGATTTGAGAACTATCTTATGGAACATGAACATTTTTTCAGTGTGGTACAACATGCTTCGTCCCTACTAGTTCCACATAATGATTTGACTAAAAAGATCTCTGCTAAATTCAAGAATTTACGAAGAGTTATAAGAGCTTGGCACTCTCATCTCTCAAGTCTGAAGGCAAATATTGCAAATGTAAAACTCATTATTACCTTTTTAAGTTTAATGGAAGAATTCAGAGACCCAACTCTAGAAGAGTGGAATTTCTGAAAGTTATTACAAGAAAAGCTAGTTTTTCTTTTCGAGCAGCAGAAGATCTATTGGAAACAGCGTGGTACAATCAAATGGGCTACAAAAGGTGATGCTGGTACAAAATTGTTTCATGCAAATGCCACAATCAAGCATAGAAAGAATCTCATTACAAGCCTTCTAGATCAGAAGGACATTGCACAATCTGATCACTCAGTCAAAGCATCCATCCTATGGGAAGCCTTTAAAGATAGACTTGGGCAATCTGAATTTCAAGATATGCTCCTAGATCTCTCTTCCCTCATTCAGCCTTCAGATGATCTCAGCTGCCTGGAAATGGAATTCACTCATGAGGAGATAGATTGCATCATCAGTAATTTACTATCAGACTCGGGGCAGCGGAACTGCTTATAGGCATAGAATATTCTAGAGTAAGGGATAGCTCATGGATGTACCGTACCTCTCTTGTAACTACTCGAATAGGTGTAGAACTAGCTGCAGTACAATGAAAACTATCCGATTGTGTTGTAGTAGGGTTCCAACTGTACTCGGCTAGGACTATCCATGTAACCCTGTCCCCCCGGATATATAAGGGCTGGCAGGGACCCCCTCAAAATCATCAACACCTAAGGCAATACAAACAACCACACAGGACGTAGGGTATTACGCAACTCGCGGCCCGAACCTGTCTAAATCTTTGTGTTCCTTGCACCATCGAGTTCCAGAGCAGTCGATCCCTACCTACAAACCTTACTGCTAAGGGTATCCCTGAGCAGGCTTGGCGGTAAACACCGATAGCTGGCGCGCCAGGTAGGAGATTCGGCGAGTTCATCAGCGAATTCGATGGCCGGATCAAGCGACGCCAACAACGTGCCTGAGGGCACAACTCTCATTTTCGGTTCCTGGGCTTGCACAGCTGACAGATCGGGCGGCTTCTCCTGCCACTTTGTCACGCCCAACTCGCCTAAACCGAAAGCCATCATCTAATCCGCCGACGTCTGCGAGATCGCAGACCCTAACGGAAAAAGAGCCGTATTCGAGATCAATTCGGATACTACAGAAAATGTGTCAACTCCAACTCGAACTCTCGGGTCAGTCGAGCTCGACACAAATTCTAATTCCGAAAAACTTCACTTTTCCGAAACCCTCGGAAAATACCTGACTTACTTCAAGTCAATCAAACGCCCAAAGATTGACAACTCAGAACTACTCGATGGAGTAGATAGAGTCTCATGGTCAATAGTGGGATGCATCAAGTTAGCAGAATTCGCTCCTGGCTCATCTAAAACACAGCACGACCCAGAAGCATTGAACCCACCACAGGAACAGTCGGGTGATATACCCTCAGGGAACGATCGAGTAGACTCTAAACTCGTCGACTGCATTATGATAGCTGACAGCACTCTGCAAAATAAGAAGCAGAAATCGGGGGGAGGAATTTGCGGGGGATCCGGAAAGACAAACCCCCGGCTTGTTCGGATGGGACCGTCTTTCTCTAGGAAACCTCAGAATCCTTCACCGAAACCCTGCTCACATTCGGATTCCTGAACCATCTGATTCCTCATTCGACCAGGATTTCGACCAATTCATGAGCAGCCTCGACAACTTTGAACCATTCGATGGTCTCAAAGACTGGTCAGATAATGTCGGCTTGTTTACGGACGCCATGACCCATCCACCCCAGAATGCTGACGCCCTCTGGGAACTCGCCAAGCTCAAAAAGGGATAATCCAAAGCTCCAGAACAATCCAACAAGTCGATTTTCGACAAACCCTGGATCAAGGAGCCTGAAGGATTGATCCCCACTCAATCATGGCTACATTGGATAAACGAGAACGCCCTCCGCGTAGAGATGGGCATGCCGCTTCTCGCTCACCCAAAGCACACATATTCCAAAATCGGTGGCTTAACCGATTCCGACTCAGAGTACTCTTCTGATCCGGAGGATGAACTGGACAACCTAATTCAGTACAGCATGGAAGTCGAATCCAACTCGACTAAGAATTCCACGTCCGATCAAGACTCCCTCCCAAACTTGGTCATATATGCAACGCCGCAGGGATGGACAATGCGCTTGAAGGAGAAACAAGATTCTAAGGCTTCCAGCTCTCAACCAACGGATCTTCCCTTTCAACAGCGCACTCCGCTAAACCCGCCTTCAAGCAAACAAGTCCAAGAAATCCAAGATCCGTGCCTGGAAATCCTCATGGTTCGCATCTCTAAAGTTCATGAACCAGAGGACGACCCCATGGAGCGTCTCAATCTCGATGACTACAATTCTGATGACTTCGACGAGTACCTTCCGACAACATGGAAACTACTCCCACTATGGTTACAGAAGCCCAGGCTGCTACCAAGCAAGACCCGCCTGCACCTCCTCCAGCAGTGACTGTTACTGTCCAAGTGGAAGAGCAGCACACAGAAGAAGATCTCTACGAGCGTCATTGCCTGTTCAACCAAAAAAGGGCGTTTAGGCACCAATGCCTCGCCAATCGTTAGTAGGAACAGCAAGGCGACAAATACGAGTACTCCAACAGCGACCTTCGCAATGTGATCAATATTGGTCGCGACGCACGCAACGTCATCATCTCAAGGAGAAAGGAGCGCGAGGAAATAGAGGCATATAGCCCTTCTTCCAACTACTGCATCCCAACTTATGCTTCCGCATCCTTCAAGAAGCGCAAGCCGGCAAGTACCCTCCCCCAGGGTAAGCCGCGTACCCAACACTAGGGAGAAACATCTCTCGGTAGAGATAGGATCAACAAAACGCTCTTACGCAAGTGCTTTGTGCACCCAAAGAGCTCCCATACGATCTTCGAGTGCAATTCACTTCGCAAGGCCCTTGGGGCATCACTGGTAAAGGAGACTTTACCCAAAATCTAGTCGACTACCGTATCGATTAGTTTTACTCACAAATACATTTTTAAGTTATGTAAACCATTGCTCATGTCTCCGGGTAAGGGGTAGGTCTTAAGAGTCAGAGTCTGTCATTTTAAAATCGCTGTAATCTTGACAAATCTTCAATAAAAGTTGATTCTCCCATAAATCAACTACTTTGCTCTTGCTCATTCGACCTATACCCTACCACTAACACCACTCTGAAAGCTATGCTCAGTACTAGAGCAGCAATCAAGTAGTTTTGTCGTGGTTTACCTCGAGTACTCTTTTTGACATTTTCGTCTTGGGTAACCTGACAGGGTTCATCCTAACAGACCTGTCCTAAAGAGATACTCCAGTCCTTGGGTTGGACACCCTACTCGCTGGCTCGAGTAGGTTTTGGATATCATTTCAATATTTTCGTCTTGGATAACCCGACGGGGTTCATCCTAACAGACCTGTCTTAAGGATTACTTCAGTCCTTGGTTAGGACACCCTACTTGCTGGCTCGAGTAGGTTTTGGATACTCTTTCGATATTTTTGTCTTGGGTAACCCGACGGGGTTCATCCTAACAGACCTGTCCTAAGAGTTACTCCAGTCCTTGGGTAGGACACCCTACTCGCTGGCTCGAGTAGGTTTTAGATATCCTTTCGACATTTTCGTCTTGGATACGGTTCATCCTAATAGACCTGTCTTAAGGATTACTCCAGTCCTTGGTTAGGACACCCTACTCACTGGCTCGAGTAGATTTTGGATATTTTTTTGATATTTTCGTCTTGGGTAACCTGACGAGGTTCACCCTAACAGACTTGTCTTAAGAATTACTCCAGTCCTTGGATAGGACACCCTACTCGCTAGTTCGAGTAGGTTTTGGATATTTTTAAGATGATTTCATCTTGGATAACTCGATGGGGTTCATCCTAACAGATCTATCTTAGAAATCACTCCAATCCTCGGGTAGGACACCTTAATCACCTTGCTCGAGTAAGTTTGGTATATTTCTAAAATATTTTCGTCTTGGATAACTCGACGGAGTTCATCCTAACAGACTAAGCAACCCAGTCCTTATGTAGGATATACTACTCGCTGGATCAAGTAGTTTGGGATGTTTTCACAAAAAGTTTTTCCCATTTAGGTGACTAGATAATGCCCATCCTAACCGGTCAACTGTGAAATTCATCCCAAGGAGCTTAAAACAAAAGTTCTTGGTACCCTAAATAGGTTGACACGAGTCTCCTGCTTGCTTGGACCACTAAGGGAGTTTCAACTACGGAACTTTTTGCCTCGAGTACTTGACGGGTGTTACTTGCTTGCTTGAGATAACAAAAGTGTTCTGTTTTCCCTTAGTATTCTAAGTAGTTGTCGAGAGTCTCCTGTTCACCTATGTATCAAAGAACACCCTCTAAGCTCCTAGCTCTCCAAGTACTCGATATGAGTTCTCCCTTGCTTGATTGGACAATCAATTCCACTAGAGCACCAATCTAACTGGTGCATTCCCTTTCAAAAGGAAATCTACATTAAGCTACAGCATAAAATACCCTCTCGTAAAGTGCTTTTCCCACTTGGTTAATTCTGCGGGATTCAATCCTAACCGGTCATCACTAGAGTTCTGATTAGAACCATATAACTCGACCTTATTCAAGAAGACTTTGCTTCTTAAGGCAATTATGGATACAATTCTTGGTATCCATCATCAAGTTTGAGTAGGCGCGATGCCACCAGAACTCACTCCTTTCGAGTATCAACTACTCGACAAACCAAAGGATTGCATAATCCTATCGTAAAACAAGTACTTGACATTACACAAAAATTAAACATTTGTTCAAAGTACTTGTGGCCCACACACCAAACAATTTTCACAAGCAGTTCAGGGAGACCCAGACTTGTTCAAAGTCTCCACTATCTAGTCTGCTACGGCGGAGGTCTCTTGAAGATACTGATTGAATTGCTCATCAGTACAGTCAGCCTTTGCGCCCTTCCCAAGTGGATCAAGGTGAGTACGTGGCCAGTAGGACCTCACCAACCCGAGTACATTTCCCACGTACTGTCGGGTGGTTGTGGAGACATACCTTTGGAAGCTCTCAGGTACTTTCCGAAGCCTCCCCATCAGCATAAGCGGTTCGTCTTCACTCCCCTCTGGGATCTCCACAAGTCTTGCCACATCTTGAGCAGCATCTCTTACATCTCTGAGCTCCAAGTTCTTGTTGCATCAAGTCTCGGGATTCTGACAAGGTTTTGAGCTGTTGAAACATTGTTGCCATCTCTTGATCAGAATCCGCCTTGATTTTCTTGAGCTTCTCGATTTCATCTGTGTTTCGGTACATGAGAATCTTTAGATCCAGTACCAAGCTTTCCTCAATCTTTAAAGATTTTGTGCAAGCTATGTACTCGATTAGAAGAAAAGCTTATAAACAACAGCCAGAACAATCTAGTCGATTGCATCATATATGCTAAAGACTAACCCTTCTTGGCCTTGGAGAGTTTCTTGATTTTCTCCTGAAGGGCAGCCTTCTCGGGCGAGAGCATTTTTACTCTCTCTCTCTCTTAGAGCATTTAGCTCCGCATTGTCCGGGGGCTGGCTATTCCCCTCCTCCAACACCTCCTGCCAAGAAATAAAAACACAAATGATCAGTATATACTACTCGATCCACACATAAGTACTCGACATATATTCGACTACTTACCCCCAGCAGCTTGAATGCAAGCTTTAGCTTCTCTTGTGGCACGACACTTCCCGATGAAACCTGGGAAGCACTCGCTCGCACCGTAGAGATTGCCTTTTCTGGCACATCCTCAATCCTCGCCACAGTGTTCCCTGGATTTTGGGAATCTAGAGGAAAAATGGGCTACTTAACCAAACTAAGAGCAAAGAAAAGTACTTTTTTCAGTACAAGGCATTATAAGTTTACCTGTATGGGTTTCTTCAAGCAGCTTCTCACCGCCTTCCTCTTCAGGAAGCTTCTCATCACCCCTTTCTTCCTAAAGCTTGTCGCTTCCACCACCCTCCGGGAGCCTTCCATCGCTCTTCCTAGCTTCTGGGAGTGGAGAATTTCGAAGCATGGCATCTGCCATCTCCTCCGCCTCGCGAGCATTCATCTTAGGAGTACTCGGTGGCTTCTCCACTGCCGACTTGGGGGCTGAGTCATCTTCAGTTTCCCCTCTGGCCTCCAGGAGTGCATCATTGAAAAGACAAATCAGGTACTCGATACAAAGGCAAACCCTACAATTACAAGTTTTAAGGAACTTACGTAGGAGCCCTTGTCAGGGAAAGCTTCCTCGTGCCAAATGGAAGGGATGCTTTGTCCCACCACAACATCATCCCCAGATGCTGTAGTCCGCGGCATCTTAGCTGCTGGACTTAAAAAGCAAAGGTTTCAAATCAAAACCAGCAAATCGAAGACGAAAGTACTCGATCGCAATCAACTTGCTACTTACCTGTCGCTAGTAGCTTGCGAGGAGCTGCTATGCTTCCTCACCACTGACCGCGCACCTTTCGGATGCCTGGTCTGAGTATCTGCACTGTGAGCGGGGTTGTGCTCCCAAACACTCTTCTCCCCAGCTGCCTCTTCATCTGCATAACCAAGGTCAGACGTTAGTACTATTTATATAAGATTTCATATGAACATTCTAGGACTTAGTTAACAACATAAGAGCGCATAGAGAAAGAAAAGGATGATTAAATGCCTGGTAGTGGAGGACTACTCTTAAAACGCTCCACGTCCTCCTACAGAAAGCAAAATTCTATCAGAATCACACTAAGGTAAGGTACTTGAGTACTACAAATCGACTACTCTTATCAAGTACCTGCTTCGAAGGATTCGCAGCGGAAAAAGTATCAGGAACAACTGGTACATCTTTCACATTTTTAAGTAGTCGCTGAATTCGACTAAATACTTCTTCATCTGAGATCTCTTCCTCTAAGAATCTTGATGAATCAGTCGTTCCTTGATACTGGAAACCAAATGTTTCCCGAGGCTGTAGCTGCTGGACTCTCCTTTTCATCCAGTCGAATACAATAGCCTCTCCAGTCAAATTCCTTTGTCTAAGATCGGCAATTCTTGAAAGGAGTTCAGGGATTTGACTATCATCGACTGGTTTCTTATTCCACTCGGGCCATTGAATCGGAGGGCCTAGAGTAATTGCTGGGACGCTCTCCCATTTGTTCTCTACAAAGAACCATTTTTGTTTCGAGTAGATTACCTTGCCACTAAGCTTATAGGGGATATACACTTTGTCCTTCCCCTGTCTAAGCTGGAGACCCGTACCTCCTTCTACATCTAAAATATAGGAATCTGGCTGCAGTTTAAGGTGGAGTAGAAATCGAAAGAGTTCAAAATGGGGGTTTGATGCCCAGAAAAGCTTCGCACAAATGCACAAAGATAGAAATGTGAACAAAGGAGCCCCAATCCCCGTTCCAAATAAGAAGCAAAAGCGACGATTTCGCCTGTATTTTCATACGGACGATCCTCACCCAAGGCAGGACACCATTGGATGACGGATTTCTCCGGCAAAAGACCAGCAAAAACTAAAGTTTCTAGGTCAGATTCAGAGCATTTACTTGAAACCCATCCCTCTTCACGGGTTGGCTCCGCAGCTATGCCCTTGCCCTTGCTTGATTTCTTGGGAGCCATTCGGAAATTAATAGATCGCTTCACGTGCATACAAAGGCTAAAATCCTAAGGGAGTTGGGAGCAAGGAGAAAGCAAGGAAGTTTTGATCTAAAAGACTGAGGCTGATGGCAGGAACAGATCTAAACAGTAAAAGGAAGAATGGCGGCCGGTGGGGTAAAACCTAGTTACCGTTCTATTTTATAATAACGGTGGCAACATTGTAAAATACCCAAAAGGCTAACAGTCAGTTACCAATTGCGAAAAAATGAGATTTTTTGAGACGTTTCTTTTTTCTAAGACTACATTCTGGAAAAAGAAAACACTCACATCCCTGGACAACTACTCGACTCATCTTTCCTCAACTGGGATTACATTCCAGGATAAAAGAAAAGTACTCGACACAGTACAACTACTCGATATTACAACTCGAGTACTTCTTCCTAACTAGCTTTACAACGACTCGGACATGCATGCACACCTCCTAGATCTCCTGGAGCTTCTAGTCGAAGCTTGCTATAGCTAGATTGGCCCGAGGCCGTGATAAAGTACAAACTTGTTATTCCCATCAAGGGAATAATGATACTCGTATTCTGGGAGAAAATTTTCAAGAGTTTGGAGGCAGATTACAGTAATCGCCTCACAAAATCTCTTGTAGCATCTTGCAAAGGAATTTCTCCTTCTCCCTGAATACGTTGTGACAAGATTAAGTCTCCACACCAGAGATGTCAGTTCTTGGGCACCTAGATACAGGCAACCCCAAGGATGTGACACAACAAGAGGCAACCAGTCCCCAGAGAACCTGCCTCATTGGAATATGTAAGGACATGATGTCCAGCATGGATCCGTCAAGAGAAGCAGGGTTGCAGAGTTTGGCAGCAGAGACTTCTCTTGTCACTCGCAAGCTCTCTTCTAGCATCTTTTGCTAGAAAGGACTACACAAACTTTAGGAGGGCGAGAGCAAGAACACCAAATGCAAGCCAAAGCTTCATGTATGCTGGTGCTTCTGGCAAGGGCCTCTCACCTTCCTTTTATAGACACAAGGGATCTTACTGGAGGACAACCCGTGATTCTACAGTGGCAGCACTCACGGATGCAATAGTGTAGATTCTCCATATAGTACAGTCTCATGTGAGCACACAGTAAAGAGAAATACATCCCGGGTTTTATTTCTGAAGATATTTCGGGTGCAATCAGTGTGGCGTATCCAATTGAATCATTTTTCTGAGATTTTTTACCCGAAAAAGGGGGCTTTTCGGATACCGGATCTGATTAAACCTGCAGATATTCTGAAGAATAAAATCTGATGCCACGTCTTAGATCCTTAATTTCAAATCTTTGCTCGGGGGCTACCCGCAGAATAAGGGATTTTGATTTAAGGCTCGGGGGCTGCGGGATATGTGCATCAGAGATTTATTTTTCAATTTTTTTTTGGAAAATAATGAAGAAAAAAGACTGAAGTGACCCTCAGCCTGATTCTACGATTCAACCTAAGGCTCGGGGGCTACTCCATATGAAGCGCGAGTACTTCGCGCGCCATATATGATGAAGATTTCGGGGCATGAGCACCTCACAGCCTCGAAGTAACCGGAAGTACTTGGAGGACTACTTGACGTATCTGAAGGAAGGCCTAGAAGCAACTAGAAGGACGTTCTAACTACTTAAGGTACTCAAAGGCGCCCAGCCAAGTACTCGACGCTTGCAGGACTCGGCTATGAAGAGCTCGGGGGCTTGTCAGACCCGGGGCAGCAGGACTGCTTATAGGCATAAAATATTCTAGAGTAAGGGATAGCTCATGGATGTACCTTACCTCTCTTGTAACTACCCGAATAGGTGTAGAACTAGCTGCAGTATAAAGGAAACTACACGATTGTGTTGTAGTAGGGTTCCAACTGTACTCGGCTAGAACTTTCCATGTAACCCTGTCCCCCCGGATATATAAGGGCGGGTAGGGACCCCCCTCAAAATCATCAACACCTAAGATAATACAAACAACCACACAGGACGTAGGGTATTACGCAACTCACGGCCCGAACCTGTCTAAATCTTTGTGTTCCTTGCACCATCGAGTTCCAGAGCAATCGATCCCAACCTACAAACCTTACTGCTAAGGGTATCCCTAAGCAGGCTTGGTGGTAAACACCGACATTTACCATCAGGCAAATCCCCTGGACCTGATGGCTTCAATACTGATTTCATTAAGAAATGTTGGCCAACCATTAATGCTGACTTCTATGATCTTTGTGAAGCCTTCTTTTCCGGTGATATTTGCTTGCAAAACATCAATGGTTCTTTCATTTCTCTAATTCCAAAATGTGATGGTGCCAATAGAGCCTCTAATTTTAGACCTATTTCTCAACACATCTATGAAAATCATCACCAAACTTTTAGCCAACAGATTGCAAACTGTCATTCAAGGCATCATCCACAAAAATAGTATGGCTTCATTCAGTCAAGAACCATTTAAGATTGTCTTGCCTGGGCCTTGGAATATCTTCATATTTACCATAAATCCCATAAGAAAATCATCATCTTAAATCTAGATTTTGAAAAGGCTTTTGACAAAGTTGAACATCAGGCCCTGATAAGAATTTTGAGCACAAGGGTTTTGGGCCTAAGTGGCTGCAATGGATGGATCTCATCTTCTCAACTGGTAACTCCTTAGTCTTGCTTAATGGTGTACCTCGTAAAACAATTCATTGTAAGAGAGGAGTTAGACAGGGTGATCCACTCTCACCTCTTTTATTTGTGCTCACTACTGATCTCCTGCAATCTATTTTGAACCATGAAAGAAGTTTGGGGAATATAAGCTTACCAATCCAGCATGAACACACACAAGATTTTCCAATCTTGCAGTATGCATATGATACATTGATTTTCTTGGAAGGGGATAGCATCTAGCTCCAAAATCTGAAACTTATTCTAAAGTCTTTTTCAGATTCTACAGGTCTCAAAGTAAATTATTCTAAGTCAATGTTGGTGCCTATTAATTTGGAGGAAGATGAGACAAACAGTCTTGCACAATCTTTTGGCTGCTCTGTGGGCACACTACCCTTCACCTACCTAGGTCTTCCCCTTGGTCTTACTAAGTGTAAAGTCATTGATTCTCTCCCAATGGTTAACAAATGTGAGAAAAGGCTAACCTGCACTTCAGCCTTCCTCTCTCAAGCTGGAAGATTAGATGTTACTAATTCCATTTTTACAGCCCTTCCCATGTACTTCATGTGTACTTTTAAGTTGCATAAGACGGTGGTCAAGCAAATAGATAAATACAAGAAACATTGTCTCTGAAGGGGAGCTGACATCAATGCAAGAAGTCCACCTAAAGCTGCATGGGAGCTTGTGTGTCTGCCGAAGTCAGAAGGTGGTCTGGGAGTCCTTAATTTAAGAACCCAAAATGAAGCCCTTCTTCTTAAATATCTTCATAAGTTTTTCAACAAAGTGGATACACCTTGGGTTCATCTTGTTTGGGAAAAATATTATAGTAATGGGGCTTTGCCATCAGACAAGAAAAAAGGCTCCTTTTGGTGGAGAGATATTCTAAAGCTTTTAGATGCCTTTAAAGGTATGGCCATGGTTACTGTAAATGATGGTTCTACCTGTAAATGATGGGATGACCTTTTGTTGCATAGAGTGCCAAGACTACACTTTCCTAAGCTTTACTCATTCACTTCTGTTCCAAACATTACACTGGGAGCTACACTTTCAGTAGAAGGACCACATGAACTCTTCAACCTGCCATTATCAATCATTGCATAATATATTTGGTCATATATTTGGTCATATATTTGGGGATCAACCTTTTTCTCATCATCCAAAGCTTACAGGTACCTTACTGGTCACAGAATAGTGCATGTTTCTTTCAAATTGTTATGGAAGTCAGCTTGCCAGAATAAGCATAAAGTATTCTTTTGGTTACTACTTAATGATAGAGTGTCTACAAGAGAACTCTTGAGAAGAAGGAATATGGATCTGCCTTCTTATTTATGTGTTTGTTGTAATAGTTCAATGGAGGAGACTCTATCACACCTCTTCTTGAATAGCCCCTTTGCTCAAAGCTGTTGGGCAATCCTTGGCCTTACCATTGGAGACAGTGATCCTTTTACCACCCTGGAAGAGCTAAGGATTCAGCTGGGAGTTCCATTTTTCATGGAAGTAATCATACTCATGAGTTAGTGCATTAGGATGCAATGCAATGATTTCATTTTTAAGGCTATCCAACCCTCACTAGACAGATGCCGTGCACACTTCAGCAAAGAATTTGCCTTAGTTATTCTAAGACCAAAAGCTAGGTTCCAGCAAGAGATGACCTCATGGATACAAAACTTTGTGTAATCTTGTTAATCTTTTTTGTTTCTTGAACCTTTTTTGTTGATACTACTTTCCCTTTTATCTTTGATATAATTAGTAGGGGATTACCCCTCCTATTTCATCAAAAAAATGTAAAATAAGAAAAGCAATGAAAATAAATAAATTAAAGAGCGTCTTCATTGAATCAACTGCTCACATTGGCCATCGAATTTAACAGTAACACCACCTCGAGGTTAACTGAATTGATGCCTCTTCTACTTGAACCAGCTAGCACAGAGCAATGTGCCCATGGCCTGCTCCGCTTCGCGTGCCGGAATCAAGCGCAGATGCATTCAGCAAGACGAACTCTGCAACCTGGACACAAAGTGGACGCGGCCACGATGGCGCCGCCGCCACCGATGCAGATGTTGACGCTCACTAATGACCATTTCTAGGCGTCAACTTGATCAGAAAATCATGAGAGTTTGCATTTCTTGCACGCACTTATATTCAATAAAGTTCCTAAACCACACTTTACCTTCTAGAATATGCAAGATGTGTTCTTGAGCTAATATGCAGGTTACAAGCACACTTTGGCCCGACAGAAAATCATAGAAAATATCAGAGCACTGATTCAGGCTCAAATGGACCAAAGTAGCCCAAGAACTGAAGCAACACGAGTCAAGACAGGCCAACCCCAGCATGGATCAGACAAGGAGGTCCTGACAAGCCCAACCCCCAGCAGTTGGGGGCGGCTGGCAGCTAGGGCAGGCGACCAGGCCCATGGTTCCCACCGCCTCAACTTCGCCACGTGTCGCCTCCAAGATGCTCCTATAGGTTGGTTTGGGGTGCTGCGGCCGGTGACTCCCTCCTATAAATACAAGGGGTTGTAGAGAATTGGACACAGACACACACACACACATCTCACTTCACTCATCTCTCTTGCATTCCTTGCATAGTCTTTAGGCTTAGTGGAGTTTAGGAGAAGTCTAGGAGTCTTCGAGTCACCGGAGTTGCTCGAGAGTCTGGTATGGGTTCATCTCTAGCTCTCTCTTGTAATATTCGGTCGTTTGTAATAGAATTAGATTATGGTTACAGATATTTGCTTGAAGTATATTCTGAGTTGTCGGTTATATGCTTCTTGCCATGGTTGCATTATTAATTAATGATCTCATTGCATAATTGCCCTGTGCTAGAGATAGTTAGTCTTTCGTTCTTAGAACTCCATCAACTACTCCAGTATTCGTATGATTGCTCTAGTGTGATGTCTGTCCATCCGGAGGGTGGGGGCTCCGTGCGGGACACTAGAGTATCCCTTACTAGTGTAGACATGGTGTCTAGATTAGCTAAGAGTTGCTGGATGTCAACTATACCCACGGTTTGTAGAGGTAGCCGGTAGGTGGTGACAGCCCTATCCGAGCCTTTTCGTAATCCTCCATGTTCGGTATGGGGGGTAGGAGGTATATAAAGTCGCCGGGGTGTACGGGCTCCTCCCGTTACTTCGATAGCGATCTCCCTATTGTGTAGTTTAATCTCTGACAAGCTAACTAATGAGAAAGTGTAGATATAGCTAGCCTAGCACAGCTGACTCGAGCTCTGACTTTTACCTTGCTCCCGGCCTAGAGTAATCTTTATTCTTTTATTCAAGAGAGTAGTCGTGTGTGAATGTCACACTACCTCCTACCATGTTATTATCTTACCCCTATTTATGCATGAGAATATCCAATCTAGATAAAGCTCACTAACTAATCTATATACTCTCTCACTCACCGCCTTCCCTGCGGAAATATAAATGACACCCTGGTATACTCCCGGGTAAAATGCTACAGCGGTATTCCATGCGCTTGCGGATTTATTCGTGGTTCATGAACTACTGCCACCCAAACTTGGCATCTGCGGGGGTCATCGCCAGGTGACGTTGGTAGGCGCCAACAAGTATTTTTGGCGCTGTTGCCGGGGAAGGCACAGAGTAGAATATATAGATAAAAGTTGTGAACAAAATTGAGATTGCTATTCGCATGCTAAATAGGCTAACTTGGCTTTGTTTTCTTGTCTTCGTTGATATGAAAACAGGGTAGTGTATGACCGGTTTCGACTTGCCGCAAAACTTTCATTCCAATCCAGAGTTATTTTTGAGGAGAGTTCTACCTCGTATCGTACCTCCACAAATCTCACTCTCGGCAGTTGATCCAGTCATCGCATTGTCGTCAACTCCTAGAGCTATGGCCCAGAAGACACTCCGTGATTACTCTGCTCTGTCTGCTAAACAGGTCCCTACCGGGCCCGAGGTTAACACCGGAGAAGAGAATTTCGAGATCAAGACGGGTCTCATTACGATGGTGCATGCTAGCCCATTCTGTGGCAAGGCCAACGAGGATGCCAGTGCTCATCTCCAGCAGTTCCTGGAGCTCTGCAGTACTTTTGTTATCAAGAATGTATCACAAGATGCTATCCGGCTCCGTCTATTTACGTTCTCTCTCTTGGGGAGAGAGAAGCAATGGCTTTATGCTAACAAGGCTGCTGTGGATACTTAGGATAAATGTGCCAAGGCGTTCCTCTCGAAGTTCTTCCCGACGGGCAAAACCAATGCTCTTCGTGGTCGAATTTCGAACTTCCAGCAGGCATCAAATGAGTCAATTCCGGAAGCTTGGGAGAGGCTTCAGGAGTACATTCTGGCGTGTCCGCACCATGGAATGGATAATTGGCTCATTCTATAAAACTTCTACAATGGGTTGATGCAGTCATCCCGTGATCATGTAGATGCCGCTGCGGGTGGAGCTTTCTTCTCGCTGACTATTGAAAGAGCTACATCATTGATCGAGAAGATGGTTTCCAACCAAGGTTGGAGCGATGATCGCCTCCAACCGCGCCAGCGAGGTATGCACTCCGTGAAGGAGGCTGACATGCTCGCTATGAAGATTGATCTCCTCCTCAAGAAATTTGAGGATTATTCCCAAGATAAGGCTCAGATGCATACACTTCAAGCCTTGGAAACTCGCATGACGTGCGAGGTCTGCGGGAATGTTGGACATTCAGGTGATAATTGCCCAGAAACCCAAGAAGAAGCTTTATTCCTCAATGGCAACAATGGGTTTCGTCCACAAGGAGGTCAGGGGTGGAATCAACCACGACCATATTACCAAGGAGGTAATGGGAATTCTAATTCTTTCGGTCCTAACCAGCCTACCTTGAGAGATCTTGTCTACGGCCAAGCGAAGATCAATGAGTCCCTTCAGAAGAAGTTGGCCATTATAGACAAATCTATGGAGACTATCCATGCCAAGATGGACGGATTCTCCACGGCTATAAAGAACCAGCTGAGTTTCAATAAGGTGCTAATAACTCAATTGGCTCAATTAGCTGCTGCTACACCTGCTGCTGAACTAGGGAAGATTCCAGGGCAACCCGAATCAACTCTAGAGAGTGTAAATGTCATCAATGCTATGTGGACAGAGCCACTTAGCAGGACACCCCTCAGCTATGCAGAAAAGCTCACACGCCCAAGAAGAGGTGCGTGGGGCGAGTTAGCAGCCACAATATGAGAAGATCCCGGAACCCCAGTGATCAACTGCTCAATGTTTGATTATGAATTTGATCACGCCCTTTGTGACCTTGGAGCCAGCGTCAACATCATGCCCAAGATGACTTTCGAGAAGCTAGGCTATCCATCAATCTCCCCTACCACTATGTGTGTTCAGCTGGCGGATTCCACACTAAGATATCCAGAAGGAGTTGTGGAAAGGTTAATGGTAAAGGTCAAGAATACCTACGTATTAGTGAACTTTGTAGTCCTTGATATGGAAGGAGATCTTGGAATTCCGCTCATACTTGGGCGACCATTCCTCAAGGATACAAACGCCATAATTGATGTGGGTATAGGAAGAATCAGCCTTCGTATCATGGGAAAGACCATGAAATTCAAGTTCCAGAACAAAAGGGAGGTATTCTTGATTCATGAGGATAGTGAGAAACAAGGGCTATGGGCAGAGCCCGGTTGGGATGATCAAGACTATCACCCCTCTTCCAAGCCAGCTTGGGAGGATTGGGAAATTCATACTCCACCAACCGAGCCAGTGGAAGATGATCAGAAAATCCCTGATTTCATCACTAATACAGTATGGGAAGATCTGAAGATCACCTATCCATCATCCAAGGATCCTGTTCCTGCACCACCTACGCCACTGAAGAAGACCAAGAAGGTGTGGCGCAAGAAGAACAAAACATCATCGACCGCTACTACTTCTCCAGGTATAGACGAAACGACATCAACCTGATCAGGTATGGAGAAAGGTCCTGCTTTTCGACCCTAACCAAGAGCTAGCTTGGGGGAGATCCCCTCCCCTAAGTCAACTGTATCCCTTTATTTGCTTTCAATCAAATCTGGTAAAAACTTCTAAAAACAAAATAAAAATTTACTGCTTTATTTCCCTTTTCCATGATGCGCGGTAAGAATGTTTTAACTCCCCTTGATAAGTTGAAAGGATGAGTTTTGCTTTGCTCTATCATGTCTGTTGTGCCTAGTTTGAAAATAAGAATTCTCTTGAGTTTATGTTCGTTGGTTATACAAATATCGTGCCAATAAACCTGAAAGTTCCGTGGGTTGCATATGCTTGATCTGAGTCTAAGTTGTTGTGAGATTAGATATGGTAAATAAGGTTATGCAAGCTTGTTCTAGTAATGCTTGAAGTCTGGAGTTGTTTTCAAAAATAAAATTTAAAAAAGGCAAGTTCACCAGCAATATGCAATGTCCTACCAGAGCCATATGTCATACTCCATGAAAAACCCTTATACATATACTGCTTGATGTTCTATTGAGTTTTGTCAAATTGGGTGACCCTAGTGAGATACTTTTCATGCTTTCTCGATCATGAGCACGTACACATCCCATCCATTTGCTATATTCCTACACTGGGAATTAGTACCACCATCCATTCCACATTAATAAATGCTCCATGTCTCGGTGATTTCTCTCATAGAACATCCCTGAAATAAAGCCAGATTTTGGTTGCCCCAAAAAGAAGGAATAAAAGATGGCATGCCAAAGAAGCATGACCCAAAAAAAAGAAGAGAGAAAAAGGGGGTAACCATGTCTCAAAAAAAAGAGAGACAGGGATGAATCGAGAGAGAAAAGACATCACCTTAAGGAGTAAGCCATATTCATCCATCCATCCATCCACTCCTACACTTGCACCTTTTGATCGAGATTGCATGACTTGTTCCTCCATGGATCCTCTCTTTGACTTTACAATAAATAGAATACAAGTGTGCCCTGTTTTTATCCTACCTTGAGCTCCACAAAGGCTTGTAGTAGTAGGGAAGATCAAAGGCAAACACTGCCCTGGTAAGGAAATATAGGATGAGTGCCTCGAGAGAGAGTTATAGATGGAGCTTTGCCATGTTTTCAAAAATCTTTCAAAAAAAAAGTGTCTCCAGATGGATTGCGGATCTATGAACAAGTATGTACTACTTTATGCACCGTTCTAACTCTCAACAGCCCAAGACAAGGAGACGGCTGAAAAGCCCCATGAAAGAGTAAGGTAATTGAGCAAAGGTATGCTAACCAACTTATTTAAGCTTATAGATGAATTTATTTGCTTCAGACTAAGTCATGGCAGATAAGGTACGAGTCAAAGTGATTTTTTGATCAACAACCTGATTTGTCCTACTTTGCTCGGGACGAGCAAAGGACAGCTTGGGGGATCTTGTTGACGCTCAATAACGACCATTTCCAGGCGTCAACTTGATCAGAAAATCATGAGAGTTTGCATTTCTTGCACGCACTTATATTCAATGAAGTTCCTAAACCACACTTTACCTTCTAGAATATGCAAGATGTGTTTTTGAGCTAATATGCAGGTTACAAGCACACTTTGGCCCGACAGAAAATCACAGAAAATATTAGAGCACCGATTCAGGCTCAAATGGACCAAAGTAGCCCAAGAACCGAAGCAAAACGAGTCAAGACAGGCCAACCCCAGCATGGATCAGACAAGGCGGCCCAGACAAGCCCAACCCCCAGAAGTTGGGGGCGGTTGGTGGCCATGGCAGACCGGCCGACCTATAGGTCGGCCGACCAGCCCCGTGCGCCCTACCGCCTCAACTTCGCCATGTGTCGCCTCTAGGATGCTCCTATAGGTCGGTTTGGGGTGCTGCGGCCGGTGGCTCCCTCCTATAAATACAAGGGGGGTTAGAGAATAGGACACACACACACACACATCTCACTTCACTCATCTCTCTTGCATTCCTTGCATAGTCTTTAGGCTTAGTGGAGTTTAGGAGAAGTTTAGGTGTCTTCGAGTCGCCGGAGTTGCTCGAGAGTCTGGTATGGGTTCATCTCTAGCTCTCTCTTGTAATATTCAGTCGTTTGTAATAGAATTAGACTATGGTTACCGATATCTGCATGAAGTATATTATGAGTTGTCGGTTATATGCTTCTTGTCATGGTTGCATTATTATTCAATAATCTCATTGCATAATTGCCTTGTGCTAGAGATAGTTAGTCTTTCGTTCTTAGAACTCTATCAACTGCTCCAGTATTCGGATGATTGCTCTAGTGTGATGTCTGTCCATCTAGAGGGTGGGGGCTCCACGCGGGACACTAGAGTATCCCTTACTAGTGTAGACATGGTGTCTAGATTAGCTAAGAGTTGCTAGATGTCAACTATACCCACGGTTTGTAGAGATAGCTGGCAGGTGGTGACAGCCCTGTCCGAGCCTTTTCGTAATCCTCCACGTTCGGTATGGGGGGTAGGAGGTACATAAAGTCGCCGGGGTGTACGGGCTCCTCCCGTTACTTCGATAGCGATCTCCCTGTTGTGTAGTTTAATCTCTGACAAGCTAACTAATGAGAAAGTGTAGATATAGCTAGCCTAGCATAGCTGACTCGAGCTCTGACTTTTACCTTGCTCCCGGCCTCCCGGGTAAAATGCTACAGTGGTATTCCGTGCGCTTGTGGATTTATTCGTGGTTCATGAAATACTGCCACCCAAACTTGGCGTCATCGCCAGGTGACGTTGGTAGGCGCCAACAACAGACTAGCGCGGCGATGCCCTGTAGCGCCCCTGCCACGCCTTCTCTTCGGCGACGAGGTACGCCACCGCAGGGCCTGCGGCGAGCAGCGGCGCCGTGAGTGCCAGCAGCACGTCGGGCGTGCCAGGGTCCGTGGCCGCCGACAGCGTGCCCAGCTCCTCTGCCTTGGACAGTAGGCCCAGCCGCTCCACCGCTGACAGCGACAACCCTGCCAAGGGAGGCCGCGGCCCTAGCCCCCTGGGCGTCCTCTTCCCACGGCATGCGCGCTGCATGCTTGCCTCTGTACCCGGCTGCGGAGGGACGCCGGCGGGCGCGGCACCCCGCGGCGGTGGGCGGCTCCGAGGGCAGATAGGTGCCGCGGCCCCGTGCTCCGGCGGAGGTCGCACCTCGGCACGGCCCTGCGCACGCCCAGCGGGCTCGGCTCCCCGAGGCGGTGAGCGGCCCCGCGTGCTGGCGGCGGGCTCAGCTCCCGACGGTTGCGGGGGGCCCCGCATGCGGCTGCGGCCTCGGCTACCGGCAATGGCGGGCGGCCCTGCTAGCGGTTCCTAGTGGCCGGCGGCGGCGTGGCTCCCATTGGCCGGCTGCAGTGGGCAGCAGGTGACTGGATCGGTCGGCCGCTTGTCCTTTGCGCGAGAACGAGAAGGGAACCAGGGACGAACGGAATGAATGGATGGAAGGGGTAATATGGTCATTTTGAATGGTAGGTCCCACCTGACAGAGCTCTTCTACCGTTATGTTTTAACATAATATGGATGGAAGGGTACATGGGCAAACAAAAGTTCGGCCGAGGGTATAGAGGTGCGACTGAACTTTTTAGGGGTATGGAGGTAACGACCAATTTACATAGGGGTATACAGGTAAAAGACTCCTAGACTGGTAAGTCAAGCTCGAGCACAAACTGGCAAGTCAAGCTCGAGCACAAGGGCGCAGTGCCTTAGGCCCGCACGCCAAGGCTGACACGCCTCAGACACGTGCCCCTTTTTCCCATGGTACCTAGCCTCGTCTCTGGACCGCCTTTTGCTTTGCCCTAGCTTTGCGCGAGCATGTGCCACTACCCGAGCATCACCGGCCTGCAAATCGCCGCCGATCCACCATTCCCGGTCTCCTGCACCCACGCCATCGCCTCCAACTGTTTGCTGGTGAGCTGGGAAAGCCCCCTCCCCCGGCCTCTTTCCTCTCTGTTTTCACTCGTATCGAGTATTCACGCGCAAGCCGAGGAGTGCCACTGTCTCCACAACATCACCGGCTGCCACCACACATCCTCGGGCCCCCCAAAACCCCTGCACCAGGCTCTCCACTTCGCGTTCTCACTCCTGCACTCTTTCGCAATTTTTGGCGCACCGGAGCACCAAATTGGGTGCACTCCGGCGAGCCCCCGCCACGGACATGGCGGGGACGCCGTGCGTCGACATTTAGCGACCGCTCAGCCCGCCAGGCAGCTCTCAGCCGTCTGATCAAAGATTGACGGTTCGAATCGGATCTAATCCGAGTGAAACACCAGTCGAGTCACCCTTAGCATTTTTGCGAAAAGGCCCTTGTGTTTTTCCTTAATCAACCCACTATCCATCCTTATTCAAAAGTAATTCATTTTCAGTCCAATTTCTTTCGTAAAACCCCTGGATATCTTCAAAATAGAATCTGCCACCTTATTTGATGTTTTAAATTGTTAGCCCTTAAGTTTTAATACAAAATTATGTTTTCATCCCTAGTGTCTTTCTATTTAACCCTTTTTGATAGTTTTTCTCATAAATAAGCCCCATCAGAGCCGTTTTTAGTATATGTTTAGAGTTTTAATTCCAATTTGAACATTCTCAGTACCGTTTTGATCGTTGTAACGCGTAGAGCCAATTTTTAAGTCTTTGTATTTGTTTTTCAATGATTGTTGTACTATTTTAATTTATTTCTATTGTTTTCTTGTATGTACCTTGTGTTGCTTGGCTTGTTCATTGCGAGTAGACGAGGAGCAATTCAAGAATTTCAAGAGAAAGAATTCGATGAATTTGAGCAACAGCAAGTGACTGAGTAAGCCAAGTATATTCCTTGATTATACTTTGTCCCAATAACCTTTATTTATTATATGCATGCATTCATTAATTTGATGGGTACCTATTATCCTAAGTGTTTATCCTTGTCCTTGAATAGCCGGGTTTTTACTAAAATATTTGGGTAGTTTGCATAGTTGCTGAACAATGGTTATGGATGGTTGATGAAAACAATATTTGAGACACGTATGGTATCTTTGGAACAATGAAATGAATTGGTGAAGTTAATTAAAATCAACCATGGAGCGACCACCCGAAAAAACAGCACAACAACAAGAACTATATGGCTCTAGTCTTGACTGATTAATTAGATTTCTCTTGCTTGTTTGTCGCTTAAAGAGTGGTAAAGGGCTTTAAAATTTAACTTAGATTATCTAAGGGTCGGGCTCTAATCTTATATAATTTTGAGTTAAAAATATAAGAGCCAACTTGGATTGTGAAAAGATCACTAGGGGCATGGCCCATTACCACCCCTAAGCTTACTGGAAGGCGCTTGGGAGGGGGCTGTGATGAGGGCTTTGCTGCCTGCCAAAGGTGCATTCTTTTGTTTGGTTTTTTACTGTCACGCCTTAGGGGAGGTTCACTCACACAGCTGTTCAAATCTTAGCGGGCTACTACTGGTTAGGGAGTTTTTGTAAATGCCTCGTAGTGAATCCCTGCCACTCATCTTGGAAGTATTTGGGGCACCAAGGGAGACATGACTTGTGGGTAAAGTGTGCAACATCTGCAAAGTAAAAACTAATATATTAGCTGTGCTTATGGTCAAGAGCGTCTCGAACCCTCACATAACAACATAATTGAAACATGTACTTTATTTCAGTTGTATAAATGTTCCATATTATTCAGCTACATTTTATTAAATAAATATGGGATGTTTCATACATGAATTAGTAAATAATCTGTTAATATTCATCTGTTAATTAAAATGCTTACCTCTTTAATCAGCTGGCTTTATTTTCTTGTTTAAGGCTTTCATGTTACTTATTTCCTAATATACTTGCTGAATACGAACCATAAGTGTACTCACACTTGCTAAATCAACACTGCTTAGAGCAACACCAGTTCGAGGACTTTCCAAAGGATATTCAGGATTTCTTAGCATATGTTTCTCCAGTCAGCTACCTATGGACTTTGAAAGATCCGCTGCCGGAATAAATACGAATTGGAATGCTTGTTTATTTATTTATAATTATGACATTCAGTTTGGTTTGTAATAAATAATTTCGGTACTTTATGACATTACATTGCTTCTGTCATTCAGTTATGTTATCATATTTGTGTATTTTTAATCTTGGCGCACATAAAATTTATTTCTTCAAACTTGGGTGTGACAAAAGGCAGACGCGCTGGTGCTACTATGCATGGACCGTATTTGTGTCCGTACGTATTGTTACACGTGGACTCTGTCGTTGTTTATGTCGTTGAAAAGATAAGAAAGCAGGTGCATGCACGTAGGAAACATAAAACTTATTATAATTTCATTCTAAATGTAAGAAGATTTAGAACTTAAAATATTCATAAATCTTCGATCGAGCTTTCAAATGAAATTTCCATACCACCGTTATGTGTTACGTTTCTTATGATAGCATCTTCAAACTAAAGACTATACTTGACTATATTTGAAGTTATATTTCTAGAACAATATTCTTAATATAAATGATTAATTTTGACTCTTATGAATAAATATTTGACCGATAAGAACAAATGACTATTTTCTATGAACAAAAAAGTTAAACATGACACACAAAATCACTACTACAAACAAGCATTAACCGTGACATGTAAAAGGTCCTTAGAGGTGTTTGGTATAAGTGTCCCGATACCCAAAGTGAGGGATTAGACGGTTAAGTTACTCTGTCAGGCGCAATAGTACCGACTGGCCCGACCTACGTGGGAGGACTCCGTCACGCCCGACCGAAGGAAGGGACTCCACCTCGCCCGACCTACAGGGTAGGGTCCCACCTCGTCAGGCAGTTAGCCGGGCGAGGGAAATGCGCCCAACCTGGAGGAAGAGCCCACCACGACCTGTGCCGCGCGGGACTGACAACGGCGTGGGCTGACAAGTGACCGGATGTGCGCTAACATGGTGTGCGCTGACACAGTGTACAGTGCGACGCCCCTCCTCATGGTGTTCATGGACACAGTGTACAGTGTGACGCCCCTCCTCATCATGGCATATAGCGGGATAGGCCATAGAGTAGGGGCGTGCCGCACCGCATCCAAGACTCCATCGCGTATCCTGCTCCGTGGACCGTACAGTCAGATGGACCCGGCCGCGCAGGGGGAGAGCGGCGACGACAGGGCCAAGTGGACCCATGGATACCGGAGTGGCGGAGGAGGTGACATGTAGGCTCTCTCTCTTTGTTGTACACCGTTGTCCTCTCTGTCATATAAAGAGAGGAGGACGAACTTTTGCGCAGGGGGAGACGGGCTCCAGATGATTGAACTCCCGACTGTTGGCACTCCTTAGCCTAACAAATTAGTCCGCAAGCGTATAGAGACCGATTATAGCTTTCACCAGGTGAGTAAGCCTAGGATATCGAATCCAAGGAACGGTAAGCGTTGACTAGTGGTCTGGAGCGTTTCAGCCGGACCCGCTAAGAAGTAGAGGTATGAGGGTAGAGGGCTTATCTCCAGATATAATCCTAATTACTAAGATAACTTGAGAAGCTACGGACTTGATCTGTTTCGGCGGCCTAAGCGAAGGGCTTAGAAAGGGATGAGAAGGGGCCCAACATACTTTTGGCAATCCTACTGCTATGAAAACACCCAAACAAGGTGGACTACTAGGGACGGACAAGGCTGTCACCACTTGCCGCCTACCACTGAGGTACCGTGGGGTGGAACACAACCCAAGGTAACTACCAAACCTAAGCACCACGCCTAAACTATCGAGTCACTGACTTCCGCCTGGCGCTAAGGCAAGAAGAAACCCCCAAATGGATAGAACTTGCTATCCACGCAGATAAGGGATCCCACAGATCAAAGAGAGTAACTAAGCAAATAACTTAAGTAAAAAGTAAACTAGCGAGGAACTAAAGATAAGCGAGGAAAACTTATATGATTATAAGAATCCCCCGAGGTGGGTACAAGACGGGGTAAGGTCGAGAGAACTCGAATCCGCCCCTTTAGCCCAGCTTCTGCCAAAGCTCTCACCTCACACTCTCCCTATTCTACTAAGGATGAAACTGAAATTGTGAGGCACTCAAGCTCCCAAGGTGTGTGTTACAAGTGAGGTGAGGGGGTCCTATTTATAGCTACCAAGGTCTGTGAAATGGTTAACCGCTGCAAGCCTACGCTACCTCTTCCTTGGCTTCAACACCACGCGAAAGGGCATCGTCAGAGGCTGACAAGTGGGGTAGGGCGGCCTCCCCTAGGCCGGCCGGCCTGGGGTTGGTGCCACCTATCCACCGACTTCGCGTGGACGGCCCTAATCTCATTAGGAGGTCGGTACTTCTGGCGGTTTGCTCAACCGTCACTTTCTTGGGCCGGGTGGCCTACCTCTGGCGACCTCTCGGTCCTCCATTGCTCCGACACACCTCTCTCTGGCCATGGATTAATCCTGGATGGGGTGGATGTTGCATGCTTGACCATGGCCCAGGTTGGCTTCTCTTTTGGATATGGGTCCAACCCTCCCGGGTCCAAGTTGTACATTTCTGTATTTAACCCATTGAGATGGCTTGGATTCTTCCTCTATGTGACTTTGGTAAAGTCTCATGCCAAGGTTCCACCGAAAGTATGCCGGTCGGCCGGATCCGGGCCTTCCGGTCCAAATAGCATCCGTTTTGGATCAAACTTAGATATGTTATTCCTGAAGTCAAATAAACACCAAAACTTGTGGAACTCATTAGTGATAATGGTTATGGCATGGTTAGGGCCTATAATTCATAAAATCAGGCGGAGCGTTGGCGGCGAAAACCATCATTATCGACCGCCAACACACCCCCACAGCCAGACTTTGCTCGCCCCGAGCAATAAGGTCGAGAAAAGAGCGAAGACTGGTTTCATAAACTCAAACTATGCATAAGAGTTATTTCTTAGCTTTCTTTACATACCTTGGATTCCAGGTCGCTAACATCTTCATTTCTGTCTATTGGCCCTCAGAACTTGTCACAAAAGTCAATGCAAGTCTTTCTTCTTGGAGTTTGGAGGGTTTTCAGATTTTCGAAATAGGGCAAACTCTGCGATGCTCATGGTGTATGATTCTCTCTCTCTCTTTTGTATGATAACAAAGGTATATGCTTATCTTTTTTCTATTTATTTTGCAAGTTCAAACAAAATGTCTCTAAGTAGCTATGCCATTCAATTGCTTTGACCATGTGCATGTGTAAACAGCGATACTTGTCCGTCATCTATACCTTTGCTCTTATCATCTTCCCCTCTTCTCTTTCTCTCTTTTTTTTTTGAACAAGGATCCATGAGTATGATGACTCAATTTACTTGTTTTCTTTTTGTTTCAGGGGGATGATGAGCCTTTGTATGATTGACCATGATGGACAGTGATTGATGTTGTGTACGTGTACTATCAGAGTAATAAATGTGCATAGCACACTCGAGAGGCACTAAGTTTGAACGAGCTCAAAATGTACAAGATAGCTATTTGGAATCATAGAAACTACTCTCATGTATATATGTGGCATTGGTGGTGGTTGAGCAAAGGAGAGTTGCCATGATTTTTGTTTTCAAAATCAATTCCTCCAAATCCTTGAGTTAGAACAAGCATGACTTAGGTTCAAAGTATCATAAGAGTCAATAAGCAAAAGATCTGATGATCCTAACATAGTTAAGTTCCAAAGGCATGTAAATACTTGCATTAGAAATAAAACTTAGGCATGTGTTGATTGTCATGAAATGATTTCATCTTTCTGTAAGTTCTTGTTCAAATTTTAGTTTGTATTAAACCAGGCACTATTTTGAACTGATCTTTTAGAGAAGTAAGCTATAGGAGTTGCAAACCTGCAGCACAAGAAAGATCTCGGCGTTCTGCTGACAGTGAGGCCGGGCGGTCTAATCCTCCACCATTTTGCAAACGGCCTGTTGCAATGTGTCTGTTGTATTGCGTGTGTCACAATTCCGTTGGGTGTTGAAGCAGATCGCAGAATTGGTATGCCGGTCGGCACAAATTTGGCCTCCCGGTCTTTTCTGAAGCAAAATGCCTATTGGTATTTCTTAATGATCACAGAGTAATCCGCAAGCGCACGGAAGATACTGTTGTAGCACTTCACCCGGAGAGTATTCAGGGTATCGAGATTTCACAGGGAACGGAGGTGTAATGATCTTCTGACTAGCTTAACCCAGGAGAACAAGAAGTAGAAGAGCTTTAGGTAGTGTGGTTTATCTAGGGTCAAGGATCAAGGCAAGGTAAACTTAGGCTCGTCACTTGTTCACTTCGGGCACCGGTCTGATCCAGGTACTGTTAGGGACCTCCAGCTTGTGGCTCTACACTGTACTCGGACAGGGGGGAGTGCACTAACCACGAAGCAGCTTCGTAGCAGACCGATAGGGCTGTCACCACCTGCGGTCTACCCCGCAATATTGTGGAGCACGAGGCAAACAAAGGCAATCTAGGACCTAAGCACCACGCTTGTGCATGTTTTTACCTTAATCCAAGTATGGGTGCCTGCAATCCAGGAATCACCAAAACTCGTGGAAATGATTAGAAATAAGCCCTATAACTACTTTTGGTGTTTGAAAGTTATGAAAAGATGCATGAGTTGACGGCTTTATGTCTGACTTAAGGACCATCAACAACACCCCCACACTTAGCCTTTGCTCATCCTCGAGTAAAGAGGCAAAGACTAAGGTGGATGCAACTCCTTTGAAGAAACCTGCATACAAGTTATTCCAAGTTTTCTCCCAGACTTGTGAAATTTTTTTTAAGTGTCTACCATGCTTATCTTTGATAATTGAAACTTGGAGTGGTTTAAACTTCAGGTTCCTTAGTCTCCCGATCTTAGATACTTAGGTTTTATGAGTTTTCAAAATTAAAACATAGCTTAGCTCCTTAGCTTGTGCTCTCGGATCTCTCTTTTTGCTTTTTGGATTCCTTACCAGGGCAGATCATGTCTTCTTTTTTTTTCTCTCCTACCTCTAGAAAGGCTTATGTGGAGCTCAGGGTAGAGAAAAGTCGAGGGCATACCTGTTCCTCTTGTGTTGCTAAGTCAAAGACCGGATCCTTAGGAGAAACAAGTCATAAACCTTGATCAAGATGTGCAAGTGTGTGGAATTTTTGTGGATAGTATATAAACTCCTTTCATGAGCTATTTCTCTCTTATTTCTTTGGACATGAGCTAACTTTCTTTTGAAATGTCTTGGACCTTCATGTGTCCATATTTCTTTTCTTTTTCTTTTGAATACCTTGGACCATCATGTGTCCAATTCTTTTTTTTAACATCCCATGTCTTTGCTACTTGGAGAGAATAGCCATGAATAACATGGAGTTTTTATTTTGTGGAATGGAATGGATAAAGTGTTCTTGCACAACTTCCAGTGTAGAAGTTGGCAAAAATATGTGGAGTGTACGTGATCTTGATCATGGGAGTATGAAATGCATCTCTCAAAAAGGGTCACAACAATTTGACAAAGCTCAAAGAGATAACAAGTTGCATATGTAGAAGGTTTTAAGTTTGAACAATATATGGCTTTGGATAGGAATTTTATAAACAAACAAGGAGCCATGCTATTAAATTTTTTATTTTTAAAAGAAATTCCAAGTACTTTGCATGGGAGAACTAGGTTCCATTCATTTTAACCATATCACAAAAGTCAATTACTAGATTAGCATGGGGTCCCTATCATGAATTGGTTCACAAGAATGAGGTAAACACAAGGAATAAAGAGTATGCAAATTTTATCATGAAGTGCATGGGGTGCATGGTTCTTTTTAATTCTTATTTATTTGTGCAGGATTTTCTTTTGGAACATAGGGGAAACAGAGGTAGAGATACAAATCGAGGTCCAGGAGATTGCAGGGACTAGATGGGCTCTCCTTGGGCTCGGCCGAACCCATGGGTCGGCCGGCCCAAGGGTGGCCCCTCTGACCTTGTCCTTTTTGTGTGTGTGGCCCGTCTCGGTGTTGTTTGATGTGTTGGGTATGTGCTGCTCCCCCACACTGGACTTTTTCCTGCGATCTCATTCAAAAACATATGGAAACAAAATAGAACTCTGCCGGTTTTGAAAACCGGGGTGTTGATCTTTTATTGAATTATAAAATATGGGGGCACATTACAAATGAAGGGAAATACATGAAAGTAAATACTCAAAAGCAAAGTAGTAATGTGCCCAAGGATAACTGTGAAGGATGATGCGCAATCTAATGGTTGCCCTTCTCAACACGCTTCTCTAGGCATTCTATCTTAATGCCTAGACCGCGGCGGAGCATGTCATAGTCGTCCTTGATGGACTTGAGCTCTAGAGTGAGCTCCGCCACATGGTCGCTAAGCTCCTTGTGCCCATCGCGCAATTTGATCATTGTGCGGCGGAGTTAGGCGACCTTAGGCCCCTATAGGACCTGCTCATCATCGCTCTCAAACTGCCCACCGGGACGTGTGATTGGAGGAGGGAGGATGTGCCTCTAGACACGTTTGGAAACCTTAGGGGAGGATGCCACGGACTCAGCTTCTCCTTTATCCTTAGGAGAGAGTCCGGGCATCAACCCCTTGCCATACCCACCGCATGGGGTACGGATGCCCACAACGTGAAAACATTGTGGAGGCGAGGGTGTCGTGGTCGTGCGTGTGGGCGTAGTTACATAGTTATGGCTAACGACATCCCCACTCTTTGTGCACAATGAATATATGTGCTCCTGACCCTCCTCTAGTGGCATCGGTGGAAGCGGATCGGCGAAGAGGCGCTTGGAGATGTCCTTCGGTGCGAGCATCCCCGTTGTCGGACGTGCAGTTCCTCTTGAGCCCGAGCACCTGCCCCTCTTGGCGGGGATCTTCCTAATGGTGCGCGGCGTCGAACGGGAGTCCGAGGGGCCGCCGAGGTGGTTCGGCCGAGCCCCCTTTGGCGCCCCTCACCGCCTCCTTCGATGCTGGTGCAGGGATGACCGCCAATGGTGTCTTGGCGATGTGCTCGGCCTCCTGGTCGACCTCCATGGTTGCAAGGGCGAGATTTGCCGGCGAGGGCTCTCCCTCGAGAGCGAACGTGGATGAGGCTCGTTGAATGGGATGATCGCCTTGCTGGCCATGGAGAATGTTCAGAGTTGTGGAGGGAACGAGAGCAAGAAGATCAAGATGGAGGTGACGAAGAAAGGAGGAGGAGAGGATTATTTTAAAGGCAAAACCGGGAGAAAACTTCCATTCTGCAGCCCGGCACGTATGGAAATGAGAAGTGGCCGTTTGAGGGGATTCAAATACGAAATTTGGAGGGCTGTCTCTGCCAGATGGGGTCAGCCAACCCAGGGCTTCGGTTGGCCCCACTTGGGCCCCTCTGGCTCCCAATTTTCTCTCACGGGTCGGGGGGCACATGATGGTCCCCATGCAAGTGGTTTTGGATTTTATTTCGGGACTGAAGAGTTTGAAATGTGTCGAATTCTTTTAAATTTATAATATCAAACTCGTCACTGGAGTTATATGGCATATGAAAAAATTTTAAGCGCTGACCATTTTTTAAACTTGCTTCGGAACTTGCCTTCGCTGAAGAGCTTAACCCTTGAATTAAACAATAATACCTTATTTCCGGGTTTGAATTCCTTCGGCTTGATCCTCTTGTCGTGCCATCTTTTTGTTCTGTCCTTGTAAATCTTGGCACTGTGGTAAGCCTTCTCTCTCCATTCTTCCAACTCTGCCAGTTGAATCTGTCGGTTCTTTCCGGCTTGCTTCAAATCCATGTTCCATTGCCGAATGGCCCAGTGGGCTCTGTGTTCTAGTTCCACTGGCAGATGGCATTGAAGTGTGACGGCTCCATATGATGATGCATTGACGATGGTATATGGCCCTTTCCACTTGCTTTGGAACTTGCCTTCACTGAAGAGCTTAACCCTTGAATTAAACAATAATACCTTATTTCCGAGTTTGAATTCCTTCGGCTTGATCCTCTTGTCGTGCCATCTTTTTATTCTGTCCTTGTAAATCTTGGCACTGTGGTAAGCCTTCTCTCTCCATTCTTCCAAATCTGCTAGTCGAATCTGTCGGTTCTTTCCGGCTTGCTTCAAATCCATGTTCCATTGCCGGATGGCCCAGTGGGCTCTGTGTTCTAGTTCCACTGGCAGATGGCATTGAAGTGTGATGGCTCCATATGATGATGCATTGACGATGGTATATGGCCCTTTCCACTTGCTTCAGAACTTGCCTTCGCTGAAGAGCTTAACCCTTGAATTAAACAATAATACCTTATTTTCGGGTTTGAATTCCTTCGGCTTGATCCTCTTGTCGTGCCATCTTTTTGTTCTGTCCTTGTAAATCTTGGCACTGTGGTAAGCCTTCTCTCTCCATTCTTCCAACTCTGCCAGTTGAATCTGTCGGTTCTTTCCGGCTTGCTTCAAATCCATGTTACATTGCCGGATGGCCAGTGGGCTCTGTTTTCTAGTTCCACTGGCAGATGGCATGTTTTACCGTAGATGAGTTGAAATGGGGACATCCCGATGGGGGTTTTGCATGCTGTCCTGTATGCCCAGAGTGCATCAGCCAACTTACTTTTCCATCCCTTTCCCATCTCGTTGACGATCTTCTACAGGATATTTTTGATTTGTTTGTTGGATGTCTCTGCCTGACCATTGGTTTGTGGGTGGTATGGAGTGGCAATGTTGTGCTTGGCTCCTAACTCTCTTAGGTAGTTTCGAAAGCTCTTGTCAATGAAGTGTGACCCTCCGTCACTTATGACCATTCTTGGAGTTCCAAATCGGAGGAAGATGACTTCATGGAACATCTTTTGGGTGTGTTTGGCGTCAGCAGCTCTGCATGGTAGTGCTTCCACCCACTTGGATACGTACTCCACTGCCACCAATATGTACTCGCAATCCTGGGACTTCGGGAATGGTCCCATGAAGTCGATGCCCCAAACATCGAATAGTTCGACTTGGAGATTGTTTGTGAGGGGCATTGCATTTTGATTTGTTATGCCACCATGCATCTGGCATCTTTGACACCTTCGAATGAATTCTCTGGTGTCTTCGTACATTGTTGGCCAGTAGAAACCACTTTGCTAGATTTTTGCTTGGGTTCTAAATGCTCCATAGTGGCCTCCATATGCTGCAGTATGGTATTTCTCGATGATTTGTATAGCTTCTGCTGCGGGTACGCATCATCTTAGCAGCCCAACTGAGCATACCCTGTATAGGTATGGATCATCCCAAAGATGTCGACGGCTCTCATAGATCAGCTTTTTCTTGTTCTCCCCTGGTGGTACGTATCCTGCAACCATAAAATTCACAATATTTGTGTACCATGGGGTAGAGTCCGTCACCTTTAGAAGCATGTCATCGCGTAGAAAATCGTTTATCGGAGGTTCCTGCAAGTTAGTAACCTGCATACGTGATAGATGATTTGCAACAGTATTCTCTACGCCCTTTTTATCTTTTATTTCAAGGTCAAATTCTTGGAGTAAGAGAATCCATCTTATTAAGCAAGGTTTAGCATCTTTCTTGGTGAGCAAGTATTTTAAAGCTAAATGATCAGTATAAACAATAACTTTTGCTCCAACTAGATAAGATCTAAACTTGTCTATAGCAAAGACAACTGCCAGGAGCTCCTTCTCTGTGGTTGCATAATTAAGTTGGGCTCCAGTTTGCGTCTTGCTAGCGTAAGCGATTGCGTGATGCTTTTTATCTTTGGTTTGTCCTAAGACCGCCCCAACAGCAAAGTCACTGGCATCACACATTATTTCGAAAGGAAGGCTCCAATCCGGAGGTTGGATGATCGGAGCCGAGACGAGCGCCTTTTTCAGAGTGTTGAAGACTTTTAAGCACTCGTTGGTGAACTCGAAGGGTGCATCCTTAACTAACAGGCTTGTGAGGGGTCTAGCAGTTTATGAAAAATCCTTAATGAATCTGCTGTGGAACCCCGCATGACCTAGGAAGCTACGAATGCCCTTAACATTCACCGGAGGTGAAAGTTGTTCTATGACCTCAATCTTGGCTTTATCCACCTCTATTCCCCTTTCGGATACTAAGTGTCCGAGGACGATGCCTTCACAGACCATGAAATGGCATTTTTCCCAATTAAGAACCAGGTCCTTCTCTTGGCATCTTTGTAAGACCTTGTCTAAATTTTCAAGACAATGATTGAAAGTTTTTCCAAAGATGGAGAAATCGTCCATGAAAACTTCCATGATTTCTTCGATCATGTCGGAAAAGATAGACATCATGCATCTTTGAAATGATGCTGGAGCATTACATAGACCAAATGACATCCTACGATAAGCATAGGTTCCGTAGGGGCATGTAAATGTGGTCTTACTTTGGTCGTCGGGATGGATGGGAATCTGATGATAACCCGAATACCGATCAAGAAAATAGAAGAAGGAATGCTTAGCTAGTTGTTCTAACATTTCGTCAATGAACGGAAGCAGAAAGTGATCCTTCTTTGTGGTTGCGTTGAGTTTTTGGTAATCTATGCACTTCCACCATCCCGTGATGGTTCGTTGAGGGATTAGTTCATTTTTGTTATTTTCAACGACTGTCATACCTCCCTTTTTTGGTACCACCTGGACTGGGCTAACCCACTCACTGTGTGGCACGGGATAGATTATCCCGGCATGCAGGAGTTTCAGGACCTCTTTCTTGACAACCTCTCGCATCGTATTGTTGAGCCTACGCTGAGGCTCTCTGGAAGGTGCTTTTGAAGGATCTATCGGAATACGATGCATGCAGAGGGTAGGGCTGATTCCCTTAAGGTATTGGAGTGAGTAGCCGAACACGGCCTTATGCTTTTCTAGAACAACAATTAATTTTGTTGTTTCCTCGTTAGATAGCTTGTCGCTAATGATAATGGGGGTTTTAGTGTTATCATTTAGAAAAGCATAGCGGAGTCCAGAAGGAAGAGGCTTCAATTCTATGGGTTGACGAGGAGGTTCATGAGCAGGTAACTCAATTGTTTCATCCTGATCATCGTCTTCTTTAGTAAAGAGTTCGGCATCGTTTTCTAAGGAGGATTCAGGAGTTTCTACAGGAAGGATGGCTTCAACCTCGTCAATTGTTTGTTCCTGGGGCGTAGGTTCGGTCATGGAATCTTTTGACCGTAGGATTGGTAAGCTGATGTCCTTACCCCTAAGAGTTACGTCGAGTGTTCCTAAAGGGGAAATGTTTTGGAACATCTTCTCGACGGGATGCCCGATTAGAATATTGAAGTCGTGGACTTCGAAAATATAAAAATCTAGGGCAAGCTCAGTCTTATCGTACCAAACAGGTACGTCATTCAAGATTCAAATCCCTTCCATGGTGGAGCGAGGTCCACTCCAGAGGGATCTAGAGGTCGGGAGCAATGGGTTGTCGCTTAGGTGGCTAAGCGCAAAGGATGTAGACATGATACTTGCTCCGGCCGTGGGGCTGTAATGAGTTGAGATAGCAGTTCCTTGGATGAAACAGGGAAGAGTATATAAGGGGGTTTGTAATCGAATTACTTCGATTGACATCTCCCCTTCGTGTACCCATTCACTGTTCATGACAGCTGTCACCCCCTTAACGGCTTCTTGTAAGGAAACTTTATCTGGAGGGGTTATTGGGTCCCTGGGAACTAGAGGTCTCTTTTCACGGGGATACATCGAGGTGTTTCCATAGTTTTGAAAAATGTCCTCCTCGATGTTGAAGGGAAACTCAGGAGGTTGAATTTCTTCTTCCTCCATAGTTTCTTGTTCGGGGGAAGATTCGGTGGTTGGTTCTATGGTATTTGGTGGTGGAATTGTAGAACCGACCAACGGAACTTCCTCAAGGCTTGAGAATTCTGCTGCCGGAAGGGTTTCTGTGAAGGATGTGTTCTCTAGGATATGATCCAGGAGAGCTTCTCCTTCGGCTGTGGTTTTATGGGTGAACGACCCTCCGGCAGAGATGTCAAGCTGTAGGGCAGATTCCTTGCTATGCCCTAACCAGAAGTGTTGAAGCAACACATGGTCAAGGATAGACAAGTCTGGGCTGGCATGCGTAAGCTGTGAAAATCTAGCCCAGGCTGCACCTAAGGATTCCTTCTCATCCAGACGAAAGTCGAGGATTTCTTTTTGTAGGGAAGCGATGCGAGAAATGGGGAAGAATACGAGACAAAATCTGTCCCGTAGTTCTTCCCATTATCCGTTTACCTTTCCTACATTATGGGCGTACCATTACCTCGCCCTCACATTGAGAGAAAAGGGAAACAACTTCCACCGAAGTGTTTCTTGTGCCATGCCTGCGATTAACAGACTTGAGCACAATTGCTCGAACTCTCGTAGGTGATGGTAGGGATTTTAGTTATCATAACCCGAGAAGGTTTGTTCCTGAACCATGGCTATAAAGCCAGGGTGGAGCTCGAAGCTGGAAGCTGTGATTGGCTTCGACGATTGTGGTGGCTCTACGAACTCGCCCTTGGGAGCAAATAGGTTTTGGATAGAAAAGTTTTCCATGGTAAAAGAAAAGGATAAAAGAAGAGAAAAAGGTGAAAGAAAAGATACACGGGCAAACTAGGTTCGAAGATAACTACAGCAACCGTTCCTCGTCAACGGTGCCAGAAATACTTGTTGGTATTTCTTGACGATCAAAGAGTAATCCGTAAGCGTACGGAAGATACTGTTGTAGCACTTCACCCGGAGAGTATTCAGGGTATCGAGATTTCACAGGGAACGGAGGTGTAATGATCTTCTGGCTAGCTTAACCCAGGAGAACAAGAAGTAGAAGAGCTTTAGGTAGTGTCGTTTATCTAAGGTCAAGGATCAAGACAAGGTAAACATAGGCTTGTCACTTGTTCACTTCGGGCACCGGTCTGACCCAGGTACTGTTAGGGACCTCCGGCTTGTGGCTCTACGCCGTACTCAGACAGGGGGGAGTGCGCTAACCACGAAGCAGCTTCGTAGCGGACCGACAAGGCTGTCACCACCTGCGGTCTACCCCGCAATACTGTGGAGCACGAGGCAAACAAAGGCAATCTAGGACCTAAGCACCACACTTAAGCCTTCGATTACGTACTCTAGCATTGCGCAGGGTTACCCGTCTTTATCAGGGGCCCTCTACCAGAGTATCCGTTACGAGAACGGACGATAAACCCGTAAACAAATGAATAACTTAAGAATACTGAACCAAGACCATAACTGAAGATGAACTCCGGAGACTTACTCAAGTGATTTGTACCCGTCGAAGTACAAGACGAAGAGAAGACGACACGTCCGGCTCTTCTCTGATCCTCCACCTCGCACACTTCCTCTACTCTAATGATACAAGTGGAGTCCTACTACTACTCCTTCTCCTTGTGAAAAATGTGAATGGTGAATGCCTTGAGAGGGTGTGTGGAGGCCCCTTTTATAGCTCCAAAGGTCGGTTCCCGGGAGAGATAAGCGCGGCAACGTTGGTAACCAACTTCAGCAAGGCGGTGGCAACCTTCCTTCCAAGGCTGAGGGGGCCGGGAACCTGTCCAGGTTCGGCCGAACCTAGGGTTCGGCCGGCCCCCATCTGCCGCCTTTGCTCACCGACTTTTGCAGGGAGACTGGTATGTGGGCCCTCTTCTCTGGTAGGTCAGTGCCGGGGTTAGATACATCGGTTTTGTTCTGACAATGGGGCCCTCTTTGTAGGTGTGAGGCAGGATTGAATTTTCTGTGTACTTGTGCTACGTCTTGTGTATGTTTTTTCCTTAATCCTGGTATGGGTGCCTGCAATCCAAGAATCACCAAAACTCGTGAAAATGATTAGAAATAAGCCCTATAACTACTTTTGGTGTATGAAAGTTATGAAAAGATGCAGGAGTTGACGGCTTTATGTCTGATTTAAGGACCGTCAACGATGCCCTCAACTTTTTCTGGTGCTCTCCATTTGTTGTGTGTGCTGTAGATTCATGGGTACTTCGCAGAATGTGAGAACAGGGGTGTGGTTGGCACACAAGTGTGTCCCAACCACAAACATGACATGGGGGAAAATGTTATTTTATTCAATTCAAAATTTTCTAAAAACAAACTAAGGTGCTGGAGATGGGAAACAAAATGAAAGAAACAAAACAGCACCTACACCTAATCTATTTATTTTATCATCCCTATCTAGATCTAGTCCCTCGGGTCGGGGGCTCGGTAGAGCTCCTCGTTCCCGGTAGCCTTTGCAAGGCATTTGATCTTTGAACAAACAGCCTTGCATAGCGTGTCCACCTTGTCATCTAGATCCATCCAATCGATCTCAGACTCCGCCACCCGCTCATCTATATTGTGGAGCCGGAGTTTAAGAGCAGCGAGCTGCTCACGGAGTGTGGCGATGTCACTCTTCTCCTCCTCATCGTCGTCATTGTCCATGTAAGTGTAGACCTCCGGAGGACCCCGGATCGGAGGTGGCGATCTGAACCGTCGCACTGAACCTGGGTTGGAGTCAATCGACTCCCTCTCCTCCCGATCCAATGGCGGGCGCAGCTCCTTCCCGCGGCCGACCTTCCGTCCAACCACGCGAATGCGTGGCAGACTCAGGCTGGCCGGGGAATACTCCGGGGACTTGAGCATCACCGCCTGGAGGGCAGCGACTTGCATCACGTGGCTGCCGGAAGATGACGGCACGAGACGCTTCCCGATGGCCTTCCGCGGGGAAAGAACCCCAATGGTCGGCCGTCCAAGAGTGCGCGCACCAATCCTCTCATTGCCCCTTGATGCAGGGCTTCTGGAGGATGACGACGCGTGAGCTGGAGACGACCGGCGCGAGGGGGAGGCCGGGCGGCCTCCCCTAGGCTGGCCAGCCTAGGCAGTGGCCCGCTGGCCTGGCCGCGACGCGAGGGTGTCAGCCATAGGGATTGGCTCAATGATCCGAAGGTTGTAGTCTGAACTTTGGCTCTGGATCGATTTGGATGGAGCAGAAGGGGTGGAGCTGTCCATGGCTGCGGATTGTGTAGTTCTAGGCGAGGATTGTGATGCCATGGATGTGAACTAGACTCAAGAATTGGTGGCCGAGGTCTGGGGCTGCAGGCAAGGAGTGGAATGGCAAGGAGGAAGAAGCCTCCCGGCTTAAATCAACTCGGATCGGTGCAGCTCCTCCAGAAGTGTAACGTTCACTTGATGAGGAGCGTTGCCGTGCAATGGCTCTCCGGAACGAGTCCGGGGGAGGCCGGGCAGCTCAGTTAGGGCCAGGCGGCCTGGGCAAGGCCGGCCGGCCCAGGCAGGGCCAGCCGGACCCCACACCCTGAGGTGTGGGCCTCGGTCTTCTGGTACAGGCTCTCTCATCAAGCGCAGGACTCAATTCTTGTGGTGGTTTTCCCAGGGGTAGAAAGGGAAGAAAAGAATAGAATAGAGATGGGTTCTATCCTATGATAAGGCCAGTTTCGGGTTTGGCGAGGACCATAGACGAGATTTTTCATATCTCGGATAGCTCGAAGACGTCTACTTCCTCGAGTTCCGGCATTTCTTGTTCTAGGAACACTTTTAGTCTTTGGCCATTGACCTTGAAGGTGTTCCCGTCATCATCTTGGAGGGTAACCGCACCATGGTTGGCAGCGTCAAGAACTAAGTAAGGGCCTTCCTACTTACTTCTAAGCTTACCATGACCAAACAATCGAATGCGGGAGGTAAAGAGGAGTACCTTATCCCCTGCCTTAAATTGCTTGATCTTGATTCGCTTATCGTGCCAACGTTTCGTACGCTCCTTGTATAACTTGGAGCTATGGTACACTTTTTCCCTCCAGTCATCCAATTCAGCTAATTGGATCTGTCTCTTAATTCCAGCTGATTGGAGGTCCATATTCCACCTTTTGATTGCCCAATGAGGCTTGAATTCTAGCTCAACTGGAAGATGGCAGGTCTTGCCGTAAACCAGTTGATTTGGGGTCATCCCTATCGGAGTCTTATAAGCTGTCCGATATGCCCAAAGTGCCTTGGGTAATTTGGTCCTCCATCCCTTCCCCATGGCATTTACTGTCTTTTGTAGAATGTTCTTGATTTGCTTGTTAGACGTTTCTGACTGACCACTCGTTTGAGGATGGTACGGAGTAGCAACCCGGTGGTCTACCCCAAGTTTGCTGAGATACTTCTTAAAGGTTTTATCCAGTGTGAGCCTTCATCGCTAATCATGACTCGTGGAACTCCAAAGTGCAGGAATATTGTTTCCTGAAACATTCTTTTGGAGCTCCTTGAGTCGGCCGCAACACAAGGAAGTTCTTCTACACATTTGGACACATAGTCCACAGCCACCAAGAAATATTCGCACTGCTCTGACATCGGGAAGGGACCCATGAAGTCAACTCCCCATACGTCGAAAATTTCCACTTGAAGGTTGCTCTTCAAGGGCATAGCATCTCGGGAATCGATATTCCCGTGCTTTTGACATCTTTGGCAACGCCGGACAAATTCTTTGGCATCTCCATACATGTTTAGCCAGAAGAAACCACTCTACCAAACTTTTGCATGGGAACGGAATGCTCCGTAGTGTCCTCCATAAGGCGAGAAGTGACAATGCTCAAGAATTCTTCGGGTCTCACAAAGTGGGACACAGCGACGAAGTAGACCATCAGCACAGACCTTAAACAGATAGGGGTCGTCCCAAAGGTGGAATCTACCGAGGTGGATTAGCCTTTTCTTGTCTTCTCCTGGAGGTATGTATCCGATCACCATAAAGTTCACTAGGTTAGCGTACCATGGACTGGATGCAGTGACCTTCAGGAGAGTATCATCTCTCAGATAATCGTTGATCGGAAGATCCGATCCTTGGATTTGCATCTGGGAGAGATGATCAGCCACACAATTATCTACTCCTTTCTTGTCCCTGATTTCAAGATCGAACTCTTGAAGGAGTAGAATCCAACGGATGAGTTGTGGCTTAGCGTCCTTCTTGGTGAGTAGGTACTTAAGCACAGCGTGATCTGTGTACACTATCACTTTAGCACCAACCAATTAGGATCTGAACTTGTCCTTGGCAAAGACCATGGACAAAAGTTCCTTCTCCGTTGTGTCATAGTTGAGCTGGGGGCCGGTCAATGTCTTACTAGCATAAGATATGGTGTAGTGTTGCTTATCTTTGCACTGATCGATCACTGCTCTGACGGCGTAGTCACTAGCGTCACACATGATCGGGGGGTTGTATGATGGGTCCGGTAATGAGTGCCTTCTTGAGGGTACAAAAGGCTAGGAGGCAATCATCATCGAAGTTAAAAGGGGTATCCTTGGCAAGGAGATTTGTCAAGGGTCGGGCTATACGGGAGAAATCCTTGATGAATCTCCAGTAAAGCCAGCGTGGCCCAGAAAACTTCTCACCCCTTTGACATTCATCGGGGGTGGCAATTGCTCGATTACCTCTATCTTTGCCCGATCCACTTCTATCCCTCTTTCGGACAATCCCTTCTCTGACCATGAAATGGCATTTTTCCCAATTAAGGACCAAGTGCGTGTCTTGACATCTCTTGAGGACTTTATCCAAATTCTCGAGGCATTCGTCAAAACTCTTTTCATAGACCGAGAAATCATCCATGAAGACTTCCATGATGTTCTTGATTAAGTCAGAGAAGATTGCCATCATACACCGCTGAAAAGAAGCGGGTGCGTTGCAGAGACCAAAGGACATCCGCCGATAGGCGAATGTGCCGTACGGGCAGGTGAAGGTAGTCTTATTCTAGTCATCAGGATGGATAGGGATCTGATGATAACCAGAATAGCCATCGAGGTAACAGAAATAGGAATGCTTGGCCAACCGTTCAAGCATTTCATCAATGAAGGGCAGTGGGATGTAATCTTTCTGGGTAGCTTTGTTAAGCATCCGGTAATCGATACACATTCGCCAACCAGTAACGGTCCTCTAAGGTATGAGCTCATTTCTCTCATTCTGGACCACTGTCATGCCTCCCTTCTTTGGGACTACTTGAACTGGGCTAACCCATTCACTATCTTGCACGGGGTATATGATACCTGCGTGCAGTAACTTCAGAACCTCCTTCTTGACTACCTCCCTCATCGCATCGTTGAGCCATCGCTGATGTTCTCTCAACGGCTTATGGTCCGGTTCCATAGGGATGCGATGGGTACACATATTGGGGCTAATCCCCTTCAAGTCCTGCAAAGAGTACCCTATGACAGACCAGTACTTCTCCAAGACTGCAACGAGCCGCCGAGTCTCACTCTCTGTCAGCTTGTCGCTGATGATGACTGGCGTGGCTCTATTGTTGTGAAGAAAGGCGTACTTCAATCTAGGAGGTAGCAGCTTCAGCTCTGGGAGAGTAGGTTGTAGTGGCGCCTCTCCGTCTAGCTTAATCTGGCCGTCCGGTTCTAGCTCCTGGGTGAAATGAGTGGCAACGTCATCGAGGGAGGGTTGAGTTATCCCTTCCTGGATGGTGCACACAGCCTCTTCGAGTGGGTCTTGCTCCGGCCTAGCTTCCGCAATGGTGTTGCAGGAACGCACTAAGCTGACCGGGATGATTTCTCTGCCAACCTTAACCTTGAGTGTGGCTCTGTCTCTATTGGGGTTGACGATAGGCTCTATTGGCCTTCCGACTAAGAGGAACTCTACACCTTCAGGGATATCGAAGATGTGGAAGTCTAGGTAGACCTTGTTGGTTTCCATCATAAAGGGAACAACTCGGAGAATACCTTGACACTCCACGATCTGGCCGTCGATCCATTTCAGGTGCTTACAAGACATGGTCAAGGGCTGCTCGGGTGAGATGTGGTCTGCCAGAGCTCTGGACATTATGTTCACCCCAACCCTTGGGTCGTAAAAGGTCTCTTGTGGCCGGCTGGCATCCCCAATAGTGCAGAAGAGAAGTCTGGGATTACGGTAGCTCTGGATGATGCTACCGCAGGATTCTGCTTCTTGTGTCCATTCCTGGCTCATAATCACAGAAAGACCCTCGATCTGCGAGGTGGCTTCAGGAATGAATGCCTCAGATTGTGAGCAAAAGCACTAATGTTCCTTCGGCATGTTTGAAACATGGCCGTGTTCAATGTACTCCTCTTCTGAGAAGAGGTCAGGTACGAACATATGCAATTCTTCAAGGAGTGGCTCATGATCTGAGGACTTGGGTGGTTCGGTGATTTCCTCTATGTGTGGTGGAGGTGGAGAGGAAACAACGGAAAGGATGTGGAGTGGCTGCCTTTCAGTGGGCGGAACTTCTGGCTTGGGAGGATCGTCAAAGACATCGGTGTACGGAGTAAGTTAAGGACCTTCTCTAGGATGGTCCTAACTTTAGCCGCTGTCTTATACATGACTGATCTGTGGTAGAACCAGTTTGAATTATACCAGTTTGAGTGCTCTAAACACCTAAACACACCTTAACTGATATAATCACTGGTCTGTGGGTAAAATCCCGATGAAACCACTAGATATTGGATCGTAATGCAAGTATACATCCCGCACAAAGGCGAGTCAGAGATACAACAATTCCACAATATTTTACATTACATAGATAAGGAGCCTAATTACATCAAAGTTTCGTAGCTAGCAAGCCCAAGCTTTAGCTTTTATAGTTTTATTCCGAAAGAAACTAGAGAAGTTTCATAGAAACAAACTATAAGAAAAGAGTTCTGCAGTAGAAAGTAAAACACGACTATGTACAAACGTCATAGGGGTGATGTCATGGTAAGCCCAAACATGACATCATTCAGCTGAGTTATTGCTGGTCAAAGATGGTTCCCATTCCATAGACCAGCCAAAAGGCAAAACACTAGGCCAAGTCAAACTAGTGTTTGAGTCCTCCAAAGTTATTCCTGAAAACAAGGTCACAAGCAAGACTAAGTATACTAATACTCAGCAAGACTGATCCTTCTAAGGGTATATATATCTCTTTAACTAGACATGCAAGGCTTATAAAGGTTCTGGGTTTTCTTTTGCTGAAAAGCAACAAAGAGTAGATCCATACTTTCAAGTTTTAGCTTTCAAATTCTAGTTTTATTAACCATTCTAGATTTGCACCTATCTATACAAACATGGTATATAAATTATTTGCATCCAACAAATTGAGTATCATCATTGTTCCACTTCTTACTATATGGAGCAAAGGGATTAAGCAGTCTCATTCATCGTGAGAGGCGGACGATTCTGAATTGAAATTCAACCTTGCAAGGATAAACCTTGCACACACGCTTGAAGCACCGTCGAGTCACTCCAAAGTAACCTTTGGCTTCTCATTCCGGTTCATGGATCAGTGCCACTCTCCCCGACTATAGGGCACTCTATCTCGTCCCATAGGGTACTCTATCTCGTCCCATAGGGCACTCAACTCGTCCCTCATAGTCGTAGTGAAGCACTATGAGTTCTAATATCTCTTATCATGTTATTCATCTTATTCCTAAGAGAGAGTGGGAGGTATGTCCACTTGCCGGGCCGAGAAGTTACTAGGCTTGCCGCGTACCATATTTACGGTATGTGGCTAGTACTTTCAAACGCTTAACCACCGCTACCACACACTGCGGCCTTAGCAAATTCATGTACACAGACGGACTTCAAATGATTAGGTTGACCAAATCCGTCTATGGTCCTTATAGTGATTGCATAAAGTAAACAATCAACTCCTATAAATCTCGCGAGAGACAGGAAATCCCTCGACTTTTACTGGTCCTATTAGCAAAGCATCTAGTCGAACTCTATTTCTAGTGTTCAATCAATAGGTACCTAAGATTATGCATCTAGGTTTTCATTCAACTCCAATAACTTAAATGCACAAGTAAATGGTAATTAGTTGCATAAAATAATAGGATTATGCACCGGGGCTTCCCTGTATTGAAGTCTAGAGAGTCAGTGGTCTTTGGTTCTTCCGAATCAGAGTTCGGGGCTTCAGTTAATTCAACGTTGGCCTGAGCTTATGAGAAAACCATGTCTGGTTCCTGGATAATTTCGTATGTTCCGTCGGCTAACGATGTTTCTGATGGTGTGCAAGGATGGGCGCGGGATGGCCGGGAAGAGCCTCGTCGGCGACGGGCAGAGCACACCGGTGGAGGTCGTCGGCGTTCCGGTGCCACAAGGCGAGGAAAGGAAAGGGGAAGTGGCTGGAGAGCTTCGTGGACTCGAGATGAAGCTCACTAGGGGTTTATGGAGGTGGGATTCGGTCTGGGGCGACGGGTCCATGGCGGCGGGGCTCGTCGGAGTAGATGGAGGAGGTGCGGCAATGGTTGGCCGGCGATGTAGGCCGGTCCCTGCTATTTATAGGCCGAGGATGGGTAGATAAGCAAGCTGGGGAGTTGATCAGCTCGTCTGGTGCCTGTGGACGAGATCCGGCGGCGACATTGGTGATCCCAGGGGCGGGCGGCGATGTGACGGATGGGGAAATCCTCGGGGCGACGTGGCGCGGACTCAAAGCTCCAGCAGAGGTGGTGCTGGTGGTGGTGGAGGTGCATGTACGACGCGTGGTGGTGGCGAGGCGGTGCGGGAAGGCGAGTCCGCGGCGGTTAAGCTCGCCAAAGCAGCAAACAGAGGCGGCGGCGGCGGACTGCCTCGGGGATAGAGAAAGGGGCGCCCACAAGTAGGGGAAAAGGAACAGGGAGGGCCGAGGAGGCTTGTCGGCGCACCTGTGGGCGGCCTGGGGTAGCCGTCGGGCCGGGAAACCGGCGGCAAGGGCGGCGGCGGCGCCCTCTGTTTTAGCCCGAGGAGGAAGACAAACAGTGGGTGGACTAATTTGCAATTACAGAAAAGTCCAAGGGCTTAAATGAAAACTAAAATTTTCCACTGTTCTAGAGTTCAAATGAAAAAGTGCCCAACATGAAAGTTGTTCAATTTTTCAAGATCTACAACTTTCATGTTATGCAAATTTTTACTAGATCAAAGGTTTTGAAGATATTTTTATAAGTTCAAATGAACACTATTCCATTAAGGAAAAAAAATACTTTTTAATAGCAAAATTACTATATTTTTGGGCTAAAATGCAACAGTGCTATCAAAATAAATAATACTAGCACATTTGCAATTAGGCCCATAATACAGTTGAAAATACTTCTCAAGACAAAACTTTTGCACAAAGGGACTTATAATTTTTCATAATTACCAAAATATCCCTACTTTGCACAAAATAGTTTTTAACTATCGAACATTAATAAACACCAAATCCACACATTAAACTCTAATCAGCAGCTAGACACCTGAGGTGTCACATGATCCCTCGGAAGCGAGGTTTAAGAAACACTCGCTTTTCGGATTGAGGCTGTAGATGAAGTGTTGCATCAACATCTCCTCAGCAATCTTGTGAGGGGGACCTAAGGTCGCGAGATGCGTAAATCGCACCTACGCTGCCCCAAGTGATTCATTGTCGCCTTGCTCAAAAGTGAGCAGTTGGATGCGATGCGGGATCACTTTGGGGACAGGGAAAAAGAACAGACAAAACTCGTCCTTCCGCTGAATCCAATCTCCTCCAACTCTCACTGCAGTCCGGTAGTACCAGGTTTTCGCTCTTTCCGTCAGAGAGAATGGGAATAGCTTCCATCGCAGTGTGTTCTAGTTTATCCCGGGTATGATAAGGAGAGAACAATTCTCCTCGAATTCTTGCAAGTGAGTGTAGGGGCATTCGTCTCTTCTACCAGAGAAGGTTGATGCATGAACCATGGCTACGAGACTGGGACTGATCTCATAACCATCAGATAGAATGGGACGGCAGGATGGAGGCGGTTCCATATACTCGCGGTATGGAACTGCCGGATAACTAGGAGAAAACTCCATGTGGAAAGATGGATGGATAAGTGTACAGCTAAAAAGCTCTAGTACTAGTGTTGCTACCGTTCCCCGGCAACGGCGCCAGAGAGCTTGTTGGCACTCCTTAGCCTAATGAATTACTCCGCAAGCACACAGAGACCGATTGTAGCTTTCACCAGGTGAGTAAGCCTGGGATATCGAATCCAAGGAATGGTAAGCGTTGACTAGTGGTCTGGAGTGTTTCAGCCGGACCCGCTAAGGAGCAGAGGTACGAGGGTAGAGGACTTATCTCCAGATAGAATCCTAATTACTAAGATAACTCGAGAAGTTACTGACTTGATCTATTTCGGCGGCCTAAGCGAAGGGCTCAGAAAGGGATGAGAAGGGTACAACATACTTTTGGCAATCCTACTGCTATGAAAACACCCGAACATGGTCGACTACTAGGGACGGACAAGGCTGTCACCACTTGCCTCCTACCACTGCAGTACCGTGGGGTGGAACACAACCCGAGGTAACTACTAAGCCTAAGCACCACGCCTAAACTATCGAGTCACTGACTTCCACCTCGCGCTAAGGCAAGAAGAAACCCCAAATGGATAGAACTTGCTATCCACGCAGACAAGGGATTTCACAGATCAAAAAGAGTAACTAAGCAAGTAACTTAAGTAAAAAGTAAACTAGAGAATTGATTATAAGAATCCCCCGAGGTGGGTACAAGACGGGGTATGGTCGAGAGAACTCGACTCTGCCCCTTTAGCCTGGCTTCCGCCAAAGCTCTCACCTCACACTCTCCCTATTCTACTAAGGATGAAACTGAAATTGTGAGGCACTCAAGCTCCCAAGGTGTGTGGTACAAGTGAGGTGAGGGGGTCCTATTTATAGCTACCAAGGTCGGTGAAACGGTTAACCGCTGCAAGCCAACGCTACCTCTTCCTTGGCTTCAACTCCACACGAAAGGGCATTGTCAGAGGCTGACAAGTGGGGCCGGGCGGCCTCCCCTAGGCCGGCCGGCCTGGGGGTGGTGCCACCTATCCACCGACTTCGCGTGGATGCCCTGATCTCATCAGGAGGTCGGTACTTCTGGCGGTTTGCTCAACCGTCACTTTCTTGGGCCGGGCAACCTCTTGGTCCTTCGTTGCTCCGACACACCTCTCTCTGACTATGGATTAATCCTGGATGGGGTGGATGTTGCATGCTTGACCATGGCCCAGGTTGGCTTCTCTTTTGGATATGGGTCCAGGCCTCCCGGGTCCAAGTTGTACATTTATGTATTTAACCCATTGAGATGGCTTGGATTCTTCCTCTATGTGACATTGGTAAAGTCTCATGCCAAGGTTTCACTGAAAGTATGCTGGTCGGCCGGATCCAGGCATTCCGGTCCAAACAGCGTCCATTTTGGGTCAAACTTGGATATGTTGTTCCTGAAGTCAAATAAACACCAAAACTTGTAGAACTCATTAGTGATAATGGTTATGGCATGGTTAGGGCCTATAATTCATGAAATCAGGCGGAGCTTTGGCGGCGAAAACCATCGTTATCGACTGCCAACACCGATCGACTACACCACTTCAACGAAGCACACGAGCACTCTTGAAAGGATCGATGGACCAAGAGGGGGGTGAATTGGGCCTTTTTAAAATTCTAAAACACAATAAAGCAACCTTAACCTATGCAAAGCTAGTAAGGCACCAATTCACCAACCGGATAACTAAGCTACCTACACAAGCTATGAGAGACAAAACGAGAAGTAAAGCCTAGCAAGGTAGAGCTAAGTTATGATCTCTAAGTCAAGCACATGAATAAATTGCATGAAAGAAAATGCTTGAATAAAGAGAGTGGACAAGAGACGACCGGATTTTTTCCCGTGGTATCGATGTGTTGGCACACACCCCTAGTCCACGTTGTGACACTCACAAAGAGTCTTGTCACTTCCCAAGTCACCGAGACGAGGGCGCTCACTAAGAGTCTCCGTTCACCATCCCGGCGTGGTGGAGATCAAGCCACGTAAAATCTTCTTCTCCGGGCTCCCACAATCCTTGGCAAGCTCCGCGAGAAACACCCCGATCACCAAGATCGCCTAGGTGATGCCAATCACCAAGAGTAACAAGCTAGGGCCTTCACTTGAGCAAGAACCGATCACCAAGAACGGATGCACACAAGCTTCTCTCTACTCAAGTCCTTAGCCTTGCTTCTTGAATGATTGAATGATCAATTTGATGGAAGATGAAGCTCAAGGTGGCTCTTGACTATTGTATAAGTGTATGGATGTTGCCTGGTGTCAAGAAGTGGAAAAATGACCCATTGGAGGGGTATATATAGGCAGCTCACACGAATAGAGCCGTTGGAGAAAAGCTGCCAGAAAACTGCGTAGCGCCGGTTAATCCGACGTACCTCCAATAGCCAGCGTCGGTTTAACCGATGAATGTAAACTGCCCCTTCTGAAAACTAGCCGTTACAACTTGGGCAGATTAACCGACATATCATCGGTTTAACCGGTGAGTGTAGTTGTCCACTGATCAACTGAAAAACCAAGTCTCTGGACAACTGCACCGACGTTAACTCAGACCAAATCGTCAGTTTAACTGGTGAGTGTAATTTTGAAATACCCTGGAAAAACCAACTCTCTGGACAACTGTACCGACGTTAATTTTGAACATCGTCGGTTAATCCGGTGTTAATACTATCCAGACACTGATCACAGCGTTTAACCGATGTATAGAAAATGGTCAGCGTCGGTTAAACCGGTGTATTGAACTTTTTCTGTTTTTGCCTTTTCTGATTTGAGTCTTGAATGAAAACCAAATATTCTTGAGATATGAGTTGAAAACCACTTATTTGAACTTCTAAGAACCTGAGTGACCATAGTGTGCATCCATTTTTGAAAGATCATGTCCATGCTCAAGTTACTTGGCCTTAACCCCTCTTAATAGTGCGAACTCTACAAAACTATAAAACCTATACTAATCTAAGTGTCCTTCTCAACCTTGTGACACTTAGTACTAGAAAGATCCTTAGTCTTGTTATAATCTTGAGTCGAATACGAGATCGCCTTTTTGAATAATGAAATTGAGGGGCCTCTTTTGACATATGACCAAATGAGCGATAATGATTTATTAAGCTGCACAAACTCATTAGTCACAATAAAGGTTGTCATTAATCACCGAAACATACCTTGAGGGCCTAGATGCTTACAATCTCCCCCTTTTTGGTGATTGATGACAACACAAACATAAATACCGAGAGAGCGAGAAAGATAAAACAGGATAAACACAAGGAAACTCGAAAAAAGACCAAAGAGCTCAACAGCTCAAACGAAATCCATAGATATGTCTCAAACCACAGCATACTCAAGCGACAAATGTACATATTCATGAACTAACACCAAATGAGATACAAAGCATCAAGGTCCTGAAAACTACGAGCTCTCTCTAACTCTACCCTCTCCCTGACTCCAACTCCCCCTGACTCTCTCCCCCTTTGGCGTCAAAGCACCAAAAAGCCGAGCTACTGATCCAGCTGTCGCGGCACGGCGAGGAAGCGGTCCGGGTCATCGTCGTCGTCGGACGGTGTACCCTCGGTAACAGACGGGAGCTGCTTGTTAGTACTGCCTACTGGATCTGAACTGACTGGGGGTGTAGCTGTCGTCGAGGCTCTTGTGCTGGCACTGCCTGGAAGAGGGTCCGTAGAAGTGGTAACCGGCTCAGCAGAAGATGTGTCAACATCTGAGGTAGTAAGTGCTGAAGCTGCCGGCTGTGTCGACTGCTGAAGTAAGGAACCCTCTCCTCCTCCCCCTGAAGGTAGTGTCTGTGGTACGACGGGGAGGGCGACTGACTGGACTGCTGAAGGAGACTCCTGGAAGAGTGAAGTCGCTGGCAGTGGTGAGGAGAGTGGACGACCGGCAGACCCAAGTAGTGCGGACATCGAGAACGTGGTCTCCAGTGTCGCTGAGGTAGCTGGAGCTGCAGTAGGGGCTGGAGCTGGAGTGACTGCAAGCTGAGGTGCTCCAACACCCTGAAGGCCTGGCTGTCCTGGCTGCTACGGGGCGAGTCTGGTGTGAGTGTATAGCTGAGTAATCATCCCGAACATCGCCATCATGCCCTGCTGCATCTGCTGGAACTGAGCGTCTGTCCTCTGTGAAACTCTGTCAATGAGCCCGACAAAGCACTCCTCCACTGCAGCACGCTCTCAGGCGGCCTCCCTCTGTATCGCTGCAAACTGAGCCTCATGGGCTCTCCTGGCCTCCTCCTGAGCGATCCGATCCTCTCTCTGTTGAGTAACAAGCTGCTGAAGAAGAGAGGTGAGCTCGGACGGCTGAGTCACCTGGGACTCTGTGACAGTGGCATGTGCTGGTGACTCTGGAGCTGGCTCTCTAGACCCCCCTGCTTCGTGGTCGTGACTAGCTGGGGCTGCTGCAGGAAAGTACTCGACGTCCTCGGAGGAGTCTGACTCAAGCTCAGACCAGTGTATCTCATCGTCTCCTCCGGGAAGCTGTGCCTCGGCAGCTAGTAGTGCCTCATCCTCCTGTGCCACTCGGGCCTGTGCCTCTGGGGACAACTGTGCCATGGCAGCTCTCTCGGCCTGTCTACCTCTCCTCCGGTCCTAGGGCACTGTCGGATGGTAAACTGGGAACCGGGGAGCCTCGTCGTGACGGTAGGGAGCGTTGATGGGTGACTCTGCTGGCACAATCATAGAACATATATAGCTGATCCAGTGTGCATATGGAAACTGTCGCACAACACCCATCTCGTCAGTGATCACATCCTCTATCTCAGCCAAAATAAAATCTACTATGTCAAACGGCTCGTGAGTGAGGATGTGTAGAAGCAGTAACTGCTGCAGACCAGTAAACCCCTCTGGGTAGCCACTCCTCGGTAACAGAGTCCTCCGGAGTGCCATGTGTACTGCGTACGCCTCTGGGGTCAGCAAGCTCGGAACTCTGGCGTAAGAAGCTGGGAACGGCTGGCGGAAGCATTGAGAGACCGCCTCGTGAGAAGGTGCAATCCCGCCAATCATGGCTCTGCGCGGTGGATCTGCATCTCCGTAAACCATCTCGTGCAAGGAGACGTCAACCAAGTTAACTCCGAGAATCCCTGCTATAGTCGCCCTAGACAGACCAAAGACCTGGCCTCCAAACACGAAGTGTACTGCTCTGCGCTCGGGAGCGATCCAGGCTGTGGCGTAGAACACTCTAACCCAGCCTCTATGTATCTGTTCTGCTCTATCTAGAGTAACCTGGGCAGGCCCCTGAAGTGAGCGAAGTGCTCTCTGATGTCTGCTCCCCCTGCGGCTGTCCTCAGTGACACCCAGTCAAGCACTCTGTGTGAGAAGATCCTGTGGCCCCGCCTCTGGTAGGTCTCGTAGAAACTGGCCTGAAGAAGCATCCAGAACCTACGGTCGACCATGCTGTCATGGGTCATGGGGAACCAGTCCTCCTCCTCAACACTCCACCTGAGCCTCTTGACCTTTGCCGCATTGGCCTTGGTCAAGTTCTGGAGCAGCACACCTGGCTCCAGACGCACAACAGTGTCCATACGGAACACTGCGCGCTCGGCCTCTAGGGCCTCGGCTCTACGAGCTGCTGCTGCTGCGGACCTGCGAGGCTCCTGTGGCTGGTGACCTCCTCGCGTCCTCGGTCCAGTGCGACGCTCGGCCGCCGAAGAAGACTCTCCTGCTGGGGACGTCTGCCGAGTGCGGCCAGAACGTCGTAGAGTCGGTGACTCCTGTGTGCCCTGCCCCTGTAACTGCTCAGACTGCTCTGCCTCTGAATCTGCATCTGACTCTGCAGCTGAAACTGACTGATCTGACTCTGCTGCTGCCTCGGTCGTGGCTCTGGTGACCCTGGTACCTCTGACTCGACCCATACCTCGGCCTCTGCCCCTGCCCCTGGCTGGCGGATCTCTGATCGCGAACGGGCGAGCATGGCCTGACGCCTGCTCCTCGGCAGCCTTGGCCACCATCTCGGCCCTCTCGGCCTCTCTCTCTCTGCGCGAGTCCGCTTGCGGACAGGCTTCTCCACAACTACCTCCTTCCCCTTCCTCTTTTCACGTCCCATCTCAAACAGGCAAAAGCTCGAACACCTGGTGAGCGAGGAGCGGCTGCGGCTGCGGTGTAACTGGCGAGGATGTGCGGCTGCGTGAGCGGCGCGCGGCGTGGGAGCGACGGCTCTGAGCTCGGCGGCAACACAGAGTGGCAAGCGGTGGCGCTGTGAGGTGCAGGTGGCGGCGTGGGCGTGGTGCGGCGGCGGCGGTGTGGAGGAGCGGATGGAGCGGCGGCGGAGTCGGGAAAAACGAGGGCAAAACAGGGAAGTGAAGCCAGCTGCGGTTGATCCGACGCTTAGGGTCTGAATGCCGGTTGAATGCGTCGGTGTAGTTTACCCGAGACTCCACCAGATCTGCATCTGAACGCCGGTTGAACCAATGCTCCGACAAATGAACTCGCCGGTTGAACGATTCAAACGCCGGTTGATTACTAGGTCAGATCTGAACTGGCGTTCACCGGTTGATCCGATGATTTGGCTTTTGTATACGCCGGTTGAACGCTTGAAACTTGACTGAGCTGAGACAAAACTTAGTAACGCCGGTTGAACCGATGAGTTAAATCCTCTTAAGCGTCTGTTTAACCGGTGAACCCAAAAACCATCACTCAGCTCACACTTCTATGCTAAGTCCAATAAACTTATAAAAAAACAAATAAACTCAAGTTAATGGACTTGCATAGGTGACTTTACCCCTCAAGATAAATAGGATAGCACACTAGCTTAAATAATTTTCTTTTCAAACACAAAGAAAACCGCGAAGCGAGACAAAGCGCCAAATGAAATGTATGAGCCTTGTCATAAGAATATTGAAGATAGAGAGCTTCAAACTCATTATGACATGACTCACTAGGCAATAACGCACCTAACACTTTGCTCTTTTCACTTTTCATGAATTAAGATCTTGTATTTGAAACAAGTCTCATTTTCATCAAGTGATCTCCTTTGTGACCCTTACGCATTCAATGATGGTGCAAGCTACAACCACATGCGAAAGAAAGAATAAACATGAAGTGCACATCTATATGACAAGGAATGCATAACAAGAATTTAAGATCTACTTGTCAAGTTTGAACCCACGGGAAGCTTCTTCATGATGAGCCTTTCTACAAGCCTAGAGGAAAACAAGTGGACCACCACCTCTAGCTAAACCCTTGCTCATCACTATCTTAACATGGTTAGACAAGTGTCCTATATGTATGCATTTTTCTATATGACATGGCAACTTACATGACGTTTGCCGCATCTAACACATTAAGCTCATTCCTTAGCCTTACAAAAGTGCTCTCGTCTAATGGTTTTGTGAAAATATCCGCCAATTGCTCCTCGGATCTCACACCTTGAAGAGATATGTCTCCTTTGGCTTCGTGATCACGCAAGAAGTGATGGCGAATATCAATGTGCTTTGTGCGAGAGTGTTGAACCGGATTCTTAGCAATTTTTACGGCACTTTCATTGTCACAAAGGAGTGGAATCCTATCTAGTTTCACACCAAAGTCCAAAAGGGTTTGCTTCATATATAGGATTTGGGCACAACATGCACCGGCCGCTATATATTCCGCTTCCGCGGTGGACAAAGCCACAGAATTTTGCTTCTTACTCGACCAAGAAACTAGAGAACGCCCAAGCAAGTGGCAACCCCCGGAGGTACTCTTGCGATCCACACGGCTTCCGGTAAAATCCGAATCCGAGTATCCCAAGAGATCAAAGCTAGCGCCTTTGGGGTACCACAAGCCTATGCTTGGGGTGTGCTTGAGATACCGAAGGATCCTATTCACAGCCGAGAGGTGTGATTCCTTTGGGTTAGCTTGAAAGCGGGCACACAAGCACACACTAAACATTATATCGGGCCTAGATGCGGTAAGGTAAAGCAAAGACCCTATCATAGAACGATAGAGGGATTGATCAACCAGTTTACCGTCCACATCCAAGTCAAGATGCCCATTGGTTGCCATGGGTGTCTTGATTGGCTTGCACTCATCCATTTTGAACTTCTTCAAGATATCTTTAGTATACTTTTCTTGATGGATGAATGTCCCTTCCTTCATTTGTTTGACTTGAAAACCAAGGAAGAAGGTCAATTTGCCAATCATGGACATCTCGAATTCCCTAGACATCATGGTAGCAAACTCATGGCTTAGTGAATCATTAGTTGAGCCAAAAATAATATCGTCAACATAAATTTGACAAATGAAAAGATCCCTGTTGACGTCTTTTATGAACAATGTGGTGTCCACCCTCCCGATCTTGAAGCCTTGCATGATTAGGAAGTCACGAAGCCTCTCATACCAAGCCCTTGGAGCTTGTTTGAGCCCATAGAGTGCCTTGTGCAACCTATAAACATGGTTAGGATTCCTCGGATCTTCAAACCCGGGAGGTTACTCAACATAAACAAGTTCGTTAATAACGCCATTTAAGAAAGCACTTTTCACATCCATTTGATATAACTTGATGTTATGATGTGAAGAGTAAGCAAGAAGGATGCGGATAGCTTCAAGTCTTGCGACCGGAGCAAAAGTTTCACCAAAATCCAAACCTTCAACTTGAGAAAACCCTTTTGCCACAAGTCTTGCTTTGTTGCGTATCACCACCCCATGTTCATCTTGCTTGTTTCGAAAGACCCACTTGGTGCCGATGATGTTCTTGTCTTTCGGAGGAGCTTCGAGGACCCAAACTTCATTGCGGGTAAAGTTGTTCAATTCTTCTTGCATGGCTATTACCCAATCCGAGTCCTCAAGTGCTTCCTCTATGCTAGTGGGTTCAAAGCAAGAGACAAACGAGTAATATTCACAAAATGAAGCATGCTTAGAGCGAGTTCTTACTCCCTTGGAAGGACTACCAATGATTTGACCAATTGGATGATCCTTGGAGATGCGACCATGCTTCACTAGCGGTACTTGCGTGGATGCTTGTTGGGGTGGATCATGGGTGACTTGTGCTTGTGGTGGAACACTTTGCTCTTCTTTTTCTTGGACTTGGGGTGTTGGCATTGGCATATTTTCTTGAGGTTGTGGATCATCTTTGTCTTGATCTTCATCCGCTTGGGGTGCCGTAGAGATGCTTGGTGTAGATGAGGAAGGTCCTCCCCCTTGATCATTGCCTTCATGCACCTCTTCCGGCTTGATATCCCCAATGGACATCTTCTTCAAAGCTTCTTCAATTTCCTCATCACCTACATTGTCATAGCCAACAACTTCCTCTTGGGAGCCATTAGATTCATCAAACTCCACATCACATGTTTCTTCAACTAACCCGGAGGTTTGATTGAATACTCTATATGCTTTGGAGTTTGATGCATAACCAAGAAAGAAACTTTCATCACATCTACTCTCAAACTTACCGAGTATTTTCTTCTTATAAATGAAGCATTTGCAACCAAAGACTCGAAAGTAGGATATATTTGGTTTCTTCCCGGTGATGAGCTCATATGGAGTTTTCTTGACAAGTCGGTGAGGATACACTCGGTTGGATGCATGACACGCCGTGTTGATTGCTTCCGCCCAAAACTTCTCGGACGTGCCATAATCATCCAACATTGCTCTTGCTAGGGTGATGAGTGTCTTGTTCTTTCTTTCCACAACTCCATTTTGTTGAGGCGTGTAGGTGGCGGAGAACTCATGCTTGATGCCCTCTTCATCGCACCATTCTTCAATCTTCATATTCTTGAATTCGGTGCCGTTGTCACTCCGGATCTTCACTATTGGGGAGTTGTACTCCCTTTGAGCTCTTCTTGCAAATGTCTTGAAGATTTCCGGAGTTTCACCCTTATCGCCTAGAAACATGACCCAAGTGTAACGTGAAAAATCATCAACGATTACTAGGCAATAGAGGTTACCACCAATGCTCTTGTATGTAGTTGGACCAAAGAGATCCACGTGTAGTAGCTCGAGCGGCTTGGAGGTAGATAACATCGTCTTGATGGGATGATGTGATGCAACTTGCTTCCCGGCTTGGCATGCTTTGCATAACTTGTTCTTGTCAAAAGTGACATCCTTCAAGCCGGTGATCATCCCTCTCTTATGGGCTTTCTTGAGGTTGCTCATGCCGATATGAGCAATTCTTCTATGCCAAAGCCACCCAAGAGACGACTTGGTGAAGAGGCATGTCATGGAGCTTGTTTGCTTTGAAGAGAAATCCACCAAATAAATGTTGCCATGCCTAAACCCCGTGAATACCAATGACTTGTCTTCTTCATGAGTTACTACAACACCATTCTTGTCAAAGGTACACGTTAGTCCAAGATCACATAATTGAGCAATAGAAATAAGATTAAAACTAAGAGATTCTACAAACAAGACATTTGAAATAGATAAAACTTTGGAGATTGCTATTCTACCCAAATCTAAAACTTTTCCCCTTGAGTTATCACCATAGGTGACATGTTCATGATCGCCGGGGTCTTCAAGAGAGGTGAACATGCTATCATTGCCAGTCATGTGTTGAGAGCAACCGCTATCAAGTACCCAATGTTTTCCACCGGGTTTGTAGTTCACCTACACACATGAGAATTCACTTTTGAGTTTTAGGAACCCAAGCAAGCTTTGGGCCTTGCACATGTGTGACAAGACTTTTGGGAACCCAAAGTTGCTTGGGGAGCTTCTTCTTTGACTCCTTAGTGAGTTTGCCAATGAATTTGGCCTTCACCTTGCCCTTCACTTTACTCAAGAGAAAATGGTTATTTTGAAACATTGATGAGTAATTCTTGGGTAAATTAGAAAGAGGACGTGATGGTAAAGTGCACTCCCTAGTGTGGTGCCCGGTGACTTGGCAATGTTGGCAATATGAACCAACTTCCTTGATGAAGCTAGTCTTGATCTCCTGAGAAGGAGTAGTAGCTATATTTGGCTCCGGAAATGAACCAAGACCTCTCTTGCCATAGTCACGGGCATTGTTGAAGAGAATCTCCTTGTGGATGTATTCTCCTCTTGAGAGCTTCTCCACACTACTTGCCACTTGATCCATTAATTCCTTTTCCCTAGAAGGTGCAAGCTCGGGCAAAGCATTAGTAGCATTTTCATTGATGAGTAGGTCATCACATGAAGTAGAAGCATTGACTTTTACCAAATTTTCATTGGTAGAGTTCTCAAGACTTGAGTCAATGACTTCATAGGAAAATTCAAGTTCTTGATACTTGTGAGCCAACTCCCTATGCTCTTGTTTAAGCTTTTTGTGGCTCTCTTCAACTTGCTTAGCAAGTACAAGTGACTCATTGTGCTTTTTGAGCAAGTCATTATACTTGCCAAGCAAATCGGAGTGGACAAGCTCTAACTTGGCACGAGTGCTCTCAAGAACCTTGACTTTGCCCTTTTCCCTCTTGATAACGGATGTATACTCATTAATGAGGTTAGCAAACTCATTAGGGTCAAGCTCATCATCACTATCATCTTCACTCTCACATACCTTAGAGTTACCTTTGGCCATGAGGCACATTGGAGGTGGAGGTAGCGATGGTTCTTCATTTGTGAGGGCGATGGTAACGATATCTTCTTCCTCATCGCTTGACTCTTCGCTTGATGAGACATCGGTCACCCATTCTTGTTTTTCTACCAAGAAGCTTCTCTTGGTGTTGCCCTTTTTCTTTGTGAAGAGCTTGGTCTTCTTGTCATGGCTCTTTTTCTTCCCAAGTTTCTTGTTTTTGTTCTTCCTTTCTTCTTCTTCATCATCGCTTGAATCATGGCGATGCTTGCTCTTGTTATCCTTGTCTCTTTTGTCCGGCTTGGGGCAATTTGGACGGATGTGACCTTTTTCTCCACAATTGTAGCAAATTTTGTTCTTGACATCCATTGGCCGGAACATTCTTCTTTTAGAGTCAAAGTTGAAGCCCTTCTTATTGATCTTGTCATTTAAGCGTGTGAACTTTCTCATCATGAGAACAAGTTCTCCATCATCTTTAACATCCGATGAGCTTTCATGATGATCATCTTTTTCATTGCTTGAGCTTGATTCTTGCTTGATCATCTTGAGCTTGCGGGATTTGTTTGCCTTGGTTTTTAGAGCAATTGATTTGCTTGAAGTTGGCTCTTCGAACATACCAAGGATACCCATTTCATGAGCGCGAATTTCGCCCACAAGTTCTCCCACTTCCATTGAGTCATGATTCTCCTTTTGAAGCATTGCATTGATGATGTTGTACTTGGGCTTCGGGAGGAGCATGAGAATCTTGCGATTGATGGAGCCACTGTCAATTTTGGATATTTCAAGTGCATTAATGTCCTTGACAATGACATTCAAGCGAGAATACATATCATTGCAATTTTCATGAGCTAGCATTTTAAAGGAATCATACTTAGCTCTAAACAAGTGATATTTTTGCTCACGAACTTTAGTGGAGCCTTCATGAATTTCAATGAGCTCCTTCCAAATATCACTTGCTAAGTCCATGCCATTAACTCTAGCAAAGACTTCCTCACTAATGGCTTCGAAAATTGCATTTCTAGCCTTGGCATTCCATTTTAATTGTTCCGAGGTGGGAGTTCCGGTGAACCCGGTCTTTGTTGCCAACCACACTTCGGGGGCAATCGCATCAAGGTATGCGGCCATGCGAACTTTCCAATAAGCAAAGTTCTTGCCCTCGAAGTGAGGAGACGAACCACCCATCTTGGCCATAGCTCTAGGCGGTGAAGCCTAAAGATCCAAATGAGCAACGAGACTCTGATACCAATTGAAAGGATCGATGGACCAAGAGGGGGGTGAATTGGGCCTTTTTCAAATTCTAAAACACAATAAAGCAACCTTAACCTATGCAAAGCTAGTAAGGCACCAATTCACCAACCGGATAACTAAGCTACCTACACAAGCTATGAGAGACAAAACGAGAAGTAAAGCTTAGCAAGGTAGAGCTAAGTTATGATCTCTAAGTCAAGCACATGAATAAATTGCATGAAAGAAAATGCTTGAATAAAGAGAGTGGACAAGAGACGACCGGATTTTTTCCCGTGGTATCGATGTGTTGGCACACACCCCTAGTCCACGTTGTGACACTCACAAAGAGTCTTGTCACTTCCCAAGTCACCGAGATGAGGGCGCTCACTAAGAGTCTCCGTTCACCATTCCGGCGTGATGGAGATCAAGCCACGTACAATCTTCTTCTCCGGGCTCCCACAATCCTTGGCAAGCTCCGCGAGAAACACCCCGATCACCAAGATCGCCTAGGTGATGCCAATCACCAAGAGTAACAAGCTAGGGCCTTCACTTGAGCAAGAACCGATCACCAAGAACGAATGCACACAAGCTTCTCTCTACTCAAGTCCTTAGCCTTGCTTCTTGAATGATTGAATGATCAATTTGATGGAAGATGAAGCTCAAGGTGGCTCTTGACTATTGTATAAGTGTATGGATGTTGCCTGGTGTCAAGAAGTGGCAAAATGACCCATTGGAGGGGTATATATAGGCAGCTCACACGAATAGAGCCGTTGGAGAAAAGCTGCCAGAAAACTGCGTAGCGCCGGTTAATCCGACGTACCTCCAATAGCCAGCGTCGGTTTAACCGATGAATGTAAACTGCCCCTTCTGAAAACTAGCCGTTACAACTTGGGCAGATTAACCGACTTATCATCGGTTTAACCGGTGAGTGTAGTTGTCCACTGATCAACTGAAAAACCAAGTCTCTGGACAACTGCACCGACGTTAACTCAAACCAAATCGTCGGTTTAACCGGTGAGTGTAATTTTGAAATACCCTGGAAAAACCAACTCTCTGGACAACTGTACCGACGTTAATTTTGAACATCATCGGTTAATCCGGTGTTAATACTGTCCAGACACTTATCACAGCGTTTAACCAACGTATAGAAAATGGTCAGCGTCGGTTAAACCGGTGTATTGAACTTTTTCTGTTTTTGCCTTTTCTGATTTGAGTCTTGAATGAAAACCAAATATTCTTGAGATATGAGTTGAAAACCACTTATTTGAACTTCTAAGAACCTGAGTGACCATAGTGTGCATCCATTTTTGAAAGATCATGTCCATGCTCAAGTTACTTGGCCTTAACCCCTCTTAATAGTGCGACCTCTACAAAACTATAAAACCTATACTAATCTAAGTGTCCTTCTCAACCTTGTGACACTTAGTACTAGAAAGATCCTTAGTCTTGTTATAATCTTGAGTCGAATACGAGATCGCCTTTTTGAATAATGAAATTGAGGGGCCTCTTTTGACATATGACCAAATGAGCGATAATGATTTATTAAGCTGCACAAACTTATTAGTCACAATAAAGGTTGTCATTAATCACCGAAACATACCTTGAGGGCCTAGATGCTTACAACTCTCTCACTGCTGGGAAAGAGGCAGGCGGAAGTCCAGGCGGTTCTCGCCGGTAACTGCCCTAACCAGACGAGAGCCACGCACACACTCTCTTCCCAACAATCTTAGAGACTTGGGGCACTCGTCCCTCTCTCGACCTTTTGTAACCCTTTACTACAAACCAGTGCAAGATACACGAGCACCATGAACTGGACATTGGGTATTATGCTTCCGGGCCCGAATCAGTATAGATCCTTGTATCTTCCTGCATTACCATCTGCCACTATACGCGCATCCACGAGAATCACTAGCCGGTGCTACAAAAACACCGACGAAAGACGGGCAGGAAAAATAACCACCTCGGTTAGTGCGCATTAACCGAGGCGGTTACGACAAACGCCTCATAAAATATATTAACCAAGACGGGCATTGTAATACAACCGCTTCAGTAAATTTGGCCCAGCCCGCTAGCCCAAAAAGCCCAGTTACGAGCACACACACATATATACAAGACTTAGGGTTCTTCACACTCATTCCTCTCCTTCCTCTCCCTCTCCCCCAGCCCGACGGCCAGCGTGCCACCCATCCCTCTCCTCCACCAGCTCCACCCATCCCTCTCCTCCACCAGCGCCGCCCCTCCCTCTCGTCCACCAGCGCCGCCCCTCTCTCTCTCTGTCTCTCTCTCTCTCTCCCACCAGTGCACAGTTGATCTGGCGGCTGCGGCGGGATGTGGCGGCGGGCTCCCACCCTCGCGGATCTGGCAGCGGCCGCGGTAGCGGACGATAGGACGTGGAGACGAGATCCTTCCCTTCTGGATCTAGCTGCAGGATGTAGTGGTATGCTGCCTCCCTCGCCGGATCTAGTGGCCGGCATGCTCCTACGGCGGCGGGCTCCCACCCTCCCGGATCTGGTGGCACCACTACTAAAACTGATTAACAGCGACCTTTATTTTGGAGATCTAAGGCTGCTGCGGCGGCGAGCAGCGGATGCCGTCCCCTTCTTCCCCACAGGCGGCGGATCTGGCAACAACAGTGGATCCCTTCCCCTTCTTCTCCACGGATAGCAGATCTGGCAGCAGGCGTGGGCAAGGCGGCGGGGCCGCATCTGTCGACCTAGAGCGGTGGGTGGGCAGCGGGACGCAGTATGCGGCACGGCGGCTACGGAATGCGGCGACGGGCAGCCAGCGGCAGTCGATGGGCTTAACGGGCCCGTGGATGGACATGCCAGGCTTGTCCACAGGCTTTCTATTTTTTTGTTTTTTATTCCATTTACCGAGGCGGGTGGGGAAACCAGCTCGGTTTAGGCCATTGTTAACCGTGACCTTCGCTCTGAGGTGGATACAAAAACCGCCTTGGTTAATGCTTTTTGCCGGCTTTCATAAAAATTTCTGTACTAGTGAATAAATGTATAATACGAAAAAAGGTTGAACATGATCCATGTCATCCAACAATTTAATATGCAAAAGTGGACAAATATTGAGCACTATGAGTATTTTAATCTCTAGAGTTAACTCATAGAGAAATAATACGGATTCAAGATGTGCACACCTGAAATAGTTTCTATAAATGCAAATAAAAATATTTAGACTTGTAGTGAATTTTACAAACTTACGGAAAAAGCAAATTGATAAATTCAAGTGTAGGAAGTAAGAAAAGAATGAAAACTCTAGTAGAAATGAAATATAATATAAAGATAGATAAAGAACGAATGGATACAAATAATGCAATGAGAAAGATATTAATGAAAGGAAAAAATCATTAGATACGGAATGTTGGGAAAACCAAATGAAATAGAATATCAAGACAAGAAGAGAATGGGAAAAGAAGAAAGACTCAATTACTTATTTCTTTATAGCTCTTTTACAATGATTGTAAAGTACCAATAGGTACTTTCAGGTACTTTTACCTTGAACATTTTTCTAACCGTTGATCTATGAAAAGTATTTATAAAAATTAAATTAAATTAGTATTTGGTCCTACTTTTTGGTACTTTGTCCCATATTTTGGAAGTACCAGGTACTTTATCCTATGTATTTTCTACCTTCACCACTATAGGATTTTATCAGATGGACGGCTCCTATTTTTTTCAATCATTGTAAAATTTCTCATTTCTTTATAGCACTCATAATTTTAGTCCATATAAAAGAAAATTAATACCTCCTATATATATGAAGAATCATGAATTCACAAATACTGATAAATGATACAAATATTATGTACTTACAATATATAAAATAACTAAAAAGAAGCATAAAAAGTTACATGAAACAAGGAACTCGTCTTAAGCTAAGAAGGAATATTGAGAAGAGATTTAGAAACAGAATAAGGAAAATAGGAAGGGAAACAAAACAAAACAGAAGAAAAAAAATCGGAAAACAAAAGAAATAAGCATGGCTACATACCGCCGCCTGCAGTATTATATTGTCGCAAGCATGCATGCATTGAAAAGAAAAAAGGAAAAGAAAAAGCATCATGCATGCAGAAACAAACTATGATGCTGGACGACGCAACATTTGCCTGCTCCTAGGTACATTAGAAACTCAGAACAAACTCCCTCGCTCATATATCTTCATGCGCTATATATGGGGTTGGAACTTGTAGCCCAACAAGCGATACTTGGTCATTTCCACACTCAGTCCGCGTGCCTCAACTCCCCATTCAAAGTTGCTGCCATCACAAATTCACATTCACCCTTACTGACCATGGTTCCCCATCCTGCCCCGTATTGTCATTTTCATTGAGAAACAAATTTGCATTAAACTTATGGAAAGTATATCGAGGAGATCAAGGGGAAGATATCTGATTCCTGAAATCAAAACCATTCTATCAACCTTTCCAGTGTTGTTAAAGATACATAACAAGCATATCCATACTCTATAATATATGCAGATTGTTATAAACTTGTAATCTACTAGGGTTGTGCCCATGCTATGCTACGGATCGGACGTCAAAGATTTTAGCGGTGGTACATTGTGAACGGTAGCAATATGGTATTGTCATCCTAGTTACATGCTATTTTGAGGCTAATTGAGATTCAGAAATCAGAAAGCCTCAACTTTCTTTATGTAAACATAAATTTATTTTTTTACCACCCGCTTAGGTCCCTTCACTCCCTTCACGTGCATGAGCCCCACAGAACATTATCTCCCCCATCTTCTCCATTCTCCTTCACCCACCATCACAGCCTCTCTCTCTACGCCCCCCCCCCCCCCCCCCCCCCCACCCCCCCATGCAGTGGCGCAGCCTGGCGGCGGTGCCGCGGGCGTGTGGCCTCACTGGGTTGGCTGATCGCCTCCCCGCGTTGCCTCCCCCCCCCCCCCCCCCCAACCTCCCATCCTCTACACGTTGAGCTTGCAGCTTCATGGTGCCAATCACGATCCGCTCCCATGGCTGGGTGTCGTTCGGCCCATCCGCGGCGACACGGTGTAGGCGTGAAGGCAGACGCAGGCACGATGGATTTGGGTCGGCGATGAGGCGTAGGGTCGCGGCCACTACATCGCGGGTGAGGCTACGTATCAGAGCTGCATGATATTGGCGCACCTCATGCGGCTTTGGCTCATCAGCGTCAGGTCCTCCATGTCTCTCTCTAATTTCCCCTAATTGGGTTTGGATCGGAATGGGTGTCGGCATTCCTCAATGATGACAAAATGCTTCACAAACTTCCTGCAGTAGCTAGCAAGACCCAGGAACCCCCTTGACTAACTAGACAAGGACACAGTTTTAAGATGGGTATCTACTTATTGCAACCAGGAAGGACCAGAGCAAAATGCATAGACGCAGACCTTGAACCACATTTGGGAGTCAATTTGATACATATCAAAATAGTCACCACAACAACTAGCCGACTACGTCACAACTTGTTAGGATTATCACCCTTGAATGAAGGAAAATGCAGTTTATGAAGGCGACCAGTGCCAACAGCTCTACCAGCAGAGACAAGACCATCCCGACTAGGATTAACATCACATAACATCATATGGGAATAGATATGCGAGCGCTTGAGTTTGGAAGGGGCATAGAACGTACCCTTGAGGCCTTGAGTCCTTGACCAGGAAATACGAATGGGTGTACACATGCCCAAACACATTCTCCTGGTGAGAAGTTTCATTGCGGTGCCCGTGAGGGTCGTCGACCTTGTTGCCTGCAGAAGGAAATGCCATGGATGACTGGGGCTTGGGGATGATGTTGGCCGATGACGCGGAAATGGAATCGAGCACCACTTGATTGACCATCTTCCTGAGGGAGTTCACCTCCACTCGCCGATCCTCCATGGAGGAATACACCTTGGGCTTCCAGGACTCAAACATCTGAGCCGCATCCTCCATCGTGTGAAAGTGATCGTCCAGGTTGGTCTCCACGTTGTCGATCCGCTGGGTTAGCGAGGTCTGAAAGTCCTCCACCGACGAGCAGAGACCAATGATCTCATCGAGAATCATCTTCGAATTTGGATCCATGGTGCCTAGCTGCTTACGGAAGTGGGTGAAAGGCTCATGATCTATTTGGCGGGGATCCACATCGGTGTCTCTGATACCACTATGTTAGCAGCAGGTAGCGGGGATATATAGAATTAGATGAGAAGGGAATTCCGGGCACGAGCACAGAGGGATTGAGGAAGAACAGAGATCTGCTTACATATGGCAATTTAGTTCACAAATAGTTCATGAATGAATCCTTTTCTCTTCCTTACGGGTTACACAGGTGACTGACACAGCAGTAGGACTAGCGTACACGCTAATTGCTCCAATCTGAGCCAGAGATGTGCGGGTTCACTTTCATGGTCCGAGTGATGATTAGAAATCCTATAAATTTTGTTGACTCATCATATCCACGGTTGGTAAAATAGAAATTTGATTGTGTCTCAAGAATTTTTTGCCAATTTGTTTGGTCACCAAGAAAGTTTCTAAATGGCACGACCTATGTTTTGTTATCCGACTCCAATCCAAAAGAACAGCTAATGTGTCACCTAGGGACCAGGGTGACCCAATAAAAATGAGCAACGGGAAAACTTTCGACTGATTTTATTTTGCCACTAGAATAAAACTGGTGATGTCATGTGTCTACTTCCTATTGGTGAAAACTGCTAAAATCCTAAAGTTTAATAGCCGAATACCCTGTAGACACTAAAAACAAAAGAAGTGATATCAATTACTAGGCTGTGGAATGTTCGGAGCCCGAAATAAGACTAAGATCCACTCTATAGGTTGAGTTTGGATTGATGTTGAGAGGATCCACTCTAGTAGGGCTGGGGGACCAAACTCCCAGCGCTCACTCCGCGCAGGTACAGTAGTCTTTCCACGAGCTACAGTGACCAGCAATCTGGTCCGGTCCATTAGGTGGCCCAACTGGCCCACGAGGGGATGTTACAGTTTGGTTACTGTATCTGTTCATTTTAGTGTTCTTAGTGTATCGCTGTTGCTCTCTCCATATTTGACCTGGAGCAGCATACCCATTGTCGGGAATTTTGTATTTCTTATATATAGCCAGTATTATCCTTTTGCAGGGATTGGACACTTTCTGAAACTTAATTCAGCAATTTCAAAAGAATATTTTCAACATTCAAAATGGTTATCTCGGATCTAGCCCAGTCTGCTTGCTGGGAGAGCAGCGATGGTCCATTTTGGCGTAATTTATGGGCCTGATATTCTGGGCCTGCTTAGTGGTTTACAAACTGTGACTAGTACCAGCCCATCAATGGTTTTGGTGGAAGAAAGGCCACGTGACCATTGTTTCACCAACTCTATCACAGTATGTTTTTTTAGTACAGACACATATACTCATATACATGTACGCATACTCACTCCTATAAATACACATGCAACCCTATCTTTATGAGCATCTTCGAAAGATAGAACTGGCATATCCTCGAGATTGACGAAGCACGCACTCACCTATATGAATACACACGCAACTCTACCTATATTAGACACATATACTCACATACATGTACGCATACTCACTCCTATAAATACACATGCAACCCTATCTTTATGAGTATCTTCGAAAGATAGAACTGGCATATCCTCGAGATTAACGAAGCACGCACTCACCCATATGAATACACACGCAACTCTACCTATATTAGCACCTCTGAAAGACTGAATATCTTTATGAGCACCTCTGAGAGACTGAACTGGCATATTATCGAGATTGACGAAGTCAATATAGACGTCTCGGTGTCGATGAGGACATCACCTCCCATTGAAATAATAGACCTAATTAAACCCTGAAATAAATTCAATAAAATGTAAGCACCTATACCGAGTCTAGGACTCAAACACAGTGGGCAGGTTCCACTACAAATGATCTTACCAGCTGAGTTACGCTGAGATCGCTCTTTCTTCCAATATATATACTTTCAACTGCATATTTGCATCTCATCAAAACGTATCTTAAACAAACATATTGAAGTTGCTTTTTTGTGTAGTTTTTTTTTTAAATTTGACGGTTATTAAACATTTTGCGTTACTACTCCGTCAATGCCGCACTCAGTTCTAAATTTTCAAATGGTATCACGCTCAAGAGAGCTGAATGACTGGGATTTGTTGTGCAGACAACGAAATAACTTGTCATTATTTATTGCTTGAAATTGTTTAAAATTAAATTTTCTGAAACTTTAGTTCATTTTTCAGTAAATTATATAGGTTATAACCTTACTTGAAATAATAGGTAATGTGGTGCTAAAGCTGCGCTCAAAATAGGGCTACCAGTTTTAGTTGGCAAATCATGTAGTTAGGAGGCAGTTGATGATTTTGCATCCTTTTTAGAATCTTCATGGGTCCGTCTTCGATTTTGTGGGTGCTTCACTCTAATAATGATACATGGATATCATTGGTGCTTGAAGTTGTGAGGGGCAAACAGATAGGTTCCACCATGAAAAGATGGTATCTCTTGGCATCAAAATCATCTTGTAGATAACTTTTGGATCACCACAACTTTCAGTGATGTTACATTGTATATGAATCACATGGCTCATGAATAGCCAACAGTGTGACATTTTGACTAATCTTGAAGACATGAGTTCAACTTCAACTAATGTCTGATGGGTTGTTTATGTGAATTTCACGTTTCCATGTTGACAACTTCACATTTGAAATTTTGAATCAATATAATTTTTTTCAAACTTAATGATTTTTATGGTTATTTGTCACTATATGCAATCATTTATATTAGTCCACGCTGTGATTGCTTGATATGTTTAAGAAATTGAAAAGATGTTTCCTTTGTTTATTACCACATGATATACAGGTCTGTGATCGAAATATGATATCCCTGCAAAAAATAAGAAAAAGTGGTACGACATACTCCAACCTGAATAATACAGGTGTCAAGGTATACATGATGAATGAGGCTGCAAATCATCAAAAAAAATTTATTCTGAAGCATCCATCACACTTGGCTTCAGCATTAGCTTTGCTTTCATTGCACAGGTTAGGTATGATTAGTTGTTGCCCTCATCAACCGCAAATTTGTTATTTAACATATCTTGATTTATAGAAAGCTTTGCAACGAAGTACCAGAGATATGGCACAGCAGTATTTATTTTCATCAGATCTCTTATCCACGGATCAAAGATCGACTATCAATCTCTGTATCTATTACACGAACATGAAGGATGGAAAAAATGTGTTTCTTTGTTGCCTTCCCACTTTTTAAGATTGCGTAAAGTGAGCATCTAGCACTTTTGGAGAACTTTATGAGTTTTGTGGTTGTAGATGTATGGTTAGACGTGTTGATTAAAAAACTTAGAATATCCATCCAATCCACCTACAAAGAAACGAATGGAGGTTGAACTACCCTAATATAAGTGTTGCTTAATTTGTAAACAGATTGGGACTTTTTTCTTTCTCTCTTTTTTCAGAAAGCACACAGGTAGGGACTTGTATGAACACATCAATATGATTAGAACTTGATACATAGGGTACTGTTTTTTCTGATCTAGAGGTAATCAGGATTAGAATAGCAAAACTCGAGCAAGCACCTTGCTGTCTAAAGCTTGTCTTTTTCAACGGAACCGATAATAAAGGCCTAAAGCTATACATATTGATAAGTACAAAAGTGAATTGGCCCACATATCTTTAAAGAAGTTGGGTCACTTTTGTTGATAGAGAAACGACTTAGCTAGCCCTTCACTTCGTTTATTTATTTGTTGTGCATGATGGATACCTATGGCCAACTCATGCACTTGAATCTTTGCATGATCCGTTGGAGTTGTGGTGCTCAAATGAACACACTACTCCTTTGGAAAACTGCAACGAAGGAGATGCATGCTCTCCCTCTGTTTCCCCTTGTGTTCTCAGACTGTCTCTGTCTGTCTCTCTGTCACCAGCAGCCAAAAGAAAAACCTTGTGCTCCGGAAGACTTCTAAACCCAGCTACATGCATGCAAGCATGCTCGGCGAACTTGCACTACTTGTCCAATTCTTGCTTAGTCATGCTATGATGTAGCACGGGGACCCCAAGAACAGGAGCCTCTTGGTAGTGTTAGGCATCTAGGGATATGGATAACGTCGTGCTGATGATCCTGAATACCACGGCCGCCGCGACGGGTCAATGTTTCAGTCAGCTATGGACCACCACCCAAGTTGCTGAACCTAGCTAATAATCCGCTGCCGATCCACCGATCACGTTAGCTGCCATGGATTAAAACTTAAAAGGCTCACAGCTTCTTAATATAATAGCGGCGGATCGGATGAAGCAGGGAGGCAAAGGCATGGACGCGTTGATTAAAAAGGTTCACGAGCGAGCTGAGCGAGCTTCACTCGGCGAGCACGTGAACAACGGGACGGAGACGAGAGAGGGATGGTGGCTGGTGGGTCGCATTGCAGCTAGTTGCCTTGCCAACTTGCTTGGATGATGCCTGATGGAGGCTGGAGAGGAAGGGGCGTGGTGGCCGCCTGGCCCCGGCGGCTATCTAGTGTTGGGCCGGCCCTGGCCTGCCAATTCGGCTTCACTCTTATTATCAGAAACAAACAACAACCCGGCTTCACCCGAGCTATTTGCCTGCTGCAGCCTTTGCTCACTGTCACTACACTCCACGTCTCTCTGTATGTACTTCCCAGCAGCGCGACATAAGTAACAAATTGATTCCCCTCAACCCGCTCTCTAATATGCTGCAGCTTGCTGATGATGACCTTTCAGATGGCTGCTCGCATGGCATGCATAGTTACAGCTGGGGTAAATCATCAACTGTGTAACAATTCTGGTGTCGTTTTCCAGATCTACATGTAAGGTTCATAGAAAAAAAAAACACTTTTTTTTTCTCACCGTTAGTACTGGAGATCGAGGATAACATCAAACGGTACAATGAGCATATCTAGCTAAAGTCTGCAGCACCTTTTAAGTACAGCGAAATTATAGCTAATTCTTTGTTTAGTTGCAAAGTTCAAAATTCCAAAAAAAATTTCCGGCACCACAATGGAGACTTTAAATATAGACGAAATAAAAAACGCATTGCACAGTTTGCCTGTAAATCGCGAGACGAATCTAATGAACCTAATTAGACCGTAATTAGACTCCAAATTAATACAGTAATGCTACATTAAACAAGCTCTAATGACAGATTAATTAGACTCATTAGATTCGTCTCGCGATTTACAGACGAGTTCTGTAATTTATTTTGTGATTAGTCTATGTTTAATACTTCAAATATAGAAATATATCCTTTTAAAAATTTTACAGGAGGCAACTAAATAAGGCCTAAGGTTAATAATGTATCTGCCGGTCAATACAAGGTCGTCGCATGCGTACAGACAAGACTACATACGGACCACCAGATGTAATAAATAGAAAAAAAGGCTCTGGAGCGCATCTGTGACCAGCAGCTACCACTCTGAATTAATTGGACAGACGACCAAACTGCGAAGAAGTGAAGTATAGCTACATACGCAACGATTCGGTCATGCATTGAGTGTTGACCAGGTCAACGAGGAGTCAACGCTGACATCCCATGGACTGCGAGCACGTCTTCTCTAGTCAACGTGCTCGCTCGTTGCTCTTCATCCTACTGCAACCAACCAGGTTGTTTATATCGAACATACTCCATTTCCCTACAGGCCTGTTTAATTACATCGACATATTTGCATTTTCATTAGTAACGTACAAACCAAAAGTTTGTACCGGGATTGCTGCATGCTGCCTTGCTGGTATGAAAGAAATCGGATCCTCGTAGCCTAAGAGGGGGAGGGGGTGAATTAGGCAAACTAAAAATTTTAACCTCAAGCTCCAACTAATTTACACAAAACGTAAATTAGATCATGATATCTAGATGTGCAACTACGATTCATCTAGTGTGAAAACCCTCATCCCAAAAGAGTTATACAGCATATAGCCAATCATATCAAGAAACTATTCTAGAAAAGTAGAGGCACATGTTGACGCCTTTCTGGGCCAACACACGATCGCGCTAGATCGCGTAGTACGCAGCGATGCACCTTGCAGCGCTGCAGCACCAACCGGTCAAACCGGTATGGTGGACCAGTCAGACCGGTCTCGCCGGGTAGCATGACGAAGATCCAACGAACACCCGCCCGGAAGGGACCCCGTCAGGGCAGGCACACCTTGGGTTGCCCTAGGCTCGGCAGGCCAGCTAGGGCGCCCCTCACGTCATAGAGACGAGAGACGAACAACACATAGAGTTGAAAAAGATTAGGGCAAAGAAGAGGTAAAAAAGATAAAAGTATTTGATAGATTCGATTGGATCCCCTCAATCGATCGTGACCATTTATATTTATAGGGTGGGGTGGACTTATCCCGGAAGAAATCCTTTTACAGATCTAAATCTACAAAGAGTCATAATTCTACTCATATTCCAAGTAGACCGGTCCGATCGGTCAGACCCACCGGTCGAACCGATCGGTGTTGCCAGACTGGCTACATGGTCCAAACCAGTTAGACCGCTCGCAGGCACCGGTCAGACCGGTCTGTTCGACCTGTGCCAATTTTGGTCGTCAACATATGCCCCCTCTATTTTTTGGTGATGCTAACATGCCAAAAAACAAGCCTCTGGATCAAAATTGTCTAAGAACAATGATAAACATGCATCGGCCATATTTTGTTCTAAGAGCGATAAATTCTATCGGCCGTATCTTGCACTTCTTCAAGCTGATGACGAAACAACTTGCTTAGGCCTCCATACCTGCTTTATGGTCGCCGACCTTGCTAGTACAACCTCCGCTTGCTGTTTCATGGACTCCTTCTTGCGCATTCGTTGCAGCCTCCTCTTTTGGGTGTGAGATAAGCCTGAGGGACACCACCTCGGCTGTGTATACTTATAATCTTGTTTGCTATTATTCTCACATTGTTTAGCACATGCACCGATCTTGGCCAAATTACCATTTGCAATAATCGGTCATTGTGATGAACCATACTTTGAATATGAAATAGGATATTGTGTACCATATAGTTGCATGTGCATCATGTTATAATCCAAAGGCGTATAATAACAAGGATTCGGCCAAAATCATGGAGCAATCGGTCCTGAGTATGGCATAGCAGCACAGTTACCTTGAGATGGACGAGGATCCAATTGCTCGTAAGATCTTGATGATGCCTTCTCATCTTTAGTTTCGTTTGGCCGTCTCCTTTGCTTCTAGGTGGCTCCCATCTTCTCATATTTGGCTAGGAGCTCCTTGAAGCTTGGCCTTATCCAATTCTTGGCCTAGAATTCCCAGATTCATTGGACGCACCGATCAAACCAGTCTTGGCGCCGGTCAGACCGGTCGGGACACTGGTCAGACCGGTTCTATCAGAACCAGTCGCTTTGAGATCATCTTGCCCCCCAGCTGTAGCAGAACCACCCAAATTAAACCGGTTTAAGTGCGTTAACTATCCTCTTAATGGTTAATCAAGTTACTATGCACTTAAAACGGTGTAATCTGGACGTCTGTCAGGTTAAGGATCGAAAAACACTGGAAGTCTCGCACGAGGACGAGCACAGATGATTACAAGCAGACAAAAGTTCTCAAAGTTAATTTACAAGCATAACTTACAAACAAGTTTACGTAAAATATCAGAGTTCAAAATTCAGAGGAAATTAAAGAGAAGTTTAGTTTAGAAAACAACGATAACTACGCTAACGTGAGGACGTCACATCGAGCCCACCGATGTGAACCCTGGTTAGCTCCAACCAGTAGCAGCTACCTGAAAATAGGGTAACAACAAACCCTGAGTATACTAATACTCAGCAAGGCTTACCCGACATGGGTATACTTAGCCCACTATCTAGACATGCAGGTCTTTTGGCTCTGGAGTTTATTTTTGCTGGAAAGCGACTAATAGTGGATCCTTACTTTCAATATTTTAGCTCAAGTTTAATGTACAAATATCAACTAGGTTTGCATAAACATTTAGAGCAAACATGGTGTATCACGTTATATTTTTCCCAAGAGTAACACAAACATATCTCATCACATTGCCATTCTCGTTCCACTTGTTTACTACGATGTGACAGAGAGATCAAGGCTCTCATAACCGCGAGTCACGGCGAATCAATCCGATTTAACCTTGTAAGGTGGAACTAACTCACATGACACATGCAAACCATGCCGGGCCACACGCGTCAACTATTCTCGTCATTACCATGACACCTAAACCACGCCTGCCAAAACCCGGATGAAGGGCCCCTCTCAGTGAACTCCCGGAGTACCCAGAGGTGACATACACTCCAACACCCACCATCATCCCACTCCCAGAGTAGCGGGTCGCAGTTCGAGCTATCGTTGTAAATCAGGTCAACAGCTTACCGTTTTCGACTACCTCCTACTTCCGGCATGTGGTTAGTACTGTTCAATCCTTTATCATTGTGCCAACAACGGTACGGTCCTCAATCGACACAGGCGGAGGTCCACTTTCCATACATTCCATATCCATAATCCAATTCCTCACTGCCCGGTCTCCATTCTTCTTTTCTCACAGATTCATTCTCAAACCACTTTGCCATAAGTAACAAGGACCTCTAGCTCGCGAGTGACAGGAATCACTCGACTTCTACCGAGTCCTAATTAAGCATGGCAATACTAACGACCTGCACACTAGTAGAGTAACTGAGGAAATCTAGGGATCATGCATCTACGGTTCCAATCAACTCCTAGAAACATAAATGCACAAAATTATATAATAAACATTGAATACTGAAATTAACGGTTATGCTCCGGGGCTTGCCTGAGAGTAACACTAAGCTAGTGTTAGTATTAACAAGGCATTGGGCCCTTCCGACTTTGAGTCGGGTCTTCGGTTGCTCCAGCGGGTCCTTTTCTCTTCAGGATGCGTCCACCCAACACCGTCTTGTGGTTCGGTTCCATCAGCACGTGCTCCATGTCCACACGTTGTACATCTAGCGTACCTAAATGAGATGCACCAAGGCAGAGGTTTGAATGTATGGAAGTGTAGTAGATGATACCGCAAAAAGGACAAGTAGGGCAGGTACAAAGCCACGCTTGGATGGGCACGAACATGATGCAATGTAATGCGATACGATTAGGAATAAAGATATGACTGGGCAATCATTTATCGAGCAAGTACCGCATACACACTCAAAAGTCAAACTAGGTTGGTGCTACAACACTAGAGTTCATTCAAGTATTTTAGCCTGAAGTGTTTCCTACTAAAATGCATTACTAGCTTGCTTAGAAAAGGCTAAGCAAGGATATAAAGCAACAAAGAACAGTTTATTTAACCAGCAAGGCATAAAAGTAAACTAAATAAAAGCAACCCATGAACTAGTTCTCAAGAGGTTAACATAACTTATACAGGACTAACTGAAATTGTTGGAATTAACAAGCAATCATGATTTTCTAGCATTTATTGATAACAGGAGATAATTAAATTAACCCCAACATGACATACAAGTTAACTTAAATCAAATCATTGCAAGCACTCACCAAATATGGATTAGCCAAACCTGTCTAGCTAACAAGAGTTAATATACTTCACCCAGAAATGACATAACTTGATGGATTGAAACATGTAGAAAGGAATTGCTTAGCAATGCTTTTGTAAAATGAAGCTATAGCTGGAAACTAAACAAATACAAACACTTAACTTGCAGCCATGTTTCAGTAACAAAAAAAATTAACTGGCATGATAAGATATTGGTAAGGAGTGTAACAAAAATTTATTAACATTTATCGGTGACCGAAAATATTTATTTCAGCCCTAGGATGGAAATCCAACAATAATAGATCCAAAAACATGCACCTAGGCTATGCACCTGAAACTTTTCCAGTGAAATACACATACAAAGAGTAGGCTACCACAAAATTGTCAGGATTTTTAGACAAACAGAACAATAGATACAAAATAAACTAGATTAAACACAACCCAAAATTTTAGCAGGGGCAAAATTGACATTTCACATGCATGAGTATTTTTCCTATGTAGATCTTGATTTAAGAAACCTAACAAAATTTAGTTTGTATTTTTCTAATTTTTCTATGATTTACTATGATTTTCCAAAGTTCACTGTTTTAGAAACTAAAAAGGAATTGAACTTTTGCAGTTAGACCCCTGTAAAGATTTGGGGGTTCGCAGAAATGCCCCTGGCCGAATTGAAACAGGGGAGGGGGTCGGGCGGCGCTGGCCGGCCGATTCCAGCGGCATGGCTCGCCGGCGGCGAGGGCTAGGTTAGGGGAAAGATGGAGGAGGTCGAGAGCTACCTCGGGGCGGTCTTGGCGCGGGTTGGGACGGCCGGAGGCGGCAGCTCTACGAGCTCCGGCGGCCGGCTGTGGTGGCGCACGGCGGCGGGGGTACTCCGGCGAGGTTTGGAGGGGGCAGCCGGGCCGGGGAGGTCCACTAAGAGGTGGGGAAGCTCATGGGCGGGTCATCTTGGGCGGAGAGAGGGCGGAAGTGGGGGCTCCACGGCGACCAGGGGCGGCGGCCATGGCGGGCAGCGGCGAGGCGAAATGGTGCGGCGGCGAGGCAAGATGGCGGTGGGGCGAGACGGCACGAGGGCCAATCGGAGCTGGGCGCGCGTGACCCGCGGAGCACGGGGCGGAGCAGGGGCGGGGCGCGCATGACCGGCGACAGCGGCGCGGCGCGCAGACGTGCGGCGAGCACACGGCGCGAGCGGCGTTCGCGCGCGAGCATGGGAGGCCGGCAGGGTCTGGGCGACGGCGGCAAGCGCGCAGGTGAGATAGTGAGGAGGTGAGCTCGAGACGGCTCGAGAACGGCAACGCGGCAGCAGGGGATGGGCGGGGACGCTCGGCGTGTGGCGCGGCGGCCCTCCTCAGCGTGCGCGCGGCGGATCCGCGTGGCGAGGCCGAGGCCGGTTTGAGGAGAAATCGGGGGCGGGGAAGGCGGTTTGGCCGGAGGCACGACGCGTGGCGGCGCCAGCGTGACAGCCTCGATGCCGAGGCGGCGACGGCGCACGGATGCCGAACGGCGTGAGGGAGAATAGAGTGAGGAGAGAGAGATGGTGGTGAGGGCATTTTCGTAATTAACTCAAAGTTCCAAAATTTCATTTTGTAAACTCAATTTTTCTCCTATTTTATGGTCTCAATTTAAAAACTTGTGAATACCAAACTTGCTTAAAATTTCGAGATCTACAACTTTCGTTTCATTCACTTTTTCATTTTAAGCCTACTTTAAAAATAAATTTTAAACTCTTGCAAATTCAAAATATGGCCCTTTTCAAAATTCAATTTCTTCTTAAGTTTTTTGCGTGGCAACTTGAAAAACCACCAACATGAAAGTTGTTCACCGTTTAAAACTCTACAACTTTGTTTTTAGGCAAAAGTTCATTTGAGCAAGAATTTAAAAGTTATTTTCAAAGCATTTTTCATTGGATTTGAAAATAGTCATCGTTTCATGTGTTAGCAACTAGCAAAAAAAAAGTAATTAAATGATTTTATGCATGCAAGGTTAGTGTTAATGACGATATCAAATACACGATTAACCATAACTATAGGTGATTAACACCTGGCGTGTTACACCAGCCAAACTTGATTTTTGTTCAACTATATTATTTGAAACATATTCAACATCTGGGGAAATTTGTTCAATAGAACTAGCCGATATTTCTTCGATGGTCGGCTTTTCTATCCTTTGTATCAAATCTGAATTTTTACTTAGCCTCCCATCATTTTTGACATGATAGACTTGTTTAGTCACCTTATGTGCCTTTTTCTGCATAGACTGATTTCTATGATTAAAACGGTCATTGCTGGTAGGTGGTGACTTTTTAATTACCGATTCCTTATATGTAATAAAATCTGAACAAAAATATCCAGGAGGTACTAGATATAATTTCTGATGCCACCGGAACCTTTGCCTTTATTCTGATGCCCCCAGAGCATTGAGGTACTAGATATAATTTCTGTGCTCTTGCTGGAGGATTTCGGGTTGACAAATTCGGCTTGAAACGGCCGAATTGTATCTTGATTAGCAACATCACAAGTTGGCAAATCTTTGCAAGGATTATGAGTCGACTTCTCAACAACCGACTTTTCAGGAACAGGAATTGGATATGCACTCTTCTTTTTATGAATCAGCAAATCCACAAAACTAAGCAAATCAGTTATGAACTTAGCCGTGGACTTACGGTGCTTTGGTAGATCGAACATCCTCAACTCGTCAATGACAAACATCTTCATCATGATGACGCCTTGCTCCGTTACCCGATAACAATGAGTATGCAAATGTATGTCGATGTCCTTGCGTAGATCTTCAGGCAATCCTTCAAGTGTCATCATATTGCTGGAGTTTGATAGATCGACCGTGATGGCCAGATTCTCGTTCCCCAGCGGAGTCGCCAATTTGTGTTGACGCCTTTCTGGGCTAACACACGGTCGCGCTAGATTGCGTAGTACGCAGCGACGCTCCTTGCAGCGCCGCAGCACCAACCGGTTAGACCGGTATGGTGGACCGGTCAGACCGGTCTTGCCGGGGTAGCCCGACGAGGATCCAACAAACGCCCGCCCGGGAGAGACCCTGTCGGGGCAGGCGCACCTTGGGTTGCCCTAGGCTCGATAGGCCAGCTAGGGCGCCCCTCATGCTATAGAGACGAGAGACGAACAACACATAGGGTTGGAAAAGATTAGTGCAAAGAAGAGGTAAAAAAGATAAAAGTATTTGATATATTTGATTGGATCCCCTCAATCGGCAAATAGGGTGGGGTGGACTTATCCCGCAAGCAATCTTTTTACAGATCTAAATCTACAAAGAGTCCTAATTCTACTCAGATTCCAAATAGACCGGTCGGTGTTGCCAGACCGGGTACACGGTCCATACCGGTCAGACCGCTCGCAAGCACCGATCAGACTGGTCTGTTCGACCTGTGCCAATTTTGGTCGTCAACAGCACACAAGTTGCAATATGAAATGCGGAAGCTTAAAGGAAGGACGAGAGAAAGCAAACTCTTTGACACGAGGATTTATCTCGTGGTTCGGTTAGCCACAAAGGCACACCTACATCCACGTTGTTGAAGCACTCACAAAGAGTATTGCTTCTCGGCCACCAAGTCTCTTCCGTGAACACAATCACGGACACCTTGGCCCCGGGTTCCACTAAGGAGCTTCACCAAGAAGGGTGGGGGTCACCACGTCCCCCGCACAAAGATGTCGTCGCCGCTCCACACCAAGCCGGAGGGTCGAGGACATTGCCGGCGAGCCACCAAGACTCCAAGGATGGCCGGCACACCGAGTTCAAGCTTGAGCATCTCTCAAGCAAGCACACAACCTTGCTATCACACTCAAACTTGAGCTATCCTAGCACTCTCACTTACAAAGATGTGCTAAACCTAAGGATTTTGATCACTAATCACTTGGGTTGGCTTGGAGTTGTTCTTGAATATGTGTGGAACTTCTCTGAACTCCAGCAACTTCAAAATGACCGGGGGAACCCATATATATAGCTCTCCAAGTTGAACTAGCCGTTTAGAGCCGTTAATCCCTTTTCTGCGTATGGCGTCGGATAATCCGATGGTGCTCTGACCAAGGGCGTCGGATCATCCGACCCCAGTGTGATCTCCATTGTAGCCGTTAAGTTTCAAACCAATTGCTGACGTCGTTTATCCGATCAATTAGTCCAACGTGTTTTGCTCAAGCCGTCGGATCATCCGATGCTAAAGGCTGATTTGAATATCAAAGCAACGGGCATGATCCTTACTCCTGATCATTAGTTCGACACTCAGTAAATACCATGTCGGATCATCCGACCCTGAAGGCAATTTTCTAGCCTTGTAAACGGTCTCTCTGGAGAATGATCCGAGGAATACTCCGACATTTCTTTTCCTCGGCGTCGGACTATCCGATCCCATAGGTAAATTTCCAAGCCATGAAACAAGTTCTCCGAAGAGTGATCCGAACCTTTGTCCGACGCAACATTTATGCCGTCGGATAATCTGGCTGCTTTGCTCTGATAGTCCAATCCTAGGGGCGTGGATAATCCGGTGACACTTGTTTTTCCTTGTTCCACTTGTCCAACTCATCGCAGCGGTCATTTGAACACTTCAAATATATTTTATCTCTACTTTTTCACAGCGACTTGATATCTCTGCGGTGGTTTGGATGTCTCGTCGATGAATTGGACATCTCGACAATGAATAGGACGTCTCGACGGTGCATTGGACGTCTCGACGGTGGTTTGGATGTCTCGGATATGATTTGAACTCCGTCCAAGGGACCTAAGAAATCATACAAACATGATCTTGCAAACTCGTTAGTCCCATTGATTGCATTGTCATTCGATCACCAAAATCACTCGAAATGGCCTAAATGGGGCCATGTTCGTTACTTGATATATATGCAAGAAGTATATTCCTTACATGTGCCAACCTACGGATCATATATGGCTATATGAGTACATGCAAAATCATCAGATCGATTCCGTAGTTGAGAAGCATCCATCACCATTCCACATCACCTGTGCCTTCATCGCACAGGAAGCCGGCCTGTGATTGGCTGCCCATGCAATCACCACCAAATAAGATTGATGTGATCGACATCACAAAGATTTCAACTTTATGATTGCGAGCTATCAGGTCTAGCTAGGTTCCCAAAACTTGTAAGATGCTTTCTGGTCTTGCAGGGTCAAGCATGCAGAAGGAAAATTACCATACAAGCACCTGCAGCATAACCAAAATAAAGATAAAAGTAAAGAAGCGAGATAAAGCAACAATTTTCCTTAGAAACGACTTACCTTAGAAAAGTTCTAAGTTAAGGCTAATATTATTGCATTTTTATAAGCACAAAGGATGATATGCATCCCATGATTTTCCTCCCTATTGGACAAACAACTCACTCAAGAATTTTCAGCCGACCCCTCACCCCCAAATGTGTTGTTGCCAAGACAATGAACTAGCAAATATATTTCGACCGCCATAGGAAAAGATTGGAAATTCGCAATTAGGATCCTGCACGCAGCTTTTGGGCTCTGCCAGTGGGATCGGTTCGTCGGCCGAACACGTTGTTCTTGCCAACTGCCTACTGGCTTAGGCTTGCCTCGCCGGCCGGACTCTATACGTGTCCGCGATTGTTTACTTCCAGGCGCCGGCCGGACTCTATCACCATTTTAACGCTTTGATCATGCAACCACCAGTGCTTTTTTTTTTCTGTTTTTTCCATTTCCCTATCCGTGCACTCTCTCTCTATATATATGCGCAGGTATCTTTTGCGCAGGTATCTTTTGGTTTTATTTCAACGTTCTAGCACTCACTCACGACCCGAAACAACCGCATTGCTCAGCAGCGCTACAATCCTTCTACTAGCACTTAGAACAATGGCTGATTCCCACCTTCTCAACTCCGGCAGATGGCTCCAAAGGTTTCCAGCAGGTGAAGGGGTTTCCCTACGCTCCCACTACCCGAGGAGCAAGAAGAGTTAAGCACATCTTAATTAAACAAGTGAAGCAATAAAAAGAAAATAGCTCTAAGACCAAGGGAGAAGGGTAGCAATCAGCCTTATAACAAAAGTAAATCTTAGTGCAAGTGGTCAGATTTTACTTTACTCTCAACCCACGAAGCAAGTTTAAGATTCACTTCATGGAACCTCGACTCTGATACCCGTTGTGAGAACCGCCCAATTTACACTCGGTTTAGCTGAAAATTATTAATTAATCCATTAAGATGAGAGTTAACACGTGTCCATCTCTCGACACGCCACGTGTTAATCCACATCTTAGAGGCACTTAATCAACACAATTCACCTAAAACGATCGCAAATCCGGTAGTCCCGGTACGTATTTGCCACATGTCCAGAATTAAGCACACGTACCGTTATATAAGCATGTACATTACCGATGATCCACAAAGAGCAATTTTACACACTTAATATTATAAGTTCGATATAGGTGGGTTCAAACTAACTTTCATTACAAATCTTGGGCTCACGAAAACCATATTAAACATAAACCTAAATTTTATTGCATTTACATACTCTCACGGAGTTCCATTACGATAAAAACATACTAAGATAATGATGTCTTGCTCAAGGACACCATCCCAGTCCCAACGACCTACTCCTCCCCTGCACCTGGGTCGGCGGGGTAGAAGTGGCCGAACACCACTTCTGGCTAATCTACAACGAGATTTAAAAAGCAACTTGAGTACAAAAGGTACTCGCAAGTCTTACGCGATTAAATAATCAAGGATCACGCAAAGTCTCAAATAAAAGCTTTAAGGTTAAGTAATTATTGCATAAACATGAGCTCTCTATATTATCACCTAGCAAGATTAATTAGTGTTGCCCAAACCCCGAAAGTTTTAATTGATTAAGAGTATAAAATACAACATACAAATGATCATAGATATAACATGAATCCAAAGCCAACAATACCGAAACTCTCTACGAAGAATTTGACGAACCAAGAGCTTGCTCAGATCCGAGAGCGCGGCAATTCGAATTGATTTAAAACCTTGTAAGGGTGTACTACTTTACCCACACGACGTGAGGACCATGCGGCTCACCCAACCGATCACGTCGGGCAAGGGGGTACTCATGTCAACCGTTCCCCACAAGGCTCGACCATTGAACTTCACACCTAGCTTACGTGGATAGTTATTTAGGTCCACTGGGACACCCCTAAGCCTCTCTACATAGCCTCTTGGCCACGTATCTAGGACTGAGTATCAATGGTCAAGTCAAGAAGGTAATTGGCTCATCTGTACTATTATATCGGATATGTGGTAGCACAGAAGGTTGCTCAAGGCCGATGGCATCCACATACGGTCCTTAATCAATCCAAGCGGATCTATGCCCATGTGACTTCTTTCTTTAGGTCCTACCATTCCGCTCGAATCTCGATACTATCTCTCAAACATTACCCTAGCTAACCAGTGCGATCAAGGATTATCGGTAAGTGTGATACTCCAGCTATTCTTTCTAGCAAGCAAGATGAGTATTCTAAGCAGAGCTAAGCACATAGTCAAATTAAGTTATTAACTGACTAACATGTGGCAAGGACATGGTTAAACAATTCAAGGATGGATAGTGCATCAAAGTAGGTACAAGAATGCAATACATACATAATATATATACCCCAACATTACTCAAGTGAGATAACAAAACTAATCAAATTAGATAGGTGCAGGAAATCATGCTTAGCTTCTTGCCTTGGTTAACTTTGGGCCCGACCACAAACTGGACTCCGGGTTCAGACTCAACGGGCTCGGTGGGCTCCACGGGTTGACATCCGACGGTTCAGTCAGTATAATGCATGAATGTGATGCAAGAATTAAGAAGCGAACTTACACAGCAAGCATAAATCATAGAATAAATTGAGCATGCAAAGGACATTACCAAGAGCTTATGAAACTTGGATTTTCAGTAAAAGTATTTTTCTATAATTACTTAAGAAAATCACAAGTTTCAGCTATCTTATATAAGATAAATTAGAAAAGGCATCTAAAATTTATTTAAAAACATTTAATAAAATTACCATAGATACCAGTAATGAATACAAAGCTAACAAAACTGGTTTCATCATTTTATCATTTTTCTGCAAAGAGATACGTAATAAACACACTAAAACCTTAACAAACAGTAGATAAACATTAAAACAAGTTGTACTACTGGAAATAGCATTTATCAAGGAACCTAACAAACTTTGGTTTGTCATTTGTAGAGCAGGATACAAATTACTAAGCATTTAACTCACTTTTGCAACATTAAATTGTAGATAATTCTACATAAGGATAACATGCAAAACGATATTTTTCCTGGGTAGATCTAAGCAAGAGGAGTCTAACTAAACAACAAGTTTCACAATTTTCCGAGATATACACAAAAGTTCTACGCATTTTACAAGATCACAGCTCAACACAAAACATCTCAAAACACTAGGTGCATCCAGATCTCGCCAACACAGAGGCCGACGCGCGGACCCCATGGGTCGGTGGCCCACCCAGGCCGGGTCAAGGCAAGGTTGGGGCCTTGACCGTGGCGTGGGCGTGGCCACGGCGCGCGCGTGCGCGCGTCGCGCGCAGGGACGGTGGGCAGCGGCGGGCACAAGGCGGCGCGGCAAGACGGGGCCGGAGAGGGGCAGGGGGCGCACGCACGACGTGTCCCAGGGGTGGCGAAGCTCACTGGCAAGGCACAGCACAGGGAGCAGCGGCGGGCCGAGGTGCTCGCCGGCTGCCTTGCACGGCGAGGCCCAAGGCCGGGTGAGCGCCCAAATCGAGGGAAGGAAGGAGAAGGTGGTGGTGCGGTGAATCGAGAAACGGCTCACCAGGAAGGGCGAATCGCGGCGGCCGGGGGAGCTCCTGGCGGCGGCGGCAATGGAGGTGGGGAGAAGAGCTAGGGTTTGGGCAAAGGGGCCGGCCGGGCATGGTAGCTAAAGGGTAGGGGGAGCAGGTGGTGGGTGTGGATAAGGATGCACGCGGCATGGTGCACGAGGATGGCTGGCGCGTGGCACGAGGTTGGCCGGCGGCAGTGGCGACGTGTGGCGCGTCGAGATTCGACACGCACGCCGAAACAGAGGAGCGGCGGACCGTCCGGGCCTAAATTTGAGGTCGTGTCAAAACTAAACCGGCAGGTTGGGCACGGCCGGCGTGTTATGATCATGGACATCAACCAAAACAGCTGATTATGATAATATCCTGGATTTGGTATAACAGTCGATGCTGATGCCTGAAGGGAATCATTTCTATAACATTGAACACCTGCGCGTTGTCAAAATCGCAAGGACTACCTGGTTTGTAACTACTCCTACCTACCAATTATGAGATCAGCCAGTGATACTCGCGACCATGATTATTCCCTGAACATCATAGTGACGAATCTACTGACGGCATCATGTTCATCATATAATTCTGATGCAGCTATAGCCACCACACGAACCTCCAATGGACATAACCTAACTTCTAATTTTGTACGATTGTTTGTAATTCCAAATCTAGGCGAAGTTGCGCGGATTGACTATTATTGAGAGAAAATAACGGCTACAAGAAGCTAATTGTACAAAAGAAGCGACCAACCTATCCATCATAGCTCATGTCATCATGTTGGACCGTAAAGCTAAAGCTGCTTCAACTTGTTTTTAGTAAATTGATGAGGTTATGCGCGTACCATCAGCCGCTAATCCTTGTATTAATCAACACTACACATGTTACCAAACTGTATGGTTTGTCAGTTGGCGGAAGAACGTTCTACAAGTGGTGCCTGTGAACAAAAGAGATGGAAACAGATCGGATTCATATAGAATCGAATTCGGATAGCACATTTTACAATATTTTAACTCGAATATGGAAACGGATTCGGAATCAGTTATTCTCTAATACAAATGCAAAACAGATATTGTAGATTCAGATTCAGCTCTGTTTCTTGTTTATTTTCTTTCTACGCAGCTATAACAAGAAATGTGATGGTGATTGAAAGTGATCGGGTGCACTAGCCTAAGAGGGGGAGGGGGTGAATTAGGCACTATTAAAATCTTAACATATGGCTCCAACTAGTTTGCACAAAACTTAAACTAATTCAAGCTATCTAGATGTGCAACTACGGTTCACCTTAGTGTGAAACCCTCATCCCAAAAGAGTTTTGCCACCTATAACCAATCCTAGTAAGATACTACACTAAGAAAGTAAAGGCACACAAGTTGCAATATGAAATGCGGAAGCTTGATGAGAGGGATGAGAGGAAGCGAACTCTCGACACGAGAATTTATCCCGTGGTTCGGATTGCCACAAAGGCGCCTCTACGTCCACGTTGTTGAAGCACTCACGAAGAGTATCGCTTCCCGGTAATCAAGTCTCTTCCGTGAACACAATCACGGTCACCTTGATCCCGATCTTCACTAAGGGAGATTGGCCACGAAGGAGGGGTCTCCGTCCCCCGCACAATGTCGTCGACGCCGCTCCACACCAAGCCAGAGGGTCGTTGACGTGCCGGCGAGCCACCAAGGCTCCAAGGATGCCGGCGCACCGAGATACACTTTTGGTTCACTCTAGAACCAGCCACAAGGATCTAAACCTTGCTTGTACACTCACTCAAGAGCTAACCTTGCACTAATACTCACAAAGCTTGTGCTAAGAACTAAGGATTTGATCTTTATGCTTTCGGATGGTTTGGAGGTGTTCTTGGATATGTATGAGATGTCTTGGGACTCCAGCAAGCTTCAAATGGCCGGGGTGAGGTGTATATATAGGCCACCAAGTCTTATTGCCGTTGCTCCAACGGTCAGCAGAAAACAGCATACCATCGGATAAACCGATGCCTCTGTATGGGGCGGCGTCGGTTCATCTGGTCACTCTCAGACCAGAAGTAACCGTTGAGCTTCTGACGTACTGTCTGCGACACCACCGGTTTAACCGATGACTGTGTGTCGGTTAAACCGGTCACTCACAGCACTCAACTAGCCGTTGGCCTCTTTCTCTCCTGCTGACGTCATTACACCGGTGCTATGCTCCGATGGACCACCGGTTCAACCGGTGCTGAAGACTTGGCTCCTGCGTGCTTAACATCGTCTCTGGAATATAGTACATCCAATGCACCGATGCCTAGCTTGACGCCGTCGGTTCAACCGGTGAATTGGCTATCTTAACTTGGTCTTCGCTTGATCTCCATTTAGTGCTTAGATTTGCACCGATGCCAGGGCGTCGGAACTTCCGACAACCATCGGATGCACCGATGCTACATGCATCGGTTCTTCCGGTGCTCCTGTTTTCTGCAGAATTCATCTAATTCAGCGTTTCTTGAGTTCTTTCTTCGTGTATTGCTTTGTATGGCCTTTTTACTTCATCTCTGGGATCTATAAATGTTCACTTAACAAAATTATTAGTCCCATTGATTGCGTTATCATACGATCACCAAAATCACTCGAAATGACATAAACGGTGCCATGTTGGTTACATTGATAAGAGGTTCCTCGACTATGGAGGCATGGAGCGTGTGCGTCATCCGTGATGGTCCCTGCTGCCGAAATATCTTGGTCTACGCACAGTGCACAAAGACAAAGGATATGTACATTTGATGAAAGATGTATCGGTGGAATCGTATCGGATCGGATTTGTATGAAATCTCTTTTACTGCATCAGCATCGGCATCAACATCGGCAGCTGGTGACCGGTGGCAACCTGTGGAGTGGAGATCCTAATCAGCGCGCTAGCTGCGTCTCTCTTCCCCGCCTCCCGGCTGCGCATTCATTTCCCTGCACCCAAGGCTTGGCTATGCCCTAGTTGACTCTGTGTCGCGCGCGTTCCCGCCCTCATCGGCCACCAGCACATTCCCCGGAAGGAGCAAATCCATTGCTCGCTTATCTCCATTGAGCATTTGAGCTAACCCTGTCGCTGTCCTGTTCTAGCTAGCTGCAGCAAGCCTGCCTCCAAAAAGATGGCCAGGCTAGTTTCTTCTCGACGCTTCGTCAAATGTCGTGTTGTTTTTCCATGTTCTAGAAAAACGCAATCTGATTGGTTTATCAGATCATGCGTCCGCCATGAGGATTTACACAGCTTCTCCTGTCGGTTTGTAGCCATCAGAATTTAGCCGTCCTATCGTAGTGAGTATACTATTCCATATCGAAAACTTTACTTTTTCGAGCGCAAGGCGGGAGCGCCTCAAGTGGATGGAATGCGAGTGAGCATACGCCGTTTTGTATTCCGAATATTAAGGATTGAATGGATTTAGATGTGGTAGAGCAAATTTAAAGATTGGCGATCGCACAATGTCTTTTCCGGCCAGTTGATGCAAGATGTGGTAGAGCAAAGTTAAACTCTGGTAGAGCACGGTATTTTTAAGTTTTCCGGAGGTGCTGTTGTATTCCCAAGCCACTACCCACAAAAACTATTTTTCACATCACCTCCCATTCTAAAGAGCAACTTGCCACAGTCTGAGATGGCCATGGTGATGCATATTACCTTTCCTACGTGGGTCCAATCGTCCCCAACTTGTCGCACCTAATATCTTGATAACACAAGTGTTAAAAAATTTTATGTGTTCCATTCCATGATGCATGTGAATGTGGATAAGGAGCGGAGGATACCCCAACAAGAAGGGATGGACACGGCTCCTTTTTCACGCTGCTTTATCTTGATCGTCAAAGCACAGTCATGCACGTCATCAATTAATTAGCTTGATCTAGATGCTGGTGGAACAAGCCATCTGACGGCACCTGCACCTGATAAAATATATATGTAGCACATCCAATTGGAACGGACGTGTATAGATTACAAAGAATATTCATGGAAGTGCGTCGAAACTAAAGTAGCCGAGTTGTGCGGCAAGATGTCACCGGTCCGGGACAACCGAACCACACCAACACAACCGAACTACAAAAAAAAGTTAAAATATGAGATAAAAAAATATGATGAAAGAAAGATTCTTAGATATATATACTAGAAAAATGCTACGCCGTTGGCATCCCCGAGAGGCTTGTCACGGAGACACACACACGCGCTTTTAAAGTTTTGTTGGGGGCTCGGTCAAATTTGATTTAGGTTGTTGAATTGTTGAAATATGTCTATGGATCGCCTATGCATCCTTAACGAGAAACCTATATGTGACAATCATCATATGTGTTAATGTTAGGGTATTTGCAATGTGTAAATGTGCGAGACGATTCAACCCGTCAACGATATAAATTAAGAGGGTTGATTTTGCAAGAGTCTAGGGGTTTTCTGTGAATTTGATGTTTGTGAAGTGCAGATTAGTTTTGCCAAAGTCCAGAGGTTTTTCATAAAATTGCTATCTATAGAGTGTGTGTCTATTTCATGAAAATTCAAGGGGGCTTTTGTAAAATTGATATTCACAAAGTTCGGGAGCTCTTTTGCAAAATTGTCGTTCATGGATTGCGGGTTGATTTCACCAAAGTTTGAGGGGTTCTTTTGCAAAGTTCACATCCCCATCTGTTCCTAGCCATTGGATCAGCTGATCCCACGGTCGAAGAATTGAGGTGATGTGGCCAACTTCCTGGTACAGGGAATGCAAAAGAATTAGTAGGAAAGATATATATGGTTTATTTAGTTTCGGGGTCCATGTTATGTTCTCTTTGCCTCGCTCCTACGTGAAGCTTGCAAAAAAGCCTCAGTTCATTTTGGCTTTGCTGACTTTTTCCTACGATGATGATAATTCACCCACTTGTATGATAGACATGCATCAAACTGTTTGATATGCAAAGATAACCCACAAGGCTAGGTGATGGTAGTGTTTTATCTGACACGGTGACAAGGTATAATGGTAGTGGTATACCACTAGTAGATTATATGAAAGAGCAGGGGCGGAGACAGGGGGGCGGGCAGGGGCCTGGCCCCCTATCATCCTCAAATTTACATTGTAAATTTAAATTTTGATTAAATTTTTATAAAAATTTATATAGTTGGCCCCCCTAACAATGAAAAAATTGTCATCCTGGCTCCGCCCCTGTGAAAGAGGGTACTATACCTGTAGTGGTGGGCGCTACGTCGGTATGGTGTGCCCACGAGGGGACGTTGACAGTGATGAATTGACGATGACATGCATGTTGGGGTAACGATGCGTGTGATACAATGGATGTGATGCCAACTATATATGGAGCATGACATGTGTGAGCTATACGTGGGCATCGAGCTAGGCAGCTAGCGCTACAGAGGCCGACGGGGATCAATTCGAGGTAGGTATCAATAACGTAAGAGATGTAGCTGATGGCATGATCTTAATCCGCATCATTACACAGCCTGCAACTTGCTTGTGTCCATATGGTATTGAGAACCAAGACCAAAGGCACCTGGTTTACACTATCAGCGCCGATCAACTCTTCCCTCTAGCGAACGTGCCCTTGATCGATCCGCCATTGGAGTTGAGAGCGGCCGAAGAGGAGAGGAAGAAGAGAAAGGGAACGAGGGGCGGCATGAGTAGCACCTAGGGACGTGGCCGGTTCAAGAGGGGGTTAAGTGGGCTGCAAAATGTTTTGCCACGTTGGACCACCCACGTGTCGCAATCAGTCAGCAAAACCGACATCCAGTCAGCAAATCCGGATTAGAAGGAGGACCAGTGGTGAACAGTGCACCGGTTTCAAAAAACCTGGGGGTAAGTGAACTGTAATTTTCTTCAAGGGGATTATCGGGACTTTGGTGATAGTATAGGGTAATAAAACAGACTTTTTCTATTCTAAATATATAAATTATATTCCCCTCTCCGTCCCCAATTATTAGTCGTTTTGGCTTTTCTAGATATATAAGTTTTGCAATGCACCTAATATATATCTAGATATATAGAAAAAACTATGCACCTAGAAAAAATAAAATGACTAATAATTTGGGATGGAGAGAATAACTATTTTTTGAACCGGATGCATAAACAATTAGCAATAAAGAGCAAAGTTGAAAGATCATGTTGTTAGGAGGCAGCTCATGATTTGCGTCCCTTTCTAGAAATTCTCATGGGGCCCATACCAATTTTTTTTTGCGAGAAAAGGATGTATTAGATTAAGAACAGAGTTTGAACAGTACAACTCTTTCTTACAGAAAGGTCCCTGGAAGTAACGAAAATTACTGGAGACCCCCGCGAACACTGTTTATCTTCTTCCCTAAAGAAAGCTGTCGCCAAAACCTTCCCGAGCAAGGAACTTCGCCCCAGATCTTCAATCCGCCTTCACCACCATTCCAAATCAAAGATCGGACACCAAGCTTTGGAAAACTGCAAGAGATCCTTTCTTGCTAATCTTTTGTCATGCTTTCTGTAGTTGTATGGCCCACCATAACGGAATAGTTCCACCATTTTAAGTTTTAACCATTAAATATTTGCACCATATGACATGTCTTTTTTAGCCTCAACGGTGCATTTGGAAATCGTATATGAGAATCGCATCTCCTAAATTGTTCATTTTGTAGATAATATTTAATTATTTTTCCAATTATTACATTTCAATCATTTGTATGAGCTCGATCCTATTAATTGTACCCATCTGTCATTATCATTTTATAAGTTAGATTGCTTACTTATATTAGCTAACTGCGTGCAATCAGCTTTATATCATTGTTAAAGTGAATTGTATGTATGGTTCTTGTGAACGACGGCTTAGCAGTTTTTTCTTTGTTGCGAAACATAATATACACAGACGTCATAGCAGTTTACTATAAGCTCTATGATTGTTTGATCATTAAAGAATATTTAGGCGATGTTCTTCCGAATAAGTGGGATCTGCAGAAAATTCGCACTGAATCTGGATAGCTTGCTGGCTTGAAATTTATTATTTTTATATCTCACAAACAAAGTCGAGTTTAAACAAGATATTTTACAAGGTTGTGTATCATCATATTATCTACATGTGTGATTTTTTTGTGAATTTAGAAGAATTTTTTACCGTAATTTGCATGGATTTTCACGAATGTTGTGGTTCCCACCAGATATGTTATCTTCTAGGATACTCCGGTCTTAAACGTAACCTGATCAAACTATAGTTCACATATATGCGTATATGACTGCACAAGGCTGCATATATTATCATCACATTTCGTAGTCTAGAAGCATCCATCGAGTTCATTAACTTTGCTTTACTCGCGCTGTGTATGGTGTGATTACTTGCGCACATCGCCAAAAGATTGGTTCATTAACCAGATGTGACATTTTTTAGTAGCAGCTAGCTTCACAATGACGGGATCCTTTTGTACAGATGGGACAAGAACCATGGGCACCGCCAGCCTGCCAAACTCTGCACTTGGATTCAGATGGCAAACTCTACACTCCAGCCTCTCCGAACTTACCGGTGAGCTAAATTCAGATGCCGGGACGCTAGCTGCTGTTCCTGTTCGCCGCGGCCGCACGACAGGAAACGCCCGCCCATTCTCGCGTGCGCGCACGCCGTGGCCGGCCGGCAGAACAGATGCACGCGTGTCTAATTCTAGCTAAGGATATTTAAAAGTCCATCCAAACAGCCAACAGGAGTATGCTAAACTTCAGATAAAACTAAAAAAATTTAGCAAAGACATGAGTGTTAAGTGTTAACATGTGCTAAAATTTAGCATATAGCTCCAGCTTATCCAATCGGTCGGCTCGATCGGGTGCGCACGTGAAGAATGGGTGGATGGCGATCAGGGGGCGCCGGTGGATCGACGCAAGTGCCGGGTTCTAGCAAGTGGCGGCCGGGCAACTTGCTGCTGCCCCGGCAGCAAGCTGCTGCGTGCGCGTGCTCTGGGCTCCGGCGGCGGTTCCGGTTTGGCGCCGCCGCGGCACGGACTGATCCATCCGGCGGCCAACAGGCACGTCGTGGTCTAGGCTGCTAGCTAGGTGCCTCCTCAAGCAAAGGGCAGTGCGCCTTGTGCTACCTGTGCAGAGACACAGGGCTCTAAAACCGCTGCCCATCGATCGAAGTCAACGCCAAGGAGTGACCATGGATTTGCCGTTAGCTTGCTGTTGACTTGGCAGCCACACCGCAATCGTCACACGCTAGCTGTTTAGTCAACCTCACTCCCTCGTGTTGCTTCGTCTTTTCCCGAGCGCATTTACTTGTCCGATCGCGACAGATTATCTTGTAATCTTCTGGATAATAATATACTTACACTTGTCAACCAACCAGCTAATAGTATTTTTCTCTCACACCAAATCAGTATCAGCCACCAGCCACCAGCCAACCAACATTACTTTTTTCTGACAATAAATCGGCACCAGCTAACAACCACAACCAGCCGAATAGAATAATTAATCCTCGTAAAAGCGTGAGCTTTCTGAATTGAAGCATCCATCTGCCCCCAGCAAATGATTAAGGACAGTGTATATATGCCTAACAAAAAGGCGCAATAGGTCTCATGGCGCGGGTGCGATGTGCGCCGCGTCTTTTGCTGCTCTGGGTGGCTGCCAGAGTCGGAGGGGCTGGCGGTGCTGCCGGCGGCGGCAGCAAATCTGGTGTCCTTCTCTTCGGCAGCGGACCATGGAGAATAAAGTGGCCTTGGGCGATGTGTCGACATCCCGGGCTTTCCTTCCCCCTGCCCCATCTTCGACTGAGCGACGACATCGAGGCGGCAGCACCACGGTCTGCGTTGCTCCCGGCGATGGGCTGCGGTGGGCATCGATCTCCAAGCTGTTGGTGATGCTCGTGTCATCGATGGGGAGGAGGTTCGGCTCCTTCAAGGCGGATCCGGCGAGGACTACCTGCTCCGGCCGGCTTGTGAGGTTTGTGATCTCTTCCTTTTGGCGAAAGGGAGGATGATTTGCGTGTCCCTTTGGGATGTTCGTTCCGGGCCATCTGTCTGGGTGGCTCCGGCGATGGGTTCGTGGGCAAGAAGATCAGAGGAAGGTGGTGATGCTGGCGGTGTCTTCTCTTCTCCGGCGAGGCTGCTGCTGATGTGCCCCAGTAGACGACGATGCGTCAGGGAGAGTGTTCGGTGGCACTGGCTTATGCAACGTGACCATGTGTTGGAGCTCCTCGGCGGCAAGATGAGATTCCCCAGGCTTGGCGGCGCCGACGGTCGTCGGTGTCCACCGAGGAAGATGACCGTTGAGGGCTTGATTGTAATTTTCTGTTTTCTTAGGGGCTTCTTTGTAATTTGGGGGTGTACTGTGCTTGATCTTTAATACCATCCTTCCTTTCGCAAAAAAAAAAAATAGAACACGTACTGTCAACTTGTCAAGTGTCAGCATGCAGTACCACACTGTCGCCAAGTGCCGTTTAAAAATCTGCTCTTTCCGACGATCATGTCAACCTAACCGGATTAGGAGAATATCTTCGCTCTGATTAAAAAAAATAGCGGATGGTGTTGGTGGTCTCTCTTTGGTTGTTTAATAGCGTCTTTTGGTTGTCCAAACCTGCAATGGTCAAGATCACAAGGACCACCATCTGTCTCATAACTGCAAATTGTGATATCGCTCTCGGCATCCTTGAGGGTTGATCGAAAAAGCTATGATCTCCCTCTACTTTTCCTTACAAGGCCTATATTAAGTCAAAACATTTGACGCGACTCATACACCAACCTCCAACGACGAACATGCCTAACTACTAAAATTTATCTTTTTTTTACAACGCCGAGTTTAGCCACACTTTTAACCTATTCTTTACTTACTTTTACTCAATGTCAAGCCCCACTAGACTTGTCATTGTTGAAAAAAATAATGGGAAACGGTAACTTTGTTAATCTATCCATCGTAGTCATAGACCTTGTCAACAAAATGTGATCGACCATTTCAAGAAAGCTAGATAGCTTCAAGCTTCTGTGAGACCATTATCGTAAAAAATGCCGCGAGATCATAAAGTTATTCTCCCAAGTCTAGGAACAATATTCTAGGTAGCGTCGCTGAGGACATAGCATAAAAGTCACTCACTCCTAGGATTATTACTAGAATTCGTCTCCTCATCAGGTGACTACTGACTAGATATGACTAGATATTGTATTGCCCTAAGTCACTTTTAATCCTAGACACAAAAACAAGATTCAAAGACAAAACAAAATAAAATACAGTAAAAACAAAAAAATATAACAAAAATAAAAAATTACAAAAACAAAACAAGACACACAGATGGATTCTGGACGGGGTTCAATGTCCACGTTAGTAATTTACACAAATACAAGATCTAAATCAACTTAAAAAAATAAATCTCTTATTACTAACAATTGTGTATGGGTTTGTCAGATCGAAGAACATTCCACGGCTGGCCGTGCGAGCCGTCGCCGTCAGCGCTTGAGGATGAGGATGACGGAGGACGACGCGCATCGGCGAAGCTAGCTAGATGCCTGCACTGCATCCAGGATCTTTTGTACTGGAGCAAGTGGCTCACAGTGACAGTGGAAAGCTCTGTTTCTCCCGGTAGCTGTGGGAAGAGGTTGCTTGCGTGTATGGATTGCTACTCCGCATCATCCGTGACACCGTCACCGGGGCCCGGGGCACCACCACCGGGAACAGGAGAAAAGCAATCCACACAGCCGCTGAAACCAACGCGTCCCTGCCGCACTGAACGCGAAAAGAAACGATCGGCAGGCAGCAGCTAGCCGGCGGCCAGCGGAGATCCAGGCGGCCAGGTGCGCTGCATCGTCTTCTTCCCCTGGCGCTGGCAGCCATCGACGTGGGTGCCGTGTCGCGCTCGCGCCCACCACCCACCGGCCGCCCGGCGAGTAAGAGGAGCTAGCGGCAGCCGGCCGCCCGGCCAGCGGAGGCAGGCATCCGTACGCACGCCTCCCCCGAAGCAGAGGCCGCCGTTGCTTATCCGGATTGGGTTGGATTGATCCCCTCCTGTCGCTGTCCAGCCCCTCCGGCCAGCTACGACGCAAAACCGGGCTGGGCATTCTTCTGGATGCTTCATCCAAAAGTGTCCTCGTGTTGCTTTTCATGTGCTTCTCGGAGTGCTCAGTTGGAAAAAAAATATTAGTTTGGAGGACAAGGTCCCCCAAATAGACTTCTAATAAGATAATCAGTCTAGAGCAGCAGTGATCTATATTTTGTAAAATCAAGGATTTATGGGAAAGAACAAGGTTCCATTTCAATTGCCTAGATTGTTTGTGAAAACATGAATAATGTTACTATGTTATTTATTTAAACCGGACAATTTTTTTGCGAGATAAATTTGTTCATATAAGCATGGAAGATTCAGTTGGGAGAGTAGAGTTGCAATTAATGGGCTTGACACGGATATAAAATAACACATTCCAAATGCATTACACTACTACAAAATGATTTGTAGCAATGTCTTATTTTTTCAAGGACGGGTCAAAATGTTACCCACTCCTACAAATGGACCGGATCTAATGTAGCACTTGACCCGTTCCTAAAACTGCATTTTTAGTGGCGGGTGACGCCATCACCCGCTTCTGAAAATGACCACTATTTCTAGGGCACTCATCCCCTAAAAATGCATTTTTAGGGCGGGTAATAGCATGACCCACCTCTACAATTATTCTCGTACAAAATAAAATTCATAACTTTTTCATATGATCTCGGATCAAAACAAACTTTATACCAAAATTGTAGATCTTAACGAGTTCTAAAATTTTGTACTTTACAGTTTTTTCATTTAAGATCATTTAATAGTCCAAAAAGTTATTATAAATTCTATAGTTTCAAAATCTACAAGTTTTTTATTTTTTTCAAACAATAATTCCGTATCAAAGTTTTAGTGGTAAGATCCAAATTTTAATAGTTCATATCTTATTCATTTAAGGACATTTAGTATCACAAGATTATTTGCTAGTTGTGCCTGTCAGACCCGGGGCAGCGGGACTGCTTACTGGCATAGAATGTTCTAGAGTAAGGGATAACGCATGGATGTACCTTATCTCTTTTGTAACTACCCGAATAGACGTAGAACTAGTTGTAGTACAAGGAAACTACGCGGCCAGGTTGTAGTTGAACTCCAACAACACTCAGCTAGGACTTTCCAGGTAACCCTGTCCCCCCAGAGTATAATAAAAGCGGGTAGGGACCCCCTCGAAACATAATAACACCTAAGGCAATACAAGCAACCTCACAGGACGTAGGGTATTACGCACCTCGCGGCCTGATCCTGTCTAAATCCTTGTGTTTCTTGCACCATCGAGCTCCAGAGCTAGTCGATCCCTTACCTACAATCCTACTGCTATGGGTATCCCTGAGCAGACTTGACGACTAAACTGTGTCCTATATTTTGCTACGACCATATAGTATCACATACAACTCAAATCATATTTTCAAGTTCATAATCTTAACCTTTATATAAACTGAAATATAATTGGTATATTAGTTTTATATCTTTAGTTCACAATAATCATAATGTAGAAGTTTCACAATTTTTTATTTGTTCTACTATATTTAAAGATTTAAATAAATTATGGGAATAAAATAGAAAGCTTTTTTTAGGGGCAGGTGATAGCGTTATCCGCCCTTAGAAATGGATTTATAGGGGCGGACTATAGCGTCACCGGCCCCTACAAATCAATTTCAGAGTTAATATAAAAAAATAGCATATTCCACTGAATCACAAGTGATTGTGTAGTGTAGTGAAGAGTAGGATACGTACATGGGTTGAGGTAAGCAGTTCGAATTATGGTTTATCTAAGTGTGCATATCTTGCCAAAAAAATTGTACCTCAATAGGAGTGGGGTATGTGGTGGTGGACGATTAGCAGGGATATTTTTTCTTTTTTATTTTGTTATTTTCAAAAATTTTCTTTAATTTTTTTCATTTTCTGTAATGGGCTCACCCGCCCCTACAAATTGTAGGGGCGGGTGAGCCCATGATCCGCTCCTACAAATATATTTGTTGGGGCTGACATATTACTTGTCCCTACAAATCAATTTTTAGCTGCAAAAACTAGAAGCGGGTAGTGCATCTACCCCTAGAAATACGTATTACCCACCCTTAAAAATAACTTTTATAGTAAAGTTATCACCTCCGGTTCCATATGTATACCGCCGCTGTACGACCTAGCGGAAATGCTCATATCTGCTTCTCTTCTAATTTTCCTATTTCCCTCTTCACATTCCTTCTCTCTCCCCGCACTTTTTCTCCCTCCCGCGCCACCCCCTCTCCTCCCTTCACTCCCCCGCCGGCTCACCTCCCCACACTGCTCCTCCTGCTTCTCCCCGCTGCTGCTCCCCTCCCTTCTGCCCCCGCGAGGCGAGCAGCGCGGCGAAGCGGCACAGAAGGGTGCGAGGGACTGCGGCATCGGGCGGGCGCGGGAGTGCGGCGGCGGCCTGCGCAGGGGAGCGGCACTGGGACGGCTCAAGGGGGAGGGGACACAATTAGCCAATCATTTCCAACAACAGCAACTCCATTTCTAAAGCATCGTGGTGTCTAGTCGGAAAGAAGTGGGCATGATGGGTACCAACCTTTTCCCTGCGTGTTACGTGTTTTGCACATGCTTTGAGGTCGTCATCCCATCCAGATGAATGCTTGCTCAACTTTTTACTTCTTGATGAATAATGTTGGATGTGGATATAAGGAGGGGGCCATGACGATGGATGGAGGTGATGCTCCCTTTTTTTCGTGCTGCTTTATCATCAAGACTGTGAATAGCTAAAGAATCTATGTAGATGGTAGTGGGAAAAGCTGATCGACCACGAGTCCAAAACCTATAAAAATAGTACTTGGGCATGTATGGTTCATGGAGAATATTCACAGAAAGTAATCCATGAAAAATAAATCAGATAAACCAAAAAGATGCAACCAATCTAACTCTAGAAAGGAAAAGGCGCATAAATTAGTTCACCCGCAAAAAAAAAGGCGCATAAATTAGTTTCACAAAATAGGCTAATTGAAAATGAAGGTTCTCTCTGAGATGGGTTGGTTTTCAAGTAGATATTCACTTGCATTGGATCCTACATTGTTCGGCTGGCTGTGGCTGCTAGTTGGTGCTGATTTGTTGTCAGGGAAAAGTACTGTTGGCTGGTGGCTAATACTGATTTGGTGTGAGAGAAAAGCACTGCTGGCTGAATGGTTTAAAAGTCAGCTGAACATAGCGAAATATAGTCACTAATGACTCGTACCCATGTGACAGTAGAGAATTCACCGTTGGTTACCGATGAAATTAATGCTGTGCTCCACATGCAAATTAAAAATGATCATCAGCGTGCACAAAAGGCTGAGTCGCCACGCAATGCATAGCGTGCAGTATTTGTCTGGCACATCACTGTAGCAACGTCCATGTCACTGCTATTAACGATGGCGAAGAGGATACCATGAAGGTGTGGGCGATACTTCGGTGGTGCATCCACGATGGGATGTCGCCAGTGATGATTTGATGACGACACAGGATTATAGTGACATGTGCGATATGTTCGGCTGGTGATAAGGCAATGGACCGATGTGATGCCAATTATGTGGATCGCATATGTGGTCATTAAGCTAAAGAGATCTAGTTCGGCTTGTGGCCTCGCCGGTCGATTGTCCATGGCGGCTTCTGACGGTGTCAACAATTCCACCGTGTGACAAGCTGGAAGGGTGTTACTGAGCCCGTGCAGAGGCGTTCATTGTTTTGGTGGCGGCCAGGGGTTGCGCATGCCACTTGGTTGCCGATTGCCTGCTTACAGCGGACCGTGCTTCACAACAGTTAGTGCGATGTGGAACTGTGTTAGAGGACGGCGCTCGTGGCAACAGCACCATGGGATGACAGGCTTGCAGTGAACCATGGCAGGTTGCTCAGCTTAGTTAGGACCTTTCGGAGCGGTAAAATGTTTTCCTTGGCTTGCTGCTATGGCGGCGATGGCTTGCGGTGAGGGTGATGCATGGAGGCAAAGCCAACATGCGGCAATGGGTCGGCTGCTTGCTAGAGATCTTAGGGTGCGCGACATTTTTGCTCTCCACCCGACAGCGACTTCGAAAATGGATCCGGGGCGCGGATGCTGTGGCGGCCGTGGCGGGGCACCTGTGCGTAGTGTTTTTTCCTTGAGGCGACGAGAGAGAGGTGGAGTCCAACGATGGATGCGGCGAGGTCCCGGTGCGTGATGTTGTCGTGGTGGTGATTGCGAGGCAGGCTGCGAGTGGCCCGGATATGGTGTTTTTTTCACTCGGCCGGGTGAAGTGTGATGTTGCGGTGGTATCATGGCGACCGGTCCTACATGGAGGTAACTTTCTTGGTGCGGTGGTGTCGGCCTCCTTCGATACCTATCGATGCTTGGTCACGCCTGAGGTTTCGATGACTTCAAGAGTGTGGACTGTGGGTAGGTGCTGTGGTAGTGGTTTTAGCTTTGTCGCTGTCGTTGAGTGAAGTGGTGGTTCTATTGTGTAGAGTTTGAGTGAAGTTGTGTGGTCATGTTGATATCCCAATCCAATCAACCAGTGCCGTTTTTGTTGTTATTTCGTTGTGTCCGGTCTGAATGTTGCTCCTTCTTTTTAATATAATCGGCAACTCTCCTATCTGGTTCATTTAGAAATATAAGCTAAAGAGAGTGGAATAGCGAATTTATTATTGTTCCCACCTGGATTATTAGTCCCGGTTTTCATACCCAGTCTCAGGTCCTAGTCCTAGGTGCAGAGTATTTTTTTTTGGCGCTTATAACATGAACCCGAGATCTCTTGCCTCACGCATAGCTTCTTTACCACCTACCTATATAATACATGTGACTATTAATTGGATGTCTTTCTTTTAAACCAAGTTGTGAAGGATCATTTGGTCCCGATTTGAGTCACCAACGATAAAAAGTCATTTTAGTCCATGTTAGTGCCACCAACCTAGACAAAAAAGGGTTATTCTTTAGTTCCTGTTGATGTTACTATCTGGGATTAAATATTAAGGATTTTTAGTCCCAGTTAGAGCCACAAACAGAACTAAAATAGTGACTTGTAGTTCTGATAGGTGGCTCCAACCGGAACTAAAACTTCTGCTGCCTCTTAGTCTATGGACCCATGACTAAAGCATTTATTAGTTACAGGCCCAACAACAGCCAAAACTAATATCAATGATCAAAGACCATTTTTATACTAGTGCATACTGAATCCATAATGATCTTGTTGATGGGAATATCTGTATGTGTTCCAATTGAGGTGACAACCATGCCAGTTGTATAAAACACGTCTTACTCCACTCCGGGGCGTATGATGACGCCTTATTTTTACAATGCAAAAGTTATAAACTACTCTCTTCGTTCCAAAATGTTGTTCATTTTGACTTTTCTAGATTCGCAGTGTTTGTTATGCATCTAGATATAATATTTATCTAAATGTATATCAAATATTATGAATCCATAAAATTCAAAACAAACTGCATTTTAAATGAAAGGAGTACATTAGAGTACATTAGATTGAAGCTTCGTCCTACAAAGTCTATTGGTTCTGTACCCTGCAAATACTTGTGCCTCCGGACCGGATGTAGTAGTGATTGTTTCTTTTTTTTTTCTGGCAGGTCAGATGTAGTGGTATTTCTAGCCGTATCTGGAACCGTTTCCCTTTTTCTCCTACTGCTCTGTTTACGCACGCAACGGACACGGCCGGTGCACTGGGCCCAGCCGAAGGTTCTCCTCCCCTTCCTCCCATCCGGCGTCCGGGACTGCAGGACGTGATTCTTGTGCGGACAAGAAGTGAAAACATGTGCTGCAGTCACTAGCTGCCTAATACTAGCTAATTACTTCGGCAAGTAGCTTTCTATGTCAATTTTTGCCAAAAAAGAGAGAGAAAAGAACTTTATATATCAATGGCTGAACCATCTATCAGCCTCGTCGCTAATTAGTGCTCCTACAAATATAAAAAGGCTCGCATCAACATTGATGGTGAACAAAGTATTGGATTGTGTTCAAAAACTTAAATCAAACACAAAGTACGATATTTATAGGGTAAGATGCTGCTTTTTAAATTAAATTAAGATGCTCGAGGAGATGCAATATTTAACACATTACAAAGAAGATGGTCAAGTATCAGCGAAACATCAACCTCTCATAAAGTGCACATGAGACAATTGGTACGTCCGAATTATTTTTACAGGGAGTTAAGAAGTCACGTAACACTATAGCAACAAATCATTTGAAGCAACACCATGTTTTTCCAAAGCGGATCAGAAAGTAACTTGTTTCTACACATGGAGTGGGGTCACTGCACTTTTTGACCCGCACCTAAAATGCATTTTAAAGTGCACATGAGACACGGAAAGTCTAGCAATTTTCGAACACTCTCGCCTACACTAGATTTCAAGTTTCAATTGGTATTTATTTTTTGATTTTCAAACTTCAAGAAATATACGGGCGATATTATTTTATACCTTTTTTTAATAACTTTGCATATATAAAATTGCTAAAAGATATGTTTACGATAATATCATATAATACTAATATGTATGAATTTTTTACATGAATATATTTTGGGTGCATCTGATTTATTAGCAAAATTTATAAATTTATCGCTATTATTATTATTATCACTATTCTTCTTTAGAGGGTCCCAATTCTAATCTTTCGTGTCGGGCCCAAAATTCCGAGGACCGGGCCTGGCTATATATTTTGGGATGATAGGATCCACGTATACCAACATAAATAAAATCTCATAGACGTACCGACTGATCGGCACAAGAGAATGGATAACTCGCGAGCAACATTTCTTTTATCACTAGCTCACCCATCAACCCTCCACCATCAATAATAACACCCCCTTCTAAACGCAAAGCGGCATCTCGACATCACAAGCTACCAATTTGAATTATACTACTACTCGAAAAAAACGGAGGATGAAACAAAACAAGAGTAGAGAAAAAAAATAAAACAAGGACGAAACCGAACACTAGTGCGCCGGCGCGGCGCTTGGCACCTGCAGAGCGATGGGATAACCCCACTCCACCACCACTGTGCGTAGCAGCCAACCCAACCCAACCCAACCCGCCGGACACGTCAGCCTACGCCTCCCGTCCAGTTGTCGCCCCCCCGCTCCCCCACCATCACCTGCGCAGCACGACAACACCCACACCTGGCCCCCACCCGCCTCACGGGCCCCGCCTCCGAACCCGGGCCCACGGGCCAGCCGCCCGCCCCAGGCCGGGCCCCACCGCGCGGCGCTACGTGTGCAATGCTGCGCCTACGCGCACCCCTGGCGGCGCCGGCTGACAGGTGGGCCCCGCAACGGCGGCCCCGGTCGTTGCAACTTGCTCAAGAGCTCGCGCCCCCCGTCTCCTCCCGCGTGTACGCCTCTGCCTCCCTCCCTCCCTCTCTCTCTCTCTCTCTCTCTTCTCTCTCTACACACACAGCGCGCAGCGCTCTCTCTCTCTAGACATCTTTCTCTCTGCGAAGGCACCGTGGAGCGGCGGGATGCCGGCGGCTTGGTGGAAGGGCAGGGGCCGGTGCAAGTCTTCCAGCAAGGCCGGCGCCGCGGCGGCCGGAGAAATTAAGGAGGCGGCGGGGAAGGGGAAGAAGAAGGCGAGCAGCTTCGACGAGGCGCTGCTCGCCACGGGGGCCCGCGGGAAGCAGCAGCAGCCGGCGGCGGCGGTCGTCGGGCTCCCGCTCCCGCGGCCGGCGTCCTTGCCGTCGCCGCTGCCGTCCGCGCCGGCCTCGGGCTCCGCCTCGGCGTCCAGCGGCGGCGGCGGCGGGTCCTCGCTGGGGTCCTCGGCGGCGTCCGACGAGCAGCTGGATCTCGGGGTTTACAGGTGAGACGCGTCCGCCGCACGGCGTGGGGGTGGCCGGTTGGCCGGCCCTGGTGGTTTCGGTGGTTGGTTTGGTTCACGGGGGAAGCGTTAAAGTTGGGCGGTTTGGTGGTGCTGTTCCCGTGCAGAATTTGGTGTAAAGTGCGCTCATTTTGGGGGGGCCAATCATGCTGGTGTTCCTGCAGCTTGTTATTACTTTAATTTTGGGCTGAAGTTTCGCCGTGGACGGCGTCAGAATTTGGTCCTCTGGTTGCTTGCTTCCGTGTTTTGGTTGCCCTTTTGATGGAATTCAGAGCAGTCTGGGGGAGTGGAGTTGTGCTATATTCCTGAAATCCTGATGGATTTGGGTGTCGCGAGATTTGTTTTTTCTTCAGTAATTTGAAAATATTCGATGTTTCCTTTGTATGAGTACTTCGTTGCGGCGACTTTGGAGCTGCAAATTTGGTGTTTATATCTGATCGTTTTTCAATCTCTATGCGTGCTCAATTCAGATTTCAGAGTGGTGTCAACTGTTCGCGGCCTGAAATTTGTTCCATCTACAATCCAATTGCTGCTCTGAAATCTGGTCGGTTCAGACTGTATTTCGGCTGTTTGGGGAATTGGTTCAGTTGGTTTACGGTTTCTATTATCCTATTGACAAGGCGCTTTTGTTGATGGTGCTTCTGAAACTTGTTTGATCTTCTTGCATTTGGGTAAATTTCTGTGATGAATTTGGTTTTGCTAGTCTAGTTTCAGAGATAGGAAATGGATACCTTTTCCAATTCTTGAGCAGTATTTAATCCAAAAAATTCTACACTTACCCATTTTTAAGATATTTTTTATGATGAGAAAATATTCCCCTTTTTCTCTGTCCTTGCATGATTACAAAGGTAGGAGGCAATAGTTGCCCAAGGAAATAATTGGGGGTCTTTTGTAACTGTTTGGGATACGAATCTCCAGGATGGAGGAACAAAGTACTGCTGTTTGCTCAACAGTTCAAATACATGCATTACAACTGAAATTTGTTTCTTCATGTCTGATTTGACAGGTTGTCAGAAACAAGTTGCACTCTTCCCGGCAGAACAGTAGCAATCGAATCTCGGAAACAAAGTCATGTCGTAGCAGAAGGGCGTATTTTCACAGATAATCAGGCTTTGGAGCATCCCCGATTTTCTGAAACCTCAGTTTCACCAAGGAAAGAAATTCACCTTCAAAATTTGGATCTTGCAAATGATCGAACTACGTATTGTCGTGGTCGGAAATCAACAGAAATTGTGTTCAGTACACAAGTGCCAAGCTCTCCTCCTAGCTCAAGAGCACATCACTATTCAACCTCCCCAGTGCCACCAAGAACGTTTGGGCAATGCCAAGCATCTCCTACTGCATGGCAGGATGACTCGCGAAGCTCAAGCTCACCACAACCCCTTCCCCTTCCTCCAGGCTCCCCATGCTTGCCTTCCCGTTCTCTACAGTGGAAGAAGGGGAAGTTGCTAGGTAGTGGAACCTTTGGGCAAGTATATCTGGGATTCAACAGGTGCATAGCTTAATCTTGAAGCATTATATTCTCAGTCAATTTCTTTTACACTTCTATGTCATACTGAGTTATCATTCAAAATGTATGTTTTTCAGTGAAGGCGGACAAATGTGCGCAATTAAAGAGGTTAAGGTCATTTCTGATGATTCTAACTCAAGAGAGTGTCTCAGGCAGCTAAATCAGGTAACTACATATGGAACTAATGGATATATCAGCATCAGTCTGCTAGAAGAATTTGTAATCTTTATCCTACTGACACTAATTTACATGTACAGGAAATTGTGCTGCTGAGTCAGCTGTCACATCCAAACATTGTGCAGTACTATGGCAGTGATCTGGTAATTACTGAACTAACCATGATCTTCTGTGATTACATAATAACCACAATGCTCATGAGCAGTACAGTTAATGTGTTGAGATTAAGCATTGTGACAACAGGCATATTCGTATTAATATGTGTACTTCATACCACAATGCAGTCTAATGAGACACTCTCGGTCTATCTCGAGTATGTTTCTGGGGGCTCTATCCATAAGTTACTTCAAGAATATGGTCCATTCGGGGAGACAGTTCTTCGGAGTTACACAGCACAAATCCTTTCTGGCCTTGCATACTTGCATGGGCGGAATACAGTGCACAGGTATTTGCCAGTCATTTACATCATTAACACTTCAGATACAATTTTCTTTCCTCTTTCATGCAACTGCATATCACTCTTACTTATCCATGACTGTTTACCTTTTCTGACAGGGATATCAAAGGGGCAAACATACTCGTCGATCCTAATGGTGATATCAAACTTGCCGACTTCGGTATGGCCAAGCATGTAAGTAATATGCTCTGTCGTTATCTGACAGTTAAATTGTTAAATACCTCCATTCCCTTCATATGGTTTTTAGTAACCATTAGCTACATTTACGCAGATATCTGCGTACACATCCATCAGATCCTTCAAAGGGAGCCCTTACTGGATGGCACCAGAGGTGAGGCTACTGAAGTTTAAATTACTTATCAATTCTTTTCTATTGAACAGTCATCAACCGAAGTCCTCAATTTTGTTTATGTCAAAACTTTTCAGGTCATTATGAATAGTAATGGCTACAGCCTTTCAGTTGATATTTGGAGCCTTGGCTGCACCATTCTTGAGATGGCAACAGCAAAACCTCCTTGGAGTCAGTACGAAGGGGTGAGTTGTTGACATATTGGATCTGACCTTTTACATGATTATGAAATTATGATGCTTCTCCTTCCATTGATTATCTGCTAAGATTTGTATTGTTTCCACAGGTGGCTGCAATATTTAAGATTGGGAACAGCAAAGACATACCTGATATCCCAGATCATCTTTCTTCCGAGGCGAAAAGCTTTCTGAAACTCTGTTTGCAGCGTGATCCTGCTGCCCGCCCTACAGCTGCTCAGCTAATGGATCATCCCTTTGTCAAGGACCATGCTACATTTCGGAGTTCCAGATCTGGCATCACAATGGATGTGTTTCCTACTTCAACCGAGGGAAAAAACACCGTGGTACGACTCCCACTTACTGCTTATAAGCTATGAGTTATGACTAATACTGTGAAATAGCTGGTCTGTCTGAGATCTGCTTGTGCTCCGTATTAGAGCTAGATGGACAATAAGCCATGTATAAATATAAGAAAACTGTAAACATGAACACAATTATTACAATCTGTTATGTTGATCATTTTTTTCAAATTTCAATGTGTGCTTTCATGATTTCTTACCAATATGTTTTTCTTTCAGGCACAGACAAGCATTGCAATTTCATCATACAGAAGTTTATCTCCTCTAAGAGATCCTGATACCGTGATAAGGAGAAACTTGCCAGGCCCAACATCCCCCATTCCTTCAACATCAAATCGCAGGATTGCAGCTATGTATGTTTCTCTTTCTGTCTGAGTTATCAGAAATTACAACTGTTCCATTGTATAACAGATATTGTTATGTGCAGAAACCCGTCCAATGTGAGGATGAATATGTCCCTGCCTGTTTCTCCTTGCTCTAGCCCGCTACGGCAGTACAGGCAGTCCAACCGAAGTTGCTTGCCATCGCCTCCTCACCCAGCCTATTCAGCTGGAGCAGCCAACTACAGTCCTATCAACAATGCGCTCTATCTAATGCGACCAAGCAGCGGTCACACGGACCCATGGCTAGAAATCTCTCAGTTGAAAACACAAACTTTTGATTCCCCAAGAAGATTGTAGAGGTTCCAAAAGGAAGTAATACTTTGTATACAGGAAGGAAAGAAGTGTTCCATAGATTATCTTTGTTAGAAAAACCAAGGAACTCCTTTTTTTTCGCCCTTTCTGTATGTATCTTTCACACATGATGCAGTCGCATCGCCTTTGTACAAATTCAGAGAAGAGCTCTAGTGAAAAAGAATAGCAATTCAGATGGCACCTGTATATGCTTTTATCCCCCAAATGGCTGGATTTTGCAGAAAATGTGCTGCACAAAAGGGATTCAGGGTAATTGGATCTGATGCACATGGAACACATCTCCCCTGTACGTCACTGCCTTCTCCTCAACACCAAAGCCCCAGAGATGCCCTTGCAGCTCTAGCACACCCTTTGAAACTTCATTCTTTTTCTTGACGACAACATCCTTGCCACTGTCATTGGCAGCATCAAATTCAGTATTTGCAGCGTCCCAGACAAACCGGAACACGCCCAGAGCGCGGCTCAGCTGCTTGATGCTGCCCCTCACCGCCAATTCGTCCCCGCCGGTAATGAATTTGGCGGCGTGAACGGCGACATCCCTGCCGCCCTTGCCGGACACGCACTTGCCGACGTGCACCTCAATGTCCCGGACAGTGCCGTAGAGGTAGAAGAGCAGCAGCGTGTGGAGGCACCGGGAGGAGTGGCCCAGGCTCTTGGACAGCTTCCTCTGCACCAGGCAGTCCTGCCGGCGCGCCTCCTTGAAGGCGATGTCGCGCTCCATGACGACGTCGCGTATCTGGTACAGCCCCTCCTTCATGGCCTCCACCTTCTGCGCGTGCCCTGCGAGCCGGTCGTCGGTCTCCAGGCTCCTGGCGAGGTCGGTGAACATGTCCAGCACCTCTTGCCACTTCTTGGCCGGAGGCGGCGCTTCCGCCGGCTTCTTGAACGGCGTCGGGCGCATCCAGGACGGCGTCGAGGACGGCGCCGCGTCGGCGGTGCCTGACAAGAAGCGGGTGCAGGCCGACGCGATCTGCTCGGCCATCTGGGTCGCCGGGGACGGGCCGTCCAGTGACGCCATATCGGCCCGCAGGTCCCCGAGCACCGCCTCCAGCGCGCCCCGCCAGACGTGGTGCTGCGTCACCTGCGGGCAGACGGTGAGCCGCACGCTCTTCCGCCGCTGCGCCGACACGCCCAGCACGTCGCAGATCCGCGTCAGCGAGCTCAGCGACGTCCCCTTCATCCTCGGCGGCGGGTGGCCCCGGCTCGCGGCGGCGGCGGCCGCGACGAACTCGCCCGCGAGCGCGTCGAAGTGCGCCGCCCGCGCGGCCGCGTGCGGGCAGGCCACGAGGGACCCCGTCGCGGCGTGCCGCGGGAGGCCGCCCGCGTGGTCGACGCCGTCGAGTGAAGCCGCGTGCCGGAGGAGCCGGGCGTAGGCGGCGCGGAACCAGCGCCGCGACGGCGGGGCCCGCTCCTGTTCGTCGTCGTCGGACGAGAACGGGCCAGGCGGGAAGTGGATTCCGCGGTGGCTGCCCGGATGGAGCACGCGGAGCGCGGCATTGGAGCGCAGCAATGGCCCCAGCTTGGTGCGGCAATCCATCGAACAGGTTGTGTGCGGCCTGGGAGCCTTTCCGTATGCAAGCACACCGCTCTCGATCCAAGGGCCTTCACGAAACAAGTCGTTGGAGACTTGGAGTCTTTGTTCCTGTTGCGGAAATACCTGATTCTGTTGGGGGCTTTTATGAAAGAAATCTTCACCCCTTTGCTAGTTTCTCGGCGGGCCGTCGCGGCGGCGCCCTCCAGCGACGAATGCCGGCGCCCGGCGCCCTAAGAAGGTACGCGCTTGTTCGCTTTCCTTCCCTTTCTCTCCCACGCAGACCGCTACGGACAGGCGTACGGATGCCCTCCACCGAGATTTACTTCTAGGATGCGGGATTCAGGCAACAACGGCCGTCACGATCCACCAACGACTTGTTTCGTGAAGGCCCTTGTTTCGTGAAGGCCCCATCATTCCCGGCTACAGAAGTTTGTCCAAAACCAACTTGAGTTCAAGGTAATGCCTCATATCACATTCTTTCTGAATAGAGTTACTGATTTCTTACGCCTGACGCTCTATGTTCAATTTGGCTTCGACTTTATGTACTCCATTAAACTTGGAGATTGATGGGGCGTTATTGCTTATTGGAGCTCTGGTTAAGATAGTTGCCAAACGAGGTGACGATCTATTTTTTTCGAGGTTACGATGTTATCCTTTTTTTTTTTAGTTTCTATGAATTTCTTGATTCTTCTTGATTGCATAGAGTGGGTAATTGATTTCTTCTATTTTAAATTGATGGAAAACAGGGTAGCATACTAGCATGCAGGACACATTGTAGATTTCTGTCTCAGCTTTGATTGGTTTTAGATAGTGTTAGGCTCGTACAACTGTACAAGCATTACAAATATCAGTGACTCAATTAATGCTTCTTTTCTGACTGACGTTTCGTTTCAAAATGCAGATAGCTAGAGTTGGGCACCACTGATGCACTAGATCTAATCCACGCATATGCTACATCTTTATCTGCAGAGTTGGTTGTTGGAGTCAGGATGGAGCTCCACAGAGTTTATTAGTGATTCTTGCTGCGGAACTTGGTAGGACCTCCAGCATTGTTTCACTGCTGACATTCTGTCCTGTTGATATGCAAGAATACAATTTATTTCTACTTTGCTGTGTCCGTTGGTATAGTTTCCTTCAGTTGTGAATTCCACCTTTTGCTGTGTCCTTTTTATAGTTTCCTTCAGTTATGAATTCCAAATGGCCGAGTGATTACTCTCTATAACACAAATTATAGCAATTTTGGAAACAGATGTGATCTCCAAAATGCAACATTGACCAATAATTTAATTATTATAAAACCTATTATCATTGTACTAATGAAGAACTTTTAGTGCCAAATGCACACACAGAAAATTCTATTTTTAAAATCTGAATCTTCTTGGTCATTGAATTACTGATAGCCAAAAGTTTAAACATTTTGGGCACTTGAGTTCCAAAAGTCACTTGTTTTAACTTTTAGATGAAGAAAGTTTCACTTCCAATCTCTACACCAACTAGGGATGACACTGAACTCACAAACATCTATGGTAGGAAGACAGCAGAATTTGTATCCTGGTACTCAGAAGTGATGATTGTCTTTGTTCTTGACTGAGGGAGTGTATATTATATATTTATACATCACAAAAATAGATTCAACTGCAAATTATGCTCAGTGCCTAGTGCCTCAACAAACGAACAAGTGTAAAGGCAAGTAATATAACAGACAAACCATAAAGTGTAAATGGCTACTAGTTTGATAATCTTTGTTCCTGCTCTTGTGCATTCTTGTTTTTGGAAGAGGCACTGGACCTATGTACAAGGCCGTGTCTGATGTCTCTCAACATATCGTTCACTTTGTATAACCCTGAAACTTGGGTTGGTTGTATGAAAGCTTAACTCAATAGATCATCAAAGCAGTCCGCTGCAACATTCTCTGTGCTGGTTTTCCTAGCCTTGTCGCTGATTGCACCATTGTGCACCCACAGACGTATCAAGTCCTCCTCTTTGAATTTCCATTGAGAGTATGTGCCAAATACAGCAAAGCAACTTTGTAGGTGGTGAGGCAGAAGCTTGCAACCTAGAATGAAAGGTCTTACCATGGAACCGGGTGCAACTAATTGCTGACAGTGTCTCAAGATATTGCACCAGTACCTCTCGTTGAGATTCTCTTAGTAGCGCTCACAATTTTTGTTGCCAATGGGCTGCACCCTCTTAAAGTCTCATAAAGTCTCAGCAATCTTTCCCAATAGCTAGTAACTTTCATTATTCTTCAGGATGTTCACCACCTAATGCATTTTTCAGGAACAGGCAGCCAAGGTCTTCCATTGGCAAGAATTCTACATGAAGAATATTACACCTGTCCATCCTGCACGCCATGTGTTCGTATATATAGTGGTAATTATGACCTTGCTTCCTGTCTTGCTACTCCCCACTAGTACTATGAGTATGCCATCCACTGCACGGGGGTAGCTACAAACACCATCAAGAACCAGTAGAAATCTTTCTGTTATTGACCTTGCTGCTCTCCTGTAGACCATATGTGCAATATCCCTATCAATATTACCAGTGAACTCCAGCTTCTTGCACAAGGACCTCATTATGGCTAATTCTGTAGAAAGATTTTCTCTACAGCATACCCATATGACCATTGAGAACTGGCTGTTCACTATTTCATTTTTGCAGACAAGCTGTGCTAGGGTGGTTTTACCTACTCCTTTTCTCCCCCATATGAGAAGTATATAACCATATGGAATTGATGACACGACTCTTGATCTCTGACCAAACCTTTTTACATAGGTACTATGGATCTGGTATGCAGTTGGTTTCAACAAGAAGTCAATGGCGTGCTGCATCTCTTTGATTCAGTCGATGACCCTATCATGCATGGACACAGACATGATGATGAGTCGATGCACCACAGGCTTGTTGCACTCAAATTTGAGAAGCTCAATGAACTTGAGAGTGCCCGCAACAGCTATTTCAACCTTCTTAACAGTGTCATCTATGCTAATGGTTGTTCCCTTGCATGACAGATACAGTGCAGTAGCAACCTTGATACGTTTGAAAGTGTTGCTGGAATTGACTAGGGCAGAACTCACCTCATCAGTGCGATATCTCCAGTCACGCAGCACCCAGCCTCCTTCACATGCTGCATCCTCAAGCTTACTGATCCCGTGGAGCAGCCATGAGTTCGTAATGGCCCGCCCTTTGGCTGCCTCCAGCCTCCAGGGCAGCATGGATTGTGATGAGGAGCTGCCGCAGCTGCTGCAGTTTCTCTTCGATGCCATTCTGGTGGTTGTACTTTTCTACCAAGGGGGAGATGATTTTTTGGAAAATCTCTCCTGCAACCACTGAGCAGATAACTTCCAGCAGATCCACCATCCTTTATTGCAATATTTGAGATCAATGATAATAGAGCCTTGAGTAGTTCTATTGAAGACTCAAAGCCAAACATTTGCTAACTTATGATGGAATGGATGAGCTCAAATCGTTGACAAACAGGGAGTCAAAGAAATACCTATTTCATGTATCCTTTTCCAACTTTTATATTTATAGAAGATAGTATAATCCCTTTTCAAGGGAAAGATTATCTTGCCAGTTACTACTCCAAGAGAAAAGTGCACTACTGGTTCTTTGTATCAAAGATCTTGACAGATGTCTAACTGTTGATGTACTGATGTATGCACTGGGTAGTTTCTTTTCTGAAGCTTCAAATAATGTTAAAATATGTGCAGGAAAGAAATATTTGTGTGTCTTTCTCATGCCCCTTGTGGAGGCTTGATGGATGGATTTTTTTTTTCTTGCTGAATTGTCCTTAGTGTTACTTTGATACTATCTGTTGAGATGTTGCTATCAATCCTGTACATACTACATAAGGCATACGATACAACATTCTTAGTAACCTTCTGAGGTTTTTCATAGCTACCACTTTGCATTTGAGATCACCAATTTGGTGAAAGTACTGGTGATTAGGCGTCAGGTTTCAGCATTGATTATGCAGGACCTTCTTAGATTGCATTATGTATCTGATGCAACTCTTGGTAAACTTTCAATATACATAGTGAAATTTACCACAAAATTCATTTCCACCCAGTGTGATGATCCACATGATTTTCCCAGTACATCATGAAGTCAAAAATAATTAAAAATTTGCACTCTGGCATATAATGCTTTGTTGTTTTCCTTGGAAGAATAGCAATTTCCAATTCCTCTTGTTCTTTTCTATACCTGGAACTTTCTCTGGTTCTTCTTTCAGCTTGATGATATCAGCACTGATGTTGTCAAACATTGACACAAATTGGTTACTGTTAGCATTATGTTAGATAGGTCCCTAATTTAACATCAAGGGGTTCACTTCATTTAGCCACGATGTTTCTTTTGGTGATATGATGGAGATAAGGAAGTTATTTTTTCCTGTAACTGTCCGTAGTATTGTTGACTCACTCTCTTACCTTATTGATAATTTCAGGTTTCTGTACACATGGGAGACCTTTCCATCAACTGGATTTTAGCAATCCATGGATTCCATCTAGTTGACTAATTCTGAACAATATACTCAGGCATAGGCCCCTCGGCAATCTTTGGCTGCTAACTCTGGTTTAACAATCAAGGATTCCATCTGAAGTGCTGCAAAGTTATGATCTAAAAGAGACACCTGTCAAGTGTAATAGATCTGATCGCTAAAGTTAGAAGATTGTTACTTTGACATAGAAAAAGAATCACAAATAATAAGTGGACATTGCGCTTAATATGAAGGTCTCTCCTAGTATCATGCAATAATTTACTGGGTAGGTTGTGATGCACCTTTTTGAACCATATTGAATAATTAATTTTCTCCATCTACTATTGTGAGCAGGAACCATATCTTGGAAGGCTTTCCTTCAAGCTTCAGCAAATACAAATTGTAATTCAAGAAGCTATGACATTAAACGGAAATGAAATGGTTAAATTGAGAAGAAACAAACAGCATTAGGAACTACCTGGGTCTCCATCCATTCTATCAGGTGTGTTATTGGACAAGTTAATTTCAATAAATCCATATCTTTTAAGAACAAGAACACTGGAGTATTCAGAAATAGTGCAAAATACTTTTGTCAGTGTCAGGCCTCCCTAAGAGTCAGCTAAATGCTGATTCACAAACCAACAGAGGAAAAAAGAAATCTAAATGAATAATGTGCAGCCTCTGAACATAATCATTTGTAAACACAATATCTTTTGTTCCAGCCAGCTATTACACAACCAGCTCCACATGGGGCATGTTATTGTAATGTTTCAGCTTCTATAATAATATGATACCTGCCAAGTTTCAGCATGCATAAAGAAACAATGTTTCAAATTGATAGCAACGACTATATGCATCATATTGATAACTTGGTAATTCAGAGTAGTAACTTTCTTGATTCCAATCCAGTGTAAACAGGCAGTGGATGAGATATGAAGGTATATCGTTAAAGATCCAATTACTCACAGGAGTTCCGTCATAAACTAAGAGTCAGAGTGTAGAGGTGTATGTGGTTTTCTTTAATGAGATCCTGTAAGTCTCGTTGCTGGTTAGGGCAGAATTTATGAACTGCCAAAAAATTATTCAAGCATAGGAGGAACTGGGTGGTTAATCAGTATGCTGGGCACTTGCACTATTGACTTTCAGTGAAACTTGGCTCTGGATCACTTTATTTGCAGAAACTGAAATTTCAAGGGCAGGGTACTACTGATTTGCACATTCGTTTCAGGAATGCAGCTGGCTTCAGAAGATGGCACTACGGCTCTGTTTGTTTTTGCTTAGTTTATAATCTAAGCGTGGCCGAGAGAAGCGAAGATTTTCTCGTTTCTCGCTTCTCGTAGTTTAAATCTCTGAAGCGGATTACCACAGAAGCGAAAATAAGCGAGGCGTTTGGTGGGATTATCGCTTATTTCCACGGATAAACCGATTATAATCGGAAACAAACAGGGCCTACATGCTCTTGTTGATGGATTTCATAATTGTGGGTGCCATCTATCACGTGAATACTATATAAAAACGGAAGTGACCATTTAATAGTATGCTGCTGCCAATATGCACAGATGTTGTTATTATTGATAGCATACTAACCTACCCTGGTCATGTATGATACTTTTGATTAAATATCCACAATTTAAATTATAAATATCGTTTTTATTTCAGTAAATTAGGTTATGAAATCTCATTATTTGAAGAAACTGGACTCTTAAGGCCATGTTTAGTTCTTTTACGTGTAAACTTTTCGAAGCATTTGGACATACATTTGAAGTAGTAGACGTATACTAATAATAAAACAAATTACAGATTCCGCTTGTAAACTGTGAGATGAATTTAGTAATCTTAATTAATCCATCGTTAGCAAATATTTATTGTAGCACCATATTGTCAAATCATAGCGTAATTAGGCTCAAAAGATTCGTCTCGCAATTTACACGTGACTGTGCAACTGTTTTTTTTATTTTGTCCATATTTAATGCTCCATGCATACGTCCAAACGTTCGATGTGACGTTTTTGGCCCTGTTTAGATTCCAAAATTTTACACCCAAAAATATCACATCGAATGTTTGGAGACATGCGTGGAGTATTAAATAAATCTATTTGCGAACGGACCAAAGGTCCGCTGGCTAGCTCCAGCAGTGGCCGAGCTGCAAACCAGCGTTCGAATCCCAGTTTGGGCGTTCGCTGGTGTCGCACGAGGGGGCCGGGGTGTGTGCGTGTGTATAGATGTGTGTGCGTGTGTAAGCCCCGGTAGGCGTGTCCACGGACTACCTGGCAGCCCACCTGCGTTGAGCGTGCGGTCAGCGTGGGTGCCCAACTTGAGTTCTTAAATGTCGGCCAGTGCTCCTGACAATGTTCAAAAATAAATAAATAAAATCTATTTACAAAACTTTTTGCACGGATGGATTGTAAATCGTGAAATGAATCTAATGAGCCTACTTAATCTATGATTTGCAACAGTGATGCTACAGTAACCATCCGCTAATTATGGATTACTCATGGAATAATTAGGCTCGCTAGATTCGTCTCATGATTTACAATCCATCCGTGCAAAAAATTTTACAAATAGATTGTATTTAGTACTTCGAAATAGCAAGATTCCGTTTCAAAAATTTTACCCCTAAAGATATAAACACTGAATAAGGCAACACCATCGACAACCAGAGTTAAAGAGTGGCAGCAGGTCACTGAACAGACTGATGTGAATACTTCATGCTAACATTGTCTTTTTAAGATGGCTGGTAATACTACTTAGTAGTTACAAACGGCTACAGTGTTACGAATCTTTCCTCCGATACGCTTCCATGCCCTGCTAGCCCTCTGACGAAGGGTGGTCTTCTCTTGTCCCGTCAGCAAGGTGCCCGTTGGGGAATCGTAGCTTGCGGCGTGACCTGTTGAGGCTATTATGTAGGCGTCATAATGGGTGAAGCTGAGCCGTCGTATCCACCTATTATGGCAGACTGACAGGCGCGGCGTGGGCGGCGCCAGCAGCCCCACTATGCATCTTGGTAATACGCGATCAATAGTGCCCCCTGGTCAAAGAATCGCCTCGGCTTCTGCTACATCAATGCGGACGTCCTCCTACCGCAATGAATACAGCGGTAGGTGAACCTTAATATGGAGACCAAGTGGCTTTACATACGTGTCTGTGCTTGCAGACACGTGGCGGCTTCGGACCTCCCCGAGGCGGAGTGTCGATTCCTTCCCTTGGCGAGGGGTCCGGTTACTATACCGGGGGTCCTAGACCCCAAAGGGGGTCCGGGATTCCGCGGGGACCTGGACCTCCACGGGAGGTCCGGAGCCTCCGGCTGTTCGGGCTGAGCGTCTGCTTCTTCCGGAACACGTGGTGCTCCCGGACCTTTCCCAACCAGAGGACGGGTCCGGGACCGTTGACGGGTGAACAGGGCTTCCGGACCGCAGGGGTTCGGCTGCTGGTCATAGTTAAGGATAACTACAAAGCTCTTCTTGCCTGGACATAGCAAGAGGGGGTACCCCAGTCCTGGGGTACCGACAGTAGCCCCCGGGCCCACCTCGGGAGAGGTACGAACCCGCGGGTGGGGCCTACTATCGCGATGTGTTTCCACGCAAATTTGATTGCGTCGGTGTGCTCATGTTAAGAGCGGGTGCTCCGGACCCCTTGGAGGCCGAAACACCGGTTGTCAGGTCCAGGTACTAGAGTGCTCTCCACAGGGCGTCGAAGGTGTAGGCTTAGGGTGCGGAACCAAGCTAAGCAGCTACACAGACTTCGGATCGCTCAGGGAGCGAGCACCATTTCCCGGACCCGGCTCTTGGCGACCGTGGCGAGTGGTCTCCGCCGGAGCGGGCCACCGGAGTGGACTTGAGTCGACCGTGGCGAGCGGTCTCCGCCGGAGCGGGCCACCGGAGTGGACATGAGTCGACCGTGGCGAGCGGTCTCCGCCGGAGCGGGCCACCGGAGTGGACTTGAGTCGACCGTGGCGAGCGGTCTCCGCCGACAGTATTCATTCTATGCAGATCACGCAAATGGCCTATTCATGAACACGGGACTACAAAACTGGCTGATTTTCGTTGAAGCATTGTAAACAACCACCATTCTTGGCTTCTGCCACTGTATCAAACAAAACTAGTATCATGTTTATTTGTCGTTGTGGATCTCATCTGCCATGCGAAGAGTACTGCAGCCAATATCTACCCGCTCTCTGAACACAGATGCTTGGTACACCAATATCCTGAAATTCAGGTTGATTCAAGGATACGAAGGATTTCGGATTTGAAGAACGAGCATGGCTTCAGTTGGGGCAGAATTGAAAATGGCTAGTGGGCCAATGTGTTAAGGTTACGCAAATGTGGACGTGGGCCAGCCAAAGAAAATTTATCTGGAGTTTTCCTCTTGACAAGAGAAGAAATTAAAGATTAAACTCTCGGGTAAAAAGCTCCGAAGTACCACCAGTAACTGCCAACTATTTTTCTGAATGATCAGAGGTGATCAATTACTGTGCTCTGAAACCATGCATGCTTTCCTTGACAAGGCATTGCCAGAACAGAACGGCCACTCAACAAACAAGCACCATGCACATGCTTATGCCCCCTGCAAAGAACAGTAAATGGTTGGCATCACTGTTCAATGATCCCTGACACCGGTTAACGTTGGCACCAGTTAACGTTGGCTGCCCCCAAATGGCACCTGGCCGGCGTCAAACACTCCTGGAACAACCACACCATTTCTGCATATGTTCATCAGTTGGGTTGCATGCAGAAGTGGCATAATATATAACGACGCGGCTCACTGTTGCTTTCACGCATCCACTGGCAAGCATGGGTTTCCCTGCTGAGCATTGGTACGGTTTGGTTTCCATGGCTTCAGGGTAACTGCTTGGAGCCTTGTGCTTGGCTTTATCTCGCCGATGGAGATCAGCGGGAGGACCGGTGGTTGCCTGGGCGGAATCCGTGAAAGGTTTGTTTGCTTTGGGGAGGTGTAACTGACACTCTTCTTGCAGGCAGTGCTGTGGGGAGAGGTGTTGAAGTGAAGCTTGCAACCAACCATCTGACACTTTTTGTTTGGATCGTTTCAGTTGCTGCTTGTTTGATTGGCTGGTTGCTCCATCAAACAGGTATCAAGCAGAGCTCTCAGCATGGCGTGTTCTTGTTTTTTTTTTGTGTGGCAACGGTACGAAAAAAACTCACCTTGACAAAAACAGCTTCAAACAAGCTTTCAGAATTTTGGGGAATCAGCTTGAAAACGCTGGGTATAGTGAAAGGTCAAAGGTAACATGCATTCTCTGATTGAACCCTAGGCCTAGCTGGTAGTAGTTTTCATAACGATAAATCTAATAACACTTCGAGAGCCATACTATGCTGTAGTAGCCAGCTGATTTTTCTTACAATAAATCTTTTTATTATCCAAAGGTTTTCATATATACTACAACATCAGAAGACAGATGAGAAAAATTCAGCAACCAAGTTTTACAAGGATATAAAGGTCTTTGACTCCTGCATGCCGGAGTCTGCTCCCTTGCACATACCTGAACCGAGAAGGCGAGCACCTTGTCTGACGGTCGAAGTTCAGGGCCGACCATGCATCCCGCCGGCCCCACGCACGTGTGTGTTTGTTTGCCTTTGCAGGAATGAGAGAGCGAGAGAGGAGGGTGGTTGGATGTAGTCGATTGTCCTGAGCAAACAAGACTGGCTTTGTCCAACCTTGTTCAACTAGATGATCAACTACTCTTGTGTGCGTGTGTTCTCACATATGCAACGGTTAGGTCTGACTTGGTCACTCCTGAGTCTCAATCCAGTTACCACTATTTACCGGCCTTCCATACGGTACCAAATGAGAATTGTATTTATATATATAGATGTTATATATATACGGTACGAAATGAGAATTGTATTTATATATACGACCAAGTCCTGTTTGGCCGCAATAAGGTTGTGTCTGTAACTGTTTTTTTCTTAATGAAAAACGTGCTCAGACACGGTCACGAAAAAATAGTTTCAGGTTCTACATTCGGTAGTTATGGTGAACTGGAACTCTTCCTTGAGAAAAAAGAAAATTGTTTGTTGAACATGGACTCATAACAACGACTTAGAGTCTAACAAGGCTTAACTACTTCCATTAGAAGTGGATAAACTAAATGAGATTTTGTCAAAGCTGATCGAATCTACGCAAGCAACTTCCTCTTTCGTTGTCCGTGTCCAAGGCAACATACTACTGCTAACGACCGAATAACTGCCGATGTGAATGAATATAAAGTTATTTTTATAGGACAAATTACTGTTCTAGCTGCTCCAGTGGCACCAATCTATTATTATGTATGGCTCATATATGCATATACCTCCATCCTAGATTTTTTTTGGTAACATTATAGTCGGTAAAGACACATATATTACCAGTGCCACAGAAATTAAATGAGTAGTGTGTTTCTAGCGCTTTTCTCATGATAAAATTACACAAAGGATCTAGATACCGGTTCTGCTTGATCACTCCAGAGCCCACAAAATATATATATCGACTGTTGAATCTACACAGAGTTCAAATCGAGTTAGTGCTTATGCTTTTTTTTACTTACCTGACCATAGATTTTCATGTGGCACGTGCAAAAACAAAAACAAAAAAAAGGTGGTTTCAGAGGTGCGTGTTCTGCACTGCAGCTGAACTGGTCAGGTCAGCCATGCCTATATATAACAACAACACAAGAGATGAAATTCTTGAGTGTCCTTTCCAACCTCAGATAGCAAGCTACTTAATCTGATTGATCAAATTCATCCATCTAATGGACTCGATTGTTACAAGCATGAACTGACGAGGAAACTTTAGATGACCACATATATATTCACTCTGATGAAAAACTCTAATATAATTCACCATGCATGGATGCAATGAATCGTACATACAAGCATGCTTCCATACATCTCTCAATGCTCTTTTAACGCGTGCATCCAAATCTCTTAAGTAGTTGTGGCATCAAGTAATTTATACCTTAACTTGTTAAGAATGTACACGGAAGCATGTACTTTGGTGAGTTCGTTTTCTTGTTATTCCCCTCTCTTACGGTGATTGGTTGTGTGTCGTTCTCAATGGTGAAAAATCTTCCATGGCTTTTTGGTTTTGGATTGGACCCTGCGCGTTGTTTCTCATGCTTACATCACATCCCACGCGTGCGTGCATGTTTTGGCTATTTCATCCCCTGCTGCTGAGTCAAGAAACCATCTACTATCACACTTGGACACTAGTACTATTGGTGCTTGTTTTCTAAATTAAGCCTACTATCACAATTGGACATAGTACTATTGGTGCTTGTTTTCTAAATTAATAACAGCGCATCATTGCATATGGATAAATAACAGATCCAGTAATTTTGTTTTGCTTTACAGCGTCGACAACATTTCAGGCATTAGCGCTCCAAGTGTTGGTTTTATTCTAACAAGTATAAACATAAATATATTATTCTTATTGATATTATTGTATTTTGGTTGTAATATAGTATTATCCCAATCCCATAAAAAAATGTAAATAACTAGGACTAACGAGGCCATCAATTTTGCAGACGATTAAATGCAGAAGTCTTAACGAGGAAGCTAAGCTTAAGCAGATGAAGATGGATGATATGACTATGAGTTTACTAATAATAGATGTAAGGCTGTGTTTAGTTTGCGAAAAAGTTTGGATTTCGGTATTGTAGCATATTTCGTTGTTATTTAACAATTAATGTCCAATCGTGGACTAATTAGGCTTAAAAGATACATCTCGTATGAAACAGTTAAACTGCGTAATTAGTTATTTTTTTCAACAGCTTTTAATACTCCATGCATGTGTCCGAAAATTCGATGTGACAGGTACTGTAGGAATTTTTTTGGGAACTAAACATGGCCTAAGCTCTTCAATTATCGCAACCTAATTTTCAAAGCTCGCCATCTTTTACCAGCCAGAAACTTATGCCACACTTCATTGATGTTGTGACAATACAACTTTCTTTCTTCATGAGCTTGACAACACCTTTGGGTAGTTAACAAATCTTTCTGGAAACTGAATCAATTCCAAAGCAACAAGCTAAAGCTCCATCGCCTTGACGCATGCCAGGTCAGACTGACAAGCTAACCAAGATTAGGTACTAAATTATGGTGTATATATTGCCTGCGGTTGCAAGTGCATTGTCACATGTTTTCTTGAGCGGAATTAAGGACCTAAATACTTATACAAGTCTTTGTTAACATGTCTTGTTATGTTTTCAACATCAGTTATCTCAAAGGTGAAACTACTTTGACTTGAAGACATAGAGAAGCTGATATTTATTATGCAGCATATGCTAAGGAAGTGCAATTACTTCATTGCATATACCTGATTGCCAATGAAATGATCACTAATGAGTTATACTTCGACTAGGATTAATGTGTCAGCAACTGTGCCTTACTCAATGATAAAAAGAAGTACTGAAAAAAATAAAAAGGACTAAAGATGTATGCACTTCGATGTACAGCTGGGATGCCTGTTCGTTTAGTGCTCACTCTATCAAATTTCCAGTATTGGGTTGCTTGCTTTTCTGGTACAAACATTCTCTATTGTGTTGGGACCCTATTTATGTCTTGTACTACGGAACGAATTTTAGCCATGGTTCATTACTTTTGAGTTAGTTAGCTTCCTATTTTTTGTTTCTATATAGAATTGCATTTCCTCACCAGAACTATAACAAGGAGCCAAGAGTTATGAACTTTCTATTTTTGGAAGTATGGTTGAGTAGTTGAAGTGCAATCAACCACTTACCATCCATCTTGGCCAATGGAAATAATGTTGAATAACTTGGGATACTTTGGAAGAGGTTGTTTTCGCTTTCTATTTATTGCACATTGTTAGAACAATATGATTCTTACTACTGTTAGTTGTTGTACAATGTTCAAATTGCAGCAACTCTATACTAACGTAATTAAGTAAATTGCAGATATCCTGAAAAATAGAGTAAATTTCGAAAACTATTTTATATACAAAATACTATATTTTACAAAAACTTTCACAAAATTATGCATTGTGTCACGTATCAAAACTTGGTTACTTGGATCAACATTAATTGACATCCTCACGTACTTTAATTTTTAAAGTACACTACTAGAAAATCGGCTTAAGGCACCGGTTGCAATGAGCCTTTGGTACCGGTTTTTTTGAACCGGTACCCCCAAAGTGGTACCAAAGGCTGAGCCTTTGGTACCGGGTAAAACAACTGCTACCTAAGCCTTCAAAATTCACGCAAAATATTCTTTTTAGTTGGGACTTGAACTCGCGACCTCTAGCCTCGCACATTGCTCCTTTACCATCTCAGCTACACAGTTGTTCTGATCGAGTAGGAGATATTTTCCTTTTAAAGTAACCAATGAATGAGCCTAAGGTACCGGTTGGTAACGGTTGGTACCTAAGGCTCATCTATAGGTACCGGTTGGTGATACCACCCGGTACTAATATAAAAGTTAACACCCGGTACCTATGGAGAGCCTTAGTTACCGGTTGATAATACCAACCGGTACCTAAGACTCATTCATAAATTCCATCCACTTAAGGCTTGTTTTCTAGTAGTGGTACCTCACCGTTGGCATGACCAATATTGCTGGACTGGGTCCACTTAACATACTAACATGCGCTTATTAAAACTCTCACATGTGTAACACCATATCTAGCATGGCAAGGGCAATCCATGTGGCGACTTTGACGAATCAGCAAAATGAACAATTAAGCCGATATGAGAATATATGTCGAGTAGGCTTGGGCTACCCAAGATGCCGAAGAGTAAGTACGTGGTATAGATGTCCAGAAAAAAATTGATTTGGAAACTAAAATTCCTCTTAAGATAAAAATCTTCTTTTGGTTTCTCCAAAGAGGAGTTATCTTAACAAAAGATAATCTAGCGAGAAAGAATTAGAAGGGGAGTTTTAAGTGTTGATTTTGTAATTGTAATGAATCAATTACACATCTCCTCTTTGGTTGTCACTATGCAAAGATTTGAAAGATAGTCTATTTACTTACCTACAGGTTTAACCCCACCAAGATCGATTTCCCATGTGCTAGGAAATTGGCTCTCAAATTTCAATAACAACGAGAGGCGTGTCGTTTTGATAGGCCAGCTGCATTGTGTTGGGCTATTTGTAAATGTCGTAATGATATTATTTTTAACAAAACTAAGTATTCATCATTTATACAAGCTGCTTTCATGGGGACCTACTGGTTGCGCTTATGGGTGCAAATGCAGCATAAAGATACGATAAAGGTGCTGTTCCAAAGGGCGAGTCTTGCATTAGAAGTCGTTGCTTTGGAGATAGCCAATCACGGGTGGAAGCATAACCTTAGCATTGGTTTAGATCATTTCCCCTTTGTTCATTCCCCTATTTAGCCAAATGTCGGCTATGTTTTGTAATAATTTTTAGAGTATATTAGGAATATTTCTATATTAGGTAGATTAGGATTGTATCTGTATCCCACCATATCTGTAGGAGAGGTTTCTTACTCTCCAAGTCATATATTCAGCCCCAAGGCTCAGGCTAATACAATCCATCATTATACGCAATTATATTCCTTCTACATGATATCATGAGATTAGAGTTTGGGATCCTAGGCTAAACCTTCCACTGCCGCCACCCACGTCCCTGCCTTCCTCGCGCCGCCGGTCGTCTCCCACAGCGTGCCTCCTGCGCTCCCCTTCCACGACCTCCTAGCGCGCCCCTGGGGATATCACCCATGTCGATCTCCGCAGGGAGCAGCGCCCTCCTCGATTTCCATGGTAGAGACCGGAACTTGTTTCCATTATCTAAAAAGATGTCTAGAAAAAATGTGTAGTTTTCAGACATAATATTCTTAAGAGTCTACGGAGAGAGAGTTTTTGCAAAGTTAAATTAGTGTAGTTCACCAAAGTTTACAATATATTCTTTTTATTTATTTTCCTTAAATATTATGCAAAAGTTGAATGTCAGTTGCATGGCAAACAATTAAATTCACACAAAATATTTGTACTGGTCTACAGTGTCCATACAAAATATTTTGTACTACCTTTTGTTATTCAGGTGCAGAACTCTACTATTATTGCATCAAACTATAAGAATTGCCTAATTATGGATGCAATAATTGTATAGATGTAAAGTTTCTCATAAAAAAGAACAAACCTCCACTACACTTTCGATGAAGTAAAAATTGAGTACTGATTCAGAGAGTATGACTCTGCAAATTGCTAGTCGTCTTCGTGTTATCAACATTCAAAATCCTCTTCAACATGGGAATATATGCAGGTAGTAAAGCTGATAGTCTGATACATACTGGCATTATTTAGGAAAAAGTACTAGCAGAAATTAATTTGGTCAATACTCAATAGTGCAAGACTTCCTTTTCTCATAACTACAACATGTTAATCCTAGCATACATTGTGGACCAGGAAACATCGATCTTTCTGCAGGCCGCAGGGTCACTGCAAGGCATAGAGTCATCATGTTGCATGTGTTACTTCATATCTGCCATACACAATGAATTGTGAGCGAGATGGATTCTTGAATGCACCCCCCTTCTGCATAGCATCCCATGCTCCAAGATTGCTAATCTGGGCATTCGATCAGATCAGGATGCAATGCAACCAACCACCTTTCGTGAATGCTAGCTCAGTAGTCATTACTAGGCTTACTGTTTTTGTGAATGGATGTAATGGCAGAGCTAGAACGGTTTACCTCTTGGGGTGAACCGAGATGTTGACCGTAAACACCTTTTTTCCGACAAAATGTTTTTGACATGTAATTTTTCTAAAAAAACAATCTAAATCATGTTTGATGCTCGACCATATTAAACAGGAATGTAATGAACTTAATGAAAGTCATTGAATTAGACAGTAATAATGATATGACTATCTGAATAAACATTAGTATAAAACAAAAGAAACAGAAATAAAGTAATGAACTATATATAGGCAATACCACACATATGCACAATTAGTTTCCTGTGCTTGTCTTGTGAAGAAAGGTGTTGATTTGGCATCAGGTTGTCCTATCTATGACAAGATAATGAAAGGAATTATTAAAATAACCATGTAATGTAAAATTTGATTCAAGATATAAAATAGCCTTATCAATTGAAGTTCTTGTATTTTCTATGTATCGACAACATATCTATAAACATATCTGTTCTGCAGCATTAATCGCTAGTTACGCATGGCATTGGCCCATTTAGTTTTCTTATGAGTCATGATCCTTTCCATAAAGTATAACAGCGTAAACAACACATACAACATTATTTGGACAACTATATGCGATCCACCTATTTAAATACTGATGGTATCTTTCATTGGAGAGAATATTGTTAGGGAAGTTGGACAAGAAGTACAATATAGAAGCCACAAATCGGGGATAGGTTTGTGTTTGATGAGAGCTGTGAGAAGAGTGGTCTTTGGCAAATAGCCAAACAGCAGAGACAATAAGTTGGTGAGAGAGAGCGATGACATGTTGACACAGCCCTCTTGTCGTGTGAAACTAAACTAAAGGGACCTTTCATCAAAGCCCTAGATGTCATTTCGACCATCGTGTGTGCATGTATATATGGGCAAACACCCTGGCCTTCTATCTGACGCACTCTCTCTCATCTATCCCTCTCTCTAAACACGCCCTCTAGCTAGCTTTTGACTAGTCTGTAGATAATAGCAAGCTCAATCATACACAACTGTTCTTCGTCCTGCCCGTCGAAATTAACATCAATCGAAGCTCGCCTGTCAAGCATCATATTTCTTGTTCCCGGCAGAGAGATGGCATCCTCGTCGACAACAAACACATCAGATGGCACCAAATCGTCATCATGTCCGAGAGGCCACTGGCGGCCTGGGGAGGACGAGAAGCTGAGGCAGCTGGTCGAGAAGTACGGGCCGCAGAACTGGAACTCCATTGCTGAGAAGCTGGAGGGGAGATCAGGTTGGTTGGTTTCTTTGATCGGCTGTTTTTCTGTGTTTGTTCTCCTACCTTGCTTTCATTTTTCCCAAAGAAGTTGCCCCACCGTAAGGATTTCCTGCATGTGTTGTTGATTTTGTGTCCAAGATCATGTGCATCCTTGGATCCGGCCATGGATCTGCCTGATTCATTTCTTTGATCAAATTATTCAGGTTTTCATTTAATTTTGTCCATATTTTTTTGTCTGGGGATGAAATTTTACTATCTTATTGTGTTATTTTGTGGGCAAAAGATTTGATATCATGCGTATGTGGGTGTTATTTGTTTGTGGGGAAACAATTTAATTTGTTCAAGCACATGCTTCAATTGAAACACAACATCAAAAAAGCACAGTCACCCAAATGATTTGAGCATGAATCTTGTGTGAGCTATCTAAGTGAGCTTTTGTTAGTGAATTTGAGAAGATATCTTGGGAATAACAGAATAAAAAGTTCGTGTGATCAGTATCTCTGAGTTGTGTTCCTGTTTCATATATTTAAAGAACATTAGCATATATAACTTGACATCAGTAGAACATTTTTAGTCGATATGAATTAAGAGTAACAACTATGGTAGAATTTTGATCTTTATTCAATCAAAGTGTTTATATTTTCTGATAATGGATCAAGTGTTTATTTGCAGATGATCTCTAAATCGAAGTAAAACAAAAAGTATTATACGTAATAATAGGACATGTTTTTCCTCAATTTTGACCACTTAAGTCATACGAAGCATGCATCTTTATCCCCCCCTCTCATTAAAAATTAAAATCCAATTCTTTTTCAAGAAATATATAAAGCAAAGAAGGAAAAGATCAAGCATCATGTTTCTGTAAAACTAAAAATAAATCCAACATGCACGCACCGTTGGCTCACCTGACCCATGCACAAGTGCCTGTGTCAAGAGTGGATCACCTACACCCACTGGAAATTTTTCACTCACCCCTCATGCCATGCTTGCAATTATTAGATTTCCAAGCAAACGCCTTTCTATGGCCACTCTCTTTTAATCTTGCCATTAATTAACTACTAGATGGTAAAATTATTCAGATAATAATATATGTATAATCTCCTGACATGACTATTCGATTTGTTAATTTTCATACTAATTTGTGTGGGAAACAATTTTATTTTTTCCAAGGCAAGAGCTGCCGGCTCCGGTGGTTCAACCAGCTGGACCCTCGGATCAACAAGCGGCCGTTCACGGAGGAGGAGGAGGAACGGCTGCTCAACGCCCACCGCACCCACGGCAACAAGTGGGCGCTCATCGCCCGCCTCTTCCCAGGCCGCACGGACAATGCCGTCAAGAACCACTGGCACGTCGTCATGGCGCGCCGCAGCCGCGAGCGCTCCAGGCTCCTTGCCAGGGCCGCAAGCTCCTCCCATTCCTCCTCGCCGTCCTCGGCGTATCCCTTCGGCAGCGGCTTGCCGGCGACGAGCTCGCTCTGCTTCGGCTTCTCCAAGCTAGGCGGCGGTGGCGGTTTGTTCAGCTCGCCGGCGGCTGCTCCTCCCATGTCACTGTTCAAGAGGTTTGGCACAGCTACTGGCAGCAAGGGCTTGCTGGGGCCGAGTTACGAGGCGGCGAGGTACAGCTACAGCGGCAAGCAGCCGGCGCCTCCCGTCTCCATCACCTTCTCCTCTCCAAGAGAAGCGCTGGCCATGGACATCGGCCACCATCATGGCCGCCATGAACACGGACAGAAGGATTACCATGCCAGCAACGGCGAAGAATCACTGACGAGGAAGGACGTGCCCTTCATCGACTTCCTCGGCGTCGGTGTGTCCTCATAATACAAATTGTGTTCTCGGAAGACCAATCGGTGATTCAATCAAGTGTATTGATCGGTGTTGTTTCTTAGGGCATCATCACTAATTAAATTGCATGCACCAGTTCAGGAGAAGCATGCAGAGGGTTAGACCCCCATCGTTCATGGTTATTAGGGCATTGTGATCCTTTGCTGAACGATCGATCAAATAAGGTTCAAGACACATGGTTTAATTCATTCAGTGTTAATTGCCTAGTCTACTGATGAAGTATTGTGTTTTTTATTTTGTGATTAGTTGGTGATCTGATCCAACGAGTTCAGAGTTTTTGCAGCAAAACTCATGCATGGGCTCTATATATTATTTGTACTCATCATCTCTAAAAAACTAAACATGCACGGAGTGATCAAACTAAACATGCTCAAAAGTGTATAATATAGATGAACACTTGTGTTGATATTGTGATTTCTAAACCAGATGTTGCCCCAGTAAGGATTAATTAATCAAGTTTTTTTTTTGTAATTCGATCTTACAAGTATCCATCTTACCACAATGTATCATCTTAATTACTTCAACGCATCTTAAACAACGCATCTTAATTACTTCGAAAGTTTTATTTTGCATCTTTGTTGTAAAGGGAAAAACGGTGGTGCAGTCGTGTAAAACATTTGACTATAGCATGCAACGCCCAAAAACACTCTATCCTCGGGTTCAAAATTACGCATACTAACTGCCATCTGTCTTCTTCTAGCTACCAATTCGAGTAAAAGTACACCTGACCAAACATTTGTACAGCTAAGTGGGTGCTACAAGTCTGGAGTACAATTGCAGCTCTCTCTTCATTTCTTTGACACTTATGTGCTGGTTGTTGCAACTCCTTGCCATTTTTAACGCATATAGTAACTAGATGTCTTTAATTCCTGCAAGCAAAGAGCAAGCTAGATTAGGCAATAAAACTGGGCGTTTTATAAGTAGCTAGACAGGGTGTTTAAAGATGTCCGTTAAAACATTGGTCATCAGATGTAGCTATCTCATCATATAAATGTATAACAGAATATGTGTAAGCTATAATCTAAGTGAAAAGGCGAGTCTGCTGGTGAAAAAGAATATGCCATTGTTGGGATGTTAATTTGGCGTGTAACCTTGCTTGCTTATCTGGCTGGCAAGAGCTAGAAAGAATAACTTCTCCCTTGCAATGCAATTAAAGGCTGTGGTGCTTTAGTTTCCATAGAATATGTTTTTTTAACATGTGCACTTGATTATGGATGCAAAATTCATTTAGATTGGTCACAAGTATGGAAATAGTGTTTCTTTAAAAAAAAAGAGAAAATGTTAGATTTGCACAGTACCAGAAACCTGTTTTTCTCTTGGCAGAGTTGACATTCTGAATGACCCAACAAACTTTATAAAAAAAGATACTATAAAAGTCTAGGGCACCCCCAAACAATTGGTATACCTAAATTTCTTTTTTTTTTTGAGAGGTATACCTAAATTTCTGATGTTTGAGTGACTGGAAACACATCCTTGTCTTGTTTACAAAACCAAACTACTTTGTGTTAGTAGACAAATTGCAAGAACAAGGAGGAAAATGGATATTTTGTGAATAGGAACAGTCTGCTGGTGTGGTGGCGGAGTTTTCTCAACCTGAAATTTTGTTGCTGCTGGTCCAAAAGATGTGGTGCAGCTCACAAAGAAAGATGAACATGTACACAACCTTTTCCTCTTGAAAAAAAAACTTTTTTTACATTAATCTCTCCTTGGTAGCCCAGAGCCCAACTATACCATAGATATCGAAATGAGACTGCAACGGTTACACAAATAATCCATCCACGAAAGGACCATGCACCATCAGTTCATCATGTTTGACCGGTGCACGCTTGGGTGCCTGGGTCAACTAATGGGCCCTAATCGTAAAAGCAAAATTGTAACACCGTGCAGAAAGACTAATTGTTTTTTGTGGAGCCCAAGAAGCATCCATGAGAATCTTCAACTCAGATGGAGCTAGCCCAATATAACTTCAGGCCTAACATTCCCCAACTCAGCTAAGATTTCAGCCTAGCCCAACTCGTCCAAATGGACGAAAGTCGAGACACTAACCGGGAGGTGAGTGAACTGCACCACATCTTGGGCCTGCGGGAGGTGACGACGCCACTGCTGCGCCATCTGCCATTCTGCCTCCAGGATCTCCATTCCAACTGCGTCCAACGATACAACAAAAATAATTTATAGTAACGTCTCAATTTTAGAGGCAAATTAAAATATCATCTGTAACGGGTCTACTACTGAATTTGACCCGTCACTGGAAATATTTTTTCAGGCAGGTCACCCTCGGCCCTTAAAATTATCATTTGTAAGAGCGGGTTACTTCCCACCCACCTCTAAAAATGACACATATTTTCAGAGGCGTATGGGGAGGGGAGTGACCCATCCCTACAAATGATATTTTCAGAGACCGGCCACCTCCCACTGTTCTCTGAAAATAGCGGTTCAAAGTTACAGACCACTCTTCTTCCCCTTCCGAGATGCCATTATTTGCTCAGGGGAGGTATTGCTCAAAATTTTTAAAAAAATGCAAAAAAGGGGGACGGAAGTTTTTTTTACTTGATTTCCTTCTAGTTGGGGCTCCAGGAGGTAAGTTGATCCTAATTCCATGTTATTTCTAAGAGCTTTTGTTAGTTTTAAGGCTCAAATGGAGCTCTCTTTTACCTCTAGCTAAATCCAGATCTCTATGGTATGGATTTTTCATTGGGACACCATTTGCCTTAAACTTTTTGATAAAGTTGTACTATTTTAGTAGGAGAACAAGATTATATAATCATTTGGACTGAATCTATAAGTATTAGTCTAATTCCTAAGTAAATAATTTCCTAGATCTATGGAGGCCGAGAGAAGAAGATTTGTTTTTTTCTATCTTTACACACATGCATGTTAGATTTTTCTTTACAAGATTTAGTGGTAGATTTCTTTTATTTAGTACAAGTTAAATTAGCATTTTTTCAACTTCTACACATATAGAAGTATATATTTATGGCTATTTAGAGCTCCATTTTCTTTTAGAAAAGATTTGATTTATTTATTGTTCTATGTTTATACAAATGCATGATATTTTTTCAAGATTTAGTGTTGCAATAATAGGTTGGTTTTTGATTTGTCTTGTGTTCCATGATATAGTGGTACAATAATAGGTTGTGTTTTGATTTGTTTTATTTAGTACTAGTTAAATTTAACATTTTTCAATATCTAGGCATGTATAGAAGTAAATATTTATGGCCATTTTGGGTTTCATTTCTTTAAGAAAAAGATTTGATTTATTTATTTTTCTATGTTTATGCAAATCCAAGATAGTTTCCCCCCCAAGATTTAGTGGTACAATATTAGGTTGGATTTTGATTTTTTATGTAGAACATGTTAAATTGACTTTTCCAATTTCTCACGTATGTAAAAGTATATATTTACGACCATTTGGGGCTCCATTTGTCTCAAACTTTTTTCTATGTTCACACATATGCATGATAGTTTTTTTACTAAGATTTAGTGGTACAATAATAGTTTAATTGGGTTCTGATTTCTTTAGTACATATTAAATTATCTTTTTATATCAATTCTTATATACCATTTACTTACCAAATTACTGAAGAGATTGTTTTAGTCCATTTAAATTATTTGTTGTTGTTCAGAGATGGATAGGATATGGATGTACAATGCACGAAGGTTGGACATCTATTTCTATGGAGTGCTTAATAAATTCAATCATGTTGCGAAGAACCACACAAAAAATAAGAAGAAACAAAGAATATATTGCCCATGCAAAGCCTGCAGGAAGTTGAGAGTATTCATTGACCCAACTATAATCAGATTGCATGTGCTGGTGAGTGGTTTTGCTGAGGACTACATGATCTGGAAGTACCATAGCGAGACAAATGCTGCCTCTTCGACGAATAGTCCATTGGATGAAATCATGCAAGACAAGCAGTTTGATAGAATGTTTGATGCTTATGATGATTTTGATGATGGTGGCAGCGATGATGGTGGTGTTGGTGGATTCCATGGTGATGATGTCGATGACGGGCGCATCGATACTGATAGTAGTGATGATGAACTTAACGATGGTGATTTTCTAAGCCCTGTTGCACCACACCATAGCAGAGCTATTGGTTGGTAGTTCCAAGGGATTAGCAAACTTGAAGGCGGTGCAAAAATCCCGAGAGGATAATGTATACGAGCAATCAAAGGGATTTTCGAAACAATGCACCGTGCTCCGTTTCATTCATGAGCTATTGACTATTGACTCTGAAGGCTAAGCACAGTTCGTCAGATAGTAGTTTCAACTATCTGCTACGTATCTTGGTTAGGTTGCTTCCAAAGCCAAATAAAGTGCCAGCCAACACATTTCGAACAAAGAAGCTTGTCAGCCATTCACGATGGGTGTGGAAAGAATTCATATATGTTCAAATTATTTTGTCTTGTATCGTGGGAAAACTTTCAAAGACTTGGACAAATGTCCTATATATTTTGCAAGTTGGTACAAACATAATACCGGTTTCTGTATGTGGTGGAGACAATCAAGGTTCAGCCGATAGAAATAAAAGGAAGAGGAAGGGTGGGGGGAATGGTGTTGCCTCTGTTGAGCCAGACAACACTAGTTTAGGCATTGCTGATCACCTAAGGTATTTGTTTTTGAACCCAAAGAACGTTGAACTAATGCAATGGTGGAATTTAGATAAGCACGACAAGGCTGACAGAATGTTCGATTCGCGTTGATTACGGATGGAATCAATCCGTATGGTCAAAGTAGTACCCAATGCTCATGGCCAATGATATTGATGATGTACAACCTGCCTACATGGTTATGCCAGAATGTAAAGTATCTTTAGCTATCTGTACGGCCCCAAGCATTCTAGCATCGATATAAATGTTTTTCTTGAACCTCTGATGCAAGAGATGGAAACTTTATGGAAGGAGGGTATCGATATCTTTGATGGTTAAGGTAGAGAGTGTTGGAGGTCGATTGAATTATATTTCTTTTTCTTCTTACTTAAGTCGATTGCAAGTTAGCAGCTACCAATTCAGTTACTCCCCCTGTTTCAAATTGTAAGTCACTCCAACTTTATTGGACTGTAAACTATTTTTATATTTGACTAAAATTATAGAAAATATTATAAACCTTTATAGCACCAAATAGATATACACTAAAATTATATTTAATAAAGAAATCGAATGATACTTATTTGGCACAATGTTGGAAATAGCTCGCTATAGCGCGCCTAGTTGTTTAGGGGTTCTATCACTATGCTATGCAACATTTGTCCATTGTTGGGATCTAAATAGCGACCGCCAAACAGAAATGGGTGAAGTTGGGAGCTCGAAGGTTATACTGGACAAAATGGTATCATATACCCCACAACCCTCCAAAAAAATCAACCTGTAAAGTGAAATGGGAGAAGGGTATTTATGCCCCCGACCGTAGTTACATGATTCCAGAAAATGCCTCTACCTGCCCTTTATATTCAAAGGATATTCAGAGCAGGTGGTCATTTCCATAGGTTGGAGTGTACAAATTGCCTACTCATACATTATCACGTTTCTTGTGTGATCTCAGAGATGATCTTCATTTTCGGAGCTTCATTCTTCAGGTGATTGTTGCACTTGGGAAAACCTTCAACGAACTTCGCCGACCTCCAAGGGTTCTGTCGCGAAGCTGCTTCAATTGGTTCACCCTCGAACCTCCAGTCGCGCTCCTGCGGAGTCCCCATGAGGCGTCGAGCTCCCAGAGGCTGTCTCACTCCATGATTATTGGTGTTCCTTATCCTACAAACAAAGATAGGAAATCACTCGATCTCTATAGACTTATGATGGTGGCCGAAGGTTGGCTCATAACCTTCACCCACTGACCTTCGGTCGTGCTTATTTGGTGGTGGCAATCCCCAACAGTAAGAGTCTTTTACTTATATATCATTATGAAAGTTTATAAATACGCACATACCATTAAAAAGTTTGGAGATACCTATGTACCATCGCGCGAACTTTTTTTTACTTGTGTGTCATTCCATCCATCTTCTGTTAGAACTTAACGGTTTGTTTGTTCAGACAAGTAGACCACACCTATGGAATTGACCATCTTACCCCTGCTCCTCTCTCTGGTCCCTTCTAACCGGACGAGCAGCGCCCAAATGAGCGCATCTCTCCCCCATCCCTAAGCCCGACCTCCCCGGAAGTCCAGAACCCTAGTCGCGCCCCCCGGCAGCCACCTCGCACACCGGCCGCCACGGTGGCCCCGCCCCGTCATCCCGCACATCGTCCCGTCGGTGGAGGGCAGGACACCACCACGGACGAGCCAGCAGATCCGGGCACTGGCGGGGCCGCCGCCTCCAAAGCCGGCGTGCTGCCGCGGGCGCAGGGCGCGGACGAGCCAGCAGATCCGGCCGCCGACGGAGGGCCGCCGCCTCCAAAGCCGGTGTGCTGCCCCCGGACCTGCTGTTCGACGTCCTGCTGCGGCTCCCCGCCAAGGAGCTCTTCCGCCACCGCGCCATCTGCCGCTCCTTGCGCTCCTTCACCTCTGACCCGCTCTTCGTCACCGAGCACACGGCGCGCCACCCGCTCTTGGTGGCCAATTTCCGGAACGACGAGGTGCACATCCGTGTCTTCGATCTGTTGGGCAACGTGGTGAAGCCGTGAAGGTGATACCCAATCCAGATGGTCACCAGCTGCTCCCCACGCGCCTCAATCCGGTGACGGTGAGCAAGAACTGCCGCGTGCTCGATCCGGCTACCGGAAGGGTCTTCATCCTGCTGAAGAGCACTTGCGATGTACACTGGAAATCCGTTGAGGCCCTATTTAGTTTTCAAAAAAATTTGCACAGTACTCGTCACATCGAATCTTCGAACACATGCATGGAGCATTAAATGCAGTTGAAAAAATAACTAATTACACATTCTACCTGATTAGCACGAGCTGAATCTTTTAAGGCTAATTAGTCCATAATTAGATATTATTTGTCAAGTAAAAACAAAATGTGCTACAGTACCAAAACCCAATTTTTTTCACCAACTAAACACACTCTGAGTTTACAAGTTGGTCAGATGTTGTAGTGTTGTAACTTGCTGCTAGTTGCTACTCTGTCTTTCCATGTGCTAAATGAATCCAAATTTACATGGAACCTTGAAATGTAATTACTTTATTTAAACATGTCTCAAAATGCCTAGACGTATCATAAGTTAGTGGCCTGCAGGCCCCTATGGCATGGGGCGGCAAAGGCCGATACGGATGGAATAGCGGCGCATGGTCACGGTCCTTTTTTTTTTGCCTCATGCGCCTAACAGTTGCATGGTCATCGGCCTCTTTTATTTCTCGGGCCTGTTCAGCCCACAAAGCAACAGAGGGTAAAATAGTATTTGCACATCTCCGTTAGGCACAGTTAGGCACTATTCCATCCAAAATGGTACACAGCTAAAAGAAAGTTTGCGTGATGGTACACATGTATCTCTAAACTTTTGAATGGTATATGCATAACCTTGAACTTTCGTAATGGTATATACGTAAAAGACTCCAACAGTAACCCCTCACGGACGAGGGCCAACGCCGACTGGCCTAACCCTCAAAAAAATGGATCACCTAACTCCCTTGTAAAAATATCTTCCCCGGACGTCGGTGGCTAGCATGAGCTGAAGGTTGGGTGTGGCCTATGTGTCATGCTTTGATCGAGCGTACTTCGACTTCTCCCTGGTTTTACCACCGGCCGATACTATGCAGTTCGCCCTCCTATACAAGCGAACAGTGGGGGCAATCTCTTTCATGCCCTTGATCACTTGCCAATCTTTGATGTTGTTTTTCTGTGAATCGCGTCATCATCTGATTCTTTGTCACCTTTGCCAAAGAGGAACTAGCTGCTTTTGACTTTGTGAGTGTTTTGAGAGTTTTGGTTTCCTTTGTATTTATATCGACGTGGTTCTTGGTCACATTAGTTTGTTTTTTAGGTATGTCTATTGGCCATTGCGGCTCTGCCGCGGCTGCCACGTGCCACTCCCGCTGCCCCACGCCGATCTCCCCATGTTGGCCACGGCAGCCCTGCACACCGGCCGCGGCTCCACGCACACCGTTACATGAGCGAAGGGAGGGGAAGTGCCGGTGGGTCGAAGAGAAGGGTGGGTGGCAAAGGAAGAGTGAGGGAATGGGCAGCAGGGGAGAGAAGGGAAGAGGGAGGAGGAGGTGATGGGGATGGCAAAGGAAGAGTGAGGGGATGGGCAGTAGGGGAGAGAAAGGAAGAGGGAGAGGGAGAGGAGGGAGAGAAATGGGAGGGAGAAGAGGCATCACGTAATAAGATGGGAGATCAGTGGAGAAAGAAAAAGACAACGGGTATCACCACTGGGTCGTAATATGACTCGGTGGTGATGAGGAAGCATTATTACTGCCGGTTCGTATTACAACTCGTATCTATCACCATCACTTCATATTACTACCCGATAGTGATACCAACTATCATCGCCGGTTCAATTCAAACCGACAATGATGAGGTGTTTGAGATGGGTCATTCTATAGTAGTGTATAAACGCTGGCAACACAACGACCAGCTTATCATTCATCCTCTTAGGGCAATCCCAACTCATGGTATCCATAGGTAGGTCTCCAATGAATTTATTATCTTTCCTCTCCATCTATCACACTTGTTCTCCATTCATTATGAAAATTCACCCTTCGTAAATGGTTTGTAGGTGCGGGTAAACAGCATTTCTGTAATGGTTGAGAAGAGGGTCGCTTCCTGTGTACCTGGCATGAGACCCGGTGTAGTATTGAAACCGAGTCTACATGGGACCCGGTGTCTTCCCATCTCTCTTCTCTCTCATTTGTTATAGTACCACATAAAGCTGAAAGTTCTACGTGGCAATATAATTAATATTATCGACACTATCCTACATGGAGGGTACGGTTACCCTTAGCAGCATTCGTTTTGTACCTGGCATGCATGTAATTCATATTCGATATGATCACTATGACACAAGCTCTGGCAGGTAGAGAAACTGGCTGCGCCGGGCTCGAGCACAGGGATGCTGTTGCGGGAGGACAGACGATCGGGGTGCGTGGAGGCAGCTGCCGATCTGGGTGGAAGAGCTCGGACATTGCAGCTGGGATCTGGCAGAGGGGAGCCGCCGGTGCGGGTGCACTGGAAGGAGCTCGGGGCGGTGCTGGCCGGGGTCGGACGGAGGAGCTCGGGGTGGCGCCGAGGTTGGGCACAGGCTGCTGCTGCCGGCGCGCGGAGGAGCTCGGATGAACGACTTTTTTTTTTCTCTTGAAACAAAGCTCGGGTGAAAACTTTGATGCTGGCCTTTCTTGAATCAGCTGCCCCCATAAGCAGCAGCTCCAAACAAGGCCTAGCTCGTACATGCAAATTACTGAACTAGTACATGCAAGACTACTGCATAGGGCTAACACATATAGGATTAATGTCTGACTCTTGTTTCATCTGGAAACAACAGTACAGTACGATCGAGCCGGAAGGCACTTTTGCAGGAGGTGGACCCCCCCATGATGCATGAACTGGGAGCTGGAAAAATAAACCAGTTTCTTTAAGCTTCACAGGCTCTTTGGGACCGAGCCGATGCTACCGTAGCAGAGCCGGGAGGTAGAGGAGCCGTGCCAAATGCACTCTTAAGCTGACTTACCCAGAGAAAAAAATTTCAGTGATGTCATTGGCGATACTCTTTGCATCCACAGAAATACCAGCCAATCCTCTCCTCGCAAAACCCGCGCAATATAGGCCATTTTCACCTTTCCAATGATTGGGATAATCTTTCTTAGGTAATCCATCATTGTTCAGCATGCACTTGTCATCCTGTGCCATGTATAAAAAAAAATCGACTTGTGAGGACAAAATATGCCACAGCAGCTGCATTAAGAGATACATGAATAACAGGATAGAAAATTGAAACACCATTTGTACGTACCTTGAGCCACAAATTCACAGTGGTTTTGTATCCTGTTGCAAACACGATAGCATCGAATGAACTCTCCTTACCATCTTCGAATTCGACTTTGTTTCCAATGATCTTCGTTATCCCGCCAAACACCTAGCAGACACATAGTATGTTTACACCACTTCTCTTCATGCGAATCGGTATATTTATTTGTAGCATGCTAATATAACCTTGATCAACTTTGAGGGAATAGTATATATTCTTACCTTGATAATGCCCTTCTTGATTAATCCTGCTGTCCCAACATCAACTACAGATGATCTACCAGTTTTAGATTTGAGGGCGAGAGGGCCAGGTTTAGGCCTCACAATGCCATACCTTGATAGGTCCCCAAATATGAAATTGGCTATGTTCACTAGAAGGCAATCCACTATTGTAACGGGTACATGTTGAACCAATGTCATTCCTAAACGGATCAATCCCTTCGTCATTATGTGTACCTACACTCAAAATGGCAAATCAATGGATCGGGAAATATTATAAGAAGACCAAAATTTCATTCCAAGTATGTAATTTGACAATGGAAAATAGATGAAGATATATAAATTATTCTAGAGTTTCATTTCTTCTCAAGTTTTTGAATAGTTATATATGTCCATGCATATAAGGATTCTTCATTATATTCTCCTCCTCCTACACATAATAAATGAATGGATGGATAGGAACTCATGCATCCTCAAATTCACAGTTCCACAACACCCTATTAGATTTTAGTATGCGCTTATTTATGCAGATCCTAATAAACAAACAAATATGTAATTTGCTACAAAACCATATTATTCATGACCAGAACAAACTACTTTGATCAGGATAAACAATACGTAGTATATATATATATATATATATATATATATATATATATATATGATGAATTCACACATCATTATTAAAATAAATGCATACCGGACTTCGAACAACCATGGAGGTGTCGGCGCCATGGGTTGCAAGATCATAGGCGATCTCCATCCCGGAGTTGCCACAGCCCACCACGAGCACCCTCCGCCCAGCGTACCTTCGTCCAGACCTGTAGGCCGAGGAGTGGACAGCCTCCCCGGTGAAGCTCTCCAACCCGGGGATCTCCGGGACGCTCCCCACGCCGTTCTCGCCGGTGGCCACGACCAGGAACCTCGCCGCGTACCGGATCTCCGTGCCGGCCGCCGTGTCGCGCGCGGCGACGACCCACCGGCCGGCGCCCTCGTCGTACGCCGCCGACTCGACCGACGTGCGGTACCTGGGCTGGATGCCGAAGCGCTCGGCGTAGGCGTCGAGGTACGCGACGAACTCGCGCTTGGGCACGTAGGTCGGGGTGGCGTCCGGGAACGGCGCGTGCGGCAGCGCGCAGAACTCCTTGGCGAGGTGGAGCTTGAGGCGGTCGTACGTGCGGCGCCGCCACAGCGACGCGCTGCAGTCCTCGCGCTCGACGACGAGGTAGGGGACGGAGCGCCGGCCGAGGCACGCCGCGGCGGCCAGCCCCGCCGGGCCGGCGCCGACGATCAGCGCAACCACCTCCTCCTCCTCCATTCCTGCCGCGCGCGGGCGCTCCTGGGAATCTGATGGAGTACGCAAGATAGCTGGTCGTCGATCGGCAGGGCGTTGTAAGGCGGCGTCGTGCTCGACTGATCGGAGTATAAAACGGCGTCGCTAGCTGCTGGGCTGGATGATTGATCACCAGTGACAGCCAGCTTCATGGTAATCCGGAAAGATCCGTTCGATTCTGCTTAGTAACTGCCCCCGGTTTTAGGAAAGATTCATCATTATCCCATCCGCGAAGGGTGTGTTCAAACGCGTGCACAACGGGGGAGGAAACGGCCGGATCCGTACGTAGCTAAAGTACTTTGTTTTTGGAATGCTGCTTCGGAAGGATACTGTTAATTGCTGCTTCAAAAGTAGCTGTTTCACATGGTGAAGTTTCAAATTTATCCTGGAATGGAAATCGATAATTGCTGCTTGGAAATGTCGTTGCTGTTTCGGCAAAAAGAAAAATATAGGGAGGGATCAGATGGCGACTGAGCTAGAGAGTTGCTGTTTCACATGGCGAAATTTCGAATTTATCTGGAATATTCCCAGGTGCGAATGCGTTTATATATCCTGTGTGGCAAAAGTATTGCCAAAAAAGCGTTTGAACGGACCCTTTAGGGAAGAGATTTGGTTTTACACGGAAATTAAATTTCCTTTGGTGTCCTATTTTCTGGATATGCTGTTTTACATTCAAATTTTGTGGCATGAAGATTTGTGCAAGATAGACGTTGCAAATAGCCTATAACAAATAACTTTGTTTGGTGCTAAACTCATGCAAAAGCTGGATAAATTTTTACCTTCGTCTTCAGAGAACTACCCGATCTTGATAAATGGTGCAACATGAGAGTGTGACCTCGACGGTCCTTTTTTAACTACTGAAATGTGTACCATCACATTTCTTTTTAATACATTTTTGGGAAAAAGTGTTTCCGCTCCTACTCCAAACACTACTACAGAATAGGCCTTTGTTCCAGGCCATTTGTCACGGTTGCTTTTGGGCCCGGGACAATAGGTGGCTTTTGTCCCGGGTCCAACGGTTAGCCAGACCAGCAGGGCCTATGTCCGGGGGATCAGGGGCGGAGCCAGGAAGTCATTTTTTTCAATGTTAGGGGGGGCCAACCATATAAATTTAATCAAAATTTAAAATTCTAATGGAAATTTGGGGACCATGGGGGGCCAGGCCCCTGCCCGCCCCCCTGTCTCCGCCCCTGGGGGGGACATAGGCCTTTTGTCCCGGTTGGAGGCACCAACTGAGACAAAAGGATCCCTTTTGTCCCGATTGGTGGCTCCAACCGGGACAAAAGGCTCTGGACATTTAGTCCCGGGTGGTAACACCAACCGGGACAAAAGGACCCCCTTTTGTCCCGGTTGGTGGCTCCAACCCGGACAAAAGGGTCCTTCACGTGTTAGTTTAACAGAAATACATTCATTCTAAAGTCACATGTGGTGTGTAGGTGGGGTGGTAAAAAAATTACACGCGAGGCAAGACATCTCGAGTTCTGGGTTGCACAAAATATTTTTTAACGTTACACATGGCCTTTAGTCCCGGTTATTTCACCCGGGACTAAAGGGTCCGGGCCTTTTTGTCCCGGCTTCATTGTCCCGGTTCCAAAACCGGGTGAAAGGGGATTTGGAACCAGGACAAAAGGGTTCCAAAACCGGGATGAAAGGGGATTTGGAACCAGGACAAAAGCTTGTTTCTGTAGCAGTGAAAGCTCAATGATGATTTTACCCTTCTTTTTAAAATTTGTAATTTTGCCCTAGTTATTTTGAAACGAAGCAGTCGTTTGCCCTTAGTCTAACACCATTTGGCTTGCTGGGATTAAAAGAAAGAAAAAAAGCATCTAGAGGAAAGACAGTAATGCCCCTAGCCTTATCTTCTTTCACCCGGTTGGAAGAAACCAAACAGGACCACATCGTAAGGCAAGGGAGGTAAGGTTTGAGGGCTCGGCAGACTGGCGACGACGTCGACCCAACCGGCGGCGGTTCGCCTCCCCCTGCCCACTTCAGACACCCCTTCCCTGCCCGCGACACAGGGGTGTCTCGGCCCTCTAGCGCGCCGCCCAGGCGACCCCTCCAGCGGGACGGCGAGCACAAGACGCACACCGCAAGCCTCCGCGTCGGCCTGCAATTCCTCGACATGGAGCGCGACCCGTTCTGAGGCGTTGGGGCTGCTTGAGGCCGCCGCATTGGGGCTGACGAGCGGCAAGGACATCACGTTGGACCAGAGCATCCAGACCGGCTATGTCGTCGAGTCCATCCGGCGTGCACGGCGGTTCATCTACATCGAGAACCAGTACTTTCTCAGTAGGTGCACATCGTGGGTGGAGGACTGGGGCGCCGAGTGCCTCAACCCCGTGCCCGTCGGGATCGCGCTCAAGATCGCCGCCAAGACTCGACACGGCGAGTGGTTCGAAGCGTACGTCGTGACGCCGATGTGGCCCGAGGGGTTGCGGGTGAGCGAGGTCGTGCAGGCCATCCTGCTCTGGACCGTGAAGATGTTGTATGGCATCGTCATGGAGGCCATCAACGATGTCGGGTTGCATAGCCAGGTGCACCCCTGCGACCACCTCAACTTCTTCTACCTCGGGAACCGGGAGGCGGTACTCCCTGTGAGTATTCACCTCCGGAGATGCCGGAGGAGGACACGGTGCGCACCAAGCTCATGATCGGTACGCGCTCGCTCACATCAGATTCTCTCGCCTTATTGTTGTCACCTTAGAGGTTAGAGCTAGCTCTCAGCCTGATCTCACTGTCTCCTGCTTTCATTGGACGACGAGTACATCATCGTCGGCTCGGCGAACCTGAACGAGCGATCGCTGGCCGGCAACCGAGATAGTGAGATAGTGTAGGGGAGTGTTGACGTAAATTCAGGGCCAACACACAAACGCGCTAGATCGTGCGGTGAGAGGAGAGGCTTCTTGCAGCACCTCCTGCAATGATCGGATAGACCGGTGGTTAGGACCAGTCAGACCGATTCCACTGGGACAAACCGGCGAGTCCGACGAACGCTCGCCCAGGAGGAACGCCGTCGGGCAAGCGCATGTAAGATTGCCTTAGGGTCGTCAGGTCACCTAGAGCATCTTCAAATGCCATGGAGATGAAGGAAGAACAGCATATTGAGATTGAAAAACATTAGGACACAGAAAAAGGTAAAAAAGATAAAAGTGTTTGATAGATTTGATCGAATACCCTCAATCGGTCGTGACCCTTTATATTTATAAGAAGGGAAGATCTTACCCCATTTGGAGTCGAAATCCTAATTAATTTCGTGTCAAATACAATTCCTAACTCAGACTGGGCAGTCCGGACCGGTCTGACCGCCCTTGGCAACCGGTCTGGCCGGTCCGGGTCTGAGTCAATTCTTCTCGGAGCCATAACTCTCTCATCCGAAGTTCAAATCGAACATTCCATATATGTATTTTTATCGACTCGACGAGAGGTACGTAATGGTGAAGTTAAATCCGCATTTTGACAAAGTCACAGTCTATGCATACCGGTCAGACTGGTACGCCCAGTCGTGCCAATTGAGGTCGTCAACATATGCCCCCTGTTTTTTCGCAATGAACCTCAATTTCAATTTATATCAACTAATTCATTTTAATTAGGTGTTTAACAAAATTTGCCGGGCGGCCTGGATTTCCTCCATCTCCGACCATCTTTGGACTGTGACTTCCTGCAGGCACAACTCATCGAAAACTTGTGAAACTTATTAGAATTAAATAAAATATATATGGAACATGGTGCAAAAGCTCAATTTATTCCCAAGAAGTTCACTGTCAAAATGTGAAATAATGGCCATCAACAGCCGCCGTACCTGGCCTAGGACCTCCATACCCCTCTTTTCTGCGCATGCAGGAGCCCATCATGCCTCGCTGAACCGCCGCTTGAGATCGCCTTTACCCTACGCCGTCGTGTCGAGTTCGGAAACCAGGGGCCCGCGCGTGCAAGCACCGCCTAGGCCTGAGCAAGCCAGGAGCCACCCTCTGGCACACCCCGGCGAGCTCCGCCACCGCCGTCTTTGTTCTCGCCACCGTGGCCTCACCATCGTCTCACCATGGGTCCACCATGCGCGCGCGTGCACTCAGGCACCCAAGGCTGGGCCTTTGCCTTGCCTGGCTCCGAGCTGAGTTGTCGATGCCTCATCGTCGCTACTCATACTCTGGCGCATGGTTCACCACCGGCCTTGCCCGGCGAGCCTCACCGCCGCCTAAGGCCCCGCCTTGCCCGAGCTCGTGCACGTGCGGGGAGCCACAGGGCCAAAGGCCACAACTTGGCCTTGGCGCGCTTCAGCCGGCCGCCACCGCCATGTAGTGGTAGTGCCACCATCGCACCACGCGCAGCCATGGCCACATCGCCACCGTGATGTCGTACATCCGTCGAACCCCGGGGTGACCAGATGCGCACAACCACGCACACCAACCGCACGAGATCAGGGCAGTGCCACACCCAATCCCTGAGATACTGATAGGCCGACCCCACCCATCAACGAGGGGAGGAAGCGCCGACAAGCGGGACCGAGCTGTCAGCAAGAGGAGGCGAGTGAAGAAAAGAAAAAGAGAAAGAGAAGGAATTGGGCCGGAATCAGCCCAAACGTCCCAGGAGCGGATCAAGCCCGAAGCAACTTTGAGCCCACAAACCCGTTAGTGTTTTCCTTTTTCCTTTTCATTTTCTGAGCGCTAACTGATAGGTGGGCCCAGTCTGACCAACAACCGTTGACCGGTCAATGCTTATGTCAGCATGGGGCCATGCTGACGTCAGCAGAGCCAAACCCCTAGATGGCATCATGCTGACATCTGCATGCCATGTGGCACGACCAGAGGCTATCATGTGTCACTGATTTTCTTTTTAGTTTTTCAAAATGCATTTATTAATTCCAAAAATCCTTTATAACTTAAAAATTCATAATAAATCAACCGGAGTACCACAAATTATGAAACGAGTTTCATAATTTTTCTAAAATCATGATCTACAAGTTAGAATAGGATTTGAGAATTTTGGCCCTTATACTTATATGAAATTATGAATAGGACCCGCCACCGAGGAGCTGACCAAGGACCAGGAGTACTAGGAGATCCAGGAGTTCTACGAGGAACGACCAGGTTCACGTCCATCTCTGCTCTTATCTCCTACATACATCGCATGCTGGTTATGCTATCACTTTACTTTCTGTTGAGATGAACCTGCATGGCCTGTTTATATACCTACTCCTTGATCACTTACTCCACCATTTTGAATAGTTAAGAGACCTTGTTGTGTGTGATATACGTGAGTGGGATACTGCGATATATTCTTGGCGTGAGTGGAGTGCTACATTTGAGGAAATGGTGGATAGGGTTATACCATGGGAGCGAGCAAATTAACTCGATCATTGATCGAGGGCCAGGGGCGTGTGTTGGGCATGCCCTGCGAGTACCTATGGCGGGAGATCGTACCCAGACCCGGGAAGGCAGGAGGGTGGTCGTAGCCGTTAGTTTCATTACAGTTGACCTGTGTCACGTTATCCGGGAGGCTTGTAGCCGCGTACTCGATCATGTACAACTGTTGATCTGGCTTCACTAACTAGAGTAGTGTTACTTGAATTCTACCTTCCTCTAAAGATGTTTCCCTGCCAGTGTGCAGTTGAGGTATGAGAAGAGGGAGTTCTCGTACCGCCTGGGTGGGATGTGATATCTGGAGGTATGAGTGATCCGGGATGCCGGATTAACCTGTATCGGGAAGAAGAGTGATACTTGTATCTATATGAGATACTATTGTGCGTAGGAAACTCTGATCCTTTCCTTGGCTATACTTTATACCAATGCATCCACAAAGCTTGCTTACGGATGCTGACATGAACCTACCCCATCATTGGGGATAGCTTGGCAAGATGCAGGTCCGAGGAGGAGTTCGATACCAACGACGATGGTTGGTACGACTAAGGCTCGTGCTATGCTCAAGTCTGCCTGTGGAGAAGGAGTCCCAAAGATGGAGGCCCGAAAGATCTAGTTTCCGCTATCATTTTCTGTTTGCTTTAAAATTAGCCCAACGGGCTTGTAATGGGAGGATCGTACTAAATCCTCATGAGTTATGTAATAATTAAATCCATGATTGTACCGTTTAAGAAGTATGACTAAGATATTGCCTGAAATGATAAATCTGTATGTGATAGCGTTTGATCCAGGAACCATCATGACGATACAGGGAGTCGGGTTCGCCTTACGGGAACCTGGTTCATTTCACGCTTCCTCGCACATTGGCTGACCTATAGATAGGTAAGAAGTACTCGTAGCAAATTACCCAAATTCAACCTATCTAATAAATCTTCTCTCAAATTCAAGTCATCAGTTCTATATATCTCAAATCAAAGCATAAATCAAAGAAATCATGCTCATTCACACTATTTCTAAAAAATCACAACTTTCTCTAACTATGGAGCATGAAACGAAGCATGAAAACAATCAAAGAGGAGGGAATGAAGTTGTAAACCTTTGGCGCACTTGGATGAGTGAAACCCCCACACAACTTGAAAAAATGGCAGCACCTCCTCTCTAAAACGCCAAGGTGAAGAAGAACCCGAGCTCGGTCAAATGGTTGGCTCGGGCTCGAGGAGAAAGAAGGTGCCCCTGATATACAGTAGGCGCATTAGTACCGGCTGGTTGTTCCAGTTGGTACTAAAGCTGTCAACTCAGTACCGGCTGGAGCCACCAGCTAATATTAAATGTCCTCGGGGCTATTTATTACCGACTGGTGGTTCCAGCGGGTACGAAATGGTCGTTAGCCGTTGCGCGCGGGCGTTGGTGGCGCTATTTAGTGCCGGCTGGTGGCTCCAGCCGGTACTAATTGGCTCCGAGGAGCACTGTGGATTAGGCCCGGTACTAAATGGGCACGTTAGTACCGGCCAAAACCGAGCCCAGTACTAACGGCCACAGACGAATGTAAAGTTTTGTAGCTGTGTATACTAAAATGCAAAAGATCAATTAGTTGGGTATTTACGTCAACTAATGATATACACATGCAAATAAAACTAAATGTTTCTTCTGACCAATAAAGTCATGTTTTTGAGCTTTCGAAACTGAACTGAAGTGTACTGGATAAATACTCAGGTAGAGCAAAGCATTTCAAAACAGAAGTAAATGTGAGGATATTTGAGCACAAAATGCAAACATAGCTGTCTGTTAGTAAATCAATAAAGTGCTTTCATAGCAAAATCTTTACAATTGGACGATATTAATATATGATACCCCTCATTATTTCCAAATACTGACCACCAAATGTTCAACTGCACACAAAAGGGAGTATAGAAGTTTTTTTGGGGGGAAACAAAGGAGTTTGTTACCTTTGCCGGATTGAAAGAAAGAAGCACCGGTCAGTGTCGGGACTTGGAAAAGCTCCTCCAGAGGGTTGGCGTCAAGGGCCACTTAGGACCTTGTCCAGCTCGAGCGTCATGGGCGGCGCTGCAAGACAAACTCCTCTCTGGTGCCTCAATTCAAGGGGCGGTAGCAATGGACGAGATCTGGCGGCAAAGCTCCAGCGTCACGGGTGGCACCGAGGCGACGGACTCCTCTCCAGCGCCTCAATTCAGGGGGCAGCAGCAAGGGAAGGGAGCAGCAACAGGGGACGGAGGTTTTGGCCTCAAATGAGGCCACCACCCTCAGCTGCCATTGCTATTGGGGATGGGGTGGTGGCTAGGGATTGGGGCGCAAGATTAGATCCGGCGGTGGCAGGGGAAGGGACAGCGAATGAGAGAGGAGGCGGACGGGAGGCAGAGGCCAACGGGAAGCGGAGGCTGACGGGAGAAGAGCTATAGCAACGGAGGGGGTGGCGGTGCTGAGGGAAAGACTGCGAGGGGGTGGAGGTGACGGAGGGAAAGAATGTGTGGGGAGAGGTGAGACCGGGGAGATGCTGATTCGCTAGGGTGTATCCTACATTTTCTCTCTTTTTTTCATCTGGGTACATTTTCCCTACGCTACGGCTTGAAGAGCAGCGCTAGCAAGGCGCGTGAAATGAAATATCACCGCGCCAAAGAGAAACGAAGCGCATGAAGTGATAACAGTTGGAGCCCGCTACCCATCACAATGTTTTTTGGCTAATTTTCATGAGGGCTGTGCATTTTTTTTCTTGACAGATTAATTACTATTTTTCTAGGAGTATTGTAATTTCCCTGTGGGTTTTCACATGCACGACAGGGTAACTAATAATGTTTTTGTGTGTACTGCCATTTTCCTGTGCGTTTTGAAAGTACCAACAGAATAAAAAGAATTTTTTCTGTGTGTTCCTCAAATACCGACAGATTAATTATAGTCCCAGAGGAAAATCTTGGATTCCAGTAATGGCCTCTATATAAAATAAGATGTTGTTATAAATCAATTTTGTAGTAATGTGCATCACCTGAGGTGGATCCGCCGCTATCGATATTGTATATTTTCTAAGCAAATTCGTAAAATCACAACTATTGCATTAGTCTTTAAGTACGTGAAATTGATCTTTAAAATTCCACTAGTTTATCGAAGTTATATTATTCTTTTTTCAGCTGTTGTTTATTTGCCACCTTACCGTTTGCGTCTACTCCGTAGATGATGGTATTTGCACAGCTTGAGATGCACGCGAATTAGTGATCGGCGCGGCTCCGATCCCCTCCGGTTTCCAGCGCACAGGTCGTTACGGGGTAGAGAGAGAGAGAGAGAGAGAGAGAGAGAGAGAGAGAGAGAGAGAGAGAGATGCCGTCGGACTCCGAGCGAATAAAATCGTCAGACACGCGCATGGTCGGCACTAGAAATAAAACGCACACGATCGAACCCTTCTTCTTCCCTTCGTACCGTCCGTGCAAACCAGCAATCCAGTCTCCCTGATTCCTCTGCCCCTCCGATCTTTGCATTGTTGGCTCCACGAACAAGAAACAGAAAGTACGTACTGCACCAAGTCGTCGGTGGCGGGGATGCTAGGGCTCCCGCCCGGCGTCCACTTCCGTCCCGACGACGACGAGCTCGTCGAGTTCTACCTCCTCCCGCACGCCCGCGGCGAGCCGGCCTCGTTTCCTGCTGGCGTGGTCGTCGTCGACGACAACGCGGCGGGCAGCACGCTGCCATGGGAGCTGCTCGACCGCCACGGCCGCGGCGCCGACGACGAGGCCTACTTCTTGGTGCGCAGCAGCGGGGACGGCGACGGCCAGGAAAAGCGCGGCGCCCGCCAGGAGCGCGGCTGCGGCGGCGGGACGTGGAAGTCCCAGAAGCGCCTCGCCCACGGCGGCTCACGCGTCGACGACGCCGGCGAGAAGGTGCACTGGAGCCGGCACAACCTCAACCTGCACATGGGCCGTGGGGAGAGCGGCGGCAGCGTGGGGTGGGTGATGCACGAGTACGCCCTCACCGACCCGTCGTGCCCATCCCTCAAGATCTGCCACGTGGCCTTCACTGGACACGGCAAGAACCGCAAGCGCCTGCCGGGCGGCGGCGATGTCGTCGACGACCAGACTGAGGAACCCGCGTCTAAGCGGGCGCGCGTCGCCACCCCCGGCACCGGTGGTTCTGCGAGTTTGGGTTCTGGATCGACGACGACGACGGTCGATCAAGACTACTCCGGAGTCGGACGCTCTTCCGAAGAACACCAAGAATCCAATCAAATTTCTCTGGAGTGGATAAGTAGGGAACTTTTCAACGACGACTTGCAGCAAAACTCTTTCCCATCGTCGGTCGATGTAAACTACTTCTCCGAGGAGTTCGCCCAGGCGGCGGCACCAACATCAGAGCAACAAGCAGTGCCCGAGCACATCATGGCGACGCCCCTGCCGATGGTCCAGGAAACCGCCGGCATGGAAGAGCTACGGGAGTTCATGGCGTCGATGGATCGACAGGAGTTCATAGCGCCCCTGCCGATGGTCCAGGAAACCAACGGCATGGCGGAGCCACAGGAGTCCATGGCGCCGATGGATCAACAGGAGACCGCCGGTATGGCAGAGCTTGAGAACCCGTATCAGCCGATGATGGCCGAGTTCTTCCCGCCGATGGGGGTTACTCTTGATGAATCATGTGGCTTGTCACACATCAGCGACATGGAGCTCGGAGCACAACAGGATTTCGTTGAGTGGGATGGCTTCCTGTTCTACTAGCTAGATAGGTAGAACAGGAGATCGACTAGCTACTAGCTTGTTTCCGGCGAGGAACTGTCACCACGCATGGTCGAGCTTCGACGTACGGTTGTAATTAATGCATACTACATGCTGTGTTCCTCTCAATAGAAAAAAAATGCATACATCTCGCTGCGAATCAAACAGTCGATACAATTTATTGTTTTGTTTTTTCTTTGCTCCTCGTAAGTCGATTGATACCTAGTTATGTGTCAATCACCGCTTTTCACCCATCCGAGTCTAGCTAGCACGTATTTTTTTTTTTGTTCCCGCCTAGGCCTGCAGCATACAGTCATGTCGGATGACTTACTAACAGGTCCATTTTTTTTGGACGCGGCTATCTTACAGCCGCCGTAAAATTAGCTTCCAAAAATATATTCCTAATCTGGTCGAGACCACCCCACCCTTGATTTTGGCGGGAAAACTACCCTGGGCCTCCACACAGCCCAACAAAAAAAAAAGCAGCGATTCCTTGCGGCTCCTGTTTCCTCCACGACTAAAAATACCTAGAGAATCCACCACTCCGTCCAGGCGTCACCTCCTGAGAAGACCCCCGGCAGAAAAGCAAAATTGCTCAAATCTGATGGAACCGATCTCCAGAAAGAGATCTATGCAGTAGAAAAAGGGGCAAAGAGTACACAAAGCATAGAAAAAAGGTAAGTATGCATAGATCTGCTCAAATCTGCACTGCTTGTTGTATCTGGGGTTTAGTGACCTCCATTGATCTGCATAGATCTATATGTACACATATTTACTTGAGCATTTCAACAGACCATAGCAGATACTAGGTTACAAAAGTATATACTTGGCCAAACAAAAAGTTTGCATGGTGCCAAATCTGCTTAATTTTGTGCCCCCCTTGCCTGACTTCAGATGATCCTTCTCTCAGCCATTTACCACCCCCTGACATGTTACAGTATACTACTCCCTCCATTCCAAATTATAAGTCATTCCAAAAATCTTGGAGGGTCAAATCATCTCAAAGTTTGACCAAAATTATAGAGGGAAACACAAAAATTTATGACATCAAATAGGTATACTATGAAAATATAGCTAACAAAGAATCTAATGATACTTAATTGGTATCATAAATGTTATTATCTTGTCATATAAATTTGGTCAAATTTGAAAAACTTTGACTCTCCAAGATTTTTGGAATGACTTATAATTTGGAACGGAGGGAGTACAAAAAAGGAGAATGGCATAAGCATGTTAGCATTCCTACTGTAACTTTGCCTACAAATTGGAAAAAATGCTAATCAGCTAAGATTAGCATGTTTTTATAAGCATGTTAACTTAGCATGTTATCATAAGTATGGTATAGCAGATTAGCATGTTAAATTTTGTTTGAGATTTAGTGTGTCACAACATGGGGGTAGAACAAAAAGATGCTAATCTGCTTGATAAATCAGAAAAAATGCTATGGCAAAAAAGTCTGCATGGTGCCAAATCTGCTTAATTTTGTGCCCCCTTGCCTGACTTCAGATGATCCTTTCTCAGCCATTTCCCACCCCCTAACATGTTACAGTATACTGCAAAAAAAGGAGAATGGCATAAGCATGTTACAGTATACATAGGAAAATTGTATATATTATTGCCTATAAAGTATACAAATTACTGCCTATAATTGTATATATTATTGCCTGCAAATATGTGATAGAGAAATAGAAGCTAATCTGCTTGGTAACAAAATGTGGCTTGCAAGTACCATGGACTTGAATGAGCCTCCCCCAGAATTTGATTATGATTTCCTAGATGGAGTTAATGCAACTCCTTTCTATGGGATACAAGATGGAGTTAATACAAATCCTTCCTACTGCACCCAACCAGACCTTGTTCTGACTTTACAAGAGAAAAATCATGTAGAACAACAGCATGTTGGTGGCACCTTAATTGCTAGGAGTGGCACCTAGAATGCTAATACTTGTGCTATTACCATCCAAGAAGCTGCAACTGTTACTGATGGTGTTATTGAGCAACTTGTAGAGGGGGTGCTTGAAGGTGTGGTAGAAGAGCTTATGGAAGACGTTTGGCTAACACCACCAGTACCATACACGGGTCAGACATTTTGCAGTAAGCAAGAGGCAAGAAAGTTCTACAACTCATATGCATGCAGAATTGGGTTTTCTATCCGTACAAGCACTACACGCCTTTCAAGTTTGACAAGGGAACAAAACAAGGTTCAGTTTGTGTGTAACAAAGAAGGGCGAGGGAGGAAGCAGAAAGAAGAGCAAGGAGCTGCTTCTTTTGAGGAGAGCAATTATGATGAAGAGGATTCTGAACCGGATGATGACAATGATGGTTCAGTGAAGAAAAAGAAGCTTGACGGTGGTAGAAAAAGGAAGCGGGAGAAGATGCAACATACAGACTGCAAGGCCAGGATGGTTATCAAGTTAATTGCTGATAGGTGGCATGTAATATACTTTGCACCAGATCACAACCATGACCTTGTTGTGAAGCCACCACTGAAAAAATTCCTAAGGTCTCACAATGGGATACCTAAAGAGGAAAAGGATTTCATTGCATTGCTGCATGGCTGCAACTTGAGCACTAGTCGAATAATGCAGCTGATGAATGAGTTTTATGGTTCTCTGCAGCTAGTCCCATATGAATGGCTGCTGCTGCGATTGGTGTGCTAGATGATGATGATGCATTTGCCTTGGCTAGTTGATGCATTTGAATAGCTTGCTCTTCAATCATTTGAAGCCCCTCACTTGATACACTATCAAAAGTCCATGGAGACAGACTGTCTGGTTGGGGGAGAAAAAATATACAGTTAACCTTAACTGATGGTGAAAATGCCAAGTGGGATTAATTTTTTTGCCTAATAAGGTAAACATAACTGCCAAGCATAAAACATTAAACAAGAACTCAAAAAAGAAGAGGGGTGGGGGGGGGGAGCGGCAGCAATATGTACCAGGCTCAGTGCTGTATTTGTTGGGCATGACAAGGGTTGTGTCATGAAATTGGATTGGGTGTGATCCGCTTGTTCCTTCCCCCAGTGGCGTCGGCTCTTCAAGTGACCCCATGATGTCAAATTCTGTAGGGGGGAAGTCCCAAGAACTCCTCTTGCCACCACTTGCTGAAGGACCTGCTCTTTTCCCACTGGACATTGAGTCTTCATCTATGTTGCTGCAAATCTTTGTAGCAGGTGTGTTCTTGTTATCATTGACCGTTATGGGTGGTTTGGGTGGCAGCATGAGCCTTTCCCGTCTCGTGTGAAAACTCCCTAATTTCTTCCCCTCTTGGTCCTCTTGTGCTGCTGGTACAGTTGTTGCTGGTGCAAGTGCATCACCTCTTGGCTCAATTTTATTTTGAACTTGAATTGTATCATCACCTACAGTGTTTGCACCGCTAACTGTTCCATAGCTGCTGACTGGTTCCTTTGCAACTGATTTGAACTTATTTAGTCGTGTGCTTAACGGCACAAGATCTTCATCTTCTTCCATTCCTCCTATATCATTGGGGTTGCCTGCATGATCCATGTCATCTTCAGAATCCAATCCCAAGCTACCTTCATTGCTGCTACCAAGAAATTGTTGTTCCTCAGCTTCATAATCTGGGTCTTCATCTGTCTCTTCTTCTTGCACTTCTTCATAGTGTTTCGCTATCCTCCGCCTCTTTGATCTTCGGACACTTGATTCAGCAAGGTCCCCATCTTCTACAGCAGCTAAATCTTGAATGAATGTACCTAATGCCTCTGTGACCCCAGAAAGAACTTTCCTTACAGCTTCACAAATTTTCCTCTTCTTCTGAAAAAAGAAAGAAAGTGCACTTAGGCTTCAAGACAAAAAGAATTAGAAAATGCATGCTGCAAAATCATCTATTTCGTTACACAAAAAATTACTTCATGATAGAGGCAAAAATATTGTCTAGGAAAATCTATAAGAACTGACACCTCAGTTATATATTGCAAGATTTGGTAAAAACCAGATTGGGAAATTATCATTTCAGGAAACGTGCTTTTGATTTAGGGGTCATGTTCAGCCATTGACTATTGATTTTAGATGCTTAGACAGAGAAAAAATAAAAGTGCTTGGACAGGAAAACCTAAAGTACTTCGACATAAATCTAAAGTGCTTAGACAGGGAAACTAAAGAGCTTAGATAAAAAAAACTAAACTACTTGGACAGATATATAAAGGAAGTAAAAAGTGTACATACATCTTGTGCCAAATCTCTAGGCTCTTTTGATGATACAAAGCTATATATGTCATCCATGTGGAAAGGAGAGTCCTGCACCACTGAATGTGCTGATGATTTGAGCTGGAAAAAAAGAAAGTGGCTGATGGTATGAGTAATGATTGAAAAATGGTGGTTTGAGTAATGCTTAAAAAGGGTCAAGCACATAGATGTTCTAGGTTTCCCAAAAAAAGAAATACCTTGAGCTTGCCAAATGAACCATCACGATTCGTGTCCGGCTTGATGACCTCATCCAGTAGATTCCTTTTCCATGCAGCAATCCTTGGCGAGGTATCGGGGATTTGAACATTCCGAACAGCTAATGAATCTGCGAATAGAATCTAAAAAAAATGCACAGCATTAAATCTGTACAACATAATAAAAAAGGAATAGTGGAAAAATATTGGATGGAGTCAGACTTACAACAAGTAGTAGAATGGTGCCCTTGACAGAATTATTCTTGTTGAGCTTTTTAGCAGCAACCTTGAGCTGGTCGACCACAAACTGACACCAATTCCATTTCTTCACTCATGACAGGTCCACTAGTATCTAGGGCTTATCCCCAAGCTTGTAGGAGGACACAAGAAAGTGGACACTGCGATCATCAGCCAAGACCTCAGAAAATCTTCATTTGCTTGCCTGTTAACCTTGATCCTATTCAGTATTTCTTCAATCTTTGGTGCAGACCCCTTAATAATATCATACTTATCCTGCATAAAATTGATGGCGTCCACATCAAGCTCATATTTGACTTCATCACCCTTGTTTGGCAAGTCAAATATCAGCAACTGACTGCATTGTAACTGAAATCCTTCCCCTGCCAGGTAGAACAAGCTCTGACGTCTCTGGATCAAAGCACTCAACCATGAACCAATTCACAAACCCTGCTGGAATGGTGCAGCACTCAATCTTAAGCAGCCCCCCAAAATGCACATCTCAAATCATGTTCTTTTGTGGTTCAGTCATATCTGCATAAAGTTTGATAAGTTTGGCGGGAGAGGCCCTGTTCCTTTTGACCTGCGCATTAAAGACCAACAAAAAATGTCAGATGCTAAGTGTATTAATATGTACTTATAATAGCAGAAAATTTTGCTTAGTCTGATACATGAATTTGCCTAGCCAGATGCACTAAAATGACTTAATGTGTGTAATGATGCGTACTTATAATAACACATAATTTTGATGTATGAAACTATTAATTTGAAGTTGCCTGGTCTAGTACAATAATTTGCCTAGCCTGATGCTCTGAAATGCCTTAAATTATGCAACAATGCGTACTTATGATATAGCATAATGTTGTATTTATGTATCAAAAATGCCTAATCTGATGCATGAATTTGCCTAGCTTAGAAAAGTACTATTGCCTAGAATTGAAATGCATGAATATATCGATGAAAAAAGATAACAAGAAATATGAATAAAGATATGTGACATACAGCATCAGATGATATCGCCCGGCCTTGTGGTTGCTTCTGACCTCTAGGCATTGTATAAACTGCAATGACAAAAAGATAAAAAAAAAGGTAAGAAAATGAAAGGTGTACACTATCAAACCAGGGACGCAGGTATACTATTCCTTATGCTTGACTAACCTTTCAGCAGTATCAAACCAGGGACGCAGCAAATCTTCTCTCAGCAGGAACACAGCTAGGGGGCTGCAGATTTTATAGCAGAAGAGAGAAGCTGAAAAAAGTGCAGAGTGATCAAATACCATGTTCTAACCATAGAGACCACTCCTAGCTAGGAAAAATATTACCGTCCCAACCTAAGTAAGCTGAGATAGGAAAAATATTACCGTCCCAACCTAAGTAAGCTGAGATACAGATGTGAATTCCTTAAAAAGAAAAATAGACAAATGGATGGTGAATGCTCCCTTCATTTTCAGACAACTGTCGACGTTTGGTTAAATATCATGGAGACAATATTCAGATTTCAGACAAGTGATAGGGAGGATTAACGCTATGGAGGGAAAAAATGCAGTAACAATAGGAGAAATTTTATCAAGAGATCACTCACCATCCCACACATGGTATTTTTGCCAAATTACTGGAATAATATTGCCCATCTAGAATCATATTAATGCCTGTGTTAACTGGAAAAGTTGCTTAGTATGCAACACTGCAATGCTGATATATCTAAGACATATAAACTACACTGAGCAATGGCAAAACACATAAATGATTCCAGCATGAAAATGTTCTGCTGATGACTACCAAAACATCGAAAACCCCAAACGATTCCAGTGTGAAAATGATATTCGATAATGCATCATTATTGTCTAATGGAGTACCAAAATCTTCAAGAGAACTGCTATATTGCTAAGGATGAGTATGACTTCAGGACTGATGACAAGGAATTGAAGACGATATCCTGGCACTGCAATCACACACCTAGCCAAGAACACCTAGCACAAACCTAGATTATAACTGCAAAGTTCAAAACCATAGATGAGGGATGCGAGCTAAAAAAATCTGCGCAAACATTCCCATCCCTTAGATGATCCTTCTCTCGACCAGATTAGGAATCACTCCAAAAACAGGACAGAGCCTAAATAAAAAAAAAGTGCAGGGGGGCAGAGAGTGGGAGATGGAGGAGGGGGGGAGAGAGAAACTCACCTTGGCTTGATGTCTGCGATTTCCACGTGCCCACGCACGTATGCTGCCGCACAGGAGGATGTCTCTGATCGCGCGCTGCTGAATCCACAAAAACCAAAGCACATCAGACCACCGCGGCGGATGGAGATCTCGATTAGCACAAATAGGGGGAGTAGCAGGGTCTTCAGTGCGTGCGCACAGAGGGAGGAGGAAGAGGGGGAATGCTCACCTTGACCTGATCCGGCGATTCCATGTGAGGTCACCCCCTCTCTCGCTGGTCAGCGCAAATGAACCAGAAAAAAAACCCATCAGAGAAACAGTGAGGAGCAAACGCGCGCGTGTGGGGGAGGAATCGCTCACCTCGCCGAGGGGTGCTGCACCCCGGATTCAGCTGGGTGCCATGGCAGGGAGGATGCGAGGGATTTGGGAGAGAAATCACCAGTCCCAAATGAAATGAACGGGCGATGTGGGGAAGCGCCGCGCCTCGCACCCTCCCGCATCTCGGCGCGGGAGCGCACCGGGTCCGGCGATGCTCGTCGCCGATGCAGGGAAGCGGAGCGTCGCCGCCGATGCGGGGGAGCGGAGCGTCGCCAGTGAATCAGAGAGGAGAGAGAGGAACCCTAGTGAGAGCGCGAAGAGGAAATGAATAGGCGCGAGAACCGATGTTTTGAATAAAAATTGCTCAGCTCCTTTTGGACGTGGGGCCGGTTGGTTAGCGAAACGTGGTCAATCCTGAGCACCTCAAACGTTGGATGTGAAGCGGACGGTAGATGCAGGAGGCCGTAAGTTTGGACAAAAATACGGCCTGTTGGAATAGAGTCATTACTTTTTTTTTGTTTGTTGAGCACCCGTCAAATGGTTTTGAGGCTTCGAGCTTTTGGGGATCAATTTGCACAGCTCCACAGTATTTTGAGCGCAACAACGTGCTAGTTGTTAACTATGCACTTCATGCAGACTACCAAGCCTTACACAGACTACATATACAGGTACCTGAAGGCACATAAAGTTGTTCAATTTTAACATACTTCAGAGATGGCGCATATACTGCAATGATCCAAGAGGAACCTAAAGGCCATGGCAAATGCAGCTGAATTTGTTCCCACGAATAATGAATGATCCGTAGCTGCAATGACATGAACAAACCTGACGAAGTAGCAACTAAATGCTCGTAGTACCTATTTACACGAGCACAGGTGCCGGTTAATTAATTTCCTGCAGCTTGTATACCTTATCCTCAATCCAAAACCTGATTAAACTAAAACAATAAACAAAAATTTATACCAATTCTAGAATGAGATTGGAGTGTGCTAGCAATGCAAATTTCATATACAATATTATATTATTTTTCAAGTGGTAGCTCAAAATCATAAAAGAATTTACAGTGTAAATTTCATATATAACATTATATTGTTTCTCAAGTGGCAGCTCAAAAATAAATAAAGAATTTATAGTGTAAATTTCATATTCAATATTATATTATTTTTCAAGTGGTAGCTGAAAATAAACAAAAACTCACAGTGTAAATTTCATGTACACGATCAGTTAGTTTTCCGATCAGCGGGTGAGGCTTACTACCGGAAAACTATACTTTGCCGTGTGCTCTTGCCTTTGACGAGTGCCAATCCACGGGCACTCGGCAAAGAGGCCCGTTGCCGAGTGCCAGACACAAGGAACTCGGCGAAAGCTTGGCACACTGCATATCCAAGGTTTGCCGAGTGCCGGCACTCCGCAAAGAAAAGGCACACGTGGTAATATAATATGCCTTTGCCGAGTGCCTTGGGGCCCACACTTGGCAAAATAGGTGCACGTGCACCGCGCCGATGTGCTGGCCGTGGGTTGGACTGACGGTGTTACTCTTTATCGTGTGCACAACGTCAGACAATCGGTAAAGTGCTCGATTTGCCGAGTGTCCTCTGTAGGCACTCAACAAAGTGCTTGATTTGCCGAGTGTCCTCTTTAGGCACTCGGCAAAGCAGTGTTTGCCGAGTGCCAGGAGTGCAACACTCCGCAAATAAGATTTCTTTTTTCTTTTTGAATTCCAAATTTTTTCTTCTCTACTCTGACTTGAAGAGTTATTTCCCGGCGATATATGATATATTTATTATTTTATTTACTATATTTCATCATTTTTTTTGTTTGAGGGAAATTATCAATCGAAGTTAAATTAGAATTGGAAATGGGTTGAAATTTTGAAATAATTGAAAGGAAAAGTAATATTCGTGTTATTGAATCAAAACTGATGTCGTATCTGGGAAAGGACTTTAAATTTGAAACATCTTGATGATGACACCTGACTGCAAACTTGTGCCAGAACGCTCAAAAAAATAAAAAATAGCAAACATTGTCGAAAAATAATGGGACTTGTCAAAATGTCATGAATTCATATAGGGAGATTGTGAAGAAAATTAATAGTGGTTCAGACAATGTGTAACGTACGCTGCTTACAAGCCGGAGGATCTCCGAAGAAATTTCAAAGAGATGCTTGGTATCGTGCAGGATTTGTAGTCGAATTGATAGTCGCATCAGGTTTTCACTGCGAAACTTTTTGTATAGATAACTAACAACCAAATATGTGTCCTGTGAAATTTTGGTGAATTATAGAGTCTATATTTTTTTTCCACTTGTTGAGATCAATGTTTTAATAAATTTGAATTTGAGCTTGGAACGTATGAAATAATAGGTTTTTTCGCATAAAGACATGAAACATAAATTGCTGAGTCATTTTGGCAAGTTATTTAAAGGACATTCAATAAATTTTGTTAAACACCTAATTAAAATGAATTAGTTAATATTGTTAAGTCCCTCTGTGACCTCCTCCACCTTTCTCAAGCCATCACCCCCTCCTCCTCACCCATATTATAGGGTCATATGAAGATCAAAGCTCCAGAGCTCACCAATGTCAGTTCATAAGCCAGCCCCCCCCCCCCCCAACCCTTTGAATTCTAATACATATCAATAACGTCCAAAATAAGTCTTTGATCCCTCCTCTCTTCTCTCCCTATGCTCTTGATTCAAAATCAGGGCTCAAATTTCACCCTTCTGGCGAAACTCCAGCAACATGTGAGCAGCGTGTAGATTCATGTTGGTACAATACCAGTGCATGAAGACTAGGTGGAGGGATATAGTCCTTTGTGACACAAATTACAATTCTATGGACCTGGGAAAGAACTTTCAGAGCTTGTGGACCTAAGAGACACAAATTACAAGTATATGGATTTAGAAATGCAATTTCAAAATTGATGGACCTAAGCGACACCCTCTTACAAGTTGATGGACCTCTGGTGCATTTTACTTTTTTAAAAGTGAATATATTTTCTCGTCTATAGCTTCATGCATAGGCTTTTCTGCAAAGGCTAGCCTAACATGTTTTGGTTAAGTATTTTGCGTGTTTGGCCAAAGAGTTTTTATATGTGCATGTAAGTAGTGGTTTAGTCTTCGGATTGATAGTAATTAAAGTGCTTGTACTTTTAAATTTTTTGTGTGGATTCCGGTTATGAAGATGTATGGAAATGTTTTCCAAAGTATTATATCATCTTGATGTAAAATATACTGGAAAACAATAAACTTCCTTTATCAGAAGAGGGGCCACTTTAACCAGTTTTTAGGTTTTCAACCTTCAATAGCTAGGGGTAGGCTTTATATGCCTTCCCTACCAGGGGAGGATACACCCATACTTTTGAGAGGTTTTTCTATGCAACTAAAAAAACTGATATCAACACATATTAGCACAAGACTACGGATTGGTTAGTTATTTTGGGTCATAGTGATAACCACTTGTTAGTCTTGGTGCTTGCCCGACGCCTTGGTGGCAGTATGGTCATAAAAGGCCATCATCTACCTTTAGCCTTGAGCACGGGAAGGTTATCTCGTGCTGAAGCCGTGAAGTTACTGCTACCACTAGTGAAGACGTCAAGAGTGAATCACTGGCATGGTGGATCTCTAAGGAGTAATCTATGGGGCTGTCTAGCTGGGACCTTGGCGCGCCCTTGTGCGGCTCTAACAAAGACCAATTAAGAGAAAGCTATAACTCTTCATTCTTCATCCTGACCCCCTCAAACTATCACGAAAATATAATTTTCAACCTTCGACTACAAAACCGGATAATGAAGACCATACAACTGTTGAAACCAAGCAAAATTGACCCCTCCGGAGGTTTCGGAGATGGTCTTCATTTTGTGAAAATTAAAAATATTCAAGATTAAACTAAAAAAATTCATAAGCAGAAAAATACAAAAGAGGTGCCATCAATTTATTCTAAAAATATAACCTATTTCTTGACTTATCACTTATTTGGATCCATTTTTCATGTTTCTAATATTTTGCTTGTAGTTATGCATATTATTTTTAAATAAAGAAGATTCAAGTAGAACATCAACAGATAGGTTACATTTTTAGAAAAATTTTGGTACCAGTTTTGTATTTTTCTAACTTAACAAGAATTAGTTTTGATCTTTAGATCTAACTAGATTTTTATAACTCTTTTAAAATACAAAACCATCTTGAAACTTCCTAAATGGACAAATTTGTCTAGTTTTGATAAATGAATAGCCTTGTGTTATCCGATTTTTAGTTGAAGGTTTAAAATCAGACTACTTGCTAGTTGAGGGTGAAAATTGGAATTTTCCCCAAAAGTAAACTTTTATCCTATAAGCACTGCATCCACCTGGGTTGCAAAATGCAGGTACAAGCTCATACCTATCTCACTTAGGTAAAAATACAATCTTAGGCCAATCCTAATGGAAATTTCAATTGTGATATTTCCATGAATGACATGTCAGCAAATAATAATTGTTTCATGGTTGAAACACTCCAGTATAGAATGCGTAGTTTCAATTTTAATGTTCAAATGTACTCATTGCATTTAATTACTAGATACTTCCTCCATCCCAGATTATTAGTCGTTTTGGTTTTCCTAGGTGTTTTTGTTATGCATTTAGATTATTAGATACTTTCTTCATCCCAGATTATTTGTTATGGCAATCTATGTATCTAGAAAAGTCAAAACATCTAATAATTTGAAACAAAAGAGGGTACATTTTGACTTCAAAACAGTTTCCATGGAGTTTCATCTCCATATATCTCTTCTTTAAAGTTTTGGCATGTCATCCCCTATTAAATGAGAAGGAAAGTCCCATTGACACACAAATGAAGCATCAACTCGAAAACAAGGTCTATTATTGCTAAACAGCCACACATGCTTAGCGGAGACATCCATCCGTGAAGTCTGAACAACTTGCATTTCTTCTCATTTTGCGGCGCTGTACAAAAGCGTGTTCAGTGTGTAGCTTTGGAGACCATCTCACAGCAGGGACTTTTGGTTTGTTAAAGAAAATGTCATTTCTACTTAGCCGAATTTCCCAAAAGCTTCTACTTCAAAAAAAAAATTAAACCCCATGAAGCCAGTCACCGTGGATGTGATGATCTCACTACGAGAAAGACGTACATTGGTAAGACATTAGTAACGAGCATAGCCAACGTTACCATTTATGGGTTACTAATGACCTGTCATTAGTAACGGGCAAAAGCCTATTGCCAATTACATGCAATAGTAACGGGCGTTATAGAATATCTGTTACTAAACTTCGTTACCAATCATCCCTTGCGCGTGCTCCCGCTGGGCTCACAATTAGTATTAGTAACGGGTGTCTTGGGATGACCGTTACCTTTAACAATTCATTAGTAACAGGTGTCTGCGTTACTGACGGTCGTTACCAATGACTGCGTGCGGCTGGTCCCTTGATTCCCGTTACCGTTAAGGAGGCATTGGTAACGGTCTTTACTTTTGTGCTTGTTACCAATGACTTATCAAAGGTAACGGTTTCATTTGATGCTTGTTACCGGTGTGTAGTAAAAGGTAACGACTTCATTTGATACTCGTTACCGATGTGTATTAAAAGGTAACGGTTTGTCGGTACCCTGTAGCAGGGATACCCACTCCTACTACAGCAAAGCAGGACTCGCGTAGTCATCCGTAACTACGCCATAAGGGGCGGAGCAGCCGGGCCCCACGGGTCAGGCTCTTACCTCACCGGGCCAATGGCCCCAGACCCGTTCCCCGCTCCGGGACGGGTCCGGAGACGCCACGTGTCCCTGAGGAGGGGAAGCTCCGAGCCAATAAGCGAGGGCGCGGACCCCCCATAGGGGTCCGGGACCTCCCGCGTCCATCCGGACCTCACACGCGCGTAGAACCAACATACCACCGGGGGGGGTCCGGAGGCGCCACGTGTCCCGCAGGCGCGGCCGCAGGTCTTCCGCTGGAAGACTCGCCCACCCACCGCATTCAATGCAGGTGGTTGAGGCATGCTCTGCCGCCACGGCACGCAGGGCAGGCTTTGCCAGGCCTCACTGCAGACCGCATATTACCGAGGTACACAGTGAGCCACATGCGCCGCATCCGCGCAGAGCCCGTCTGCCGCATTAAATGGATACGACGGCACGGCACTTTTCCATCATACTGCCTACGCCGCAAGCTACACGGCCCGTTCAGCTACGCTGTAGGCAACACCGCAAGCTACACCCTGGCGCTGTTTCGACAAGACAGGGCATGGATATGCTGGGCGGAGGATTCCCAGGAGCAGGCAAGAAAATCCAGAGATGAGATCTCCTTCGCCAACAACGCCATAATGTATGAACAGTATGTTATTTTATACTACATCGATTGGGCCCACCTGTCGGGGACCCAACGGCCATGTACGCGTCTCCCTTGAGATATAAAAGGGAGGCGCTCGCTGCACATGACATGCTCTCTCAGACTCTCTCGAGACTAAGGGAACACAAGCAATACAACACACAGTGGACGTAGGGTATTACGCTCCGGCGGCCCGAACCACTCTAAACCAGTTGTGTTCATCGTGTTCTTCCACCAAGATCGAACTAACCCTAGCTAACCCCCGAGTACTCACCCTCTGGGTTTAGGTGGGTGCACTAAGCCACCCGGCTGTGGGTTTGCATACCACGACATTTGGCGCGCCAGGTAGGGGAAAATTTAGCGGGTCTTAGTTCATCTCTTGCTCGTCTCCATGGCTCGGGTGGTTGAGCACTCCCACCGCGACGACGACGTGGAGATGACGGAGGGTGTGGCGTCATCCGCGCCACATGCCTCTCGCTTTCCTACCCCAGGGACAACCATGCCTGTGGAGCAGCCACGTCGGCAGCGGGGCGCGCTGCACGTCGGCAAGAGTCAGGGCCCCCGTCAAGGGCCCCCTCACAAGCTGCGAGCGGCGGAGCGCTGGCGGCAGCTAGGGAGTTGCTTCGCAACCCTCTGGCTGCTGCAGCCTCGCCAGACGCCCTGAGGTAGTGGCGGGACGACGTTGACCGTCTCCTCTATCTGGCTCAGGCCTCCCCCAGTTCTGCAAGGACTGGGCAACGACCTCCGCCTGGCAATGCGATGGTACCCTACCACCGGCGCCAGGGCAGTGCATCGGCGTCCGTGCGCTCCCCCACCGTAAGGGCGCATGAACAGAAGACCTGCGGGCAGAGCTCAACTACAGGCGTGCGGGTGAGGACGCCCGCATCTTCGTGGAGAGGGCATGAGAGCGCTGCCTCAACATTGAGGGCCACAACCTCAATGCCGACTTGGTGGCTCCAGAGCCAGGTGAGACGTTGTTTTTGTATCTTGCTGCATCTGCAGAGGCGGTCAGCATGGTGCAGGTCGTCGAGAGGACGGAGCAAGCTCGCCAGGGGGACACCAGGGTCTCCCCGGCCAAGGATGGTAAGCAAGACCCCACACATGGGGGTCCGGCAGCCACTCCTCTGTCTGAAGGTCCGGACCCCAGACAAGGGGGACCGGAGGAGCCTCGTCCTAGTGGGGACCCAGAACCGCTGGGGGCCCAAGGACCTGACGTGGTGGATACAGGCGAGCCAGACCCGGTCGCCAGGGTTCAGATCATCCAGAAGCCAGTCTACTACGTCAGCGAAGTCCTCCACGAGGCAAATGACAGGTATCTTGAGACGCATAAGCTTATCTATGCCATACTTATTGCGTCCAGGAAACTACGCCACTACTTTCAGGCACATCGAGTTGTCGTAGTGACCTCTTACCAACTAAGAGCGATCCTGCACAGCTCCTACGCCACGGGCAACATCACCAAGTGGGCAGCAAAGTTGGCTGAGTTCCAGCTGAACTTCCATCCCCGCCATGCAGTCAAGAGCCAAATCCTGGCTGATTTCATAGCAGAATGGACTCCTTCCCTAAGCAAATCTGGGGGTCCGGACCTCAACGCCGGACCCCCAGAGCCGGATGTTAGAACACTAGTCTTCACCGAACCCCACTGGACACTCTTCTTCGATGGGTCTGTCTGCAAGCAGTGGGCTGGAGCTGGTGTGGTCCTCATCGACCCAAATGGAGATCCGCTGAAGTACATGGTGCACCTTGAGTTCAAGGCCACCAACAACATGGCAGAGTACGAAGCTTTGATCTTTGGCCTGACACAAACCCTGTCTCTGGGGGTCCGGCAGCTTCTGGTGAAGGGAGATTCTCAGCTAATCATCAAGCAGGTCCGAGGGGATTTTAGCTACAACAATCCCCAACTCGCGGCATACCTCATTCACGTGAGGAAGCTCGAGAAGGACTTCGACGCCTGGGAACTGCAACATGTTCCCCGTGAATTCAACTCAGCAGCAGATGATCTCTCCGCGAGAGCATCTACCTGGGCATCCGTGCCCGAGGGCGTCTTCGAAAGACGGTTGCTGAGACCTACCACCCAGCCTGCCGAACTTGGTGAAGGGGATCAAGCTAGCACCTCGAAGCTAGCGGTCCCGGCGGAATTCCACCTATGGTGCCCGCCCTGGGTTATGTGCTCTGTTGAGGATCCTGGAGACCTCATAGAGCCACTCCCACCTTCTCAGGGAGCTCCCGATGCATTGATCTCCGAGATCCGGGACTACCTGAAAGACAATATCTTTCCTGATGACGATGCGTCCGCTGAGCGCATAGTACGATTGGCTAAACGCTACGCGGTGGTAGAAGGGGATCTCTACCGCCGTGGCGCCAATGGTATCCTCATGCAGTGCATTTCCCAGGGAGAGGGATGCGAGTTGCTCGCGGAGATCCATGGAGGCGAGTGCGGAAGTCATTTCTCATCTCGCACGCTTGTTGGTAAGGCCTTTCGGTATGGCTTCTACTGGCCGACAGCACTCCAGGATGCGGCTGAGCTGGTAAGGTCCTGCAAAGCATGATAGTTCCATGCAAAGCAAATACACACACCGACTCAAGCTCTGCAAATGATTCCGCCCTCATGGCCATTCGCCGTATGGGGCGTGGATATCCTACGGCCGTTCCCCCGGGCCGTCGGCGGGTACCAGTTCCTCTACGTCGCTATTGGCAAATTCACAAAATGGCCGAAGGTTACCCCTGTGGTGAACATCACTAAAAAATTAGCAGTTGCATTCCTCAAGTCCATTGTGTGCAGATTTGGCGTCCCAAACCGCATCATCGTGGACAACTGGACCCAATTCAAAAGCAGACTCTTCCAAGAGTACTGCGAGGACATCAGCATCCAGCTATGCTTCGCGTCCATGGCACATCCCCGCAGCAATGGACAGGTCGAGAGAGCGAATGCAGAGATCCTCAGGGGACTCAAGACTCACACCTGTAACTGCTTGAAGAAGCACGGTGCCAAATGGGTTGATGAGCTTCCGTGCGTACTATGGGGCAACCGGACCACACCCAGCCGTGCCACCGGGGAGACTCCATTCTTTCTGGTCTACGGGGCTGAAGCATGCCTTCCCCCGGAAGTTCACCTGGGCTCACCACGGGTCCAGGCTTTTGACGAATCCATGCAGGAACAACTGCGGCGTGACGATGTGGACTTCGTTGACGAACGAAGGTGGCGAGCAGCAGTCCGAAATGCACGCTACAACCAGGCGCTCAGGCGCTATCATCAAAAGTTCATGCACAGTAGGGAGCTCCGGGCTGGCGACCTCGTTCTGAGGTGGATCCTGAACCGAGCAGGGCTCCACAAACTCTCCCCCAGCTGGGAGTGTCCCTTCAAGGTTACAGAAGTATGCCGGCCCGGATGCGTTCGCCTTGCCACAGAAGATGGGGCGCCGCTACCCAACCCATGGAATATAGAGCATCTGCGTAAGTTTTACACTCAGGCAGAGCAGGGAAATGAATTTTTTCCTTTGTAATAAGATAGAATTAGCGTGCGGCCCAGAGCGGTGGGGGTCCGTCCTCGTAAACCCGGCCTCTGGCATCCATCGCACTGTCGGCTAGCATTAACGCGCGGCCCAGAGCGGTAGAGGTCCGGCCTCATAAACCCGGCATCTGGCATCCATCGCGCAAGCCATGTATATCAAGTTGCAAAGGAAAGATTTGCTCCCAGTTCTGTCTTTATGTCAAATTTTATTTCGCATTTCGATTCTCGAGCTTTTCCCTTTCTAACCCCCGCGCGGACTTCCACTCTTGTCGCTACAGCTAAGATCTGTATTGAGTTGCTGGATTGCCGTACAGGTCCGGACCCCCTTGCTGCTGGGAGAGGGGTCCGGACCCCTAGGGACCTACTCTGGAGAGGGGGTGCTCGTTTCCTGGGGTGGTCCGGAGTCCTGTGTAGCCGCTTAGCCGGTTCCGTACCCAAAGCCTACACACTCCACCACCCTGTAACGAGTACTCTAGTACCCGGAGCTGGGGAATTAGGGGCCCGGACATCGTTCTAGCTCAAGGGTCGGCTTCCTAAGGATCGGGTAAAGTCGTGTTTGTTTCTTGGAGTGGTCCGGAGCCCTGTGTAGCGCCTTAGCCTGGTTTCGTACCCTAAGCCTACACACTCCACCACTCTGTAATAAGCATTGAGCTGCCTGGACCTGCGTGTCCGGAGTCCCGGACCTCGTACTAGCCTGGGGGCCGGTCCAGAATAAGTCCCGCGGGCCTGCTACTAAGCTTTGACTTTGAGTGGTATGCAGGTTAGGCCTTGACTGGTGGTAGCTAGCCTCAAACCATTGAGCCTACCTACCAGGGGGTCCCCGCATCCGCTTTAAGACTTCATGCAGATCGAGGTCCAGTCTCAGTGGTAGACAGACTCAAAACAACTGAGTCTGTCTCCCAGGGGGCACGGAGCATTCGCTTTGAGCCAGACACCACGGATCGATTCTGCATGCGACAAACAGCTAAGTTGCAGTGTCATTACTACCATCCCAGTCCTCTCTGTAGTTTTTTCTGCTATACAGGGAATAAGTCGCTCATTCGAGTTGCAATTTATGCTACACCTATGCCCAAGGACGCTTGCTCAACCTCATACGGGGGTCCGGAGTGTCTTCTTCGGCTCCGATGGCAGATAGGTCCTAACAACTGAACCTATATATCAGGGAGCCAGGGCGCCGGGTTGCTGCATACCGCAAACCAAAGCAACTGACAAACAGCTAAGTTGAAATTTTCTTCTATTAAAGTTTCAACAAGTACAATGTTTTTACATAACACAAAAAACAAAAGATCGCCTGCTGTGATGGTCCAGCTCAGGAATCTGCAGGCTCCCGCTTGAAGTAAGCAGCGACGAAGTCAACGACGTCCCACATGCTTTCCCGAGCAGAGGCCTCCGTCTCCGCCACTAGACCATCGATGACGGGGACTAACGAGATGGCTGGGTCGTGGCTCCGGAGGCAAGTCAGAATGTACTCTGCCACCATCCGGCACAGCTCGCGGCCCTCGGCTTCAAGCTGGCCAGCAAGCATCGGCTCCAGACGCCGGAGTCTATCTGAAGCAGAGTTCAGCACTGGGAGGGCGTCAGTAATCGAAGCTGGCGGCTCCGCCACTTGGATTGGACTCATCCCAAGTGGCACCAGAGCTGAGCTTGCTTCACTCGCCCAGTCGAAGATTCGCTGGGCCCCCAAGCGCTGGTCCTCCTGCAGCTTCTGGACTGCCTCCTGCACCTGGGCATCCAGCGCTGCCTGAGCCGCCTCCAGCTGGCGGGCCTTCTCCTGGAGCGAGGCCTCTTTCTGCGCCGCCGATTCCTTCATTTTCTTGAGACACTCGCGCTGGCGCGCAAGAGCCTGCTCCATGGTGGTGGTGAGGGATTCCCGCCGAGCAAGGGACTTCCTCTCCCCCTCGAGCTCTATTTCGGCGATGGCCTGCTGGCTGGCGATCTCCTGCAGCTCCTGGCGCCATTGGTGCAGAGACTCAGAGAGCTTGTCGAGCTCCAGCTTGCGGACCTCGAGTCTCTGGCTGCGAGACTCGAACTCGTACCGCTGGGCCGCGAGGCTTGCCTCCTCCTTGGCAATAGCCTCCTCCCATAGCGCCAGGGCTTTTTCCCGTCTCGCCACTGCAACCTCCCGGTCGAACACCTTCCGGAGCCCTTTCTTGTAGGACTCTTGGTCGGCTTCAAGCTCGCACCGGGCGGTGGCGGCACGGGAGGCTTCGGCCTTCGTGCGCTCCTCCATGCGGATATGCCAGATGCCGAGGTGCTGACGCTCGCTCTCTAGAGCTGCCCACTCCCGCTGGAATGCCGCCTCGGCGGTGGACGTCGCCTCTTCGATCGTCCGCCGGACCCGGACCAGCACCTAGGGGAGGGGAGCCGCATCCTCCTCTGGGGGACCCTGCAGGAGCCGCCTACCAGAGACCTCCTCCAGCTCTTCCTCTACTGCAGGTTGGGACCTGGGGGAGGGGATGTCTGGCACAGACATCGGGACCGCAGGAACCGAGGTGCTCGCCGTTGCCGCGCCCGCTGCCGCTGTGCTCGCCGTTGCCGCGCCCGCTGCCACTGTGCTCGCCGTCGCCAAGCCCGGTGTCGGCGCGACTGCCACCGTAGCCGGGGCCTCGGGGGCCACCGTGTCGGGCGTTGCTGCGCCTGGTGCTGGCACATTCGCCGCATTGGGTGCCATTGGGTTAGCGGAAGCCGCCGCACCCGAGCTCCTCGCACCCGCCGTCGCTCCCGCCATTGTCGCCAAGGCCCCAGTCGCCTGGACCCCCGCTGACGAGCCAGCGGCGGTGGAAGAGCTGCCTGGGCTAGAGGCCCTGGCAAACAAAGAGAAGAAACCTTCAGCAAAAAGCGAAGCACCGAGAATAAGGGGAGTGAACGGAAGAACACTTACCCCGGAGCGCCGGGTCTCCAGCGTCCATGGAGGCTCGGCGACTGCTTCTGCTACAGCTACTGCTCCCGAGGCGGTGGCGGAGGCACACCTCGTGGCTGCTACTGCTACTGCTCCCGTGGCGGTGGCGGAGGTGCAACCCGTGGCTGCTGCTGCTGTTGCTGCCGGGGGGAGGCATCTCCTGGCGGTGGTGGTGGCGGCGCGGCTCCTCCGGAGGTCCCGTGAGAGCCGGGTGCTCGGGAGCTACCCTGGCCCGCGTCCTCAGCGGTCCTTTGACGCTTCGCGTCGGGCTCCGTAACTGGGGTCCCATCGCCGCGGTGCAACCTGCGCCGGCCCGCTTCCTCCTTCGACACGCCAGAGCTGCTCCAGGCCTGGCTGGGACCGCTCGTGACGGAGCTACCAGCCACGGCCTGCTTGCCCTTGGCAGTGGGGCCGGACCCCGTGGCGCTCGGCACGGCTTGTTCCCCGGATGCACCAGGGATCCGGATCCCACGATCCGGGTCACCCCCAGTTTGGCGCGCTGCTAGCCCGCCGTCATCGAGGGTCGGCAGGGTGGCCAGCACCGCGGTCCTCAGGCGTGAGTCCTCGCAGAGAGGAACAACACCCTGAGGAAGGATTAGGTGCTCCGGGATGAAGATCTCCCCCGTCACCGCCCGCACCAAGACCTCCAGGGCTTCCTGGGTCAGATCGTTGTCCTCCCCGCGGTGGGTCATGCTGCAGTCTTGGGGCCTGGTGAAGCTCCAGGCAGGACGCAACCGCTGCTTCAGAGGGGCGATCCGGCGCTTCAGGAAGTCCCTGAGCACGTGCAGCGAGGTGAGGCCGCCCTCCGCCAGTGCCCTGATCTTGCTCAGCACGGAGTCGAACTCCGACGGCAGGGACGGCTTGGCCCTCCAGGATTGGCGGTCGGAGGCGGGTCCCCCGGTCGGCATGACGAGGCGCTCGTTGGCTTCAGTGGTGGCGATTACCCACTCCTTGCTCCATTCCTCCCACTTCCCGCCAGTAAGCCCGGGGATGTAGGGCGTCCGCAAGTCGCTCCTCGTCTGGAAGTAGTACTCCCCCACTTCATCCTTGCCCTTCCCGGACTTCACCAGGACGAAGAAGTGGCGGAAGAGGATGACGCAGGGCCGCACTCCCACGAACATTTCGCACAAGTGGATGAAGATTGATGTCAGGAGGATGGAGTGAGGCGTGAGATGTTGAAGCTGGAGGCCGAAATCTTCCAGCAGCAGCAGAAAGAACGAGGAGATCGGCAGCCCCAGGTCGGTGGAAATGTGCGAGATAAACAGCACAAATTCCCCAGCGCGCAGATCGCCTAGGGGAAATGAGCCTGCTCGAATCCCCCAGGCAGTCTCCTGTGGACTCCACCCAAGCAGGCGGCGCACCATGTTTAGCTCCTCCTCGGTTTGGAAGCGACGGGGACGAACGAGGGGCGCCATCTCGCTATGGAGGTGAGGAGCAATCTATGTAGAAGAGCAAGGGGCGAGGAGGTTCGAAGGCAAAGGGGCGCAAAGGTTTGGAAGGAAGAAGGCAAATGCGGAAAAGTAACCGTGGTATGCGGTTCGTCCCTTTATGAAGCCTGACCCAACAGGCGCGCCTCGGAACCGTCGCTGGAAGCTAAGCGACGCTCACGCCTGGTGTTAACCGCCCAGTCCATGACAAGGGGGCCCAAGCCCGCCTATCAAGGAGGGCGGGTTACAAACAAAGGTGTGAAAAGGCGGGATCTGAACCGTCGCGCGCGCGCGAAGCGTGGCGAGAGGTGAGCTGACGTGCGCGCATAAAGCGCTGGCATGACCAGGCTTTTTGGGAACTGCGCTAGTGGTAAATATCTCGTTTACTCCGGCCGCAACAATACCGAGCGTCGCTCGCGTGACTAGGTGTACCACTATATGTGGGGACCACGAGTCAAGAAGCTGTTGCGATGTGATGAGGCAGCGAAAAACCCGATGAATGGTCAAAGCTGGTCAAGACTCCTGTAGTATGCATAGTCTAACGCTAGAGGCTTCAAGTTATGCAGAGCCAAATCACAGTAGTGGCCCCACCTGCGGGTTCGTCACCTCTCCCGAGATGGGCCCGGGGGCCACTGTCGGTACCATGTAGCAGGGATACCCACTCCTACTACAACAAGGCAGGACTCGCGTAGTCATTCGTAACTACGCCATAAGGGGCGGAGCAGCCGGGCCCCACGGGTCAGGCTCTTATCTCACCGGGCCAATGGCCCCGGACCCGCTCCCCGCTCCGGGACGGGTCCGAAGATGCCACGTGTCCCTTAGGAGGGGAAGCTCCGTGCCAACAACCGAGGGCGCGGATCTCCCGCGTCCATCCGGACCTCCCACGCTCGTAGAACCAACATACCGCCGGGGGGGTCCGGAGGCGCCACGTGTCCCACAAGCGCGGGCGCGGGTCTTCCGCTGGAAGACTCGCCCACCCACCGCATTCAATGTGGGTGGTTGAGGCGTGCTCTGCCGCCGCGGCACGAGGGGCATCCTTTGCCAGGCCTCACTGTAGACCGCATATTACCGAGGTACACAGTGAGCCGCATGCACCGCATCTGCGCAGAGCCCGTCTGCCGCATTAAATGGATACGATGGCACGGCACTTTTGCATCATACCGCCTACGCCGCAAGCTACATGGCCCGTTCAGCTACGCTGCAGGCAACGCCGCAAGCTACACCCTGGCGTCGTTTCGACAAGACAGGGCATGGGTATGCTGGGCGGAGGATTCCCAGGAGCAGGCAAGGAAATCCAGAGATGAGATCCCTTCGCCTGCAACGCCATAATGTATGAACAGTATGTTATTTTATACTACATCGATTGGGCCCACCTGTCGGGGACCCAACGGCCATATACGCCTCCCTTGAGATATAAAAGGGAGGCGCTCGCTGCACACGACAAGCTCTCTCAGACTCTCTCGAGACTAATGGAACACAAGCAATACAACACACAGTGGACGTAGGGTATTACGCTCCGGTGGCCCGAACCACTCTAAACCAGCTGTGTTCATCGTGTTCTTCCACCAAAATCGAACTAACCCTAGCTAACCCTCGAGTACTCACCCTCTGGGTTTAGGCGGGTGCACTACGCCACCCGGCTGTGGGTTTGCACACCACGACACGGTTGGTACTTGAAGCCCATTGTAATTGATGGTTGTAAGGTGATGGTCGGCACTTGAAGCCCATTACCATAGATGTTTGTAAGGCGACGGTCGGCACTTGAAGCCCGTTACGATTAATTTTTCTTGTAATGGACAACTTATACCGGTTACTAATACCATGTTACCTAATTTCATTTTTCACGTAGTGTGAGAACTTAAAGCAGGATTCCCACCAAAGTAAATTTGTACCAAAAACCATTTAAAAATTTAGCCTTTCAACAGTAAAAGAATATGTGCCCAATAGTACCGCGAACCAACGGGGGGCAAGATGCCCACCTAAACTAGTATATTAGAATCAAAAGCCGCAAAGCAGCAAGAACGCCGCCTCTAGGGCTGACCAAAGGTTAAATAGGGAGGCGGCAGGGGGAGCTAGTGTCAGAGATAGATCTTCGGATACCCACAAGAAAGTTACCCGTAAGGAAAGAAGTCGGACTCCAATTAGAATTCATCTGTGATCACATTAAGACATTGCCATGAAATCTTAGTAGGACTCCTACCTTGTAACCAACTAGTATCCCACCCCTCGAGTATATAAATAATGGCAAGGGTACCTTGATCGGCAGACAACTCAAGTCTAAACTATGGCAATACAAAACTCAAGAGTAGGACGCAATATACACATCCAAATAGGACGTAGGGTATTACGCTACTCCGGCGGCTGAACTTGTCTAAATCCGTATCTTGTGTCCTCTGTTTACCTTCAAGTTTCAGATCCGACGATCCCTCACCAAACAATCTCCTACCTTAGGTTATCCCTAGGTAGGCTGGCTCATCGACACCCGGATTCCCCCCCCCCCCCCACCCGAGAGTGCTCGCAAATCCCCGCTCCCAGTCACCCGCCTGTTGTGAACCCTAGACTCAGCGGTGTGCCACATGATGGCTGTCGGCGAGGGCACGAGCGCCAAGGGCAAAGAGGGTCGGCTGCAGGCGAACGGCTCCGCTCAACCCTGCAAGCATGTTTGCCTCGGTAAGCGGGTGGTCGAGCTGTGCATCTAGTAGGCAGGCAGGCGCCACCGCGCTAGGGGCATGCCCGCCAAACCAGACAGCAGGGGTAAGCGGGCAACCGAGCCTAAACCATTGAGGCTGGTAAAACTTTGTCCATATTTTATGAAAATTGTTACTACAATTTACAAAATTAATAAAAACTTCATAACAATACCACGCCTAAGGGAATTTTTGAATAATTCTTTTGTCACATTCATTATTTAAGGGGATTCTTCTTTTTTGAAACGATAGAGGAGGATTCTTCTTGCAAGCGAAAGATGAGGACATCGAGTATTTTTAAGTTACCAAGCATCGTAGAGTTATTTTGTAATTCATAAGCGACCTATCAATGCCATTTGTTTCTTCAGAATTTGTAATTTGATATGTTGATTATTTAGTCCTATATATTGAACAATTTATGTTGTCAGTAATCAATGATGTTATTTGAAATTTTGAATACCCACCTCATAAATCCTAGACCCACCTCTGCCGATGGGTGGTCATGTCTTGCTACGAGCCTATGCTGGAGTATGACCCTGGGGATAGATGGTAAAAAGAACAGAGTAAAACCCTTCCACTGCAATCTCACTAAATTGTCTTTGGTTTAGGAGTTCTAGCATATTCCATCTACATAGGTCGGATATTTATGCCACCGGTTACATGAACAGGGCATAATTTAGTTGGACACATTGATCTAGGTGTTTAATTAAGGGGCACACGCGTTTTTTCCTCACTGCTTAAGTTGTTAGCATCCTAGAATCTTACATTTGTGAGCAGAGGGAGCAGTAGAGAATGAGAAAAAAAAATCAATAGGTCACAGGTCTTTACATGGCCCTAAACTAGTAAACTCCAAAGATTTGAGGTATTCCTGATCTACTCAAATTGACGCATGTAATGGCCGCCCGAAAAAAAAAAAAAGAGGCTCGACACCGCAGAGGCGCACATCTCTGCTCGCCTGCAACCTCATGTAGGAAGGCCCAGCTGGGATTGTGCGATTGCACTACAGTGTTGTTCTGGCCCGCGGCACCATTGTACGACACAGCAGCAGAACGCAAACACTTTTATATAGAAAAACAAATGTGAAGAAATACCAAATTGATCGCTCATAGTACGAAGAGACGTACATTGCTAACCCAAGGCATACCAAAAGGTACTTCGCAATAAGGGGTTAACATATGGAATTCTGGGTTGCACTTTGCAAAGCCCAAAAGTAAATTTTCAAACACTGATCACACCGCTAGGCAACAAGCTATCACATAATAAATGTCTAAGTGTCATTAAGAGTTTATACACCGACAACAAAAGGAATCAACCTTAACAAAAAGAAAAGGCACCAAAAAACAGAAAGCTCCTATAGCATGAGCCCTGTACAGTAATGATAATTTACAAATGCAGCAAGCACATCATCTACTCTTGAGCTATAGGGATGCCAAAGGATATCAGGACAACAATTCCAAAAGCACAGAATCTGTTCTTGTCCCCGGACGATCCCCAGCTCCAAATATGCCTATAATTTACACTTGTTTGCTTCAAGTATGGCTCGGCCCTCTCCTACATCCTGTCCAAGCTACGTCAATCAAGAGTCTGTACAGCAATGCAGCTCGGGGTTCCAAATTCCAATATGACGAATAGAGCTCCACCCAGGCGCAACCTCCTAGCACGAAGCACTAACTAGATAACTGCCGATGACTATACACTTCTCAACTCTGTCAGAGGGGGCAATCACATGCAGTACAATGCAAGCACCATTCTGTTTCCCATAGTTGGGCACCAATGCGCCCAATACCACAGGAAAATACAGTGCTCAATCACCTGGTTCGCTCTTAGAAATCGAGGTGGGATGCGCATCAAGATCAGCCCCAAACTGACCTATGTGATCCCATAGTTTGCCCCCAAGTATACAAGGAAAATGGTTTCGGAAAGAGTCTGGCACTCTTGTTGGCAGATGTCATAAAATCCCATTCAATACTCTCTGGTAGTAATCATACTGCCGGGTGCGCCAAGCATCCATGCTGCTACTGATCAGCGAGAGGACCAGGGATACACATTGCTGCAACCATAGCAAGATTAGTAAGAGAAGTCCTGAAATGATGACTACCAAATATTAGTCAGCTAACCTCTTCAGTGAGACTCAAGTGGAACCTCTTTCTCAAGTTTTGTATAGTGCGAGGACCGCCTTTAAAGCATGGGAAGCCAGAATCCTGGTAAGGGAAAAAAATTACACATGTAAGCTAATTTCTGTCAGTGGCTTCTACAAGCCAATTAGAGAAACAGTTAGGTCAACATAATTACAGGAAAATAAATATATCGAAGGGTCGACATGAAACTTTGAAACATGTGTACACTAGAGACAGGAAAATATAATACAAAGTCGTACCAAAAGGCCTCATTAATATACTAAAGTAGAAGTTTGAATATAACAAAACTATTCACTTTTGGATGAGAAAATATTGGAAGAAGATTGGCAAAGAACTTTGGATAACTTTGGTCAGGACATGAGAAGAAAGATCTACAGCAACAATTCTATAGTAATATATACATCATAAAGTATTGAGTTTTATAGTTGAGGCACACATAGGCAAATAGTCATGTGCCATCAGATAGGCAACAACATCAAACGTGCCAAATCCTTTTGATAAAGAAAATACCTGCAACATTTCTACAAGAAGTATAATACGCTCTGCATGCTTCCGACAAGTTAGGAAACCTTGAATGCATAACACCTGAAGAAACGGAAATTTTAAAATAAGCAGATACAAATTGGATAGGCCCCAGCAACGAAGGTAAACTATTACTCAAATACCTTGAAGTAGTCAAAGAACTCGCTGGGAATTCCCTCTGCATCAGAATCCATCACCTAGCAATGTTCCAACCACAAAAGTTGAAGAGGATTGAACATTTCCATAGTTAAACTTCACACAGTATTAAAATTTCAAATAAAATTGACCATCAGTAGTCATACTTCAAGGAGCTCCCTTGTCAGCTTAAATGGCGCACTCTCAAAATTGACACCACCAGGAGAGTTCGATAGCATGAAACCAAAATCAATGTGAATAATATGTCCTTCCTCATCCATAAGAAGATTTCCGTTGTGTCGATCTTTGACCTGTAATTAACAAAAAACACCAGCCACGTGCTTAGCACACCATCTTGAAGATGCATAACTAAAACTACAAGGATACAGGTCTATGATTTAATTCCCTTCCACATAATAAAGGGAAAAGCAATCACCAGCAAACTGCTTCTCTCTTTTGGAAATGCAAAAGCATTATTGCTATTTGTTTACAAAGAATGGCAACAACACTTCAATAAATGTTGATGTCAAGTGAAAATACTGAGATTTCAACCAAATGTACTATTTGATTTCAATACCTGGAGTAGGTAGCATAGAATCGAATATCCTGCCATGCTTTCCACAAAATTTCTCTGTGAAAATAAAAAGTATCAATACTCTGCTACATGTACTGAAAATTTTGAAGCAGTTGCTTTCCAACTTAACTTTTAACATTTCCAATTAACAAGTACTAAATTTAAGAATGTCTTCATAAATCAAAAGGTATTCTTTATCAAGACATGCAGTGTCCACATACACATATATCATGCTTCAAGAGTGGACAACAATTTTCATGTTGATGGTTACTGAAAAAACATGTCACTCTTTTTCATACACAGTACAAATGCATTAATCTGCACATAAGTGGAACCTCGTCGGGTGCCATTTCTTGTCTTGGAGGCTGGGAAATTAACATTAGTCAAGAGTGTCTGAAAATGCAACTCACCTGTGCAAGTTTGAAATTTGGAGAATTTTCTTCATACTTAGCCACATAGTAGTCACGGAGATTTGAGATATTGGGAAACCTACTTTTGATGGAATGAATTGATGCCTGCAGTGAAATGTAAAAAGATAGGTACAATCAAACACTTCTGACAAAATGCAGAGAAGCAGAACACATTGACAAATTGCAAAGTACCGTATCAGGTATAGTCTCAATCAGTGCTGTATAAGCAGAAGTCACAATAACTTCATAAGGCCGCAGCCAAAGTGGCAAACCTGCTTCTTGATATATGTCTGTAATTAAATGGAGTTTTTGAAGTGAATCCCATACATATGCTATATCAACAATAACATAAAAACAATCATAACATTTTGACGCTGCAGTGTCTCAATTTTCTGATCCAAATACACCTATGACAACCCAATAAAGTGTCATGGGACAAATGCTACTTCTATATCCAGGGACTTGCTTCTATTTTTATGTGCAAGAAATTCGCCTATATGGATGTGCTATTTTCCTGCATTCATGGCTTTCCCCAAAAAAAAAGATTTCATATATGGATAAATCTGCACAAGTTGGTTTCTGCACTTCAAAAAACATCACAGATGTAGAACATGTTAATAGCACACTAAATGTTTACAAATGGAGATATATGAGGACAACTAACAAATTAGAACGACATCAAAGAATAAGACATAAAAGGTCAATCTAACACATTGCTTTCTGAAGGAAATGGCAAACTTTCTACTACATCAGGTGAAGAACAGGCACAATCTGAACAAAAGAATCTCCACACTATGTAAAAGAATATTACAATCATTGTACATCGATGAACAAGTTCTCACCATAGAAGTGTGCAACAAGCTGCACAGCCAAGTGTTCCTGACGGCAGTCATCACCACTCTTGACAATAACCTACAGTAGATCTTTCAGCAGCATGGCAGTAATAATAAAAAATGATTCAGAACAAAAAAAAATTATAGAACATGCAGGCTGTTAATTCAAAGGTACGATGAGGGATATTAGCAAACATGCAACTCGCAGGGTAGTTGAATAGATCCAGTCTGTCACTATGGACAGAAAAAGGATCGCGCAATTTAACTATTTCAAATTCAGCACACTAGACTGAACAACCTTTATTCCAAGATAAAAATATCAGAATCCTTCAATAGACACAGCAAATCTTCCAGAGAGAGGCAACACAATACCTTAATTCAAACAAAGTTCATAATGGAAGTCGATATTGTTAATGATGCAACAGCCAAATCTAAATGATTTGGACAATGAAAGAATTACAAGTTTTCAAGCTTAAGTAAAATTATGATTAACTTAGAAAAGTGATATTACATTTATGGAATTACCTACGCCTATAAAGCTTAAAGGCAACGCATATGCCATACATGAGGCAAAAATTTTATTTATGCCCCAAGAAGAGGGTAAGCGAGTGCGCCCACACGCACGCGCGCGCGCACACACACACACACACACACACACACACACACATCTGCACATAAGCATTTAGCATCCCACCAATATCCAGGCTTGGATAGAAGAAAAAGAACAAAATAATGATGAAAGTTATTTTGCTTACAGAACGCAAGTCCCAACTAGGTGATTTTCCATGAATCGAAGACCGACGTATTCTCTCCTTCTTGACAGCCCAAAGCTCACCAGCCAAAGCATCAGTTGGTTTTGGATCCCCACCATCAGCGGCCTATGGAAACATTCAAGTTGCTAACTTGTGGAAAAGTACAAAAGTAATCAGAATTTAAGTCCACTGCGTTTTTCACCTTAGAATCTAAATTTTGGCTGCTCTGCCCAACTCCTTTAAGTGGAAGACCAGGTGGTGCTTCGCCTTTTAGTGCTGCAGCCTAGTCAAGGAAAACAATTCAACAGACATTAGCCCAAAACGTATCAACTACAAATGCAATCAGTGGCAATGTTATTGCAGCATAGCTACCACACTATGCATGGGACTCTACCTGTTCCCAACTGCATCAATACAAAAATCTAGGCATGGACCAGATAGCTCAGAAAAATGTTACAATGACAGCAAATCGTGGATCAACAGCATTAGTTGGAGAAGGAATACACAAAAAAAAGTTTATATATAACAAATATTAAAAGTGAATCAAAAGTTTACATGTCAGCCTCACCTTGACTTCCTCAATGGCAATTGTACTAGGGACACGTCGATGATCCTTCTTGCATGTGGGCTCATTCTCATCTACATCGTCCATGTTTACTCCAGGAACTGCAGACAAAGTAACTTTAACCCATTCTATTGGCTGATCATCAATTTCCTGGGAATCCTCCGGACGATCATGAGAATCAGTTTTTGCATGTCGTAGCCTACGCCCGGTGTCAGAGATCGCTAGGCTCCTTGAACGGCCAAGTTTCTCAATTGAGAAACTAACATTTACAAATTTCACTTTGGTCTCCCAGAGTGGAGCCATTGCTTGATCAATAACCTGAGAGGTTGACTTCAGCATTCTGTCTGTTTCATAATTTTGTGTATCATGCCGGCTCCACAAAGGATATGCCCATGGTGGTGGTTTTGGTAATTGGACATCTCCATTAGCCAACGGTATCCCACCCTTTGACAGCTTGCGCGCATCTGATGATCCTTTAGAGTGACTGGAGAGAGAACAGATGTTCTATGTTACCACAACATCCAGTAGCACAAGATGTGGCGAAGGGCAGTAATTGGGATACAGACTTATAGAAACTAACAATGACAATTTTTAAGTCAATGTATAGACCTAAAGATTACTACCAAAAAGAATGCCAGATTTATGGTAAAGATTTAAACAATTAACTCCAATCAACCTAGCACAAAAGCTGCATACCTTGGTGCTTCTGCTTTTAAAACTTCAACACATATAAGATAAGGAGCTTTTTCCCTAGAGTTAAGAAGAACACACTCATCCTCAGGTATATGAACCACTCGGTAAATGCCTTTTCCCATTGGAAAGCAAACTCCTATGCATAGAACAAACAGAAAAATATCAGGAGGGCATTTAAGCTGATGCTTTGCAATATGCTGATACAAGTTGGCAAGTTGCAACTAATAGCAAGAGGCTGCTTTTTTTCAACACACAACACATTGGTTAAATGTAATATTGTGCAGCATAATCCTATAATTAAATACTATCACAATCGTTTAGGTGTGCATAATATTCAACAGACCAAACAACAGTACTGATTAAGGAGCATAATGTAGCGAAAACAACTACTGCAACAAAAATCAAAAGATTATGTATATTGAATACACTATTCTGCGTGGCATGAAGTTCTAACTTCTAACCATTACCAATCCAAAACAACTAAAACTTTGGACAACCATACCTATACAAACATTAAAGCCACCCTAGAATAGTAGTACATGTAACACTGGTCAACAAAGGTGAGCCAGAACTATTCAAACTGCAGCCCCAAAAAATTAACAAAACAGATAGCAAGGCACGAAGCATATGGATACATCAAGTATCTTATAATGGAAGATGCTAATGTAATCTTACAGACAATTCAACTAAAAATATTAGGTACCCAAAGGCTTAGGGCAGGACTATCTCATGCATACAGGGCAAGTACAAAAACACAGAACATGCAAAAAACCGAAAAAACAACAGTAATATTCACCATATATTAAAAAAGGCAGCAGAAATCACCTCCATTTTTCTCAGCAGAAGCAATCTGGGAATTAATCTCAGTAAGAGACTGCCACATAAAACAAGATATACTGTTAGAATTAGAAGAACGTGGCTGAAAGCCATTTAGTGAATAAACCATATTGGTGCAAAATAATGTATGTGACCTACCTCCCGAAGAGCAATCTTACGATCTTCGATGGGAAATATGTCTACCAGACCATAAGATGTGTCACATAAAGCTTGAACAAGCTCCAATGATGCATAGTAAGAACCTTTTCGAAGTTCTGCTATGGCATTGTTTGGTAAAGGTGGTTTTCCACTTTGCTTCTCATTAGTTCCTGTGCTACCAGGGTGTTTCTGCAACATAAAACACCATCACTAGGACTAAATACAAATACACAATAAGCAAACAGTATTATGTCACTCAACAGCCTTTGTCTAGAAAATATTACTGATACATGATGAAAAAGGGCATAGCAACATGCATTGATGCAACGATATCACTAAGTATGAACATCATTCTTTTCCAAACGAAGATAACATTATGTGATTATATCTACTTTACCCAATGAAAAAATAGATGTACAGTTGAAATATTTCCATGACAAAAGGAAAATTTTGTAATGTATTATATTGATACACATGCAGCTTTTGTTTGGTTTCATCTCTAGCTTAGGACTCAAGGCTTTGTTGTTGTGGTTGTTAGTTATAGTTGAGCATCTTTGCAACAAAATAAACATATTAGTTCCACCATTTGAAGCACTAGAGTTTGCACTTCAAACAATAAAGTGGAATATATAATAAATAACTTTCTTACTTAAACCATTATAATACATAATGATGTACCATACCACTGTAAAACAAATATTGAAGTTTTCAAACTAGAAAAATAAATTATTAAGAGTAGATCATTTGCCTCTTTCATTACCTTTGAGCCAAAAAGCTCAGAATCTTCAAGTGAACGATCTCTATCACGAAATAGCCTCTTAAAAAAGCTCTCTGATCCTGGGCTCCCCTCTGAAATATTGTTGGGTTGACTAGTTTCTATATTTCCACCCTTAGCATCTTCTGGATGCACTCTAAACAACCTACGGAATGACAAGAACTCTGGATTATCTTCCTCTTCAATACCATTGATGCTCCTACCATCATCATCATTTTTCTCAAGCCCCTCAATTCTCCTCTCTTCATGCTTGTCCTTGAATAATTTGCGAAAGAAATTTTCCTTATCACCTTCCTCGCATTTATCTTCCTCATTCCTGTCATGAGCAGCTCCTTTCTTTTCTTCATTCTTATCCTTGAAAAGCCTGCGGAAAAAATTATCATCATCTGCATTCTTATGGCCTTTCTCATCTTCCTCTTTCTTGCCTGGCGTGCTTCCTTCCTTTCTATCATCGTTTTTCTCCTTGAAGAGTTGCCGAAAGAAACCATCTCTCTTGTCCTCTTCTATGTTTGCACCAACCTTTTCCTTCTCATCCTGCTTGCTATGTGCGCCATCTTTCCTCTCCTCATTCTTCTCTTTAAATATCTTACGGAAGAAACCTTCTCTCTCATCGTCCTCCAGACTCTTGCCCCCTCTGTCCTCATCCCCATGTCTACCATGAATGCTGTCTCTCCTCTCCTCATTCTTATCCTTGAACATCCTGCGGAAAAAGCCTTCCTTCTCATCATCCTCACCTTGTCTATCCTCTTTATCACGGAAGAATCGCTTTAACAGTCCTTCAGAACTTGGCGTTAGCTCCATGTCCTCCTCCTTGCTGTCCCTTAGCAATCTGCGGAAGAAACCATCTTTATCCCCTTCTTCCTCCTCGTGATCCTTATCCCTGCTATCCTTCAGTAACCTTTTGAAAAATCCTTCCCTGTCCCCATCCTCTTCCTCCTTGTCCCTGCTGTCCCTAAGAAACCTCTTGAAAAATCCATCCCGGTCCTGTTCTTCATCCTTCTCTCCAGATCGCCTGAAGAGCAGCGCATCACGCATCTTCGGCCCAATGCTCAGCCTCTTGAGCAGCTTGTTATCCTCCGATGTTGGTGTGGCTGGCTGCTTCCCTCCATTACCTACAGCATCATCTGGAGCTGCCACATTGGCCCCACCACCAGCTGGGGGGCTCAGGCCAAGCGACGGGGATGACGCAAGGGACAACAGCCGCTGCTTGGACGACCGTATTCTGCTAAGCATGGGGTTGCCTCGCGGACTGGCAGCAGGGGAGGGTGGCGCAGGCCGGACCAGCGGCGGCCACTCACCCTGCACGGTGGCTGCAACCTGGCACTGCTCCTGCACCTTATCAATCCCATCCAGGTCGTCGGCGTCGTCCAGCTCGAGCTCCGCAGCGAGGAGCCAGTGCACCTTGAGCGCGATGCGGAGCGACTTGGCGCAGGTGTCGATGACGAAGCGGTAGAGGGACGGGCTGGGCTTGTGGACGAGCATGTAGCAGACTTGGAAGAGGTAGGCCTCGAGGCCCGGGAGCGGGAGCGTGTACATGCGGTTGCAGAGGTAGTCGCGCACGCCGGCATGGTCGTGCTTGTAGAGGTAGCTGACGGCGATCCACTCGCAGAAGAAGGCGGAGTCGAAGAAGCGCACGAGCCAGCCGCTGCTGCCGACGGGCGGGGCGGCGTCGGCGGTGGAGGGGATCTCCCGCGGCGACTCCTCCGGCCCGAAGCTCAGGCTCCGCAGCCCGAGAAGCCGCACCATGGCCGGCGCGCGCCCTCGGCCCCAAACCCAATCAGCAGACCCTACTCACCGCCGCCGCCGCCTACTCCCCTCCCGCCTCCTCTCACCACCATCACAAGCCGGCTCGGAGCAGCTCGATCCAGCACGCCCCGCAACCCTCAGCAGCAACCCTGACTCCAATCCAAACCCTGCCCTCCGCGCGGCCCCGCGATCCGGAGCCTTCCAAACCCTAGCGCCCCGAAATCGCGCCCAGATTCGCAGCAAGGCGCTGCGGAATCGGTGGGCGGGCAGCGGCGAGAGCACAGGGGGGATCGGCCGGGGGGGTTTGCGCTGGCTCGATTCGATTCGGGTGGATTCGATTTGAATTGTCGCAGCGTTTTCGTCGCTGGGTGTGGGAGACTTTGATTTGAATTTTTTGTTTGTTTTAATTATTTTTTCCACCGTTTCTTGCGGGTTTCTTCTCCGGCGTCGTGGTGGTGGGGTGCGGGTGGGGGAGGGGATCGGAGAACGCGGAGCAGGTGGGGGCGGTGATGGCCGCGCCCCGGATCCGCCGTGGCGGCCACTCTGTTGCCCATTTCCTGCTGCGTCATCGGATCAGCCAATGGGGTAAAACAAAATGGGAATTCCCATACAGTAAAGTTTTAACCATAATTTAATGATACATTTCACAAATATCAAAATGTTGTACCCTTCCAAGCCATTTTAGCATTTGTAGATATTGTTTTTGACCTTATTTATATTTTCGTACCTACATTTATGCAGATGTGCAAATCATCTCTCGAAACATATACATCGATGTTTTCTATGCTGTGTTAAAATTAGAAGTTCAACATATAAGAAGTTCAAATTAGATCATTTGATATAAAGTTAACAATTGTAGATCGCCTTCGATAGTGCCTCTATTTTTTTCATTTTGTTTTGATCTATCTGTTTGCTAGAACTTTTCTCAACTTCTACTCCTGATTCCTAACCAATTCGAACAAAAAACATGCCAGTTATTTTTTCTAAGTAAACTTCTATGCTTATTTATACACAAACTAAAATTGCACGTACCCACATGAACTTAGACTGCATCTTATATATATTCGTATATGTTCCATATATAGTTTCAATTAGCTTCCGGTTGTTTCTGTACAATGCAATGCCCATTAATTAGGTCTAACTATTTGCCGTGTTCCTAAGATGGTTCACCATGGAAGTTTCAAGGTGTTGCCAAGCCTACTTGTTTGATAGGAAAAATCAGTGTTGTAAGTTGACTGGTGCACTCAAGTTGACAGTTTGTATGAGACCGTCCAAACCAATAAACAAAAGGAAGAAGTGTTCAAACCTTTTTGTCTCTTGGGGACATGAAGTGTGGACCCTCACCTCGCCACCAAGTTAAATTGGCTTGCTGTCTGTAACTAATTTAAGTTCCCTTATCTTTTGAAGTCAACCAAAATTATGTGTGCATGAAGTAGTTCCTTTCTTTCAGAAAAAAGTATTTCCTATCTTTAATTGAGGCACCAAAGAATGTGTTGCAAATTTTATGGCATTTTTTATGTAAACATAAAAAACATATTTGAAGCCAGTTTCGCTATTTGTTCCATACTTCGATACAATAAATGTGGGAGTAAAGAGAAAAGAAGGAGATATATAGAAACCTTTTTCAACACAAGGATTTAGCCCTCTAGTACCAGGTGGTATCAATCCACCCCGTAGTCCAAGTTGGAGGACCTACTAGTACTAAGCGTTAGGCTCCTAGTCAGCACATCAACCAAGGAAGGCAAGGATGATGCTTCCTTCTTCACTCAGCTGGGAGCCTGGGAAGAGAAGAGAGAAGAGATGATGAAAAACTTGACCTGCGGGGTGAGACCGCCCCCACAGCATTGTTTGAGAGGTAAAATGACATTCTCACAGCAGGCCAAGAAAACCCCCGAACCCCTGCCCCACCCGTACACGGGGGCCCGTCGCCTTGTGAGTTAGGCCGGACTCCACAGTGCTTTGGACGTGGGACAAGCGAGGGAGTTTTTTTAACCCCAGAGCTGAAATTCGCCCCCGAGGAGGATCGAACCCAGGACCTCTGGAGAGTGCCTCCAGCGATGCTACCACTACGATAGCAGGCCTTTGGCAGAAAGAGATGATGAGATTGGAGAATTTGTTAAGGTCCCACATGAAGAAAGCATAGGTTGTAGGTTATAATTTCTAAATATACTATTATAGCAGCAAAAATACCTTTAAACACTATCGGTTGGATCTACCCTAACTAAATAAATAAACAGCCTTTAAGGCAAACAAAAGCTCTTGTCTGAGCTCCATATAGCAAGCTAATGGGTCAATAAATTTGAGCCAGTGCAAGTTTTATAGAGGTTTCATGCACATTAAATGAGGTGTCACATAGGCAAAAATGATGACATGGTAATAAATTTATGAAGAGAGAAGAAATGGGTTTCATCTAGATGAAACTTGGGTTACACTGTTTCCAAGACTATAAAACTTGATGAAACAAGGATTGGGGGCTAGAGAATTTCATCTCATCTGATTTTAACCAATCATGTTCATAGTAATTGAATGCAATGACTCGTCTATGAAATCGTGAAATAAAACTATGCATTGGGGCAGTCCCAATGAAGCATTTATGATAGTTTCTATCTATCTTAATTATGCTGACAACTCAGCAATTTAATGACGTGGCAGTAGATTTATTATGGAGAGAGAAGAAAAAAACGAAGAAATCATTTCCTCTGAACGAAACCGAGTCGACTCTTGTACCGATGATAGGAAACGACGGAACCTGCGATGGGAGACTCCGCTGGTTTCTTCAACCTCTCGCTCAGATCCTATGGGCCGACGCCGCCAATTACCCTCACTCACCCCTGCTTGTCTCTGTTCCCTCCGTCCGTGCGCGGGGACATCACCGTTGCCCGACCTCGCTAGCCTCGCCATCGCCGGACCTCGCGTGTCGCACGCGAGGCCTCGCTGGGCCCGTCGTTGGACCTCGCCGTCGTCGTACTTCGCGTGCTAGCCACGCATAGCTCACGAAACCTTGCTGGCCCGCCGTGGGACCTCATCGACGCCGGACCTCGCGCACCGGCCGTGCGTCGCCCACAAAGCCTCGCCGGGGCCTGCCTTGGGACTACGCCTGATGGGGAGGTCGCTGGCTATGGCTTCTGTGCCGGCTAGCCTCGCGCCGTCGTGTCCGAAGGGCCGAGGCCTCATGAGCTCGGGAGCGGCCGCCCGGCGCCGCCGCTGATGTTGCTGGCTTGCTTCAGTGTTGCTCGATTCTGTTGGAATTATGGGCATGGCCCATTTATTTTAATTAATGCAATAAAAGAATTTAAAGTCCACTATTAAATTTTAGGGAATTAATTGTTTAATTCCATACCGGGATTTGAGGAGAATCTCAACCGACTTAAAGGGTGGACCTCGTGTACACCACATGTGAAGCCGGTAAGAGGAAGTTGGTGAATCACACGCGCTCGTTCGAGATCAGAGAACGTTTTGCTGTTGAAAGCATTAAAACAGAGACAATAAAATATTGGCATTAACAGTGAATGATGACATAAAACATTTGCGGTTAATGAGATTCCTGTGACTCAATTGCACCAGTAATTGTTGCTCATCAAAACCCATTATGACGTCCAGATTCGTTGAATCTGAGGCACCTCCACCTCCATGCCTATATAAATCAGGCCCTCTTCCACTCATCCTCACACCACAAGCACTCTTTGCTTCAGGTACTCATGCTTAGGAGACCTCTCCCTTATCCCTTTGCTGCTTTCTGCCATTCCCATCGCTAGCATTGCGCGCACAGTTCTAGCGAGAGCAGGCCTCTGGAACCTCTGCTCGCTGAAGGTCCTGCACGGGGCGCAGGCAATCAGGTTTTTGGGGAGCGTCTTGACGCGACTGCCCGCTCCCTGAACGACTACTTCGTCTACATCACGGTGTGAACGACTACTTCGTCTGCTTCCTGGTGACCGTTCGTGGGACTGCACTGCGAACCTCTTCCTGTATCGACGTCGTTTGGCTACATCAGGCAAGGCCAGTCGAATAGAATGTCTATTCCAGCAGGTAACGGCGCAACCGGTGCCTCTGGCACTAGTACCGCCTTGGGGTACATTCTAAACCTATTCCGGTTTAATATTTTGTTCATGCTTATTAGTGAGAATAACATGAACACAATCATATATTTTGTTCACACATTATCACTCTTTTATGCCATGAAATTGCTAGTAATATTTGGAATTAAAATATACCAAAAATTGCCTAGTTTTCTAACAATCCAAAAACATGAACTTGTTAATAGGATTTCGGTATCTAGCTTTGCTGCAACAATCAAACCACCACCTTTTGATGGTTCCAATTACAAACGTTGGCAAGAGCGGCTTATACTATGGTTGACAGTGCTAAGAGTGATGCATGTAAAGAGGATAAGCCTGAACAGTTCACTCCAGAGGAAGGGAGTGCGTTCGATGAGATGGATACCCTCTTTTGAGGCTGCTTCATTAGTGTTCTCGCTGAAAACCTGGTGGAATCTTATGTCCTACTGCGAACTGGCAAAGAATTGTGGGATGCACTTGAGACTCAATATGTAGTGTCTGATGCTGGCAGTGAGTTGTATGCGATGGAGCAGTTCCTTGACTATAGGATGGTCGAAGACCGTTCTGTAGTAGAACAGGCTCATGAAATACATACTCTATCAAAAGATCTCGAAAATTACAGCAAAGAGTCCCCATGTGTGTTACCTGATAAGTTTGTGGCCGGAGGTATTATCTCTAAGCTGCCACCTTCTTGGAGGGACTTTGCTACTTTTCTAAAACACAAGAGACAAGAGTTCACCATAGATGGACTTATTGGGACTCTTGATGTTGAGGAGAAGGCGAGAGCAAAGGACATACGTGGGAAGGAGTTGTTGGTGGTTCTAGCGCCAATCTTGTTCAGAAGAACAACTCCCACAAGAACAAGAAAAAAGCACCACAGAGCCAACGAAAGACTAAGCAGACAACCACCTTCAAGAAGAAGAAGAAGAAGAAGGGAGCTTGCTATGTGTGCGCTAGTACGGAACACTTTGCTGCAAAGTGTCCGAACCACAAAGGCAACGACTCCGCCAACATAGTCATTAGCGAGTCTGGAGGAACATCGGGGGTACGGTAATTTATTACCTACAGTTCTTTCAGTTTTTTGTTCACCCGAGTGATGGGTTGACACTGGTGCTAATATTCATGTTTGTGCTGATGCTTCTTTGTTTTCTTCTTACCAGGACGGCGGGACTTCCTCCTTGTTGATGGGAAACGGATCGCATGCGCGTGCTCTTGGTGTTGGTTTGGTAAATCTGAAGTTTACTTTGGGGAAGACCGTGCAGCTGAAGAACGTGCAGCGTGTCCCCATCATCAAGAAGAATCTAGTCATCGGCTCTCTACTGTGTAGAGATGGTTTTAAATTAGTCTTTGAGTCCAATAAATGTATCTTGTCTAAGTTTGGTACTTTTGTTGGAAAATGTTATGAAAGCGGAGGCTTGTTCCGTCTTTCTTTGACATATGTTTGTAATAAATTGCTTACAATATTATTAATGTTGATGAAACAAATGTTTGGCATTCGAGCCTTTGTCATATTAATTTTGGTTGTATGATGCGCTTAGCTAATTTGAGTTTAATTTCAAAGTTTACTTTTGTCAAAAATTCTAAGTGCCATGTATGTATTGAATCAAAACAAACTCGCAAGCCTCATAAGGCTGCTGAGGCAAGGAGCTTGGCACCCTTAGAATTAATTCATTCCGATTTATGCGAAATGAATGGAGTGTTGTGTTGATGCAAAAATCAACACACTGGAATCCGAGGGCAAGTGTTTGCCGAGTCACGGAAAGTCAACCAAGCGTGCCAGTCAATTTGACCTGAAATTGACAAGGGAGAAAATAAAGTCAAATTCGAGAGCGTATCCGCTGGGATTCCGAATATCTCTCTGATGGGCGTATCAGAAGAGCCCATCGGCTGTTGGCATGAACCATAATCGCCTCTTCCCTGGACAATCTGTATAGGCCCATCGGCAGCTTCGGCCCATATCATTCTCGACCAAATTCTGGTGGTAACACAGCCGATTCACAAGCCTTCTTTAATTTCCGCACTAAGCCCAACTTGCTCTCGGCCCATTAATTAACCCTATTAATTTATGGCGATAACACATGCCCCCCAAGTTTCAATGTATGAATGCTTTGAAACTTTGTATAGTCGACGCCTCAATCTGCATGATAGACTCAATGCCTCGGCTCTTCTGATGCTGCTCTTCTGATAGCTGATGCTTTACTGATAGCCGACGCAAAGAGACGAATCGACTTTACTCCTCCTGCTAAATAACTTGGATCTTTTGAACAGAAAATAACTTCACTCCTCAAATGATTCTCTCAAATCGCTCAATGTGTATGATTCCTCACCAAAGCATTATATTGCCTCCTTTCTCCCTACCTTTAGTATGGCTTTTTGTGTAGTTCAGGGTAGGGAATGAAGAGGTAGCATATTCGGGCCGCACATGTTGCAAAGTCAAAGACCGGATCCAATAGAGAAAGCAAGTCATACAATTAGATTAAGATGTGCATGTGCGTGGAATTTTTGTGGCTGGAACTCGCATCCCCTTTTGCAGAACTCTCCCTTTTATCTTTTGCTGAGATATGAACTGTCTTTCATTTTTCTTTCTTCTTTTTTTTTCTTCTCTTGCTTTTTGGGGCACGGACATTTATATTTTTTTTACATAGCCCAAATCTTTCTACATGATGAATATAAAGAGTTCTGTCAAAAAAGGAATAGAGCATTTGTATGGATGGAAGGCATATACTTGCGTAACTTCCAGTGTAGAAGTCAGCATATGAGTGGTTCATTACATGGAGTGTATGTGATCTTGATCTTAAAAATATGAAGCGAATCTCACAAGGATCTCAAAGAATTTGACAATGCTCAATGCAAACACAAGCAGCATATGTATAAAGGTTTTAAATGTGTATATATGGCTCTGGTAGGAATTTAGCATATCACTGAGGAGCTAAGCTATTTAAATTCAAAATTCCCAAGTATTTTGCAGTAAGAAATAAAGTTTGCTCGTCATACCGGTATCAGTAGTGTTGGCGGCATCGGCAATTTGTTGGTGATCTCCTGTAGGTTCCCGATGCTCTCAACAATTGGTCGATAGAATAGATCCTGCTCTTTTTTTATATGCTGGTGGTGATGCAACGCATCGGCTTTCCTTAATGTTACTATTCCTGGAGGTGATGGCAACGCATCGGCTTTCCTAACTGTCCCTTGAGGCGATGGCAACATATCAGCTCCCCACACTATTCCTGGAGGTGATGGATTTCAACTCAATGTGTTGGCCTTTTATAATACAGCTAAATGGATTTCATCGGCTCTTGTTATTCGCCTTCCCACATGCTCGGGAAATATTTCTTGAGGTGCTGGCCATTGACGGCTACAGGAAATTTGACACTGTCTAATTCTTCAAGCATGTACACATTTCCAGGCAAGACTTGATCAACCTTGTACGGCCCATGCCAAGTTGGAGACCACTTACCATACTTCATATCTTTAGTTCCCAATGGTAGCACTGTCTCCCAAATCAGGTCTCCGACCTGGAAATCTTTTGGCTTGACCTTTTTGTTGTATGCACGAGCGACTTTAGCCTTGTTTTCCTTGATCTTCTCAAATGACCAAAGTCTTAGCTCCGTGAGATCCTCCACATTGTCGCTCATCAAGGCTGCATACTCCTCAGCCGACAGATCATTCTGGAACTCAACACGCCTCGATCCAGCCATGATTTCCCATGGCAACACAACGTCTTGACCGTAGACCAGATGGTATGTTGACGTCTTGATGGATCCGTGACACGAAATACGATATGCCCACAAAGCCACTGACAACATGTAACACCCCAGTGTTAATTGTGCTCGCTAATCTCGTATTTAATCGCTAATCGTGGCTTAAACACATCATTAGCGTTAACCGAGTTCGCGTGTTAAACATCGTTTAGCCGTGTTCGACTACATTTTTCTCCTTGATCCGAGCCTCAAATCAATTTTCGCCCAAAACGAAAGTTGTGGATCTTCTCTTCCTCTACAACTTTTATTTTGGCCAAATTTCAAGTTCCTATATCAAATTTTGAGTTTCGGACGGTCAAACGCGAGTCAATTTCAGTCAAACGAGGCCACGCGTCGGCCGTCGCGACGATCGACCGCCGAGCGGGCCCGAGCTTATCCAGTTTTGGTGCCGTCTCCGTTTTCCCCTCCACTTCGCGCGGAGTCAAGCTGAGCAGAACCGTCGCCGGCGTTGCTCCGGCCACCCCTCGCCGCCCCTGCTCGATTCCTCGTGCCTCAACCTCCCTCGCCTTGCCCCGCACCCACGCCGCCCCTCCATAAACCCGTTCGAGCCACTTCCCGGCCAAATCAGCGTCCAGACCACCGGCCGCCTTTGCCAACCTCGCCGGAGCTCCACCCCTCGCGTCGATCTCTACCCTCCGGCTTTCTTTCGCCCAAATCGAGCCCACGGTGAGCTCGGATGCGTCCCCTCACCCCCCGACCTCTTTCCCGCCCGAATCCGGTGCCGCAGACGCCAGAGCGCCTCCGCGCCACCATGGCCGCGCTGCCACCGCTGCGCGCATGCCGCGGAGTCGCCCTGCGCTCGCTCGCGGAGCGCCGCCGCGCGCCCCATGTCCGCCTGGACCCTCTGGCCACAACGCAGTCCGCCTCCGCCGCCGGCCGGCCAGGCCGGAACACCGCGAGCCGCCACGAGCTCCGCCTTGCGCTACCGCGAGCCGCCGCGCAAGTTCCCCCCTGCGCCTCCCTGCGAGCCGCCGGCCGCCCTGCACCCCCGGACGCCCTGGCCGCGGTTCGGCCCAGCCGCGCCACCAGCCGGCTACTGCCGGTGGGGCAGCGCCGCCGCGGGTCGGCCTGGCCGCGCGCCGGCCGTCGCGCGGGGTAGAGCAGGGGAGGGGGTGACTGGGAGCTGGGCCGGCGCCCACTTACATGTGGGGCCCGGCTGTCAGCCCCCCTTTTATGTTTTCTTTATTGTTTATTTTGGTTGAAATCTTCCAAAATTCATAGAAAATCCTAGAAAAATGGTAAAAAGGCAAAACCAGTTGCATTAGCTTCGTAATTTCATGCTCTATCTGATAGAACCATGAAATGGAGAGTTTCATTAGTTTTGCTAGATGGTTTTGCTGGTTCTTGTTTAAGAGCAATTAAAGCCTGGAACTGCATTTTTCTAGTTGGAATTGAGCTTGTTTTGCTCAAAGGCACCCCAGTCTTTCCGTTGGAGATACTTCCGGCTAAAAAGAATTAGCAACCGAAACCCCATCTCAGCACTACACCATTCCTTTGAACCATAGTTTTGGGATGCTGTTTATCGGTCATGCCTATGCTTTTAATTGCGTGTGTTGCATTTCATTGCATCGTTTCACAAGTTTCATGCATGGCATATTCTTATTCGTATAGACACTTAATCCAAAGTCGCCTACAAGCTGATTGCCGAACCGGTCCAGGAGCCTTCCGCAGGAGAACCCCAGTCAGGAGAAGTCGTTGATCAAGCTTCCGAAGAAATCACTAACCCTGCCGACCTGCAAGGCAAGCCCCGGAGCATAACCCCTACTTTCAGTATCCAATGTTATTATTTAAGTATTGTGCATTAAGTTTTCTAGGAGTTGAATGAAACCCTAGTATGCATGTCTCCCTAGGTACCTATGAGTCTCTACTAGTGTACAGGTCGTTAGTACTGCAATGCTTAATCAGGATTCGGTAGAAGTCGAGTGATTCCTGTCAGTCGCGAGATATAGGTCCTTGTTGCTTATGAAAGAGTTGCTAGAGAATGAATCTTTGGGAAAGAAAGGAAAAATGGAGACCGGGCGGAGATGAATTTGGTTATGGATATGAAAGGTATGGAAAGTGAGTCTCCGCCTGTGTCGATTGAGGACCGTACCGTTGTTGGCACTACTGATTGAGGATTGAACAGTACTAACCACATGCCGGAAGTAGGAGGTAGTCGAAACCGGTAAGCTGTGTACCGCTTGACAACGATACTTTGAATCCCTACCTGGTACGCTGGGCGTGGGAGTTGGCGGGTGTTGGATGGATGCCACCTTCGGGTTCTCTGGGAGTTCGCTGTGAGGGGCCCAACACCTGGGTTTTAGCAGGCGCGATTCAGATGTCGTGGTAACGATGGAAACAGTTGATGCGTGTGGCCCGACGGGGTTTACATGTGTCGTGTTGGTTAGGTCTACCTTGCAAGGTTAAATTGAATCGATTCGCCATGACTCGCGGATATGAGAACCTTGATCTCTCTGTCACATCGTAGTAAATGATGGAATTAGGAATGGAAAGTTGAGAATATGAGGTATGGCTGTGGTATTCTGAAAAGATAATGTGATCAACCATGCGTGCTCTAGATGTACAGGCAAATCTAGTCGGTATTTGTATAATAAACTTGAGCTAAAATACTGAAAGTAAGGATCCTCTATTAGTAACTTTTCAGCAAAACAACTCCAGAGCCAAACAGCTTTGCATGTCTAGGAGTCGGCTAAGTATATACCATAGTCGGGTAAGACTTACTAAGTATTAGTATACTCAGTTGTAACCCCTTTGAGCAGGTTGTGTCTTCGCTGACTTCGAGGAGGTCTGTGCGTCCTGGCTTGGACAACCGCTTTCTCCTGGGTGGACTGTCGAGTGGGTCCCGTCTTCTCCGTGAAGGTCGGGTAGATCGGCATCACATCGGTGGGCAGGATGTGGAGTTCACCTTATATCGTTGTTTGTCTCTACCATATTGTTTTTGAAACTCCGTTTTAAACTTCCACTGTACGTTTAAAAACTCTGTATTTTTGATCTATCTAACTTATCCGTAAAACTTATTGTTGTAATTTAATTTGGTTTTGTTGTATGCTGGTATCACCTGTGCTCGTCTTCGTATGGGTCTACTAGCGCAATTGTGATCCCGGAGTACAGTAGTTTAATCGGGATTTACCCGACAGCCTGTCAGATTACACCATTTTAAATGCACAGTAACTTGATTAAGTATTAAGATGATGGTTAGTGCACTTAAGCCGGTTTAATTTAGACGGTGCTGCTACACAACACCTCGTGCCAGCGCCTAGGATATTCATCGATCTTCCTTTTGATCAGCTTGATTAGGCTCTGGTTGGATGCTTCAGCCTGTCCATTAGCCTGGGCATAATATGGGGATGATCTGATCAGCTTGAACCCCGTGTCATCGGCGAACTTCCTAAATTCCTCTGATATAAAGACCGATCCTCCATCGGTCGTAATGGTATGGGAAATCCCGAATCTATGAATGATGTGCTCTTTAACGAAACTGATCACATCTTTCGATGCCACCGACCTCATGGGTACTGCCTCCACCCATTTCGTGAAATAATCCGTGACAGCCAACACCCATTAGTGACCTTTGCTGGATGGCAGGTTGATCTGGCCAATCATATCCATGGGCCAACCCCTGAACGGCCATGGCTTAATGATAGGATTCATTACTGATGCAGGCACCATCTGAATCTTACCGAATCTCTGACATGCCTGGCATCCCTTGTAATATTTAAAGCAGTCCTCAAGCATGGTAGGCCAGTAGTATCCCTATCGCCTAATCAGCCACTTCATCTTATGAGCCAATTGATGAGTACCGCAGGTTCCCTCATGTACCTCATGCAAGAGCCGATTCAACTCCGAAGGTCCCAGACATTTAAGCAGCAGTCCTTCCAAAGTCCTGTAGAACATATCGTCCACTATCAGAACATACCTCATAGCTTTGAGTCTTATCCTTCTAGGTGCCCCCCGAGCCGAATCCTTCAAATAATTGAAGATATCGGCTCTCCAATCTCCAGGTTCTAGAAACTGAACCTCTACATCGACCCCATCGGCTGTTTCCTTGTATCCAGAAGCCATCTGTGCCAAGTCATTGGCTTCATTGTTCAAAATCCTACGTATCCAGTGGAAATTAATGTACCTGAGTTGTGACATCAACTCACGGCACTGCATCCATATCGGAAAAAGAGCCTCACTCTCACATCTGTATTCTTCCGTGCTCTGAGAAATCACCAGTTTCGAATCCCCAAAGATTTCCACCGCTTCTGCACCAGCTTCCAAGAGTAATTCCATCACCTTGCGAACGGCCTCATACTCTACTAAATTATTGGTGCATGGAGTGGTCATCCTGATGGAAAAGGAATAAGTCGCCCCTCGAGGCGATACCAAAAGAATTCCTACACCGCACCCATCATCACACGCCGATCCGTCGAAAAACATGGCCCATGGACGTATGAAAAGTGCAGCCACATCAATGCTGATCCTGTCTGCAATGAGATCCACCAGTGCCTGTCCCTTGACTGCCTTTGCCAGTTGATATTGGATATCGAACTCTGACAGCGCGAACATCCACTTCCCGAGTCGGCCTTTCAGAATAGGAGCCGACAGCATATGCTTTATGACATCCGATTTGCAAATAACGTTTGTTTCGGCCGAGAGCAAAATATGACGAAGCTTTGTACATGTAAAGAATAAACAGAGACAAAGCTTTTCAATCTCAGGGTACCTGGTCTCGGCATCCAACATGCGCCTGCTATGGTAGAACACAACCCTTTCCTGTCCGTGATGCTTTTGAACCAGCACCGAGGCGATGGAGGTGTCGCCTACGGATAAGTATACGTAGAAGGGCCTGTCTTGCTGTGGAGGAACCAAAACTGGAGGCTTCGACAAGTATTCCTTGATTTCATTGAAAGCTTGCTTCTGCTCTGCCCCCAGTGAAATTCATCATCGGACTTGATTTTCACGAGACCCATGAATGGCTCGATACGTCCAGACAAATTGGAGATGAATCATCTGACAAAGTTGATTTTGCCGATGAGCTTCTGAAACTCCTTCTTCATAGTAGGCGGTCTCATCGTCCTTATAGCTTCTTGACTTTTTAGGCCGATCTCGATCCCTTGCTCATGTACCAGGAATCCTAAGAACTGACCGGCCGATACACCAAAGGCGCATTTCTTCGGGTTCATTCTGAGCCCAAACCTCTGAGTCCGCTCCAAGACCTTATGCAAATCTTCCAAATGTCCCCTAGCCGATGTAGACTTGACCACGACATCATCAATGTATATTTCTACCAGTTTGCCGATGAGATCATGAAAAATGTAATTCATGGCGCGTTGATATGTTGCACCGGCATTTTTCAATCCAAAGGTCATAACCAAGTACTCTAACAAGCCGACCGCGCCTAGTACTCTGAACGCGGTCTTGCTTATATCCTTTGGGGCCATGAAGATCTGGTTGTAGCCGGCATTACCATCCATAAAGCTCAGCATTTTGTGACCAGCAGCTGCGTTGATCAATGTTTCCGCGACGGGCATCGGGTAATCGTCCTTTGGTGTTGCTCTGTTGAGGTCTCTGAAATCCATGCAGACTCACCATCGGCCATCCTTCTTTTGTGCAGGGACCACGCTGGAGATCCATTCTGCATACCGACATGGCCTAATGAACCCTGCATCCAACATCTTTTGCACCTCTTTCTTAACCTCCTCTAGGATTTCGGCCTTCATCTGTCGTGCTCATTGTTGAAACGGCCGAAATCCTTTCTTAAGCGGGAGCCGATGTTCGACGATGCTTCTATCCAGACCGGGCATTTCAGTATAATCCCAAGCGAAACAGTCCCGGTATTCTTTCAATAGTGCTATCATCGGCTCTCGCAGGCTCGGGTCTAACCTTTTGCTGATAAATGTTGGTCGCGGCTTATCCCTGGGACCTATATCGACTTCCTCCAAATCGTCAGCTGATGTAGACCCGTACCCCAACTTGCCGTCGCCTGTAAAATCAACTGTGGACGCAGGCAACTCGTCGTCATCTGCCACGTCGACAGCAAATACGGAGAGATAACAAAAGAAAATTTTCTGCCGACCGCACGGGCTGGCCGTTTCTGTATTACCATTCGAAACTGAATGCTCATTAACTAACCAACTGCCATAGCAGGCTATTGTTTGTTCATAATGTAGCAGTTTCAACTCCAAATAAGAGTTATGTACCTTTTGGGGCCGGTCGCTAGGACCGGCCTCTCTAGACCTGCTGAACTCTGTAGCGTGCTAGGATGTGTTTATTCTGTGTGGCCAGTGGATAAGAACAGCCTCAATCCGTTTTTTGTCTCTTCGATCCGATCACAGTCTTCTAGCACAATCCCTGAGATCGGCTCTTGTGCTTCCGCGTCCCAGGTGTTCATGTCTGCGAGCGAAACCTCGCTGGAGTCATTTGCACGGACCACCTCCACTTCGTCGCCATCCCATTGAACCAAACACTGGTGCATTGTGGAAGGAACACAACAATTGGTGTGAATCCAATCCCTCCCAAGCAGCACTGTGTACATACTCTTACTGTTGATGATGAAGAACGAAGTTGGGACGGTCTTGCAGCCAACTATCAACTCCACATTGAGGACGCCCTTTGCCTCCGATGGCTGCCTGTTGAAATCATTGAGCATTACGTTGGTCTTGATAAGGTCAGCAGCAGAACGATCCAATCGGCACAGTACTGAATATGGCATCAAATTAACTGCGGCGCCAGTATCGACCAACATCCTGTTCACGGGCTTGCCGTCGATGAAGCCCTTGAGATATAACCCCTTCAGGTGTTTGTAGCTTTTCTCCTTGGGCTTCTCGAAGATGATCGGCTGGGGGCCAAGATCGAGCTGTGCGACGGCCAACTCCTCCGGTTGGGGTGCCCGAAACTCCGATGGGAGCACAAACACCATATTGACATCCGCTGATGGCTTCTCATCGGCTTTTGGCTGCTTGGGGCGCCACTCCCTCCTTGGAGGGCGCCTTTCCGCCCTTCGCGGGTGCCTGACTTGCTCCGCGAGATCCGGACGTGCCTTCCTCAGCACGTCGAGGTACCTTGCTTCCGCTTCTTCGAGATTGCGCAAGCGCTGCACTCTACGCTTCTACGAGCGACTGAGTCCATCAGGACACCATCGTGGACGATGATACTTATCCTCCCTTTCGAGCTCAAGATCATCCTTGTGTGGCCGCTCAACATGGTCGTCGTGACGTGCTTTCGGCCCCAAGCATCGGAACACCGGCGTCTCGCCTGACTGGCGTCCCCGAGGCCTGCACTCCAGGCAATCATCGATAGTAGGCAATCGGCTCATGCCAGAATTGCAATAGTACCTGAAGAACGGGCAATGCCAGTGGTCGCGTACAGCCTGGCGCCTCCCCAGCGTTCTCCCCGCGCGGTGCTCGTACTCCTCCTCTTCCGATTCATACCGGCGACGCAGCTTGTACTGATACTCGTATTTTTCAAGAAGCCGATTGGAAGCTGGGAGTTGATTGCGGATGTGACACACTTGTTCTTAAGTAATATGTTGCTGCTCCGACTCGTCTTCATCCTGGGGCCGTTTGCCAGAATCGGCCCCTTTCCTCTGCTCGTCACGGCGGCGTATGGGTCCCGCCATGTTAATCTGGAACGCAAAATTCTGGCCGTCAGGTCTAAGATCCAACAGCTCCACCACGTTAGCATGTGGGAACGATTAACTATCAACCTTCATCGTGTGTTGGGCCAGAATTAATCGGCCTTGCTCAATAGCCGATTGGATCTGCCGATGCAGCTCCTTGAAGTCATTCGTGGCCTGGGTGAACGAGTGGTGCCACTTGTAGTACGTCCTCCCTTGCAGCTCTTGCGTCGTTGGTAGCTTGTGATTCTCTGGGAGCTTCAACTACTTTTCCTTGAGCAGTAAGTCGAATATCTGCTCTGCCTCAGCCACGTCAAAATCAAAGCCCTTCACAAGCCCCTTCTGTTTGACCCACTTGCACGGGACGGGGTTTGCCTCCCGGGTCCACTCTGCCACAGCCACTTCTTGTTCCCCACTAGAATCATCAGAATCATCTGCTTGGGCCATATTCACATGGCGCTTGAATTTTTCCTGGTACAGCTCAGGATGATAGTGTTCGTACGTCGTGTGCTTCTGCACCATGTGCGCCAGAGAGGTGAAATCCAACTGAAAAGCCAGATCCTTGATCGGCTTAGCGAGCCCCAGAACTGCCAAATCGATTGCCTCCTTTTCTGTGATGCGCGATGAGTAGCATCGATTCTTAACTTCTTTGAACCGCTGCACGTACTCCGACACACTTTCCCCTCATTTCTGCTTGACTTGGGCGAGGTCGGCAATCCCAGCTTCAGCAGCCTCTGAGTGATACTGGGTGTGGAACTGATCTTCCAACTGCCTCCAAGTGCGGATTGAATCTGGGGCCAATGACGTGTACCATCCAAAGGCTGAGCCCGTGAGGGACTGGCAGAAGAATCGGACCCTCAGAGGATCTGATACTGAAATCATCCCGAGCTGCGTTAGGTATCGGCTCACATGCTCGATGGAGCTGGCCCCTTCTGACCCGCTGAACTTAGTGAACTCCGGGAGCCGATACTTGGGTGGCAACGGGATCAAGTCGTAGTCGCTTGGGTACGGCTTGGAATAGCCGATCGCCTTTCTCTTGGGCAGAATGCTGAACTGGTCCCTTAGTATTGCGCTGATCTGTTCCACACTAAGAACTCCTAGGGCCGAGGGTTCAGCACTCGGCCCGGTAGCGTACTTCGCTAGCCATGCTTGTTTCTCCGCATCTATCCCTGAAGCTCCTGTACTCGCCAACTGTCCCGCGCGTGTTGGGTTGATGTTGTCAAGTATGTACACGCACGTGTAGCCATGTGGGATCTCCTTAGGCGGCTCACTCAGGAACTGGTCCTCCCCGGGATCTCCGCCGATCTTATAGACGATGTAGATCGGCGAACTCTGCGGCCCTGGAGTTGTGAGCGAGTATGGCAATGGCAGCCTAGACTGAAGTGGGGCTTCTCCCCTGTGACACCCCAAGATTGGTCCCGATGGGGAGTACTGGTTCTTGATCACCTCCTGGATGACGCGATGTGCCACACGCTCGAGCTCGTTCACCAGGCTTTCTGAGTGCCGATGAAGCGAGTGAGCCACCATGTAGTTCATCTCCTGGCGCAGGGCTCTGGTGCGCTCCTCTGACGGTACGGATAGGTCGACATTGTCATGAGTGCCTTCGGGTGAGAACCCCTTCCACCTGATGCCGTGGTTGCGGGTCCTCTCGAAAGAGCCAATGAGATCGGCTTCGAACTGAGCTTTGACCTCATCATACTTCTGCTGGTGTTCGGAGGTGTTATCGCCAGAATTTGACCAGGATTGGTAGGCCAAATGTCAGAAGAAGCCCACGGTAAAGGAGTCCACTTAGCCAGGCTTATATCATAAGTTTGGCCCAATACAATGATAATTGGGCACTCAAGGGTCAAGCTGAGATGGGGTCACGGGCCTAATCCATGTTGAAGCCCAGTCTATTCGCGAGGCTGGTTCGGACTGCAGGAAGAGGCCGCACAAAAATGGACGGCCAGGCAACATATGGACTCCGTTTTGGATGTTCTAGATATGCATGGAAAGCTAAGGAGATAAGCTTTCCAATACAACTGGAATCACGTCCATATTCGCTCGGAGTTGACGGGAACTGCCGAAACAATAGGATGACTAGAATCTGCCACAATTATACGGCATGTTTCGGCTGATATTTGGAAGCTTCATGAAGATCTGGACCGGTGGAGGGAAGAATCCAGATCATGTTATCTAATCTTCAAGTCTTTATTGAGTTGTAATCTATCTCTAGTCTTCGTTTAGGAAAGAGTTTAGAGGTTGCCTTGCACGGCAAGAAGTCTCCGGACTATAAATATGTACCCTATGACATTTGTAAAGAGGGAGCGTCATCACGACTCGCAAACAACAACTCTCGGCGCATCGCCACCCCTAATCCTAGGGTTTCATCCAAGTAAGTGCCATGTTGCCCTGATCGCTTCTCGCGATCAGGGCAGCATTACTCTTGCTTTTACCTTGGTATTACTTGTACTGAAGCATTTTTGATGGCGAGTAGTACTAGTTATCCTGATGTTCGTAGCATGGCTTTTAGTAGATCCATTGTGCTTTGTTGCTTATCATCTACGAATATCATGTTGTCTCTGTGCAGTCACGTTTCAATCTTATGCTAGTTCTTGTTGCATAGAATTAGTTGCATAGAGGCAACACCCTGCTTCTTTTAAGTTTAATAGATCCGATCTGTTATGGTTCGCTCTTTTCTTAAGAGTTTGCGTAATATCTGCTAGGTTAGGCCTTGCAAACGGATTGGATGATCCGGTGGTGTAGTAGATGCTTTTATCATGGTCTTAATAGGGATTGTTCCGGGAATTGGCTCTTGCTAGTTCTTAGGCCTCTGTTTTGGGTTACGGTTCAGTTGTCTGTTACATTCATTAGGCCTAGTCACGTGTAGGATGTTCCGATCTAGCAGTGAAGCTGTTACCATCGTGGATTAGATTAATTAGATTTAATTGAAGCAGTTTCATAGTTATTTGCTTTATTTATCATATCTGGATACAATCAGACCCCATCTGACACCGGGACTCGATCGGCTCTTTAAAGCCGATGCAAGAGTCATCCCGGGGAGCCGACCACGGCTCGGACTTACGTTTACACGTGTCTTTGTGCGCAGGAAACTATTCGGAGCACGTCTACACCCTCCTGATCGGGTATAGGTCAGGTGGCACGCCCGGCTTTCACACATTCTCCGGGCGCGTGACGGAATTGTGGGCCGTCGACGAGGGAGCAGTGCCTGCCAGCGCCCCAACAACCTCCCGGCTCTTCGTGTTGCCCGTCGCTGCTCGCCGGTGGGTTTCGACCGACAACACATTCTGGCACGCCTGGTGGGACCCTTCTCGGCAACAACGTCCACTGCAACAATGACTGGAGCTCAAGATCAAGAACCCGCTCCCAAGCCCGTCACGTATGAAGAGCTCTCTCCTGAACACAAGAAGAAGTATAATGAGATTAAAGCTCTGCTGGAAGCCGATCTCATTGGCTCTTTTGAGAGGACCCGCAACCATGGCATCAGGTGGAAGGGGTTCTCACCAGAAGGCGCTCTCGACAATGTAGATCTGTCTGTACCACCAGAAGAGCGCACTAGAGCCCTGCGTTAGGAGATGAACTACATAGTGGCCCATGCGCTTCATCAGCACTCTCAGAGCCTGATGAACGAACTCGAGCGCATGGCGCATCGCGTCATCCAGGAAATAATAAAGAACCAGTACTCTCCATCGGGGCCAACCCTGGGGAGCCACACAGAGGAAGTTGCGCTGCATTCTAGACCGGTATTGCCGTTCTCGTTTGCGGCTCCAAAACCACAAAATTCGCCGATCTATGTCATCCACAAGATCGGCGGTGATCCTGGAGAAGGCCAATTCCTCACCGAGCCACCCAAGGAGATTCCGCACGGCTACACGTGCGCCTACATCCCTGACAACGTCAATCTAACACGCTCGGTGCAGATGGTAAATCCAGGAGCTTCTAGAGCAGACGCGGAGAAACAAGCGTGGCTGGCAAAGTACGCTACTGGGCCGAGTGCTGAGCCATCGGCCCCAGGAGTTCTTAGTGTGGAGCAGGTCAGTGCAATACTGAGAGACCAGTTCGGCATCCTGCCCAAGAGGAAAGCGATCGGCTATTTCAAGCCGTATCCAAGTGACTATGACTTGATCCCAGTAGGGTTGAAAACGGTCGGAAACGGTAATTATTCAGTAATCAGTTTTTTGGTTGTTTTTCTTTGATTGCGAATAAATAGGATATAGAATCTTGTATACAAATTTGTATTCTTGTTTTGAGCATTGAGCTTGTAAAGATTCATAAAAGGTAAACCTCAAATTCATCCTATATTTTCTCAAATGATAGATATAAAATTCGGTATGGATTCGGAAACAAATTCGGTATTTTTTTCACTTTTTTTTGTTGTAGGGAGCAAATAATGCATAAAATAATTTATGCAAAATTTTATTCTTATTTGTAATAATGTGCTTGATAATATAAGAAATGATCACCATCCAATTTTATACATATCTATTTTAAAATATTAAATTTGTTCTAACAGTTCAGATTACCACTTTCATCCCTAGATCCCACTGCCACCCAAGTATCGGCTTCCTGAGTTCACCAAGTTCAACGGGTCAGAAGGAGACAGCTCCATCGAGCATGTGAGCCGATACTTAACACAACTTGGGATGATCTCAGTGTCGGATCCGTTGAGGGTCTGGTTCTTCGGCCAATCCCTTACAGGCCCAGCTTTTGGATGGTATGCATCACTGGCTCCGGATTCGATTCGAACATGGAGGCAGCTCGAAGATCAATTCCATACCCAGTACCACTCGGAGGCTGCTGAAGCCGGAATTGCCGACCTCGCCCAAGTCAGGCAGAAGCGAGGAGAGACTGTGTCAGAGTACATACAGCGCTTCAGGGAGGTCAAGAACCGATGCTACTCGTCGCGCATCACAGAGAAGGAGGCAGTCGATCTGGCTGTCCTGGGACTTGCTAAGCCGATCAAGGATGCGGCTTTTCAGTTGGAGTTCACATCTCTGGCGCACCTGGTGCAGAAGCTCACAGCATATGAACATTACCATCCTGAGCTGTACCAGGACAAGTTCAAGTGCCATGTAAACATGGCCCAGGTGGATGAATCTGACGACTCTGGCGAGGAGCAAGAAGTGGCCGTGGCAGAGTGGACTCGGGGGGCAAACCCTGTCCCGTGCAAGTGGATCAAACAGCAGGGGCTTGTGAAGGGCTTCGACTTCGACGTAACCAAAGCAGAGCAGATATTTGATCTGCTGTAACACCCTAACTTTAAATTTCTGTATTTATTAATAAATTAATTGGCTTTATTTAATTTTCTAAGGTTTATTGTGTTTAGTTGGCATTTAATCTAATTTTTGTTCCTTAAGTAATTAAAATTTATCATAGGTTTAAATTTTTTTTGTTGCATTCATGCTGGTGCATAATTTTATTTGAGTGTGGTTTGAATTCAAATTCAAATTTGAATTCAAATTTTGTTTGAATTAGAAACTAGAAATAGAAAGGAAAAATAGAAAACCCATAGCAACCCAAAACCCAAGACCCAAACCCAAATCTGGAAGCCCAACCCAGCTCCCCGCGGCCCAAGTCCCCGCTCAGCCCACTTCGGCCCAGCTCGCCGCGCTCCGCACAGGCCCGCTTGGCCCCGCTCCGCACGTCACCCGTCCCTCCCGTCTCGCTGACGCTTCGGCCCACCTGCCAGCGCTGGGCCCACCCGTCAGCCGCAGCCGCGTCGCCCGCACGCGTTCCCCGCCCCGTCTCGCTGCGCCCCCGGGCCCGCCTGACAGATCCGTCTCCCCCGCGCAGCGCAACTCCCGGCCGGGAATCTCGCCGTGATTCCCCGCCCGGGCGCGCACGCCAAGGGCGCTCCGCCGCCCTATAAATACCGCCCACGGACCCCCCTGCACCCATCCACCTCGCGCGCCGCCCGCAAACCCTAAGCTGCGCCACCCGTGCTCCCGGAGTCGGAGCAGAGCCCTCCTCGCCGCCGGTACGTGTTTCCGCCGCCGCAATTCCACGCCACCGGGTCCGCTCTGTGTCTCTTGACCCCCGTAGCGCCTCTGCAGGGACTCCACGCGGCGATCCAAGGGATCCAGGGACCCGGAGAGTCCCCACAACGGCCTGTCCGCGTACAGCCCGGAGCGCCGCCGCCGGACTTCGCCGTCAACACCCTGCGCCGGTCTTTCCCCCAATTCCAACCCTCGGTGAGCACTAGCCTGGTTTTATTTTGCTTTTGTGCTAGCTGCTTTAGCCTGTAGCGCACCCCAGAGGCCGCGCGAGCTCGCTCCGGCGATGCGCCACCGCGCCGTCCGCTCCTCGCCATGGCGAGCCTCAGCCGAGCCTACCTGAGCCCCGGAAAACCCCCCTATGGATCACGCATGTTGCGTAGAGTCCTCCCGACCCAAAAACCCGCCGATTCGACCCCAGGATGGCCGATTTCGGGCGTCTCCGGCGAGCCGCCGCCGCGGGAGCAGAGCTCCGGCGAGAACCCACCGCTGCTGCGCGCCCAACCTCCCTGGACCGCCCAATCTGAGATGCACGACCTAGATTAGATCGTGCCTGGATTAGATCCTAGCCCTCAGATCCAGATCTGACGATCCAGATCGGCGCGTACCGCTTCGCCCTGCCCATTTTGTTAAAGAACCCCTGTTTTATCCTGAAATCAACCCGCGGTCCTAGCCCTTTCAAAAATATTTACAGTTGGACCCTGTTTTTAACAAATAAACCCCTGAGCTTCCTAGAATTTAAACCCGCAGTCCAGGCTTGAAGTTTTTGCGCGTCAGCCCTTAGAATTAATGTTTAATTACGTTTTAGCCCTCGGTTTTAGCAGAAAAGCCCCTGGAACTTCAGTTTTATTACAAATAAGCCCCTGAACCTTGTTTTTAGCCCAGAAAATGCGTTTTAGCTCCGTTTTTAGCGTTCTTTATATCCACGCGATCGTTGTAACGCGTAGAACAGTATTAGACTAGTTTAGTGTGCTGTTTTTATGTATTGATGTACTGTTTCTTAGTTTTTATTAATGTTTGTTTGTATGCTTATTTTCGTGCATTGTTTTGGCCATGTGTTCGTGAGTAGACGCTGATCCAGTTGAGGAGCCCCAGTACCAGTACCCGGAGCAGCCGTCTTCCGAGCACTTTGAGCAGCAGCCAGAGCAGTACGAGGAAGGCAAGTATAACATGAACAACCTATCATCTTTAAATACAATTTCATACTGCATTTTAATACTGTATGCCTTTAAGGATTTTCTAGCCAGTTTATATCCTTTATATATACCTTTGGGTTGCATTTTGGTTAGTTGTGCTAGGTTGCTGCGCTATAACACACCCTGGTCCTTTTTAATTAATTTGATTAATGGTTTACTTGAACTTAATTCTGAGAGTGGCACTCTGTGTGGCTTGAGTGGCTCACTTCTCGTTAAAAGATGTTTTTTTTAGAAACATGGTTTAGGGGGCCAGCACGGTGCTTACTGCCTGGTTGGCCACTCTCCATAAGGACCGGTTCATAGAGCGACAACCTGGGACAACAGCGCTACCACAAGGCTAGAATGGGATAGACTTGGCGTAATAATTAGATCTTTTTGGTTTGGAGTAACTTACCTGCGGGGCAAGAGTAGTAAGCTTCAATGGTCCCTGCTCCTCCGGCTTGGTCTGTGCTTGGATTGCGCTCCTGTGCTTGTACCCCCGGAGGTGGGCCCCATCGTCGCCGACCTAACTCTCGCGGTTACGCCTTACCAACGAGATTCTTTTTAAAGGCCTCGTAGTGAGTCGCTGGCCATCTCACCTAAGGAAGTGTGATGAACAACTGGCGTAGCTCACGACTTGTGGGTAAAGATGTGCAACCTCTGCAGAGTGTAAAACTGGTATACTAGCCGTGCTCACGGTTATGAGCGGCCCAGATCCTCCTTTTGATTAGTGAAGTTATCTCCTTCCGACGAGGGAGGTGCTTCTCGGGGTTTACCTTGGTGGCTTGGTCGTGGTTTGGTTCTCAGTAGTAGTATAATTAATTCTGATTAATTACTATGTAACTGGGTTAATGGTAATTCATCAACTCGTAGTAAATAGCTTTAATAAAATTTTGCCAACACTTAAAAGCTAATGCAGTTGAGTCAGCCAGCCTAGAGCCTCATAGTTTGTGTTATACTTGTTGAGTACAAGTTGTGTACTCACCCTTGCCTCTTCTCTACTATTTCCTCTTGGCTACGCTACTGCTGCTCAGTTCCTGCCGACACGAGGGAGTTCGTCCAGCGCTACCAGGACTACGAGGACTTCTAGGTGCTTCGTCTCCCAGTCGACGTCCCTGTGGCGCCCTGCTTCAGCTTCGGAGAGCTTTTACCGTATTTTTGTACTTCGCTTCCGCTGTATCAGACATTTTGTCATTATTGTAATAAATAACATTCGTATTCGCTTTATTATGTCTTTTTACGTGATATGTGCTATGATATACTGTTCATTCTGTTGTATATACGTGTGACTTGATCCTGGCACGTATATGATTGCTCGGTTTATGTTCTTTTATAAACCGGGTGTTACAGAGTGGTATCAGAGCCATATCGACTGTAGGACGAAGCCTAGATAGAACTGGTCGAGTTTTAGGACTTCTCCTCACCAATCCTTGTCTGCTGAAACTATTTTACTATTATACCCCTTGACTTCTTTGACTTTTTACCCTTCTTGCCTTGATTTCTCTCTCTGAAGAATAGTTTCGTAGATTTTGGCCTGAATCAGTCATCTGACCACCATGAGCATAGCTAGGTGACCCTTTTATAATAATACGATAGCACGTTCTGCGACGCGTTGTGTTAGTCGAGTCTTTTGCTAAACTCGGCTAAGTTGTGAAAATTGTCTGCTTGTTATTATGCTTCATGTTTGATTTGGATTTTTGAATGATTGCATAGCTTAGTAGTTTAAATTTGTTTAATGAAAATCAGTTTTAAGTTAAAGTTAATTAATTAATAAAACGAGTTAGATCGTTGGGGGTAAAACAGTCAACTCTATCCTGTCTACTTTATCATGGCTGAGTCTTTTTCCGCAAAGAGTTATCATATCCATCTGAATTTATTCCTGCAATATCCTTACTCGTGAAATCTTTTGTTCAAATCAGATGGTGAACACCAGGAGCACCGGTTCCGGTTCTGGCCAGCAGCAGGGTCAGAACAACCAGGGTACTGGGATCCCGATGCCTCCACCCTTGACTCCGGAGCAGTACTTCCAGCTCCAGATGCAGATGATGGCTACCCTGAACAACACTGTTCAGGCTCTTCAGCACGCTCACACTCAGCCTCCGCCTCCTCCACCGCCGCAGCCTCGCGACAGGCGTGCTGAGTTCCTGAGGGGTCACCCGCCGACGTTCTCTCACACGTCCGACCCTCTTCAGGCTGACGACTGGCTCCGTGCAGTGGAGCGTCAGCTGGACATCGCCCAGTGCGATGATCGCGAGCGCGTCTTGTACGCAGCAGGACAGCTGCGAGGGGCAGCTTTGGACTGGTGGGAGTCCCACCCAGTCCATGACCGCGAGGCTCTCACCTGGCTCCAGTTCAGGGAGCGTTTTCGCAGCCACAACGTCCCCGCGGGCGTTATGAAGATGAAACAGAAGGAGTTCCTTGCACTGAAGCAGGTAATCTTAAATATAATCATTCAGCGGTTTCTTTTGAGCTAATACCCCTTGTTCTATCCTTATGAATCCTGAGTTAATTTTCCGATATCTATCTGTCTTTGTGAATTCAGGGGACTATGTCGGTCACAGAGTATCGTGATCGCTTTCTTCAGCTGGCACGCTACGCCCCTGCCGAGGTTGCGGATGACCGCAAGAAGCAGGAGCACTTCATGGAGGGTCTTGAGGACTACCTCCAGTACGCGCTGCTCAACCTCCGCTTCGACGACTTCAACCATCTGGTTGACAGTGCGCTCAACACTGAGCGTAAGCACTTGGAGATGGAGGACAAGAAGAGGAAGGTTGTCCCCGTTGCTTCCGGCAGCAACACTCGCCCACGACTCCAGCAGCCCCAGCAGTACCAGCAGCAGTACCGGCCTCCTCAGCAGTACCAGCAGAGGCCACCGCAGCAGTACCCGCCTCGACAGCAGCAGGCAGGTCAGGGCCCGAGGTTACCGGCACCTCCGGCTCGTGCTCCACCAGCTCCACCAGCACCGCAGGCTCCACGTCCGGCAGCTCCTACCGGACAGCAGGCTCAGGGACCTCCACGCACCTGCTTTCACTGCGGCCAGCCGGGGCACTACGCCAACGCTTGCCCCCGGAAGGCGCAGGCGGGACAGCAGGGGCGCCCAGCTCAGCCCAGGGCGCCAGCACAGGGCAGGGTGAACCACGTGACGGCCGAGTCAGCGGCCGAGGCTCCCAACGTGGTTATTGGTACGTTCATGGTTAATTCATATCCAGCTACAGTGCTTTTTGATACTGGTGCTACGCATTCCTTCATTACTCAGTCTTTTGTCGAGCATCATGGTATTCATACTAGCACATTAAAGAGGTGCCTGTTAGTATCTTCACCGGGTGGACAGTTGAGGTCTCATACTTACTGCCCGAGAGTCAGTATTTCCTTGAGGGGAGTAGAGTTCTGTACTGATCTGATGGTGCTAGACACCAAGGGCATTGATGTCATTCTGGGAATGGAGACTCTGGCCAAATGGGGAGTTCGGATAGATTGTGCTCAGAGGACAGTCTTGTTATCAGCTTCCAGTGGCCAAGAGGTTGTTATCAGTGCAGTAGAGCCTTCGGGATTTCTTCACCATATGGAGGCTAGACCCACGGACGGTATTCGCGTGGTGTCTGAATTCCCGGATGTCTTTCCGGATGATCTGCCAGGTATGCCGCCTGAACGCGCCATTGAGTTTTGCATTGATCTCTTGCCTGGCACAGCTCCTATTGCAAAGCGGCCCTACCGTATGGCACCTATAGAGCATGAAGAAGTTAAGAAGACTATTGATGAGTTGCTAGCCAAGGGCTATATCCGTCGCAGCTTCTCTCCTTGGGCTTTTCCGTTGTTGCTGGTAGATAAGAAGGATGGCTCGAAGAGGATGTGTGTGGATTATCGGGAGCTGAATGCAGTTACTATCAAGAACAAGCATCCACTGCCCCGTATTGAGGATCTCTTCGATTTGCTTCGAGGTGCTCGTATATTCTCGAAGATTGATCTTCGTTCGGGCTATTTTCAGCTGAGGATCCGTCCTGGGGATATTCCGAAGACGGCATTCACCTGCAAGTACGGGCTATATGAGTATACAGTCATGTCCTTCGGCTTGACTAATGCCCCGGCTTTCTTCATGCATCTGATGAACATGGTCTTCATGGATTATCTGGATGTCTTTGTGGTGATTTTCATTGATGATATTCTGATCTTCTCCAAGACAGAAGAAGAGCATGAGGAGCATCTGAGACTCGTATTGCAGAGATTGAGAGAGCATCAGTTGTATGCCAAGTTCAGCAAGTGCGAGTTCTGGATTGACGAGGTTCCATTCCTCGGTCATGTTATATCTCAGGGAGGCATTGCTGTTGATCCGAGCAAGGTGAAGGATGTGCTCGAGTGGGAGACACCGCAGACAGTGAAGGAAATCAGGTCTTTCTTGGGCTTAGCAGGATATTATCGGAGGTTCATTGAGAATTTCTCCAAGATCGCGAAGCCTTTGACTTCTTTGCTAGAGAAGAATGTGGCTTTCGTATGGACTGATGAGCGTCAGATGGCCTTTGATGAGCTGAAGAAAAGGTTGACTACGGCGCCAGTCTTGACTCTGCCAGACCAGACGAAGAGGTTCACGGTGTATTGTGATGCTTCGAAGGATGGTCTTGGGTGTGTTCTGATGCAGGAGGGCAGAGTGATAGCTTATGCTTCACGGCAGCTACGCCGGCATGAGCTGAATTATCCTACTCATGATCTTGAGTTAGCCGCAGTTGTGCATGCTCTGAAGATTTGGAGGCATTACTTGTATGGGCAGCGGTGTGATATCTACACTGATCACAAGAGCCTCAAGTATATTTTCACGCAGAATGAGCTGAACATGCGGCAGAGAAGATGGCTAGAGTTGGTCAAGGATTATGATCTGGAGATTCACTATCACCCGGGCAAGGCCAATGTTGTAGCAGATGCTCTGAGCAGAAGAAGTTATGTCAACATGGCCGTGGCTTTCCAGATGCCTCCAGAGTTATGCGAGGAGTTCGAGCAGCTGAGTCTGGGCTTCTTGCATCATACTTCCAGTGCAGCATTTGAGGCAGTACCGACTCTAGAGTCAGAGATCAGGCAGCATCAGAAAGATGATGAGAAGCTGCAGGAGATTCGTGAGTTGCTCAAGAAGGGCAAGGCTCCTCATTTCAGAGAGGATGATCAGGGTACCTTGTGGTACAAGAACCGGATCTGTGTGCCAGATGTGAAGGATCTCCGGAAGTTGATTCTGAGTGAGGCCCACGATACAGCTTACTCTATTCATCCGGGCAGCACGAAGATGTACTATGATCTGAAGGAACGTTTCTGGTGGTATGGGATGAAGCGTTCAGTGGCAGAGTACGTGGCTATTTGTGACACCTGTCAGCGTGTCAAGGCTGAGCACCAGAGGCCAGCAGGTCTGTTGCAGCCTTTGAAGATTCCAGAGTGGAAATGGGAGGAAATCACTATGGATTTCATTGTTGGATTGCCCCGTACTCAGAAAGGGTACAACTCCATATGGGTAGTAGTGGATCGTCTGACGAAAGTTGCTCACTTCATTCCAGTGAACACTACTTACTCCGGTGCTAGACTTGCAGAGTTGTACATCTCTCGGATTGTCTGCTTGCATGGTGTGCCCAAGAAGATCATATCTGACAGAGGGTCTCAGTTCACATCTCGTTTCTGGGAGCAGCTCCATGATTCTCTGGATACGAAGCTGCGCTTCAGTACAGCTTATCACCCTCAGACAGATGGGCAGACAGAGAGAACCAACCAAGTGTTGGAGGATATGCTGAGAGCTTGTGCTATTCAATATGGTACTAGTTGGGATAAGTGCCTGTCGTTTGCTGAGTTCTCATATAACAACAGCTATCAGGCCAGTCTGAAGAAGTCACCATTTGAGGCATTGTATGGCAGAAAGTGCAGGACTCCTCTCTATTGGGATCAGATCGGTGAGAAGCAGCTCTTTGGCCCTGAGATCATAGATGATGCAGAGCAGATGGTTCAGGCTGTGCGAGAAAATCTGAGGATTGCACAGAGCAGACAGAAGAGCTATGCAGACGGCAAACGGAGAGACCTGACTTTCAGTGTCGGTGATTATGTATACCTGAAGGTGTCTCCGATGAGAGGAATCCGTAGGTTCAATGTCAAGGGAAAGTTAGCACCTCGTTATGTGGGGCCATTCAAGGTGCTAGAGCGGAAAGGCGAAGTTGCTTATCGCCTGGAGTTACCTCTCAGCCTCTCAGGAGTTCATGATGTCTTCCATATATCTCAGCTGAAGAGGTGTCTGCGAGTACCCGAGGAGCAGGCACCCCTGGATGGAGTAGATGTCCAGGAGGATCTGACTTATACTGAGCATCCGGTGAAGATTCTGGAGACATCAGAGAGGGTTACTCGGAACAAGCGCATCAAGATGTGCAGAGTTCAGTGGAGTCACCATAGTGAAGCTGAGGCTACATGGGAGCGAGAAGATGAGTTGAAGAAGACATATCCAGATCTCTTTGCTAGCCAGCCCAGCTAAATCTCGGGGACGAGATTTCTTTAAGGGGGTAGGGTATGTAACACCCTAACTTTAAATTTCTGTATTTATTAATAAATTAATTGGCTTTATTTAATTTTCTAAGGTTTATTGTGTTTAGTTGGCATTTAATCTAATTTTTGTTCCTTAAGTAATTAAAATTTATCATAGGTTTAAATTTTTTTTGTTGCATTCATGCTGGTGCATAATTTTATTTGAGTGTGGTTTGAATTCAAATTCAAATTTGAATTCAAATTTTGTTTGAATTAGAAACTAGAAATAGAAAGGAAAAATAGAAAACCCATAGCAACCCAAAACCCAAGACCCAAACCCAAATCTGGAAGCCCAACCCAGCTCCCCGCGGCCCAAGTCCCCGCTCAGCCCACTTCGGCCCAGCTCGCCGCGCTCCGCACAGGCCCGCTTGGCCCCGCTCCGCACGTCACCCGTCCCTCCCGTCTCGCTGACGCTTCGGCCCACCTGCCAGCGCTGGGCCCACCCGTCAGCCGCAGCCGCGTCGCCCGCACGCGTTCCCCGCCCCGTCTCGCTGCGCCCCCGGGCCCGCCTGACAGATCCGTCTCCCCCGCGCAGCGCAACTCCCGGCCGGGAATCTCGCCGTGATTCCCCGCCCGGGCGCGCACGCCAAGGGCGCTCCGCCGCCCTATAAATACCGCCCACGGACCCCCCTGCACCCATCCACCTCGCGCGCCGCCCGCAAACCCTAAGCTGCGCCACCCGTGCTCCCGGAGTCGGAGCAGAGCCCTCCTCGCCGCCGGTACGTGTTTCCGCCGCCGCAATTCCACGCCACCGGGTCCGCTCTGTGTCTCTTGACCCCCGTAGCGCCTCTGCAGGGACTCCACGCGGCGATCCAAGGGATCCAGGGACCCGGAGAGTCCCCACAACGGCCTGTCCGCGTACAGCCCGGAGCGCCGCCGCCGGACTTCGCCGTCAACACCCTGCGCCGGTCTTTCCCCCAATTCCAACCCTCGGTGAGCACTAGCCTGGTTTTATTTTGCTTTTGCGCTAGCCGCTTTAGCCTATAGCGCACCCCAGAGGCCGCGCGAGCTCGCTCCGGCGATGCGCCACCGCGCCGTCCGCTCCTCGCCATGGCGAGCCTCAGCCGAGCCTACCTGAGCCCCGGAAAACCCCCCTATGGATCACGCATGTTGCGTAGAGTCCTCCCGACCCAAAAACCCGCCGATTCGACCCCAGGATGGCCGATTTCGGGCGTCTCCGGCGAGCCGCCGCCGCGGGAGCAGAGCTCCGGCGAGAACCCACCGCTGCTGCGCGCCCAACCTCCCTGGACCGCCCAATCTGAGATGCACGACCTAGATTAGATCGTGCCTGGATTAGATCCTAGCCCTCAGATCCAGATCTGACGATCCAGATCGGCGCGTACCGCTTCGCCCTGCCCATTTTGTTAAAGAACCCCTGTTTTATCCTGAAATCAACCCGCGGTCCTAGCCCTTTCAAAAATATTTACAGTTGGACCCTGTTTTTAACAAATAAACCCCTGAGCTTCCTAGAATTTAAACCCGCAGTCCAGGCTTGAAGTTTTTGCGCGTCAGCCCTTAGAATTAATGTTTAATTACGTTTTAGCCCTCGGTTTTAGCAGAAAAGCCCCTGGAACTTCAGTTTTATTACAAATAAGCCCCTGAACCTTGTTTTTAGCCCAGAAAATGCGTTTTAGCTCCGTTTTTAGCGTTCTTTATATCCACGCGATCGTTGTAACGCGTAGAACAGTATTAGACTAGTTTAGTGTGCTGTTTTTATGTATTGATGTACTGTTTCTTAGTTTTTATTAATGTTTGTTTGTATGCTTATTTTCGTGCATTGTTTTGGCCATGTGTTCGTGAGTAGACGCTGATCCAGTTGAGGAGCCCCAGTACCAGTACCCGGAGCAGCCGTCTTCCGAGCACTTTGAGCAGCAGCCAGAGCAGTACGAGGAAGGCAAGTATAACATGAACAACCTATCATCTTTAAATACAATTTCATACTGCATTTTAATACTGTATGCCTTTAAGGATTTTCTAGCCAGTTTATATCCTTTATATATACCTTTGGGTTGCATTTTGGTTAGTTGTGCTAGGTTGCTGCGCTATAACACACCCTGGTCCTTTTTAATTAATTTGATTAATGGTTTACTTGAACTTAATTCTGAGAGTGGCACTCTGTGTGGCTTGAGTGGCTCACTTCTCGTTAAAAGATGTTTTTTTTAGAAACATGGTTTAGGGGGCCAGCACGGTGCTTACTGCCTGGTTGGCCACTCTCCATAAGGACCGGTTCATAGAGCGACAACCTGGGACAACAGCGCTACCACAAGGCTAGAATGGGATAGACTTGGCGTAATAATTAGATCTTTTTGGTTTGGAGTAACTTACCTGCGGGGCAAGAGTAGTAAGCTTCAATGGTCCCTGCTCCTCCGGCTTGGTCTGTGCTTGGATTGCGCTCCTGTGCTTGTACCCCCGGAGGTGGGCCCCATCGTCGCCGACCTAACTCTCGCGGTTACGCCTTACCAACGAGATTCTTTTTAAAGGCCTCGTAGTGAGTCGCTGGCCATCTCACCTAAGGAAGTGTGATGAACAACTGGCGTAGCTCACGACTTGTGGGTAAAGATGTGCAACCTCTGCAGAGTGTAAAACTGGTATACTAGCCGTGCTCACGGTTATGAGCGGCCCAGATCCTCCTTTTGATTAGTGAAGTTATCTCCTTCCGACGAGGGAGGTGCTTCTCGGGGTTTACCTTGGTGGCTTGGTCGTGGTTTGGTTCTCAGTAGTAGTATAATTAATTCTGATTAATTACTATGTAACTGGGTTAATGGTAATTCATCAACTCGTAGTAAATAGCTTTAATAAAATTTTGCCAACACTTAAAAGCTAATGCAGTTGAGTCAGCCAGCCTAGAGCCTCATAGTTTGTGTTATACTTGTTGAGTACAAGTTGTGTACTCACCCTTGCCTCTTCTCTACTATTTCCTCTTGGCTACGCTACTGCTGCTCAGTTCCTGCCGACACGAGGGAGTTCGTCCAGCGCTACCAGGACTACGAGGACTTCTAGGTGCTTCGTCTCCCAGTCGACGTCCCTGTGGCGCCCTGCTTCAGCTTCGGAGAGCTTTTACCGTATTTTTGTACTTCGCTTCCGCTGTATCAGACATTTTGTCATTATTGTAATAAATAACATTCGTATTCGCTTTATTATGTCTTTTTACGTGATATGTGCTATGATATACTGTTCATTCTGTTGTATATACGTGTGACTTGATCCTGGCACGTATATGATTGCTCGGTTTATGTTCTTTTATAAACCGGGTGTTACATCTGCTCCTCAAAGAAAAACCGCTAAAGCTCCCAGAGAATCACAAGTTACCGACGGCACAAGAGCTGCAGGGAAGACTGTACTGCAAATGGCACCACTCGTTCACTCATTCCACGGGTGAATGCAAGGAGCTACGTCGTCAGATACAATCGGCTATCGAGCAAGGCCAATTAATCCTGGCTCAACACACAATGAAGGTTGACACAAAGCCCTTCCCACAAGCTAACATGGTGGAGCTGTCAGATTTCGGATCCAAGGGCCAGGATTTGGCGTTCCAGGTCAACATGGTAGGACCCATGCGCCGCCATGACAAGCAGAGGAGAGAGGCCGTTTCTGGCAAACGGCCGCAGGATAAACGTGTTGGCGCTCCTTAAGTATCTGTTTTATCCCTTGTTTATCCTTGATAATGGCATGAATTCAATATCAAAATCACTAACCGTCCTAACCCCGGCCTAATTATTGGTCATTTTCACACTTGCACATATATTTTGGAGGAACTTCGTTTTTGCAGGTTTTTGGCCTATTTTGGAGCATGAAATGACGAGGCCCGTGATCGAGCGCTAACACGGAGAAAGACGAAGGCCAAAGCCCAAAGGAAGGACCAAAGCCCATGTTGATTCGAACACATTCATGCACATCCATCCTCCAAGAGAGCCCAAAGGATCGAGCCCACGAAGATGAGATTAAGATACTTCGGGATTAAGCAAAGCAAATGAAGATTTAAGGAAGGATTCCCTATCCTATCCTTTCCTCGAAGATATCTACAAGATAACAACGTCCAAAGGGGTGCAATCGTGAAGGACAGAAACTCTAGAAGATGCGAGGAGTCTACATGCCAAAGATGAGACCGAGGCGAGCCCGAAAAGGGTTAGGCCGGCCGGCCTAGGCCTATGGGGCCGGCTGGCCCAGCCCGTTTTCGAGTCGGTTTGGCCTCCCCTTCGACCGGTGGCTTCCTCGGCTTATAAATAGCTCCCACCTTATTCAACTCGGGGCATCCATCCAACCAGAACTCGATGAAAACCTAGGGCCAAGACCGGAGGGAGACGACGGCCGCCGCAAGTCTTCGAAGTTGTCTAGGAGATGGCTTAGGCCATCCCTAGCCGCCATGGCCTCCCTACGTGGTTGTGTCATGGTGGAGTTCATGAGCTAGTTGGAGTCGTCAATGGTGTATACGAGGTGGTGGCGATCCAAACGAATCTATTATGTGAGTAATGTCTTCATGCCATCCGATCTATTTAGCGATCATGTCTCTCCTCTTTCGATTTCGTTTTTGTTTTGGATGCGCTTATTCCTAGATCTATTCTCGAGATAGATTGCATGGGGTGTTCTTGTAGCTATGGTGGCTAGGAGTTCATACCGGATCTACCCAAAGGGGGTTCGACTTGCTTCAGGGTATCCCGTTGAAAAGGAGGGCGTCGTGACAGGCCGTCTCCACAGAGTAGGTTGGGTATCGAGGGATCGGATTGGAGGTTTTGATTTAAAGAGGCTTTGGATGAGATGCATTTTGATCTTACTCGTTTAGCTAGAACTACAACTAGAATGCGTGTGATAGGTTTAGTCATGCTTTCGGTCATGCTTTATCCTTACCGATGTTCATGGATGAGATCAGCCTTCGTACATCACTCATATCTATTAAAGGTTCACCTTTTATATGCAATTAATGCTTCATGTTAGGATAGATCCGTTAGATTAGATGGAAAACCCTAGTAAGTTCATTGTCGATCCACGGATTGATAAACCTTGGGGGAATATTCTAAGGGAAAAGCTACCACGAACCGTGCGCTTGCGGTATACAAATCGGGGGCGTTAGTGAACGTCAACAAGCTTTTCTGGCGCCGTTGCCGGGGATCGGCAACTCGAACCCTAGGGCGATCTATCTAGTTTTTTGGACTAACCCTAATTTTTATTATTGCATATACCCTTGTTTTCTTGTTCGTGTCCTTGAAAGCAGGTGGAAAAAGCTAGACACCAAACTTGGGCTTCGAGAAGTCCACAACCCGCTCCAACAAACTTCGACAATCGATGACAAGACGATCGAGGAGTTCTCAACATCAACATCGAAAACCCTAGATCCACTTCGATAAGATGTGAATAACATCAAGTTTCGCTCTTTAGTGGTAGGTGCTAACTTTTGTTAGTGGCCCAGCATCTGCTATCGAGTCCCCACTCCCTAAAGCATAAGATGATAAATAAGGTACACCACCGTGTCAATTGATTTTAAAGACTAATGTTTTTGGGAAGATTTATTTGCTCAAGCAATAGGTATGAAGCATGTCCGAAAAGAAAATCGTGCGATTGGATCATCATCATCTATGAAGTGTCGCTGTTGTGATGAGTTTTTCGTCCAAGATCAGATATGTGCCATGAGGAAATAATAGATTATTATGAAGCTCCGTCAAGTCTTCTTTCCAACGCATCAAAAATCATTAATTTTGGAGATCGGTGTGAGGAGTTATGGAAAGATCTTTCAACGCTGCGCGTTCTGAAATCTCTCGGGACGAAGCGTAGCGCCGGAGTAAAACAATCATAACTTTTTCATCCGAGGTCCAATTTGGGTAAATGACCACTTGTTGGAAACATGATTTGATACACCTCACAATGAGCTTGGAGTTTGGTACATGTTCTGCACTGGACAAAGGAGCAATTCAACGAAGAAAGGTGCAGCAGCAACCGACGAAGAAGGTGATGACGATGATGATTGGAAGGCTATGTACACAAAAGATGATGATTTGAAGTTGACCAAAGCTGGAGGCAACAAGATTAGAAGAACCACAACACCACCTATCTTCTCCAGTGAGATGCTCGATATACTTCTAATCGAGTGATGCTATTAAGGAAGGAAACCGTTCGGATCATCAACACGAAGCACACGAGCATCTTCCAATCCCGACACCTTGGGTAAAGCAAGAACAATGGAGAAGACACATCATTGAAGCTGTGATTGCTGGTAATCAATGGTGATGACCTTGAAGCCAAGGATGCACGACAAGACGCTCCAAAGACCACATGATTGAGATCATTGACATCTTCGGATGAATTCACAAGAAGATACTGTTCTCATCAATATTCTGCTCAACCTCAGAAGAAAATTGCAGTATATTTTTGGATATTCAAAAGCTCCACGAAGTTCCGATTCCAACAAATCAAGAATGAAGTCAATCGAAGTTTCCCATAAGAAGTTATGGCCAAAACATCGAAAGTCATGCACTCTGAAATTTTCTGGACAGCACGCAGCGCTAAAGTAAAACGGTCATAACTCTCACGTTTGGACTCTGTTTAAAGCGAATGACCGCTCGTTGGAAAGGTAATTTCATAAACTTTTCAATAGATCTATATTTTGGTATATGTTCTGTTGAGTATACAGGAGAGATTCCACGAAAAAGAGGCAGGAGCAACGTGATGAGAACAAGATAGAGAAGATGACGATGACAACAATGAAGAGGAGCTTGGGCAATGTTTTCATCAAGCGTACATGATAAAATTCAGAGGCTTAGAGCAGAGGAAGAACCCCAATGACATTGGCAAATGAAGACACAAGCGGTCGACCTTCGACAAACGAAGATGTTGCAAACAAACCACGACGGATTACAAGAGCGCAACAATCAACACATGGAGATGTGAGAAGCAAACCATGAAGAGTGCATCAAGATGACATCTTGCACAAAGCACCACAACTCCATTGTGTATGAAAAAGCTCCGAGGCTAAGGTATACACTGAATTCTCAAGCTTCTATTGGTTTTATTGATAATCTTTAAAAATCTCATGCTCGAACCGATAGTCGGAATGAAAGTTTAAATTCTATGCCTTGTTCTTTTCATGATGATAGGCTAGAGTTTGTTGAGAAGGTTGATTTCATGCTTAAAGAACCTTTGCCTAATAATGAGCTCCGCGCTATGCAAGAAACACATGCTGCATTTAATTACACCATGTCTTGTTGATGAAAATTAATTGAGGATGTGATTATGTTGCATATGTTTACAAATAATTGCAAATCTCGATCTTGCTTTGCGCTTGGTCAAGCTCATGACCCTAAAAGAGCACATATCAGGAGAAGCCCCGAATTTCACTAACCATGCAGGACATGAAACTCAAATGATGAGGAGGGAAACTGTGCCCAAAATTTTGAACACCATCATCAACATCTTCAAGTTTCAAGAACGGACGTCGCTAAGCCTCATAAATTTTGTGCACAAGTCCAGAGATTTACAATGCAAGAAAGTTGAATATTCAGGATCTTCATCAAGTCCTCGGTTCAATGCATCCATGATCGATACAATTGAAAACCCACGGGAGGAGCTATGTCTCAAACATCGGAGATGCACGTGCTGAAATCAGCACGGGGCAGATTGCAGTGACGGGAAAAAGGGGCATAACTCTCTCAATTGGAATGCGTTTTGGGCAAATGAAGACTTGTTGGAAAGAAGATTTCGTGCACCTTGCATTGGATCAATTGGTTGGTGCAACTCCCAATCTGGACAGAGAGAAAAATTCATGAAAAGAAAGGTAGCGACGAAGGACAACAAAGAAGGAGGTGACAATGATGTGAGAGACGATTGGGCAAGTTTTCCATTAAGCGTGATTGATCATGTCTAACATGGGAAGTGGAATAAGAGCTGCATGGAACACCTTCACCTCTTGCATGAAGGACTATGGCTTCGCATCAATGAGAAGGTATGTAAGAAAGTCGAGCTCTATGACTCTAAATGAAGCGCTTTGCGGGAGGCAACCCGATCTTTTATTTTATATATTAATATGACCGTCTACATTGCACTCTTTAATCGGAATATCAAGTAACATTGTACCATTGCTCTAATAAAAACTACAACTTCATGTTGTTCATTCTAAATGTTATTGAGGGAGCACTTTGTTATTTGATCTTGGGAAACTTGTAGACCTTTTTGTGTGCCTATTAGTGTTTAGAGTCTTTTTCTTTGTGTCCCTTTTAGAGAGATTTATGAAGCATTGAACCACCTTTGATTCTAAAATTGTGGCTAGTTAACTTAGGCTAACTTTTTGTTTTGTTTTAGACCACCTCATCATGCCATATCATTTTGTTCACCCACCCCGTGTTGCATTGCATACCATGTTGTTCGTCTCACCCTTGTATTGCATTGCATGTTGCATTTAAAAAAAAACCTTTTCTAAAAAACATTGACTAGCCTCGCTTTTGAGATCCTAAAACCCTTAGAAAAACCACTCATAGAGCAATCCTAAAATCATAGGTTATGTTTTTCATTCAAAAAAAATCTAACTTTTGTTTCTCTCTAGTTTTTTTTGAAACCACCTTAGATAGAATTTCTATACCCAACACTCTCTCTCTTCAAAATTTTTGTTTTAAGCCAAAAATATAGGAAACCCATAAACCTACTTCTAAAACCTTGTTAGCTCGGTTGCTTGATCCTTTTTCGATAAATAACCTTTTCATTGACAAAAGTCTCACTTCTTATGAAGTGCCGCGAAGGCTTTTTGTCACTCTTAGCAATTGTTTTTGAATAAGCTAGTTGCGGAACAACATCGAAAGGTCCTTTCAACCTTGCTAACACTTGTTTTTGCTAACTCTGCATTTGCACTTTGCATCCATTCCATTGTTCGTGCCCTCATTTTGCTAGCTTGGTCTCAATCTTATTGATGTATGCTTTCCTATCCATGTAATGCTTATCATGATAGCATTTTCCTTTTTGCAATCTTGTGTAAACATGGTGTTTAGACATGATTGAAGACCATCATCATTTAGTTACCAAGCTATGAGGTTGAATTTGGTTGGTTTATAAGCTTTGCAATGCGCTTTATTTTTTTCTTGTGCTATGAAGGCCTATTGATCTTGGGATAGACATGGTGTTTTGACCTTGGTTAAATAAGTCTTTGTGGCTATGGAGAAGTTCGGCAACCTAGTTGTAAACATGGTGTTTAGAACTAGGTGTAAACATTATCTTTGTTTATATACATTCCTCTCATTTGCATTTACACTAGCACACACGTACACTCACTAGTTTCGCTAAGCTAACTTTGCCACAATTTGAGATTTTAGAAATGGTAGGTTTGTTAGCATTTGTTTCTACTCCCGACCGTCACCCCGGGGGTAGTGTGTGTTTAAAATGTTTTGCAGGCATGAAGAAGCGCTCCCATGAGTTCAAGACCAAAAGAATTTCAATCAAGATCATCAACATCGTCGAAACCCGAGAAGGACACAACTGTTTTCATCAATTTGAGAACATGTTCAGAGCTGTACAAGAAGCAAAAAGTTGATATTCAGAAGCTCCATCAAATTCTCATTCCAACGCATTTAAGATCAATGAATTTGAAGACCCGTACAAGGAGATATGGCAAGAACATTGGACGTGGCGCGTTCTGAAATTCGTCGGGACAGATTGCAGCACTGGGATAAAATGGACATAACTCTCTTGTTCGGAATCAATTTTGGGCGAATAAGGACTCGTTGGAAAGAATTGGCCATCGCGCAGCTGGATCTCGGCCATGGTGTTCATGCTCCCGTCAGAGTTTCGGGCATCCCAACTGGAAGAATTGGCCATCGCGCAGCTGGATCTCGGCCCACAACCGATCATCTTCGAGAAGCCCAAGGAGAAGAGCTACAAGCATCTGAAGGGGTTATATCTCAAGGGTCTCTTCGACGGCAAGCCTGTGAACAGGATGTTGGTCGACACCGGCGCTGCTGTTAATTTGATGCCGTATTCAGCGCTGCGCCGATTGGGTCGTTCTGCTGCTGACCTTATCAAAACCAACGTAATGCTCAATGATTTCAACGGGCAGCTGTCGGAGGCAAAGGGAGTCCTCAATGTGGAATTGATAGTTGGCCACAAGACCGTCCCAACCTCGTTCTTCATCGTCAACAGTAAGAGTACGTACACAGTGCTGCTTGGGAGGGATTGGATTCACGCCAATTGTTGTGTTCCTTCCACAATGCACTAGCGTTTGGTTCAATGGGATGGCGACGAAGTGGAGGTAGTCCATGCAGATGACTCCAGTGAGGTTTTGCTCGCAGAAATGAACGCCTGGGATGCGGAAGGACAAGAGCCGATATCAGGGATCGCGCCAGAAGACTGTGATCGGATCGAAGCGACGAAAAAGGGTTGAGGCTGGTCTTATCCACTGGCCTAACAGAATAAACACATTCTGGCAGCACCGTGATGAATGCCACCTGCCAAGGTGATGCCCCGGAGGACTGTCGAGGTCGCAGAAGCGCAGGGTCCAATGCCTGTGCAGCCCCAAACACAGCCGATTCCAGCAATCGGCGGCAAAACGTCTGAATTCTCTGGTTCATAGTGAATTGGGCACGGCCGATTGGAGAGCCGATCTCCTCCAATACATGAAGGATCCGGCTCGAGGGCATAAGCATTTGGTGATGATATATGGAGACCCATACAAAAATTTTCGTCCGGATGAAGAACTACCGCCGGTGCTCCTACAGCTTCTTCGCCATCGGCTACTTCCGCTCCTTCGCAGTTCCTGCCATCGACATCGGCTACTTCTGCTCCCATGTGGGCGTGGGAGTGTCTGATACATTAGCCGATTGATCCGGCCAACTGTACTTTTGCATCATCATCGTCATCGGCTATTCCCATTCCTGCGACACCATTGACATCGGCGAATTCGGCTCCTACGGGGTCAGGGCATTCGTCGCCTACGGACGGGTCTGTCTCGCCCGACTCCCGCGGATTGTGGGTCAGGGCATTCGTCACATCAGCCGGCTGATTCAACTTCTGTGCTCGTTCGATGCGATCAACATCAGTTACTTCATCCACGTCGACAAAACATTTGAAGAGCTCTCTACGACAACAGATGTGCTGATTGGACTTTAGGCTACAGATGTTCGGCTTTCTAACAGCCGATAGTTGTGATGAGAATGCATTATGGCAAGTACGGACCAGGCGGGATTTTAACCATCGGCTCGTCAACAGCCAATTTGATTGGTAACATTCAAACCCACCATTGCATCATCATACAGTATATGCATTTATCACTTGCACTAGCTTCCTTGTATGCTTAGTAGCTTCTACTTGTGTTTCGTGTATATATTTTGAGGTGTGGATGCTGGTGACCATGTGTGGTTAGGTTCATTTGAATATGTTGAATATCTGATTCCGAGCATGGCTTTTATTCTTTTGAAAATCTGAAATATGGTCACCGCTTTACTTGGCTACTAGTATGTGTAGGCTGACTTTGCTTTTACTATCTTGTACATGCCTGGTAGCTATATCCTTTTCTTGGAATCATTTACGCAGCTGGAGTCTCAATGCTTATATGGTAATCTTATGCTAAATTACATTAAAATCTGAATGATGTCCATGCTGTGCTATAATGAAAAGATCCAGGTGGGTTTGTTTTGTCTCACTGATCTAGTTCGGGACTGCTTGCTATTGCACTTTAGCATGAACTTGGACTAGGCTGTGAATGATCAAAACCTTGCTTTAAGCTTCTGATGGTTCAACGAACCTAGGCTTAGCATTGGTTGGTAAGAAGTGGCCTGATAAGCAAATAACCCCTGGCACAGAACAAAAGGCTTGTTTGAGTTTCAAATGCAATATGTTTTAACCTGCAAGACCTGAGGGCATGAGTAATCAAGCTTGTTAAAAGATCCTTGTATCAGAAAGAGCTCACTGGTGTAGGTACTTGCTGGTTTTTGCTTGTCATGCTTTAATGTACTAGTTGGTTGGGCTAAGTGGTGATGCTTTTTATTTTGAAAATCCTAAAAATTGCTTGCTCATGTTCTAATATAGATATATTCTTTTGAGCTTTTCTATGCGGTGTCTTTATGCTATACCCTCACTGTATATACATGCTAGCACTTGTAAATGCTTTGAGGCATAGCTGGAAGCTCATACTCACTCTTTGCATGACATTGCATATTTTTGTGGGGGGAAGAAATTTTTATCAATGATGATGGTTTGGTTTATGTGGACTGTTTGGCTAACCGAATATGATTCATCAGCTTTTAGCCGATTCACAATGATCTTTGTAGCGTCGGTTCGGCAAGTGATTGTTTTGCAGGAGAGGCTGTATGTGTTGATGCTGAGCTAATGAAGCACAAGGATGATCACATAAGTCAGTGCCATCCATGGAATATGAAAACAAGGACCGGACTGCAACAACATTGAGATTGGTCGAGGAAGGCGTGAGGCTGGTTCAAGCAATCGGTCACAAAGTCAGTTGGCTAATAGCCGATCTATCGGCTCGGGGGGCAAGACCATCAGTGGCATGAGAAGACAATTTGAGGAGATGATGTTTTTAATTGGTTTACGGCTGGCGCTTAGAAGATTCTGTCATATTTGGCCAAACTTGGGGGGCATGTGTTATCGCCAGAATTTGACCAGGATTGGTAGGCCAAATGTCAGAAGAAGCCCACGGTAAAGGAGTCCACTTAGCCAGGCTTATATCATAAGTTTGGCCAAATACAATGATAATTGGGCGCTCAAGGGTCAAGCTGAGATGGGGTCACGGGCCTAATCCATGTTGAAGCCCAGTCTATTCGCGAGGCTGGTTCGGACTGCAGGAAGAGGCCGCACAAAAATGGACGCCCAGGCCACATATGGACTCCGTTTTGGACGTTCTAGATATGCATGGAAAGCTAAGGAGATAAGCTTTCCAATACAACTAGAATCACGTCCATATTCGCTCGGAGTTGATGGGAACTGCCGAAACAATAGGACGACCAGAATCTGCCACAATTATACGGCATGTTTCGGCTGATATTTGGAAGCTTCATGAAGATCTGGACCGGTGGAGGGAAGAGTCCAGATCATGTTATCTAATCTTCAAGTCTTTATTGAGTTGTAATCTATCTCTAGTCTTCGTTTAGGAAAGAGTTTAGAGGTTGCCTTGCACGGCAAGAAGTCTCCGGACTATAAATATGTACCCTATGACATTTGTAAAGAGGGAGCGTCATCACGACTCGCAAACAACAACTCTTGGCACATCGCCACCCCTAATCCTAGGGTTTCATCCAAGTAAGTGCCATGTTGCCCTGATCGCTTCTCGCGATCAGGGTAGCATTGTTCTTGCTTTTACCATGGTATTACTTGTACTGAAGCGTTTTTGATGGCGAGTAGTACTAGTTATCCTGATGTTCGTAGCATGGCTTTTAGTAGATCCATAGTGCTTTGTTGCTTATCATCTACGAATATCATGTTGTCTCTGTGCAGTCACGTTTCAATCTTATGCTAGTTCTTGTTGCATAGAATTAGTTGCATAGAGGCAACACCCTGCTTCTTTTAAGTTTAATAGATCCGATCTGTTATGGTTCGCTCTTTTCTTAAGAGTTTGCTTAATATCTGCTAGGTTAGGCCTTGCAAACGGATTGGATGATCCGGTGGTGTAGTATATGCTTTATCGTGGTCTTAATAGGGATTGTTCCGGGAATCGGCTCTTGCTAGTTCTTAGGCCTCTGTTTTGGGTTACGGTTTAGTTGTCTGTTACATTCATTAGGCCTAGTCACGTGTAGGATGTTCCGATCTAGCAGTGAAGCTGTTACCATCGTGGATTAGATTAATTAGATTTAATTGAAGCAGTTTCATAGTTATTTGCTTCATTTATCATACCTGGATACAATCAGACCCCATCTGACACCGGGACACGATCGGCTCTTTAAAGCCGATGCAAGAGTCGTCCCGGGGAGCCGACCACGGCTGGGACTTATGTTTACACGTGTCTTTGTGCACAAGAAACTGTTCGGAGCACGTCTACACCCTCCTGATCGGGTATAGGTCAGGTGGCACACCCGGCTTTCACACATTCTCCGGGCGTGTGACGGAATTGCGGGCCGTCGACGAGGGAGCAGTGCCTGCCAGCGCCCCAGCAACCTCCCGGCTCTTCGTGTTGCCCGTCGCTGCTCGCTGGTGGGTTTCGACCGACAACAGGGGGTCAGCTCTTCATACGTGACAGGGTTGGTGGTCGGCGGAACCGGCGCTTGGTTCTGAGGTCCAGTCATCCCAGCGGTGGACGTTGTTGCTGATGAAGGTCCCACCGGGCGTGCCAGAATGTGTTGTTGATCAAAACCCACCTGCGAGTAGAGACAGGCAACACGAAGAGCCGGGAGGCTGCCGGGGCGCTGGCTGGCACCGGTCCCTCGGTCAACGGCCCAGATCCTGGCACACGCCGATGCTTCTGGAGATGCAGGGCGTGCAACCTGACCTATACTCGATCAGGAAGGTGCAAACGTGCTTTCAATGGTTTGCCTGCATGCACAAACATGTGTAAACATTAGTCCGAGCCGTGGTCGGCTCCCTAGGACGACTCTTGCATTGACTTTAAAGAGCCGATCGAGTCCCGGTGTCAGATCAGATCTGCATATCTAGATGTTAATAGATAAAGCAAATAACTGCAAAAAACTGCTTTAATTAGATCTAGTTAATCCAATCCACAACGGTAAAAGCTTCACTGCTAGATTGGAACATCCTACACGTAATTAGGCCTAACGAGTGTAATAGATAACCAAACTTTAACCAGAAAAGAGGCCTAAGAATAAGCGAAAGCCGATTCCCGGATCAATCCCTATTAAGATCAGAGCAAAGCATCTAATACGTCGCCGGATCATCCAACACGTTTGCAAGGCCTAACCTAGCAGATATTAAGCCGATTCTTACGTATAAGAACAAACCATAACAGATTAGATCTACTAGATAGAAAAGAAGTAGGGTGTTATCTCTACGCGACTAACTCTATGCAATGAGAAATAGCGTAAGATTAATACATGATCATGCAGAGATAACATGATATTCGTAGATGATAAACAACAAGAGCATGATAGATCTACTAAAGGTCATGCTATGAACATCGGGATAACTAGCATTACTCGCCATCAAAAGTGCTTCAGTACGAGTAATACCAAGGTAAAAGTAAGAACAATGCTGCCCTGATCACAAGAAGTGATCAGGGCAGCATGACGCTTACTTGGATGAAACCCTAGGATTAGGGGTGGCGGTGCGCCGAGAATTATTGTTGCGAGACGTGTATTGTAAAGTTTGTAAAGTTTGTTGTATTGGATGTGTATCAAGTTTTTCCGGTCCCTTACAACTGATATATATAGCCTAGCGCTATCAAGTCCTAGCCGATTACAGCAAACATTACTTGACCCTAAAGAAAAGACTATCTAAAAGATAAACTACTTAAAACATTACAACCGAATCATCAAGATTTTCGTAGAGTCCAGATCCTCTTCTCCTTCCTTGACTTCATCGGCAACTTCCCATTGGCCAAGCACCAGAGCGGACTAATCAGCATCTTCACATAATATTTTCTTGGTCCATCGGACAGACTCCCATCGGCCGATTCCAACTCTATGCATCTTTTGATTTCTTTTGAATCGGCCACCTTTCCTTCACTGAAATCACCTTCCTTGACATGTGTAAAAAAACGGTGTCAACACATGCCCTCTAGTTTCGGAGTAATAGATCTGTTGCTCCAAAATTAATGTTAATCATTACTGCCAATGTTCAAATTTATCTAAATCTCCCAATCAGATGGTGTATCGAATCCCCATTTTGCCCTCGAGCAAAGGTCATAAATATCTCCGTCTTCCCTTCCGCTAGCACATTTCCTGTAGCACCCCACCCTCTCTCTTGCTCGAGAACACATCTGTTCTGCCGCCGCCATCGCAGCTCCCTAGAGTTTCGAAGATCCAAATCTAAGGACCATCCCCTCCAGCAATGGCGTCCATCTCCGATATTCCAGAAGTACGTCTCCTTTCTCCATCCATAGCATTTGTTTTTCATTCCCCTGCCGATCCCTTCAGTCGTGTTCCTCATTTTCACCTTTTTCAGAATCTAAGGGGTAACATGATTATTCCGCTAGAAAATCAATCTAGCATGGTCTGCTTAGGTCCTATGGGAAATCCAGACCCAACTAGTATAATCAACTTGGAAACCAGTAGGATCCCCCTTAAGTCCTCCAATATGAACGTAGATTGGACTCCAACCTTCAGATCTTAGCCGAGCGTTACTCCCAGATGGAGAAATTGGTTCCGCAGAATAGCCAATTCCCAGAGGACCAACTGGGAACAATACGATATCAGCCAATGCCTGAACCTATCCTTATCGAAGATGATTAGAAACGAGCCAATGCTCATATCAGCTTCATACTTCTGGTCCGATGCGCTTAATGCATTCATGTTCAACCATGGACCCATGACACCGACTCTAATGGATGTTGTGATGCTTACCGGCCTGAATATGCATGTTTCCGATCGACCTTTCTGTCTGCTAGAAAAAGCTTCTTTCAAGATCGAAACAAAGAACATCGGCGGATGGAAAGGATATATCAGTAAGAACATGAAAACTGGATCTGTATCTGCCAGAGAACATGCTGCATTCCTCAATATGTGGCTTGAGAAATTTATTCTCTGTGGTAAAACCGTTGGCCCAACAAACAATAATCTCAAGTTGGCAGAAAATCTGGCTACTCGTAACCCTGTCCCTCTCGGCAAACATCTTCTGGGGTCAGTTTACCATTTGCTTCATCAAGTATCATCCAGACTCAGAAAGAACCAGCCGATTACCAACTTGGGAGACCCCTGGTGGTTTATTCAGTTGTGGCTGCACATGTACATGCACAAAACTATGACAGTCAAATTGTCAGATTTAGAATTCCCATCAGAAAACTTCTCTGAAGAAGAAGAAACCGTCACTCGCCGATGCACATCATTTGGTGAAGCGGCTATCATGATTGCCAATGATCCCAAGACCCTTGGCATTACTGACTTTTTCAAGTCGTTCTACAATGGGTTTCCAGAAATCTCTACTATCTGGTTTGCATATCAGGATGAAAAAGTCATGTATGAAAACCCCTTCAAGCTCCAGCTTGACTCATGGAAGACCGATGAAGAAGCCACCAAGATCATGAAGGAAATAATTTTCCCAAAAATTCTGCCAATTAACTTCACAGCTGGCAAAGATGTCCCCAGTTATGAATTCTATAATCCATCAGTGACAGCCAGACAATTGGGTTTCGGTCAAGTGCCCCCTTCTCTTTTCTTCGCTGGCAAAGTTCAGTTCAGAGGAGCCATTGACAATGCCCTCTCTTATGGTCGGCTGAAAGACCTGGAGCCTAATGTGGACATGACACCTCTAGCCGATTGGTAGACTACACCTTTTGCCACCACTCCTTTCATCCAATGGTGGTCTGAATGGCAAGAGCATATCTTCTGCAAATTGGCCAACTTATACTGCATCACTCTAGATAACAATTATCAATCAGGCGAGAATGAGGTACAAGCCAAATCATCTCCCACAATGTCTCTTAGCACTTCCTGCTTGCAGCCTTTAACTTCTACTCTTTGCAGGATGATGATCGGAATCCTCCAACAATCAGCAGGAGTGGGCAGCCGATCAACTATGCCTTGCCAGCCGATAAGCCAAATATCGGCTATGGTGCTCCAACTCTGACAGATGTGGCCACTGGGAGAAAACATAAGGTACCTTACACCAAGGTGACAACTCGCAAGAAAAAGAAATCTCCAGGCCAATCTTCAGCAGCAACAGCACTTCAAACAGATGTTCCAGTCAATCTTTCTTCTTCTTCAGAAGGTAAGAAAACTTGAATCCTTTATGACTCCACTTTATCCGAATGCTGATCATACTTCCGTCTCACAATCAAGATACCCCTGAACACCAATCTGAAGAAGAAGAAAATCCTCGGAAAACACCTCCTCCTCCATCACCCATCATTCAGGTATGATTCTGTTTACTCAGTGAGTATTTAAATCTTTTCATGATTCTGAATCTAGTATTGTTTCCTTTTGGTTTCATCAGATACAGCATTCGCCACCAACTCCCAGGAAATCCATGGCGGACTCTCCATTGATATAGGTATGATTTCAGAACTTGCTCACGAACATATTCGGTATATTTCTGACAATCATCCTTCAGCTTGCCGACCATGCACTATCTGAATTACTTGGCCAGCCAAACACTGCAATCCCGAGCTTTTCATCGCAACCCCTCGTCCCTGCTGGTTCTAATCTAGAAGAAATACACCTGAAGCAAGTAAACAACTATTCTTTCTGTTGGCTGATTCCATTAGTCTTTTGTTTCCATCGGCCATCTTAACTTTATCTTCTTTTCAGGCACAGAAGTCTCCGGACAACAGTTTATTCTCCTTCCAAACCGGAGCTATTTCTCAGGAAGAAGGAGAAGAAACATAATCGGCTGATTCCATTGTACTATTGGATGAAATCAAGGCCAAACTCCAAGAATTCCTCTAGTTTCTGAATCAAGACATCAGTCAACTGATTAAGAATGCATAGCCGATCCGGACCATCTTGGAAGAACTGGAAGATAAGCTTCCAGAACAGATCAAAGAGGCGTTAATTCCTGCAGCCTTTATCGAGAGTCATTGTGCAGAATTCAACAAGGCCCAGAAACAACTCACCGATCGTCTTCAGCAGGAAGAAATCATCAAGCAAAGGGATAACTTCAAAGCTTTAGCAGAATCGGCCATTGGTGAGATCAAATCTCTGAATGATACCCAGGCCAGCATTATGAGAAATAAGGCAGCATTGGAAGCTGAACGGGATTGTCTTTTGCAAGCACTCAATCGGGTAAATCAAGCAATAAATACTGCAGATCGCGATCTCTCCCAAATCCCATCGGCCATTGCCAAACTCGAGGAAGATAAGCAAAAGCATGCTCATCAAGCATATCAACTTTACAAGAGTTTGCAGCCAATTTCTAGCTCATCAGTAGATAACAACCAAGTAATTGAAAACATTGATCAAATCTGCTTGCGTGCGATAAAAGTAATCCGGGAAGCTCTAGGATTACTGTAAAGGCACTCCATGTATTGTAATCTCCAGGAATGGCAAACACATGATCCATTTCCAGAAACTCTGTCTTTGTGATTTATTGCTCTAAGGGCGACTCATATTGTGTCGGCCATGTTACAACTGATGTATCTGACTTGCAAATCGGCTTTCACATATTTTTTGCACTAAAGGCAATACTTTCTAGTATTGGCTATAACTTACAAAATCCGGCCGATACTACAATCAGCCATACCCCTCCTTGATCAAGATTCATCCGAAGAATCTCCTGACTTCACTGATGTGACTTCATAATCAGCCATCCGAAAGAAAACCTTCTCACATGCTTGACCGGAAAGACTATTCATCCTATCATAACTCACTATATGGGCTTCAGCCGATGCCACACTGAATGACGAATCGGCCGATACTATTTCAATAGTATCGTCAACCCACTGAATCAAACATTGATGCATAGTAGATGGAATGCAACAATTGGCATGTATCCAATCCCGACCCAACAGCAAACTATATGAACCTTTGCCGTTAAAAACGAAGAAAGTAGTGGGAAGGGTCTTACTGCCAATTGTGAGATCGATACATAACGCCCCTAAAGCAGAAGATACGACTCCTTCGAAATCCTTAAGCATCATATCAGTCTTCGTCAGATTATCTTGATTCTTCCCAAGCTTGCGTAGCATAACATAGGGCATTATATTCATGGCTGGACCTCTATCAACCAACATCTTCGTAACAGGCTTGCCATCAACGAATCCCTTCAGGAATAGTGCCTTAAGATGCTGCCTCTTATCATCTTCTGGCTTCTCAAATGTTGCTGGCAATGGTTCCAAATTTAACTGTGCCATGGCTTCCTTTCATTCTGGTTTATGATCTTCATCATCTGGCACCATAAACTCTTTCGGCATTATGAAAACCATATTAATTGGCGCAGCCGATGATCCAGAATCTTGATCACTATCGGCCTTGGGCTTAGTACGCCAAACTTGTGATCTGATCCCTTTCTTGTGTAGAATCTGCTCTTGTTCTTCCTCAATGATCTCTAGCTGGCATAACTTCTGAACACGTCACTTCTGAGACCTGGTCAAATCCCTTGGACACCATTGAGACTGATCCGTGCGATCGGGCTCTCGTTCTGGATCTTTCCACATCGGCTGATCATCTTGCACCCTGTCATCGGCCACCTGTTCTAGCCGATCGTGTACATGCACTCTTCTCCTAGCAGGATCACGTAGCATTGTCCTGCCCCTAGTCGATCATGCACCGATATCCTTTTTCCTAGCTGATCATGCACAGGAGTGCGCTCACGTAGATAGGGCTCATGACGTGACCTTTCATATGATCCGCTGCCTTGACCATTGCATTCAGGATAATCATATGCCGATGGCAATGTCAACCCTTCTTTCCAGTAGTAGACAAAGAAAGGACACCTCCAATGATCTTGCTCGCGTCGCTCCTCTTCTTCTCTACGTTGCCACCTTTCACGATCACGCTGAAACTTGTTCAACAGCATTTGAGACGTTACACGTCTACATGGTGCTGATGAACATTCAACCTCCTTCATTGGACCTTTTCCTTTGACGTCATCGGCCGCTATCTGCACTTTAGGATCAACAGCTCCAGATTTCTTGGCCAATGATGACGTCAGAATCTTGGCTTGAGGAGAACCTTCATCTCTGGCCACATCAACCGTGTTTGTGGCGAAAGGATGTCCGTCGATCTTCATCATCTTCTTAGGAGCCTCAAATTTCAATCTCCCTTGTTCGAAAGCCATCTGAATCTGCTGTCGGAAGACCTTGCACTCATTCGTATCATGCGACGTGGCGTTGTGCCACTTGCAGTACTTTATATTTTTGAGCTTGTCCTCCGATGGAATTTTGTGATATGGCTTCAACTTGATCAACCCTTCCGACAATAACAAACCAAAGATCTTGTCGGCTTTGGTGATGTCAAACCCATACGACTCAGGCTCTTTCTTCCCAAACGGACACGTCACCGGCTTTTTCCTGTTCTGTATCCATTCAGCCGATGCAACCGTTTCTTGCTCCTCTTCAGATTCATCATTGGTAGAATACTCCACATAGTTGATCTTCTTCTGAAAAGGCTTCTTGGACTCGTAGGATCGAGTCTCTCCTGTCATCCGACTCGCGATTTGGCTAATGCTTTCAAACTCCTGCGATGCATATTTATTTTTAATGTGCGGCAAGAGCCCATTGAATGCTGCATCGGCCAACTGCTGATCGAACAGAACCAAACTGTAACATCGATTCTTGATATCTCTAAACCTTTGGATAAAAGCAGCAACCGATTCATCGTTTCTTTGTCTTAAGCCGGTCAAATCGGTCAACTTTAACTCAGTAATCCCAGAGCAAAAGAACTGATTAAATTGTCTCTAAATCGGCCCAATATAATATGGAATTTACCGGCAAAGTGCTGAACCAAGCAAAGGCCGATCCAGACAAAGACGAGGAGAACAAACGGACTCCGAGTGCATCCTGGTTGCCCGCTTCTCCCAACTATAGAAGGAACCTATTAATATGTTCCATCGTAGAAACTTCTCCCTGCCTTGAAAGCTTTGTGAAATCAGGCATCTTGTACTTATGGGGGAGAGGAATATGATTGTAAGCCGGAGGATAGGGAGTCTTGTACATAATGGATTGTTGCTTTGGCCTCAAACCAAACTGCTCCCTCATCACCTCAGCTATCTTTGTGCTCCAATCAACTTGCGGCTCAACTATTGGCATTTGTTGAGGGGAAACCGTACTCGCTGCATTTGTCATCATCGCAAGTTGTTGAGCTACACGGTTCATCGGCAGTCCAACCGATTGCATCTGATGTGTTTGCTGTGCTATCCGATTGGGTGTTTGCTGAGTCATCGTCGGCTGTGTAGCTGATGGGTTAGCCGATTGTTGACCAGTAATATCCATGTACAGCACATTGACATACCGTTTCTGTCCAGTTACTTGTTTATGATATACCCAGTTGATTCCCTTCTGATGCGGAGATTGCGACAATAACACTTCTGAAGGAGACTGGGGTTGAAGCAGGATAGCAAGACGCTACTGCGGGGTCATCGGCGATGGCGCCGATGCATTAACTTGTGCCATTTGTTGTGGACTCCATGTGCCCTGTGCATTCAGCTGTGTTGCCGATGCATCCTGCTGTGCATTCATCGGCTGAACGGCCGATGGATCAGGCTGAGAGGCTATCGGCTGAGAAGCCGACGCATTAAATTGCATCTTGGGTGGCGTAGAAAAGAAATCCGGATGCATACCATACCCAGTAGCAGGATTCCACTCTTTAGGAAATACAGACGCAGATCCATCATGCACAGTTGTAACAATCGGCGGCGTGGTTGAGTAGATAGGATCTGCTGTACCCGCCGATGCTGCAGTAGTCATCTGGGGTGGAGTTTGACTGTTGCTTGTTCCTGCTTGGCTATCTTGAGCCGACAGGGCTGCTGCCATAGACACCTCCAAGGGAGTATATTGCATCTGATCTAGTTGTATATAGCAAGGACCATGCACCCTGGTAACGTGCCTTCAGCAAAAGTCTTGACCACTGCATTGTGCACCGTGTTGCCCATGACTGTTGCACTCTTGATGAAGGCTTGTGCCACAGCTTGGCCAACTGCGTCTATCATCTTGCTTTCACGTTGAGTCTCTGTCAATGGCTGGAAAGATGAAAGATTAAACTTCTTGATCACCTCACCAGATCTGTTGACGCTGTACGACTTGAGGCATCCACGTTTGAATTTCTCCACCAGCTCTTCATATTCCTTCTTTTGTTCTTCTTTGAGCTTGTCTTCAGGAATAGGAACCTGGTTTTCTTCACTAACTACATATTTATATAACAACATCTAAGCTACGAATGCGTAGCTCAGATGATGTGAAGCTAAAAACAGATCTAAACCGGCTCTTGAGATAACAAAAGTGTTACTCCAAAACGTAAAGCCGATCTAGTATGTTTTTAGATGTGATAATGGCCAAAAAGCATTGGAAATCCTACAAATCTAGCCGATATCGATAATTGGTGAATAAATCTAGGTGAGACGACAGCGATGCACCCGGAAGTCAAAACCTATATAAACTCGATAACTTTTGAATAGATTTGAACGAAGCCACAGCGATGCGCCCGGTAGCTAAAGCTCAAAAATACTCGGTAAAACGAAAACTCACTAGCAAATCAAGTCGCTCGAATGTGAGGCGTCCTTGATCAACTTGAAAGAATTCGTCGAAAAAAGAAGAGAAAAGGCGAAGTCGCCGAAAAAGTGCAAAACAATTGTAAAGTTTGTTGTATTGGATGTGTATCAAGTTTTTCCGGTCCCTTACAACTGATTTATATAGCCTAGCGCTATCAAGTCCTAGCCGATTACGACAAACATTACTTGACCCTAAAGAAAAGACTATCTAAAAGATAAACTACTTAAAACATTACATCCAAATCATCAAGATTTTCGTAGAGTCCAGATCCTCTTCTCCTTCCTTGACTTCATCGGCAACTTCCCATCGGCCAATCACCAGAGCAGACTAATCAGCATCTTCGCAGAATATTCTCCTAGTCCATCAGACGGACTCCCATCGGCCGATTCCAACTCTGTGCATCTTTTGGTTTCTTTTGAATCGGCCACCTTTCCTTCACCGAAATCACCTTCCTTGACACGTGTCAAAAAACAGTGTCAACATGTTGACAAAAGGTGGTAAAAGATATTTCATGACTTCGATCGATGACTGCACTAGATTTTGTTACATCTATTTGTTAAAGTCAAAAGATGAAGCTTTACACTACTTTAAAATCTATAAAGCTGAAGTAGAAAACCAACTTGCGAGAAAGATCAAAAGAGTTAGGTCAGATCGTGGTGGCGAGTACTTCTTAAATTTATTCACTTTATTCTGTGAGGAACATGGTATTATTCATGAGAGGATGCCTCCCTATTCACCTCAGTCAAATGGGGTTGCCGAAAGAAAGAACCGCACTCTAACGGATTTGGTTAACGCCATGTTAGATACAGCGGGACTTTCCTAGGAATGGTGGGGTGAGGGTATATTGACTGCATGTCATGTTCTAAACCGTGTCCCTACAAAGAATAAAGAGATAACACCATTCGAGGAATGGGAGAAGAAAAGACCAACACTTTCATACTTACGTACATGGGGTTGTTTGGCAAAAATGAGTGTGCCAATAACTAAGAAACGTAAGCTTAGACCTAAAACTATGGATTGTGTCTTTCTAGGTTATGCTATTCACAGCGTTGGATATAGATTTTTAATAGTGAAATCTAGAGTACCTGACAAGCATGTTGGTACTATAATGGAGTCTAGAGATGCTATATTTTCTGAAAACATTTTTCCCATGAGAGATGGAACAAATTCATCTAGGCAAGAGTTCATCGAGGATGATAGCTCTGCTGAGCCGATAGAACAATGAACCTACACTTGTGGAAAATCCTGAGGAGGATAACAATGATGCTCCTAGAAAGAGCAAGAGACAAAGAACTGTAAAGTCTTTTGGTGATGATTTCATTGTATACCTCATGGATGATACACCCAGAACCATTGAAGATGCATATTCATCTCCTGATGCTGACTATTGGAAGGAAGCAGTGAGGAGTGAGATGGATTCTATTATGTCTAATGGAATCTGGGAGGTCGTTGAACGTCCTTATGGATGTAAACCTGTTGGATGCAAGTGGGTGTTCAAGAAAAAGCTCAGGCCAGATGGTACTATTGAAAAGTATGTTGACACTCCTTAGAGCCCCAATTTACGTACCGCAAGCACATGGATCGTGTAGCTTTTCCTTTAGAATATTCCCCCAAGGTTTATCAATCCACGGAACAAGCATTCTACTATGCTTAACTAAGCACTAATGACGTTGGTAAAAGATCTATATTGAGTGATTGAGTGTGAAATAGATCTAATCTAACCAATCTAATCTAATCTAGACTAGTGAGCAATGATAGGTGTGTGCACAAGATATGAAGAGCATTTGTCCATAGGGTGTACGATCACTAGAGATGTAATCGCTGAGCAACAAAGAACGGATCTAATCTACCAAAGGTGTGTTCCAAGATCAAAACCTTTCCCTCCCACATACTGTCACTACACGAGGATAATCGGTAACGAACAACAAGAACATGATAGTTGATGTAATCTAAGTAAACCATGCAAGAGCGAAGCAAACCCAAAGCCAAGTCGCGACCTATTAAGCATTAAAGCATCATCAACAAGAATCATGATAGATCAATCTCATAAAGGATTCGGCAATTACAACTCAAGGTCTCCTTACAACCCCATGAACAAATGAGGACTTTACCCCATGAAGCTAGGCGAAGCGTAGTCAATCATGGTGACGAAATCTCCAACAAGGGATGTATCCCTTGCTGTCCTCCAACTTGCAGTGGCACCGAGGGACGATGAGGCCTCTGGTGTCGCCTTTCTCTTGTGTCTAACTCGAATGGATCTCTGGAAATCGTCTCTGGATGCTCTCCTTTCTTGACGGCGGCTTCGGGGCATATGTAGGCGGCTCTGGTCGATGGTTTTGGTAAAACAACGGCTAGGATTGACGAGTACTTCGTGCTGAAGAAAGTTGAGGTCGATTGGGCCCTGGAATGGGCTAGGCCGGCCGGCTTAAAGGCTCCAGGCCGGCCGGCCTGGGCTCCTTCTGGCCCCTTTCGGTTTCATCTTTCGTGTGCGGGCTCTTCTCCTTATTCTTCATCTTAGCCCAGTTGTGACCCTGTGTCAAAACATCTCCGAAAATGTCCAATTTCCTGCCAAAATGTAACATGCTCCAAAATCCAAGACAAAATAAAAAACGGTCAAGTTCGGGTGCCAAGTGGTGGGTTAGTACATGAATCATCCCGAAGAAATTACCAAAATCACTCCTAATTATATAATAAAATGGGTACTTAAGGAGCGCCAACATTCTCCCCATGCTTAGCTTTTGCTCATCCTCGAGCAAATCAAATCATCAAGTCCTTCCATGGGTTGCTCGAGAGTTCTCAAACTGCAAAATTTACTTATGCAAACAAGTCTAACAATATTTCTTCAAACAAAGGTCAGAGGAGCAGTGAGGATAATCATATCATGGGCGTTTAAAAACTCATCCAATATTACTCCACGACTCTTACCTTTAGCCAGCAACTTGAATATTGACAACACTTGCTTTTCTTGCCATCCTCGGAGGGTTTTTTTTCATTTAGTTTTTAGAAGCAAAATACCCTGCAACAAAGGTTAGACCAAAAATTCTTGCACAAGTTCTTTCATGTCTCTCGATATAAGTGGATATCCTATTATTATTTGCAATCTTTCATCTCCCAAAAGTCTCTCAAGTATAAAGTGGGGCTATAGGTGAGGCTAGCAAAGTATATACATATATTGTCAAATTAAGAAAACCTTCTAATGATTGCTTACCTTCCGAGTCAATGATCATGAGAGTTTCTCCATAATGTAAGGGGTTCAAGGGTAAGAAGATTTAGAATGGTGGACATGTGCAAAGGCATACAAAAAGATTGACTTCAAGGCACAAGCATCGTCCTCGTTGTCGGATTGCACATGGTTGGAATTGAGGATATTGTTCTTGTTGACGCTCCTTAGCGCCCCGATTTGTATACCGTAAGCAGGGATTTTTTTACCGACCGTTGATTACGAACCGCCGGCGCCCGGTTCCGGCTAACCGGTCCGGTTTGACCGGTTACCGGTAAAAACCGGTCAAACTCAAATTTGAATTCGAAACCCGCAGTTATACCGATTTCGAACGGCTAACCAGCCGGTTAGACCGGTTTACCAGTCCGGTTTGGCCGGTTACCGGTCGGTTTGAGTGGTAACCGATCGGTTTAGGTTAAATTCAAATTTTTTTCTTTTTAGTTTAAATTCAAATGCCCGCAAAGTATACTAAATGAATGTTTGTATAATATGTTTTAGACTAAATGAACCCTCCAACCCTCTTTTGTACTACTTTTACATTGTATTTGTATACTTTTGTATGCACGTTTTTTTTGTTTAACTTCAAATGCTCGCGAAGTATACTAAATGAACGAATATTTGAAAAAAATTGACACCATTAGATTCGTCGCAATTTGAAGTATTTTAAAGAATTTTTTGGGATTTTTCCATTTTTTGAAATTCAAATTTAAAATTTGAATTTGGGCCGGTTTGAAACCGGTCGGAACCGGAACCGGTCCGGGCCGGTTAGACCGGTAACCGCGGTAACCGGACCGGTTGCGGCCGGTTTTTTTAACCCTAACCGTAAGCGCATGGTTTGTGTAGCTTTTCCCTTAGAGTATTCCCCCAAGGTTTATCAATCCGTGGATTGATAAAGAACTACCTAAGGTTTTCCATCTAATCTAATGGATCTATCCTAATATGAAGCATTGATTGCATATAAAGGGTAAACCTTTGACAGATATAAGTGATGTGTAAAGGTTGATCTCATCCATGAACATAGGCTTAATCATAGCAAAACCAAAGACATGACTAGGCCTATCGTCATCTAGTTGTAGTTCAAGCTAACGAGCAAATAAATCATGCATCTCAATCAAAAGCATCTTTAAACTCAAAATCTCCAATCCGATCCCTCGATACTCCGCCTACTCTGTGGAGACGGCCTGTCACGACACCCCCCTTTTGAACGAAATACCCTGAAGCAAGTCGAACCCCCTTTGGTAGTTCCGCCATGAACCTCTAGCCACCATGACTACAAGATCATGCTAAGCGATCTATATCGATAATAGATCTAAGATGAAGCAAACCCAAAGAGAAGAACGAAATCGAAAGAGAGAACATGGTCGCTAATAGATTCGGAAGACTTGATTATCATTACTCACATAATAGATTCGTTTGGATCGTCACCACCGAGTACATACCATTGACGACTCCAACTAGCTCATGAACTCCACCATGGCACAACCTCGCAGGGAGGCCATGGCAGCTAGGGGCAGCCTAAGCCATCTCCTAGACAACTTCGAAGACTTGCGGCGGCCGTCGTCTCCCTCCGGTCTTGGCCCTAGGTTTTCGTCGAGTTCTGGGTGGATAGATGCTTCGAGATGAATAAGGTGCGAGCTATTTATAAGCCGAGGAAGCCACCGGTCGAAGGGGAGGGCAAACCGCCTCAGAAACGGGCTGGGCCGGCCGGCCCCATGGGCCTAGGCCTGCCGGCCTACCCTGTTTCGGGCTCGCCTCGGTCTCATTTTTCGCGTGCAGACTCCTCGCATCTTCTAGAGTTTATGTCCTTCACGATTGCACCCCTTTTGACGTCGTTATCTTGGAGATATCTTCGAGAAAAGGATAGGATAGGGAATCCTTCCTTAAATCTTCATTTGCTTTGCTTAATCCCGAAGTATCTTGATCTCATCTTCGTGGGCTCGGTCCTTTGGGCTCTCTTGGAGGATGGATGTGCATGAATGGGCTTCGAATCAACATAGGCTTTGGTCCTTCCTTTGGGATTTGGCCCTTCCTTTGGGCTTTGGCCTCGTCATTTCATGCTCCAAAATAGGCCAAAAACCTGCAAAAACGAAGTTCCTCCAAAATATATGTGCAAGTGTGAAAATGACCAATAATTAGGCCGGGGTTAGGACGGTTAGAGATTTTGATATTAAATTCATGCCATTATCAAGGATAAACAAGGGATAAAGTGGGTACTTAAGGAGCGCCAACATTCCCCCCATGCTTAAACCTTGCTCGTCCTCGAGTATGTCCAGGAGCTTTGCTTATAAAGAAATTTGCGTTGCCCCTCAATGTCCTCTCTGCACTTAGTCATACATAACAAGACATATTGCTCTCTCAAGTATTTAGCATTTAAGTTCATGTTGTGACCGGCTACTTTTTCATTATGGAAGATAGACTAGCAATTAAAGAACAAGCCACAATAATAAATAAATGCAATGCTCTCAAACTTAAGCGAACTTCAAACCTTTACCTTGTTTCATCGGGAAGAGTTTTCAAAAGAATGCATACCAAACATAAGTGAGGTTCTCTTGCAAAAGATCATGGAAATACTCATATCATCAAGTCTCTCAAGCCTACATTAGATTGTCTTCAATCTATTCTACTCATATATAAAAGTGGAAGGCTTATGTGGAGCTTGGTAGGTAAAAACAATCATAGAAAAACATTATATCTGAAATATTGTCAAACTAAGAGAGAGATCTATTGGATTTACTGAGACTTGTCAAAAAGGCCATTGGAAAATAATGTTGGAGAGGGAGAAAGATGAAACACACACATTTAGATAGGTGGACATGTGCAAGTGGCAAATGGATGATCCCGAGACACAAATGAAGTTCTCGTTATCGGATTGCACATGGTTGGAAGATTTGAGTATGGAATAGTTCTTCAAAGTAACGTGGAAAATTAATGAAGCCAAAAAGAGCTAAGGAGCATTTTATTCTTCTCTTTTTTTTTCTTTCCTTTTCTCCCTTTTTTCATTTTTCTATTTTTCTCTTTCTTTCTTTTTTTTTCTTTCTTTTTGCTCCTTAGAACTTTTGATAGCATAGAATACTTACCCAGTCATCCCCCCATGCTTGAACGAATTCTCGTCCTCGAGTATGAATAGTGGGAGAACCAACTAACTAGGGTAAGTATCTCAAGTTCACCTTCTTCTTCGTAGAACCTCTTGAATCTCCGGAGAGCCTTGTCTCCCAAAACTTTTCTTTATATGGTGCCCTTGATTCTTTTGATTCCGTCGAAATGATAATCCATACTCAAATTGGGTTGTGGTCAAGGAGGTAATCACAAAAAGATATTTTTGGTTTATGGTTGATATCCAGCGAGGTTTGCAAAATCTCCGAAGTAGAAACTCATAATGCATGGATAAATGGGCTAGCAAAAAGAAGGTTACACAAAAAAAAACGGAATGACCGGCTTCTTAGTCTCATACCAAAGAAATCAATCTTAATCCAACTCATCAAAATATAAGTTTGCAATCTAAAGGTTTCATCATGAAAGAATATGTATGTATAGGCTTTGGTAGGTAGAACTTTGCAAGAGATTCATAAATGTAGATAGCATAGGAATTAAGTTTTCAAATTAAACAATCACAAGGTGTAAGGTCATCGGTAGACTTAAATCAAAGAGCAACATAGAATATGTGGGTTTAGAATTTAGTCATTTAACCTCCACAAATAAAAGAGCCAGTATTTAATCATTTTAATTCCATTTAATTGAGAGCAAATGGTCAAGTCATATACAACATAGCGTAGGTAAAACAAAGCAGCAACTTTCATCATTTTTCCATAAGCATAAGGCATTGCCAAAATGTATCAATGTGGTGAGCACAAAGTGATGGTGATCCTACACTTATTGAAAACAAAAACAAAACTAGGTTGTCCTCCTAGAAGCCATGTGATAGGTTGAGATATATATACAAAGGTTGCATCTATGGTTGAAGGCATATATGTACAAGCATTTAGAAAAAAGAGAGAGTTGAGAAAGAATTACCGTCCTTCTCGATGCTTGTAATGAAGTGTAGCGCGGCCTCCCCCATACTTAAGCATTGTGCTAAGCATGGAAGAAGAATCATGAGCATCTTGTGGCAACCGTGATTATCTTACTCCATGAGATCTTTCTTCCTTGTCCACGAAATCCTCCCCCATGCTTAGCATGATGCTAGGCGTAGAAGGAGAAGATGAACCATCTTGCAATTCTTGAAGTCCTTCCCTCATGTGTATGAATATCATCTTCAATGTGTCTTCACCTTTGTTGCCTCAATTTCCTTCAACTTCTTCTTATACTAAGTCATGGTCCCAATCTTTGCTTCTCATCGTCGTCGCCTCCTTCAATTCCTCGTTGTCCCATTGCTGCCTCATCTTCATGAATTTTTCTTTCAATTTCCAGAACAGAACCTGTACTGAAATATTGCTCCATTGCGAAGTGCACAAATTTTCTTTTCCAACGAGTCCTTATTCGCCCAAAATTAATTCCGAACAAGAGAGTTATATCCATTTTATCCCAGCGCTGCAATCTACCCTGACGAATTTCAGAACGCGCAACGTTCAATTTTCTTGTCATATCTCCTTGTACGGGTCTTCAAATTCATTGATCTTGGATGTGTTGAAACGGGAATTTGATGGAGCTTCTGAATATCAACTTTTTGCTTCTTGTACAGCTCTGAACATGTTCTCAAATTGATGAAAACAGCTGCTTGCTTTGGAACTTTGGAGATGTTGACGAATTTGGTTTTTTCTTTGATCACGAATTCATGGGAACGCTTTGTCATGCCTGCAAAACAATTCAAGTGCACAATCTACCCCCAAGGTGACGGTCGGGAGTAGAAACAAATGCCAACAAACCCACCATTCCTAAGATATCAAATTGTGGCATAGCTAGCTTAGCGAAAAAAATAAAACTAGTGAGTGTACGTGTGTGCTAGTGTAAATGCAAATGAGAGGAAGGTATATAAACAAGATAATGTTTATACCTAGTTCTAAACACCATGTTTACAACTAGGTTGCCGAACTTCTCCATAGCCAAAAAGACTTATTTAACCAAGGTCAAAATACCATGTCTATCCCAAGATCAATAGGCCTTCATAGCACAAGAAAAAATAAAGCGCATTGCAAAGCTTATAAACCAACCAAATGCAACCTCATAGCTTGGTACCTAAATGATGATGGTATTAAATCATATCTAAACACCATGTTTACACAAGATTGCAAAAGGTAAATGCTATCATGATTAGCATTACATAGATAGGAAAGCATACATCAATAAGATTGAGACCAAGCTAGCAAAAATGAGGGCATGAACAATGGAATGTATGCAAAGTGCAAATGCAAAGTTAGCAAAAACAAGTGTTAGCAAGGTTGAAAGGACCTTTTGATGTTGTTCTGCAACTAGTTTATTCAAAAACAATTGCTAAGAGTGAGGCTTTTGTCAAAGAAAAGGTTATTTATCGAAAAAGGATCAAGCAACCGAGATAACAAGGTTTTAGAAGTAGGTTTATGGGTTTCCTATATTTTTGGCTTAAACAAAATTTTGAAGAGAGAGAGTGTTGGGTATAGAAATTCTATCTAAGGTGGTTTCAAAAAAACTAGAGAGAAACAAAAGTTAGATTTTTTTTGAATGAAAAACATAACCTATTGTTTTAGGATTGCTCTTTGAGTGGTTTTCCTAAGGGTTTTAGGATCTCAAAAGCGAGGCTAGTCAATGTTTTTAGAAAAGGTTTTTTTTAAATGCAACATGCAATGCAATGCAAGGGTGAGACGAACAACATGGTATGCAATGCAACACGGGGTGGGTGAACAAAATGATATGACATGATGATGTGGTCTAAAACAAAACAAAAAGTTAGCCTAAGTTAATTAGCCACAAGTTTAGAATCAAATGGTGGTGCAATGCTTCATAAATCTCTCTAAAAAAACACAAAGAAAAAGACTCAAAACACTAATAGGCACACAAAAAGGTCTACAAGTTTCCCAAGACCAAATAACAAAGTGCTCCCTCAATAACATTTAGAATGAACAACATGAAGTTGTGGTTTTTGTTAGAGCAATGGTACAATGTTACTTGATATTCTGATTAAAGAGTGCAATGTAGACGGTCATATTAATATATATAAAAAATAAAAGATCAGGTTGCCTTCTGCAAAGTGCTTCATTTAAAATCATAGAGCTCGACTTTCTTACCTTCAAATTAATGCGAAGCCATGGTCCTTCATGCAAGAGGTGAAGGTGCTCCATGCAGCTCTTATTCCACTTCCCATGATGGACATGATCAATCACGCTTAATGGAAAACTTGCCCAATCGTCTCTCACATCATCGTCACCTCCTTCTTTGTTGTCCTTCGTCATTACCTTTCTTTTCACGGATTTTCTTCTCTATCCAGATTGGGAGTTGTGCCAACAAATTGATCCAATGCAAGGTGTACGAAATCTTCTTTCCAACAAGTCTTCATTTGCCCAAAACACATTCCAATTGAGGGAGTTATGCCCCTTTTTCCCTGTCACAACAATCTGCCCCGTGCTGATTTCAGCACGTGTATCTCCGATCTTTGAGACATAGCTCCTCCCGTGGGTCTTCAATTGTATCGATCATGGATGCGTTGAACTGAGGACTTGATGGAGATCCTGAATATTCAACTTTCTTGCATTGTAAATCTCTGGACTTGTGCACAAAATTTATGAGGCTTAGCGACGTCCGTTCTTGAAACTTGAAGATATTGATGATGGTGTTCAAAATTTTGCGCACAGTTTCCCTCCTCATCATTTGAGTTTCATGTCCTGCATGGTTAGTGAAATTCGGGGCTTCTCCCGACATGTGCTCTTTTAGGGTCATGAGCTTGACCAAGCGTAAAGCAAGATCGAGATTTGCAATTATTTGTAAACATATGCAACATAATCACATCCTCAATTAAATTTCATCAACAAGGCATGGTGTAATTAAATGCAGCATGTGTTTCTTGCATAGCGCGGAGCTCATTATTAGGCAGAGGTTCTTTCAGCATGAAATCAACCTTCTCAAGAAACTCTAGCCTATCATCATGAAAAGAACGAGGCATAGAATTTAAACTTTCATTCCAACTATTGGTTCAAGCATGAGATTTTTAACGATTATCAACAAAACCAATAGAAGCTTGAGAATTCACTGTATACCTTAGCCTCGGAGCTTTTTCATACTCATTGGAGTCGTGGTGCTTTGTGCGAGATGTCATCTTGATGCACTCCTCGTAGTCCATCGTGATTTTCTTCTCACGTCTCCATGTGTTGAATGTTGTACTCTTTGCAATCCGTCGTGGTTTGTTTGCAACATCTTTGTTTGTCGAAGGTCGACCGCTTATGCCTTCATTTGCCAATGTCATTGGGGTTCTTCCTCTGCTCCAAGCCTCTGAATTTTATCATGTACGCTTGATGAAAATATCGCCCAAGCTCCTCTTCATTGTTGTCATCGTCATCTTTTCTATCTTATTCTCATCGCGTTGCTCCTGCCTCTTCTTCATGGAATCTCTCCTATATACTCAACAGAACATATACCAAAATATAGCTCTATTGAACAGTTTATAAAATTACCTTTCCAACAAGTGGTCATTTGCTTTAAACGGAGTTCAAACGAGGGAGTTATGCCCGTTTCACTTTTGGCGCTGCGTGCTGTCCAGAAATTTTCAGAGTGCACAACTTTCAATGTTTTGGCCATACCCGCTTGTAGGAATCTCCGATTGACTTGGTTCTTGATTCATTGGGACGGAAACTTCGTGGAGCTTTTGAATATCCAAAAATTTGCTGCTATTTAATTCTGAGGTTGAGCAGAATATTGATGATAACAATGACTTCTTACGAATCGATCCGAAGATGTCGATGATCTTGATCTTGTGGTCTTCGGAGCGTCTTATTGTGCATCCTTAGCTTCAAGGTCATCACCATTGATTCACCAGCGAGTAGCATGGATCCAATGGTCTGTCTCCATGGTTCTTGCTTTGCCTAAGGTGTCGGGATCGAAGGAGGCTCCCGTGCTTTGTGTCGATGATCAGAGCGGTCTCTTTCTTTGATTGCACTCGACTAGAAGCTTCTTGAGCATCCCATGGAGAAGATGGGTGACATCATGGTTCCTCTAATCTCTTTGTCTCTAGCGTTGGTCAACTTCAAATCATCAACTTTTGTGCACAAGGTTCTCCAAACATCTTGCGACATCGTCATCACTTTCTTCATTGTTTGTTGCTGCCTCTTCTTCGTTGAATTCCTTGATCACCTGCACAGAACATGTACCAAAATTCTACTCCATGGAAATCCTTATGAAATTACCTTTTCAACGAGTGATCATTGATCCCAAACGGACTCCGGATGAAGAAGTTATGGTCGTTTTACTCCGTCACTACGCTCTGTCCCGAGACATTTCAGAACGCGCAGTGTTGAAAGATTTTACCATAACTATTCACACCGGTCTCCAAAATTCATGATTCTTGATGCGTTGGAAAGTAGACTTGATGGAGCTTCAAAATAATCTATTATTTACTCATGGTACTTCTCTGATCTTGGATGAAAAACTCATTACAACAGTAACACTTTAGAGATGATGATGATCCGATCGCACGATTTTCTTCGCGGGCGTGCTTCATACCTATTGCTTGAACAAACAATTTTTCCCAAAAACATTAGTCTTTAAAATCAATTGACACAGCGGCGTACCTTATTTATCATCTTTTGCTTTTGGGGAGTAGGGACTCGATAGCGGATGCTGGGCCACTAACAAAAGTTAGCACCTACCACTAAAGAGTGAATCTTGATGTTGTTGCCGTCATGTCGATGTGGACGTTGTCGATGTTCCATGTCGAGGCTCCTCGATCATCTTGTTGCCGATTTTTTGAAATTTGTCGAAGTGGATTATGGACTTCTCGAAGTCCAAGTTTGGTGTCTAACTTTTTCCACCTGCTTTCAAGGACACAAACAAGAAAACAAGGGTATATGCAATAATAAAATTAGGGTTAGTCCAAAAACTAGATAGATCGCCCTAGGGTTCATATTGCCGATCCCCGGCAACGGCGCCAGAAAAGCTTGTTGACGCTCATTAGCGCCCCGATTTGTATACCGCAAGCGCACGGTTCGTGTAGCTTTTCCCTTAGAGTATTCCCCCAAGGTTTATCAATCCGTGGATCGACAAAGAACTACCTAAGCTTTTCCATCTAATCTAATGGATCTATCCTAACATGAAGCATTGATTGCATATAAAGGGTAAACCTTTGACAGATATGAGTGATGTGTAAAGGTTGATCTCATCCATGAACATAGGCTTAATCATAGCAAAACCAAAGACATGGCTAGGCCTATCGTCATCTAGTTGTAGTTCAAGCTAACGAGCAAATAAATCATGCATCTCAATCAAAAGCATCTTTAAACTCAAAATCTCCAATCCGATCCCTCGATACTCCGCCTACTCTGTGGAGACGGCCTGTCACGACGCCCCCCTTTTGAACGAAATACCCTGAAGCAAGTCGAACCCCCTTTGGTAGTTCCGCCATGAACCTCTAGCCACCATGACTACAAGATCATGCTAAGCGATCTATCTCGATAATAGATCTAAGATGAAGCAAACCCAAAGAAAAGAACGAAATCGAAAGAGAGAACATGGTCGCTAAAAGATTCGGAAGACATGATTATCATTACTCACATAATAGATTCATTTGGATCGTCACCACCGAGTACATACCATCGACGACTCCAACTAGCTCATGAACTCCACCATGGCACAACCTCGCAGGGGGCCATGGCGGCTAGGGGCGGCCTAAGCCATCTCCTAGACAACTTTGAAGACTTACGGCGGCCGTCGTCTCCCTCCGGTCTAGGCCCTAGGTTTTTGTCGAGTTCTGGTTGGATGGATGCCTCGAGATGAATAAGGTGCGAGCTATTTATAAGCCGAGGAAGCCACCAGTCGAAGTGGAGGGCAAACCGCCTCAAAAACGGGCTGGGCCGGCCGACCTACCCCGTTTCGGGCTCGCCTCGGTCTCATTTTTTGCGTGCAGACTCCTCGCATCTTCTAGAGTTTATGTCCTTCACGATTGCACCCCTTTTGACGTCGTTATCTTGGAGATATCTTCGAGGAAAGGATAGGATAGGGAATCCTTCCTTAAATCTTCATTTGCTTTGCTTAATCCCGAAGTATCTTGATCTCATCTTCGTGGGCTCGGTCCTTTGGGCTCTCTTGGAGGATGGATGTGCATGAATGGGCTTCGAATCAACATGGGCTTTGGTCCTTCCTTTGGGCTTTGGCTTTCGTCTTTCTCCGTGTTAGCACTCGATCACGGGCCTCGTCATTTCATGCTCCAAAATAGGCCAAAAACCTGCAAAAACGAAGTTCCTCCAAAATATATGTGCAAGTGTGAAAATGACCAATAATTAGGCCGGGGTTAGGACGGTTAGTGATTTTGATATTAAATTCATGCCATTATCAAGGATAAACAAGGGATAAAAGGGGTACTTAACGAGCGCCAACAGTTCTCAAACAACAAGGTGATATCTCTTTGCACTTCTCTAACCATAGAATCCCTTCATTTATTCTTTTCTTTTCTTCTCATACATTTTTCCTTTCTTTCTCCCGAATTTTCTTTCTCTTTTCCGAACCTTTTCATAGGACACTTTCTATAAAACATAGATAGGCAAATCTCCGAAGTGGCTCCCTGAATTTTTGGAGCCCGAGCCGAGGCCATAGGGACCTAGGCCGGCCGGCTCAAGGGGTGTAGGCCGGCCGGCCTGGGGCTTTCCCAGCTAGGCTTCGGTCCGTCTTTCTAGTACTCCTTCCTTTCTTCATCCCAAAATTATTTTTTATACAACTCATGTGCAGGAACAGAATGTATCCTTATAATTGGGTTGTGGTCAAGGAAAAGGATAATAAATAAGATAATCTCGGGTTTGGGTTTTGGAATCCGGTAGATCTCATGAGTTGTTCCACTGAGGAATTCTCATTACCGAATATTGACGGGGCTAGCAATTCAGAGGTGAAAAATACGGACATGATCATTGCTCGAAATTAAAACTCCCAAGAGAAAGAAATCCTAACTCAACTCAATGCACATCCAATGCTTATGGTGGAACGAGTATAGCTTCTGGATGATAGGATTTTTACTCTCGACTTGTCAAGAACTTGATCAACCTTATGTTTGTAGGGGTTTTATTATTTTTATGAAATTAAAGTCCTCCAAATCATGCCTTACTCGCAAGCGTAATCAAAACCAAGCGCTAGATCAAAGCTCAAGTGTGGGTATTAACATGGACGAATAATTTACTAAGCTCCACAAATAAGAATTAATTTCCATGACAACGCTCATGAACAATTGCTTTAAAGAAAATAAAGTAAAACTAAATGCATATATAAAATTGCACGATCTAACAATTTAACAAAAAAATAAAGACTCTTTTTATTTCGTTTTCATGACTCAACACTAATTTAAGACTCACTCTCACACATGCGAAAAATAAAGCACACAACGCTAGACTATGACTCTCACACAAACAAAATTAAAGACATGCACACGACGAACTTTCGACTAAACAAAGACTAACAAAATTCAATCTACAAGCTGTCACACCTCTCCCCCATGCTTAGATTATGCGGCGCCCTCGTCGCAATGATATAAAGGATGGGTGTGACACTCGTCGGTGTTCTCAACGGCACCTAGGGCAATTGCATCTAGGGCGCCCTCCTCCTCCTTCCTTTTGTAGATCTCAGACCATCCCGAATAACTTCCTTATGTTGCGGAGAAGGAAGTTGTAGTCTCTTTCGGCCAAGCGCTCGATGTTGTTCATCCTTCAATCCATTGCCATGATTTGATCGTGACACCTATCGATGGTGGCGTAGAGATCCGTGATTTCATTGCGGCACTTGAAACAGCACCCGAATTGATGTCCGCCGCAGTTGGGACCGTCGTCCTTGGGCTCGTCGCCATCCTTCTTCTTTCCCTTACCGCGGTCACCTCTGGAGGGGTCGTCATCCTCCCTTCTCTCCTCTTCGGCCCACCCTGGCCAATCATCGTCGTAGTCACGACTGGCGGCGCCCCATGAACCGGGGCTCATGTAGCTCTCCCAATCGCTGTCCCCCACATAGTCCTTCGGCTCCGGGGTGTGCTCGATGTAGTTTTTCCTTTTAACTCCGAGAAGGCGCAAGGAACACCTAGGTGCGGGTGGCTCATTGTCTTGTCGCTTCTTACCCTCGTCCTCGTCGCTAATGATGACGACCACCCTTTGGGCTTGAGCTAGCTTCTCCTTGCGCCACAGAGGGCCCTTCCCTCCGATGCTCATCTGTGCTTGGGTATTAAATTTCTTCGAAGGGAGCTTCGCTTCACATCACTTTGCTTCAACAAGGAGGGGTGGTGAACCGGTTGCCGAGGTGGAGCTAGGCATCTGCTGGTTTGGCGTGGGGGTGTCGTGTGCCATGCCCCCCTCCTTGATCTCCATCGCTGCAATCATGGCTCTTGCGCTCGCTGGAACGGCTATTGTCGACGTCTCTCACGAGGCGGTGTTATATATTGAAAAGAATGAAAGAATTGATCTAAACCGCGCCTCTATTTAAGTCCTGAAAAGACTTGGACGAGAAGTCCAATATCTCTGCGTTTTTGGCATGCGAAATCTATAAGGCGTGGGTTTAAAATTTTCTTATCTCGTACCTACCAAAAATCGAGACCAAGACGTGCACGAGAGAGTTCAGGCCGGCCGGCCGGCCCAGGGGGTTTTTCGGCCCCCTGGACTCCAACTTTTTCCGAGGTGCCCACCAACAAATTCTAAGCCTATGTTTTACTCAAAGTTCATCCAGAATAAAAATAAAACTATGAAAATAAAATCAAAAAAAGAATATTTACAAACTTACCTTTCTTAACGTCGTTAGGCTTGACGTTCCGGTTCCTCATCCATGGTGTATATGTCGATGTAATGAAGGGGCATGACGTCAGGCTCCAAGAATACCTTTAGTCGCTGTCCGGTCACCACATATTGGTCGCCTTTCGCATCCATGATTGTCACTGCTCCCGTAGGTGAAACCAAGTGTACGACGTATGGTCCGTCCCATTTGCTTTGCAATTTTCCTTTGCCAAAGAGTTTGAACGTTGAATTGTAGAGTAGGACATTGTCTCCTTCTTTGAATTCCTTGTTTTATAATCGCTTGTCGTACCATCTCTTCATCCTTTCTTTGTAAATTGTTGCACTATTGTATGCTTTCAATCTTAACTCCTCCAATTCGCTTATTTGGATTCTCCTTTTAATTCCAACGGCTTCCGCATCAAAGTTCATCTCCTTCATCGCCCAGTACGCCGTATGTTCTAGCTCAACCGGCAAGTGGCAAGTTTTTCCACAAACAAATTGATAAGGACTCATACCAATCGGGGTTTTGTGTGCCGTACGATATGCCCATAGTGCATCATCTAGTCTCTTCGACCAATCTTTTCCTCCTTTTATCACGGTCTTCTTTAAAATATCCTTTAATTGCTTGTTTGAAGTTTCTGCTTGTCCGTTTGTTTGGGGGTGATAAGCCGTGGACACTCTATGTTCAATTCCCAATTTCTTCAAGCATTTACCAAAGTCTTTGCCCGTGAAGTGTGTTCCTCCATCGCTTATCAAGATTCTCGGGACGCCATATCGAGGGAAGATTACCGATTTAATCATGTGTGAGAACTCCTCCGTTGATGCCTTCCGACATGTGAGTTCACGAATGGTCCCATGAAATCGATTCCTCAAACATCAAATAGATCTATTTGCAAGTTGTAGTTCAACGGCATGGCATTCCTTTGCGAGATATTCCCCGTCCTTTGGCATTCCGGACAAGTCGAAACAAATCTTTTCGCGTCTTCATGCATCTCGGGCCAATAGAATCCACTAGCCCATACCTTAGCTTGAGTTCTAAAGTGCCCATAATGTCCTCCATATCCCGACGAGTGACACTTTCTTAGAACTTCTTCATGTTCCTCCCTTGGTATGCATCTTCTTAGGACTCCATCATCTCCATATCTATATAAGTATGGTGGATCCCAATAGTATTTTCTTCTTTCCACGATCACTCTTTTCTTTGCATTCTTCTCCAAGTGATCTAAGGGCATCGCTTTTATTGCCCTTATTATATCATTCATCCAACCATCTTTGTCGAGAATTCTATATAGGTGATCATCTCTCATTTGGTCCTCGATAGGTTCTTTTCCATCATCTCCATGGTACATCCTTGATAGGTGGTCGGCCACAACATTTTCCACCCCTTTCTTGTCCCTTATCTCCACATTGAATTCTTGCAGCAATAGGATCCATCGAATCAAGCGTGCCTTAGCATCTTTCTTGGACAAGAGATATTTGATTGCCGCGTGGTCGGTATAAACTATCACCTTTGAATTTACTATGTATGATCTGAATTTTTCGAAGGCGAATACCATGGCAAGCAGTTCTTTCTCCGTTGTTGCATAATTAACTTGGGCTTCATTGAGAGTCTTGCTTGCGTAGTAGATAGCATTTACCTTCCCCTCTTTTCTTTGTCCAAGAACGGCTCCTACGGCGTAGTCGCTTGCATCACACATGATTTCAAAAGGTAGATTCCAATTTGGAGGTTGCATGATAGGAGCACTTATGAGAGATTGCTTGAGTGTTCAAAAGATGTGAAGACAATTACTATCAAAGGTGTATTCCACATCTTTTTGGAGAAGATGTGTCAATGACTTGGTGATATTTGAAAAATCCTTTATGAACCTCCTATAGAATCCAGCATGACCGAGGAAGCTCCTCAAAGATTTGATATCCGTAGGTGGTGGAAATTTCTCCACGGTTTCTATCTTTGCTTTGTCCACCTCTATCCCTCTCTCGGAGATAACATGACCGAGGACAATTCCTTCTTTCACCATGAAATGACACTTCTCTCAATTAAGCATAAGATCAACCTCTCCACATCTTTTAAGAACTTTCTCCAAATTTGCCAAGCAATTTTCAAAGCTAGTACCATGCACCGAGAAATCATCCATGAATACCTCCATAATCTATTCTATGAAATCTGAAAATATAGTCATCATGCACCTTTCAAAAGAAGCGGGCGCATTGCACAATCCAAAAGGCACCCTCCGATATGCAAAAGTTCCATACGGGCAAGTAAATGTGGTCTTATGTTGATCATCCGGATGGATAGGTATTTGGAAGAATCCCGAGTATCCATCAAGGTAACAAAAGTGTGAATGCTTTACCAACCTTTCTAGCATTTCGTCAATGAATGGTAGTGGAAAATGATCCTTCCTCATTGCCATATTCAATTTTCTATAATCGATGCACATCCTCCATCCCATGATGGTTCTTTGCGGTATCAATTGTTCCTTCTCATTTTTCACAACCGTGAGTCCTCCTTTCTTTGGAACGCAATGCACGGGGCTTACCCATTCACTATGTGGCACGGGGTATATTATTCCGGCATTCAACAATTTGATAACCTCCTTCTTCACCACATCACGCATAGCATGGCTCAACCTTCTTTGATGCTCTACGACCGGCTTGTATTGCTCCTCGAGTTGTATATGATGTGTGCAAAAAGCGGGGCTAATACCTTTCAAGTCATTAATCGAGTAGCCGATCACCTTTTTGTGCTTCTTCAATAAATTCAGCAACTTCTCTGTCTCTTCCGGGCTTAATTCATCGCTAACAATCGCCGGGAAAGTCTTGCCATCTCCCAAGAATTCATATTTCAATCCTTTGGGGAGCGGCTTCATCTCAACATCGGGCGCACCATCCTCTTCTTGATCTAACTCTCCAATGTCTTCAAATTTTCTTCCTCCAAATTCCCGTGTTGCGGCTTCAACTCTTCCATTGTTTCCACTAGTTCTCCATCTTGATCATCTTGAGCGTCCCCATTCTCCAAAGTGCGTTGGAGAGGATCCCTGAAAGAATCAATGAAACGAATGCTCTCTACCCCTTCATTATCAAGAGGTAGAGGTGAAGCACGAGACGGTTTTGAATGAAATTTGAAAGTGTGCTTCTCTCCATCTAGATCAAAAGTGACAATCCATTTTCCAACATCTAGAATAACATTTACTAATTTGAGAAAGGGTTTTCCAAGGATTATGCTTTCATGTTCATCATCACTAGCATTAATCACAAAAAAGTCGGTAGGAATAACTTTACCCACTATAGCAACATTTAGATTTCTAAGCACTCCTAGCGGTTTGATTAATCTACCATCTCCCATGATCAATTTAATGATTGTAGCATCTAGGTTCGGTCTTTCGTTAAAAAGCCCAACATAAACCTTGGAACTCATCACACTAACATGGGTGCCAACGTCACATAGAACATTGCAACATTTTACTCCGTTTATCATACAATCAACACGAGGTGTGGGTGATGGATTACCTTCGCCTTGATTGCTTCCAATCGCATATACTTGGGCTATGTGCGCGTAGGGTGATGATTCTGATTTCACTCCCATGATCCTTTTGACCTCCAACACTTCGTCCAAGTCAATCTCTTCCGCTTTTTCTTCAAAAAGTTTCCGAATAATATCACCGGCCGATTCCTTGCCAAATGTATATCCCGTGTGATTATCCAGCGGAAAGTCTTCCGCTATCACCTTCGCCATTCCTCATTGATTGGATGAGGTCTTAATTTGTCGAACAATCTTCCGAAGTCAATTGGTATCCAATCCATTTGCTCGAATTCCCTTAGCGATTTGGCGGTGCCCAAGGTTCTTCCTTTCTTTTCCGGGTCGTCTTTTGTTGCACTCCGGATCGATGTTTCTTCATCGTGGTTTGTCTCTATGACTTTCCCATGCTTCGGTTGTTCTTCCCTCACTTCCGAGGTCTCTTTTCTGAAAATTCTAGCAAGCACCCGCACTTGAGATTCTCCCTCGGAGCTTGCCGAACATCGTTTTTCCCAATCTCTTCGCATGGCCGCACCCTTGCTTATTTTTTGTAGGAGTTGGGCGGCTTCCGTGAGTATTTTCTCCATGAGATCTCATCCTGCACACATTTGAACAAATTGCATGCACTCGGGGGTTAGGGAAAAATAAAAGGTATGCAAGAGTACATCACTGGAAAATCCGAGCTTCGGTCCTTGTTCAATCAATCCATTGAATCTATCCCATGCTTGGTCTATCCCTTCTTTTTCTCCTTGCGCGAAGTTGATCACTTGCTTCCAAATATGTTGAACCTTGCTTAACGGAAAGAATCGCTCACAAAATTTCTTCATCAAGTCATCCCAATTTCCTTTTACCTCGAAGGATGCAAGTGCAAATCATCTTCTCGCTTCTTCCACAAGTGAGTATGGGAAAAGATTCCATCTAAACCAAGCTAGCGGAACTCTGTCTTGTTGTACCGTGTTGCATAGCATTGTGAACCACTTGATATGTCTATATGGGTTGTCTGTCTCATCTCCTCTAAAGGGGTTTGCCGCCGCCATCTTGATGATTTGAGGCTTGATCTCATACTCGGTGGCTCGCAACACCGAATCTGATTTTTGCATGTCGAAGTCCTCCGATCGCGGGCTTGCATAATCCCTTAGTGATTTTTCTCCTTCCTCCACGTGTTGAATGAGAAGGGCCATCTAGACAATCAAAACAAAAACAAAAACAAAAATTTTCTAGGGAAAAGGTTAGGTGTTAGTAACCAACAAAATTAATACAAAGTTAAACGTAGCAAAATCGCTTGTTCCCTGGCACCAGCGCCAAAAAAGCTTGTTGACACTCCTTAGAGCCCCAATTTACGTACCGCAAGCGCACGGATCGTGTAGCTTTTCCCTTAGAGTATTCCCCCAAAGTTTATGAATCCATGGAACAAGCGTTCTACTATGCTTAACTAAGCACTAATGATGTTGGTAAAAGATCTATATTGAGTGATTGAGTGTGAAATAGATCTAATCTATTCTAGACTAGTGAGCAATGGTAGGTGTGTGCACAAGATATGAAGATCATTTGTCCATAGGATCTAGGATCACTAGAGATGTAATCGCCGAGCAACAAAGAACGGATCTAATCTACCAAAGGTGTGTTCAAAGATCAAAACCTTTCCCTCCCGCATACTGTCACTACACGAGGATAATCGGTAACGAACAACAAGAACACGATAGTTGATGTAATCTAAGTAAACTATGCAAGAGCAAAGCAAACCCAAAGCCAAGTCGCGACCTATAAAGCATCAAAGCATCATCAACAAGAATCATGATAGATCAATCTCATAAAGGATTCGGCAATTACAACTCAAGGTCTCCAACCCCATGAACAAACGAGGACTTTACCCCATGAAGCTAGGCGAAGCGTAGTCGATCATGGTGACGAAATCTCCAGCAAGGGATGGATCCCTTGCTGTCCTCCAACTTGCAGCGGCGCCGAGGGACGATGAGGCCTCCGGTGTCGCCTTTCTCTTGTGTCTAACTCGAATGGATCTCTGGAAATCATCTCTGGATGCTCTCCTTTCTTGACAGCGGCTTCGGGGCATATGTAGGCGGCTCTGGTCGATGGTTTTGGTAAAACACCAGCTAGGATTGATGAGTACTTCGTGCTGAAGAAAGTTGTGGCCGATTGGGCCCTGGAATGGGCTAGGCCGGCCGGCTTAAAGGCTCTAGGCCGGCCGGCCTGGGCTCCTTCTGGCCCCTTTCGGCTCCATCTTTCGCGTGCGGGCTCTTCTCTTTATTCTTCATCTTAGCCCAGTTGTGACCCTGCGTCAAAACATCTCCGGAAAATGTCCAATTTCCTGCCGAAATGCTACATGCTCCAAAATCCAAGACAAAATCGAAAACGGTTAAGTTCGGGTGCCAAGTGGTGGGTTAGTACATGAATCATCCCGAAGAAATTACCAAAACCACTCCTAATTATATAATAAAATGGGTACTTAAGGAGCGCCAACAAAGTACAAGGTCAGGCTTGTGGCCAAGGATTATACCCAAAAAGAAGCAGAAGATTTTTTTTACACTTATTCACCAGTTGCCCGATTGACCACAATTCGAGTGTTACTTTCCCTGCAGCTCTTATGGTCTTTTCGTTCATCAGATGGATGTTAAGACGGCTTTCCTCAATGGAGAGTTAGAAGAGGAGATCTATATGGATCAGTCGGATGTGTTTGTATCAAAGGGTCAAGAAGGAATGGTTTGTAAATTGTTGAAATCTTTATATGGTCTTAAGCAAGCGCCTAAGCAGTGGCATGAAAAGTTCGACAGAACTTTGACGTCTACTGTCTTTGTTGTGAACGAAGCTGATAAATGTGTGTTGTACTATCGCTATGGTGGGGCTGAAGGAGTGATTTTGTGCTTGTATGTGGATGACATACTGATTTTTGGCATTAGCCTTAATGTGATTAAGGAAGTCAAAGAGTTTTTATCTCAAAGTTTTGAGATGAAGGATCTGGGAGAAACTGATGTTATCCTTAATATAAAGCTGGTAAAAGAGAGCAATGGTGGGGTGATTCTTACACAGTCTCACTATGTGGAGAAGGTGTTAAGTCGCTTTGGTTATAGCGACTATAAACCTGTCTCAACACCATATGATGCCAGTTTAATTCTTAGGAAGAACAAAAGGATAATGCGAGATCAGCTGAGATATTCTCAGATCATTAGTTCATTGATGTATTTAGCTAGTGCTACAAGACCTGACATCTCGTTTGCTGTAAGCAAACTGAGCTGGTTTGTTTCAAACCCGGGAGATGATCATTGGAAGGCTCTTGAAAGAGTAATGCGCTATCTAAAGGGGACAATGAACTATGAAATTCACTACACCGGGTACCTAAGGGTACTAGAAGGGTATAATGATTCAATCTAGATTTCTGATGCTGATGAAATAAAGGCCACAAGTGGATATGTGTTTACACTTGGTGGTGGAGCTGTTCCTGGAAGTCTTGCAAGCAGACCATCTTAACGAGGTTAACTATGGAAGCAGAACTCACAGCATTAGATACCGCCACTATTGAGGCTGAGTGGCTTCGTGAGCTCCTTATAGACTTGTCGATAGTTGAAAAACCGATACCGGCAATTCTAATGAACTGTGACAATCAAACGGTGATTGTCAAGGTGAACAGTTCAAAGGATAACATGAAGTCATGTAGACATGTGAAAAGGCGGTTGAAATCTGTCAGAAAATTGAGAAACTTCGGAGTTATAGCCTTGTACTATGTTCAAACGGCTAAACATCTGGTAGATCAGTTTACAAAGGGTCTTTCACGGAATGTGATAGACAATGCATCTATGAATTTGGGCTTGAGACCCACTTGAGTCATTCTATAGTGGAAACTTGTCCTATGTGATCGGAGATCCCGTGAAGTAGGATGGTGAAACAAACTAAAGTCTGACTGAGAGAAGAGAATTTTTGTGAAAAAGGCTCATTCCGTGTATAAGGTGCATTTCTCTTCTAATATGTATGGCAGGTTGGTCTATACCTTAATGTGTTCCAGGTAGTTTCTTTAAAACAAATGAGTTGTTTTCTTGAAACAAAGTAATCATTATGGCAGGTTGGTCTATACCTTAATGTGTTCCAAGTGGTTTCTTTAAAACAAATGAGTTGTTTTCTTGAAACAAAGATGTTATCCTACAGAACATCTGAAAGGAACACACCTATATGAGTCTGACTACTGGTCATGGTCTATGAGAACTGGGTATTCTCTAGAAACTCATGAAGGGCCTGGTGTATGACTTATAAGCTCCAAACCGCGAGGATGCTTATGCAGCCTAGTACCAGTGTAGGGCTCTGGTCAAACTTGTTTGCACAAGACTGGCAATTCAAGGCATAGTCCATTGTACAGTTGTGAATAAGTGTAGCCTTTGTCCTAGATAGAAGTTCAACTTAACAGTCGTTGTCAAATACTGGTATATCAATGAGGGAATGAGAGCATTTCTAGTGTGGCTTGAATTTCTTAGTGGAGATTGTTGGAATTATGGGCTTGGCCCATTTATTATAATCAATTCAATAAAAGAATTTAAAGGCCACCATTAAATGCTAGGGAATCAATTGCTTAATTCCGTACCGGGATTTGAGGAGGATCTCAACCGACTTAAAGGGTGGACTTCGTGTACACCACTTGTGAAGCCGGTAAGAGGAGGTCGGTGAACCACACGCGCGCGCGCTCGCTCACCTCGCCGAGCCAGGCCGAGGCCGAGGGTGTGGGCGTGGCATCGCGTGGCGAGGCGCGGCGCGGACGGCCGGACGGGCGGTGTGTGTGGGTGGCGCGGCCGGACATGACGTGACGTGCAGGTGCGGTGTGGTGCGACGTGATGTGCTGAGATGAGATAACGTTTTGCTGTTGAAAGCATTAAAACAGAGACAATAAAACATTGGCATTAACAGGTGAATGATGACACAGAATAAAACCTTTGCGGTTAATGAGATTCCTGCTCATCAATGCCCATTATGACGTCCAGGTTCGTTGAATCCGAGGCACCTCCACGCCTATATAAACCAGGCCCTCCTCCACTCATCCTCACACCACAAGCACTCTTGCTTCAGGTACTCCTGCTTAGGAGACCTCTCCCTTCTCCCTCTGCTGCTTTCTGCCATTCCCATCGCTAGCGTTGCGCGCACAGCTCTAGCGAGAGCAGGTCTCCGGAACCTCTGCTCACTGAAGGTCCTGCACGGGGCACGAGCAATCAGGTTTTTGGGGAGCATCTTGACGCGACTGCTTGCTCCCTGAACGACTACTTCGTCTACATCCTGGCGTGAACGACTACTTCGTCTACTTCTTGGTGACCGTTCGTGGGACTGCACTGCGAACATCTTCCTGCATCGACGTCGTTCGGCTACATCAGCCACGGCCGGTAGGAGGGCGCGCGGCCGGAGGGCGAGCGGCCGGAGGCGGAGTAGGTGCAGACGGCGGAGGAGTAGTGGGTGCGCGGTGAGCGGGCGGAGGGCGGCGATCGGAGGGCACGCGGTCGGAGGGCGAGCAGGCCAAGGGCGCGCAGCCGAAGGTGGAGCGAGTGGAGGCGGCGGAGGAGGAGCGGGTGGAGGCGGCGGAGGAGGAGCGGGTGCGCGGCGAACAGGCCGAGTGTGCGGGTGCGGGGCACGAACGGCTGCGTGGAGCAGGTGGCAGTTGAGCTTCCCAGAGGGCGTGCGGCGGCGGCACGCTCGGTGGAGGGGTGTGTAGCGGCGGCACGCTTGGCGTCGAGCTTCGCGAAGCGGCGGCCAGCTTAGCGGAGGGGTGGGTTGTGGAGGGGCATGCGGCAGCGAGCGGCACGGAAGGGCGCGCGGCAGAGGCCTCTGTGAAGGGGCGTGCAGCAGGGGCCTCTGCCAAGGGGCACACGGCGGCGCGGGACTCGGAGAAGGGGTGGGGCCCATAGGAATCAGAAGGATACCGAATCGATGGCTTCTGCATTTTTGCCTCCCGTGAGGTGCCATATGGCGATGAGGGTAGATAACTGAGTTGATTGGCAAAGCTGTTGGATGCCCATTTTTCTAGGTTTTCTATTTTTTTAGCTAATCCATCAGAATAGAAAAGTTGTTGGAGTTGCTCTTAGGAAACACAAGTAGCCATCACTCTATGTAATCCTCAATTAGCAAATAATCACTCTCTAATCTTTGTGTCAATTGCCTTTGGACGGTCATTTTTAGCACTATTAGAGCTTAGTAGTCTTTCTCAAGTGTATGTGAGGCTCTTTGGATTTTAACCCCTTGGAAATGCCCGAGACCGAGAGGCATATATGCCCGGCCACTTGGAATGTTGGGGGGGGGGGGGGGGGGGGGGGGGGGGGCGCTGATGAGTAAAGTTTAAGTGCATAAGCATTGTAAAATTTCTCTTCTTTCAAAACCGCAGGTCAGGCTTTTTAAGTGCATATTTGTGTGGATGTGGATCACGGCCTTGTAGAATTAATGCATTAGAAAAATGGAATTCAACACATGGTTTTTTTATACCTTTTGTTTTTTACTAGGCGAGTGCCCGTGCGTTGCAACGGGATAGCTAATTTTTTTATAAAAACACACAGATCGCACGATAATAATAATATAGTAAAATTAAATATCAATGTTAATAACATTTAATCCAAAAAGCAACAAGAGCAACAAAAATTTTCATGAGATTTGGAACTGTGTAAGGATTATCATCGAGCAAACATTAATATATCCATATTTTGCTATATGTTTTAATTTGTAGTTTTTTAAGAAACTTTATGTACAGATTATCACACAAGCTTGCTTAGTCTGAATACACTGTCAATGCAGTTCAATGCCAGGGAGAATTACTTCAATAGTCTCAATTATAAAGTTAACATTTTTCAAAAAAATTCACAAACCTGTTCTCCAAATAAATAAACTTGTACAATTCCACCCTAAATAGATAAGTAAGATTTTATAGTAACAAAAGGAATAGTGGAGACTGATCAATGAACATAACTACTAATGGCCCATTTCCCCACCCCCTTCTAATTTAACTGGCTCAGTCACCTTATCTCATGAACTGCTGCTCCTACACCCGCTGAAGCATAGGAATATATACATGATATAGTAGCAAAGGCAGTGAAGGAGATGGAGCTCACATGCCTCCCTGTTCACCTGCAGCGTCCACTCGTCCTCAGGGTCGGACACGTAATAGTCGTAGATAATAATATTTATAAGCTTTTGCTTCTCGATGGCCTGGTAGCTGGTACTCCATGACATTGGTGATCGCCCCCTGTTGGCATTGTCGTCAGGCTTAAAGCATAGCTATCAGGTACTGTAATCACACATGAAGCAAGTGTTTGTGGCACCAATCGCAGTAATTTTGAAAACACAAAACAAACTACCAAGAGATTTTGGCAATTAAATTCAAGTTGACTACTTAAAGCATATTTGTCATGGGCTAATGGCTATCAGGCATATCACCATCTCCTGCTCACAGTGACTGATTCTTGGCAACAATTCATTCCTTAGATGCTCAATTCAAAAATATTTCTTCTAAACTGATATAAACAGAACCATATGACCGATTGGCCAATTAAAAAATTTGGCGCAACTGAGGGTCTTGGTGACTACTTGTGGTCCCAATGATGCAACATCTCCACCAGTAATTAGTACATATTCTAATACCTCGAAGTGGTGACAATATTACTGGGACAACAGTATTTCAAAAGTTTTTATTAGTGCTGACGACCTAAGTATGGTACATTAAATTGTAGGGCACTAATATTCATTATGCAGTTGAGAATTTATTCTAAACCTTGTGCTTCATGACTTAAAGTTTTAGGTCTTAATAGGCACACCATATCTAATATGCAAATGGATAAATCTCTACCAAAAGCATCTGCACCTGCAATAGGAATAGGAAAAATAAATGCAGTTCCAAATGAGCTACAGGAAAGCAAATAAAAGGTTCCCTAGATGAATCCTGAATTCATAAATGAGCACTGTAAGTTTGTCATTTGATTGTCTATTCAATTATTCAACATCATGATTTCATGAAGGAATGGAACATGGTTCTAGAAGTATCTACCTATAGTGAATCCCCTTCTGATTCCTAAGTTTACACAAGCATTAAAAATAATTAAACTTTACTCATAATATAAATTATCTGTAATATTACAAATAGAGCCTTTGTAGCCGAAGAAGTATAAACCATACGTTTTTTAAGTGAACAAGAAAGCAAATCAAAGAACATAATATCTAGTACTGAAGATATTGGGCAAAATTTCATGGCAATGCTTGTAGTAAAGCTCAGAGCCTCAGAATGAACCATTACGAGCAAAAAAGCAAGCAAACTATTAATGTGATCAAGACTGTTATAAATTTAAGCGCACATTGGCTCTACTAAAGAATGTCATGTTCTCAGTATAGAAGGCAAAAGCAGGATTTGATGATATAAATTTAATGAGACTGAGAGTTGCACATAGCTATGACTATATGAGAAAAAGATTAGGAAGCCATACTGATCCAAACAAGAAGTATCAGGATTCTGTCTATCATCAAGTATCAAGGGGGCAACTGCTTGCCTGACATGCTTCAGCTCATCGCAGGCAGATCCAGCATACTGTTTACAGTTATAGGTCCTGCATACTGTTTACAGCAAAAGGTTAAGAAAGTTAGCAACTGCTTTGCCGAAGGTTGATATGGCGTCGGGGTTTGTGAGGAGTGCGTAGAGGAGAGCGTAAGAGCAGAGCAGCTTGAGAATGCGAACGCAGCAAGTACGGCGACGACGTTATCTCGTCGGCCGGCGAGGAAGCGTTCCTCGCCACCGTCGAAGATAACTCGCCCCAAACTGGGAGAGTCTTTATTCTTCGATAACAACCCTAGTACAATCTACTAGCCTTTATAGTATCAGGCCTGACTTCACGAGCAAACTTTCCTAACAAACATAATCTAACTCTCCCAAGCAATATCTACTAAAACAGAAACAAATCAGCCACGTGTAGAAGTTGTTGCCGTTGTGGACTCTTTCCTTTTCCTCCTTTGATACGTACGTGGATAGTAAAAGGAGTCCACAACAAAGGTTTGTATACGATGGCATGTAACCTACAATGAAGTGCCTGAATGGCCTCATGCAGTGACACCATGCATCGCACTGCAATGCACTCTTGCATATCTCGGCAATGGCATGCGCAGCGAGCAGTGGCTCACCGCCCTCACCCTCATGTACCCTTTTGTGTCCTCTCCTCTAGCGACCAGTGGAGACAACGAGAAGTTGTGGAGGCACGAGCAGCACCACAAAAGGAAGGAGGTCGAGGCAAACCATCAGGCAACCCATCACCAAGTGCACTGCCTTGAATCATGACTAACTTCACCATTGGTTTCTGCCTAATAGCAACAGAGATTACTCCATAAATAAGTAAGACCTTACTTTATCAACACTGAATGGTGCAGAAATGCAATACTGTGTCCTCAAAATCATGAGTTTCGCTGACTCCCTCATTTTTCTAATGTGGTCATGTGGAATCAACCAAATTGAAGTAATCCCGGAACTCTAGAAATCGTGAAGAATTTCTTCCATTTTGTTCAATATCGCGAATATAGTGGAAAAGCGCTGCATAATTATAGGCACAAATTACTTGAATAAGATCAACGAAGCAAGTTATCAGTAACAATGATCAACAACACGATGCCAAGAGTTAGTATAGACCAGTGGCAAGTCTTGAACTGGCATAGCAGGTGGATCGTTCATGCACATGAAGAGCAGCAAAAGGGGGCGACAGAGGCAGTGCCAAGATCCAGCAGGCTGCCCGCACTATCCCTGGCTCTATCATCTTTCTCAAGCCATCTCGTGCTTTCTCTTAGAACAACAGCAATGCACAATTAAAATGCACCCAATTGAAGCAAGTGACTAAAAACAAAGCCACCATTTTCGTAATGACTCTTCTAAATCTCATATCTAGCATTCAGTCAACTGTCAACCTATTCTAGAACAATAAACGAAAAAATTTATGTGTATGCATACTGTAGGCAGGCATTGAAGCAACGAAATAATTGTAACGATAAGCATTGGGGGTAACAAAATTACCTCCTTGCGACTGACAGTATGTTAAGCCTGAAACCATGCAGATGCAGTGAACCAATGCAAAATCAGGTAACAGGGCCCTTGGGGCATTTCATCGAGCAGTTCAAGGGCACAGGCCACCAAGCGGAAAGGAAACAACAGATGAGCTTGACTGGTGGCTTCACGGTGATCGAAGATGAAGGGAATCGGAGTCAATTGAAACACAGCATGATCCCATGCAAAGGGACGACTTACGTGGTCGTGGAGGCGAGGTCGGAGCGCCGGTGTCAGTCGAGCCTCCCAGGGAGGTGGCCGGGTGTGGGGCGCCACTTGCGCTGGCTGCCGAGAATCTAACCGCCGTCGACCCGCCGGGTGGGAGCTCGCCGCTGTCGCTGCTGTCGGGCTGGGGCAAGGGAGCCGCCGTCGATCCGCAGGCTGGGAGGTCGCCGGTCGCCAACCGGCACCTCACCCGCGGGAGGGGGATGGGTCGTCCGTGCGTCGCGACAGCGGCGAGGTCGTCTGAGCAGCCAGGCATGCGCCAGATGCGGCGCGGCGGAGGCGGGCGGCCTTGGCTCTCGTGGCGGAGGAATCGGAGAGGAGGGGGAGCGCCGGGCAAGGGGACGGCACCGGGCGTCGTCGGAGCTGTGTGAGGGCCCCGGCGGCGCGGCGGAGGCGGACTCAGCTTCAGTACCTTTGCTCTGTAGAGCAGAGGCACGCTGCGTCTTTCGCTCCATCGCGTGCGTCCACTGGTCATCCAAGGACAAAGCCGATTCAACAAAAAAAAACAAAAGAAAGGCACGGGGCAGGGCCGAAGCGAGGGCCCCGGCCATTTGGGCGCGCGAGAGGTCTGGTGGGCGTGCGGATTCGCGCCCTCCGCGTCGGATTCGCGCCCTCCGCGCCCTCCGTGCCGGCCTGCGCCGCGCTGCACCGGAGGACGGAGGCGGCCTTGCCGCGCCGCGCGGGAGGAGGGAGGTGGCCTGCGCCGCGCCGCACGGGAGGAAGGAGGGATCTGCGCCGCGTCGCGCGAGAGGAGAGCAGCAGGCTGCGAGGCGTCGATTCGGAGGTACTAGAGCTGAAGGAGAGGAGCCATTACCACGCCGTGAAGGGGAGGGACGCTGCTTCCTCTAGGTTCGATCTACAGCGAGGGGTTTCAGGGTTTCAGGTATGACACAATAACAATATGCTGTTTTTTTCTGAGATCTGCAATAGTCTTGATGCCAATAGCTATAGTTCCTAGCTAGTTGTGTTTTTTGCCTGAATGTGCAATGCTTGTGTGATAATTCGATTAATATTGTTTGTTGGATTTACATATTCAAATGCTCCTGCTTGATTCATTCCTTTTAGTTCACGATATATGCTTTTTCTTATGTGCACTTCTGTTCTTTCCTCGCTGGGCTACATTTTGCTAGCAGCTTGTGGAAGGCAAATGATAGAATCCGAGAAGGGGGCGCCTCAAGTTGGATTGAGGTTCAAAAATCTAGATGAAGCTTGGCAGTTTTGGGTGGCATATGGAGGCCGTATGGGCTTTGATGTGAGGAAAAGATACAAAAATGTGAGCAGATATGATGGTGAGGTGACTTCATGCAGATATGTTTGTTCCAATGAGGGTCATCGAAGGAAAGGATAGTCAGATAATGCACCAAAGCTTTTTAGAGCTGAAACAAGAACTGATTGCAAAGCTTGGATGAGTCTTATATTGGATCGAGAAGCAAAAAATTATGAAGTCACTGATGTTGTCCTCGAACACAATCACCTCCTTCACTTGCCAGAAACTCGCCACTTGATGGTATCACAAAGAAAAATTTCAGAACTTCAAGCCTTTGAAATCGAGACAGCTGATGATTCTGGAATTAGACCAAAAGCTGCACATGAGTTGGCTAGTCGTCAAGTTGGTGGATCGCTTAACCTCAGCTACACATGCCGTGACCGTAAAAATTATTTGCAGAGCAAAAGGCAGAGGGAGTTGGCCTATGGACAGGCTGGAAGTATGCTGCAATATTTTCAAGAAAAAATCACCGAGAACCCATCATTTCAGTATGCTGTGCAATTGGATTGTGAAGAGCGCATAACCAATATTTTCTGGGCTGATGCTAAAATGATCCTTGACTATGCACACTTTGGTGATGTGGTCACGTTGGACACTACCTTTGGCACAAACAAGGAATATAGGCCATTTGGAGTTTTTCTTGGGCTCAATCAGTTTAGAGAAACCACTGTTTTTGGTGCTGCACTTTTGTTTGATGAAACAGAGGGCTCATTTGTATGGTTGTTTGAGACATTTATGGCTGCACATAATGGAATTTTTACCGAACTCCTAACATCTCCAAGTTGTGATCTTGGTGATGAAAATCAGTTCTAGAATGTGGATTCCAACTTAGTGATTTTGGACATACCTAACCACAGTATTTGGTTAGCTAACTATAGCATTTTGTGGCCTAATTGTACAAGTGAAATGGCCTTTACTTTGAAAGGTTCAGCTGCTGGTCTATTGCACTAGAATGAACAATATATGTTGTAATAAGCCCGCAGCTGCAAGACAGACAATACCTTTCCTTTTGTATCTATTTCAGTTAGTGTCCTGAAGATATAAAGTATGAACTTGTTAATTGGGGCAAGTTCTTAAAGAGTTCAGGGGATGATAGATGTGTCTATTTTACTACTGAATATTTCCTATTTGTTCCCTAAAATTCTGTTTGAATGATTCAGAATTCCATGTGTTTGTGATGTCCTGTAAATGTCACTTAGAATGCTTGGAAATGCATGCTTTGCTTCCTGTCATGTGAGGCACCTTGGATTTGACACTCTATTTATGAATTAATTATTTTTTAGAGAAATATATAGTAGTATAAAAATCTGAATGTTTGGTACAAAACTCAAATTGTTTAGTCTGAATGTGTAGGTGTTTCCGTTGTATCCTGCTATCTTCTCTTGGGAGTGCTGAGAGCTGTTAGATTTGAAATGGACGCTGGATATGGCAGGTAAAGGTACAGCGTGCCTTTGTGAAGCAAAGGTACTGAAGCTGAGTCCGGTGGAGGCGGGCGGCTGCGGATCTTGCGGCGTAGGTTTCGGAGATGATGGGGAGCCGGGTGGGCGAGGGAGAGAGCGCCGGGCGTCAGGCAGAATGATGGTCGGGGCCTCGGGGGCGATGCAGCGGCAACTACGCGAGGGGATGGGTGGATTGGACGGGAACCATGGTTCAACGGAAGATCTGCCACCGTCCGAGGCAGGACGAAGTGGGAGGCGACGATGGATGACGGAAGGGCGCGCCCCGCTTACATAATTTTTAGGAGCAGAAGAGAGAGAGATTAATCCAACCATCGGGTAAATTAAAGAGCTGCCATTCTCCTCAAGCTGCTAGGCGTCCCTAGTCTATTTTGTAAAAATATCCTTCTCTTCTCAAAATCAACATGAAGTCCTCTAGTTTCTTTCCTCCCTGCCACCGCCGCCATTCCTCTCTCCACGATCTTTCCTCTCTCCGTCGTCGCCGCGGCCTTTTCTCTCCTCCGTGAAGTCCTCTCTCATTTCTTTCCTCTTCCGCCGCCGCCACTATTCCTCTCCTCCATTTCTCCTTCCTCCGCACTGTCACAACGCCCATCTCATATTTGCTTGCTGATTTTGCACAGCCTCAATTGTGCTTGGCATATTCAGGTTCAGAGTTCAGTATAGATATATACAAGTTCAATTAGGCCAGTCTCAATAGGATTTCATTAGAGTTTCATGGGCACTAAATATGCTGATGTGGTACTGTATTTATGAAGAGAGATGATCACAGTTTTATGGGAGTAGAGATAGTTTCATGGGGATGAAACTATTCACCACTGTCCCCAAAATTTGGAAGCATTGAAACCCCGAGGATGGCCTTAGTTCAGTACAATTGATGAGACACTGTGTTCTTGTCCTAGACATACACTTTTTTTACAAATTGATGGGCCGATCCTTTACCATTGGGTTATCAGTGGGATACTTCTTTATCATCTTCCTGTCAATACGTTATATACCCTAAATTTCGTGTTTGGAATGTGCTAATGCATATTATGTAACTACTCATCAAAGTCTATACTGTAATCTGATTGCTATAACTATTCTTTTTCAGGCTTGCCCTCTAGGTTTCTAATCCGAGAAGAGACAAAGAAAAGTTATGCTTCTTGTGTGATTTTGGCCTGCAGGGCCGTCCACGAGAATTTTGAGGCCCTGTACAAAATCCTAGCGAAGGCCTAAACTTAAGTGCTGAAAATGAAGGCAACGTATGCTATGTAAATCCGATTCCTATACAAACTATGCAAACCAGCCTCAGGACTCTAGGATTCTAATCCAATGGCTGCTGTGAAGATTGGTTAACTTTAGCACTTAAACCCTCCCACCAATCCCTTCTTAATCACCCTTTGTGAAAAAAAAACCCTGGGCACAGGTGCTCTGTTTTCCGTTTCCCTCCGTTTGTACTCGATCGCGACCCAGGCGCGATAGGCCGCCGCCGCCCCTGCACAATAGGCCGCCGCCGCCCGAAGCCCAGACCGGAAGATGCGCCGCGTGATCCGCGACCAGGACGAGGGGGCCGTCGGGGTGGCAATGTTCCACGCCAGCGAGCCCTCCTTGGCGATGGCAGCACTGCCGTAGGAGATGACGAGGTGGGGCACCTCCCACACCGTCTGGGCCAGGGAAGGCCGCGAGCAGCACGACAATTGTGTCTTCAGAATTTTGTGTATTCTGTGATGGAAATTTTGCCTCCATTGTAAACAGAATTTGTGTGAAATTGTTTGTGAAAATTTTGAGTGAGCCATTGTGAGCTACCTGGGAAAAGGAACAACAAATACAAACCAAACCTACTGGTGTTACAGGCATAATCGCATCTCATGAGCTAATTCTGTGAACGCCATAAAATTATGTCTGTCGACTACAAATATATTTCAATTACACGGGAGAGAAGCACAATTGAGTGGAAGATCTACCAGGACATCATCACCAAAATCACACGTCCTACAGTTTGAAGAATGGAAAATCAAATCGAAAGCAGAGAGCAACATGACCCCAACATGGCAATAGTTACCACTGGTTGCTATATAATCCATCCAGCAAAATTCACTCAATGCAATGATGATCCTTGTTCAATAATTCACTAACACACTGAAATTTACATGGACATAAGATATCAGCCAACAACTTTGGGCAATTGCGTGCATCATGAGTCCCTACTTGCTTGCATTTTCTGCACTTCAGTTTAGTTGGAGCCTTCATCTCCTTGCTCTTCCTAATTCTTTTGGATCTCCCTTTCGAAGTGATATCTGTTGGTGGGTGTATATCGACTTCATTTGGAATTTTATTACCCAGAAAAGTTTCATATTCCTCCTGTTTATCAAATGTCATAGCAGGTGTGATTTTTTTGGAGAGGTTCCACTAGGTTGGATAAACTAGAATGTAAAAACTCTATCCCTTGTTTCGAGTTCTTGGTGTAGGAAGGAATAGAGATGCGTATAATGATATGAATGTATTGCATTGAGGCCTCGGCTGGTATATATAAGAGTACAAGACTTGGGGGGCAAGGCTCCCCGGGATACATATGGTAGTTTACGATACATATATCTACAACTACCAAATATACTCTAATACTCCCCCACAGTCACAGCGGGAGCACCGCAGACGGTGAGACTGGAGAAGACGCCGAAAGTAGTAGCCAACAGACTAACATCCCCCCGCAGTCATAACGTCGGTGTGGTGCGGATGCTGCGATGGGAGAGAAAACCAGCGAGTATCTCATGCGGATGGTAGCCCTTTGTGCCGATGTCGAGGTAGCCGAGCTTGAGGGCGAGGAGCCATGGTTGAAGATGCCGTGCATAGGATAGTCGTGGTCGATGTAGAGCTGTCGAGGTTGCCGAAGATGAGGTAGCCGCACATAAAACCGCGGGCGCACGAGGAGGCGCCATGGGGGTGGCGTAATAGAGAAGACGCCGGAGATGAAGATGGCGACGCGTCGAGGCAGTCATAGAGGGAGCGATGCCGAAGTCGATGCAGTCAGGCCATCGGGCGATGCATGCCCGAGTTTGCCAGGCTCGGGAATGCATCGGGGACAATGGGCACGCAATGGTGTTGCCAATACCAGACGTGCAAGGGAGGATGCACAACCAGACGCCATCGCTGGGGGGACCAGCAGAGAAGGCCTCTATGGCGGTCGCAGGCGCAGAAGAAGGCGAGGTAGAAGATGCCAACGCCTGTTGTTGCTGGAGTAGACGAAGTAGTCGGAGACGAGATGAAGACGCTGGCGACGTGGTTGTGCTTGACGAAGCAAGGAGGGGGGCCCAGATTTTCTAGCACAAGGACGAATGATCCGGATGACGCAGCGGCGGCACTCGAAAGAGACGGCGAAGAACTCATACAACTTGACGAAGACCATGCGCGGAGCGTGTAGCAACGAGTCGACGATGAGGTCGGGGATGTGGTCGGCGGCGGTGAGGAAGCAACGGCGGAGAAGACCACGGGGTGACGCCACTGCTGCCCGAAGAGGCGATGTAGCGACAGCCCTCTGTGTCTGGTGAATAGCACGCTCGATGAGGATGGACGTCTCGGGAGCCAGGTGGATCACGCACATCAATTGATCAGACCGAGTAGCGTGAGGCGAGACGACGGTGGGCGAAGTCGGTGAAGTTGTCCTGATCGGTGAATTCGACGATGAGACGGCGAAGGTCGACGTGCGGATGAGGCGGCGATGTAGGCGGCGGCGCAAAAGAGTGCCCCCTAGGGTGCCGGCCATCTCGCCATGTCGCAGGGTCGGAGAGGAAGAGGAGGCCGGTGAAGTCGACGCCAACGTCGAGGTAGAGGCGCGAGGTCGACAGGCGGTGAGCGACGCAATCCCGATCCCTGATCTAGTTGAAGAAAAATTGATGCAACAACAGCTCGTGTAGTACCTCCAGGTGTGCCTAGCCCAACCCTTCATCCTCATGTTTTCTGTCTCTCACAATTAACACAACAGCCACGGGAGAGAGAGAAAAAAAATAGAGGAATCCAGGGAGGGGCCAGCGAACGACACTGTGGAGGAGGACGAGGCGGATCCGCGGCGGATCCTGCGAAGGCGGTGGCACCAAGCGGCGGATCCCGCCAGGGCGGGCGGCGAACCGCGGCCCGCAGGGGCCGGGGCGGCAGATCGGGCACCCGGCGGCGATGGAGGGCCCCAAGCGACACGGGATCCGGGCGGGGGGCACAGACCGCGGCGCGATGTGGCTGCGAGGTGGAGATGTGTCACCTCCATGGAATCCACCGGCGACGAGCAAGGCACCTCGCGGGACCCTGCTGCCACCACAGCAGCACGGGTAGGTCGCTGGTGCCGCGGGGAGACCGCTGCTGCCACCACGGCAGCGCAAGTCAAGGTCGTCAGCGATAGATTCCATGGCTGCTGGGCGGAGGTACCTTCAATCTGCTACTGCTGACGCGATACGGCGGGTCGGCAGCGGACTAGAGGATCCGCCGCGAAGGAGGGGCGCTGCCCCCGGCAGAGGTCATGGACGACCTCCCCGGGGGCTCGCTAGGAGGCCGTCGAGGGGGCGCCCTTGATGGGTGCCGTGGGCGACGACCGGCGGCGCGCAGAAGGTAGGGGTGAGAGGAGAGGCAGCGAAAGGTTTAGGTTAGGATGTGAAAGCCTAATCTCGTGATACCATGTAGGAAGGAATAGAGATGCGTATAATGATATGAATATATTGCAACAAGGCCTCGACCGGTATATATAAGAGTACAAGACTTGGGGGGCAAGGCTCCCCGGGATACATATGGTAGTTTACGATACGTATATCTACAGCTACCAAATATACTCTAATACTTGGCCATTTGGATAAGATCTTCAAACATGTTGCACGATTCTGAAATCTTTTTCTGCATTTCCACCTCCATGGGATCCTTAGGCATCTCATCTAGTAGGTTACCTTCCTCGTCAAAGAATAGTTCCCTGTAAAACAATAAAGGGAAGGAATGTTGGCCTATACAGAAGATAACAAAACAGCCATAGAAAAAAATGTATAGTACACACCTTTTACATCTTGTCTTCCATCTCTTCATACTATAAACTTCTACTATCTCATTTTGCTTCTCGACTCGAGGCACTTGTATGATATGACGACAGGGGATGCCATATGACTCATATAACTTACAGGAGCACGTACCAAAAAATGTTTGACTTGTTCATTTCAACATCTCGATCCTTTCCAGTTAGGCTGCTGATGGTGAAACATCTTATATCTTCACACTCTGAAATACCTTGAACAATGCAATGGTCTCTTGCAGCTATGATTTGTTCTTGAAATTTTCTAAAAACTTCATGTGTATATATCCCACCACATTGCTTCTCAATGGCCCATGGTGTCATCATCTTAGGAGTGCTGTGAAGACTTGCACTGTCAGCTTTCAACTCCTCTTGGCGCTGGCACTCCAAAGCTGTGTCAAACCTTAGCCAGAACTCAACAAAGGTCGACTTTCTACGAATGAAACGGTTAAAAAAGAATTTGCACTCTCTGATCGTGATGTAGTCCTAAGAAGACCTGCTATAGGTATGTCCAAAAAGTATATCGGAATCCATTGTTCGCGAATGGCAAACCTGTTGGAAAACCAATCATTTTCTATGAGTCCATAATCTATTATGATAGAATTCCATTGTGACACAAAATCATCTGAATTCTCAGTCCCCCAAACACACTTGTTTAGTCTTTCCCAAAAAATTTCATCATTTCTTATGGAGGGCCCATCCTTCTCTGGTACCTTTTCCATGATATTCCCATGCAAAATCTATGAGCTGTGTCTGGTAGAATCTGAGCAATAGCAGCCATCATGCTTGCATCTTCATCTGTTGAGATTAGATGAGGTGCTGCTCCACCCATGGCCTTAAGAAAGGTCTTAAACAACCATACATATGACTCGATTTTTTCATCTGCTATGAATGCTGCCCCAAGGAAAACACTTTGCAAGTGATGATTGACTCCTGTAAATGGCACAAATTTCATGTTATAGTGGTTGGTGGTATAAGTTGCATCTACCGAAATCACATCACCAAAAACACTATATTTTTTTCTGCATAAAGCATCTGCCCAGAATACAAAAACAAGTCGTCCTTGTTCATCCACCATAAACTCATAAAAGAAAGCAGGATTTACTTTCTTCTTTCGCTCAAGTTGTGCCACAAACATTTGTGCATCTGCATCCTTCATTTTTTTCTGAGGTCACTGAAATAGTTTTGCAAATCCCTTTTTGTGCACCCAACATTCTCAAACCCACCCTCACTGACATGGAGAAGTCGATATGCCTGTGAGGTGCCAATGCTAGTCTTATGACAATTGAACAAAGTACTCTTTGCTCTCTCACTAACATTGCGATTGGATCTTAGCAAATGCCTCTTATCTGGCGACACAAAACCATGGCTGTGCTCCTCAACCATTGAAGATATTCGATACTTCCTGTCAGTGCCAAGCTTGACAACAATATGTGCCTCACAGCCACATCTGGTTTCCATCACATTCGGTGACTTTCTTTTTTTCCCTGATTCAGCGCTAACAATTTGAGCGCTCTCTTTTCTGAATCCTTCCCTTGAGCAATAATACTGCTTGAATAAAGTTTTCTCATTTTTCTTCTTTTGTTGACTGACATGAACAGAAAAACCAGTTTCATGTGCATAACATTTGTAAAATTTCTCCACATCATCAATTGTATCAAATATCATTCCAACCCTCGGCTTCAAATTTGTGTTGTCTGTGCCAGTAGTACAAGAGCCCTATAGAAGTGTAAAATTTTATGATCAACAAACCAGCAGCCCAACATGTCATATCTGAATAAGGAAATGTATCGCATAATAACTCACTGTTCTACTTGAAGAAGATTTTGTCCGTGGTGTGCCTGGATGTTCAAGGTGGGCTCCAACTCCGGCATCGATGGCCTCAATGGAGATAGAATCAACGGTGATTTCCATGGTGGCGGCGGCGTCGAACCCATGGTGGCGCCGGCGGCGGAATCCATGGCTGCACCTGGATGTGTGAAATTATATGCATTTGTTGACATTTGCATGAATGTAATTTCTATGGCTGACTGACCCGTACGTAAAAAGGGACATACACACATACCTGCACTCCAAAGCTGTGAGCCCATGGCTATGCCGGCGGTGGAGTCCACGACGCGCCTGGATGTGGGCTCCGAAAACAACGAGAGGAGGCGTGCAGCGGCGGCCGCGGCAATGCCTTGCGACTGTTGACATTTCTTAGCGCAATCACTAGGAACAGGGGTGCCCCTAGCAACAACGCCAGAAATACTGTGTTGGTATGTCTTAACGTTTACAGAAAGATCCGCAAGCGCACAGATATATCATTGTAGCATTTCACCTGGAAGTATTCAAGGTATCGTTATTTATATTTTCCCAAGGGATGGCGAGGTTGTGTAAAGATATTTTCTAGTTCCATAACCATGACTGTCACCACAGGGTTGTCACCACCTGCGGTCTACCCCAGTCAAACCGTGGAGCACCGTCATATCCGAGGGATACCGCATACCCGAGCACCATGCCCGCATATGAGGTCACTACCTTGGCACCCCCAGGTCCTCCACCCTTCGGATGGACAGGTAAGATGTTAAGGTAAGTCCAAAAGCACAACGAACCGATATCCTTACCCAGATCATCTGGTCTAAGCAAGCAACTAGTATAACTTGATAAAGCACAGATCAAGGCTAAGCATGCTAAGAACATAGCAAGATAATCAAGAACGAACTCAATATGAATAGCATAACAAAAGTCAGAATACAAAGCCATACTAGAGGCCGAGGATTGCTCGCCGACCCCGAGGACGACTGGATTCGCTAAGAAGATGAAGTACTAGCCTAGCTCCACTACCCTAAGGAGTACAAGTCACAAGAGAGTGTGAGAGAGAGGCCTTCAAGTGGTGTGTGTGGTCAGTCGTATGAGAGGCCCCTTATATAGCTTGTGGAGGTCGGTTCCCGCTATCTTCATACATGGAAACATGGCAAACCGCCATCAGGAGGATCAAAACCGCCTTCCCGCCAAAATGCACCTGGATGGGCTTCAGGTGGGGTTCGGCCGAACCCCTGGTTTGGCCGGCCCCACCTTGCCGCCTCTGGCCACCGTCCTTCTCTGGTACACTGCTTGGTGGGCCCTGGTGTTGGTACGTCGGTGCCGTAGCTTCGTTGGCCTGTTTGGTCTATCAGGTGGGCCTCTTTTGCATGTGTTACGCAGGACACAATCTTCTGCGACTTTGTCTGCGTATTCTTCATGTTTTCTTCTTCTTTTGGACTTGTGCTCCTGAAAACATAAATCTTCGAAAACAACTGTGGAGCTAGTTTAGTGATACAAATATGCGAGTAAGAGGTATGGTTTTCCTTCTTTTATGAGCATAGTTGACGGTCATATTTCGCACTTAATGACCATCAACACACCCCAAGCTAGCCTTTTGCTCATCTCGAGAAAAATAAGGCGCTTGTTGTTGATCAGGAGTTGCTTCGATTTTGAATTTCCAACTTATACATAGGCACAACCAAATGCTTCTTACCTTGATTTTGAATAAGTTGGCCTTTGTTCTTACTTCTTACCTTACTCCTGTGGAGCTTATAGCTTCACCTCATTTTTGGCGATTGAGAGTCAGAATGGTATCATAGAGTGCTCATATTTCTTTCTCCTTAGTTCAACCGTCAATCCGGAGGTTTTGTAAGTTTTTCAAAAGAAAAATATAAAGTTCCTCAGATGATCTCACAGATCGCTCAATGTGTATAATTCCTTACCAAGGCTTTTTAATGTGCCTTTCTTTCTCAACCTATCTCTAATGACTATTTTTGTGGAGCTGTAGGTATGAAGGATTGAAGACAAACTTGCTTCTCATATTTTGCTAAGTCAAAAACCAGATCCAAAGGAGAAACAAGTCATAAACCTTGATCAAGATGTGCAAGTGTGTGGATATTTTTGGTGGATGGTGTATGAACTCCTTTGTATGCATCATCTCTCTTTTTCTTTCTTTTTGGATAAGGGCTATCTTTTAAAAATTAAATACTCCGGATATCAAACTTCACGTAAGAGAAGATCATAGCAACTCTACTTAATCATATCATAGCTCACAACAACTTAGATTTGGATCATGCTATTTGCTATCCACAAGTTTCAAGTTTTAAGGTTTGAACTTATAAGCCAACGAACCCAAAACTAGGTTGAGCACAAATTTGTAACTAAGCATATGAAGGAAATTAACAGAGCAACTATTCATCATCTCAACAAGGAAAACTCACACCATGCTTACTACACATATTATAAAAATATTTTTGGTGTTTTCTAAGCTTTGCAAATTTTTATTTGTTTTTAGTTATGCAAATTTTATGTATTTTCCAGATTTTGCAAATTTTTATGGGTTTCATGCAAGGTTATGAAATAGTAAAGATAAATGACACAAGTTACCTATCGTGGGGGTCCTCCTCCAAGCTAGCTTCAGGCTCACTACGGTTGATCGGGGTTGAAACCCGTCCAGCGGCAGTAAGCCCTCCACTGCTCCTGTCGCTGCAACTGCAACTGCAACTGCTCCATGTCGTGGAGTCTCTTGCCAGTGTGACGCTACCATGCTTGGGATGTATCGATGTGTTGGTGTAGCGTCTCTTGTATGTTGTCGCTCTGCATCCGCAGCTCACCTAGCTGCTGGGTGATGGCACCGAAACCTCGGGACGAGGCCATCCGTCTGATGAGGTTCGGGGCTCCGCTGGAGCTGGAACTGGTGGACCGGCGGACTGGTGCCTGCCCTGCCCACTCCTCAGTGCTGGCACTGTGCCATGACGAACCACGGGCCTCATGCTGATGTGAGTATTGTGGCTGCTGATGTGGTGGTGCCGGTTCTGCTTTCCTTCTGGTCTTGCTTCTTGTCTTCCTGCCAGGTAAACCAGAAGATGTATGCCTACGAGCTCCTTCTCGTGGAACGAAAGGGATGGTTAGCGAATGACAATTATACAAATGGAATTCCGCATTGGGCAGCGGAATTTCATTTGTAAAGCCCAAGTAAAAGAAAATCAAAGAGTCATTTGGGCCTTTCTTGAGTATGTGACCGTTGATTAAATAAGCCTTGCCAATATACGCACGGTCACCCTCAATGAAAGGAATAAAATTCCCCTTTAAGGCACCGATATGCATAGCGATACGAGTAATCAAAGAAGTGCACTCAATAGGACCCGTCATCTTGAATTTTGAAAGCAATTGCTTAACCAAAGCTTGCGCAGGGGAAATTTTGATCTTGTTGACCATGGTATAAAGAATGAGCAACTCATCGTTGTGCACGGGTCGGACATCATCTCTTCGAAAGAGAGTGACGGTTAACCACTTGTGCATCAATTGAAAAGTCGGATTATGAATATCGCTGCACCGAGGTGCAAACTTGCCATGGACATCTTGAAACCTGGCCCCAAAATTCATGATGATAAAAATCGAGGCAAGCTTGCTCAAGAGAAATTGACCAGCGTTTGTTGAAATCGAGGTGGCCGGCAAAAGTTTTCCAAGAAAGCAAATACTCTTTCCCAAAAAGTCGAAAATAAACCCTATTTTCCACCTCCCGAAGAGTGCAAAGAAATTGGATGGTGAGGAGTCGAGAACCATACTCCTCAATGGGAACGAAGTTATCCCATCCAATTGCATGCCAAACGTTAGAGAAGTCTTCGTACATACCCGTTTTGATGAGGAGATCTGGATCGAATGCTCGGGTGTGGACGAAGCTTTGGTTCTTGAGGATGGCGCAGCCTTGGCGTTCACAATCATCTCGCAAGTTGAGGTAGGGGGCATCTTCTCCATCAATCTCTATGGCCTCGGCTTGCGGTTCGGTTTGCATCTCTTCGTATTGTTCTTCCTCCTCATAGTCCATCGTACTTGGTGTAGGCGTAGGATTGGGTGTGTACGAGCTTAAGCCACCCCGAGAATGGGATGAACTTCCACCCGTCATCTTCTTGAATGCACCGGAGACCTTCCGCCTTAAATCTTTCATGATGGAACAAAACACATGCAACTAGAAACGGGTTACGTTAGTGAAACTGAAATAAACGTTCTTACCCGCGAGTTGCTCCTTCCTTCTTGTAGCAAAGAAATGAGAGAAAGAGAGGTTTCTTGAAATCAAATTTGAGCAAAAAAATCCAATGAAAACCTGAGAGCAAAGTTTGAGAGAGTTTGAGAGGGAGTGAGTGAATGAGAGTTGAGTGTGAGAGCTCAAAACTCACCCCTCGGCCTCTATTTAAAGAGAGAATGGCCGGGCACCGTTGGAGGAGACAAGCCTCAACGGCTAGTGACCGTTGGAGAAGGGTGGGCCCATTAGCCGTCGGCCGGGGGTCGGCCGACCCTATGGTTCGTCCGAACACTAGGTGGGCCCCCCTGCTGACAGCCAGGGTCCACTGTCTCTCTATCGGTCATATGCTTTTTAAACTTTGGTGGTGGCCAAACTTTGCTTCGAAAAGATGTTCAAAATTATTTTCCAAAGGATTTTGATGCTCGGAAATATTTTTGGATTTTGTGAAAATAGAAAAAAATGCTAGACAAGTTTCTGGCATGCAAGAGTGTTTTGAAAATTCAAATATGCAGTGAGAAAAATCGAAAAAGTCGAGAAAAGCAAAATGGTGGAAAGTAAATATGAGATACGTACTAATTTACCTTCGGTAAGGGCTCATCATTTTTTAGTCTGACGAGCGGGACCTTTTCTCCTGCTTTGGTGACCACTGTTTGGCTCGTCCTGGAAAATTGGATGAGGACGAACTTGCGACCTTACGCCACATCTTCTTTGCACGTCTTCTCTTTGATCATGTGGTCGTAGGTCTTGGTAGTTGGGATTCTGGTGCATCCCAAAGTGCTTGCCCTTCGTCACCCTGCTGCCCTTCCCTTTGTTTGAATCTAAAGAACATGTCCTCATTTCCAACGTGGAAGCGGATTTCTCCTCTTCCCACGTCAATCCTTGCTCTGGCGGCCCTCAGGAATGGTTGCCCGAGGATGAACTCGATTCCGAGGTCGCCTTCTATATCCATGACCACAAAGTCCGCAAGGACGAAGGAGTCTCGCATGCGGACCAAGACGTCTTCGCTATCCCCTCGGGATACCGGATTGTAGAGTCTGCGAGCTGCACACACATATATGTTGGGGAAAGGGCAGGGTATAAGAGTTTCTCGTATATTACCATGGGCATAATGTTGATACTAGCCCCTAGGTCGCAGAGAGTGTGCTCATAGTATTGATCGAAGATTGAGCAGCTGATCATGGGGATCTCTGGATCTTCTTGAATTACTGCTACCAGGCCATCCCAAGTGTCATTCTTCGGGGGATTGTACCTACCTGCATGGTTAGTGCGAGAAGTCTGCCGGAGAAGGTTGCCCCACCCGGTAGACACCATATTTGCATTTTCAATGGGAGATTCGGGTTGCCCCGGAATCTTCCCGGACTCAGAAACAGGAACAACAGCAGCGATTTAAGCTAGTTGTGTTTCTATCATTTTGTTGAAACTTAATTGGTTTTTAAGCGTAGAAGAGAGAGTTTCAACTTTAGCATTTATACTTTCCAAAATTTTATCATTGGCAGCAAGCTTTTTGTTCAAGGGTTCATTTATTTTAGCTTGGCCAAAGACTAGATCTCTCAAGGAGGGTTGGTTCGAATTCAAATTCGAATTGAAATTTGAGTTAAAATTGTTATCTCCTCCTTGGAATGGTGGGTGTTCTTGACGCCACCCCTGGCCTCCTTGTGGACGGAACCCGGTGCTGTTGTTGATGTAGGCTGTGTCTTCACGGGTCTCGGGGCAGTCATTCCCCGAGTGTCCACAGTCACCACAAACCTCGCACATTGAGTACGAGTTCATGGCATGGATGGGAACGGGCATTTGTTGCCGGTTCCCTTCATCGAGTTTCTTCAGTAGGAGGTCCAGCTTGGCGGCGAGTATGTACGTCTCCTTGACGGTATGCATTCCGCCCTTGGTTCTGGGCTGGGAACGCTCCTCGTTCCAGCCCTAGTTGGAGACCATCTTTTCAATTAAGGCTGTAGCCTTGGCAATTGTCGGGTCTAGATAGGCTCCTCCAGCAGCGGCATTAAGATGGGCTCTGGATGTTGTCGTTAGCCCATTGTAGAAGCTTTGGAGCACGAGCCACTCATCCATCCCATGATGAGGACAGGCGAGTATGTATTCTTGGAGTCTCTCCCAAGCTTCTGGGATGGATTCTATCCCTGTCTGCTGGAAACTTGAAATTCTTCCACGTAGGGCATTTGTTTTGCCCAATGGAAAGAATTTGGCGAGGAACGCCGTGGAACACTTGTCCCACATGCTGACGGCTTCCTTATTATGATAAAAGCACTGTTTCTCCTTCCCCATGTGGGAGAAGGGAAATAGGCGGAGCCTAATGGCGTTAGCCGTAACGCCCCGTATGGTTATGGTCTTGCATAACTCCAGGAAGTTCTGGAGATGGGCGTTGGCGTCCTCATTTGGCTTGCCACAAAATGGGCTAGCCTGCACCATATTTATGAGGCTGGACTTCAGCTCAAAGTTCGCGTCCCCAACATCAACATTGGGTCCAGTTGCCACATTGGCAGCTGAGGGGATGGAGAAGTCGCGGAGAGTCTTCTCAGCCATTGGTTCGGTTGTTGTTGATGGTGCTTGAGAAGCTGGCTCGCTTGTCGACTGTGAGAGCAGAGGACGGACGACGCGAGGTCGAACCCTTCTCACGAGCTTCTCGGGATTTTCAACGAAGTTTGTCGGCAAGGAGAAACCAGACATACACTACCCTGTTTTCATCAAATCAGGAGAAAACAATAAAGATAAACACATTAGCCTGTATAAGCAGTAGCTACCTCTTACTCATATTGCCATATTTATGTGCTTAGTAAAATCTTTACACCTAGTGTCATCCCTCGGCAACGGCACTAGAAATGCTTGTTGACATTTCTTAGCGCAATCACTAGAAACGGGGGTGTCCCCGGCAAGAGCGCCAGAATTGCCGTGTTGGTAAGTCTTAACGTTTACAGAAAGATCCGCAAGTGCACGGATATACCATTGTAGCATTTCACCCGGAAGTATTCAGGGTATCGTTATTTATATTTTCCCAAAACATGGCGAGGTTGTGTAAAGATATTTACTAGTTCCATAACCATGACTTTATGAAATAAGGTGCAGACTACTGATTATGCATGGGTAAGCGATAAATAAAGGATAATCAGGGGTAATGTGACACACACAGAATAGCCAACTCTCATGAATAAAGAATAAACAAGCACACCTAAGATTAGTGGGAGCACAGGCACAGATCCTAGTATACTATTCATATTAGCAGATAAGTTATGTCAACCACATGCTTTGAGCTGCAGGTGCAGGGAAATTAGGGACATAAGGGAGAATGACCCGCACTGGAGAACATCCAGTCCTGTTTCATCTTTCCATGAACTCCTACACGATACCTGAACGTCGAGGAGTATGCTAACCGAGAAGCAGCTTCCCGGCGAACCGACAGGGCTGTCACCACCTGCGGTCTACCCCAGTCAAACCGTGGAGCACCGTCATATCCGAGGGATACCGCATACTCGGGCACCATGCACGCATATGAGGTCACTACCTTAGCACCCCCGGGCCCCCCACCCTTCGGATGGACAGGTAAGATGCTAAGGTAAGCCCGAAAGGACAACGAACCGATATCCTTACCCAGATCGTCTGGTCTAAGCAAGCAACTAGTATAACTTGATAAAGCACAGATCAAGACTAAGCATGCTAAGAACATAGCAAGATAACCAAGAACGAACTCAATATGAATAGCATAACAAAAGTCAGAATACAAAGCCATACCAGAGGCCGAGGATTGCTCGCCGACCCCGAGGACGACTGGATTCGCTAAGAAGATGAAGTACTAGCCTAGCTCCACTACCCTAAGGAGTACAAGTCACAAGAGAGTGTGAGAGAGATGCCTTCAAGTGGTGTGTGTGGTCAGTCGTATGAGAGGCCCCTTATATAGCTTGTGGAGATCGGTTCCCGCCATCTTCATACATGAAACATGCCAAACCACCATCAGGAGGATCAAAACCGTCTTCCCGCCAAAATGCTCCTGGACGGGCTTCAGGTGGGGTCCAGCCGAACCCCTGGTTCGGCCGGCCCCACCTTGCCGCCTCTGGCCACCGTCCTTCTCTGGTACACTGCCTGGTGGGCACTGGTGCTAGTACGTCGGTGCCATGGCTTCGTTGGTCGGTTTGGTCTGTCAGGTGGGCCTCTTTTGCATGTGTTACGCAGGACGTAATCTTCTGCGACTTTGCCTGTGTATTCTTTGTGTTTTCTTCTTATTACGGACTTGTGCTCCTGAAAACACAAATCTTCGAATATAACTGTGGAGCTAGGTTAGTGATACAAATATGCGAATAAGAAGTATGGTTTTCCTTCTTTTATGAGCATAGTTGACGGTCATATTTCGCACTTAATGACCGTCCAGAGCGACGCGCCGGTCTCCATGCACGGCTGGGGCGTCTCCATGCGCGGCTGGGGCGGCACGGTCTCACGTTGCCCTTCCACCCGTTGAGGCAGTCGCCCGAGTTGAACAGCCGGTTCGCAACGTGCTGGTTCGGGGGCACGCCGAGCTGCCACATCCCTGGAAGGATCTCCCATGTGCCCCTCGACCGGTGGACGTTGTGGGCAATCTCCGCGCAGCACGTTACGACGCGCAGGGCGCCGGTCACGCAGATCCAGTGCCTAGGGCGCAGCTGGGGCGACTCCCGATGGGCGGCGAGTGGCTGGGGAGTCTCTCGATGGGGCTGGGCCGGTCTCCAGGCGAGGGTTTGCTAGGTTGTCTTTGATCCGTTCGCAGGGTCTCACGGCGTCTTCAACGCCGATGCCGGCGGCAATGGTAGTGCCGCCATCGTCAAGGAGGGCTCGCTGGCGTGGAACATCGCCACCCCGACGGCCCCCTCATCCTAGTCGAGGATCACATGGCGCGTCTTCCGGTTTGGGCTTCGGGCGGCGGCGACCCACACTGATGGGGGGGGGGGGCTATCGCACTGGGGCGGCGGCGGCCTATCGCGCCTGGGTCGTGATCGAGTACAGACGGTGGGAAACGGAACCGAACGGAGCACCTGCACCCAAGGTTTTTTTTGCACAAAGGGTGATTAGGAAGGGATTGGTGGGAGGGTTTAAGTGCTAAACTTAACCAATCTTCACAGCAGCCATTGGATTAGAATCCTGGGGTTCTGATCGTTGGTTTGCATAGTTTGCATAGGAACCGAGTTTGCATACCATACGTTGCCGAAAATGAAACCATGACCATTCATACTATTTAAGTTTACAGCAACATAAGCTAGAACCAGAATTATACCATTGCTCAAATGTGTTGATAATTTTTACTTGAAAAAGTATCATACGCATACATAATCTTAACTTGAAAAAAGCAACATTTTTTTAGTGTCCCCTGAAATTTGGACACTACATTAACAAAAGTAAATGATGCACTAGTCAATATTCAATAACCAAACAAAAAGCATGAAAGAAATGAAAATGCATGAGACGGCTTGGCCGCTTAAACCTACGAGACGGCAAGAGCCAACATGGCCGAACAAGGTAGAAGGGGCACAGGCTGGGTGTTGGTGATTGGCGCTGCCATCCTCTACTTGCTTGCCCTCACGCTACACTTGGACTTGGGAGCAGATGGAGCTGAACAGCATTGGAAGCAGGGGCGCAGGGCGCCAGGAAGGGAAGGTGCACGTGCGTCGACGGCGGCAATAGGTTATTACTCGTGAACGTCAGTACGTGAGAGCCGATCGGCAGATTGGGAAACGGAACGTCGAGCAAGAAATCGTCGGATGAGTGGCCAGTCTAATGCAGTTTGAGGACGATTAACCTGAGCATGTAAGTATAGTGTAATAGCTGGGCTTAATTTGGGGGCCACTGGCACGTGGGGGACCTGTGCAGTGGCACCACTCGCACGTGCCTTGGGACGGCCCTGTTGGCCTGCCAACTATAGAGAGAATAGAGAGATAAGCATGGTGGCAGCGATTGCTTCAAGGCAATGGTCTTTTTGGTTCAGAAAGATAGATGAAGATGATATGGTTCTGTCATGGTTATTTTATGCCATGGTGGTACTTATAAATTTTTTTCAGGAACAACCATTTGAGAATAAAAGAAAATTAACGACAACAACATATTTCCCTTTTTTTGTTACTAGTTTGTGAATAATGAAGCAGGCCACACTTGAAACATAATATTTGAACATCGGAATGCACTACTGCAACAATGTTGTATATACTATTTCAAAGTTGTTGATGTACTAGTTTAGTATTTTTTAAATATAATGTTTCGGCACTTTGATAGTACTAGCCTAACATTTTGAATATACTATATATTCGAACGTCCTGGATGGACTAGTTCAGCCTTCCGTGTGAAAAATATAGAGAGCATATATTGAAAAACATAAATTTAAAAACTAAAAAAACTTGAAGAACTATTCCAAAATGTTGAGGAGCATGTATACATTATACAAGTACCCGTACCGTACATGATGGGGTGTGGTTAGGCATCACTTGAGGTGATAGTTTGGCTAACCATTACCTGAGCGTAATTAATTTTTTGCTCTCAGGTGGGATGGGGTTTCGGGCTGAATCTCAATCTCAGCCCAGTACATGCATGCATACATGCAGATTGATGACATCACCCAAGGAAGAGTTCATACTGAAAAAATTATAAACCTTAAACCATACATGCAAGTTAAATTCCGATTGCGCCATCATCTTTATTATTGCAAGATCTCCAAAATGAGATCACACTTGCCTATATTTATACAATATTTTAAAAAAATATTTTTTAATACTAAATACATATTTTCAACTACTGGGAACAAATATTTAAGAACACAAACAAATAAAAATTTTCTACAAACAAAATATTAAACATGATGAACAAATAATAATATACTATGAACAACATATTAAACATCGTGAATATTTGATTGCATAGGATAATCAATGAAAACACGAACAAATGAGTCACCATCCGGAACAAATTTAATCTACATAAGCAAATAAAATAATTGGTGTTGTGAACAAATTAGTTACGTGCAGAAAGATAATTTTACATGAAGAATGAAGCATCTACATCGTAAAAATATTCTTATAAAAATATATACACATGATAAATAAGTTAGTACATAAAAATGATAAATTATAAAAATAACTCTACATGGCACATCCACAATTTATTAAACATCATGAATAAATGATTGTGATGCATGGACTAAGATTAACATAATTATCAAGAAGTAATATATAAAAGTATTATATAATTTGAAAAACAAATACAAAGAAAATAAAATAAAGTAGGAGAAAAAGAAAAAATGAAAATAATAAAATGTTTATGCATTATTATCTGCTACCTCTCATATGGATGGAATTCATGCGACTAAGCTACACAGGAGGAACACAAGCATCATAAGCTTATTATCCTATATGTGCATACCTTAGTACTAGTAGCTGCCTTAAAAAATCTAGTTAGTGGATGTGTCAAGATGTGGTTGACTGAAATCATGAAACAAATTAGGTACAAGTAACCTACCATGCCAAGGCGATGGATCCATAATTTGTAGCCCAAGCGATACAAAGGTTTTCTTGGGCTTTAATCTCGGCCCAAGCAAGAGAAAGAGCAGGCGGGCAGCAGCAGCGAATGGCTGGGGAGCGACGAGCGTTGGAGCCAGAGGAGAAAAAGAAGAATGGAGGAACGGATAAGAGGGAAAAAAACAAAAGGAGGAAATGGATAAAGAGGAGAAAAAAGAAAAGAGAAAGTGGAGAACTAAAAGAGACTTAATTTTTAATTAAGTTCACTAATATTTGTATGTGATGTGAAATCACATACCACAACAAGTCAAGTAGGTACAGAGCTTTTTGTTTCCATACGCCGAGCCCACCATAAAAGATGTCAAACACAACCTATAATTTCCTGTAGCAAAAAAAGGAACACCACGTACTGTGTATATTAATTCCCATGGGCACATAGCACCACTTGCTTTCTTCTCTTCCACTCCCATCGGCACTTCAGCAGCCCGCAAATGGCGAGCGCATCGGCGCTTGCTGGTGCCCGCTGCCGGCGGCAAGCAACCAGTCAGCCAATCAAAGCGTCCAAGGCTCCAAGCCTCCAAGCGTCTCCAAGCGCAGCAGGCAGGCCCCAACCCAACGCGAGGTGAGTGTGAGCTCATGAATTTTGAATTAATTAATTTTTATTGATGCAATGCAATGATTCTTGTCTTCCCGAGTGTCAAATGAATCAATTAATTGAACTAAATTCTCTTTGGTTTACGAAATAGACATTTGTTTCTTGGAGGATTATGTCTACAGGAAATAGAAAGTATGATTCTGGTTCTGAAAAGCGTAAAAAGAAGCAAAGATTAGAAGCAGCTGCTCAATCACAAAAGGGTGCTCTTGATAGATTGTTAGAGAAACTCCAGAAGCTAATTTTGATGATGGTCATAGTCATGATCATGATGCAATACAAGTTGAAACTCCCGCTGTAGAAACTCTAGAAGCTAATGTTGATGAGAGTCACGATCATGAAGATAATGTTGCTGAAGGTCCTAGTAATAGTGGCAATGGCATCGGTAACTCTTTCTAGCCTGATATATTTGCTCCAATAACTCAATAACACTTGAAAATGATACGTTGGAGAAGATTTGTTATCAAGACATAATTGAAGATTTCATTTCACAAAATACTAGATGGATGATGTTGTTCGGCAGAACACGAGGTCAGTAATATCGTTAATCTTTTTAATATTGATACTTGATATACTTCTAAATATTGTGTGAAATGAGATATGCTGAAGTAATTGTGTGAAAGTGTACTGTAGTTTTATTAAATATATAATTTTAAAAATATTTTAGAGCCCCATTTTATGTTTTGCACTGGGCCCCGAATTCGTCAAGACAGTTCTGTTTGCGAAGAATCAATTAAGCATAATTAATACATAATTAGCATTTAGATCCTATTTGAATCCGGTCAGTGGCGGAGCTACAGCTTTCCACTGGGGTCAGCCGACCCCAACGAATTTTGAGAAAAGTAATGGAAATCACTGTTCATAGTTACTAATAATGCTTGATGACCCCATCATTTGATAGATATGACCTCGGTGAGAGTTTAACCTGGCTCTGCCCCTGGATCCGGTAGAGCTAAGCTTCACGCTATGGTGGGGATCGTTCGGTCCACGGGTTCGGCAAATAAAAGGAAAGAGGGGTGGCAGTTTGACCCACAGATAACTGTAGGGTCAAGTGGATCGACCCGACTTCGTGTTGCCTTTCTCCTATCACAATCACAGTACTACTCTATCTGATGATGCTAAGAGGAAGATGCCGAGCACATGCAAGAACGGCAGCACCAGCGCCACGACAGATCTAACATCTTGGATGCACTAGCGCAGCCTTCCGTGTGAAAAAACATGATATAATATATTCAAAATGTTAAATTTGTAAACTAAAAACATTTGGACGAACCCTTCAAAAATGTTGCAAAGCACGAGTACGTGAACCTGTACATGATGCGATGCGATGATCACATTGATTACGAGAAGCAAAATAGAAAAATGAAAGAGTTAAATGCACTGTAGGCCCATGTACTTGTTTGGTTGTGTCATTTGGGTCCATGAACTCTCAAATTGAGTTTCTAGATCCTTAAATTTGACTATGTGTTCATGGCAGGTCCAATCTTCCTTGTCAGCACATTTTTGCAAACGTGGATTGGCCAGCGTGGACCAAGCCCCTGCACAGGCGCACGTGATGGGCACGAGAAGAAACTTTGGACCCTGGATTTATGCACCTTGGTCCCTGCTTTCTTCCCCCTATCCTTTCTGCTCGGGGGTTCTTCGTCGCATGCGGGAAGCCAAGGGTCGGTGAGCGACTGAGCGGGAGGGAGGGGTCTTCATCGGCGGTGATTGAGGGCTACACTTTAGAAGAGGGAGGTGAAGTCGGCCCCTGCATCTGATTTGGAGGCAAAGGTGCATTGGCGTCAGTGAGGGAGCACCACGATGGTGCTGAAGCTGCGGTGGCAAGGGGAGCCTCCCCCAAATTATGGTAAGTTCCTCCAAGATATAATCTTGAGTGTATTTGTGTTGATTGGAGTGTAGTTTTGGTGTTGGGGAGTGTCGATTGGGCCATTTCATTGCAATTTTGGGTGGGCTAGGGTTACTGATTTCTTACTGTGTGTGCCAAGTACGAGTTGAATTAGTTCTCAAATTGTTGTCTTGCCTCAAATGTAGGTGCTTGTAGTGACAAGTTCTTAGTGGAGGTACATCATTCTGGGTTTTTTATAGGTCATGGCAGTCAGTGTGTTTATGCAGATGAGAAAGTGAATGTGTTCGACAATCTATCAGCACGTACTTGGTCTCCACTGTGGTTCGAAAAGTTGAATTTCGCTCTTCATTATCCCAAGAATCCTGCTCTGAATGTGTTCTGGCTGCTTCCTGGAAAAGAGTTTCCAGGTGGACTTAGACTGATTGTATCAAAGAAAGACACAACAATAATGGCTGCAATCGTGGACAAGGTGAAGACATTTGTGTTGTATTTTGATCATGAAGGTTGTGCATTGAAATCAGATTGGGATGATGTAGTTCTTAACCCTGTTGCGTCATTGCCCAAAGTGATCATCCCTACTAAGTTTGGCAATACACATGACAACAATGAGGCAGCAACCTTCGTGAATCAGAACTTATCTGATGACAGCGATAGCAGTGATGTCAGTGAGCTTTTTGATAGTGACTATGAAATAGGAGATGATGATGCCCTATTTGCTGACAATGTGGATGATGATGTCAGAGATGGAGTTGTAGGCAGAGGAAAGAAAAGAGGAAATGGGACCAAGAAGGCAGGTGGTACAACATATGAGGGAAAACAAATAGTTGTGCATGGTGGTACTGAAGATGAGGAGTCAACTGATGATGAGGATGGGCTGCAGTTACCTGAGTCAGATGGTGAATCAAATCTAGGTTTGATGTCCAAGTCTTTCAAACCAGAAGACATGCTAAATCCAGTGTTCAAAGTTGGGATGACTTTTGAGTCGGTTGAAATGTTAAGGAAAGCTGTGACTGAATATGGTCTGATTCACAGAGTAGATATCAAGATGCCTAGGAATGAGCAGAAAAGGTTAGGGGCTGTGTGTTCCAAAGGGAAATGTCCTTGGAAGTTACATGCATCATATGACAAGAGAGTTCATGCAATGGTGATTAAGACTTACAGTGGACACCACAACTGTCAAAAGAAATGGGTGTTGAAGAGTTGCACTTCTAAATGGCTTGCTGACAAGTATGTTGAATCTTTCAAAGTCGAGCAGAAGATGTCTATATCCAACTTTGCAAGAGTAGTGCAGAAAGAATGGAATCTTACACCTACTAGGTCCAAGTTTGCTCGAGCAAGAAGGCTGGCTATGAAACAAATCTTGGGTGATGAGGCAAAACAGTACAACATGCTATGGGACTATGCACATGAGTTAAGGAAATCAAACCCACAAAGTTCCTTCTACTTAAATCTTGATGGAAACCTTTTCAAATCTCTGTATGTGTCTCTTGGAGCATGCAAAAGGGGTTTCCTAGCTGCATGTAGGTCTCTCATTTGCTTGGATGGGTGCCACTTGAAGACTAAGTATGGGGGAATCATGCTTACAGCTGTTGGTATTGATCCAAATGACTGCATTTACCCCATTGCATATGGTGTTGTTGAAGTGGAGTGCCTAGAGTCTTGGAGGTGGTTCCTGCAAACACTGAAGGAGGACCTTGGCATACAAAACACATATCCTTGGACAATTATGACTGACAAGCAGAAAGTGAGATTTCTAACTTTACTAATGACTAACACACATTTTAGTGGTGTGTACACACTTAGAGTTTATTAATAGTACTTTTACTTATGCAGGGGCTGATTAAAGCTGTGGCTGAAGTGTTCCCAGAATCTAAACACAGATTCTGTGTTAGACACTTGTATTCCAACTTCCAGCAGCATTTTAAAGGTGAGAACCTTAATAACCAACTATGGGCTTGTGCTAGATCAACTACTCCCCTGCAGTTTCATAAGAACATGGAGAAAATGAAAGTGCTTAATGAGAAAGTGGTTAGAAAAAATGCCTCCTAACACATGGTGCAGAGCATTCTTTACTACATATTGTAAGTGTGACTTGCTGCTGAACAATAGTTGGGAGGTTTTCAACAATTTTATCATAGATGCCAGAGAAATGCCTGTGCTGAGCATGTTAGAACAAATTAAGGGACAGTTGATGGCAAGACACTATTGCAAAGAAAAAGAAACGGGAGAAATGTGGCAGGGTCCTATTGGTCCTAAAATTAGGAAAAAGGTTAACAAGATAACTCAGTGGTCTAACACATGCTATCCCATACCTTCTGGTAAAAGAATTTTTCAAGTTCAAGATAGGGACCACACTTTCATTGTTGACATAGGTCTTAGGGCATGCGAGTGTAGGAGATGGGACCTAACAGGGATACCTTGCTCACATGCCATCTCATGCCTTAGACATGAAAGAATACCTACTGAGTCTATGGTGCATGAATGCTACAGTTCAGCAAGGTTTTTGTTAGCATATGGGCCCAAAATCATGCCTTGCAGTGATCCCACCACTTGGGAGAAGGTCCCTGGACCAGAGGTGCTGCCCCCCAAGTATGAGAAAAAAGTTGGAAGGCCCCCCAATAATAGGAAGAAGCAGCCAATAGAAATTGAAACCACTCAAGGAACTAGATTATCAAGGCATGGGGTCAGCATGACATGCAGCTATTGTGGAAAGGAGGGTCACAACATGTCAGGATGTGCTCTCAGGAAATCTGGGTTGCAGCCACAAGACAATGTGCCTAGTGCTAGTGTGGAACCAACAGAAGATGGAGCCCAAGATTTTGGATTTCATTATGATGCAAACATGTATGGAGAGCCACCAATTTCTAAGGTACTTGCATAGCTACAGATTTTTTTAAGCATTACTTTCAGTACCTTAACTTGGTACTTTGGTAATTTTTCAGATGGCAATGTATTATGGAGAAAGGATTGAGGAACCATTTTCTATGCTGGTACGAGAAAGCCATCCACCTTTGTCACAGCCAACAGGAGGCACTCAACCCACTTTCTCACAGCTAGTAGGAGATACCATGATTTCAAGGCTGGATGCAGAGGTGAACATATTTCCAGCTAGGTGAACACATTTCTAGCTACATTAATGTATTTGCACATTCACTACGGGAGACAGCCCTTTTGCCAAGCCCCAAAAGCCCACGGCAAAAGTTTTGCCATGTGCCGCACACGGCAAAGGGCACACGACAAATAGCCATCGGCAAAGGGCCCCTTTGCTGTGTGCAATATATCGGGCACACAGCAAAGGCTTTGCTGTGTGCCTGGGCTGACCCACGGTAATCTTTTTTGGCCGGCTGCCAAGCTGATGTGGCGGGTGATGTTTGGCATGTGCCACCTGTGCCTGGCACACGGCAAAGGCTCAATCTTTTCCGTGTGCCTTGGTCATTGCACACGGCAAAGATTGGTTCCTTTGCCGTGTGCCATGGTATTTGCACACGGCAAAGGTCCCTGATTTTTTTTGTTTATTACGTATATGGTACCCCAAATAATACAAACAATTCACATATATCACAATAATCATCACATGCATTTCAAATAAGCATCAGAGGCATTCAATATTATCCAGAAATGCACACATACAAATAAACTCTAGTACCGTTCATCAACAACCACAAGTTCAAGTCTAGTCCATACAAGTTCATACGGCAAAGTCCATACAAAGTCCATACAAGCTTGTTCCTAGAAATGAATTCCATACAACTCACGGGGCCGGCGGCGGCGGCGGGTGCTGCGGCCACATCGGCGGGGGCGGCCATGTAGGCATCTGCGACCAACCTTGCTACGGTGATGACGGGTGCTGCTACTGCTGAAGCCAAGCCACCCATTGAGGCGGTGGCCACACAAACCGCTGAGGCGACTGCACCGGAGGCAAGAAGTCAGGATTCACTAGTCCATCATTGGATGCCGCCGACTGATTCTGCACATAAGCGAATATATATATATATATATATATATATATATATATATATATATATATATATATATATATATATATATATATATATATATATATATATATATATTGCATGTGTTACATAAAAATTAAGTTACGGGCATTCAAACTTAGGCATAACAATTGAGTTACATAAGAATGAAACTACAAGCATTAGCCTAAGTTATAAGTCATTATTGATGTATCATAAGGCATTATTTCTAAGTTATTCTAGATTAATGCTAAGTCACTAAGACGAATGAAACTCGATAGGAGTCAAAGCCACTTACGGTAGGAGGAGTTTCTACATGACGAACAAGTGGGGCTGGAGGGAATTGTGGAGGCGAAACACCCATCGCCGAGCCCAGGCTTTGCATAAATGTTAGAGCTTGATTCAATTTTTGCTGCATGTCATCCCGCTCGGCCCTCCACATCTCCTCTGCTGCCTCCTGCCGTGCTTGGAAGGCTGCTTCCATCTGGGCCTAAAGGATTTGATCGCAGGGTTAGAATTCAAAGCAAACGTATGTAAAAATGGAGGAATGACGGATGAAACAGAAATAACCTTGACAGCCTCAATCTGAGCCTGTGTAGTGTCTGGCCGTGGGTGTATGGCAGGGCTTGAGCTGGTACTCCTTGCTCGAATCTGAGAGAGAGTGGGAGTAGTCGACTAAGCTGTCGCCAAACTAGTACCGTCCATGCTTCTTGCATCCTCCAGCCCTCATGATGGCTTCTCCATCAATGGACACATTGATCACATCAAACTCCGGCCCATGAACTTCTTGTGCCATCGAGGTGTACCCACAGAGGCGGCTGTGGATGCTTGTGTTGCTGTACGCTTCGGGCGGATCCTGCGGGTTGAAGGTGACATTGGACGTCACCTTCCCTTTGTGGGGCCAAATAGTATGCCTGGACTTGGGTGCAAGGCACACCACCATGTGACGCCGACTGCGAAAAAAGAAAGATGATTAGAAATTGTGCAGAATTGAGCGTTAGAATAAAGAAATTAATTCACATACATATCTAGCCGCGTACGCCTTGAGGTTACGGTTGCCCTGATGGTGCGATGCACCTGGCATCATCAAGCGCCACTGCCGAGCAGCCTCGTGCATCTCCAGCCACTCTTGCGAGCACCACCGGTCCACTATCATTTCCCAGCATGGATAATCATTGGCAATCCACCATGGAGGCACCTGCACATCATCAAATTATGACATGTAAGAAGAACAAATGGAGTATAGTTGATTTAAGTAAGATTGAGTATTTACCCGCAAGTACTGTTCCCGGGTGAGTCTGAGGTCTCTCGTAGGTCCTTTGTAGATCCACACTCTTTCAAACTTAGCCTTGTAGTCGATGACGGCCTGGATGCGCGCCTCGTAAAGCATATCTGCCACCAGCTTGTAACATGCTTTGCTAGCCACCTGTATCGCCCTAGGCATCATTCCCTCCTCGCATCTGTAGAAATCTTGCACAAAAATGTGAACAAAGTCATTATTTCAAAAATGTCCAATTAATATGATTTATTCATAAATGTAGTGCCATGAAGACTTACCCATAGTTCGCTCAACACCCGATGCGCCTTGTTGTCGAATACCCTGCCTTCCTCATCTAGTGCATCCGGTTTGGCGATGTAGTGCTCCCACGAAGACGCCGGCTGACGTACCCCAGCAATATCCATGGTGCCTGGGTAGTGTCACTTGCAGAGCAGTCCTAGGATGCCATTGGCCATGCGGTTGTGAGCAATACCTGGAACACCTATCACAAAGTTCCTGCGCAAGTTATTGAGAGATAATATTAGTGTCAATTGTGATTTTGAATGTATCAAAAGGAAACGTATTGAAATCTTCAAAACTTACTTACCGGCTTCCGTCAGGTTGGAGGACCGGTCGGTGCTCTAGAGGTATCGGACGATCCGGGAGCCTCGAGGGGCCTCGCTGCCAGACGGCAGGTACGCCCAAGTCATCCTCCTCCTCCTCGGCCCCCACCCCCCTCCTCCTCCTCCTCCTGCTCGTGCTCGTGCTCCTGGTCCTCCTGCTCCTCCTCAACACCGGCCTCCTGCTCCTCCTCAACACCGGCCTCCTGCTCCTCCTCCTCCTCCTCCGCCTCCTCCTCCACAAGAGGAGCACCTCTCCTGCTCCTCCTCCCAGCCCTCCTCCCTACAGCCGTGCCAGAGCCCTCAGCGGCGTCGCGCGTCGACGAACCGGCTCCACTCCTCCGACTTCTCCTGCCTGTCCGTCGAGTCCTCTAGGAGGACTCACCTGTGTCGGTAGATCTGCTGCCCAACATGTCTGTGAGTGACCTCATCAGACCTCTCCCGCGCCCCGCCATCGCCGAACAATCTCCTAAAATTAAAATGAGTAAATTAATCAGTAGATGTCATTAAAAAGTAGTACAATTAGTATTTAAAGTAAGTACAATTACTAAAATGAACAAAAATAGTACAAAAAATTAATTAGTACAGTTCTTACATGTATTAGAAAGTCTCATCATTGCTATCACGTGTGTCGATATAATCACCGTCGATCTCCATAGGAGGAACGCTGTCATCATCACTGTCATTGCCTAAGCGTAATCGCTCTAGTAATTCTAAGTCCTTGACATTGTGAACCTCCTCCCCTGCATCATCGTTATCAATTCTTTTATTGTCCAATTCCATTCCCATCGCTTCGGTTAAGTCTATCTGAAAAGTCCCTTCTAGCCCATCTTCTTGAAAGAACTCACCGGCATATGTGTTTAGGTCTATGTTGTAATCTTTATTGTTCGGGACAGGTGCCATTCTTTCCATTTCTTCAATAACGGTCAGAGATAACTCCTTAGCACAAAGCTAGCAGAAGAAAAAGCTCAACTCTGCCAGCACTTGCTAGACTTGATCAGGGAAGAACCATTACCGGAAGAAGCCTCTCTATCCATATGTGGTAGTCATGACTCTTGAGCCCGTTGATTCGCATAGTAGACAAGTTGACTCTCCTCCTCAGATTCGCTGCATACCCATCAGGGAACATTAAGGTTTGAAACCATTCTAGCACTTCTCTCCTCTGGGGCCTCGTCAGGACAAAATCGGCCTTAGGCTTTTTCCATGCCTTGCCTGACCCAGGAGGTTTCATGTCTAGCTTCGGTCTATCACATAATGTTGCTTGATCCACTCTAGCCTTAATGTTGCCCTTTGTCTTCTCTGCAATGTCCATGATAGTTCCGAACAGTGCCTCGGCGACATTCTTTTCAGAGTGCATCATATCAATGTTATGTGGAAGGAGGAGATCTTCCATGTAGGGAAGCCTCCACAAGCCCGACTTCTGCGCACAGGCATGTTGCTCACCATATCCCTCAAAACCACCTTCTGCATTAGCCACAAGACTATCTAACTGAGCACGAAAACCAACACCTGTCATAATATAAGGGAGAGGGTCCAGAACTTTGACACCTTTCGTGAAGTTCTTCTTATCGCGTCTGAATGGATGGTCAAGAGGGAGGAATTGTCGATGTTTGTCGAACGAAGAATATTTCCCACCCTTCTGCAACCATATAAACATCAGAGCTGCCTTGCATACTGGGCAAGAGAACTTTTCGTGAACACACCAGCCGCAGAATATCCCATACGCCGGCAAGTCATGTAGAGAATAATGGTACCAAACATACATTCTAAAGTTTTTCTTTGTTGCTCGATCGTATGTCCAAACCCCTTCCTCCCAAGCACGGAGCAAATCATCAATCAGGGGCTCCATGTACACACTCATATTATTTCTCGGATGTCAAGAAATTATCAGCGACAAGAATATGTTCTGTCGTTGGAAAATCACGCCGGGAGGGAGATTGAGGGGTATAACGAAGACATGCCTTTACGTGTAAGGTGCAGCCAACATTCCATATGGATTGAAGCCATCTGTTGCTAGGGCAACACGCACATTACGAGCTTCATCTTCTTTGGCTCCATGAATCCGTCAAAGTGGGTCCATGATTCAGCATCGGATGGATGTACAAGCTTATCAGGATTGTATCGAGTTCCCATTTTGTGCCATGTCATCTGTTTCGCGGACTCCTCGGTCATGAATAGCTATTGGATCCTCGGTATGGGCGGAAGGTATCGTAGGACTTTCACGGAGACCGCGAGCTGCCTCTTCTGACCATCAATAGTCTCTACCTCTACAAACCTAGAGGATTCACACTTTGGACAGTACTTTGCTTCCGCATGTTCTTTTCTAAACAAGATGCATCCCTTAGGACATGCATGTATCTGCTCATACGGCATCTTCAGTGCACGAAGGAGTTTCTGTGTCTCATACATGCTCTTTGGAAGAATGTGACCTTCTGGAAGCAGAGTACCAATAACTGTCAACATAACATCAAAGGCATCTCAACTCAGGGTAAACTGGGACTTCATGGCCATCAGACGTGCAATGGCATCCAGTTGTGAAACCTTCGTATGCCCATGAAGGGGTTCTTGTGCTATAGCCAACATGTCATAGTACGCCTTCACGGTTGGCTCTGGCTCCTCCTCGCTACATTCTCCCTCGAAGTGTGCTTCATGAAAGTCATCTATCATTTCTCCTACCCCGGCATCAGCATCATGATCATCAATGCGTTGCCTAACGACCTCGTCTCTCATACGATTCGCTTCACCATGGTAGGTCCACTGGGTATAGTCTCTCGTAAATCCATAATTGCAAAGATATTGTGTCATGTTTTCCCATGTCTGTCGGCGCGTGTTTCCACATTTCGTGCAGGGACACCAAGTGTATGAGCCTCCTTTAACCTTTGAAAATGCTCGATCCAAGAAAGCCTCAGTCTTCTGAATCCATTCCAATGTCAAGCCCCCCCTTGTTTCCAACCGGAGTACATCCATGCACAGTCGTCCATACTCTATCATATCAACAAGTAATATAATATAAAAGATAATTTTTGCATCTACACGATGTCTAAACTTTCTTCTAGGTTAAGATAGGTCCTAATCCCACCCGAAGATGCGTAGCTTGAGTCGATTTGCATGCTCTACTCCGATCTGGGACAGAATTTCGGCAGCATTTCCTCGTTGTTCTCCAAATACACGTCCCGGAAGGGAGATTGTGTATCCGGAGAACAATGGAGAAATGATGTCGATACTCTATCTCGAATGGGAGTAAACCATGGAAACTAACCCCATCTACGCATCCTCGGGCAGTCCAAAAAATATGGACAATTCGAAATAGATACGGTCATACATATGTAAAGTTTTGCATATTGCCATCAGTATCTATTTCGAACGGGAGACGCCTAACTAGGTTATGTGATATACGAACATGCGGTACGGAAAGCGGAGTCTTGTATGCCTCACCTTGCTATACGACGGGAACTAGGTGGCGGAGGCCCGACTGGAACTAGGTGGCGGAGGCCGGCGACGGGAACTAGGTGGCGGTGCTTGGTTACTGCAAAAAAAATTTGCCCAATTATAGTCATCTACGTGTTACTTTTGGTCAACTCAACAAAAAAGTATAGAACTAGTGTTTTGCCTCAGATATGTTTCGTTTCATTTGATTTTGAACTTGCAGCATAAGAAATCATCTCAACAAAACATTATTTCATGATAGACATGGAACCATGTGACACAACCAGCCCAACTATCATATCAACACAAACTAGAGTTGCTTTGGGCATGGATGTGTCACATGGTTTGATGACAATCATGAGAAGCATAACTACACTACACAAGAAATACAGCCACAAGCTCAAGATCATCATAGTTACCTAGAACAATTCTAGGTAAAAATATATCATCATTGGCAATGAGGTCATATAATCTACTACGAACAATAGAAGGAGCGAGGGCCTTTTGCACGTGCTCACCTAGGGCTCAACGGCGAGCGAGGCGGGGACGCGCATGTCGGTGCAGATGGATTGTGTCGACGACATCGTGCGGCTAAATGACTCAAGGATGGTGCAATAGCCTCTCCTGCAAAAAAACAACATGTGTCAATAACCTAGGACTCAACGGTAGCCGTGGCGAGCCCGGGCGGCAGCGGCGAACGTGCCGGGATGGAGGAGTGGCGAGCGCGTGCGGGCAGGGGCGTTCGTGGGCGTCAGTGGCGAGGGTGGCAAGGGAGCAAGTTACGTTACCAAGTTCTTGGGGCGGGCGTGGCGGTGGAGCGTCAGTGTGGGTGTGGCACGCCGGTGTGGACGCCGGCGGTGTGGGCGTGGCGCGCCGGGGCAGGCCGAGGGCGCTGCGGAAGCGGGGTAGAGAGCCCGGCGGCGTGGGCTTTGCGCGTCGGGACGCCGGGGCCGGCCGCGAGCGGCGCGGAGGCTGGATGGAGGGGCGGGCGTGGCCGGCGCCGTCGGCCTGCCGAGGCCGCCGGCGGGGCAGACGCGTCGACCGGGACCGGGCCGGTTAGGCACGCCCCGCGCGAGCAGAGGCCGGCGTCGGGGCCCTGCGCGGCGCATCGGGATGGACGGGGAGCCCTGCGTCCCACCGCAGTGGGGGGAGCGGCGCAGCTCGGGGGGCCAGGCCGACGCCGGGACCGGCTCGGGCAGGCGGTGGGGGCCTGGGCAGGTGGCGAGAGCGGGTCGAGGGGGTAGCAAAGCTTACCGAGGGTCCATGGCGGGCACCATTGGCCTGCTTCCGCGCCGGCGTGGAGTGGAGGCCGCGATGAGGAAGCTCACCGAGCGGCAGCGGCATCGGCGTGGGCGTGGGTGGCGTGCGTGGGGGCATGGGCGAGGACGTGGCGGTAGCGGCAGCGGCACGTAGGTGTGGGTGTGCGGCGTGGGCGTGCGGAGGCGTGCGGCGTGGGCGTGGACGTGGCGGCAGCGGCAGCGGCAGTGGCGCGGCGGTGTGGGTGTGCGGCGGCGTGGGCGTCGGCGTGCGGCGGCAGCTAGCAGCGCAGTGAGCTGGCCTTGTGTTATTGTGTGGTCGGGAGGGCGTGCGGCCGAAAACAGCTAAGGGGGGATTTCCCCTTTTTGCCATGTGCCGCCGATCTGGTTCACGGCAATGGGCTCACTTTACCGTGTGCCACCGATCTGGCACACGGCAAAAGGCTGGCCGCCGAGCGAGCTGGAGGCGCGGCGGCGCGTGCGAGGGTGCGCCGCGACGGTCCGGGCATGCGGGTGGCGCGCCGGCGCGTGCGGGCGAGGGTGCGCCGCGGCGGTCCGGTTGTGGTGGTGGCGCGGCGGCGCCCTGCCCGGGGAGAGGGTGGCGGCCGGTTGCCGTGTGCCATTGTTCAAGCACACGGCAAAGTTAGTGTTTGCCGTGTGCTATTCTCCATGCGCACGGCAAACACAAACCAATTCAAATTTTGAATTTTTCAGTTGTTCTATTTTCAATTTCTCTTAGGATTCAGTTTGCTATTATATTTGATGTTACAAATGTTATCACAGTTTGTTATTACATTGCTAAAGTTATTGAAAAATACATGTTTTATTTTGTTGTTACTATTATTTCATGTGTTTCAAACTCAAATACAAGTGAAAAAAAATTATAATGAGGAGCAGAGATCCAAAAATTAACCAAACTTTGGCATTAAAGAAAAGAACTAGTTTTTTGCAAACACAAAAAGTTTTAAAGTCAAACGCCAATTCATTCATAACGTTCTGTTGAAATGTAAACGATTCCTTCTCAACTCCACGGATCTTCTTTGGAGATGTTTCGATTTCTAACAAGCATACGTGAAAACTTTTGCAAAACATTCTCAAAATTATACCACAATCTCCATGCATGAAATCATGATACCATGACAAATTTCATGATTTTCTGAATTTGTTTGCTTTTAATAGAATTTTACAACGAATCGTTCAAACAGTTCTGAGCATGGTTCGTGAGCAAGATCTTCGAAATCTACTTCTGTTTCAGGCTTATGTCATCACCTTGAACTCCTTACCATGAAAATTATTTTTCTATCCATTATACTCCACTATTCAAAACACTTCCAGTTTAACCCCAAAAATTTGATTAATGAAACTAAATGACTAAATATAGTAAAAATAACGAGAAATATACCAAATTTTAACAAGGAGTACAACACACTATATATGTATAGTAAAAAAATTGGGAGTGCAAAATCTACTTTTTTTCATAATTTTGCCGTGTGTAAAATATTTGCCGTGTGTAAAAAATGAGGCACACTGCTAAGGTAGAGATCGAGATGGATGCATCAAACTGTTCTCAATGATGCTTAAATGGTTGGTCTCCAATCTTTTGTATATGATATATAGATGCACCAAGCCGTGATGCTTCTCATGCTCACTTGTGCAATCTGAAATTGACAGATGCTCAGTTCTCTAATATATATGACATATCAGTTCTATAAAACAGCTGCGTATATGTTCCAGTATTTTGTGATGGTTTAACTACTAAATATGTGTTGTCTCCAACTGTCTTTGCACATTTCAGACTTGGTGCTTTCACAATAATTGGCATTTCAGAGACCTTGAAAAACATGACTTGCATTCAACATAGTGTACAGAGTACAGTTATTGCTCGACACAACTCACACCACCTAGCAGCACTAACATATTTCACAGGTACATGGAATTGACAAGATTCAGAAACTAGACTAACAAGATTCCAATTCAAACAACACATATAACTTGTAGCAGCATCAGTTCTTCTTGTCCAGCTAGTACACATCCTCTCCCCTTCACTTTTGCAGACCCAGATCGATGCATCAGTAGTAGACTGCAAGGCCGAATGGGGCCTGACTGCCTGAGGGCCGGCTGGGGCACAGGCAGCGCTGCAGCGGCCACCTGGGAGCTTGCTGCTGATCGGCGTCGAGCGGCAGGGGCTAGGGCGGAGTTGGCCGGGGAGGCGGACTGGATCCGCCAGCGGCCAGAGCACGAGTGGCACGCGCGGCGGCGGCGAGCCTGGAGGGCGGAGCTGCAGCACGCGGAGGCGATGAGCGGGGAGTCGATGCGCAATTGAGCCACCAGCCGCCTGGGACGCCGGAGAACTGTTCGCGTCCGCAGTCGCCCTCCTAGAAGCGAGGGGAAAAAATAGAAGATGAATACTCGATTGAGGGAGGGAGAAGGCAGGAGGGGCAAGGTGCATAAATCCAGGGCCAACCTTGCTCACGTGTACAACAGCTTGGCCCACGCTGGCAGGCCACGTTTGCAAAAAATGTGCTGACAAGGGAGATTGGACCTGTGATGAACACATAATCAAGTTTAAGAATCCAAAAACCCAATTTGAGAGTACATGGACCTATATAACACACCTGTGTGCAAGTCCACGGACCAATGGTGCGTTTAACTCAAAAAGAAACGTCAGCTGACCTCCCTGTGCACTGGGCCGACCATTCTCTCTTGTTGTGCCTATTTCGGGAATTTTTTCTTTTTTATATTTAAAAAAATCAAAATTTCAAAAATATATGTCTGTTTTGAAAATTTTCAAAAATACCCCCGGTCGCCCTCCCATAGGGCGACAAGCCTTAAATGTAATTTTTTTTCTTCAAATTTACAACGAGGTCCATAGCCGAAAAAAATATGAAAGGGGACCCTATCGCCCCCCCAACGGGCGACAGGCCCCTGTCACCCACCCCAAGGGCGACAGGGTCCCTCCCCCCTATATAAAGCCCTGGCCGCCATTCCCTTGCCATTTGAGCCTAAAAATTTGGAAAAAAGAGAGGGGTGGGGAGAAGAAAAGCGGCGAAGCTCTGCCGAATTCCGCACTTGTGATCTACCGGTAACTTCCGTATGAATCCGTTAATATTGTATAACAATTTAATTTAATTAGCGGATTAGCTGAATTAGATTTGGTGCTTTAGAACACTCGTTTAGTATTACAATTTGAGTACTATTACAGACTTGTTTTTAAATTAATTATGCATTAGAATAGAATTATGACAGTACTTTATTGATATTGCAGCATAAGACAATAGAATTATGACAGTACCTATATTTTCACGCATCGATTTGGTATACGATATGTGCATTATTTAAATCATTGTTCGTCATTTGGCGCACCATACTATAGCGCCAATGTCTTCGTCAGCATTAACCTATATTCCGTGGAGCAAGTGTGTAGCCACCGTACCTGAAGGAATTGATGTGCCAATGTGTTTCTGCGGTTCGTTATGCAAGTTCATGCAATCTGAGGTTTTAGGAGATGACTACGGCATGAGGTTCTTTATGTGTGAGAACTACGAATATGATCCACCTAAGCGATACGGCAAAGACCAGGCCAAGGTAGCAGGACAACATACACTATTTTTCTTTGTGACCTAACATTGAGTTATGATTCTAACTTTTGTTGGACAAAGTCTCCTCCGCCTCTTTGTGATTTTATGCAGTGGTTCGACACCGTGCAGTCGCAGCAGGCAAAGAACTTTGTGGAACAACAAGCAAGGTGGGCTGCAGAACGTTGGCACCGAATGAAGCACGAGGAACAGCAAGAGAAGCGCAAGAAAGAGTAAGAAGAGATCCACAAGAGGATGAAGGAGGTGGATCGTAAGACAGCGGCCGAACGTGAAGCTGACAGGGAGAGAAAGCGAGAGAGGGCACGCCGTGCGAAGGAAGCCGGCCCCGAAGCAATTAGGAAGTGCAAATATCTTCGGTGCACTCAGTAGAGTAGTACCATGTAATCCCGGTATTTTACATTCCATAAGGCATGGTAGGTTTAGATGCAACAAGAAATTACCTTGTCGCGTGCAAATGCCACTGCAATTAGTTGTTTATGTTTTCAGTTGAGAGCTTGACTCTGTGTGTTGTAACTTTTACAATTAATTTGCAGTTGTAGCCGGGAATCTATGAAATGTTTGAACTTGTCCTTAATATTTTCGGAGCTTTTCATGTCACTAGAATACTAAAAAGCACACATTTAATTAATATAACGATAAGAAATAAGAACTAAGAAATGCATTACATAATGTGAACCATCAAATTTTACATCATAATACAACGATAATGAAACACACATCACACATGCAGTCGCATGGCAGAACCCGTTGCAAACTACGGTAAACAGATTCCGGACTAACCTAACATGCCTTAGGTAATTTAAAAAAAACACAACAAACACAACGATGCAGCATGTCACTAGCACTAGGGTAGTCCTAGTAGCCGTACCCCCACGTAGCAAACTGCGTTGAGCCTTCTCCGCAGTATCCACCCATTGCAGGTGGTGCAGGCGGTGGTGCCGGAGGCGCAGGGCCCTTCTTCTTGTGACAAGGGCAGTTGCAGTAAGGAATAGTGCATGGTTCATCCTGTGAACCGGCAGCATTGCTGGTATCATCATCTTCATCGTCTTTGTTACTCTCGCTCACTTCCTCATAATGAGTCACCTTGCATTCTAGATCAAAGATCTTTATCTGGAGGTACTCGATGAACTCCTGAACAGAATCAATTGGTGCAGGATCGACCCACCTAGTAAAACCACAGTTTTCTGGAGCATCGGAAGACTGCAAAACAAATTTCATGTAAGGTGTCTCATTGAAGATAAAGAAATGAAACAACCGAGTATTACCCATGCGTGTGGACATTTAAAGAAACGCCGACCGCCATCCATCCCGTCGGTGCACATCTGCACTAAACAGTCCTCACCATGTCTGTATTTTGGCCACAGTTCTCTACATTTATCGTATTGTCGAAGAGGAGTTTTATTAGTAAATTTACTCTTGTGCTGTGGCGGAAACTCAAACGCTGGTTCCGGAAAGGAATCAGGTCCAAGAGGCCCCTCCCATATTATGGGGTCTCCCTTTCTTCCCCCTTTTCCTTTCCCAAAACCGTAGTAATTCTTCCCGCTAGACTCACCTCCAGACATTGGGTATACAATGAGCTTTGGTGTTTGAGTGCTGCTGGGAGTTCACAAACTTCGGAGTATTTATAGGCGCACAATGGTCTGATACCCAGAATGTAGAGTGTAAATGCACCTAAAAAGCCTATATGAGAACACAGTGAAGAGGCTAGCTGACCTAACACTGAAAAGGCTATATTCGTTTCTCGAAATGACTACTCGATGCATCTCTGTGCATGCAGACTCACAGCACTGCATTGCTGTCGCTTGATCGATGGCGCCTAGATGCCGCCTTCCCCACTACACGCCACAGACCTTCGCTGTAGAATGACAGGTCCGTCGTCCTCGCGCAGAGAGACTGCTTTGAAGGTGAGCTGGTGTGGTTGCCGTGTTGTCACATCTTTTTGAAATGGTGGAAGGGCACTGCTATTGGGTTGACATCTTTTGTCACGTATGTCTGGGCAAAGAATGCGACATTTGGGAAACCCATGATCGCCGTGCTGAGCAGTGGCAACCTGTGATCTTGTACTCGCAGCTAGATACACTATGGTTCCTTTTTTGAGCTATTCGACCGTGTAGTCATCATCATCGTCGGCGGGATCTTGGCTGCTAACTCCTACCGCACCTAACTTGTCCTTCATGAAATCACAGAAAAAATTCGCAAGAACTTCCCTTATTTCACGAGCATTATGGAACCCACAAATATAACAAGTTCACATCAATAGTATCTATAGAAACAAATGACAAGTAAACTAGCACAATCATAAACATCGGATACAAATAAGCGGTCCACAGCTATCTCATTACAAATAAACATCAGAGATACAAACATCAGATATATCTAACCACCCCTAGGGCGTCGGACCCTCTTAGCCCTCTGCTGGGCACGGACATGGCCCGCGGAGTAGGTGAGAACATCCGGAGACCTCACCTGTCGCTCAGGACGCGCAAGGGGTTGCGGTGTCTGCTGCTGAGAGATCCCAAGTGGTGCTCCTCCTAGCTGTGAATATCCCAAGACATCGGGGTCACCATGCGCGGTAGGCTCTTCTAGAGTCAAGCTGTCGAGGTCGTCTAAGGTGAAGCCCTCATTATCTGGTCGAAAGGAGGAAGAAGAAGGTCCGGCGCCCGCATCGGGGTAGAATCCTACGCATAAAATGCGGATGTTAGCGTACGCTCGTGTCTTTCGTCATGACATATAGAAACCGAAATAAGAAACATAAACTAACATGTGTAGGCCGGTATCTGTGGCCCCGGTACCATCCTTGGATACGGTCCGCCAACTGGATACGGCAAGCCACTCCTTGACACGCTCCAACGCGGTGGGCACTGGAAAATCCCTAGCCTCTGCAGCCTGACTCGTGCCTGTTCGTGATGTCCTTACCTTCACTAGCTCTGTAGTCAACTGATCAAGCATCTGCCATAATGCATTGAATTTTCTCTATTAATTTTGGGTGCACAACCTCTTAAACAGGTTCTTAAGATCCTTGTTCTTGAAGTGGTCATCGAAATTTGCACCCATATGCCTAATGCACCACCTGTTTTGGACATCGGGCCACAATGGAGGCGTTGTCGCAGTTCCACGTTGCAATTTCAGTATTGATTGCAGCAGACCTGCATGCCTATCACTAATAAGGCACACATCTGGACGTGCAGCAACAACATGAACCTTCACTCATTCAAGGAACCAATACCAACTGTCTAAGTTCTCATTCTCAACAAATGCAAATGCGAGCGGAACTATTTGGTTGTTGCAATCTACCCCGATTGCGGTGAGTATCTGACCTTTATACCTTCCAGTCAGAAACGTGCCATCAATGCAGATCACTGGAAAACAACACTGAAATGCTCTAACACAAGCACATATGCAAAAGAAGGCTCGTTGCATAATTCTTTGCCCTCTAGTCACGGCTGGTACGAGGTATGTGTCATAAAAGCTTTCAGGATTTCTAGCAGCAATCTGGGATAACATACGAGGTAGGTTATCATATGATGCCTCGTATGTGCCGAACCGCATCTCGAACACCCTTTGTTTAGCCCGCCATGCCTTCAAATAACTAATGGTGTACTGGTAAGTCTGCTCAATGTATCGAACAATCATTTTTGGCTCATAATTTAGGTTGTCCATAATCAACCCATATATTTGCTTTGCAACAAAGTCGCATGATATATTGCCCATAGTCTCACAATGCTATGTATCCTCTCTCCCTCATCAGCAAGGCCCTGCGATGCCATGTTTTGGTTCTCTATCTCTTCTGACTCATCTTGCTCAACATAATTGGTCTCTCTTCGAATACTCGGAGTTGCTTGATCTGCACCATGTTGGATTTCATTTTGTGTCTTCTCCCGGTTTTGAACAAGAATGGCCAGATGCCACCCACGCTCTAGAGCTGCTTGCATGTACTTCTGCCAGTCATCAGTGCTGTGTATCATCATCAATTCCCATAAATCACTTTCTACCTCCTAATTAACAAGAGACTGGACGGTCATCACATGTGTCAACGGATCAACACGGAACCCACGCTGTAGCCACTTACATATGGAACCAAAACTCTTTTCCAGAGGTTTATCTATGGCACTAGATGTGCACTTAAAGGCAGAAAGGTCTACTCCATTTGGCCCATACAAAACATTGTAGTCACCATAAAATACTTGAAACTGCATCTTGGTCGACATATCTGTATATCACATAATACTTATCGAGTTATACTCTTTACTTCACTACCTTATTCAATAATCCGTAAAAACTAAGTATGGAATTCAACTACAACGTATAAGTATTCATAACGTATAAGTATTCATAACTACGTGATGACACTCAAATTCTATACTGCATATGCCAAATTCTATTCTAAATCGTAATTAATTTATAAACACGTCGATGATAGTACTGTAATTGTAATAATAAATGCGTAGTACTAATTTTCTAAACTAATTTAATACTACGTAACTAAAATATCATTAAACTCCTACTTAAATGGTTATACTATAGCACTAATTAAATTAAATTACTCTACAATACCAATGGAAAAATACATAAACTAAATGTACTAACCTGCAGATCACAAGTGCGGAATCCGGCAGGGCTTCGCCGCTTTCCTTCTCCTCACCCCTATCTTTTTTTCTAGATTTTTGGTGGAATTTTCTAGCTCAAATGAGAAGGGAATGTGGTCAAGGGCTTCATATAGAGGGGGTACCCCCGGTCGCCCGAGGGGGGGACGACATGCCCCCCTGTCGTGCCTGTGGGCGGGGGCCACCGGTCGCCCGAGGGGGGGGGGCGACAGGCCCCCTTACATTTTTTTTCAGCCATGAATCTCGTTGCAAATTTGAAGAAAAAAAAAATACATCTAGAGCCTGTCGCCCTATGGGAGGGCGACCAGGGGTAGTTTTGAAAATTTTAAAACGGACATATATTTTTGAAATTTTGATTTTTTTAAATATAAAAAAGAAAAAAACGCCCTATTTCGGCCGTTCGGTACATTTGCACATCCGGATGGGCTTAAATTCCCGGCCCAATCAAGGCGGAGCCTGCGATGCAGGTGGACCACCGCAAATAAAACACAGCTTTGTTTCTAAAAAAAAAAGGAGAGAGTATTATATTTCCATACGCCGAGGCCATAATAAGAAGTCAAACACAAGTACACAAGATACATTTTCCTGCTGCAAAAAAAAACAGCGCGTATATTCCCATCGCCAGCACTCGCAAACAATGCTCTTCTCTTACATTCCTTTTTCTCTTAGAAAAAAGATGGATCGGTCATCCTTTTTCTCAAGCTAATCTCTATTCCAATCCCGTGCGCTGCACTGCACACGCCAACAGGCAGCAGCCGGCACGCATGTACGCAGGCAGGCGCCTGCTGGAACCACGGCCATCGACGTGTTGCCAAGGTTGACTTCGCCCATTGTTGGACGGCCAGCTAAGCCCTTGTGCTTAGTCAAGCTACTGACTTCGATCAACTCGTTCACCGCCCTCAGCCGTGCACCGTCACGGCCTCACATTTGTCCCCTGTCGGTTCAATCAAACGTTTTGGTTTTTTTGGAAGGAAAAGGAAATGAAGACCCGGAACCATTCAAAACCTCCCGGGAGAAGGTACCACTGTGAGGTCACACGCCGGCACTGGATCACCGGGTCGCCTCCTCCGTCTCCTCTTCCCCACGACTCCGATGACACAAACTGTTTTAATTTTTTTTTCTCGAATACGCTTGTAGCAGAACTAAGTATTTTTATATTAATTAAGATAGAATAAAATTTACAAATAGCGCACTATGTTACAGAGTGTGCCTGAGAAAAGAATACCGCTATTCGCTAATACAAGCCGGTGTATATATATATATATATATATATATATATATATATATATATATATATATATATATATATATATATATATATATAAGTTTTCTCTATACTCGCGCTTAGAAATGAGCCGGCATGGTAACCATTCAAACCTCCTGGTAGAAGGTTCGTACCGTCGAGGTCACATGCCGGCACTCGAATCACTGGCCCGTTCTCAACACTTCCATGTGACACGTCGTTCCAGTCAATTCCCCGTAGGCTTCGGAAACTCCAGCTCCGCGAGGTTGCTGCTGCTACTGCTTCCTAGCAATTTTATTTGTTTTCAAACCCGCACACGCGCATCTTACTCATCACAAGACACAAGCTCTGATTTGAATAATGTGCGAGTGACCTGGATACTGGATCGTGCTATCCGCGAGCAAGCAAGCAAGAGATCTCGATCGGGGGCCTGCACTACTGTATCGCATGAATGCAGCGGCGTCCGCCCATGGCATGCGGTACGGTGGCCGCCGGCCGGCGGGCATGGATGGAGCCTCTGCCCGCACTCATGATGAAGGCCGGCGGGGGTTTTAATGGGTGGATCATCGATGTGGTTGCTGGAGGATGGCATGGGCGGTTGCTTGCTTCATTGCCTGACATGGCCAACCATTCTGCCTGCACTCTGAAATGTTCAGAGATCGATCGAGATTCTGATTTAGGGTGTGTTTAGTTCATTTTGTATTTTGCGTTTTTATGTTTTTGCAAGGGAATTTTTAATATTTGAAGTACTAAATGTAGACTAATCGCAAAACTAATTACAGATCTCGTCTGTAAAGTACGAGACGAATCTAATGAGCTTAATTAATCCACCATTAGAGCATGTTTACATCCTAATTAGGCTCATTAGATTCGTCTCGCGATTTACAGTCCATTTGTGTAATGCGATTTATTTTTCGAATATATTTAGTACATCATGCAAGCGATTTACAAAAATTTTATATTTTATCTTTATAACATCTAAACACGGCCTCAACAATCGCGCGCTACGAGGCTTGCTGGCGCGCGACGCGACAGCCATGATGGCCAGCCAGGCAGCCACCCACATGCCTTCTCTATCGTACGTGTTTTCTCCAGCAGACAAAAGACGCTTCTTTCCTATTCGGTTGTTTTCTCCTTTTTATTTCTATTTTCCCCTCTTTTACGTTGCAAGTGCTATCATTTATTTCCCTTTTAGATTTTCTCTTTTTACATTCTATTATATGTTGAAGTTCTCTTTGACAACTTATTTATGAAAATCGTACTAAAAAAGTATACTAAGGATTGTACTCGGAAGTTGTGTGATGAACTTGTGTGTAAAAAGATTGTACGAAAAATCTTTTCTGATAAAAATAACATCATACAACTTGTGCTAAAATATTATCCTCCACAATTATATCGTAAAAGTTGTGCTAAAAAGTTATTTTCTAAAGATTTGTTAAGAAAGAATTATACATAAAAGTTGTACGTATCGTAAAAGTTATGATGCAAATTTATCTTTTAGAATGTGTGAGTAAAAAGTTATACATAAAAATTATATTTAGAAGTTATAAATTTCCAAAAAAGAAAATAAGCTTGTTGTCAGAGATCGCACGCTGGAATCCCTCCTGGCGCGCGCGCGTTAATTAGCTGGCCCCGGGATCGATCGATCTTGGTTCTCATGAGGCCACACGTGCGTATGCCGGTCCGAATGGAGTGGTCTACTTGCCGTGCTTTCCCTTTATTGTCGGAATTGACTGGAAATACTGTTCTTTGCATCGGTCAAGGTCGACCATTTCAATGAAAGTTATTATCAAAACTTATAGGGATAAGTCTATTTTATAACCTCGAATTAGTCAAAAAGTCCGTTTTTCAACCTCCAACTACGAAACCGGGTAACGGCCCTCGAACTGGCAAAACCGTCCGAATCACCCCCTCGAGTACTGTAGCAAGCTGTTTTTGAGGGCGATTTGCTACAGTAATATTTTTGAATTTCTGGAATTTCACACCTCTCAATTAAATAAGAAAGAAAGCATAGTTAATATTGTCTAAAAATCATGATATTTTTTTGGGAGGTAGATAAAAAGACAAGGAATTTATTTTGGCTAGATGTGATACATTAAACGTAATGAAATTTGAATTATAAAATCTTAAAAATGGGTAGAATTCAAAATTTCTTGAAGTTTTGGGTTAGCTAAACCTTTGATAAAAATGAAATAAAAATATGATAATTCATAATTTTTTATTTATTTTAATAAGGTATTTTTTATTGGCCCACGTTTTTATGAAAGTTTTTGAATTCCTTCGCAATGCTCAAATTTGAATCAAATTTGATTCCTCAAATTTTAATTTATGAATTTTCTATAGAACTTGGGCCAATAAAAAGTACCTAACTAAAATAAATAAAAAATTATAAATTATCATATTTTTAATGCATTTTTATCATAGGTTTAGCTGACCTAAAAATTCAAGGAATTTTGAATTCTACCTATTTTTAAAATTTTATAATTCAAATTCCTTTATGTCTATTGTAACACATCTAGCCAAAATAGATTCCCTGTCTTTTGATCTACCTCCCAAAAAATATCATGATTTTTAGACAATATTAACTATACTTTCTTTATTATTTAATTGAGAGAGGTGTGAAATTCCAGAAATTCGGAAATTTTACTGTAGCAAAACCGCCTTTGGCTGAGCCAAGGTTGTTTTTCAAACGGTTTCGTTAGTTGGAGGTGTAGGATGTCCGGTTTCGTAGTTCAAGGGCCAAAATCGGACTAGCGTGATAGTTCAGGGTTGAAAAACAGACTTTTCCCAAACTTATATATAAGCCACTGAAATGGAATCTACCAAAATATAGATATATATTTATATATATGCAACTGCAATTCAATGGAGTACACTGTTTCTTTGAGGAAACTCAATGAAGTACATTGCCATCAGTACTCTGCTATTTATCTTTGTACTCCTAATTTTAGTCTCTACTACCCATCTCACAGATACTTGTCGCAAGTTCTGTATGGCAACACAGATTCTACTTGCGCTTCTTCCCCGTGTTGTAAGAAACTTCGGATCATCAATTATTAGAGCACCAATTAAGTCGACCGAAGAGATCTGTTGTGACACCGACGAAGAAATGAAGAATATAATCACACTCGGAAGAGTATGATGTCGGGGTCTATTCCCTTGGGCACGCTCGACACCAGCTCGTCGTACGTGTCCGGCAGCGACAGCGCGATCCTGGTGGCGATCTCCAGGTACCTCTCGAACCTGTCGCCGAGGCCGTGCTCGTCGTCCCCACCGCCGGCGCCGGCGCCGGCGCTCTTCTTCTTCTTCTTCTCGTGATGGCGCTCGCGCAGCAGCAACTCCCTCATGGCGTGGTGCTTGAACGTCCGGCGCCGGAACGCCCAGTCCCCCGTGGCCCAGTCGAAGCCGTAGAGCGGGAGGAAGCGGTGGCCGTGCGCGGCCACGAAGTCGACGGCGGCGAGCACGAACCGGACCTCCTCCCGGGACATGTAGTAGGCGAGGCTCACCCGCGTCCACCCGGGCTTCACGCCGTGGAACCCCCGCACGACGGCGGCGCGGAGGCGGAGCGAGAGCTCCTCGCCGACGCCGAGCAGCGCGTGCCCGTAGGGCCCCGCGCACGCGCACCCGCCCCGCGCCTGGATCCCGAAGAGGTCGTTCAGGAGCCTGGCCACGAACCGCCCGTGCAGGGGCAGGCGGCGCCGCCCGCCGCCGCAGCCGCCCGGCGGGTAGACGAGGAAGGAGAAGATGGGCAGGCGCCGCGCCGTGACGCTGCCGAGCACCTCCACGTTGGGGTTGGCCCGCAGCCGCGCCATGGCCGCCTCCGCGTAGGCGCGCTCCCGCAGCGCGACGGCGCCGCCGCGGCCGACGTGCTCCTTCACCCAGAACGCCAGCGCCGCGCGCACCTTCTGCACGATCGCCGGCGTGCCGGCGTCCTCCCGCTCCTCGATGTCGTCGTAGTACACGGTGTCCTGCACGCACGATATTAACATTTGAATTTCATGGCATTCGCTCAAGTACTAAGCAGCACGCGGAGCTTGGCGGCTTGCTGGCCGGCCTGACCTCCTCGCTGAAGCCGTTGACGTAGGCGACGGTGCCGCCGCCGCAGGTGGAGGGCGGGTGGCCGGCGAGGCGGTAGAGCGCGCGGTTCACGAGCAGGATCCCCGGCGTGCCCGGGCCGCCGACGAACTTGTGCGGGCTCAGGAACACCGCGTCGTACCCGTCCATCTCCCCGGACCTCATGTCGATGTCCACGTAGGGCCCACTGCGCAGCCACACCACGGTTAATCGTTGAGCCACGCATCACAGATGTCAGAGCAAGAACAACGCGCTAACTATGGAAAATGGAACTCATAAGAAACCTCTTTTATTTTATTTTTCATTCAAATCTTCGTTCATTTAATCTCGTAGTATGTTGGTACGGTGCATATATAAAAAAAATACAAATGATTTTCTCTCTCTACAATAATAACACGCATGAGGCAGCAAGCAACATGGTGGGTGAGGAGAGAGAGAGAGGCGACGCGACGCCATTGCAGCCTGTACGTGGGGTTTGTTTAGAGGTTCAGACAGCGAGATGTCAATGGCTTTCGCTGTCAGATGAGGCTACGAACTGGACTTGCGATGATCCTGTGGCCGGTCTCCATGAGTTTCTTTCTGCTCCTTCTGATTGACTTGGAAAAACAAAGCCCCGCAAGGAATTCAGATTGCTTCGACGATGCGAAAACCATGAGCTGGTTCGTCTAACTTAACGTGTGATCGGTGCGTTCCTAGGCCTGCTGGCAGACCATGAACTGATGATAACTAACGTATGGTGTTGGTATACGCATTACGGCATTAGTATACACAGGTGATGGCATCAGGTCAAGGTGAGATACATCCATCACGAAAACTAGCTAGGGCAGGTGGCGAAATTTGTCAAATTTTGATGTCAAGGTCTGGACAAACCGGGGCGTTTCTGACGAGGAAATCAAATGAAGAGACCCACCTCTCTGTCTGCCTGGCTATATATGGCTTAGCGTGGTTGAGTATTCAAGCAATGCCGTTTGAATTTTTTTTTCTGTTCAGCAGGTCTGACCGATGAACAACGGATGGAACATATATAGTGTGTGTGTATACTGATGAATTTCGATGCAGTCGCACCGGAGCAGGTGGTGTGTTGGAGTTTGTTCTAGAGCGTCAACTTTGGAACGCATACATCACATTGGTGGTGTAGTTTTTCTAATGAAACGAGAGTTGCTGGCTGCATTTGGAAATTGATAATGATGATGATGATGAACTGTATTTTTTTTAGCTGTGAAAAGACTACTTTCTTGGTCATGCATGTCAGGTTCTTGGGTATTATTATTCATACGTTATATATCATCCAAGAGCCTAGAAATTTACGGCTACGAACTGTATTGTTGATGAGCTGCACCGTGAACTTTAGAATTCAGAGATGTTGAATTAATCTACAGCTCAAACTACTATCTGACATCATGGAACTGACTTAATTATTACCTTGGTCTACATTACAGTTCTATGTTTCACACTAGTGCATGCAATGCAAGACGCAGCTGCTAAAGACGAAGAATTCGACTAGATGATGATGATTTTCAGTGGAATTTTCGGGCAATGAACAAGTCCAACAAGAGAGTACAGTGAGTGAGACCACCTGGCGGCGAAGTCGAAGCACGCGAAGGCGCCGTGCTGGTGGAGGATGCGGGCGACGGCGCGGGTGTCGGTGAGCACGCCGGTGACGTTGCTGCAGGCCGAGAAGGCGCCGAGCATGGGGCGGTCGGCGTGCTCGGGCGCCGCCAGCGCGCCCCGGAGCGCGGCGAGGTCGACGAGCCCGTCGGCGCCCGCGGGGACCTCGACGACGTCGGCGAGGCTCCGGCGCCACGACAGCAGGTTGGAGTGGTGCTCGTAGGGCCCCACGAAGACGACCCACCGCTCCTCGGGGCGCAGCAGCAGCCCCGCGTCGCGCGCCCGCCGCAGCGCCGGCGGGCACGGCGCCACCCCGAGCACCTCCTGCAGCCGCCGCGCCGCCGCCGTGGCGCCCGACCCGCAGAAGAGCAGCGCGTCGCCGGGGCCCGCGCCCATGCGCCGCTTGATGTAGCGCGCCGCCTTCCCCGCCGTCTGCGTCGTCCGGCTCCCGACGAAGCTGTCCTCCGTGTGCGTGTTCCCTGCAGCAGCAGCATCGCCGTCGATCGTGTCGGCGCGCACGTATTAGTCTCGTCTTGCTGCACGCATGCCCTAGCTTGATCGATCGATCGATCAATCTCATGCATGTCATGGCCTGGCGATGATCATGCATGGTCGACTGACTGACCGTAGAAGGGGAGGACGTGCTTGAGGATGTAATCCTCGATGTAGTGGAGGCTGCGGCCGGTGGCGGTGTGGTCGGCGTAGAGCAGCGCGCGGCGGCCGAAGGGCGTCTCGAACTCGGCGTCGCGGCCGACGATCTGCGACCGCACCCACTCCACCATCTCCTCCTCCCTGGCGCTCCGCTCCGACCTCGCCCGGAGCAGGCTCACCAGCGTCGTCGTCGTCCTAGTACTCGTATCATCATTCCCCGACGCGCCGCCGCCTTTCCTGCCGCCGCCGGCGGCCTCGCCCTCGCCGCCGCCCATCGCCGCCGCTTGAAGCGACGGCATGCCTAGGCTCCTTCTTCTTCTTCCTCCGGACAACAATTCCTAATTGCAAATGCTACTGGCTAGACTTGGCGTACGTACGGATGCTCGAATATCTCGCATGTCTACATGTATTATTTATACATCCTCCAATCTTGATGTGTTGATCAACCTATAAAGATTAGAAATTGGAAGAACAATCCCGATTGGATGAGAGGAGAATAAACAATAAAAAGACATGGAACAATACATGTGAGATGGATGGGGGAGGACACTTAACGGGAATGTAAATATCGCGGGTCAGCGCGAATCGCTTGCTTGCTTGCGAGGGTCGCCAAATTGCAGACGTCCAGTAAACTGGCTGACCTGGTGTATCAGAGATGGAGTAGATTTGCGTGTGCAGTTGAATGCATCAGCAGCTCGATCGATCGGTGAGTTTTCTAGGCTTCTAGGTAGGTGCGCTCCATTTGGTCGGTTTTCGGAGCCGTTGCATCACCCCGGGGCGCAACGTTGCCGTCGGCACGGTTCGTTAACCGCCGGAGCCGCCGGCTGCTGCCGGATCGATCGACAGCTGCAGGCCGGCTTTTCATCCAGTTTGATAGGCACGGTTGCTGACTTCGCAGGTAATGCCTGGTCGAGATCATTCGCTCGCACGTAGTATATCATGCTTAACTTGTTTATGATTACTTATTCTGTGTTCAGGAATACTCACTACCGGATTCGCTGGCTTTGCCGAGTGCCGGTTACACTCGGCAAAGGCCAGTTTGCACTCGGCAAACACTTTGCCGAGTGTAACACTCAGCAAAACCTCTCACGACAAAGGGGTCTTTGCCGAGAGCCTTGGCTCTCGGCATAGGAGCTACGTGGCGCGACCCTGGGCGGGCTCTTTGCCGAGTGCCTAACAGCAGGCACTCGGCAAAGTACTAACTTTGCCGAGTGTCGGCGCCTGGCACTCGGCAAAGCGTCCGCCCAGGGTCCCGCCACGTGGTCGCTTTGCCGAGTGCTGGGTCCTGGCACTCGGCAAACTTTCAAATCTTTGCCGAGTGCCAGGACTTCAGCACTCGGCAAAATGGCTGTTCTGCTGACATGTGAAGGCCACTTTGCCCAGTGTTTTTGCATAAGCACTCGGCAAAGTTGCCAATTTTTTTATTTCTTTTTTCTTTATTTTTTGATATAAATTCAACGAATATATATATATATATATATATAAATATAGGGACATTACAGGCAGTTATAACAACAAATATATAATTGATAAATACGAGAATAGCATCGATACAAATAATGAGTCCATCACATATATCACAAGTCCCATAGACAATACATCACATAGAACGAGTCCATCACATATATATATATAGTCCAATACATAAAACATATCCACAAGATAATGTCACAAGCTAAGAGTCCATCGACGCGCCAAGTCCACTAGTGTACAAGCTACGAGCAGGTGTCATTCACGGTCAGGTGGGGGAGGGGGGGGGGCAAGATTGCCACGGGACCGCCGGCGAGTTCTGGTCTGGAGGAGGGTCGTTCGATGCGTTCCACGACTGATTCTGCAAATAGAAACACATAAATTGAGTAAGAATAACAAAGATATAATAATATCTACAAACAAAGCATACTCACGGGAGTGTCAGAAGGTCCTGCAGGAGAGTAAGCCTGAGCTGGTAAGGCGAAGGGAGGAGGCGGCGTCGCATAGTTCATCGACGCGCCAAGTCCTTGCATCCAGGTGACCATGCTGTGCAACATAGCCGACTGCTCCTCCCTCAGCTTCTGCTCCAGCTCCAGCTTGACCTCGATCTCCATTCGGTGCCTCCTCTCCTCCTCAAACTTTACCTCCATCTCGGCCTACAAGATTTTAACCTCCATGTTACAATACGAAGCAAAGTTTCATTTTAATCATAGAATGACAACTAAATCTAAACTAACCTGTCTCTGGTGCACGCTGGCAACTGAAGTATCAGACCGTGGGTGTATGGGCGGGGTCGAGTCGGTGGTACTTGCCCTAAGCTGCGAGAGACTGGGCGTACTCGCCGTGTCGACCAAGCTGTTGGCGATCAAGTACCGCCCGTGCTTCTTCCCTTGTCCCGCCCTCATGATGGCTTCTTCGGAGAGTGGCGCGGTGGCTGGATCCCAAGTCTCCCCGTGGAGCGCCCTTCCCACCCCCATGTACGCATTGATGCGCGTGTGGATGCTTGGGTTTGTGTAGGCCTCTGGTGGAGTAGCCGGGTTGTAGGCCACGTCTGACGTCGCCCTGCCCATGTGAGACATGGCGTATGCCGTGAAGTCATTGCAAGACTGACCTCGATGAGACTCCGACTGCCAGGAAGTCAACAAGATGATTAGCAAGAATTCAAAATATAGCTTTAGAAAGAATGAAGAAATTAGTGAACTTACCCAAATTTTCTTGTACTCGCCGAGGCTAAGGCTTCCTTGATGATGTGCCGGATCCGGCATAAGGTGTGCTGGCGGGCCCATTCCTCGCTGATCCACTTGTCCACCATCATAGACCAGCACTCGGCCTTGTTTGCGCACCAGTTCGGAGGCACCTAAACGTAATGAAGTGCATGGCATATTGTAATATCAAATACAAGATAAATGAGTAGAGATGTCATTTATTTACCCTTAAGTACTGGTCTCGCGTGAGGAAGATGTCCCTTGCGGCTAGTTTCTTGACGATCCTCTTCTCGAATTCGGCGCAATACACAACGACGGCCTGGACACGCGCCTCGTAGTGCATGTCCTTCACCAGCTTGTAGCAAGCCTCGTGAGCCTGCTCGTTCGCCTGGGCCTCATAGCCTTCCTCGCACCTGTAGAAATCCTGCATATATACCCACAAGATAATTGCAATCATCATTCAAAAAATTGAAACAAAATGCGATATTTCGACCATTTTAGTGCGAGGATGACTTACCCACAACTTCCCGACCACCCGCCTCGCTTTGGTGGTGAAGTTACTTCCTTCGCGATCAGTAGTGTCCGGGCTGGCCATGTAGTGGTCCCACGTGTATGCCGGCTCCAGGACCCCAGCATGCATCACGAGCCCGGGGAAGTGCTGCCGGCACAAAATACCCAAGATACCATTGGGCTTCCGTTTGTGCTCACCAGTCTGCACAAAAACCCACCCGCTGCAAGAGTGTTTAAGGTAAAATCTTAGTTAGTATTGTGATTTTAAACATATGTATTGCATAATAAATAAGCACTAACATAATTACTTAGGCTCTAGTGGCCGAATCATCGGGCGTCTCGCTAGAGGTATCGGACATCGCGGGAGTTGTGACAGTCCACGCAACCACACCACCCGCTCACCTCATGCAGCCCCCTCCTCGGCCTCCTAATCGTCCCTCTCCACGTGCTCCTCCTCCTCCTCGTTCCCCTAGTCCTCCACCCTCTCCTCCTCCTCCTCTACAGGAGAAGGGGTCCTCTCCCTCTGTAAGCATCTAGGCCCTCTAGGTATGTTTCAGTGATTAATGACAACCATTATTGTGACTAATGAGTTTGTGCAGCTTAATGAATCATTATCGCTTATTTGGTCATATGTCAAAAGAGGCCCTTCATTTTCGATATTCAAAAAGGCGATCTCGGTATTCAACTCAAATATATAATAAGACTAAGGATCTTTCTAGTCCTAAGTGTCATAAGGTTGAGAAGGACACTTAGGTTAGTATAGGTTTTATAGTTTTGTAGTGATCGCACTATTAAGAGGGGTTAAGGTCAAGTAACTTGAGCATGGACATGATCAATCAAAAATGGATGCACACTATGGTCACTCAGGTTCTAAAGGAGTTCAAATAAGTGGTTTTCAACTTATATCTCAAGAATATTTGGATTTCATTCAAGACTCAAATCAGAAAAGGCAAAATCAGAAAAATTCTATACACCGGTTTAACCGACGACTCAACTTTTCTATACGTCGGTTAAACGCAGTTATCAGAGTCTGGACAAGTTCTATACACCAGTTAAACCGACGATGTTTGAAATTAACGTCGGTGCATTAGTCCAGAGATGGTTTTTCCAGGGTGTTACAAGGTTCTATACACCGATTAAACCGATGATGTTTGAAATTAAACGTCGGTGCAATTGACCAATGAGATGGTTTTTCCAGGGATTTCAGAAGTTGTACTCACCGGTTAAACCGACGATGGATTTGAGTTAACGTCGGTGCAATTGTCCAGAGGGGTGGGTTTTTCAGTTGATCAGTGGACAACTACACTCACCGGTTAAACCGATGATACGTCGGTTAATCTGCCCAAGTTGTAACGGCTAGTTTTCCAAATGGGCAGTTTACATTCATCGGTTAAACCGACGCTGGCTATTGGAGGTTCGTCGGATTAACCGGCGCTAAGCAGTTTTCTGGCAGCTTTTCTCCAATGGCTCTATTCGTGTGAGCTGCCTATATATACCCCTCCAATGGGTCATTTTGAGCTCTCTTGACACCAGGAAACATTCATACACTATACTATTGTTGAGGGCCACCTTGAGCTTCATCTTCCACACATTTGTTCATTTAATCATTCAAGAAGCAAGACTAAAGACTTGAGTAGAGAGACGCTTGTGTGCATCCATTCTTGGTGATCGGTTCTTGCTCAAGTGAAGACCCTAGCTTGTTACTCTTGGTGATTGGCAGCACCTAGGCGATCTTGGTGATTGAAGGTGTTTCTTCCGGAGCTTACCAAGGATTGTGGGAGCCCGAAGAAGTTTGTATGTGGCTTGAGCTCCACCACGCCGGGATGGTGAACGGAGACTCTTAGTGAGCACCCAAGTCTCGGTGATATGGGAGGTGACAAGACTCTTAGTGAGTGTCACAACGTGGATTAGGGGTGTGTGCCAACACATCGACACCACGGAAAAAAAATCCGGTTGTCTCTTGCCCACTCTTTCATTTCAAGCACTTACTTTCATGCAATTATTCATGTGCTTGAGCTTAGAGATCATAACTTAGCTCTACCTTTCTTAGTTTCATATTTAGTTGTGTCTTTGATAGCTTGTGTAGTTTGCTTAGTTAGCCGGTTGGTGAATTGAGCCTTACTAGTATTGCATAGGTTAAGGTTGCTTTAATTGCTTTAGAAATTTGAAAAAGGCCCAATTCACCCCCCTCTTGGTCCATCGATCCTTACAATTGGTATCAGAGCCTCGTTGCTCATTTGGATCATTAGACTTCACCGCCTAGAGCTATGGCCAAGATGGGTGGTTCGCCGCCTCACTTCGAGGGCAAGAACTTTTCCTATTGGAAAGTTCGTATGGCCGCATACCTTGATGCGATTGCCCCCAAAGTGTGGTTGGCAACAAAGACCAGGTTCACCGGAACTCGCACATCGGAACAACTCAAGTGGAATGCCAAGGCTAGAAATGCAATTTTCGAAGCCATTAGTGAGGAAGTCTTTGCTAGAGTAAATGGCATGGACTTAGCAAGTGATATTTGGAAAGAGCTAATTGAAATTCATGAAGGCTCCACAAAAGTTCGTGAACAAAAATATCACTTGTTTAGAGCTAAATATGATTCCTTTAAGATGCTAGCTCATGAAAATTGCAATGATATGTATTCTCACTTGGATGTCATTGTCATGGATATTAATGCTTTTGAAGTTTCTAAAATTGACAGTGGCTCCATCAACCGCAAGATTCTCATGCTCCTTCCGAAGCCCAAGTATAACATCATCAATGCTATGCTTCAAAAGGAGAATCTTGATACGATGGAAGTGGGAAAGCTTGTGGGCGAAATTCGCGCTCATGAAATGGGTATCCTTGGTATGTCCGAAGAGCAAACTACAAGCAAGTCAATCGCTCTCAAAACCAAGGCAAACAAGCCCCGCAAGCTCAAGATGATCAAGCAAGAATCAGGCTCAAGCAATGAAGAAAAAGACCATCATGAAATCTCATCCGATGATGAAGATGGAGAACTTGCTCTCATGATGAGAAAGTTCACACGCTTGAGTGACAAGATAAACAAGAAGGGTTACAACTTTGACCCTAAAAGAAGAATGTTCCGGCCAAGGGAAGATGTCAAGTACAAAACATACTACAATTGTGGAGAAAAAGGTAACATCTCTCCCGATTGCCCCAAGCCGGACAAGAGAAAGAAGGACAAGAAGAGCAAACATCGCAATGACTCAAGCAATGATGATGAAGATGAAAAGAAGAATAAGAACAAGAAGATTGGGAAGAAGAAGAGCCATGACAAGAAGACCAAGCTCTTCCCAAAGAAGAAAGGCCACACCAAGAGAAGCTTCTTGGTGGAAAAATAAGAATGGGTGACCGATGTCTCATCATGCGAAGATTCAAGTAATGAAGAAGATATCGTCACCATCGCCCTCACCAATGAAGAACCACCACTACCTCCACCTCCCATGTGCCTCATGGCAAAAGGTAACACAAAGGTATGTGAGGAGGATAGTGAAGATGGTAGTGATGATGAGCTTGACCCTTATGAGTTTATTAACCTCATTAATGAGTATACATCCGTCATCAAGAGGGAAAATGGCAAAGTCAAGATTCTTGAGAGCACTCATGCCAAGTTAGAGCTTGCCCACTCCGATTTGCTTGGCAAGTACAATGACTTGCTCAAAAAGCACAATGAGTCACTTGTACTTGCTAAGCAAGTTGAAGAGAGCCACAAAAAGCTTAAACAAGAGCATAGGGAGTTGGCTCACAAATATCAAGAACTTGAATTTGCCTATGAAGCAATTGACCCAAGTCTTGAGAACTTTGTCAATGAAACTATTGAAAAGGTCAATGCTTCTACTTCATGTGATGACCTACTAATTAATGCAAATGCCACTAATATTGTGCCCGAGCTTACTCCTTCTAGGGAAAAGGAATTGATGGATCAAGTGGCAAGCCTCAAGAATAGTGTGGAGAAGCTCTCAAGAGGAGAATACATCCACAAGAAAATTCTCTTCAACAATACCCGTGACTATAGCAAGAGAGGTCTTGGTTCATTTCCGGAGCCAAATCAAGGCACCACTCCTTCTCCGGAGATCAAGACTAGCTTCACCAAGGAAGTTGGTTCATATTGCCAACATTGCCAAGTCACCGGGCACCACACTAGGGAGTGCACCTTACCATCACGTCCTCTTCCCACTTTACCAAAGAATTACTCATCAATGTTTCAAAATAACTATTTTCTTTTGAATAAAGTGAAGGGCAAGGTGAAGGCCAAATTCATTGGCAAAATCACTAAGGAGTCAAAGAAGAAGCTCCCCAAGCAACTTTGGGTCCCAAATGCTCTTGTCACACATGTGCAAGGCCCAAAGCTTGTTTGGGTTCTAAAAACTCAAAAGTGAATTCTCATGTGTGTAGGTGAACTACAAAGCCGGTGGAAAACATTGGGTACTTGATAGCGGTTGCTCTCAACACATGACCGGCAATGATAGCATGTTCACCTCTCTTGAAGACCCCGGCGATCATGAACATGTCACCTATGGTGATAACTCAAGGGGAAAAGTCTTAGGTTTGGGTAGAATAGCAATTTCAAAAGATTTATCTATTTCTAATGTCTTGTTTGTAGAAGCACTTAGTTTTAATCTTATTTCAATTGCTCAATTATGTGATCTTGGACTAACGTGTACCTTTGACAAGAATGTTGTTGTAGTAACTCTTGAAGAAGACAAGTCATTGGTATTCACGAGATTTAGGCATGGCAACATTTACTTGGTGGATTTGTCATCAAAGCAAACAAGCACCATGACATGCCTCTTCACCAAGTCATCTCTTGGGTGGCTTTGGCATAGAAGAATTGCTCATATTGGGATGAGCAACCTCAAGAAAGCCCACAAGAGACGGATGATCACCGGCTTGAAGGACGTCACATTTGACAAGAACAAATTATGTAAAGCATGTCAAGCCAGGAAGCAAGTTGCAACACATCATCCCATCAAGACGATGTTGTCTACCTCCAAGCCGCTCGAGCTACTATACATGGATCTTTTTGGTCCAACTACATACAAGAGCATTGGTGGTAACCTCTATTGCCTAGTAATCGTTGATGATTTTTCACGCTATACTTGGGTCATGTTTCTAGGCGATAAGGGTGAAACTCCGGAAGTCTTCAAGACAGTTGCAAGAAGAGCTCAAAGGGAGTACAACTCCCCAATTGTGAAGATCCGGAGTGACAACGGCACCGAGTTCAAGAATATGAAGATTGAAGAATGGTGCGATGAAGAGGGCATCAAGCATGAATTCTCCGCCACCTACACGCCTCAACAAAATGGAGTGCTGGAAAAAAAAACAAGACACTCATCACTCTAGCAAGAGCAATGTTGGATGATTATGGCACGTCCGAGAAGTTTTGGGCGGAAGCAATCAATACGGCTTGCCATGCATCCAACCGAGTGTATCCCCACTGACTCCTCAAGAAAACTCCATATGAGCTCATCCCCGGGAAGAAACCAAATATATCCTACTTTCGAGTATTTGGTTGCAAATGCTTCATTTATAAGAAGAAAATGCTCGGTAAGTTTGAAAGTAGATGTGATGAAGGATTCTTTCTTGGTTATACATCAAACTTCAAAGCATATAGAGTATTCAATCAAACCTCCGGGTTAGTTGAAGAAACATGTGATGTGTAGTTTGATGAATCTAATGGCTCCCAAGAGGAGGTTATTGGCTATGACAATATAGGTGATGAGGAGATTGATGAAACTTTGAAGAAGATGTCCATTGGGGATATAAAGCCGGAAGAGGTGCATGAAGGCAATGATCAAGGGGGAGGACCTTCCTCATCTACACCAAGCACCTTCACGGCACCCCAAGTGGATGAAGATCAAGAAAAAGATGATCCACAACCTCAGAAAAATGTGTCAACGCCAACACCCCAAGTCCAAGAACAAGAAGAGCAAAATGTTCCACCACATGTACAAGTCACTCACGATCCACCCCAACAAACATCCACGCATGAACCGCTAGTGAAGCATGGTCATATCTCCAAGGATCATCCAATGGATCAAATCATTGGTAGTCCTTCCAAGAGAGTAAGAACTCGCTCTAAGCATGCTTCATTTTGCGAACATTACTCGTTTGTTTCTTGTATTGAACCCACTAGCATAGAGGAAGCACTTGAGGACTCGGATTGGGTGATGTCCATGCAAGAAGAATTGAACAACTTCACCCGTAATGAAGTTTGGGTCCTCGAAGCTCCTCCAAAAGACAAGAACATCATTGGCACTAAGTGGGTCTTCCGAAACAAGCAAGATGAACATGGGGTGGTGATACGCAACAAAGCAAGACTTGTGGCAAAAGGGTTCTCTCAAGTCGAAGGTTTGGATTTTGGTGAAACTTTTGCTCCAGTCGCAAGACTTGAAGCTATCCGCATCCTTCTTGCTTACTCTTCACATCATAATATCAAGTTATATCAAATGGATGTGAAAAGTGCATTCTTAAATGACATTATTAATGAACTTGTTTATGTTGAGCAACCTCCCGGGTTTGAAGATCCGAGGAATCCTAACCATGTTTATAGGTTGCACAAGGCACTCTATGGGCTAAAACAAGCTCCAAGGGCTTGGTATGAGAGGCTTCGTGACTTCCTAATCATGCAAGGCTTCAAGATCGGGAGGGTGGACATCACATTGTTCACAAAAGACGTCAACGGGGATCTTTTCATTTGTCAAATTTATGTTGACGATATTATCTTTGGCTCAACTAATGATTCACTAAGCCATGAGTTTGCTACCATGATGTCTAGGGAATTCGAGATGTCCATGATCGGCGAATTGACCTTCTTCCATGGTTTTCAAGTCAAACAATTGAAGGAAGGGACATTCATCCATCAAGAAAAGTATACTAAAGATATCTTGAAGAAGTTCAAGATGGATGAATGCAAGCCGATCAAGACACCCATGGCAACCAATGGGCAACTCGACTTGGATGTGGACGGTAAACCTGTTGATCAATCCCTCTATCGTTCTATGATAGGGTCTTTGCTTTACCTTACCGCATCTAGGCCCGATATAATGTTTAGTGTGTGCTTGTGTGCCCGCTTTCAAGCAAACCCAAAGGAATCACACCTCTCGGCTGTGAATAGGATCCTTCGATATCTCAAGCACACCCCAAGCATAGGCTTGTGGTACCCCAAAGGCGCTAGCATAGATCTCTTGGGATACTCGGATTCGGATTTTGCCGGAAGCCGTGTGGATCGCAAGAGTACCTCTGGGGGTTGCCACTTGCTTGGGTGTTCTCTTGTTTCTTGGTCGAGTAAGAAGCAAAATTCCGTGGCTTTGTCCACCGCGGAAGCGGAATATATAGCGGCCGGTGCATGTTGTGCCCAAATCCTATATATGAAGCAAACCCTTTTGGACTTTGGTGTGAAACTAGATAGGATACCACTCCTTTGTGACAATGAAAGTGCCGTAAAAATTGCTAAAAATTCGGTTCAACACTCTTGCACAAAGCACATTGATATTCGCCATCACTTCTTGCGTGATCACGAAGCTAAAGGAGACATATCTCTTCAAGGTGTGAGATCCGAGGAGCAATTGGCGGATATATTCACAAAACCATTAGACGAGAGTACTTTTGTTAGGCTAAGGAATGAGCTTAATGTATTAGATGCGGCAAACGTCATGTAAGTTGCCATGTCATATTGAAAAATGCATACATATAGGACACTTGTCTAACCATGGTAAGATAGTGATGAGCATGAGTTTAGCTAGAGGTGGTGGTTCACTTGTTTTCCTCTAGGCTCATAGAAAGGCTCATCATGAAGAAACTTCCCGTGGGTTCAAACTTGACAAGTAGATCTTAATTTCTTGGTTATGCGTTTCTTGTCATATAGATGTGCACTTCATGTTTACTCTTCTTTCGCATGTGGTTGTAGTTTGCATTATCATTGCATGCGTAAGGGTCACAAAGGAGATCACTTGATGAAAATGAGATTTGTTTCATATACAAGATCTTAATTCATGAAAAGTGAAAAGAGCAAAGTGTTAGGTGTGTTATTGCCTAGTGAGTCATGTCATGATGAGTTTGAAGCTCTCTATCTTCAATATTCCTATGACAAGGCTCATACATTTTATTTGGCGCTTTGTCTCGCTTTGCAGCTTTTCCTTGTTTTCAAAAAGAAAAACTATTAAGCTAGTGTGCTATCCTAATTATTTTGAGGGGTAAAGTCGCCTATGCAAGTCCATTAACTTGAGTTTAGTTGTTTTTATAAGTTTATTGGACTTAGCATAGAAGAGTGAGCTGAGTGAAGGTTTTTCGGGTCCACCGGTTAAACCGACGCTTAAAGGATTTAACCCATCGGTTTAACCGGCGTTACTAAGTTTCTGTCTCAGCTCAATCAAACCAGGCATTTAACCGACGTATACAAATGTCAGAGCATCGGATCAACCGGTGAGCATAACACAGATCTGACCAAGCAATCAACCGGTGATAGCAGCGTTCAACCGGCGAGTTCAAAATGTATATCGTCGGATCAACCGGCGTTCAGATGAATTTCTGCTGAGTCTCGGGTGAACTGAACCGATGCAATCGACCAGCGTTCTAAACCTAATCATCGGTTTAACCGGCGTTAAGGAAAAACGCGGGGTCCACATGTCATATATCTCTTGCCCGTGGCCTCTGTTTTCTCTATTCTCTCTTCTCGCTGCCGCCGCTCCGCACCCGCACTCGTCTCCGCGCCGCTGCTTGCCCACGCAATCACCGCCGCTCGATTCCACGCCGGCCGCCTGCACGACGCCAAGCCACTGCCGCCGCGCCTTGCACCACCGCAAGCCATCCTCGCCGCCCGTGTAGTCTGCGCCCGCTCCACTGCCCGCGTGCTGCCGCTGCCGTGCGCCTCCTTGCCGCCGCCACTTCTACTCCGCGCCACCGCCACGCTCAAAGCCGCCACTCCTGCACCACGCGTCGTCCTCGCAGCAGCATCTCACATGCCGTAGCCGCAGCACACCCTCACTCAATGCGCGCAAGGTGTTCGACGGTTTGCCCGAGTCGAGATGGGTCGCGAGAAGAGGAAGGGAAAGGAGGTTGTTGTTGACAAGCCCATCCGCAAGCGGACTCGCGTAGAGAGAGAGAGGCCGAGAGGGCCGAGATGGTGGCCAAGGCTGCCGAGGAGCAGGCATCAGGCCGTGCTCGTCTGTTCCATATTAGGGAGCAGCCAGCCAGGGGCAGAGGCAGAGGCCGAGGTATGGGCAGGGTCAGAGGTGCCAGGGCCACCAGAGCCACGACTGCGGCAGCAGCAGAGTCAGATCACTCAGATACAGCTGCAGAGTCAGATGCAGATTCAGAGGAAGCCCAGTCAGAGCAGTCTCAGGGGCAGAGCACTCAGGGGTCACCAACTATACGACGCTTTGGCCGCACTCGGCAGACGTCCCCAGCAGGAGAGTCTTCGCCAGCAACCGAGCATCGCACTGGATCAAGGATGCGAGGAGGTCACCAGCCATAGGAGCCTCGCAGGTCCACAACTGCAGCAGCAACAGCTCGCAGAGCTGAGGCCCTAGAGGCTGAGCGCGCAGTGTTCCGTATGGACACTGTTGTGTGTCTGGAGCCAGGTGTGTTGCTCCAGAACTTGACCAAGGCCAATGCAGCGAAGGTCAAGAGGCTCAGGTGGAGTGTGTCAGAGGAGTACTGGTTCCCCGTGACTCGTGACAGCAGGGTCAACCGTCGATTCTGGACACTTCTTCAGGCCAGCTTCTACGAGACCTACCAGAGGCGAGGGCACAAGATCTTCCCACACAGGGTACTCGACTGGGTCTCACTGAGGACAGCTGCAGGCGGAGCAGATATTAGAGAGCACTTTGCACACTTTAGAGGTCTGCCCAGGCTGCTTCAGATGGAGCAGAACAGATATATCGATGACTGGGTCAGAGTGTTCTATGCCACAGCCTGGATCGCTCCCGAGCGCAGAGCCGTACACTTCGTGTTTGGAGGCCAGGTTTTTGATTTGTCCAGGGCAACCATTGCAGGGATTCTCGGAGTTGACTTGGTCGATGTCTCCCTGCACGAGATGGTATATGGAGACGCAGATCCACCGCGCAGAGCGATGATTGGCGGGATTGCACCTTCTCACGAGGCGATCTCTCAGTGTTTCCGCCAGCCGTTTCCAGCCTCGTACGCCAGAGTCCCTAGCTTGCTGACCCCAGAGGCGTACGCTGTTCACATGGCACTCCGGAGGACTCTGTTACCGAGGAGTGGCTACCCAGAGGGGTTCACTGGCTTGCAGCAGCTGCTACTACTTCACATCCTCACTCACGAGCCATTTGATATAGTTGACTTTATTATAGCTGAGATCGAGGATGTGATCACTGATGGGATGGGGGTCGTGAGGCAGTTCCCTTATGCACACTGGATCAGCTATATTTGTTCTATGATTGTACCAGCAGAGTCACCTATCAGCAGTGTCTACCGTCAGGATGAGGCTCCCCGGTTCCCAGTTTACCGTCCGACAGCTCCCCAGGACCGGAGGAGGGGCAGACAGGCTGAGAGAGCTGCTATGGCACAGCTATCACCTGAAGCACAGGCCAGAGTAGCGCAGGAGGACGAGACACTTCTGGCAGCCGAGGCACAGCTTCCCGGAGGAGATGATGAGATTCACTGGTCTGAGCTTGAGTCAGACTCCTCCGAGGATGCCGAGTACTTTCCTGCAGCACCCGCCAGTCACGACCACGAGGTAGGAGGGTCCAGAGAGCCAGCTCACTCATCACCCGTAGCTGCTAAAGTCATAGAGTCCGAGGTGACTTAGCCGTCTGAGCTTACCTCTCTTCTTTAGCAGCTTGTCACTCAGCAGCGAGAGGATCGGATAGCACAGGAGGAGGCCAGGAGAGCCCATGAGGCTCAGCTGGCAGCCATTCAGAGAGAGGCTGCCCAAGAGCGTGCTGCAGCCGAGGAGCGTTTTGTCGGGCTCATTGACCGAGTTTCACAGAGGACAGACGCTCAGTTCCAGCAGATGCAGCAGGGCATGATGGCGATGTTCGGGATGATCACACAGCTATACACTCACACCGGACTCGCCCAGCAGTAGCCAGGCCTTCAGGGTGTTGGAGCACCTCAGCTTGCAGTCACTCCAGCCCCTGCGCCCACTGCAGCTCCAGCTACTTCGGCGACACCGGAGACCACGTTCTCGATGTCCGCACTCCTTGGGTCTGCCGGTCGTCCGCTCTTCTCACCACTGCCAGCGACTACACTCTTCCAGGACTCACCATCGGCAGTTTAGTCAGTCGCCCTCCCCGTTGTATCACAGACACTACCTTCAGGGGGAGGAGGAGAGGAGTCTATAGTTCCGCAGTCGACACAGCCGGCAGCTTCAGCACTCACTACTTCAGATGTTGACACTTCTTCTGCTGAGCCGGTTACCACATCTACAGACCCTCTTCTAGGCAGTGCTAGCACGAGAGCCTCCACGACAGCTACACCCCCAGTCAGCTCAGACCAGCAGCTCCCGTTCATCACAGAGGGTTCACCGTCCGACGACGACGACGATGATGACCCGGACCGCTTCCTCGCCGTACCGCAACAGCCGGACCAGTAGCTCGCCTTTTTGGTGCTTTGATGCCAAAGGGGGAGAGAGTTAGGGGGAGTTGGAGTCAGGGGGAGGGTAGAGCTAGAGAGAGCTCATAGTTACAGGATTTTGATGTTTTATCATATCATTTGATGTTAGTTCATGGATATGTACTTTTGACTCTTGAGTATGCTGTGCTTTGAGACATATCTATGGATTTTGTTTGAGCCATTGAGCTCCTTGGTTCTCTTTCGAGTTTGCTTGAGTTTATCCTGTATTATCTTTCTCGCTCTCTCGTTATTTTTTTTATGTTTGTGTTGTCATCAATCACCAAAAAGGGGGAGATTGTAAGCATCTAGGCCCTCTAGGTATGTTTCGGTGATTAATGACAACCATTATTGTGACTAATGAGTTTGTGCAGCTTAATGAATCATTATCGCTCATTTGGTCATATGTCAAAAGAGGCCCCTCATTTTCGATATTCAAAAAGGCGATCTCGGTATTCAACTCAAATATATAACAAGACTAAGGATCTTTCTAGTCCTAAGTGTCATAAGGTTGAGAAGGACACTTAGGTTAGTATAGGTTTTATAGTTTTGTAGTGATCGCACTATTAAGAGGGGTTAAGGTCAAGTAACTTGAGCATGGACATGATCAATCAAAAATGGATGCACACTATGGTCACTCAGGTTCTAAAGGAGTTCAAATAAGTGGTTTTCAACTTATATCTCAAGAATATTTGGATTTCATTCAAGACTCAAATCAGAAAAGGCAAAATCAGAAAATTTCTATACACCGGTTTAACCGACGACTCAACTTTTCTATACGTCGGTTAAACGCAGTTATCAGAGTCTGGACAAGTTCTATACACCGGTTAAACCGACGATGTTTGAAATTAACGTCGGTGCATTAGGCAAGAGATGGTTTTTCCAGGGTGTTTCAAGGTTCTATACACCGATTAAACCGATGATGTTTGAAATTAAACGTCGTTGCAATTGACCAGTGAGATGGTTTTTCCAGGGATTTCAGAAGTTGTACTCACCGGTTAAACCGACGATGGATTTGAGTTAACGTCAGTGCAGTTGTCCAGAGGGTTGGTTTTTCAGTTGATCAGTGGACAACTACACTCACTGGTTAAACCGATGATACATCGGTTAATCTGCCCAAGTTGTAACGGCTAGTTTTCCAAATGGGCAGTTTACATTCATCGGTTAAATCGATGCTGGCTATTGGAGGTTCGTCGGATTAACCGGCACTAAGTAGTTTTCTGGCAGTTTTTCTCCAACGGCTCTATTCGTGTGAGCTGCCTATATATACCCCTCCAATGGGTCATTTTGAGCTCTCTTGACACCAGGAAACATTCATACACTATACTATTGTTGAGAGCCACCTTGAGCTTCATCTTCCACACATTTGTTCATTCAATCATTCAAGAAGCAAGACTAAAGACTTGAGTAGAGAGAAGTTTGTGTGCATCCGTTCTTGGTGATCGGTTCTTGCTAAAGTGAAGACCCTAGCTCGTTACTCTTGGTGATTGGCAGCACCTAGGCGATCTTGGTGATTGAAGGTGTTTCTTTCGAAGCTTGCCAAGGATTTTGGGAGCCCGAAGAAGTTTGTACGTGGCTTGAGCTCCACCACGCCGGGATGGTGAACGGAGACTCTTAGTGAGCACCCAAGTCTCGGTGACATGGGAGGTGACAAGACTCTTAGTGAGTGTCACAACGTGGATTAGGGGTGTGTGCCAACACATCGACACCACGGGAAAAATTCCGGTTGTCTCTTGCCCACTCTTTCATTTCAAGCACTTACTTTCATGCAATTATTCATGTGCTTGACCTTAGAGATCATAACTTAGCTCTACCTTGCTTAGTTTCATATTTAGTTGTGTCTTTGATAGCTTGTGTAGTTTGCTTAGTTAGCCGGTTGGTGAATTGAGCCTTACTAGTATTGCGTAGGTTAAGGTTGCTTTAATTGCTTTAGAAATTTGAAAAAGGCCCAATTCACCCCCCCTCATCTCCACCTTCCTCGTCAACTTCCCTTTTATTGTCCACTTCCATTCCGATCCCGTCGAATAATTCTATCTCGAAACTCCCTTATAGCCCCTCTTCTTGAAAAAACTCTCTATCATTGTTGTAATCTTTGTTGTTTGGGAGAGGTAGTTTGCCGTGTGGCGATACTTTATACACAACATCCCAACCCCGAAGACGGTGGTCGGTTTGGCACGGGTATGAGAGATAATAAACTTGTATGGCTTGTTGAGCCACAATGTACACATCATCATCTTGTCACGTTGAATCCTGTCGAATTTCGACTAGGCCAACACTAGGGGTATGTCTTGTTAATGTTGGATCAAACTAATGGCATTTGAAAATGACTGGAGTGAGCGGTACAGAACCATAAAACTTGAGTTCGTATATTTTTTTCAACTCTTCCGTAATACTCGACTCCGTCTTGACCTGGCGTAAAAACACCGGTATTTGTGGTTCTTCGATTGGGTCGACTCTGCTCATATGTCATTGTGTGGAAGCGATATCCGTTCACGTCATAAACATTAAACGACTTGACCCTGTAGCTAAAACCATTGGCAACCTGTCTCAACTCAGCACTCACGGACGAATCAGTTTGGCCCTGCAAGCGTATGCAGGATTGTTTGTCATATAGTTCGAGGACAATGAAATGGAATAGAACTATGAATTCAAGACTACCTTCTGTTGAAACCAATAAATGAAATCGGGTTGTGAATTTCCCGCGCCATTTTTAAGAAGACTCTCCATTTCCATCGGGGTTGGAGCCCATGACCGACGCCAAAATAGTTGTTGAAATTCCCTATATCAAAAATGACAAAGGGGGTTGGATGCTAAGTAGTGGAAACTTGTGAAACGGAAACTCGTGAATTGGGCACAATGTTGAGTACTTACGCAATATACGGCTCCACCTCAGAAAGGTTGGTCAGCACGTATAGCATGATACGGCGCCACTCTTCATGGTTCAAGGTCTTATACCTCGCTTCACTTGCACTTCCAAGTTGTCCTCGGAAGATGCTGAGACTCGATTCATTATCGTCAGCATTGTAACGAGGGGGTGGATTATGCACGCTGGGAAGATTGTCACCATAGTATTTGGTTGTGAAGTTTGACACCTTCTCCAGAATATGACTCTGCAATAGAAGCTTCAATTTTACATTTATTTTTGCATTTTGTTCGAAGAACCTTCTGACATCACTCAATTGGATAGCACCAACGGTACTGCACAGGCCCCCCATCCATGCCTCGTACGGAAGGTGTAGAAGCAAATGTTGCATCGGATTGAAGAAGGCGGGTGGAAAGATCTTCTCCAGCTTACATAGCAACACAGGGGCCACTTTTTTCATGTCCGAAATGACGGCCCGAGATAACTCCTTAGCACACAGCTGGCAGAAGAAATTGCTCAACTCTGCCAACACTCGCCATATATTATCAGGGAGATTGCCTCGAACCATCACAAGAAGAAGCCGCTCAATCCATATGTGGTAGTCATGACTCTTCAGCCCGTTGATTCGCATCGTAGTCAAATTAACTCCCCTCCTCAGATTCACTGCATACCCATCTGGAAATTGTAACTTTTGGATCCACAGTCTTCCTCCATTGTCTCCCTGGTCTCGGAGTCTTCATTTCGTATCTTGGTCTATCGCACAACGTTGCCAGATCCACTCGAGCCTTGACGTTGTCCTTTGTCTTATCAGGGATGTCCATGACAGTTCCAAAAAGAGCCTCGCTCCAGTTCTTTTCAGTGTGCATGGCATCAATGTTGTGTGGAAGGAGGAGATCATTAATATAGGGAAGCCTCCACAAGCTAGAGATCTGAGCCCAGGAATGTTCCTTGCCATATCCCACAAAACCACCTGCATCATTGACCTGGAGAGCATCCATCTGAGCATAAAGCACTGCACCCGTCAGCATCTGCAGTGCAGGTTGTGTAACTACGACACCTTTCGTGAAATTCTTAATGTCTCTTCTAAATGGATGGTCAACAGGAAGGAATTGTCAATGTTTGTCAAACGACGAATACTTGCCCCCCTTTCTCAACCAAATGAACTGCAGAGTTGCCTTGCATGTTGGGCATGGGAACTTTCCATGAGTACACCATCCGCAGAAAATGCCATACGCTGGGAGGTCATGCAGGGAGTAGTGGTACCACACATACATTATGAAGTTTGTCTTTGTCGCTCGGTCGTACGTCCACACCCCCTCCTCCCATGCTTTGATCAACTCATCGATTAGAGGCTCCATGTAAACACTCATTTTATTCCCTGGATGCTCAGGAATAATCACTGACACAATTATGGTTTGTCGTTGAAAGAGAACGCCGGGGGGGGGGGGGAGATTCAAGGGAATAACGAACACGGGCCAACATAAGTACGATGCGGCCATCATACCATAAGGATTGAACCCATCGGTTGCCAGCGTAACACATATATTACGAGCTTCTTTAGCTTTCTCATGATGAATCTCATCAAAATGAGTCCATGACTCACCATCGGAGGGATGCACCATCTTATCTGGGTTGTATCGAACACCTTTTTTGTGCCATGTCATCTGTTTCGTGGTTTCCTCGGTCATATAGAGTCTTTGGATCCTCTGAATGAACGGAAGGTAACGTACGATTTTCACAGGAATCATGAGCTGCCTCTTAGGCTGACCATCACCAGCATCCACCTCCAGGAACCTTGAGGCTTTGCATTTTGGACATTAAGTTTCAGCATCGTGCTCTTTCCTAAATAAGATGCACCCATTAGGACAAGAGTGTATATGCTCATATGGCATCTTCAGTGCACTAAGGATTTTCGTTGCCTGATACATTGTCTTGGGCAGAATGTGATCTTCCGAAAGCATGCTCCCAAAAAAGGTCAACATACTATCAAAGGCGTCTTGGCTCAGACCAAACTGGGACTTTAAGACCATAAGGCGTCCAATGACGTTCAGCTGAGAAACCTTTGTTTGGCCGTGAAGAGGTTTCTGTGCCGCCTTCAACATCTCGTAAAACGCCTTTGTGCTTGCCTCTGGCTCCTCCTCCTGCGGTCCTTCACCGAACTGTGCCTCCTCATAGTCATCTAACATGTCTCCAATCCCACCAGCAGCATCACATTCATCGATGCGTTGCCTCACGACCTCGTCCCTCATACGATGGGCTTCACCGTGAAAGATCCACGGGTATAGTCTGGCGTAAATCCATAATTGACAAGATGTTCGCCCATGACCTTCTTTGTCTTTCGTTTCTGGTTTCCACAACTCTTGCAGGGACACCACATGAATCTCGACCCTTCAGCTTGCGCCCATGCCCCTTCCAAGAACTCGTTAGTCTTCTCAATCCATTCATTGGTCATGCTAGCTCGAGTTACCCGGCCGGTGTACATCCACTCACGGTCATCCATCTTCCAAGATATCAGCGACTACTATCAAAATTCGGCTTAGAGTCTAGTAGGTAAAGATAGGTCCTAATCCCACCCGACCATGCGTAGATGCGGTCAGCTTCCATGATCCATTCCTATCCGAGACAGAATTTCGGTAGCACTTCCCCGCTATTCTCCAGATACACGTCCTAAAAGGGAGATTGTGTATCCTGAGAACAACAGGGAGGTGATGCCGAAACTCTGACTCGGATCAGAGCGGACCATAGAACCTGACCCCATCTACGCATCCTCGGGCTGTCCAAAGAAGCGTGGACAATTCGAAACAGATACGATTAAAGATATGCAGAAAAAACTGCATATCTCCAGTCGTATCTCTTCCGAACGGGAGACGCCTAACTGGTTTACGCGATCTACGAACATTATTTACTAACTACATATCATTATCCAAATGAACTAAACTCTAATTTAGTTATCAATATTTCGGTTGTAAACTAAAATAAACTAAATAACTATCTACTTCACTAAATAAACAAACAAATTAAAAATATACACTAAGAATATATATAAACTAAATTCTAAATAAACTAAATTCTATATAAACAAACTATAAATAACTATCTAAAAATAAACTAAATAACCTAAATTTGATATAAACAAAATATAAATAACAATCTAAAAAAACTAAATTCTATATATACTAACAATATAAATAATTAAACTATAAACTAAAAATATTTTAAAAAAATTACCTTGCCGGCGTGGAGCTGCGGGCCGGCGGCGCTACGGGCCGACGGCGGCTCAGCCAGGGCGGCGCAGACATGCGGCCTTACCGGCGTGGAGGGGCGGCCGGCGGCGCTGCGGGCCGGGGGCACTGCGGTCCAGGGGTGGCTCGGCCGGGCCGGCACAGACCCGCGGCAGCAGCGGCGCAGGCCACCGTGGCCCCAGGCGGCGACCAGCGGCGGCCCGGCCCGGTGTGGCACGGACCAGCGGCGGCGCCGGCACGGGCTCGGGCGGGGCGGGTCGCACGGGAGGGGCGGGATGACGTGGCCGGGGCGGAGCCGGGATGCCGGCGCTGGGGCGGCGGGGGTGTGGCTCGAGTTGGCGGCGGGGGCACGGTCCGGGGGCTCGACAGCGGCGGCATGGCGCAGAAGGCCAGCGACGGCGGCGCGGGTCGGCGACGGGGGCGCGGTCCGGCGGGTGGACGGCAGTGGCGCGACGCGGCGGGGAGCCGTCACGGGACACGAGTGCGGCTGGGGGGGATGCGACGTGGAGGCGTACGGCGGCGGGGGTCGTCGGCGTGGCGTATGGCCGCGGGGGAGCGACGGCGGGGAGGCGTCCGGCGGCGGCGGGGCGGGGGCGGTGCGGTGCTGCGGGTCGGGAGCGTGGGCACGGGGCGGTGTTGGGAGGAAAATGCGACAAGTCTGGGGGTATTGCGGTTTTTTGTCGAGTGTCGTGATCCGGCACTCGGCAAAACCGTATATGCCGATTGCCAGATCGGCAGCACTCGGCAAAGTATTTAAAAAATATTTGTTTCATTTTTTGCCGAGTGCCGGATCAGGTGGCACTCGGCAAATAAATTTGTTACAATAAACTGCAAATTAGAATCTAGACAAACCACGATTTCAAAAAAACATTATTTCATGCATAATTATTTCAAACTCAAATTACAACAATTTGTATTTCAAGTTTCTTGATTTTATGCAAGAAAACCTGTTATTTCATGTGTTTCTAAAGTCAAATTTAATTTATATCAACAAATTCATTTTGATGAGGTATGTAACAAAAATATAGTGACTATCAACTAAATAATTTACCAAAATAATGCAACAATTTATGGTTCATGATTTCATGTAAAAAACCCTATTATTTCATGCGTTTAAAGATCAAGTTGAAACTAAATATATATATTGATTTTCAATGAGTGCCAAAAATAATTTTATATATACATAACAAAATAAAAAATTAACCAAATTTTCAGAGGACACATATTTTGTTGTTATTTCTCTATATAAAAAGTTTCACATTCAAAATCATATGTGACTTTCATTTCAACCTCAAATCCAATCGGATACTACGCACTCTCTGAAACTTCTTCGAAGATCCTCCGGCTTATAAGTGGCGTACCTTGTAATGTGTCTGAAATGCTGTCAATTTTTTTCCACTCTATCCTCGCTTGAAACCAAGAGATTTGCACAATTCCCATGATTTTCAGATATTGTATGCCATTTTTGGTTTTTTCCGAACGTCCGTGCACACGCTTGTGATCAAGTTTCTTGATAAAGATGCTTTAACTTTTAAGTTCTTTCGTGCATATGGCATCAGTTTTGATTCAGGTACATAAATATCAAATTTCTATTCATTGATTTCGAAATTTCGACACACTTCTAATTTTAAATTAACTTCGACCGATTATTCCCCGCAAATAAAAAAATTAAAGGAAAATACTAAACCAATCAATAAAAGTATTTTATGTTACTAGGGATTAGATTATAAAATTTAAGTGGAGACCAAAAAATTTGAAGGCCCAAAATTTTTTTTTTAACCAAGTTTGCCTAGTGCCTAGGCTCCAGCACCCGGCAAAAGAAACTATGCCGAGAGCCAGACCAACGCACTCGGCAACGTTTCCCCTTTGCCGAGTGCCAGCTGGAGGCACTCGGCAAAGAGTGAGCTTTGCCGAGTGCCAAGTGGAAGCACTCGGCAAATACTTAACGCCGTCAGCCCCACTGACGGGCGGCGCACGGCGGGCGCGCGTGCTGGGCACGTGCGAAGGCTTTGCCGAGTGCCGCCTGTCCAGCACTCGGCAAAGGTGACTCATTGCCGAGTGCTATTATTTGCCGACGGCCGGCACTCGGCAAATCCCGGACATGGCGTGTGCCGCTTTTTTGCCGAGTGCCCGAGGCCTGGCACTCGGCATACCACATTTTTGCCCAGTGCCCGTGGTCTGACACTCGGCAAATGTCTCGACACTCGGCAAATACTCGTTTTCCAGTAGTGTACGTAAAAATAAATTAGAATGAATTCATGTCAATAATCAATACATATCATGTTTGACTTTTCCGACATATAAAATTCACGTACGTGGATTGTATGTACTTCTAAATGGAGGGAGCATCCCTAGCTTTATGATCGAGCACGTGATGGGCCTGCTATTGGAAGAATAATGCCATTCATTTCTAGAAAGATTTTTAAAAATGCAAGTAGCCATGTTGAACATAGCACTCAGCTCGAGTCCAGGTGCTACCCTTAATTTCACAGTTAAGGGAGCACTTACTAGTAGTTGGTGTACGGTGTTAATTATTAAAAACATTACTGGAAAGAGGAATATTCCTGTCAGTTAAAAACCAATAGGAAAATAAAATAGGAAAAAGTTCACTTTTGACCCCTTAACTATTGTGTTAGTCTAATTTTAACCCTCAATTGTAAAACCGTTCAGTACTAGTACCCCAACTGTCAAAACCGTTCACTTTTAACACCTGGGCAGGGAAAAGCTTTTTTGACCAACGTTTAGTGGTTTTGACCACGCCACGCTAGTGTTGGCCGCCACGTAGGCATGTGGGGCCCGCGCGTCACCCACTCATTCATTCCCTCTCCATCCAGGTTTGCACAGCGCCTCCCCTCCCTCTCCCGAGCTCGTGCGGCGGTGCCTCTCTCCCTCCCTCTCCCATGCCTCCCTCTCCCCGGCGAGCCCCGGTGCATCTCTGGTGTCCCAGCGCGCGCACAGCATGGTTTGGGATGGGGCGAAGCTCACCAGGGGCTCGGGAGGTGGGAAGGTGCAGCGGAGGAGCGGCGCGGCGAGCAACGGCGGCGACGGGCGGAAGCCGACGGCGGGGAGGTGCTGCAGGAGGGGAATCGGTCGAGTGGGCACTAAAATCGACAGAGAGGAGGAAGGAGAAGGTGTAGGCATGAGGAATCGAGATGGGGCTCACCGGAGGAGGCAAATCGCGGATGGCCGGATTTGGGGAAGAAGGTTGCGCGGCGATGGAGGTCGAGGACGAGGCGGCCATTACGGGATGCCACAACGTGGGAGGTGCTGCCCACGAGCGCGACGAGCGAGGAATGGAGGCGCGCGTCGACAACAGGCGAGTGGAGGCAGCGGCAGTCCACCTGCGCCCACCTGGGAAGGTCGTCGTCCCTTGCTTCATCGGCGGCGCCGACCTTCCACTCGAAGAGCTTGACGTTGGTGGTCATGCACTCGACGCGCCCCGCGGCGTCCATCGTGTAGACCGCTTGACGCTGCCTCCCGGCGGCTCCATCCTCGGAAGACGCGCGCACGGCGGTGTCGACCCAGCAGCACGCCCGCGTGTTGAGCAGAGCCCACTCCGTGTCCCCTGCCCGGGCGACGGCGAGGCGGGACAGGGCCTGGCAGATGAGCAGCACGGCGCATCCGCCCCGGGTCCCCGACGGCGCAATCCTCCACGGCGCGGCCACGATGACGACCTTCTCGTAGACCTCGTCCGGAGTCTGTCCGGCGCGAGCGTCTCCGACGGGATCAGCACCTCATCGTCGCAACCGTCATCGCCGGTGAAGCAACACCGGAGGTCGTAGCTCGCGTCGTGGCTGGCATCAACGAATGGGAGCACTGCCCTCCGCCAAGCTCAGGAACCACGCGGCATGACACTGCCGACAGCGGCGGCGGTCGACTTCCACGCGGCGCAGACGGCGGGGAAGCGGAGGCGGTCCGGCACGGGGAGGCGGCCGAGGACGGACTCGAGGAGGTCGCACGGGAGGTCAGCCCAGCAGTGGTGCGCAGAGGGATCTATCAGCGGCGCTTGGGCGGGTCCGGCGGCGATGCAGGAGCGGCGCGCGACGAGTAGGCGGGGAGGCACTGTGGGAGGCGCAGGTGTCCGAGCTGGCGGTCGTGGCCAGCATGGTGGGTCAAACCCACTCCATGTCAGCGCCAAACCACCTAAAAGGAACAAATGTGCCAAAGTTAAATGGTATTAGTAGTTAGGGTGTCTATTGTGCCCGGTTTTGTAGCTGGGGTTTAAAGCTGGACAAAGACAATAGATAGGTGTCAAAAATAGACTTTTTGCAATAAAATATATCAATAGAAAAATGTAAAATCAATTATTTTAATGGTAAACTGATAGAAAACCACTAACATACCTAGCTTGAAAGGGAAATAAAAATTGCCTGTCGGGTTTCGTTGCCCTATTATTGGTTCACTACACACAGGGATAAAGGGCTCTCCCTGAGGTTTGAAACCGTTTCACTATCCAAAAAGTCCGACAGAGAATTATCTACCATCGGAATTTTCCTGTCACTCTTATTTAACGACAAAAAATTCATACCATTGTTGATGTCATGCTGACATGAATTCATTAACCCTTGTCGATGTCATGCTGACAGATTGACAGGATTTTCACGAAACAATAATTCAAATAAAATCTAAATCATGCACAGAATGGTCTATTTACGACACATTATGCAGCTTATCATACAAATATATTAAGATATCAGAGCTCGACCATTACATATACCATATATATTGATTATATCCAAATGTTTCTCATCAAAACAACTATCACATGCTATCCCAAATGTATCTCCTACCAACCTACTAAGTGTATGCAAAGGCAAAACACTTCAAAAGATGAAATTACCTACTGCTATTGTGTTTCCAAAAGCAACTGACACCTCCACGTAGATGCATGGTGTTGGAAAAACAGACAACTGTAAGTTTAAATTCCGAACAATATTTATCATGACGAGAATTAAACCTAGCATGCATGACTCTAACATACTAGACAGTACATATATCATAAATATGATCTCAGAAAACATGATTATGAAACAGATCTGATCACAAAATACGTACTGTGCGGGAGCCGCCGGGAAGACGAAAGGCGCATACGAGATGAAGACGGTCCTTCGAACGGAGCGCAGCAACCGGCGTTGCAGACGACGGTACGCCGTAGCTCCTGACTTGGACGGAGGACGAGCCGTGGCGAAGAAGACGAGCAATCGCGCTTAGCGCTTCCCAAAAACCTTATTCGCCCTCTCCCGGTGCAGGATCACAAAGAGCGAGCGGTTCCGAAGACCTGCTCTCCCATTTACCGGTGCACGCCGGCGCTCGGGATGGAGAAGACTACGGTGGCAGCGCAGCAACGAGAGGAGGCAAAACCCTTGTAAGGATCACCGGGGTGTCCGACCCTAGAGGGGGAGGGGGTGAATAGGGTCGCTAATCGCTTTTCTATCCTAGGGCTCAATCTAATTGCATAAGATAAACCTAACACGTCCTACACATGCTAGTTATGACTAAGGTTTATCTATGCTACCCTCTACTTACCCCAAAAGACTTGCAACCTATAGTCAATCCTAATCAAACTAACTAGGAAAGTAAAGGTAAGCAAGAAAGAGTAAATGCGGAAACGTAATGCGGTAAGTAAAGCGGTAAGGGAGAGGATATGCAAACTCCCGTGAAGACACCAAGACACACGATTTAACGTGGTTCGGTTGGGACACCAAAGTCCCTCCCTACGTCCACGGCCACTTGCTCACAAAGAACAAGTGTGATACCGAGTCTCTTCGCTTGATCACCGTCTTGCCACGCCTCCAAGGCTCCCGACAAGCAAAGGCTAAGTGACACCAAGTCACAAAGACGAGGTCACCGCCACCGTCTATCTCGAAGCGTCACCACGGCACCGTCTTCACTATCTTGGAGCTTTAACACCAAGTAGGGGCCTCCTTCCCCGCACAAAGTGTCGTTGCCACTCCACACCAAGTCGGAGGGTCACACGACGAGTACAAGTGTTTGCTTGCCGCAGCAAGACTTCTCTCAAGGGAGCTCTCGCAAGAACTAATCCCTAATCAAGCACTAAGCACTCTAACAAGTGTGCTTAAGCCTATATGATGTACAATGAAGCTCTATGGTGGTTGGAGATGATCTTTAGCTCTAGTATACTTCTTTGAACTCCAGCACACACAAATGATGCGGCCTTGGGGGTATATATAGGCAGCACAAGCAAATATAGCCGTTGGAGAAAAGCTGCCAGAAATGTGCTTAACACCGGTTAATCCGATGCTCCCCAAATTGTCATCGTCGGTTTAACCGGTGATACTAAACTGCCCACTGAAAACTAGCCGTTACGTGTACGGGCAATCAACCGACGCAATCGACCGGTGTATGTAATATTAGCGTCGGTTTAACCGGTGAGTGCAACTGTCCTCTGATCCTTGAAAAACAAACTCTCTGGACAACTGCACCGACGCCATTAACCGGTGCATCATCGGTTCATCCGATGTATGCATTTTTCTTGGTCTGCTTCTGCCATTGCACCGACGTATTCAAACTTCCTATCGTCGGTTCATCTGGTGCCAAACCCTAGCCCGCAGGCCATCTCTGTCATTGCACCGATGAGTACATTTTGCCTTACGTCGGTTTAACCGGTGATACTAAAACTTCCCAGACATGCTCAAGTCAATGCACCGACGTGTGTAATTCGCTTGGCGTCGGTTCAACCGGTGACTTGATTTTCTTTTTGGCGGAACCCCCGTAGGGGCGGCCCTTCGGGCCTAGCTTCGCCTCTCTTCTCTTTGTCATCACTTGAACCTAAAAGCCTGAGTATATCATCTAAGCAAACACATTAGTTCAAGTGTTGCGTGTGTCATCAATCGCCAAAACATTATATTGAAATATGGCATGAGAGGCCATTTTCGCTACAACCCTAACTTAGATTAGATCTTCTTATGAATTCCCAAATCTTTGGGACTCCACGTATAGCGATCTATGGTGCACTTTTTCCATGAGGGAGGTGGTTCGTATTTAAAGAGAGAAAAACCCCCTACACCCTCGTCCATTAGCAATACGGGACTAATAGATGGTGTACCTCCTCTTAGCGCTAATGGGCCTTTGAGATTTATTAGGATTATTTATATTGGCCCAGCCCATAAATCTAACAATCCCCCACCAGATCTCAAGTACCCATTTATAGATTTTGCCAGTTTCTCACTACTGTTTGATATACTAGTGTTTTAGTGAGGACTGTTAAGTTGAACTCTCACCTAGAGCTCCAAGCTACACTTATCCACAACTTGAACAATAGACTACGCCTTGAATTGCAAGTTTGGTGCGAACAAGTTTCACTCAAAGTCATAACCAGTACATGGCTGCCAGTAGCCTTCTCCGCGGGTGGAGCATATACGTCGTACTCCCTGGTCTCTTCATGAGTTTACTAGAGATCACCCAAATCTCACAGACTGCGACGTTAGACAGTCAGACTCTTATAGGTGTGTTCTTTCAAGAATGCTCTGTATGACATCACCTTTGCTCATTAGAGCCAACAGAAACACATTAAGGCAAATAGCCAACCTGCCTTACAGCAACTGAGAGTATTGCATCTTTTCTTAGAGAGGGTTTAACCATTACTCTCCTCAGTTCACCATCAGCTTGTTCTCCCCAAGTCCTAATTCACGGGATCTCCGATCACATAGGTTGGGTTACCACTATGGCAACTTATACAGGCCTCATACCCATCTCCCTTGATGCACTATCTATCACATTCCGTGATAATCCTTTTGTAAAGGGATCTGCCAAGTTTTTGTCTATTTGAATATAAGTCACACTTATCACTCCGGAGTTTCTCAACTTTCTGAGAGACTTCAGTCGTCTTTTAACATGTCTTGATGACTTTGCATTATCCTTAGCACTGTTCACTTTGACTATCACTGTTTGATTGTCACAGTTCATAAGGATGGCCGGCACTGGTTTCTCAACCACAGGCAAGTCCATCAAGAGCTCATGCAGCCACTCTGCCTCAACAGTGGCTGTGTCCAAAACAGTAAGTTCTGCTTCCATGGTTGACCGTGTCAAAATGGTCTGTTTGCAAGACCTCCATGATATCGCACCACCTCCAAGGGTAAACACATACCCACTCGTGGCATATAGCTCATCAGCGTCAGATATCCAGTTTGAATCACTATATCCCTCAAGCACAGCAGGGTGCCCAGAATAGTGAATCCCATAACTCATAGTACTTGCTAGATAGCGCATAACCCTTTCAAGTGCATGCCAATGATCAGTACCCGGGTTTGACATGAACCTGCTCAATTTGCTCACAGCAAAAGATATGTCGGGTCTCGTTGCACTAGGTAAGTACATGAGTGAACCAATAATCTGCGAATATCTCAGTTGATCTTTGGCAATTTTCCTGTTCTTTCTCAACATCACACTAGGGTCATAAGGTGTTGGAGAAGGCTTGCTGTCGATATAGTCAAAACGGCTCAAGACCTTTTCCACATAATGGGATTGTGAAAGAGTAATCCCATTCTCAACCTTAATAAGCTTGATGTTAAGGATAACATCAGCTTCTCCTAGATCCTTTATATCAAAGCTCTTTGAAAGAAAGGACTTGACCTCATTGATCACATCAATGTTTGTGCCAAAGATCAGTATGTCGTCCACATACAAGTATAATATCACTCCTCCACCCCCACCATAGCGATAGTACACACATCTATCAGCCTCATTAATGATAAAGCCTGCAGAAGTTAAAGTTCTGTCGAACTTCTCATGCCATTGCTTAGGTGCTAGTTTCAACCCATACAAAGACTTCAAAAGCTTACACACCTAGTTTTCTTGACCTTTCATTACAAATCCATCAGGCTGATCCATGTAGCTCTCCTCATCCAACTCTCCATTTAGGAAAGCTGTCTTAACATCCATATGATAAATGATAAAACCATATGAGGCAGCTAAGGAAATTAATACTCGAATAGTGGTCAATCTAGCGACAGGTGAATAAGTATCAAAGAAGTCTTCGCCTTCCTTTTGTGTGTACCCTTTAGCAACAAGCCGAGCCTTGTACTTGTCAATAGTACCGTCAGGCTTAAGCTTCTTCTAGAATATCCACTTACATCCTACTGGCTTGCAACCATAGGGTCGTTCAGTGAGCTCCCATGTTCCATTAGAAAGAATTGAGTCCATCTCACTTTGGACTGCTTCTTTCCAATCATCTGCATCTGAAGATGCATATGCCTCTGCAATGGACGTGGGAGTATTGTCCACAAGGTACACAGTGAAATCGTCACCAAAAGATTTTACAATCCTTTGTCTCTTGCTCCTTCTAGGAGCTTCACTGTCATCCTTCTTTAGGACATGCTCATGTTCATCGGATTGTTCAGAAGACTCGATAGGTACTGCAGGTTGAGGAGTTATCTCTGTCAAAAATCTAGAATTGCTATGCATATCTTTCATAGGAAAAATATTCTCAAAAAATATTGCATCACGAGATTCCATAATAGTATCAACATGCACATCTGGTATCTCAGATTTAACCACTAAGAATCTATAAGCAATGCTCCTCTGAGCATATCCTAGAAAGACACAAACCACTGTCTTAGGTCCCAACTTGCGCTTCTTTGGAATAGGCACATTAACATTCGCTAAGCACCCCCACATGCGCAGATAAGAAAGTGATGGTTTTCTCCCATTCCACATCTCATATGGAGTTTGATCTTGATTCTTGTTTGGAACTTTATTCAAGACATGACACGAAGTCAATACAGCCTCCCCCCACCATGCCTTAGAAAGACCAGCTGTGCATAACATGGAGTTAACCAAGTCAGTCACCGTGCGGTTTTTCCTCTCGGCAATCCCGTTTGATTCGGGAGAATAGGGAGGCGTCCTCTCATGAATAATTCCATGTTCCTCATAGAATTCATCAAATATTTTGGGAAAATACTCGCCACCACGATCTGACCTTAGACGCTTGATCTTTCTCTCTAGTTGATTCTCAACTTCAGCTTTATAGATTTTAAAGTAGTCTAACGCTTCGTCCTTAGTTCGCAACAAATAAACATAGCAAAATCTAGTCGCATCGTCAATTAACGTCATGAAGTATCTTTTCCCACCTTTTGTCAACACACCATTCATCTCACATAGATCAGAATGTATGAGTTCTAGAGGTGCCAAGTGTCTCTCCTCAGCAGCCTTGTGAGGCTTCCAAGGTTGCTTTGATGCACACAACTATGGCACTTAGAACCTTTAGTAATGGTGAATTTCGGAATTAAACACATGCTGGAAAGCCGAGACATCAAACCAAAATTAACATGACATAAACCTGAATGCCAAACACTCACATCATCGCTAAATTTGCCACAAATATGGTTCACCGACTTATTACAAAATTCAGCAAGAGAAAAAGCGGAACAAGCCTCCGCAATCATAGCCTTTACCAACGAATTGTCCATGTTTAGACATGACAAATTTATTGGACTCTAACACTACCTTAAGCCCGTCCTTGCATAGGACTGACCCGCTGACCAGATTCTTGTTGATAGTGGGCACATGCTGCACGTTCCTCAGCTGCACGATCTTCCCCGAAGTAAACTTCAGATCTACCATGCCAACACCATGAACAGAAGTATGTGAACCGTTCCCCATCAGCACGGAGAAGTCCTGGACGGTCTGGTAAGAAGAAAACATAGAGATGTCAGCACACACATGAACATTAGCACCCGTATCAAGCCACCAACTCGTGGATTGAAAAACTGAAAGAACTGTAGGTAAATTACCGTACCCATCTCCAGTGTTGCTTATGGTCACCATGTTGACATCCTTGGACTCATTTGCTTTCTTGGCTCTGCGGTCTGCCGGATCTGGGCACTCCTTGGAGAAGTGTCCAAGCTTACCACATGCATAGCACTTTTCCAAAGCCTTGTTCGTCTTCTTGTTGAAGGTAGTGGTCTTGTTAGGCTTGTTGTTCCCTTTGTTCTTGACATGTGGGAACTTTTGGACCAGGTTGGCGCTGGACTGGCCTTGATCTCCTTTCTCAGGCACGTCCCTCTACCGAGCCTTCTCCTCAACATGAAGAGTCGCTATCAGATTTTCAACTGATATCTCCTGTCTCTTGTGCTTCAGAGTTGTGGCGAAGTTCCTCCACTGGGAAGGCAACTTTGCAATAATGCATCCAGCCACAAACTTGTCGGGAATAGGACACTTAAGGAGATCAAGATCCTTGACAATACACTGCATCTCATGCGCCTATTCCTCCACAGAACGGTTATTCACCATCCTGTAGTCATGGAAACTCTCCATGAGGTACAGTTCCTTGCCCGCATCTTTTGCATCATACTTTGCAACCAGAGCATCTCACAACGTCTTCGCCTCTGTCTCATCAATGTACACACGGACTAATCCGTCTGACAGATTGCTAATGATACATCCGACAAAGAGATTATTGGCCTCATCGTACTTCTTCTGCTCTTCAGCAGTAAGTACGCCCTCAGGCTTGCCAAGTCTCATATCCCAGATGTGCATAGCAGTAAACCAGAGGTGAACCTTGGACTTCCAGATCTTAAAGTTTACGCCAGTAAACTTTTTTGGCCTCAGTGAATCAACGAAACCAGCCATTGTTAAATCAACAGATTGCCTATAATAAGGTTTTTGAATTGTTGGAAAAATAGACAACTATAAGTTTAAATTCCAAACTAGATTTATCATGACGAGAATTAAACCTAGCATGCATGACTCTAACATACTAGACAGTACGTATATCATAAATATGATCTCAGAAAATATGATTATGAAACAGATTTGATCACAAAATACATACTGTGCGGGAGCCGCCGGGAAGACGAAAGGCGCAGACGAGACGAAGACGGTCCTTCGAACGGAGCGCAGCAACCGGCGTTGCAGACAACGGTACACCGCAACTCCTGACTTGGACGGAGGATGAGCCGTGGCGAAGAAGATGAGCAGTCGCGTTTAGCGCTTCCCAAAAACCTTATTCGCCCTCTCCCGGTGCAGGATCACAAGAGCGAGCGGTTCCGGAGACCTGCTCTCCCGTTCGCCGGTGCACGCCGGCGCTCGGGATGGAGAAGACTACGGTGGCGGCGCAGCAATGAGAGGAGGCAAAACCCTAACTTAGATTAGATCTTCTTATGAATTCCCAAACCTTGGGGACTCCACGTATAGTGATCTATGGTGCACTTTTTCCATGAGAGAGGTGGTCCGTATTTAAAGAGAGAAAAACACCTACACCCTCGTCCATTAGCAATACGGGACTAATAGATGGTGTACCTCCTCTTAGCGCTAATGAGCCTTTGAGATTTATTAGGATTATTTATATGGGCCAAGCCCATAAATCTAACACATGGTTCCACTACCGGTTGCTGCCTTGCTGGTCCACTATCGGGAGCTTAGCTGCAACGGCCATCTACTACAACCCCGTGATTCCAAGACAACATGAGATGATGCAGTCGCCTGCATGCTGTTACAACAAAATGATTATATATGCCAAGAGTACTAGCTAATGAGAAAAAAAAAAGGTGCAGGTCCAAGAACTATTGAACTATACCTATAACAAAAACCAACTGTTGAACTATGAACCCCAAAAGCCATGAACCTTCAACTGAAACCATTAGCAATTTTGGTTGTTGTACTTAAGCTTCACCACTACGGACTACATTATAACTACAATGTTACATGAATATTGTTTAGTTCTTAGGATTAGAATAATAGCAGAATACATACTGCAATACTATAAAATTGCTCTAGAGAATACAGTATCGGACAATGAAGTAACAAATCGTAAGACTTAAAATGTAGATATTTTAATTTTGCATCTTCATAGATTTACAGGCCTGGCAAGAGCTCTGAAAACTTGTTATTGAAAACACTGGTAACCTTTACCTAGCTAGTTTGTTTATGGCATAATAAAGTTTGAACAGATAGATCTTTGGCTCTTTGCCAAGTGCAGCTGGTCTTTCGGCAAACTAAATTTGACTGAACACTGCAAAAGTTTTGGTAGACAATTAAATAGGGCATAACTTATACCATAAGTTAACTAGAGTTTCAGTTGCACAAAGTATTGCGCGCAAGAGTTAATGGGATGTCATACCTGGCCACTTCTTCTAGAGGTGTAGGACCAACATAGTTTGCCTTGCTCTCCTTATTCATTGTCACTAAGCATCTGTTACCCATGCATTCAGTTCCATCAGCAAAATTCAGTACGTTTGTAATTCTTATTTTAAATTATAGAACCACTAACACCATCACACTTTTAACCTTTGGTACTCTAGGGGTCGAGTCTGCTAATTCATTTGGTTCTACTAACAAATCCTAATAATGTTGAGCTTAAAAAGTACAATGATTGAAGATTAAGTGTTACAGTGGTTTTACTGCTCAACTTTTGAAACTGATTTACTATTTTCTATATATTAAATGAATTTCAATATGGCTATCGAAGTTAATTCCAAACTAAACTATGTGTGCATCTAATAAGACATAAAAAGTTGCCCAAAAATTATATTCAGGCTCATATATGTTCCATTCTGGCTCATGTCTTGGAGATATATGAAAAATTCTATTATCTTCTAAGGAAAATTCAAACTTCTATCTCCATAATACAACGTAATAATTATAATAATATCTAAATTGGGTCAAAAAATTCTACAAATTGGTATGGCAATATATTTTTGGTTCTTAAGCTTGACATAAAAAATTAATATTTTAATAAAGTTGGTCATATATTGTTCACAAAAAGATACATCTCTCACATAATTTCTTATAACTCAAGTCAAAATTTGAGATTTGAATACGTCATATTTTGAAATATAAATATTCTTATACAAAATTTATTTTCATGCAAAAGCAAACTGAAACAAAGTTATATTAAACTTAGCTATATATACGTGCTCTCAAATGACCACCAAATGAAATAAGCCATAGTCTCAATTTGATTTATTTTCTGATAAAAATTATTTGGGAGATGTTATAAGATGTATTTTGATTTCTAGACAAATCTCAAAAGTTTCTAAAAACATTTAGTTATATTATTATATTTTAGAAGCCATAAAGTGACTACAAAAACTAGAGTGCAAAGTATACCAATATTTGAATATTGACTTAAAAATCCACAAGTGGTATATGCTTGGATATAGTTTAGATATTGTTTTTATAACACATGTAGTACAAATATGAAGTAACTTTGATAAATAGATAGAAATACTTTTATATTCTAAAAGGTATATTATTGCATAAAATTACAATTTATATTCAATTAAGTTATTTTCATTAATTAGCATACTAAATCAATATTTTTATCAAAGTACCATGCAAAAAATATAATTTATTGTTGATCACCTTGAACCTTGCTTGGCAGTTCGAGTTATTTCCCTGTGTGTTATTTAAAACCTGACAAGCAAATGCAATTTTCCTGTAGGTTCATTCATTTCCCTATGTATTCTTACAAAACCGATATGAAAATACGAATTTCTTTGTGCGTGCTAAAAAGACACTCAGGAACATTGGACACCCATAGGAAAAAAATGGTTTCCATAGTGGTAAAATAGTGTTTTCCATGAAAAAGATTTTTTATATGGATAATTTTAGTGTCCTCATATAGTTCTGAATGTAAATAAAAATCCATGAAATTGTATGAAGTTCAAGTATATTTTTTCAAGTAGACATCAAACTGTTTATATTGTTGCAAACTCACCTAACTTTACAAACAAGCGCTGATATTTTGGACAATGATGCATTTCATAAAACACAACTAATTTGGGCGCTAGTATCCACACATGTATAGTTATGAAGCGAACCCTGAATTAGATAACTCATTGACCATGGTTCCCGGACCAAATTTCATTTTAAACCTAGCTAGCCAGTAGCAACTAATTTTTTCTTGAGTTGCTCCATATGTTTTTGTTTTTGTTTTTGTGAGGATTTAGACGAGTCCTTCAATTTTTATGTGTCGCTCATAAGCTCTCATGATTGGTAAGACACCGCCCATCTCTATATCAATCGTTCTATATACATAGGCCGGACTTGTTCTTAGGCCGCAATTCGTGGACGAAGTAATGAAGCGCACGAAGAATGTGAACGTGATACATCCTACTGACATATGATTACGTGCATAAGGATTATAGGAAAAAAATCCATAGTTCTTAGATCGGGCATCTAAATCAATTTTTGATTGCATATTTCTGCAACATTACTTTGAAATAAGACCACTTTTAAATGTGTTTAATTGAATTTTCAGTAAGAACAATTTGACTACAAAGTTTAAATAACAATGTTATCGTCAAGGTTGAATGAAAAAATTGTGAAGGAAGAACAAATATCATTTTCCACCTTAACAATATTTTTAAAATATCATTTGAAGGTACTAAAATGTTTTTAAAATATAGTTTTGAATATCTTGTCATAAAAATGATAACAATGTGATTGGAATTTAAGTTGTATGCTCATTTTGAGAATCATTTTTTGTGGCATTTTGTTTTGCGCAGAACCATATGTGACTAATGCTTCCACGATACTTAGGCTTTGTGTAACAAAGCTTCCAGAACAGCTTTTAGGCTGAATTAGAGAAGGTGCAATTATTTAGAGAGAAGTGATTCCATGTTGATTTTGTGAAGTAATTCTCCCTAATGAACTGAAGTGGTGAGAGCTGAAAAAAAGTAGCTTCTCCTGATTCACTTCGCCCACATGATCTGTTTTTTTTCATAAAGTTAATCATAAAGAATTACTTCTCTCAGATAATCGCCTCTTAGAGTAGAGAATTAGAAGTAAGTGGAGCTCTACTAAACTGGTCTTTAAAGCAATTACATTGGTATTGTCTTGTAAGAGCAGCTCCTCCAACATGCATGCGTACTTTGGTTGTGCAAGTAATAGAGAGAAATACAACAAATCCTACATGATGATATTATGAGAATGCTGACATGTGACATGTACCAATGCACTTCCTCTTAGAGGAAACGAGCCGCTCAATAGCCAAATGGGCCGTTATATTGAAGAAAAGGCAAACTGTTGGGAAAATAACTAGTTGGGCCTTTGTCCGGCCTGCAAAGTGTCTGATCCTCTCTCAATAGCAGGCAACGGCGTCATGAGAAATAGCCCATTCTTTTTTCCATTTCATGGTCAGCCCAAATGAATCACTTCAGCAAACAATCAATCAGCCCATGCACGCGCAGCCCAAAAGCTCATCAAGAATAGATCGTTGCAAAACGACAAGTTGAAGCACCTGCTTGGAGTAGCATTTATACACATATAAAAAATATAAATTTTTAAGTAAAGTTTAGCCCACCCTCTTAGAGTCTTAGCACCCCTGTTTGGAGGAGCTAGCGCTAAAATTTAGTACTTCTATCTATTAGCACCTCATTAGAACTCGGATCCAAACAGGATCTAAGTTTCCATTTGATTTGTTTGAAGCAACAATTTGAGAAAAGTGTTCGACCTTTCACAACGTAAAAAGGAAACAAAAAACTTACTGGCAATGTACTGTGCCCGGACGGTGCAGGTACAATATAAGCGACACGATGAGTGTTTACAGCTTAATAATGAGCTAAGCCATCACGCGTATGCACGTAATTAGGACTATAAGCATGGGGAATACATTCAACTTATCAAAAATCATATCATGAAAAGGGATTTTTTTTATTTTATAATTTCGGAGCCCAACTTATATTAAGTCACATAATAAACAAAAACATACGCCTGTGACGCCGCTAACCGCCGGTACTCCATTTCTTCCAGCCTGATGAGTTTTTCCCCCCCTTCCGTTTGCTGGCAGCCTGGCACAAGAAGCCTACACGGCTCGCCAGGCTGAAACCACACACTGCCATGGCGCCGCGGCATGCCTGGCTGCCTACCTCGCGGAGAACTCACTCACAGGGCCCGTGACGCCGCGCCCCAGGTCGGCAGTGACAAGAGCCGGCACCTGGCTGGCTGACTGGCTCTACCAACAAGAAGCTGCTGCCGCGGCCGCCCGCAGGAGCCGCGCGGCAGCCAGCACGGCCACCACGTAACGTACGTACACACGTCGCGATGCATGCTAGCTAGCTAGCTACACACGCCTGCGGCCGGGCACCGTACGCGCTCGGTCGGTGTCGCCGACAGCGGCGCGCGGGCACGTGCCGTGTCGCCGCCCGCCATCAACGCCGCCGCGCTTGCCGGTCGGGTTCGTTCGTGTCAACTGTCAATCTTGGAGACGATGATGGGTGGGTGAACACTGAACAGAATGCTGCATCAGAGCATCACTGTTTGGGCCGTAAGTTTTGCTACCAGCTTTGCATTCTGATCTCGTTTAGGGCACGGACAATGGGTTGTTGATTACCGTAGACATGCAATGCAATTTTGCAAAATTCCCCTCCTCGAGCTGCAGTTAAAGCTGCCTCGTCGACTCATTCATCTATGACCTGTGGCTTGTGCTCACAGGAGGCTGCCATCCGTTGTACAGCATTAGGCCACAAACGATTTGTGCTGACACCAGCTATTTACCATGCTGGCGGACATTGTTGTCACCCGTCAGCATAAATGTGTTGGATTGATCTCTTTCCTAATAGACCCAACGGTCTATTAGGACCTTGATTTGCGCCCTGATCGGGGGCGCCCAACCCTAATGGTTGGTGGGCCCCCGCTGCACAGCGCTAAAATAAAAGGGGCGAAGGGGCCGGGGCACGGGCAACGAGGTTGGTCGCGCCGCCAGCACCCTCACCCACATCCCTAGCCGATCTAGAGGAGCGCTGGAGCAGCGGGAAGCCTCACCGCCACCACCATCGACGCTAATTCACCGGCGTCGTTGCCATCGCCCTCAACTTCGACGCTACGCTCACGACGCCACTGCACCACTCGTCGCTGCCCTAGAGCAGATCATCATCAGCGAACCAGAGATGGCCGCCGGATCGAGTTCAAGCACTGGTGGTGATGGTCTCTCTCTACTTCCTCACTGTGTTCATTCTTTTATTGTTTATGCAATAGATCTAGGGACTCTTGCACTTGATGTGAAGAAAAGAAGAGAAATCCTACTCGATTCGTGCACTGTGTGATCCTAGTTCTCTAACAATGGTATCAGTCGCCTACACAAGTGTAGATCGAGGTCAGGAAAGATAGTTTCGAATGCGAATCGAAACAACAGTCAAAGAAAAGCAACTCGAATCGATAGAATCAAAGCAAGAACAGATCGAATCGATGGCAAATCGAACTCAACAGTCAAACCCTAACCCTAACCCTAGAGATCAAAGCGCGTGGGACCTACCTGGTCCGCGCGCCACTGCCGTTGCCGGTGCGTGTGACGCGCTTGCGCCGCCGCTCGCCGGACTTCGCGGCACAGTGGAGCCGCCTGCTCGCTGCTCCGGGACGCAGGGGTCGCGTGTGCGGGGCTCGAAAGCGTGGCTCCGTCCACGGCCGGCTCGACGGCCGCGCACTCGCCCTTTGGCGAGCGCACGTGCCAGCGAGCAGGCCGCGACGGCGCCGTCCCGCCCGCTCCGCCCGGCCACCATGGCCAGTGGCCGTCGCCGCTGCGGTGCGTGGAGAGAGAAAGGGGAGGAAAGAATGAACTAGGGTTTGGGCTGCGGCGACGGCGACGCGGTTTTGATCTGGCGAAAACCGCGGACGACCGTCCGATCGTGATCAACGGCCACGACATCGTCTCGCCTCCTGGGCTGGTAGACGGTCCATTCGGGCGGGGGGAGGTGACGCCGCGGCGGGCCGATTCGGCGGCCCGGCCGTTGGCTGTCGGGCCTCGGGCCCAAGTAAAGGTGGCCGAGCAGGCCGCGGGCCGGTTTTGCTTCTGGGCCGCATGAACAGTGCCTCGTTTTATTGTTTTTCTATTTTTCCAGAAGCAATTTCAATAGTTTTTTTGAATGGTTTTGATTATAGTTTGATCTCTACTCAATTTTGCACCAACGTGTTTATTGTTTAGAGATAAAAGTTTATAGTTTTACTTCTGGAAATAGAAATTCCTACTTGTTTCCGCTGCAAAAGTCATTACAGTTGCTCTTTACTTTAATTCGAACCAACGAGACAATTAAAGTTTAAGAGCATGGTTAAAAGATTATTTTTGAGCATTATGGTATTGTTAATTTTCTGACCAACGTTGTTAATTACAATACTGTAATTTCATAGTTTTTGTGTATTTACTTCTATTTCTGCCCAACGGTGATATAGATTTAATTGCATAAACAGTTGTATGTTCTATTTTGACCAACGTTGGAATTTTACATACAATTATTGTTATTATGTTCTCACTATTTTTTGAAATTTTCAGCGGGGATGAACTTGATGGGATTCATCAGTCACATCCCGACTCTAAAAGGAGACAACTATGGCGAATGGATCAAGAAGGTTGATCTTGCTTTCGTCTGTGGAGAGGTGGATGAGATAATCACCACTCCAAAGCCCACTGAGCCACCGGCTCCAGTGAGAGGGGAATCTGACACTGATATTGAGTGGCAGAAAAAGCAAAGGGACTATGCTCCCTTAAAGATGGCTTATGATCTCGAAAAGACAAAGTGGAATAACGCCAACAAGAAATGTGTGGCAGTTATAAAGAACACAATTGATCCTAACATTTTGGGTTCAATTGGAGAGTGTGATTCAGCTGCTGAGTACCTTTCAAAGATAAAGAATCAGTTTACTGGTTCTTCAAAGACTTATGCTACACAGATCATAGAGCAGTTGATCACAAAAAGGTACTATGGCAATGCCGGTACGATAAGAGATCATATCATGGGGATGTGTGCTTTGAACTCCAAGCTCAAACCAATGGACTTGGATCTCAAAGAAGAGTTTATGGTGCACCTGGTGTTCGCCTCTCTGCCAAAAGAGTTTGCAACGTTCGTTGTAAACTATAACTCACAGCCAGAGAAGTGGAACATGGAAAAGGCAATTGCAATGTGTGCACAAGAGGAAGATAGACTCAAGAAACAGAATGGTGGGTCTGTCAATTTTGTGCATAATAACAAGAAAAGGCCTTTCCAAGCTGCTTCTTCCTCTAAAGCTAAAGACAAAGCCCCTATGCCACAGAAGTATCAGCAACAGCGTCAGCAACAGCGCACTCCAGCTCAAGATGAGTGCTTCCACTGTTTTGACAAGGGGCATCGCAAAGCAGATTGTCCCGCTTATTTAAAGATGATAATGGCAAAGAATGGTGAGAATGTAATTTCATTTGTTAATGAATCCCTGTATTTAAAGTTTTCTAAATCTACTTGGTGGATTGATTCTGGTGCAACTGTGCATGTTGCAAATTCTTTACAGGGATTCCGTTCGACAAGGACTACGCTAAGAAGCGAAAGACAAATTAAAGTCGCAAACGGAGTACAAGCAGATGTGGAAGCTGTTGGCGATGTCTCCCTCGAGCTAGTTAATGGTTTCATGCTTGTACTAAAAGATGTTTTATTTGTTCCTTCGCTTCAAAGAAACTTGATCAGTGTATCACGCTTAGACACAGATGGTTTTGGTTGTCATTTTGCGAATGGCAAATGTGAACTATGGTTTGATAATAATTGTATTGGTGATGCTGTCCTTTACAATGATCTTTATTTATTATCTATGCGTGATAAAGTGCATTCTGTATGTAATGTGAATGAGAATGAATCCTTGTCAGAGAAAGAAACAAAGAAAAGAAAGAGAACTCAAGATACTTCATCGAAATTATGGCACTGTCGTTTAGGCCATATTTCGAGGGGGAGAATTGAAAGATTAGTGAAAAGTGAAATTCTTCCACAGCTAGAGTTCTCTGATTTTGAACAATGCGTTGAATGCATTAAAGGAAAATTTGTAAAGCAAATTAAAAAGGGTGCCAAACGAAGTGCAGGAACGTTAGAAATAATTCACACTGATATATGTGGACCGTTTTCTGTGAAAAGTGTGGATGGCTATGATTCGTTCATAACATTCACAGACGATTACTCCCGCTATGGTTACATTTATCCAATCAAAGAAAGATCTGAAGCATTGGATAAATTTAAAATATTCAAAGCTGAGGTTGAAAATCAGCTTGACAAAAGAATTAAAATAGTAAGATCAGACCGTGGAGGGGAGTACTACGGTCGACATACCCCTTATGGACAAGTTCTTGGACCTTTTGCAAGGTTTTTACAGGAAAATGGAATAGTTGCCCAATACTCTACATCGGGGGAGCCTCAGCAAAATGGAGTAGCTGAAAGGCGCAACCGTACACTAATGGATATGGTTCGCAGTATGATGAGTTATTCCTCATTGCCATTGAGTCTGTGGATGGAGGCGTTGAAAACCGCCATCCATATTCTCAACAGAGTGCCAAGCAAATCGGTGCCCAAAACGTCGTATGAGCTATGGACAGGAAGAGAACCCTCACTGACTCACCTACGAGTCTGGGGGAGCCCAGCTGAGGCTAAAGTGTTTAATCCAAATATTGGAAAACTGGATTCCAAAACTGTAAGCTGCCATTTCATAGGCTATCCTGAAAAGTCGAAAGGTTTTCGTTTCTACTGCCCAAACAGACATACAAAGTTTGTAGAAACGAGACATGCTGTCTTTCTAGAAAGTGAAATGATCAGGGGGAGCATGGTACCTAGAGAAATTGACCTTGAGGAGAAGCGGGTGTATGTGCCTACTCCTATGATTCAAGAGCCATTTTTCTCACTACCTGTTGATGCTGCACCAAAAGTTCCTGAAATAGTGACGTCAGTACCTTCTTCGGTTGTTGCTGCGCCAACTATTCCAGTTGTTACGGTGTCAACACCTGTCGCAACTCCACCCATACCAACAGTGAGCGAAGGTTTGGAACCTGTCATCCAGGAACCGCCTGAACCCGCGGTTGGACATGAGGAGGAGGTGCTACAGCACCCTATGGAAAACATGCCAGAAGTTGAGGCACAAAATGTGCCACAAGCAGTGGCCCTTAGAAGGTCACAAAGAGAAAGAAGGTCGGCTATTTCTAGCGACTATGAAGTTTATAATACAGAAGAGGTTCATATGGAGGGTGACCCCACTTCATATGAAGAAGCCATGAGAAGTATTCACTCATCTAAATGGCTGGAAGCTATGAAGGATGAGATGAAATCAATGAGTTCCAATGGTGTTTGGGACTTAGAGGAAATTCCTAAAGGAGCCAAAACAGTAGGCTGTAAATGGGTTTACAAGATAAAACATGACTCCAAAGGGAATGTAGAAAGGTACAAAGCACGACTCGGGGCAAAAGGCTTCACGCAAAGAGAAGGGATAGACTATAACGAAACTTTTTCTCCGGTTTCGTGTAAAGATTCCTTCAGAATTATAATGGCATTGGTGGCACATTATGACTTAGAGTTACATCAGATGGATGTAAAGACGTCATTCCTTAACGGGGATTTGTATGAAAATGTTTATATGGCACAACCAAAAGGTTTTATCATGAAAGGAAAAGAACATATGGGGTGTCGCTTAAAGAAATCCATTTATGGATTAAAGCAAGCCTCTAGACAGTGGTATTTAAAGTTTGATGAAACCATAAGAAAATTTGGGTTTAAAGAAAATGAGGAGGACAATTGCATTTATGCAAAGTTCAGAAGTGGAAAATTCATTTTCCTGATCCTATATGTGGATGACATTCTACTTGCTAGTAGTGATGTTGGTCTGCTACTGGAGACAAAGAAATTCTTGTCCTCAAATTTTGATATGAAAGATCTTGGTGAAGCTTCATTTGTTTTGGGAATTGAAATTCACCGAGATAGAACAAAGGGGGTATTAGGACTGTCACAAAAGGCATACTTAGAAAAAGTTCTAAAGAAATACAGTATGCATATGTGCAAGCCTTCACCTGCTCCAATAGTCAAGGGCGATAGATTTGGGAAATTTCAATGTCCCAGGAACCAGTATGAGATCGATCAAATGAAAGCGGTTCCATATGCTTCAGCTGTAGGAAGCATACAGTATGCTCAAGTTTGTACACGCCCTGACTTAGCTTTTGTTACCGGGATACTTGGCAGATATCAAAGTAATCCAGGACAGGCACACTGGATTATGGTAAAGAAAGCATTACGTTATGTGCAAGGAACAAAAGGCCTCATGCTAACATACAGAAAATCCGATTCCCTAGAGATAGAAGGGTACTCAGATGCGGATTTTGCGGGGGACATTGATGACCGAAAGTCCACGTCCGGTTATGTGTTCACACTTGCAGGGGGAGCTATATCGTGGAAAAGCTCCAAACAAAGCGTCACTGCATCATCGACGATGTATGCTGAATTTGTGGCATGTTATGAGGCCTCGGGGCAGGTTGAATGGTTAAAGAAATTCATACCCGGTTTAAGAGTGGTAGACAGCATTCAAAGACCACTCAGAATGTACTGTGACAATGAACCAGCAGTGTTTTATGCTCACAACAATAAGTCAAGTGGTGCTGCCAAACACATTGACATAAAGTTTTATGTTGTGAAGGAGAAAATCCAGAATCACTCTATTACACTCGAGCATATAAGTACAAAGAAAATGCTTGCGGATCCGCTCACTAAAGGCTTACCACCCAATGTGTTCATGGAACACATAGCCGGCATGGGTTTAAGGGAAAGCCTGTGATTTCTGGAGAATTAAAAGGGCCCAAAAGATAAAGAATTTTGTTTCAAAAACAGTGATGTGTGTGGTAGCTGTTGAGTCTATCGGCATTGGACCGTGATGATAAAGCATGCTCTATTCATTAATCTGTGATGGAACAACTAAAGGGAAAGTTTCAAGTAAAAGTATAAAGTTAAAAGAACAAAGTGAGATCAAGGGGGAGAATGTTGAATTGATCTCTTTCCTAATAGACCCAACGGTCTATTAGGACCTTGATTTGCGCCCTGATCGGGGGCGCCCAACCCTAATGGTTGGTGGGCCCCCGCTGCACAGCGCTAAAATAAAAGGGGCGAAGGGGCCGGGGCACGGGCAACGAGGTTGGTCGCGCCGCCAGCACCCTCACCCACATCCCTAGCCGATCTAGAGGAGCGCTGGAGCAGCGGGAAGCCTCACCGCCACCACCATCGACGCTGATTCACCGGCGTCGTTGCCATCGCCCTCGACTTCGACGCTACGCTCACGACGCCACTGCACCGCTCGTCGCTGCCCTAGAGCAGATCATCATCAGCGAACCAGAGATGGCCGCCGGATCGAGTTCAAGCACTGGTGGTGATGGTCTCTCTCTACTTCCTCACTGTGTTCATTCTTTTATTGTTTATGCAATAGATCTAGGGACTCTTGCACTTGATGTGAAGAAAAGAAGAGAAATCCTACTCGATTCGTGCACTGTGTGATCCTAGTTCTCTAACAAAATGAATCTAGACCGACGACACAAGCACCCGCCAGCACAAATGAAGCCTATTTGTACTGGCGGGCCATGTAAGCACCCGCCAGTGTTCCAAAAATTTCGTGGAGAGCGCGCACAATGTCCCAAAATTTCGTGGAGAGCACAGCACTATCTGTGTTGGCGGGTAGGCGCCCGCCAGCACAGATGGCCATTTGTGCTGGCACATGAATGCTGGCGGATGCTGTATCCGCCAGCACAAATACGATTTGGCGGCCGCCGCAATTTTTTTTTGGTCTGGTGCAGCCTGATGCATGGAGACGGCAACGCTCAACGCCAAAGGATTTACTGCGCGCAGTAGGGTGTGCCTGTTTTATGCTTGCTCCCTGCTCCTGCTCTGACTTGCTTCTCGTTTTGCCGTTGTACCTGCACAAGAGCAAGGAGATGGAGTGGCCTCAGGAGTCAGGAGCAGGGTAAGAGCATTTCTTGTGCTGTCAGCATGCGCTTCTCTTTGTTTTTAGAAAGATCGAAATTACTGAGTATCACCCTTTACTTCTTAGATGATGCAAATGAGCAAGATGTGGCTGGACCTATGGGACATGGAGGGACATGGAGCACTACCGGAAATTGCTAAAATGCCGTGTGTCTCTCTGTTTGCCGTGTGTTTTTTGTCGGGCACACGGCAAAGAGCCACTTTGCCGTGTGCCATGGTGAAAACACACGGCAAAGACTTTGCCGTGTGATTTTTTTTACACGCGATAAAGTAAATAGTTTGCCGTGTGTTATTTTCGGCACACGGCAAAGTTATAATTTTTTTTCTCTTCTCACCTCGAAACTTTTTCTACCCACCACATACAACATGTAGTACCCCAAGTTAAAATTGGGTACATTTTTAATTTGTTTTGCTATATATAACTAATTAATTGCATTTCGAGCAATTTTTTGAATCAAGTCATATTTGAACTGCAAGTTATTCAAATAATAGAATAAAATGAGTGAAAAATAATATTCATGTTATTTAGCTCAGTTTGAGGCCTTACACGTGAAATGAAAAGAAATTCTCAACATCTTGTCTAGAAAACACGGTCACGAACGTGTGTTCGAATGATTTTAAAATTTTAAAAAAAGCAAATGAAGTCTGAAAATTATGATATTTGTCAATACCCCGTTATATCATATGTGGAGGCAGTGGTAAAAAATTGAGTAGTTTTCTTAATCTTTTCACATACTATGCTTACAAATGGAAACATCTCTGGAGAAGACTCGGAGATTTGAGAAGGACGCAGTTAAGTTTGGAGTAAAAGTGATGGTCAAATTTGAGTTCGACTTCGAAAGTTTTTCTACTCTTCACATACATGTGGTACTCCATGTTAAAATTTGGAATTTTTTTGTATTTATTTGCTATATTTAATTAAATAAATACATTTCAAACAATTTTGGAAAAATAAAACTTTGTCGTGGGCTGGAATTGGGCACACGGAAAAGATGCCATGTCATCAATCCATCCATTCAAATGGGGCTCTCCTATTGGTCCCCTCCTCCCCCACCGGATCAACCCCCTCTCATTTCTCTCCCACCCCTCACTCTCTCTCCTTCCCTCCCTCCATCTCTGAGGAGGGCCCCGAACGGCGACGCGGCCATGGGCGGCGGGGGCGCCCACGGGAGGCGGCGGCCGGGCCACGGCCGGCGGGGGTGCCCGCGGGCGGCGGCGGCGCAGCCCCGAACGGCGGCCGGCGGGGGCGCCCGCGGGGCGGCGGTAGCGCGGCCACGGGCAGCGGACCGGCCGCGGCCGGCTGGGGCGCTCGCGGGAGGCAGCGGCCTGGCCCCGAACGGCAGCTGCCAGGGGCGCCCGCGGGCGGCGGCGGCGCGGCCCCGAATGCCGACCGGCGGGGGTGCCCGTGGGCATCGGCGGCCCGGCCACGGCCGGCTGGGGCGCCCGTGGGAGGCGGCGGCCGGCAGGGGCGTCCGCGGGCGGTGGCGGCGCGGCCACGAGCGGCGGCGCCTCCTCTCCTGGTGGGCTGGCGTGGTGGTGGTGACGGTGGCCGGCGGCGTGGTTGTGGTGGCCGGCACTGCCACCGCAGCGGCTGGAGATGTTTTTTTTATTTTTTTGGAAAATTGTTTCCCCAGTGTCAGCTTTGGCACACGGCAAACGACGCCTTTGCCGACGTCTGAATATCGTGTGCTCTTTGCCGTATGCGGCACACGGCAAAGGCTTTGCCGTATGCGGCACACAGCAAATGCTTTGCCGTGTGCCCGATAAATGGCACACGGCAAACGACGCCTTTGCCGACGTCTGAATGCCGTGTGCTCTTTGCCGTGTGCATATAGGACTTTGCCGTGTGCTTTGGCACACGGCAAAGCAGCAGTCTCCCGTAGTAGAGGACTCCATGACTTGAAAATCGTCATTTCATATGAATACACACACATGCTTATTTTAAGAGTCATGCGAATTATTTGAATGTATTGTGCATTCTCTCATATATGTAACAAAATGACTACAAAGATCAAATATGCACTAGATCCCCATGATTTGTGTGTCAAATGATAAATTAAACATTCTGCAGACAGCTAAATAGACAGTCTATTGTACAAGCTGTCTGTTTAACTTGTCTTTTATATAAAAAAGACAGCAGTTGTCTGCACTGTTGTATTTGACCTTAGTCAATCAGCTTCCGATCATGTTTGGGCCGTAAGATTTCACTTCATAATTCATGCATCTCCCGATTCATAATAAATAGCCGCCTGCTCCGCTTTAGAACGCGCCGGAAAAATCAGCCCGATCTTGCTTGCACTATCAGAGACTCTGCTATCAACGGATATGGTCGTCAGTTCGTCACACTCACGCGCTTAATCTCACGCCACATGTCCGTGTCCATTTCCCAATAATGGTTCCAAGTGTCTTTAAAAAATATGGTTCCAAATAAAAGCAATAGCTCATATATAAATTCCGTTTTGATTCATGGAGTAAACTTTAGGTCGATATAAAGTTTAGTTTATTAGGTAATCCAAACAGGTGGATTAAAATATTAACTAAATTTAGTTCCACCCCAACTAAAGTTTAGCCTAGTAGTCCTCAAAATTCACCTAATTTGAACTAAACCGACCAGCAAATTGCGAAAAGATCAAACTACCCCTCACTATGCACATGCATGCACATCAACAACACAATCCAAGGCCAAAAATGACATTTCTACATGTATCCCACCTAAAGTATAGTCCAAATATCCAAATAGATATTGGCTAAACTTTAGACACCAAAATAGTTGGTCACCTAAAATTTAGTTCACACTTCAGATTAAAATTTAGTATAAGTGATCCAAACAAGGCTGTAGTTGCATCTTGAACAATGGTTATTAAAAAATTTAATGCCCGATTATTCAGTGGAATTATCATGGAAAAATGCATAATTCTATTCTTCTTATGTTTTTGTTTAGTCTACATGCTGAATGCATGTACATTGTTCAAGTCAAGAACTACTGATCTTTTTTGTTTTTTAATAAAAGAAACAGGGTCGAGAAGTAAATGAGATGTGCCACTGAAGTTTGGACCAGCAACCCGGCAGTCTCTACGAGTTCCCCACCGTCCACCAATGTCCAAAGAGTAAAGTATGGTCACAACCGTGTTCCAGATCTTTGTGGTATCTTACATCCATGATACCCATGATGGACCATGCAATGTGGCAGATTTATCTAGTTCCACTGCAAAACATTCTTCAAGCCAAGAAGGCAAAATTTAGTACCGTCCTCTGAAAAAGAACTCCAAACATGAATTTACAAAACTGTACCAGTACAAACAGGTAGCTCTCTGGCCAGTACAAACCAAAATCAAAAGTTACCTTCTGGTGCAATACAAATCCCCGCAAAATTTTAAAGACAAAGTGCAACTGCTGAATTCAAACTCGGGATCTAGAAGCTGGAAAAATACTTCGTGGTTGCGTTCTGATCCAGGAGCTAGCGGCAGCCAAATGAATGACATGCCGCTTTGTAGTTGCGTGCCAGAGGAAGTCCTTGTCCTCAATAAAACCGAGCAGCCCAACCGACGCTCTTGCCCGCTTCCCCTGCCAACCATCGTCCATAACTGGGCATGGCAACAAGAGAGATGCTGCAAAACTTCTTGACGCGTTTCTGCAAGGAGAAAGAGCAGTGCACTGTACTACTTCAATTCTGCTGAAGTTTGGTAGATCAGCTGTGGCTGCTCATTTTCAGCTGCTTGGGAATTGCAACTGTGCACATGAATGCAGGTCTCGCTTACAGCTTCACCATGAAAGTTCCTCATCAGAATGTTTTCAAGTGAGTGACTCAGTTACTACCGTTCCTGTCGAAGAAGACAACCGATATTCCTCAGGAAGGAAATTGTTGTCTGTCAGAATATACAGGTGGGGGGACGTGGAGTCCTTGTATGATTGTACTATGATGGAAGTATCTCTTCTAGTACAGTAGTACAATAACTGCGCGATAAACTTGGTCACAAGGAAGCAGTGAAAAATGAATTTCTACCAAGTTCGCAACAGTTCATAAAAAAAATCATATCTTGAATTCATGAAGCCAGAGGAGAAATCATCACAATATTCGACACCTCTTGTAATGAAGAACTCGACACTTTTTACAGTCGACAGAACGACGAATGAATTTCCCAGAAGAAAAAAACAAAAACAAAATCACTAATAACATATACATTAATTAATTTGTATATAAACTCAAGAACAAGCTACCTTATACCCTATGTATATTCCGTCGCCACCCATATATGCCACTTCAAAATGAATCCAGAACAGATTTTAAAGCGAAGCAAATCGCTTTTCTGAATCTTGTGCAGTTTTCATTTTGGTGAGCATGCATATACAACAGAAACACACGATGAGTTTTCTTTTTTTTCTTTAATTTTCCCCCAGTGAGATCTACACGATGTACGTACTAGTGATGAACGAATTGAAGAACACCGCCATGAAAGCAAGCACCCAACTAAACCCGACCGTGCTTGTTGTCCACGGATGGGCCAGCTGCGCGCAATGAATGAAGGAAGGAGCGAGGATCTATGGTGCGGCAGCATGCATCGACCGGTCATCAGTTGAACTTGGAGCAGGCCTTCCTGACCTCGCCGGCGCCGCCGGTGACGACGCCGATGCTGCCCATGCGCACCATGGCGTCGGCGAAGTCCTGCCGGAAGTAGGGCCCGAAGAAGTTGCTGAGCAGGCCGGAGTAGGAGTCGACGACGTCGACGGTGGCCGTGTCGTTGTAGAGCGCGGCGTCGGAGCCGATGACGGCGAAGCCGTTGCGGATGTTGCGGAGGATGGAGGGGTCGAAGACGCCCCCGCTGCCGCGGTCCAGCGGCAGCCGCGTGTTGAAGTCCCCCGGCGCGCACCGGGACTTGAGCTCCGACAGGAAGCCCGGCGGGATGGCCGGGTCGGAGCCCCGCCCGCCGCCGGGGAGCGGGAAGTTGTACAGCCGGTCCTGCAGGAAGAAGCACGCCGTCGTGCCCACCGTGTGCGCCGCGCTGAGGAGCACGAGGTCCTTCTCGTCCAGCCCGTTGGCGCGGAACTTGGAGCGGAGCGCGCCGATGCCGTCGCGCACGTCCGGCAGCGCGTCCGCGTCCCGCAGGTTCGACACCTTCCCGTCGCGCCGCCCCGTCGGCACCTCGAACGACGGCCCGCCGGTCTGCCACGTCATCAGCGTCACGCGTGCATGTATAAATGTCGTCAGACCCATATACAATTATACATATACATATATATATATATATAATAAATAGAGTATGCGTACGAATGCGACGGCGTCGCGGGCGGCGAGGGCGACGATGTCGGCGCAGGAGACGACGCCGGGGCACTGGGCCTCGAGCTGCGTCTTGGCGCCCTCGATGATCTCGAGCCCGCGGAGGCCCTGGTGCTTGCTGTTGTCCACCTCGGCGCTGCCGCCGCCGCCGCCCTTGATGAGGACGGAGCCGTCGCAGCCCCGGACGAAGCAGTCGTGGAACTGGAGGCGGAGGAGCGCCGGCAGGATGGTGGGGTCGGCGGAGCCGGCCTGCCGGACGACGTCCGCGACGGTGGACTCGGCGCCCGGGCAGGACCTGGAGTAGAACCCCACCTGCAGCTGGGCGTCGGCGACGCCGGCGAGCGCCACCGCCACCAGGAGCCATGAAGCCGCCGCCATGGCCGCCAAGCCCGGCACGTTGCCGCCGCCGCTGCTCCTGCACCTTCTCGCCATTGTAGAGAGGTCGAGAGTGGGAGTGAGGACGGAGGAGAGGTCGTTGCAGGTCCTGTGAGCTGCGTAAATGAGGCTTTATAGGCTGCTGGCTCCGGAGCGGCGGTTGGCGCCGGTGCGCGCGGCGGCACATGTGTGCGTGCACGGTGCAGGATTTGACCTCACCAAGGGAAGGGAAGGTAGGTGCCCAAGTGCGAAGTGCCCAACATCTGGTACGGTGCAGTGCAAAAGTTGCCGCGCTTTTGCAGCTTGTATCTTTCTTCTTTTTTTTTTGGTCTTGGGAATTATGATTTTTTTTGTGTTGCCTTTGTGATTTATTTATTTCACAAAGGACATTATATAATTGAAGCTGCTAATGGTTTTAGCCCAAACCATTAGCAGCTTGACATGTAATACAAGGATGCATTTCTTTCAAGTCTAGTTCATTCCCAGCCCTGTTTCTTTTGGAAAGAAAATATTTTGAAACATACCACAGTAAGTAGAAAATATTTTGAAAGAAGAAGAAAAAACACAACACTTGTACAATCTGAAGATCTGTACTTCCTTTCTTGTCAATTTTACTATTGGATCGTTCTACCGATCAATTCACTTGCAACCTACTGACCAGATCCTTCTGACCTGAAAATTCATTGCATCATATACACATGTCGTTGAATACTATCTGAATCTACTCCCGAGCTCAGTCTTTGGATACAACCATGAATGCTGCACCATTCCGGAGCCACCGAAAACAGGAGAAAAAAATCATCATCTCCTCCCCTGGGGCCGTGGTTAGGCCATCGTTCCTGCATGTGCACGAGGCCACCGGAGTAAAGCGTGGCACGATACCCCTCCAGTGCATTGCCTGGCGAGCTCATCTATCCATGGTGCTCAATTTATGAGGCTTTTCCGGGCCGGGTTGTCGGTCACGGCAAAGCAGCAGGGGGCCGTGCAGGAGCCAGGCCAAGATGGTCCAAGATGTGGTTGGGCACAGCGGGGCACACGAGCCTGTCGGCCGAGCTCCCATGCTTGGGTACGGTGGGGTTGCTTTTGCGTTGGTTTGGTTTGGTTTACTGAAGAGAGGTCACTTGGGGTTACGGCATTTTGTCCAGAAAGCAGGCGAGGGTGTACTCTGTACTTTTTCATTCTCAGCTTTTTACTGGGGAGAACTTGAATGGAAGTACGTCAACACGGGCGTAGGGTAGGGGCAGACGGGCAGTGGCCTGGTTTTGCAGTTGAAGCTGTCTCGCCCGGCCTGTTTCTTTCCCGGGAAAAAAAAGTACAGCTGATATTCCCTGGCACATGCCCTCTGGATTCCTGGAGGAAGTCATAGCTCCGTGTACCTCAGGGCTCGGCGTGGATTTCACCTGTTTCAGTGTAATCATATTCAAGGATAAATGCATAAGTGATGTAGGTGGTTTTAGTTTTTCTAAATTTATAGTATTTACTATGCACATACTCCCTCTATCTAAAAATAGTTGTTTTAGCTTTTAAAATTTGACAAAAATATAGTTGTTTTAGCTTAACATTGACCCACAAGAAGTGTTTGTTGGTTGTAGTAAGATCCATATAATTAAACCAAGAGAAATTTTACAATTATTGAAAAAATAGGAGCCGGCCATCTGATAAAATTATATGGTGGTCAAGGTAGGAAGTACCTGAAGTACACATGATAAATTAACCGGTACTTCCAAAATGTGGGACCAAGTACCAAAAAGTGGGACCGAATACTAATTTAATTTTTTAAATACTTTCCATAGATCAACGGCTATAAAATAGTTTAAGGTAAAAGTACCTACAAGTACCCATTGGTACTCTACAATCATTGTAAAAGAGCTCTTAAACCAATACTGAGTACAAAAAAATTGTATAGAAAAGTGCATACTCCCTCCATCCTGGAATATAAGACATTGAAAGGTTCAAAATTTATACCCGAATATAAGGCATTCTAAGAATTTTGGATAAGTATTAAAGAAAATCATTTAATTCTCCATGGCTCATGTTAAAATGGATCTACTCCTATTTCTTTTTGTTTCTACTTAAAATGGTCCGTCTGTATTAGTTGATGACTTTTTTCCTTAAAAAAGCAACTTCCTTGAGCCTAAAAATCTATAAGCAATCACTCTCCATGCAAGGCTTCACATGTTGGAGAGTTTTAAGACACCGCTTGTGCAGTGGCATCGATTGAGGAATACAACGCGAGCAAATCCAGCGGGAATAAAACTCGACAGGTTCATGGAGGAAAAAAAATTGGCTGTCGTTTCCAAGGTACCATGATTTTAAATGACCATTGGGGAAACAAATGCATGGTTCCTTGGAAAACAATACTCCAACAACATTTGCAAATCAAAGCAGGGAACACCTAAATTGAATAAAAGATTGATTTAGAACAAACCTGGATAGATTTATATATTTTATTGGAGCAACTAGACAGAGATATAAAGACACTTTGAACCATTTCATTTCAGCACTCGAACTCCAGCTCGGATGTGGAGCTGGGAGTAGGCCCTCCTACCAAACAGGTCCTAGGAATTAGTGACTAGCTGCTATTCTTGGTTTAGGCTCTGTTTAGTTCCCAAAATTTTTCCTACAGTACCCGTCACATCGAATCTTCGAACAAATACATGGAGCACTAAATGCAGTTGAAAAAATAATTAATTACACAGTTCAACTATAAATATTGAGATGAATCTTTTAAGCCTAATTAGTCTATAATTGGATATTAATTGCCAAATAATAACGAAAGTGATACAGTACTCAAATCCAAAAAATTTCATAAACTAAACACAGACTTAGTCTCGGCCCACTCAAATAAAAGGCCGAAGTGTTGGGGGCAGCTACAATTACCCTGAAAACCCCCTAAAAATGAACCTGAACGCAAACACATGGAGCTTGGAAACAAACTAGACTAAACGTGATGAAAAGCAAGCAGGACATATCTGAAAATAAAACCAATCAACGAAATATAAAAATGAGGAAAAAAAATCTCCGATCCATGACTGGCGGAGAAATTTCAAAAATTGGGTCTCAATTCGCAAGTTTTTTTCAAATAGTGTTTTAAATAGCGGGCTATAAGATTTAGCGTTAGTTTCTAAAAATACAGCTATTGTCTGCTATACCCCGCTAAATCCTGAAGCGGTCTCTCTGAAACCGCTATAGCGCCGCTAAATTTCCACTATAGCCCACTATTTAAAACACTCTCTCTAAAACCGCTATAGCGCCGGTAAATTTCCACTATAGCCCGCTATTTAAAACACTGCTTTCAGAATTTGACATCCTGACCCACACGTCAATGAGTTAAGGTGATCCCACATGTCATTGTGATAAGACATGACTGGCGAGAGTCAATTATATATCCAAGTGGACTGGGCTGTGCTGACGGCGACCTGCCATCGGCGGCAGACACGGATTTAAGGCGTACAAGATTGCTGACACCAAACAGGAGTGTATGGCTACGCAAGTACTCCTCCATGAGCTGTTTGTGCACATACGCGCCCTGCTGCAAACGAACGATGAGCTAATGAATTCAGCACGCACTTGATCACTGTGCGTGCCATGGGTGCCCAATTGTTAGGTTGCAAAGCTCATGCATGCTCTGTTCTGGCATGTGCTAGCTAGCTAGCTCGATCTCGCCGGCTGAACGGCCGCGCCATTTATTGCCCACGTTGCGTGTCCCCGGTGGAGCATGGACAAGAACACCGTGCCGCCCAAGAAGAAGAAGAAGAAGACGACTCCTCTGCTGCTAGTTTGTTTACAGTTTCGTTGACAGAGGAATTAAGCTAGCCATTCTTGAGCTTGCTACACCTGGAGTTTTGACCACTTTCTGTCTCTTTTCGTACAAAATGATGCGAAACATGGATTTGTACCGTCTAGAGTCTAAACATGATGGTTGGACAACGGACCGATCGTTCGGTAGCCTTTTTGTTGGCGTGCATTGCAAAGCACAAGTGGATCGAGTAGTAGATGCATTTCAGTTAATGCTACACCGAACCACGGTTGCGTGCATCTGTGTAACGGTCGTACCACCGACGGCCACAAGCTAGAATCTGATGCATGCATGGTTCTTCCATGGCCACGCGAGACCACGAATGTGCCGGGGTCAGGTCGCCTGGAGCAGTAGTTCATTGTGTTTGAAAACGTGCGCGTCCCAAGAAACTAACTATTAGCTGAATGTTATGATTTGGACAGGTGGGTGCTTCTAACTTCAGAGGTGTTTGTGCCATTACATGCATATAAAGCTTTCCATGAGACGACTCTTGTGAGTAAATAGCTAGTTTGCTAGCATTTAATTAAGTTGCTCTTGTCCTTTTTGCCAAACACAATACCGACGCAGATGTTCATATTGTTAGGCAAACACAAGGGCTTAGTGTCATTGTCACATTACTTTATAAAAGAAACTGTCGTTCCTAAAAGAAGAAGCTGTCTGATGCTTAACAATAGAAATTAGGGCATCTCCAAGAGTTTGCTATCTCAACTTGGCATACATCTATTTTTGGGAAAATAAGAAAAAAAGGACTCCAACAGTTTGGCAAACAAACTTGGCAAAAATAGCAACTTGGCATATCTCCCCTCCGCACGCGCAAATATACGCGCGCCTACTCCGCTTGCCATCGCGATTTTTGCCGCGCCACCGCCTCTTCTCCCCCGCGCGCGAAGCATTGGCGCGTCTTCTCCCCGCGCACATCTCCTTCTCCCGGGTTGAAACTCCGTTTTGCCGCAATCCATCGACGCCGGGAGGTGCTCGCCAGGGTCACAGGTACGATCTCCCCTCTATATCTTCACGCCGATGGATGTCTCCCGTCGCTAGGGCCTGATCCGGCCGCCGCCGATCGGCGGCGCCTGCCGGCTGCTGAGGCCGCCCGGGGCAAAAAACGGCATCTGCCGAGGCCGCCACCATTCCGGCCGAAGGCTGCAGCTACCGACGAGCCAAGCTGCAAAAGTGATCGATCGCGGAAGTATTTATTTGCCCAAATTTCTGTCATTTGTCCTCAAGAAAATGTTTGTATTATTTTAACATAACATCTGCTGCAACTTAAAATTGGTTTTTTTTTCACTAAGGGCCAAGCCCGAATTTCATTACTGAAGTAGCAACGAAATTACAAGACAATCCAAGTTCAGAGTTTAAACTAACACCAAAAGGAAGACAAAAGAGAAAGAGCTCCAGCTCACGGAAAAAAGTCTGGCACCAGAGCCAACCGAAGCAAAACCACTACCAAACAAACCATTGAAGCTAAACTGAAGAAGAGACAAACGTGCAGACTCTCCCCTGCTAACAAACTAAGCACAAACCAATCCTACAGGAAACGAAAAAGGCTGACCTATTGAAGCAAAAACCACCCCGCGGCCTCCGGGAGAACTACTGAAGCAAAACCATCCATGCATCCTCTGAAGGAGCTTCCTGCAGGTGTAAGAACAGGGCTATGTTCTTCAAGGCTTCCGCTCCCGATTCCAGCACCATCTTGTAACTTGGGTTCTGAAGACCTGCCCAATAGGAGACAAAAGATGCAGCCAAACAAATAATCTCAGTAGGAGATCTATATTTTTTCCTCTCAAAACTAATAGCATTTCTTGTTATCCATATTGCCCAACAAATTGCTACAAGATCAATCATATGAAGATTTTTATGGCAGGGCATAAACTTATTAGCCCATACCTAGAATTGTGGGACGGAGCCTGGTCTACAATCAGCATTCACTACAACTGAAACCAAGCTCCTACAATATCTAGACATTACGCAGCCAAAGAAAAGATGTTCAACACAATCAGGGCTCGAACAGAAGGAACATATTTTATCCCCTTGCCACCCTCTTATGGACAAGTTGTCCCTTGTCAGGATAGCATTAAGTTTCACCAGTCACATAAACACTTTGATTTTCAGAGGAAGCTTCGCTTTCCAAATTTTTTTATTTCTGTCCTCAATCAAATATTCACACAAGAACTTATATTGTGATCTCACTGAGAACTGACTGTTTTTTCCCCAACCATTTAGGATAGTTGTTATTATTTGATAAGGCACAAGCTGTCAGCATATCTCTCAACTTCCTCAAACTCTCTTGTTGCCTTTCATCTAACCATCTTCTAAATGTTAGGTTCCAGCCACTGCTTGCAAAAAAGGCTACAGTGCCTTCGTTTTCGTTACAAATGTTGAACAAGTCCGGGAATTTATCCTTGAGGGATACTATTCCACACCATGGGTCATTCCAGAAATCAGTATCAAGCCCATTCCCTACACACTTTATTCTTCCTTTCAAGTATAATTCTTTCACTTTCAGTAGATCGTTCTAAACTGGATAATTTGTAGGTTTAGAGGTTAACTGTGCTATACACTTGTCCTTGACATACTTTTTCCTAACTATTGTCTGCCAAATCCCTTGGCTAGCTTCCAACTTCCACCACCATTTACAAAGAAGATTTATATTTAATTTCCATAGGTCTTGGATACCCAATCCACCTTTAATTTTTGGGCTGGCCACTTTACTCCATTTCACTAAATAGTACTTCTTTTTCACACCTCCCCCTAGCCAAAAGAATCTTTTCCATGTTTTGTCTAATCTCTTGTGAATTGTTTTTGGCAATAAGTACATAGACATACTGTAGATTGGAATGCCACTGAGGCAGGCATTCAGCAAGGTCAACCTGCCACCAAAGGATAAAGAGTTCCCCTTCCATCCCCCCATTTTTTGTGTAATTTTTCATCTAGTTGCAACCAGTCTTTGATATGTAGTCTGGAGCCACAAACTGGTACTCCCAAGTATTTCAGAGGCCACTGCCCTATTGAACAGTTGAAAAGATCAGCATATCTCAAAGTTTTCCTTTCGTCTTGCGAGATCATAATTACCTCGCTCTTGTCAAAGTTAATTTTGAGTCCTGACATCTGCTAAAAAAGATACAACAAAAGTTTCATATTTTGCACTGAATCATCTTCATCTTGCAGACACAAAATTGTGTCATCCGCATATTGAAGTATTGCAATTCCGTTCTCCACATATATCTGGAATCAATCCTTGAATCAATCCATTTCTCTGAGCTTGCTGTATCATTTTTGCTAAGGCATCAGCTGCTAGATTAAAGAGAAGGGGAGACAGAGGGTCTCCTTGTCTCACTCCCTTCCCACTTTGGAAGTAGCTTCCTATTACATCATTTGCTTTCACACTTAGAGTTCCACTGGTAACCACCACTTTAATCCATTTACACCAATCCTCACAGAAACCCCGATGTCTGAGGCAATCAAAAAGGAACTCCCGGCTGATTTTATCATATGCTTTTTCAAAGTCAAGTTTCAAGATCAGACCATCTCTCTTTTTACTTTTGGTGTCATGCAACACCTCATGTAGAGCCATCACACCATCCATAATGTTCCTACCTTTGATAAAAGTTGATTGACTCATATTTATGATTCTGCTCATACAATCTTCAAATCTTAACATCAGAGCTTTAGTAAAGATTTTGAAGCTCACATTTAGTAAGCAAATGGGCCTGTATTGTTGTATTTTAGAGGCCTCCTTTAGCTTGGGTATGAGAGTGATAATTCCATAATTAAGTCTACCCAGATCCAAATTGTGACATCCAAATTCCAAGAACATATCCATAATATCCTCTTTGATAATGTCCCAGCAAGTTTGATAGAATTCTATAGGTATATGATCAGGCCCAGAGGCAGTGTTTTTTTCCATGGAGAAAATGACTTTTTTAATCTCATCTAAAGTGAAAGGTCGACACAGGGCATCATTTTCCTCTTGAGTCACCTTTTCTTGCTCATCCTAGGTATCTGTGCTCAGTTTGAAGGGAGGTTTTTCAGCAGGACTAAATAAATTCTTATAGTATGCAGTGGCATGCTCTAGAATTTTCCCATCCTCTTCAATAGATTCACCCTCATGTTGCAAGCAGAAAATTGTATTTTTCCTCTTCTCCCCATTAGCTATTTTATGGATATAATCGGTGTTATTGTCCCCTTTCAGAAGCCAATTCAGATTGGACCTTTTATGCAAATACTCCTCTTCCTCTGCCAAATTTTTTTGCAATTCAGTCTATATAAAGGTTTTCTTATCCAAGTTTTTAGGAGAAAGACAAGATAACTCCTCCATTTCTTCTAACTTGCCCAGATCTTCCTGTAAAAGGTGCTTATAGCGTTTGACTTGTCCTCTCAGATTTTGGCCCCAACCTTTGAGAAATTTCTTGATCCTACTAAGTTTTATGCACCATTTTTCTACAGCAGAGCATGTAATAACCTGTTTTCCCCCAAATTTCTCTTATTTTTGGAAGAAAATCCTCATGTTTGAGCCATGAATTCTCAAAACTAAAGCCCTTTTTTTATTAATTTTATACTGATCTGTGCACAACATCAGCGGGTTGTGATCAGATAGTTGTCTTGGGATCTTTCTCAAATTTGTCAAAGGAAAAAGAGTTTCCCAGCTCTCATTCATCAAGAACCTATCCAGCTTTTCTAAGGTGGGGTTCTCTTGATTATTACTCCAGGTATAAAGACCACCATTTAAGGTTACCTCCCGTAAAGCATAGGAGTTAATAATTAAATTGAACATATCAGTGAACATGTTGGGGCAGAAAGCTTTATTCTTATCTTCACTAAATCTTAAAATATTGAAATCTCCTCCAATTAACATAGGCTCTTTGTTTTTGAAGCAAATATGAGCAAGTTCAGTTAGGAACGCTTCTTTACCCTCCTCTTGTGCTGGTCCATATACACTGACTAAGCAAATATTTTTCTTCAATTTTTTTGTCAAAAATTTTAGCTGTAATAGAATAAGTACCCACGTCAGAGGAGAGAATGTCAAACCTCTCTTTTTTAAATACAAACAGAATTCCTCCAGATCTATCCCTGGATGGAATCCACAGCTACTCAAAAATCTGTTGTGAATCAATTTTTCTAAAAAAACTCATAGGATATTTGCTCTTAATTGTCTCTTGGAAGCCCACAAAGTCAGCCTGATGCTCCCAAAGCAAAGTTTTGACAAAAGTACTTATTCCTTTTTTTGCCACCCCCTACAGTTCCACATGACCCCTATCATTTTATAACTTTTTCTTTTTTCAGGCCTACTCCTTTCCTTAGGTTATAACCAGAGCAAGTCATGGTTATACCCTCTTCAGGGGGAGCTTACCATCAAGAGGATGGGTCTGCTTGCCCCTGGATTTTGTTGCCTTCCTGTTCCCTAGCTTTTGTTTTGATCTTTTTCTTTCTACCAGAGTGAATCCTTCCTGGTCATAACCTTCAGATTCCTATTCTAAAAATTTGATCTCTCCAAGAGGGAGATTTTCCTTTGTATTTACTTCTGAGTTAGCACTTTTCTTTTCACTTTTATTTTTCAAGCTCATTCTAGCCTGCTCTAAGTCTTTAATAATATTAAATTGCTCTAAAGGTAGATCCTTAGTATCAACTCCCATTTTACTAGATCTAAGCATCAAATCAGAATTACTAAGAACAACAAAAGAATTTTTAAAATTGAGATGATTACCTTCTAGATTCTTTTTTAACATGGCTGCTTCAGGTTTGTTAGCAATTTTCACTTCTCCCTTTTCTTGTTTCTTCAGTCTCTCACTCTGTCTTTGAGGTCCCATCCTCACAGCTTGGTTCACAGTCTCCACTGCACAGTCAGCTATCACATTATCAGCCTCCCTTTTTTTCACGAGATCTGATATGTTGCTATTAACTATTGGGACAATCAACTCTCCAGTGTCAACCCTAGAGGATTGCAGAAAATCAGATTCATTCACTGCTTCACCATCCTTTTCTCTGGGGTTAAGCTCTGGATTTTCCTCAGGGTCTTGACTAGAAAAATAACCAATTGGAGCTTCTTGAGTCCCCAAGGCCGGGTTAGGGCAGACTGCCTCCTGTTGGGTGGGAAGATCCACATTCTCTATGGTTTTACCCAATATATGGGTCAGCTCATCACCTTTTGTATACCCATCCAAAGATTCAGTGAGTTTACCACTTCTTAAGGCTATTTTAGCTTCAAATGCAGCAAGTGGGTCAAATTTAGACCTGAATAGATTTGTGCCATATTCATTGATAGGCATTGAGGAATTATCAGAGATCTGCATATGCCAAATATTTTTTATCTCCATATTTTCAATAGTCCCAAAACTCAAGTGCTGGCCCCCAGGGGAGATAATTGTTGGTATTTCTTAACGATCACAGAGTAATCTGCAAGCGCACGGAAAATACCGTTGTAGCACTTCACCCGGAGAGTATTCAGGGTATCGAGATGTCACAGGGAACGGAGGTGTAACGATCTTCTGGCTAGTTTAACCCTAGGAGAACAAGAAGTAGGCGAGCTTTGGGTAGTGTGGTTTATCTAAAGTTAAAGGTCAAGGCAAGGTAAACTTAGTCTCGTCACTTGTTTACTTCGGGCACCGGTCTGACCTAGGTACTGTTAGGGACCTCCGGCTTGTGGCTCTACGCCGTACTCGGACAGGGGGGAGTGCACTAACCACGAAGTAGCTTCGTAGCGGACCGACAGGGCTGTCACCACCTGCGGTCTACCCCGCAATATTATGGAGCATGAGGCAAACAAAGGCAATCTAGGACCTAAGCACCACGCTTAAGCCTTCGACTACATACTCTAGCGTCGCGCAGGGTTACCCGTCTTTATCAGGGGCCCTCTACCAGAGCAACCGTTACGAGAACGGACGATGAACCCGTAAATGAATGATTAACTTAAGAATACTGGATCAAGAACTTAACAGAAGATGAACTCGGATACTTACTCAAGTGATTCGTACCCGTCGATGTACAAGTCGAAGAGATGCCAACACGTCCGGCTCTTCTCCGATCCTCCACCTCGCACACTCCCTCTACTCTAATGATACAAGTGGAGTCCTACTACTACTTCTCCAACAAGTGAATGGAGTGGTGATTGATGTGTGTTCTTCTTGAGGGGGTATGTGGAGGCTCTTTATATAGCTCCAAAGGTCGGTTTCTGCCTTCAACAAATATGGGAACACTGCCAACCGCCCTCTAGAGGATAAGAACGACGTTCCCGCCAAAACTCAGCGTGAGTGCCTTCCATGTGGGGTCGGCTGAACCCTTATGGCCGCCTCTGGCCACCGCCTTCGTCTGGTACACTGCCTGGTGGGTCCTGATGTTAGATGGACGGTGTCGGGGCTTGGTTGGTCGGTTTGGTCTGGTTTGTGGGTCCTCTTTGTTGTGTGACACAGCGTCGGATATTCTGTGCAATTGTGTTGCGTCTTTTGTCTGTTTTTTGCTCTATTCCAGGTGCGAGTGCCTGCAATCCAAGAATCACCAAAACTCGTGGAAATGGTTAGAAATAAACCCTATAACTACTTTTGGTGTTTGAAAATTATGAATAGATGCAGGAGTTGACGGCTTTATTTCTGACTTAAGGACCGTCAACAATAATGTCATCAAAACATAGGCCCTGATCCTCACTTTCTTCTTCACTCACCTCCTGTCCTTTTCCTTTGTCCCCATTACCAGATTCAATAGTGTGCACATTCTGGGAACACTTTTCTTCCAATGAGCCGATATTATCCTTGTTGTTATCTATTACCTCAATACTACCTCTCTGTTGTTCACACATGTCCTTAATCTTGTTACCATCCTGGTTTTCATCCACTGTAGTCTGAGTCTTGTGATGCTTCCCATGATATGAGTGCTTCCCATGATATGAGTCAGAAGTTCCTATTCCAAAGTCATTTTTTCCTTCTGCAGCAGCATGTTCAGTCCCATCTTGTCCCCATCTGGGTTTTTTTGGTGAAGGGTCATCGTCATCAGCCCTATCAACTTTCTAATCCATTGGATTCCAGTGGAATTTGTACTGCCCTCCACCGGAACCTCTATCTGGAAGGTGAAGTCATAAAAATGAAAATCCATCAACCCTTCAACAACTGCTGGAACTTTGGTCACATTTTTGAATCATATCTTGACTCTAACAAAATCCCACCTCTTAAGATTAGCAGAGTCTACCTCCAAAGGAATTCCAACTAGGGAGCTAATCAAATTGACTCTCTTGACAGACCTTTGCTCCATGGATATCCCAAATATCCTAAACCAGGCTGAATCAATTTTAGATTTAGCCCCAGCATTAGAATTCCATCTTTCTACTTTGAATAACACTTCAGGTATAGTTCTCATGTGCATGCCAGTAAAGAAGGACAGATCCTCTACTTATTTAGCTGTAGGGAATCTAATCTGATACACATTCTCAGCAACCTTTTTGGCAAACCATCTCCATGTTGATTGTGGTCCTGCTTGTGCTCTGAATTCTTCCTCCAACTGTCTGGCAGTAACAGTTCCCTTAAGAATAGTGATCAAAGCACAGCTTGCCATATCTTTTTCCCTGTCCCCACAATCATCTTCCTGAATAATATGAAAACCTTGACCATGGGCGGCAAAGCCACAGAAGGGGGCAATATACTCCCAGGGCATAATTTCAGAACATACCCTCTGTAAGTGCCCTTCCTTACTGCATCTGTTACACATCACATGCTTAAGGCACATCTCAGGAATATGTCCAAACCTCCCACATCTATTACAACTACCAGCATCTTTCTTCCCTTCTTCAGTTTTCTCTGTCCCCTGCAAGTTTGCTAAGTTGTCCTTCATCACTTCTTTTTCTTTCATTTTCACATCAGTATTGTCTTTAGTCTCAGAGTGAGAAGAGTCTTGCATACTCTCCTCCTTTTTCCTCTCATTTCTTCCTGAGATTTGTTACCCCTCTCTGTATCACGTCCCTGATTCAAATTGTTTCTCAGATCAAAATGTGTATTATATTCCTGATGCTGACTATTTCCTCTCCTAGGTACTCTCTGTCTCCATTGGAATTTTTGGGTTCTACCACCCCGGAAACCTCCTCTCCTATCATCCCACTGTCCCTGATCAAATCTTCCTTCAAACTGGAAATCCTCCCTCCTAAAGCTCCCTCTGCCAAAGGAACCCCTCTCACTGTATCGCTGGAATCTATGAGTCCCATCCCCCATTCTTCCTGTGCGCAAATGATTTGATTTCAAAACTTGAGCAAAAGAACGTGTATCCCCCCCCCCCCGCCCCCCAAAGTAGAGAACCTCACAGCCTTAGCATCACGGAGCGATGCAGCCTGACGAGGAGGAATTGGTTGTGGAAGACTTACCGCGATCGCAGGACAAGCCCCCACAGCCTCGCTGCGATTCCAGAGGTGTTCCAGCCGATCCGCCAACTCCGGGTTCTCCTCCTAGGCTCCGTAACGCTGAGGGTTCCAAGCCGGCGGAGATTCCCCCCTCGACCTCCCTGATAAACCAGGATTCACTGGAATCCCTGTCCTAGGGTTAGGGGGAGTCGACGGGGGAGGGAGGTCTGGACTAGCTGCCGCAGGAGTCGACCGAGTCCCCCGAACCACCCCAAATCAGCCGAGGCCACCCCTCTGACCTCCATGGCCCATGGGTCAGAACCCTACCCGAGGTCGGGTTCGGGTCTGTTGCCTTCGCGCCCGCTCCAAAACGCAGCCGTGATGAAGACCGAGATAGCCGTGACGGAAGTGACATGAAGGTACCTGACGTCTCCGACGAGGCCACTAGTGCCGCTATACAGAGCCTAGCACTCCTGGGCTACTGCCTACTGTGTGACCGAGAAGGCCGAGCACGTGTGGCTCGTAGCTGGCAGCTGATTTAGTTTATGGCGTGAAAATTTTAGCCTATTTTAACAACATTAGCGTGAATTTTAATTGTTGTTGTGGATATACTTCATTAGTGCATGGTTATTCAAGTGACAAAGGAGTCTGACAAATTTTTGTGGTCATATAATTTTTTGATGAACCCATAAAGTTCAATTTGTCTTGCACTTGTTTTTCTACCACATGTTGCATGTAACTAGCATGCGTATTTTGTATGTGTCATTTTTTATTTTCTTCTATCCCTTATCTTTGCAGCACTATTGTTCATTAAGATGGTACGTTAGTGGTCAAATCTCTTGGAGACATACAAATTTCCTTATCGGGAAATTTTTTAATTATTTTTTTTGTCAGATCAAATTAGTGGAAGAGGTTGTAATGTCTTCTTTTTCCAAAGTATATTTGTTTTTTCTTTTTTATTATATTGAATTATGTGTGTGAATGTCCTTTCCAAAATGTAGTTCCAAGACCGTTAGAGCCTTAGGGGTGTTCTAGGGGGGTTTTTTTCGCCACCTTTGTTGATATCATTCTAATTTTTTAGATAAAGTATGTATGAGGTGAAATGCAACAGCAAGATTCTTAATGTTCTTGTTATGTTTACTTTATTCATTGGCTTTTCTCAAGTCACTTCTTTTAATAGTGAAATGTTTGTTTTTTCCTAAATCTTTAGAAAGGTGCTACAAGTGGTGGACTCAACCCAAAATATTAGCTATGGTAAACTCAAAGAACAAACCACATTAACCATGATGTAGAATTAATATGTGCACATCTTAGTAATAAAAAGGATATATTGAAACGAGCGAACATAACTTATGCAAGCTGCCATGCAACTTTGATGTGTGTGCTTATCTATTGGGCGGGCCATGGGCCTCACGTACATTTTATTGGATTGTTGCAATTTTAGTTTTCACTCGATTTTTTTCAAGAATGTTTGATTAGCAAATCGATTGGTTTTTTTTTATTCTTGTCACTCAGTTTCGTTAGCAGGCAATACCACGTGGCTTCGTCCTATTGGTTTGGAAATTGAGTGATGCTATCACAAATTTTACTCGATTGTTGATTTTTTTTAGTAAAACTTTTACATTATCTCTCGATGGGCTGTGAGTAGTTGCGGTTTCTAAGCACACTAATTCGTTCAGCAGTTATGGGCTGAAACAATGGGCCATCAATGTCCCAAGAATTTATCGGAGAAACGACAGATGAAAAAAAAGGAAGATCGAGATCCATGGACCAAGTCACGTAGGAAGAGGAGGGGTCAAAGAGGGTCGGCCCAGCCCAATTAACTTAGGATAACAATCTTCCTCCTCTTACTTGGATTGCGTTGCATTTTCTCTATATGATTGCATTTTCGTAGTTTCAAACTTCCAACTACCTGCTTTCCTATTCTCTGAAGATTTTTTTTTGCTATGCATCATGAAAGAAATAAAGTTACCTGCGAAAATTGTATCCAAAAATGCATTTTTATAGATTTCCAGACGGGCGGCGGCAAAACAAAAGAACTAAAGAATTACACCACTGATCTTCCAAAGACACCAAAAGACAACCAGGAGTACAACTAGACCACTACCAGCACCCCCTCGAAATCAAGAATGAATTGATGAATTCAGAGCAAGCTGGGGCGCGAGTGGAAGGGGAACTGATGCACCATCACGATGGGTGGGTCCTTCTGATGATCCCTCTTCTTCCTCTCCTTCCCTGCTGCAGCGATCTTGCCCGGCTCACCTCCCTTCTTCATCTTCTCCTCTTGTACCACCCGATGCTGCTGCTTCTCAGCCTCCGGATGGCCTTCTCCTTCTGGGGCCTCCTTCGCAGCAGGCGACACCCTCCTTCCGTCGTCGACGGCGACACCACCACAGCATCCGCCCAAGCCCAGCACCATGGTCGATCTTACCTCAGCTCGATTATACCCCTCCTGAGTCCTGACCGTGTCTGAACTCTCTGATGATCTCCGATGGTCTTTGTTGTGCTGCGTCTCTGAACTGAACTGCCGGGTCTTTTATAGGGGAATGTTTGCTGATTTGAGTTGTGCCTTGTGCGTGGTGCTTTTGTTGGACGAAACAGGCTCGAAGCTTCGTGCAAGAGTACTAAATGAATATTGGGATTTGGGACACATGCATGGAGTACAAAATGAAGTCTATTTACAAAACTTTTTACATAGATGGACTGTAAATCGCGAGACGAATCTAATGAGCCTACTTAATCTATGATTTGCAACAGTGATGCTACAGTGAGAAATCTAATCTGAGCCTGCTGCTTCTCTGCCTGCACTCACTGACGTGTGGGGCCCACACATCAGCTTCTTCTTCAACCTTCTTCCTCTTTTCCACCATGCGCTACTCACCTCCGCCCCCCCTGCCGCCGCAGGACTGCTCCCCGCCGGGAGAGCCCCTCCACGGCCCGCCGTCGTGGCTGCATCCCACCAGGGACGCCGCCGCCCTCGCGTGGGCCCGTCCCCATGGCTGCCTCCCCGCCAGGGACGCCGCGCGAACCACCTGCTCCCCGCCCACGCCGCCGCCGCCCGCATCCCCGCCGTCGTGTCCCACGCCCTCGCCAGGCACCCGGACCCCTTTCGCCGCGTCCACCTCACGGCCACCCCCCCCCCATGGCCGCGCACCGGGACGAGCTCCCGCGCTGCATCCAGCTCCTTGCCGCCCAGGGCGCCCAGGATCTCGTCCTCGTGAACCGCCTGACCCCGATCCAGGCGCACCTACAGCTCCCTGGCGCCGTCCTCGCGTGCGCGGCCTTCCTCACGCCGGAGGGGGAGGGCGGAGGGGAGCAGGCCACCGGTGGCAGCAAGCCCGCGCAACTGGCCTCCTCGCGCGGCGTCGGCAAGCCCGGGCGAGGGCGCGGCGGTGGCCTGCCCGCGCGAAGCCAGGCGGGGGAGGAGCTCGCTGGGGAGGGGGTGAGGGCGGAGGGGAGCAGGCCGCCGGCAGCGGCGGGGGAGGGCTGAAGTTAGCCGTGTGGGGCGGAGGCCAGAGGTTGAAAGAAGAAACTGACGTGTGGGGCCCACACGTCAGTGAGTTGAAGGGAGAGAAGCAGTAGGGGCATTTTAGGCCATACGAAAATACGCAGGTCTACGAGTGGGTCTAAAGACATCAAAGACGTATAAAATGGTATGATTCAATGAATTGAAGAATTGTAATGGCAAGTTTCAAAATAGGTGAATTGTAATGGCGTATGTGAGAAGTTAGAAAATTGTAATGGCATGGATAAAAAAAAACCCTTTTTTTCATTTCCACCGAGCGGTGCCCGATCCCAGCGCCAGGGCGAGCGCCGCCGCCCCGCCCCCGTCGACGCCACGCCGCCGGCCGCCCTAGCCTCCGCCGCCGCCCCCGCCCCCGCCCCGCCCCCGCCGACGCCACGCCGCCGGCCGCCCACCTCCGGTCCGCCTCCTCCCCGGATCCGCCGTCGGAGCCGCCAGCGCCTGCTTCTTGCCGGCCGTGGGCGCGGGGAGGTGGCCGCGGTGCGCGTCCTCCAGGCGGCGTCCTCCAGGTGCGCGTCTTCAGCCGCTTCGCCGGTGGCTTGGGCAGGTCCTCCAGGCCGGCCATCGCCGCCAGAGACGCGATTCGACGCCCCCGCCAGAAGAACTTGGCCGCCAGAGATGCAAGCTGCTGTGTCTTTGTTGCATGGACAGGCACCGAAGGATTTGAAGGCCAAGGCACAGAAGGGTGCGAGATGGAGTTGTGTCAGGAGGAGTGTAGCCACTGCTACTTATTTTTACCTTTTTGAAGTAAACCAGTGTGGTCAATGACTTGATGTATTCAGAAAGCCATGCTCAATGCTGAAATGTTGTTATGAATCAATGAATGTTAAGTGGGTCTGCCTGAAATGCTGAAATGATGCTGAACTTCTCATCCCATTTTTCAGAATTAATATGTTCAGGTTTCTGTCTGCCATTTTTCAGAATGAATCTGAATGTTCAGTACTATTTTTTGGTGTTCAGTACTATTTTGTTCAGTTGCACATATGTCTATTGGAGTTCTGTTCAGCTTGTTAATAGGTCAGCTTTTGTTCATGCTGGATACAGGTAAAGTAAGAGTGTTGTTCAGCTTGTTCATGCTGGATACAACTTTTGTTCTATTGGAGTTCTGTTCATGCCGATTGACACTCAATCCTGGACTGTCTGAATTTTGGAGAGAGAGCATACTGGACAGGCTTATTTATATATGATGCATGTTCAGGTTGCTAATTTTCAGACAGGGTTCAGGTTTATTTATATATGATGCATGTTCAGGATGCATTTACACCATTGCCATTTACAGCAGAAGTGCTGCTACTTTCAGCACAGGTGTGCATACTTTCAGGTTTCTTATTATTTCTTACATGAATGTGCATGATGCCTATGGCATTCATCGTCATTTTTCCTTCAGAAGATGTTCAACTGAGCAAATCCAAACAATACTCTTTAGTACTGCTGCCTTGTCAAATGATTCAGATCAAGTTAGATGAGTGTGGGATTAATCTGGTACATTTTGAGATAGGTTTATAATTTCTTGAATATTTCTGTTCCTGATTGCATGATGTATTGCTGTGATGACCACCTTGCTTGTGCAGGGGAGGTTGTGTAAATGTACACACAGACATGTTAATGTATCTTCGGATCATGAATGAAAAAAGTGTGTGATTGCCTAGACTTTACTGAATATCTGAATTTACATTACCATGGCATTCTTGGCCTGCACATTTCCATTGCCAACTTCTCCTCAACCAAGAGCTCAAGATACACAAAAAGGCAAACAACATAACAGATCTGTAATTCAGAACAAATGAGGCCATCTGTAATTCAGTTAGAATCTTAGCATTCAGAACAAACTCCTGCATTCAGAACATAACTCTGGCTCTACCAAAAAAGGGCCTTGTGGCCGTACATTCAGTGATCAGACAACTTGGCCAGCCAAGCTGGTGTTCAGAGCCTTGTTGGAGCTAAGTTCCCTTCCGTCCATTACAAAACTTACAATCAAACAAGACAGGCGAATATATATTCAAGTAAACAATATAGAACTCTTATTCATAAACTCTGTACAATATAGTTCCATCTCTCCATGGACACAGCCCACACACTAAGTCTTTTTTGCAACCTGAGCTTCCTCCTTTCCAGATGTAGGAGTCGTGCACTTTCCTACTGCAGCTCTCCCTTTCTTGGTAGTTGTTGATGGTGCTTCATGAGAAAACACAGTTGTTCTTGCAGTGAACAAAAAAAAATTTTCTACCTGTACAAAAGGGGAAAAATGATCAAAATACAGTTTTATGTAATGTGAGGATAATCATATGCTCCATTATTTGCTAAGTCATTCCAGGCAAGTAAATAATTATTTGCTAAGGCATTGCAACTGAAACCACAAAATACAGTATTTTCTAAGTCATTATACAAAATTATTTGCCAAAGAAGCTGTAACTGAATACCTGAATACCTCAACTACCTAGAACTATGGATCGCCCACAAATGCTCGACAAGATCGTTTCGGAGCTGCTCATGTGTCGATTTATCCTCGATCTCTTGATGCATCTTGAGGAACTCCTCCAACACCTTAGGGTCACGATGCTCGTAGTCCTTAGGGTCCAACACCTTGGTAACGGTACCTTCCTGATTGTAGTTGAAGTCATCCTCGTCCTCTCTCTCATCTTCAATGATCATGTTGTGAAGGAGGACACAAGCCTGCTAGAATGTGGTTTTTCCAAGGAAATCACTACAAAGCATATGACCATTAATGTTTTTATTCCTAGTTAAAAAGCATAGCAGGGCTAGTAGAGGTCAGATAACTTGATGCTACTACAGAAAGCCAAGAAATTAAAGCCTGAGAATCTCCATACCAACAAATATAGTGACATATATATGCAAGATTCAATTTTTTTCCACCTCAGGATTGGTTGTGCGAGGAGAGATATAAATTATCATCTAGTACAAAATAAGTTTATAAATCCTAATACGAGCGAGAGCATCTGCTGAACCATGAACAACCACACATCGATACGGCAGAAAGGAAGCAACATCCGGATTCGAAATCGATATGTACTGCAGGAAGCAACTAGTTGTTCAGAGTTCTTTCCGGACCCCATGGGGGACTCGGAGCGAGCATGAACTCACCTGGAGCCACCTCACGAGGCGAAGTCGAAGCGGAAGAGAGGGTGGAGCCAGAGATGTAGGTCGGCGAGCAGTCACAGCGGCGGCGGCGCGGCGGTGGGAGGAGAGCGAGTCAAGAAGGTAGAGTAGCGTCCAGAGGTCGGCCGGGCGCGACCGGGCGGAGAGCTTGGAGTGGAGGTCGGCGAAGGGCGGTCGCTCGGGGGCGGGGCGGCCGGAGGCGGCGAGCCGGCGCTTGATGGACTCCGCCAGCGCGTGCTCGTCGGGGAGGACCGCAGGGGCGAGGCGGCTGGAGAGGAGCCGGTGCTCCTCCTGGCGTGAGGGCGGCGGCGACCGGACGACGAGCGGGCGGCGGTGGGGTGGCGGGCGCCGGCGGCGCAGGGTAGGGTAGGAGCGAGTGGGAGAGGTGGGTGGGGTGCTGAGGGAATGACAGGTGGGGCCGAGATGTTAGTTGAAAAAAAATGAAAGTCCAATTTACTTAGTCTGTTGGAGTGAAGACCCATATTTAGGTGAGTTCTAAATGGCCATTTGCTCACTCAAATTTAGCAGTCCTACTGGAGTTGCTTTAATCTGTCATCAAACATATTCTTTCCAACCTTAGCTTCTTGCCTTCTTCTCCCAACAGAATATGCTTTAAACTTGAATGTTTTAATTTCTCAAAAAATTAAAAACCACCTTTGAAACAAATCAAGGGATTAAATTTGTCTGGTTTCAAAAGTTGGATGATCTTTTGATAATCAGATTTTTATGATACTTTTGCTGGAGAAAAAGTCTATTCTTGTCTCTGTAGTCAATATATTTTGTGAGACATCCGGCTTCCATTTTGCACAAAACAATACTAGTAGATTCAATACTTTCAGGTTTACATTTTTTTAAGCTGGAAACGTCCTTATATTTTTTCTGAGGTCTGTACTACTCTAACCATATCGACAGGAGAAAACAACAAAAAAGAACAAAGTTAAAGGATAATCTGTTATTGACCCGTTGCTGATGCCTTGATGTCTTCAAGACAATTAGACTTAATTACCTGCTCGATAAAAACTTGCTGGTGTTGTTTATGTTAACAATGATGTAGACTAGGCCCGATCTTCCGAGAGGTAGAGGTAAATTCGATTGGTGGAGTGTGTGACGTTGGCGATCCGGCTTCTAATCAGCACGATTCGAAGTCAAGCAACCATTACACCATTGCTCCGTTGTTTATCAACCAAGCACAACTTGATTGACCTCGCCGAGAAGACTTTTTCTGCAAGCGAATCGAAGAACACAAGTAAGAAAATGTACACGCAATCTGATATTGCAAATATGAATGAAGCGAATCAAAGAGGGGTTCGAAAACTCGATTCCAAAGGACTAATCGACACAGTGAAGGAGATCAAGAACGGGACCCTGGATCACTGTAAAAGGACTTGTCGCCACAGTTACAACGAATCAATCTCTGTTTCTCGAAGGAAAACACAAGAACTAAACAAAACCCTCGTCCAAAAGGCGGCGGCTACTGAGTTTATATCCTAAGGTAGGTCCTAGGGTTGCTGGTGGAGGTCAAGGGGGCGTCCACCAGTTGGGCCAACATGGTACATGGGCCAACAGCCCAAAAGACGGCAGCACAGCGCCCTGAAAAGATTCTGGATGTCATATTGTTTCGGCGATTCCTGTCGACTCCGAATGAATTTGGGCCTCAAACCAGTGCCATTGGAAGTTCCTTGAAATTATCTTTCCATCCATATAAAGAGCATCCAAAACGGATTCCGTATGCGGTCTGGGCGTTGATTTTGGTGCGGGCTGCTCCTGGACTCCGAAGCAGACTCGAACTCGACTTGGATTGGGCCTCCAACTCCGCTTGGCTGCCATTGCTGGTCCACCATGCCTCCAAACTCCTCCCCAACGTTCTCCTCATCATCTCCATGGTTTCTAATAATAATTAAATTATTATGTAGTAATTTATTCTCAAATCCACATGACAAATTTATTTGGAACGAGCTCACCTTATAATCAATGGTCGTATCCGAAGGTATCATGTCCTCATCAAACAACAAGCGGCCATCAGACTATGGGAGGAGCGAATCAGTGCCACGGTACCGATCTCTTTAATTCAATTAGTAGTACTAGCTTTCTACTACCTCCATTGTTTTACATATATCGTATTAGATTTGTTTTAAGGCAAATTTGTTCTGTAACAAAGTTCATAAAAAAATATGATAGCATCTACTATACCAATTTTGTTTCATTGAATCTATTATGGAATATATTTCGAGAATGCATATATTTGGGAGTATAAATGTTGTCATAGTTTTCAATAAATTTGATCAAAATTGAATAACTTTGACTTAGGACAAACCTTACGACATGTAAAAAGAGACTAGAGGGAGTATAATATGTCTTCCTGGTCATCAAAATTCAAACTTTTTTGGGGATTCTTGGTGTCCCCTACCTATCCAAATAGCGTTTACCTCCAAGGTATAAGCACTTACTACTTACAATAATGAAGTGTTGACTTATCAAATTTATATGAAAATCACTTATTACTTTTTGTAGCTATGTCTGGAGAGGAAAGTAAAAGATGAAATAAACTAATATTATCGTGTCCTTCCTTGATCCTATTATGATTGTGCTTGCTCCTGCGTTTCAACTGTAATGTCTCTCTTTCACTGTTTTGGCCTGTTAAGCTAGGCAACAAACTTGTTGCTATGATGATGCTCTTGCAGTACATCTCTGCAACTCATTGAGTTGTGCCGGTGCTTCTTGTTGTGGGAAGCTTCGTGCAAGGCGATGCGAAAGTCTTTTACTGGCAGTAAGCTGTTTGTCATGAAAGACTTTCCGATATCACAATATGCAGATGATACTCTAGTAATCATGGAAGCTTGTCCATTACAAACTTCAGCTCTTAAGAATGTTATGCGAGAATTCACCAACTCAACAGGGCTGAAAGTTAACTATGCCAAATCAATGCCTGTACCAATCAATGTGGAGGAAAATAGAATAACACTACTTGGTCAGCTCTTTGGATGTGTAGTGGGTTCTTTGCCTTTTACATATTTGGGACTGCCTCTAGGCCTGACCAAGCGTAAAGTCATTGATTTCTTGCCATTAGTAACAAAATGTGAATGAAGGTTAGCTTTCACATCATCTTTCTTATCTTAGGTTGGTAAACTGGAGGTCACAAACTCTATCTTCACCTCTTTCCCCATGTTCTTCATGAGTACCTTCAGCTTTCATAAAACATCAAACAAGTGGACAAATATAGAAAACATAGCCTTTGGAGAGGTGCAGATATCAATGATAGAACACCATCAATGGCAGCCTGGGAATTGGTTTGTTTGCCAAAACAAGAAGGAGGCCTTGGGGTTCTGAATCTTCATACTCAAAATGAAGCATTACTTCTGAAAACCTGCATAAGTTCTATAATAGTCATGACATACCATGGGCAAATCTGGTGTGGGAAAGACATTACAGCTCTGGTGAGTTGTCAACAACCACTAAAAGGGTAGGCTCTTTCTGGTGGAAAGATATCTTAAAGCTGCTAGACTCCTTTAAAGGGATAGCAATGGTTCATGTGCATGATGGAAAATCCTGTCTTTTCTGGGAAGATTTATGGCTAAATAAAGTGCCACGGATTCACTAGCCACATCTGTTTTCATTTGTCAACAATAGAGATATAACCCTTTATGAGGCACGAAATGCAGATGATTATGAAGAATTATTACATCTTCCTCTATCTCCTCAGGCTACTGATCAACTGATTGAGCTTGCACAAGATTTGATTACTCTTATATCAACTGATGACACGGACATCTGGTCCTATATCTGGAGCTCTCCTTTCTTCTCTACATCTAAAGCCTATTCACATTTAACTGGACATATGCCAACTCATCCCCTTTTCCGATGGCTATGGAAGTCCTCCTGCCAAAACAAACATAAGGTTTTCTTCTGGCTGCTTCTTCATAATAGGCTCAGCACCAGAGAGATTTTCAGACAAAGGAATATGATTTTGTCTTAGTATTAATGTTTCTGTTGTAACCTGGGGATGGACGAGACCCTCTTCACTTGTTCTTTGACTGCCCTTTTGCATTAGCCTGCTGGATCAAGATCAACATTGTTTTGATGGGAAACACTTCCTGGCAAGTTTTGGAAGCAATTAAGGAGCAAATCAACCTTCCCTTCTCCATGGAGGTCATAATTATTTTCTGTTGGAGCTTATGGAAGCAAAGAAATGACTTAATCTTAAGAGGAATTCAGCCCACACCACATAGATGCTTTCAGGTTTTCAAGAAAGAATTTCCTCTAGTTATTCTTAGAGCAAAAGCAGGACATAAAGAGCCCATGTTAGAATGGCTAGAAGCCCTTGAATTTTCTTCTTATCCTTTTTTGTTTCTTAATTTTAGTTTTTTTACCAGTTGCTTGTAACTTTTTTGCCTTTAATATAATATAACCAGTAGGGGAGATCCCCTCCTGTTTCTTCAAAAAAATTTGTTTGTTTGCCGATGCTGCCTGGTCAACAAACAACGTCCAATCTAGTTCGCATGACTGGGCCGGTCCGGTATAGTGTCCAGTCAAACTCATGGGTAGATATATATATCCAAGCTTTTTGATAGTGTTCCCTCGAATATGTTGTTCCAGTTCAATAGTTCTTCATCACAATGAGGCGAGATGCGCAAAGCTTTCTATTATTCCATGAGTTTTGAAGATTTGATCTAGGTATATATTTTTAGTATCACTGTAGTAATTCCGATTCCACTCTAAGAATTTTTATTTCAGCAAATGCTAGGGTATTTTTTCTATAAAAACTTATCTCCTGTAGTGAGAAAAGTTTATCCTAGACTTAGAGCATTTTTTCGATATTTGTTTCAAATTCATTAAAAACGTATTCCAACTTCATAAAAATATATATATTTGAGAAAAATATCATCCAAACGAACTCAAGTGTTTAAACAAGATGCATGTTTTCTATATTTTTCAATATGTTTGAATGCTACTGGAATTTAAATTGGATGCTCAATTTTGTTTTCACATGCTGCATGCAACAGGTCTACGAGCTATTGCAGATCTATCTGCTATAACATGAAACCTGAAAACGCCTGCGGTATACACAAATATGATCTTAACATATGGAGGACTCAAAAGACTACAACGGTGGTCCTAGCAGGTATTGTGGCATGCATACTGTTGATTTTGACGGCCAAAATTGGCAAAGACCGAGGTTGACCGGTTAGACTGGTCTGGCCTTTTTGTAATTAGGAATCCTTTTTGTAATCCGGCTCGGGACGGGTACGTCTTCCCTAGCTATATGAAGGCTAAGATGGATTGATTTTAATCCTAATCAATTCAATCAAAACTTGCCTTTACTTTTCACCCTCCAAACCCTAGCTTTTCCAACCACATGTGTTGTTCTTGTTGCATCTCCACAATGTTCGAGGGTGTTGTTAGTGGCGTTCTGACCTCTAGACAATTCTAACTCCATTAGCTATGACGGGATCCCTCCCGAGCTCTTGTTTTAGGTTTTTGCAATTCTCCCTGAAGAACCGGTCTGTTCGGTCGCTTTAGCCGGTCTGACTGGTCAGTGCAGAGAGGCTGTTTGGGATGATCATATGCGATCTGTGCGTTCTAGTGCACTTGTGTGTTGGCCAGATTCTATGACAACACATTTTTGGCAACTCCGCTGAGGAATGAAGATCTTGGTTCTTGAAAACTGATCTAATCTACCTAGAGAAGATGGGCTCCATCACCGAGGTGGAGCTACAAGCATATCTGGGGACCGAGGAGCACTTCAGGGCACAATTCCTGAAGGGTTTCAAGAAGGATCGCGCTGGCTAGGTGAAGAGGGTACTCGACCAACTTGTCCCAAATCTTCTTAGGAGAGCTTTCATCCATGACATGGTACATGATCTGATCAGCGAGACACAACCTCATCGTTGCATATGTTTGCACCTACATCTCCTCCCACTTATCATCATCTACCTTCGCTGGCTTCTTCTCGCTGAGGGCCCTCGAGATACCCTGCTGAGCCAACAGATCCTTCACACTCATCTACCATAGCCCGAAGTTTCCGGTGCCATCGAACCTCGCCACCTCAAACTTGGAAGCCATCGACGCCATCTGTCTGTTGCCACAGATTGCCGAAAATCAATCACACATGTGTATTGTACAAAACACGTACCTCCAACACGTCTCGTGATCTTCTTCCCTTGCGTCCCGCCATAGACGCCCGCACGACCCTGCAGCACCCACCTCCTACGTGTGCTGTGCTGACCTCCTCGTGCTGTCACCGCCGTGTACTCCTACACAGCCACGCCGCTCTCAAGCCTTGTCGACCTCCTTGCCGTCGCACACGACAACGCCGACCAGCCTCCGAACGCCGCCCGCTGTTCGCCTGTCCACCGCCGCAAGCTTCGGTTTCCACGAACAGCTTCGATTACCTTCTGATGAAAAATCCCGTGGGCTCCTCTCTGTTTTATAGAGGATAAAACGAAACACGGCACAAGTCCAAGTTGGACTCATCCTGCCGCCGCTCTTTCCTTTTCCTGGTTCACTACTACAAAAACGTTGATTTGTCCCGGTTGGGAAACCTCTGTTGTCCCGGTTTCCCAACCGGGAACGCCTGTCCGGGACAAAAGGGGGTGCCCTTTTGTCCCGGGTGTGGCAACCGGGACAAAAGAGGACCTTTTGTCCCGGTTGGTAACACCAACCGGGACAAAAGGTGCAGCCAGCGCCCACGTGGCTGGCGCACCCTTTTGTCCCGGTTGGTGTTACCAACCGGGACTAAAGGTCTCTTTTTTTTCATGTTTTTCTTTTCTCAATTTTTTTTCTATTTCAATTATACTTTTGCATTTCAATTAAACTTATGTATTGGAATTCAGTGTGTATGATCTCCACTAATATATACATATATATATAGTTACTTATATAATATTTGTCCTAGATAGTTTTCATATATAAATTAATTCACTTATATATATATATGTATACACATATCTATACATGTGAATTCCTTTACATATGAAAATGTCTAGGACCAATATTATATAAATATATATATACATATATATATTATTGGAGTGCTTATATATATAATACATACATACTCCATCATATTTGCATAGGTATATTCGTTCTTAATTACATAGTAGAATTCGCCTTTTGGAAATTTAATACATACATACATACTCATAAATAGAAATTTAATACATAGACACACATATATATTTATATAGTTATATTCGTTCTTAATTACATATATACGCGTATATTGTCATATTTACTGTGATTGTCAATATTAGATATTCCATCATAGTAGAATTCGCCTTTTGGATCGAGGACTTGCTCAACAATAAATCCGGAGAATTGTTCTTGAATCGCCATAATCTTTTCCTCCGGTATGAGTTTATCGCGCATCTCCCCGACCTATGGAAAAAGGGGATAATTAATTTCGACTAATTAAAATACGAGTTCAAATATTAACAAGTTTTTTTACTTACTTCCTCCTCCCAATCTGTCCAGCCCTTTGGAGGACCTACCAGACCATGGATGTTCTCGCATACATAGTATGCGCACAATACAGTGCCTGGTTTCTGCCTCATACACTTTAAGAGAGAAGAAATTATCAGGTATTTACATGAATATATAATAAAACTAATGAATCGTGCAACGAATCATCCAAGCGCGTACCGGAAAATCTGTCTTGATCTTCAATTCCTTGTCAAATTTGCCTGGATGATTTTTAGCGAATTCTTTCCAAACCCTGTGCATGATTAGAACAATTATAGTCAAGTAACAAAGTGATTCAAATTATCGGTCATGGACGGAGTAGTGGTAGAATTACTTTTTCATCATGTTAAGAAGATTTTCATATTGTTCTGGAGGTCTCCTCAATGAGTCCATAACCATGAGTAGGCTCTTCTCGGGAATTATGACAATTAGGACAAAGTGTTCACTGCAAGATTATACGGAGGCAGTTCTTGGTAGTTAAGGTTTAAACAATTCGATTATAGAATAGAAAGAGTTAGACGGAAGGAATCACTCACGCAAAGTTGTAAGGAAACAATATCATTTGCTTGTTGTGTTGAACGCTTATGTACTTGAACAAGTTTTGGAATATGTCATCGGGATTGTCCCGTAGAAGCCTCCAATTACAAGTAATTGGGTCGATGAAGCCGAGGTGAGAGTATCCCTTTCTTCTGCAAGTATGTATCTCCATTCTACATGATACCGAATAAATCAAGAGATCAGTATGTTGAGATCATGCAAAACAATACGTAAGGAGAGTAAAATACTTACAGAACCCACAAGCCGACCATAGAGATGTCGAGGGCCTCCTGATGGAATAGTTGGTAAATTTCTTCCCAGTTTATCCATATAATGGCCTCCCCCCGTAAGAAATCGTCATCTTTAATCTTTGCGCCCTGCATGAAGATGCAATCGGCCATCGCACGCATGTAGTGCTGGTGCAGCTTATACATTTGCGTTGGAAGCACAAACACTACTTCGGGGGGTACAAGAGTTTTGCCGATCTCAAACGTCCATTTGACTACCACATCGGCCTTTGGAATATCTTCTCCCCCTGCAATCTGAGCGGCCGTCAGGTTTGATTCTTTCAGAAATGTAACAAAGTCTTGTTCTTGCGTCATCTGTCCCACTACGAGAGGCTCTATTGATTGTTTCTTTTGGGCTCCGAGCTGTGGAACGTCGGACGACGACGACTTTGATTGTCTCTTCTTTTTCTCAGTAGTTTTGATAATTGTGCGTTCGTAGTCTGAAGGGGGGTCTCTCGGAATGAATTTTCTCTTATTTGCTTCGCACATTCCCTTAAAAATTTCAAATCTATCGGATTTATGACTTTCTCGGGCTCCGGCTTCGGCTTCAGCTTGAAGTGCTCTTTAACTCTTTCTTGAGTTATCCGATCGCATTCTTCAAGGCTCATGTCCCAGGGTTTAATAGGAGCCTCCTTGGTTTTCTTCTTCTTTTCCTTCTTCTTTGGAGGCTCCCTAGCCGGTGCAGCTACCTTCTTTGCCGGCGGCCGTTTCTGCTTCTTTGCCGGCGGCGGAGGGGGTGACCATGGAGGCGACGGTGACGCTTGAGTGTTCATCGGCGCATGAGATGATGGTGATGGAGAATGTGCCGGTGAACCTTGCCGAGACAGTGCTGCCCTTGGGGAGTTTTGCGGAGATGCCGGTCTTGGTGTTTGATCATCCGACTTTAGGACAATGTAGCGCTTATCCCATAGGATGTAGCCATGAATGGCTTCTGCTAGTGTCCTCTCCCCATCGCCTCCAGGAATATCAAGCTCGAGCGTCTCCCAACCCTGGCACACCTGCTCCACGCCAACTCTTGTGTATCTAGGCGGAATTTGCTGCCCGTGGTACACGTCGCCTGGTTCGGTTGGCATGGCGATACCGTACGCAACAGTGAACATTAAGTTCTTAACGGCAGTCTGCAGGTCACAAGGTGTCCGGTGGGTGATCTCATCCACTGGAAATCGCTGCGGGGCCGACGCTTCAACTGCGGCCTGGATCCCCGTGGGCTCGGCGGCGGCGACGTCTGTAGAAGCGCAGCTGCTTTTCCGCTGAGACAGGTGATCGGCTGCGGCACTAGGCTCTGGAGGCAACGTTTGCGCTTGCTGTTGCTGGCTCATTGCTACGGCCACTTGGCGTTGAACCTCTTCCTCCAGTCTTTGATCGTGTGACATGAGCCGTTCCTCTAGCCTTCGCAGGTGCTCCCGCTCATCATTCTTTCTTCTTTGCCGGCTTCTATATGAATCAATGTAATCCCTGAACCCATACTTCCACGGAACCACGCCTTTGCCTCTTGTGCGGCCCGGATGCTCTGGATTCCCAAGGGCGTAAGTCAGCTCGTCCCTCTCTCTATCCGGCTGGAATGTTCCCTCGGCCGCTGCTTGTATGGCCTCCTGTAGTCTCTGGGCTGCTCGCTGGATGTTTGACCCATAGATGCAGTCACCAGTCAATGGGTCCAAGCTTCCCCCGTGACCATAAAACCAGGTCCTTGACCTTTCAGGCCAGTTCATGGTCGCAGGTCGGATGCCTCTGTCAAGCAGATCCTGCTCCATCTTCTCCCATTTGGGTACTGCAAGCTTGTAGCCTCCTTGGCCTAGAGTGTGATGGTACACTTTCTTCGAGGCGTTGTCTTTGGCCTTCTGCACCTTCTGAAGCCCAAGCTCTGAAGACTTGTATTCCACAAATGCATCCCAGTGACCCCTGAGCTTTTCGAGCTCGCCGGTAAATACGGGTGTGGTCCCGGTCTTGATATATTTCTTCGTCAAAATTTTCTTGAATGATCGCAGTTGTTCGGCCATCTTACTCAGGGTCCAGCGCTTGCATATCTCTTCGGATTCAGCTGGAACCGTGAAGTTTTTCTTAAGCTCCCGCCAGCACCATTCTTTTTCTTTTTCGGGTACCGCATCCCGTTCCTCGCTTGGATTGGAAGCTTTCCAGAGCCTAAAGCTGATCGGGATGTGGTCCCTGACAATACATCCGGATTGTCTTATGAATTTTTTGGCGGCAGCTTCTGGAGCGATCGGTTCGCCATCTGGACCAACTTCCGTTATAATGAACTGCCCTTCCAGTTTTTTTGTTGGGCCTCGCTTCGTCTTTTTCTGCTGCGATGATGATCCAGACAGCTATAAAAAACATTCATAGTATTCATATAAATTCAGATGAAAATATGATTGTCACTACAAATAATTATAGTTGTGATATGTACATTAGCACTTTGTTCAACAGCAGCGTCATCCTGAATAGATGGTGCCTCAATTCCATCACCGGACATATTCAAATATATGTCGGTATTGCTGCCATCATCAGCTTGTTCAGCGACATCTCCTTGACCTTCGCCAATCATATTCAACAAGAACTGTTCGTCTTCCGCGTCTGTGTGTCGCGGGTCCATCGTAACTAAAATATGAATACAAATAAAACTTGACTAAGTACCGATTGATGGACGAGGTCGAGTAATATTCTCTAAGTAATTCAAGAAATGAACTTGAAATATTCTATCGATAATTTCACTAAGTACCGATCGATGGATGAGGTCGAGAAATATTTCACTAAGTAATTCAAGAAATATACATGAAATATTTAAAAGAAATTTAAACTCACTTTACACATACATACATACATACATTCATACATTTAAAAATTTGTAAATATACCTTTATTTACACAACAAATTATGATTTCACTCTTAACAACAAATTATGATTTCACTCTAAATAACATGAACTCTAAATTATGATTTCAAATTATGAGCATGTCCCAAAGTTACATGAGTGTAGCTTCCTAGCTACTGAAAATGAGCCATAATTGGTCGACGATGTCGATCTCAGTGCTGCAAACACTCGACACACTCTGAAAACTAAAAATTAAAGAACATTGGGGAACTATACAGAGGCAGGAGCTTCCCAACGTAGCGAGAGGTTTTGGGGTTCAATGGAATGGAGAAGGTGTTGAGGGGACTCTCGTAGTAGGACGATCTTTTATGTACCAGGCTGCTGCATTACTTTTACCTTTTAGGTATAACAAATGTATTACAGTGTGTTTTAATTTGACTCTGTGCCGTAATTGGGCCGTAGCAAATCTCTGGGCCTAAACAAGAATTGTTTGCCTGTGTGCGCGTTTGTTGAAGAGTCATGCATGTGCCAGCTGAGTTGGGCCAGTTTATGATGTACCTGTGTTTGTATTGATCTCGTACGGATGCTATTTTGAAATTCCCCTCAAGATTGAGAGAAGGCTATTTGCTTTGTGAATCGACACAAGGAATCATCTTCTTTAACTCTCCGTTGGAGAACCCAATTGCAACAAAATAATTGTATTTCTTTAGTCTCCGTTACTGGGTTAATTAGTACTTTAGTCGTCAAATCACTGCTTCTGCTGATATCTTTACTGTTTCTCTCTTTTAATTTATTCATTTTTTTACATAATACCGTTGTTGATATTCTGTAGTAATTTGTGAAACCCTAAGTATATGTCTTTTCACCCCTGTTCAAACTTCATCTATCTAAAGACTTATTAGTGTACCCTTTTATCACTACTACAAAAATAATTTGTAGGAACACCCTTTTTTTTTAAGGAGCGAATCAAAAAATAACTCATTTCTACTGCTACAAGAAATCCTTAAATGTATGATAGATTTTTGGTGAAATTTACGAAAACTGCCATAAATAGACAGGATCTATGACAATTTATAAATTTTCATTATATATTTGCAAATAATCCATATGGACTCTAGTTTGGGCTCAGTTTCTGTGGCAAACATCTGAAAACATCACAAAATGAAAGTAGAAATCGTCACGAATTTAATATCTTGCTCAAATCACAATAAAATTTTTGCATAAGAATATTGTTGTACAAAAATATGAGGTGCCGAAATTGAACCTCTAACTCCCTTAACGATGCAAAAGTTTTACTACTTCTTTGCACTAAATTTGAGCACCTTGGCGGCGGCGTGAGGTCGGGGCGGGCCCTGGGCGGCGGCGTGAGGTCGGGGCGGGCTCTGGGCGGCGGCGACGTCGATGGCGGCGGTGCTCGGCTCGCGCGGTGGGGGGAGCAGGACGGCGGCGGCGGTGGCTCTGGGCGGCGGCGTGAGGTCGGGGCTCTGCGCGGCGGCGACGTCGATGGCGGCGGTGCTCGGCTCGCGCGGTTGGGGGAGCAGGACGGGCGCAGAGATGAGAAACCAAGTGTTAGGAGAAGGGCGAAGGAGGAAGGAAATATATGGGGGGGGCCTTTTGTCCCGGGTGAAGCCACGACCCGGGACAAAAGGTCCTTTTGTCCCGGGTCGTGGCTTCACCCGGGACAAAAGGCCCCCCCTTTTGTCCCGGGTGAAGCCACCACCCGGGACAAAAGGACCTTTTGTCCCGGGTGGTGGCTTCACCCGGGACAAAAGGGGTTTTTGGGCGGGCCGGGAAAATTCCCAGCCCGCGGCCCACCTTTAGTCCCGGGTGGATCTACCACCCGGGACAAAAGGGGCCCGTTTTCCCTCGTTCCCGCCTAATGTTATGTTTGTTTTTGTTTCTTTTTTACTTCTCTTTTAAAATTGGCTTTCATCTGTTAATTCAGTTAATAAAATTATGATTCCAAAAATTATGGAACAAAATTTCTTATCTCTATATAAACTTGATACACGCAACAAAAATAATTAATTTTCATTCAAGTGATTGGGTCAATGAAATATCTAACTTTTTTGAAATCATATTTGTTATTTTGACCATGCAAAAATATATTAGGTGAAATTTTTTTTCAAACTGTTGCTTTTCGATAGAAAGTGGATTCTATCACGATATTAACGTTTAAAAAGTGAATTTTAGATAAAATTAAGCAATTTCATGATATTAATGAGTAGTGTGTGAGTTTGAGAGATAGTGTGTGTTAGTGAGAGAGTATAGTGTGTTAATGTGAATGTAATTTCATGAAATAAATAAAATTAGTTGAGTAATCCATTATTGAATGAAAATTATAATTGAGTCTAGTAATTAAGTGAAAAATATATAAAATAATATAAATAACACATAAAGTATAATTGTACAGTACATATATAATAAAAGTATTCGAATTGCGATTATGTTTTTATACAATAATATAAAATGATTCAAGTACATGAAGGATTAGCGGTAACAGACTTTCTCTTCACAAATGTCCCTTGATTATGATCACGGCGCAAGTATGGAGCATCATCATTGGCTAGCAGGATGCATGGATCAGCATTTACTTCGAAAGGTGGAATGGCAACAAAATTATTATATTCTTCTGAAAAGTCTGTCTTGTCCTCCACTCCAACGATGTTTCTCTTTCCTGATAGAACTATGTGTCGCTTAGGCTCATCCTTTTGCTTGTTGATCCCCTTCTTTGGCTTGCTGGACATGTCCTTAATGTAGAAAACCTGAGCGACATCCTGGGCTAGGACAAATGGCTCGTCTCTATACCCAAGATTGTTGAGATCAACTATTGTCATCCCATACTCATCTTTTGTTACCCCTCCTCCAGATAGCTTAACCCATTGGCAACGAAATAGAGGCACCTTGAAATTGGGACCGTAATCTAGCTCCCATATCTCTTCAATGTAGCCGTAATATGTGTCTTTTTTTCCATTATTGTCCGTGGAATCCATACGAACACCGCTGTTTTGGTTGGTACTCTTTTTATCTTGGGCTATCGTATAAAATGTGTTTCCATTTATCTCGTACCCTTGGTATGTTAAGATATTCCAAGATAGTCCCCTAGCCAATAAGAACAGTTGTTCACTTATATCCATGTTATGCATTAGATGCTTCCGCAACCAGCTGCAGAAAGTGTTCATGTGCTCACGTGTAATCCATGCCTCAGACTTTTCCGGGAAATTGGAGAGCAGAATTTTCTTGTGTTCCTCGATATATGGGTCAACCAAGGATGATTGTTGAAGAAGCGTATAATGCGCTTTCTTGAATGAGAAATCATCTGTGCAGACATAAGATTTCTTTCCTAATGTACCCTTTCCAGTTAGTCTCCCCTCATATCGCGATTCAGGGACTCCAATCGGTTTAAGGTCATCAATAAAGTCAACACAAAAGTCAATGACCTCCTCAGTTCCGTAGGCACTGGCGATGCTTCCTTCTGGACGAGCTCTATTACGAACACATTTCTTGAGTACCCCCATGAACCTTTCGAATGGGAACATGTTGTGTAGAAATACTGGTCCGAGAATATCAACCTCTTTGACAAGGTGCACTAGAAGATGTGTCATGATGTTGAAGAAAGATGGTGGAAATATCAGCTCAAAGCCAACAAGACATTGCACCACATCGTTTTGCAGCTTTATCAAATTCTCTGGGTCAATTATCTTTTGAGAAACTGCGTTGAGGAAGGCACATATCTTCACGATGGTTAACCGGACGTTATCAGGCAGAATCCCCCGCAGCACAACCGGAAGAAGTTCGGTCATAAGCACATGGCAGTCATGGGACTTGAGATTTGTAAATTTCTTCTCTGCCAAATTTAAGATTCCTTTTATATTGGATGAGTATCCAGATGGAACCTTTATACTGCTCAAGCAGTCAAACATGGTTTCTTTCTCTTCCTTGCTAAGAGTATAGCTGGCAGAACTTAAGTATTGTCGTCCATTATCTCGCTGTTGTGGATGTAAGGCATCTCGTTCTTCCATACGTTGCAATTCTTGACGTGCTTCTACTGTATCTTTTGTCTTTCCGTACACTCCCAAGAATGCTATCAGGTTGACGCAAAAATTCTTCGTGAGGTGCATCACATCAATTGCATGACGAACATCTAAGACTTCCCAATATGGTAGCTCCCAAAATATAGATTTCTTCTTCCACATGGGCGCCATTCTGTTTTCGTTCGGAACAGGTTGGCTACCAGATCCCTTTCCAAAAACAACTTCTAGATCTTTTACCATGTTGAAGATGTCTTTACCACTACGGTGCATCGGTTTTGTTCGGTGGTCCGCTTGGCCTTTGAAATGCTTGCCCTTCTGTCGTACCGCATGCCTGATGGGAAGAAACCGACGATGACCCATGTATACAACCTTCTTACAGTGAGTCAACCATATATTATCGGTATCATCTAAACAGTGTGTGCATGCTTTGTATCCCTTGTTCGAATGTCCTGACAAGTTACTAAGAGCAGGCCAGTCATTGATCGTTACGAACAGCAATGCTCGTAGGTTGAAGTTTTCCTGTTTGTATTCATCCCACATCCGTACACCTTCATCGCCCCAGAGCAATAAATGTTCTTCGACCAATGGTCTTAGGTACACATCAATGTCATTTCCGGGCTGCTTTGGACCCGGGATAAGCACTGGCATCATGATGAACTTTCGTTTCATGCAGAGCCATGGTGGAAGATTGTACAGACAAAGAGTCACAGGCCAAGTGCTATGACCACTGCTCATCTCACCAAAAGGATTCATGCCATCCGTACTCAAACCGAACCTTATGTTTCTCGCATCCAAATCAAATTTAGGGTACGTTCTATCTATTTTTCTCCACTGCGACCCATCAGCGGGGTGTCTCAACATCGAGTCTTTCTTGCGTTCCTCTTTGTGCCATCGCATCAACTTAGCATTATCTTTATTTCTAAACAGACGCTTCAAACGTGGTATTATAGGCAAATACCACATGACCTTCGCAGGAACTCTCTTCCGGGGAGGCTCCCCCTCGACATCTCCAGGATCATCTTTTCTAATCTTGTAACGCAATGCACTGCATACGGGACATGCATCCAAATTCTCGTACTCGCCTCGGTAGAGGATGCAGTCGTTGGGGCATGCATGTATCTTTTGCACTTCCAGTCCCAAAGGGCAAACAAGTTGTTTGGCTTCATACGTTGTGGCAGGCAATTCATTGTCCTTAGGAAGCATTTTTTTAACAAGTTGAGTAATTCACCAAATCCCTTGTCGGATACACCATTTGTCGCCTTCCATTGCAGCAACTCCAAGGTGGTGCCAAGTTTCTTAAATCCATTTTGACAATCTGGGTACAACAACTTATGGTGGTCCTCTAACAACTTCTGGAACTTCAACCTCTCCGTTTCACTCTCACAGTCTGCCTGCACATTGTGCAATGCTTGCCCCAGATCGTCGCTGGGATCATTTTCTGCTACATCTACTTCGGGCTCTTCCATGGGAATATCGTCATCGAATGCACCGATTCCAGCATTCCCGGGAAAGTGGTCGTCAAAATCTTCTTCTTCATTGTCTTCCATGGTAACCCCCTGTTCTCCGTACTTCGTCCAACAAACATACTTTTTCATGAAACCATTTGCGAAAATGTGGCTGTGTAGGATTCTTGAAGATGAGTAATCCTTGTTATTGTTGCAATGAACACACAGGCAGCACATAAAACCATTCTGCTTGTTTGCCTCAGCCACAGACAAAAAATAATGCAGGCCATCAATGAATTCTTTCGAACGTCGGTCAGCATTGTACATCCATTGCCGGTCCATCTGCATTTTAAATAAATCGATTTGAATTCTTTACACGTATCGAATAAATAAAATATATCAAACCTAAATTAAACTAAATGTAACATAACATGAATAATTAAAAGATATGCAATATCCATCATACATCTTGATTAATTAAAAAGGGTACTTAATCCATTACAGAACTTAACAAAGGAGTACTATACATGAAATTTAAAAATTCGGTCAACAACACATAGGTTTTCAACCGTCCTTGCGTTGGAACGCAGAATGTTCTAACGGATTTCTTGCTGGCGCAGAATAAGATGGCGGAGCTGAAACCTCCGAGTTTGGTGGTGACAAACCGTAACGCCGCAATAAATCCTCAAGATCAAACGGAGGTTCCTCGTCCCTTGCCATGCATTCTATATATTCTTTTTCCAAATAACGGAGCGCTGCCCTATGAAAAGCACTAGGTTTTTTGGACCGACGACCTACTCGAGTTGTGCCCTTCTCTCCAGAAGGACAACGATCACCCCCACCGGCGCCACTCCCTCCAGCTGCTAAAGCCATATTTTACTGAAAAATACCTTTATTTTCCACAAAATTATAAATTCTTACCATTACAAAGCAAAAATTATTTACTATTACAATTACAATGATCAGATTAATAACTCTTGCAAATAACAATGAAATTATATAAAAAAGACGAAATGTATCATTAATCCTCAAGAAATCTCTAATTAATTGAAAGAAATCTCTATAACTTCTAATTGCTTTGACACCCTTCAGTTCCAGGAGTACACTCTTTTCAATATCCAGAAACCCTCTAGAAGAAAAATAAACCTTTATTTCTGAAAATGTATATGTTAGTAACCTCAACCCTGCGGTGATGACACTGCCTTTCGGGGGGACACGGTGCGGTACAAGGATGTCACCAATCGGTTAGTCGCAGCACCAACATTTACGATTAATAGGCACAGCACTTGGCACATGCAGCATGCTCGTTGATATGCTCTCAGTACAACAACGGGCATGCTGACTGCGTCAAATGCTGTCTTCTTATCAATCGGAAGTGCTGGTGATGCGACCAACCGATTTGCGACGTCCTTATAGCGCATCGTGTATCCCTGAAAGGTAGTGCCATCACCGTTGGATGGAGATTAACGACGTATACTTGTTTCGAAATAAAGATTTTTTTAGCTTCTAGATGGTTTCAATGTGAGCCTGATTAAATACATCACTAGAGTGTCAAAATAATCCATTCATAATACAAAAAATTCTATAATATACTCATTTCATTAATTCATTCACGAATAAAAAAATCAACTATCCACAATATGGTCATATATACAAGTACATCACGTGAAGTATCTACACTCATTCTAAAAATTTCTACTATCCATATACTCATCTAAATCTAAAAGAAAATTACACCTACATATGCAATCTAGCTAGCTAAATGTCCAAGAAATGAGCTAGCTACACATTTTCTCTATTTCTAAAGTATGAAATGAGCTATACAAGCCAAGGAAGAAGAGAAAAACAAGCCCCAAACCTTTAGAGCAGATGGATGGACGGGGAATCAAAGATCTTCACAAATGTGGTGAAGAAATGAGCAAGAACTCCTCTATCCCGAGCCAAGAACAGCAAGAAAACAAGTGAGCTGAATGGCTCGGGCGGGGGGAGAGGGAAGGGGATAAGGGGCGCAAGGCCTTTTGTCCCGGTTGGAGACACCAACCGGGACAAAATGGGAGCCTTTTGTCCCGGTTGATGGTTCCAACCGGGACAAAAGGCTACGCGGGCCTTTTGTCCCGGTTGGAACCACCAACCGGGACAAAAGGCTCCCATTTTGTCCCGGTTGGTGTCTCCAACCGGGACAAAAGGCCCCCGTCCCCCCGCTGGCCCGGCTAGCCGTTGGACCCGGGACAAAAGCCACCTATTGTCCCGGGCCCAAAGGCTGCCAAGACAAATGGCCAGGAACAAAGGCCTGTTTTGTAGTAGTGGTTTGGCAGGACTTTTTTTTTTTGTTTTTCCCGTGACTCACGGACGCCTCCACTCCGCATAGAACTAGTCATGCACCAATAAGAGACCCGCGATTGGCCTATTTCCTTGTACGCAGGGATTCCTTTTGTTTTTTTCCTTTCCCAGACGCACACATCCACCAATTGGCAAGCCATGCACTGTGGGGCCCACCAGGTGGCCAATTTCTACACGAAGTCGGAGTCCCAATTCTGGCCGGTTTCCTGTAATCAACGGGAGTACTCAATCAACTTGCATACATCATAATTACCTGACACATGATTTCTCTCTCATGCACCAAACGTACATCCATGCATGCAAGCGTGCAATTTTCTCCTTGCCTGATCTTCATCGGCCCGTAATGACTCCTTACCACGCACGCCTGCAGCTGCAGCACGTTTCGCCCAAGGCCGCCGCCTGCAACTTCGCAATCACGCAACCTGAAACAAACCGTATCCATTAACATATCTAAGTCCACCATGATTTTCACCATCATCGTTGCTGCTCCAGCTTGAGTCTGCAACGACCACCCCGATCACGATCGACCAACTTTCAATCTGATCGCGAGCCGAAGCCGCCGTCTTCATCCACGACGTCTTCCAGCCGCACCGTCGAACCTCTTCCAGCCGCACCGTCGAACCTGGCCATCAAGTCTGACCTGCCCCCATCGAACAGCAGCCACCAGCCGCTATCAACCCGATCTTCACGTCTGAATGCATCTCTGTTGATTGCAGCTCATTGAACGGTTCGAGTCACCCGCCCGAAGTGTCCAACACCACCGATCGAGTCGTCGATCGCCGCCATGCTCCACCTTACGCCTTGTCCCTCCCGGACAGCTTGTGCGACCTTGCGCAGTGTGGAAAATGCTCATCGCGCCTCCTTGTAGATCTTCTCCCTGGATCTGGCTCTGGTACCACTTGTTAGAATAATTGCGCGGAAGCGATAACTCCAAGAACACAAAACCAGATCACAAGATCACACGAACGAGAACGACACCGATGCACGATGTTTTTTAACGAGGTTCGGCGATGTGCCTACATCCTCGAGGCATGGCTACGGGCGCTCCTCCCCATAAACAGCAGCTACACCGGCATCCGGGCACCACCGCGGCCACGCTGCCGCCCACACCAGCCGCCAAGTCGTCTCACGGTTACACGGTAGTGCCCTCATATTTATGGGCCCAAGGGATACAAAGTACGACCCAAACTCTGTCCCTAGTCCTACCATATTACAACTCAACTCCAGTCGTAACCGAACTGTATACATATTCGACACATATCCAACCGTCACAAGGTAACATGTCAGCATAGCACGATTCTAAGATAAACAATAATGGGCCTGACTAGAGCACAACGATGACGGCTAATCAGAAGCACTACTAGGAATTATTTGCTAGTTATTAGCCAATCGAAATCTGAGCACATCCCACGCTGGTTACCCTTTGCAAGCATAACTGAATATGCATGTCGTTGTTTGCCACTGAAAATCAAAGAGAAAAACCAAGCTGTTGCTAGGCAAAGCTGCCACTGAAAATCAAAGAATGTTACTGCACATTTTAACAATATCCATCAGGTATTTATCCGACTAGGCCGAAATCAGAGGTATGAAGATAGACAATGATTTACAACTTACCAGCCACCAACAAATGATCTAGAAAAAACTGACAGATAAATTATACATCTAGAAAAATTAACAGCCAAAATGTGATTTAGAAAGGATTCATCTAGTCAAGGAAAAAATGGTATAGCACACACACTACAAGAAAACAGACTGAAGATATGCTTTATTTATGTTGCTGTTATTCATAGGAAGATATTCAAAGAGTAGACAGAAGCATGAGTAATCTCCATGGCTTATGCATTTATGATGCCTATTCCTACAGATCAAACCAATAATCCAACACAGAGATGATCAAAGATTATCAACACAGTCGCTACCATATTTATAGTACAGAAACCCACAAGCATTTCAGAGATAGTGATATGTTTTAATAGCAAGTTCTGCTAGTTCTTATCATTGCTAGTTGCCTACAAATAGGTGGAAACATGGAATACAAATGGCAGCACACACATCCATGAAGTAATCAGTAGAGAAATAGAGCAATCAAATAACAGTAGAGAAATGAAAGCAGTAACCAGTTGGGGAAAGGGTTCGAGGTGTGGAAGGCGACGGAGAGGACCCGGACGTGGACCCTGAGGTGCAAGCGATGGCGAGGCCCCGTCCATGGACTCCAAGGCGCTAGTGTTCGGTGCTATCCAAGCCATGGCCCTCGAGTGCCTAGCCAAGGGCGGCATGGCACGCCGTCACCGCCGCCGAGGCTGTAGGGAGACGGGAGGAAGGAGGGGAGGAAGGTGGAAGGAGGGGAGGGCGCCGCGGCGACGGGGTGGGGAGGGAGGAGGAAACCTAGCGCCGCAGGACCGAATCTGGGATCCCGCCGCCACCGGATCTAGAAGAGGAGAGAAGAGGAGTGGAGAGATTCACAAGGGGGTTGCGGTCCGCACTAGTGCCGCCACTCCCCTGTAGCCTAGGCGCCGGGGGCCGGCCACAGTGTCGCAGCCGGCAGTGCCCTCTCCATCTTCCGCACGCCCCTAGCGAACAACAGCACGGCGGCGACCGTGAGAAGGCGCTCCAGCACCTCCTTGCCCCGGTCAGGCTAGGCCATCGCACTCGAGCTTGTAGCTGGTCCCGAAGTTGAACCGCGTCTCATCGAACTCCAGCACGAGGCTGCCATCTTCGAGCTCGTAGACGGCGCGCATCTGTCGGAACCCGCCGATGCAGATGAAGGGCGCGGCATCCTCTCCGACGCCATCCTCGCTGGTGACAAGGTGGACAATCGGGGAGTCAACCCCGCTGAGTCCCGCAGGATCGTTGGCGCAGGCGAGGGCGAGGGCGGGGTCGAGCGGCTCCTCGACCTCCTCGATGCGGCTGACGTTGGCTTCGACGCGCGGGTGGCGCTTGAGCGCAAGCATCGCCCGGAGAGGCGCACGGTCATCGGGGTTGTAGAGATGGCCACAGCGAGGGGTCGTGCGGCGGTGCCGCGCGGCTCTCGGACTGCCAGGCCATCGCAGATCTCGCCTCCTCCCCCTCCAGGCCGCGCCCCGCACCGAATCTGGATCCCGCGGGAGCAAGAGACGGTGGTGGGGAGCAGGAGGAGCGCTGGTGGAGAGGGGTGATGGAGGAAGGCGAAGAGGTTGAAGGGAAGGGGGAGGCAGGTAGGAGAGCGAAGGGAGGGACTCAGCTCTGCAACTCCGGTCGCTGCTGCTCCCTCTAGGCGCACGCCTCTCTCGCAGCCGCCCGCCGTGCCACCGCAGCTCCTGCCCCCGCCCGCGCGAGATCTGGCGGGCCGAGCCTGCCAAGGCCTCTGGTGCCGTGACTGAGCCCGGCCAGGGCCTCCGCGCCGGGGGGTGGGGGTGGGGGGGTCGCCGGCGGCCGCGCCGAGCACGGCCTCGCGAGATCTAGCGCGGGAGGCCCTGTAGCCGAGCTGGGGCCGCGTGTAGGTAGAGGTGGGAGGGGGAGGGGAGGTGAGGGCCGGGGAGGCAGAGGCTGGGGGCCGAGCTGGTGAGGCGGCCGGGGAGACGATGCAGCGGCGGAGAGCAAGATGGGGAGGGGAGGCGGAGGTGCATGCGCGGGCGCAGGCGAGCAGGGAGAGCGGCGGCGGTGGCAGGGAGAGGAGAGGGGAGAAGAAGAGAGGGAGAGAGGGGTAGTAGGGTTTGGATTGAAGGAGGGGGGTTTCCGCAAAACGTCATTCGGGCCGTTTTTTGTAAAAACGACAAGAACTCTCGACTTTTCTCTTCTTCACATTGAAATAAATTTTACAGAGAGGATCTATACGCAAAATAATCTAGCATCTTTACTGTTCCGGTCGGATGAGTTGGACTACTCTGTAATTTCAATAAAGCGTAAGTGTTTTTTAGCAAAACAGCCGGGGCGTGCGCTGATCGACACGCGTCCCTGCTGTACCCGCGAAGTGCGGTGGTGCGAGCACCAGGCAGCAGCTATTAACAATTTTGATATATAGACTAGTTCATAGTTTTAAGGTTGGGACCACCAAATTCTACTAATATATTTGGGCAGTGCCAATAGCATTTGGCTGACCGGCAACTAATTTGTGATGACGAAGACAAGTGGCCATCTGACATCGAGAGGTTTACCTACTATTCAATGTGAAACGCGCAGTGCATGGCTCATTTTTTACGCCTCGCCAATTTATCAATTCAATGATTTATTTGTAGTCAACGTTTTCCCCTTGCAAGCTTATACCATCTGTTGTTACGCTTAGTATATATATAGTGTCTGTTTGGTAGCCTGGGCTAACAGGCTTGGACAGGCTAGCGGTACGTAGGTTAGATACGTCTGGTTCTCTGTACTAGCTCCTAAGCCAGGATCCAGCAATGCGAGAGAGGATCCGAACCTGGCTTGCGGATCTAGGCGGTGGCGGAGCTCGGTTGCGTGCCTCTGCTTGGCCACTCGTCCCTCCGCTCGGCGGCGTGCCTCCATCTGGGTCTCACGCCGGGGAGCTCCGCGCCTCCACCGCCCGCACACTTCAGCGCCCTCTGCTAGCCACTGGCTTCAGCACCCTCCGGGCCGCGGCCGCGGCCGTGTCCCCTCACATCCGCACCGGCTTGTCCCGGCAATCCACCCTCCTGTGCGCGAGGTGAGCTTACCATGCAATCCCAATCGTCCAATCTAGTCTTATTCTCCTCATGCTCGTGTACTCAGATTTCTTACACATCATGTACTGAAAATTTTCATCGATTGTTTGATTGGTGGAGGACGTCTCATTTCTGATATGGATGGAGATGCAAAACCAGCTGATGCTCCTCAACAGGGCAATTGGTGGGTCTGCTAGTTTACGGTCGACCGTAGGGCCTCCCTATAGTGGATCTCCCGACCGTGTTTTTTTCTTTTTTAGTAATTTTTTTGTCGTTTTTTGATTTTAGAAATATTTCTAAGAGAAATTTTGGAGAGAGAAAAATTTTTGACGAGAAAAAATTAGAGACAAAAATTTAAGAGACAAAAATTGAGAAACTTTGTAAAGAAAAATTTTGCATCCAGAATAGAAAAAAATTGGTAAAAAAATTTTACATCCGAAAACAAAAAATGATTAGAATAAAAAAATTGCATCAAAATCAAAAAGAAAAAAAATGTTTGGGTAAAATTTTGGTCGGTAAAAAAATTTGTTATATAAAAAAAACTACCTCCCCCACCGACGCCGCCGGCCCGTGACACCGCATCCCCGTCGGCGGCCCACCGCGCCGCGCATCCCCATTGCACAGCGCACGGAGGTGGATCCGGCGGCGGGTGAGCGCGCGGTGGCTCAGCGGAGGCAGGATCTCACAGCGGCGGGCGACGGGGGAGCGCGCGGCGGCCCAAGGAAGGCGGATCCAGCAGCGCCGCCGGCGGGGGAGTGCGCGGCGTCCCTTGGAGACGGTCCAGCGACAGCGGTGACGCCGGCCGCGGGGGAGGCGCGGCGGCTTCAGCGAGGAATGGGAGCCGGCTCAGGGGAGGGAGGGGAGCGCGGCAGCGGGGAGGCGTGCCGGCGGCGGCAGCAACTTATGGTCGGGATCCCGATCTGTCGAGAGGAATGGGAAGGAAAGGAAGGAGAAACGGGGGAAGGGGAAGGAAACGAATCGACCATAAGTTGCTGGAGTTACGGTTAACTGTAAACTCAGTATTGGGGCAATTGGGGGTGGTGGTGGATTCCGTTGTCGTGCGTGTCAATCGAACTGCCTGCATTCCTTTCTTTTTTCAATTTTCCAATGTAGGGGAGGTGCATCTGGTGGTGGGGTAACTTTAACTTCGATTTACTCCAAGGTTATTATATCACTGTATCCAGCCAACTAAACACAACACATACATAGTCCAGGCCATACTATAAGTTATGCAACCAAGTATGACCTTATAGCATCATCTGTGAACCCAGTCTTGAGCTGACCAGACTCAGTTTGCTAGGCAGGGTAGCTCTAGCCAACAACCAAACACATCCATAACAACACTCACGGAAAATCAATCTCTCGTGGTATTTTGCAACCGCAGGAACATAGCAAGCTCTTCAGCGACGCCCAAGTTCACGGTGTGCAGGCGACCGGCGGTGTTGTTGGCGCCGGCAGCCCCTACGCCTCGTGAGCTGAAGCATCTCTCTGATATCGATCAAAATGGTCTTGTAAGGGTCCAAATCTCCATCATCCAGTTCTACCGGAGGAATGAATCCATGGGCAGCAAGGATCCCGTGCGGGTTATACGGGAGGCTCTTGCCAAAGCCCTTGTGCCCTACTACCCGTTCGCTGGACGGGTCCGAGAGTACGATGGATGGAAGCATGCCGTCGACTGCACCGGTGAGGGGGTTTTGTTCATCGAGGCCGACGCTGATGTTGGCCTTGAGCACTTTGGATGTTGGCCTTGAGCACTTTGGTTATCCCGTACTACCGCCCTTCCAGGGCCTCAAGGAGCTCATCTTTGACGTCCCCGGCTGTTCTGCCATCCTCAACACTCCCCTCCTGCTCGTCCAGGTAACTTCTGAAAAAGCTCATCTTTCTTTCAATACAATTGAACCGGTCTTTAATTAGTCGGTAAGCAAAACATATAGAATTTGTGAAATTCATAATTCTGTCGAGTAGCAGCAGCACATCAAACTTCAGTGGAAATCTGGCCATTAAATGCCTGGTGTGCAGGTGACGCGACTCGCCTGTGGAGGATTCATCCTTGGGGTCCGACTGAACCACACCATGGCTGACGGAGTTGGGCTGACGCAGTTCTTGGGTGCCGTGGCAGAGCTTGCGCGGGGTGCGCAGTCTCCGTCAGTTCTGCCGGTGTGGAAACGGGAGGTGCTGGAGGGCCGCAAGCAACAGCCGGCGCTGGTCCACGACAAGTTGGACACTGACACCAAGCCTAGCAGTATCATGCTTCCCTTTGCTAACGCGACGCACCGGCTCCACTCATTTTTCTTTGGTCCCCGAGAGATCGCTTCTATTCGAGCCCAGCTCCCGCCGCACCTTCAGAAGCGTGCCACAAAGTTGGACACCATCGCGGGCTGGATATGGAAGTTCCGCACGATGGCATTGGCCCCGGACCCCGACGAGGTGATGCAGCTGATGGTGATCGTCAACGCCCGCGGCCGCAACACCGCCGCGGCCGGCATCCCCATTGGCTACTACGGAAACGCGTTCGCAACCCCGGCCGCCGTATCGACGGCAGGGGAGCTCTGCACGAACCCCCTGAGCTATGCTGTTGAGCTGGTGAGGAAGGCGAAAAACCAGGTGGACATGGAGCACATGCTGTCAATGACCGACCTCATCGTGCTGCGCAGGGGGCGAATTCCGCCATTCACCGCGGGCACGTATATTCTGTTGGACGAAACCAAGGTCAGGTTTCATGAGCTCGACTTTGGATGGGGCAAGCCGGTGTATGCGGGGCCAGCAGAAGTTGTCTCCGCCAGATCTCCCTCTCGGGCGAGCTTCCTCTTAGCATCCAAGAACGCCAATGGGGAGGACGGTATTGCCGTGCCCATCAGCCTGCCTGGCCCTGCTATGGATAGGTTGGTGGAAGAGATGAGCAAGTACGCCCATCAGCCGATGTGATCCCCCGCTGCACCAGCCTGACGTATTCCCAATCAATTGAGATTCGCGCTCTGAAAAATTTGCCGTAGTGGTGGCAGCCTGGCAGGCTGGCTACGACCCAAAGGAAACTTCATCTCGTCGCATACTCGCATGTGGATGCATGCAGTGGTATGCTACTGTATCTGTAATTATGTATGGTTGACTCAAGAGTTCTACTTGTTTTATTTACTCCGGGTTCCCAATAAAATAAATGAATGGTTCGTCAGTTAATAAACATAGTTGGAAACTTCATCAGGGGAACGCGCATGCTGTCGGAATCCCATCTTGCGCTCATATCCTTTTACTTCTCTTGATTTGATACGCTTATACAAGATTAACAAATTCACTACTACAAATGATGAAATCAATGACGGTTCAAAAATAATTCTTGCTTGCGGTTTGACCTTTGTGACTGTACAAATGTTTTACTTCTGCCGTAGGTTCAAAATACAAGCCTTTAGAAATGATATGTTTACAGTAGGTTCTATATTCAAACCACTGGTAGAAAACGGCAATGAATTTTACTCGCGGTTTGTTTTCGTAACCTCTCATAGAAATATGATTTTACCCAATGTTTTTTCTAATGACCGCCGGTAATAATCGTCTTGGCAGTCCAGATCGACATTCACGGCCCCGCAGCCCGTCTAGGTGTTCTAGATCGATATTGGCGCCCTCGAGCTTGCTCCCACTCGACCAGAACGGCGGCGACGGGCAGAGCTCGCTCCCACTCGGACACACGGCGTGGGCATGCGCCACGGCTGCCCGATGTGGAGGTGGGCATCACTGGCAGCAGACGCCGGACCGGTAGATGCAGGCGAACGCCACCAGGGCCACCATCACGGGTACACCACCTGCAGCATGGTAGCAAGTTTCTTAATTGCTTCTATGCAGACTCAACAATCTAAGGACTTGATTTGGTTTGACCTATATGTAGATTAGTAGATATGCTTCACGGCACTTAATTTGGACCTACTAGTATTCGAGTAGCTGATTGGCAGTGTAGATAATATCATGGTACTTTTTCTTTTGCTTAGTCATGATTTTTTTTTAATTTTCCTTTAGGTGGAGGTGTGGATTCAAACTATAGTTCATTCAGTATGCTAAAATTGAGCAAATTGACTAAGAGGAATGTGGTGGGTGTCTTGATTTTGTAGATTAGCTCAATAACTAATGGCAATTAGGGCTAGGGTTGAATCTGTAGAAATTCATAGGTTCAAGGTTTCTGTACAAGATTTTTACTAGGCATACAAATTGGGTAGAGGTACAACTTCTGAGTAGATATACAAGTAGTTCATCCCTAATCTAATACAAGAAAGAGAGACAGAGAGCTCTGGTGCGCCATGGCTCCGATGGCGGCGAGGTGCGGATACAGCGGCGGAGATGGGCAGACGCGGTGGCGCTTCCTGTCGGTCTCGCGCTAACCCTAGATCGGTAGGGATGTCGGAGAGGGTTGTGGCGGCGGTGAACCTTGCGTTCTGTGCCCCGGCCTCTCTCCCGTTCTATATAGCGCGGGCGATGGGGCCCCACCAGCCATATGGGCTGGACGCCCCGATCAGGGCGTGTTCAAGGGGTCCGGCCCGACCTTTGAATCGGGCCCATGGAGATCAACTCCAACAGAATCATGCCAAATTGTGAAGATGTGTGTGTGTGTGTTGCTAGTTGGCTCTCCAAAATTTGGTTATTGTTTATGGTTTCATCTTGTATGTAGTGTATGCATCATGATCTCCAAAATTTAGTTGCATCTTTACAGATTGGAATCTAGTTTTCTCAGGAACGGTGAATTTGACTTGAAACTTGCACTACAAGAAACTATTTATTCTGTGACGGAACATTTTCGTCATAGATCGCTAAAAATTCGTCATAAAAATTTGTCTGTGACGTTTTCGGACAACGTCATGTATTGAGCGTCACAGATTAAATCAGATGACGTTTTCTGTTAAATCGTCATAGATCAGGACAATTTATGACGTTTTTGAACCGTCGTAAAACACCTTGAGCCCATGCAACGAAGTCCAGACCCAGCCCAAGCCCAACATTCGTGATGAAATTAAACGTCACAAAAGTTCGCCACATGGCAGCCAACAAGACTAGTGAGGTGGATAATGATGATGACATTGCTGTGACATATACGATGGCGTGGCTAATGACATCATTGATGACGTGGCGTGTGACATCACTAATGATGTGGCTGACAGCAGCCCATTTTAGGATTGGGCCAATCAATTGGGCTATTTTTTTGGACTCTATCAAATCAAAGCCCACTAAACAGGCCCATTAAAAATTGAGCCCATCAATTTCAATCCAATTTCTCTGGGATATAACAGCCCAATTTCTCAAGGATATAGCACAAAAATAGTCATTACAGCCCAAAGTACATACCAAATATACCAGCCCAAAATAACAGATTCAATATCAAGTTTAAATTCAACACATTCATCTTTCATCTCTGCTTCCAGAATCAAACAATAGTTCCCAAAATATAGCAGTTTTCTTGTTGAGGTTCAATAAACACAAAAAAGGTTTGGTTTCATGTTGTTCATGACAGAAACCCAAAAACAGCAAAAGTCTGAGGACTGAGCACCAAGCAGCAACCAGGTTGTGCATTCAGGTTCCTCCACACAATCCTCCACACCAGCAAGACCTGCAGCACATATAGGTAGCAGTTTGATTCCAGAAGCAAAGGCAACAAAAGTTCCAGAACAGCACCTGCAACACCAAAAAACAAGTATTTGAAACACATTAAGCCACTATCAGTGAGGCACTCCAGCAGAAAAAAAAACAGTTAACATTGCAACATCAAAAGATTGGTTCCAGCAAAATCTAACATACCATCATGCCTATCATCATGGTCGATTTTGACCCAAAGTAAGGTCTAGTTTACCCTCCAATTCAGCTTGCTTCTTGCTCAAGCCTTCCATTTGTTCACGCTAGTTGTTGACAATCAATCGAAGCTCAGCATTTTCCCTCTTCTCTGCTTCTAGTTGTGCACTCAACCTTGGTCGCTTAGTTTGCATCCCCACATTCTGAAGGAACACGCTCTTCTTGTTGTTGCGCTCAAGCACATTAGCTACAACCTGAAGCACAGACTTGGGTTGTTCACCTTCTGTTGGTTGTGCAGCCAGTTGGGTTTCCATTTCAGTCTAGCAAGCAAGTAGCAAACATGATTCAGGATCATGGGGCAGCCTAAAATATCCAAGTAACAACAGCACCATTAGAGAGCAGACTTACAATAACTGATTGTACAGCAGGTGTGTAGCCTTTTTTCTTGCTGAAGTGGCACATTTGGAACAATTCAAATGCATCGTGTTCTTTATCCTCTTCCTCGTCCTGATCTTTCTGCAAAAAATATTTATATGAAGCAAGTTACTTATTTGGTCACAACACATGATAGTAGGAAAAAAATTTAAGAAACACCATGAACATTGGACATTTATACTGTTGCAGCAAGAAGTAATATTGTATTGTTTTACAAACTCATCTTGGCAACTTATGGAACTAGAACATCATTTGCTAAAACAGGATACAACAACAAGTTCAGTTGAACAAAATGGGTATCTAGTTACGATCAGGAAATGGAAATCTATATAGAAGATGTATGGATACGAAATGAAAGGCACAGCGACATGGCTAACTTACCAAATTTTCTGCAAAAACCAGGTAGCTACGGGAGCCGGTTGTTTGATGTAACAAAACATTGCCTTGGTTATCTTTGTTCTTTTGACATGCCTCCTACGTCATATGCAGAATACATGTTAGACATGTGGCAATGTATCATGTGCAGAGGAAGAGTTTGGTTATAGGGAGACATACCATTTTTTTGGGATTCTTCCACATTTCAACAAGGGCAATCCATTCATCATTACTTGTTGATTTGACAGGAGAAGTCTTTGTAACCAAATGCAGCGGAAAAGGATCAAAAAAATCTTTCTTCAGGTTGTGTCGCTGTTGGCGAACTGCAGACTTCATCATTTCAAGGCAACCATTTTTAACCACAGCATCATTTGTGTCAATGTTGAACTTTGCCTATTCAGATGGAAGAACATATATAAGAAATATAACATGTAATAAATGAATATCTTTCAAGGCATATATGACTAGATCCTATAGGAAAAAAATATGGAAGGAGCAAATCTAATCTGTAGCGGTAGAATGGCCAAAAAAAATCTGCTATCCAGAATCTGTTTATGCTAAGAATAATGCATATTTTCATACCAAGAAGCAGGGTAGTATGCAGGCATGGTTCAAAACAGTTAGAACTAAGATGTATAAACAGAGGATTGCTTGTAAATTATGAAACTATAAAAAGAACTACCAGGGTTACACATAGTACACTTCACAAAATAATAGTTGCTATTGCATCTAAATAGGAGTAAGGCCTTGGAGAATGTACGTACACGAAGTATTCTCAAAAAAGTTTCAATCACCGCAGGGCGATGCTTGTACAACTTCCAATGCGTGAGCATAGGCACATGGTTCCTGACCGCAATGTTGATTTCTGTTGCATACTTTGCAGCAATAAAAGGTACCACAGGCCTGATTTGCCCTTCAGGTATGACAATTGGCAGCTTGGCCCGATGATTTGCATAATATAGCCTACATATGCAGTTGAGGCTATATTGTACATCGTTACTACCAACTACTAGATGATAGACATGCTGTTGAATGAAAGTGACAGTAAATATGCTTTACTGGAAACAAACAAACTTTCTTTTGCCGTTAACTACAACACATCAAGATATCCTAACTAAGCTCCAATGAACTACAGATTTTCTAAGACATGGGCACATACCTGGTCCTCGTGGTATCTTTTGTCCATCCTTGGTCACCATCATGCAAAGTGGTTAGCAGTTGTGATGGCGTGGTGGCGGATGTGGTGGCGTAGCGGGTCCTTGAAGCAGCTGCGCCGGCGTTGGAGGAGGAGGAGCTGGTGCCGCGTCGGCTGGTGGAGATGGTGTACGCGCGGCGGCCGGCGGAGGTCGAGGAGATGGTGGACGAGCGGGGACCGGCGGAGGAGGATGAGGTGGTGTTGCGTCGGCCGGCGGAGGCGGAGGAGGCGGATGCGCGTCGGCCGGCGGAGGAGGACGAGGTGGTGCCGTGTCGGCCGGCAGAGGCGGAGGATATGGAGGACACGCGCGGCGGCCGGCGGAGGTCGAGGAGATGGTGGAGACGCGTGGGGGCTAGCGGAGGACGAGAAGATGGTGGACGCGCGGGTGCCGCCGGAGGTGGAGCAGATGAGGTGCGCCGGCGGACGGAGGATGTGGAGGGGATTGGGGCGCGGCAGCGGAGGTGGAGGGGATTTTGGCGCGGCGGCGGAGGTGGAGAGGATTGGCCGCGAGGACGGCAGAGGCGGAGGGGATTGGGGCGCGGCGGCGGATCTGAAAATGTGGTGGGAGATGCGGCTGACCTAGGGATTTTGGGATAGTTGAGGCTTTGGGTGCCGGATGAGAAGGGTAAGTTTACGGAGGTAACCTTTAAATTTTGGTGCGTGGGAGTTGAGAATCGTAATTTTTTTTGGAGGGAGATGGGTACTAGCATCAATATTCTCTGTAAAATTTTGGGTTGGCGCCTTTGCTCAGCGGGATCCCTCTACTGATGGGAGGCCCACCCGCCATAGAGCAGTACTGAAGCATATTTTTTTAATTTAACAAATTAAGATATCTATGTGAAGTAATTTGTCAAATAAACTTTCTTAAATAGGTGAATACATTTTACTCAGACAGCATATAAGTTGAAAGGTACAAGTTTCAAAAATTTATTATTAGGTTTGGTATTTAATTCCAAGTAGAAGTATATGTACCTCCAAAAAAATTCGAAAAACTTCCAAAAATATGTTGTGCCTTCTATGTTCCATTGCACACCATGTCTTGAAGATATGAGAAAAAAAATTACACTATTTTCTAAAGACTATATGAAAAACTCTATAATGGACAACATATAATAATAACAACCATATATTCAAATGTGATCAAAAAATTCTAACAATTGACGTGGTAACATATTTTTGGTTCACAAACTACCCTAAAATAAATTAAAAGTATTTTGATAAAGTTGGAGTATATATTGTTCACAATGGACACATGCCTCACATTGTTTCTAATAACCCTCTAGTCAAACTTCTAGACTTAAGTACAACATTACATTTTTGAACTCATATGGGGTTGAAACTTGGATAGAACATTGTGCTTATCATACCATTACAAAATATAAAGTTAGATTACCAATTGTTATAGAAAAATATGGTTGATCAATACTCTTTCAGTGCAAGGAAAAAGGCATATAAAAAATGGAAATAATATATCTACTATTATGGTTAAAAAATGATATTACATGAAATATCGTGATTTTATAAAAATTCAGAAAAAAAACCCAGCCAATTTGAAGTTTGTATGATCAAGAAATACCAATTATAGATTTTAATTACATATTAAAAAGAAAAAAGATGGTGCGAGAAGCAAGCGTAGGGCGCCACGTGGCTCAATGCACCAGAGTTCTCACGCCCGCACGGGGCTTTGATCCGTGGCGAAGCAGTTCAACCAATAGGGAGCTGCCATGTGGTCACGAGATGTTTATTAAGTATATATACATTACTATCCTTCGTTCACACTATCCTGCTCGTAGCGCAACTGGTATTGCTTACATCCTATCAGCTGTGAGGTGGGGAGCTCGATTCTTGGCCATGGCAATTTTTTTGTGTCTTTGTTTTTTGGACGGCAGGAAAATAAAACAGTAATTATGGACTAAAAAATTGTGAACCATCACGGAATCGAACCGCGGCCTCCACCGTCCCCACTGACAGCACAACCATTGAACTCCTCGTCTCCTCCGTCCTTGCCGGTGAGCAGCGACGTGTTGGCAGGCGACGCCTGCGGCCGGCTTCCAGCGCTCTCCGGCCGGCTTCCAGCGGCGTTCCTCGGCCGGCTTCTAGCGGCACGGGGTGGCAGCTGGGTGGCACATTTCCTTCTCACTGGGATGCCGCTTTAACTTGTGTCATTGTGCTTCCTCTGATGCTTCTTTGGTTGCAAACATCCTTTTTAACCTAGGTGCTAGTGGAAAATGCCGCAATACTTTTTGTGGTATCTTCTTCCTATCTGGGTCCTTCCATCTTGACAGACCACAAACATGACAATTGTCAAGCTTGGCATATTTCTTCCTGAATAGCGCACAATTATTGGAGCACACATGTATTGATTCATATCCAAGGCCTAATTCCTTTAGAAGACTCTTTGCTTCATTATATGATTTTGGGAGTGTATTCCATTCCGGGAATGCTTCAGCCAATAGCTTCATTACTGCAGAAAAAACAGAATTGCTTATCCTATATAATGACTTCATATGAAGCAGCTTTACCACAAAAGAGAACCTTGAGAATTTTGTACAACCAGGATAAAGTTGACGCTTTGCCTCTCTCATGGCTATTTTGAAAAATGAATCTTGTTCATCAGGTTCTGCATCAGCTTCTAGATTTTCTCCATCATGTCTTGTTTGTTCTTCAGCAGTGTTTAGGTCGCCTAAAACCGCTTCTAAAGGATCAACACCATAGTTGTCATCATCTCTCATATCTATGTCATGAACATCAATAGGATCATCAATAACATCTTCATCCGAGTTCTCTCCATGATGAATCCATCGAGTATAACTACTATCCATTCCATTAATCAATATGTGCTTCTTCACTATAGCTTGACATTGATACTTCTGATTAAGGCATCTACCACATGGGCACAGAATCTCAACCTTATCACTGAATTTTTCACGAACGAAGCTCATAAATTCTTTCACACCATCAATGTGCTCTGGAGAAAACAATTTGCTATGCACCCAAGATCGATCCATCTATTCAAGCATAACAGAATAACAAAAATGAACAAGTTTGTACCAATTCAAAAAAAAATCACGGTAAACAAAGAAGATTATAGATAAATACCTTGCTGACTGGTGGCCGTTGTCGAGATTGGGGACAAGGTTTGCCTCACAGCCGGAGTTGATGCCGTCGATGTCGTGCTCCCGCGGCCGTGAGGGAGGAGTCGGCAATGGCGGGGCTGCGCGGCATGCCGGCAATGGCGGGCGCCGGCAGTCCGGGATGAGGTAGTGGAGGGCCGGGGTCAATGGCGTGGTACTGGTGGGCGAGAGCGGTACAGGATGGGACGGTGGGGGTGGAGGCGCCGTCGACGGCGGCGCAGCAGGAGGTCCACGGCGCTCAGTAGGAAGGGGAACTCCATGCGGATGCAGTCGATTGGGAACTCGATGCGGATCCAGTATACCAAGGACCTTCCATTATTATTATATAAACCTTGATTTTCCTCCACAAAACAGAAACGGTCGAGTAGTATAGTGGTAAGGCGCAAGTCCTCCTTCCTTGAGGTCGCGGTTCGAACCCCGTCGTCCGTCTTTTTTGACCAACGATTTTGTCCGCCCTTTTTGGGCCCAACCATCTCGGGCGGGCGGGAGGGCCGCCGGGGGACATGCTGAGTCGACCCAAAAAAATATAAATAAGATCTAAAATCAGTTTTGAGCAAAAAATATAATAAAAAGACTTAAAACTAGTTTTGAGCATATATAAAAGGTTGTTTGATGTGGTGGTATGTCTCAAACATCTCAAGTTTGAGGTCTGCTGTTCAAAGGCGCCAAGACGAGCACCTATTTTGTGCTTCATTTTCTTTTTCTATTTTTGTTTTCTCCCTTTGGGCTATATATATGACAATAATTCTAAATTAATTATTTATGACGAAATCGACAAAATGTCACTGTGTTATGGGCCTTATATCCATATTACATATTCATGACGATCTCTACAAACGTTACAAAAATTTCGTCAGAATTCGTCACAGATTAAATGGTTTCTTGTAGTGTTGTCTTTATTATTTTAATTGCAGACGAACCGAGCATGGATGATGTGCCAAGAGGAGTCCAGAGTATATCAATGGTTTCTTTTCTTTTGTTCAAGTGGCCGAGGATGATATGCAAAAGAAGAATAGAAAACAAATGTATTGTCCATGTCTTGACTGCAGGAATCTGAAGGCATGGGCTCACTCATCCATTATCAAATCAAACTTGATCTGTAGGGGTTTCACTGAAGACTATGTCTGTTGGTCCAAGCATGGTGAGACAACGGATCCACATAAAACTATAGATGACAACATTAATGGAGATCGAGATGGTATACCCTCTAGCAGTACTGTTCCACCTAAATATGATGATATATCCGTTAGTGACAACTTGAAAATGGATTAATTGTTGCGGAATGCTGAAACTGAGATCTATAGTGAGGGAGGACATAGAAAATTTTGAGGTTTTACTAGAGGCCCAAGAGAAGTTGTATCCAGGTTGTCATGAGAAGCATATGTTGTTGCATTTCATACTTGACCTCTTAAGATTGAAGGAAACTCATGGTTGGTCTGCTACAAATTTTGATGATCTACTATATGCCTGCTACAAGATGTCATTCGCAAGCCAAACCTAGTGCCTTATACAACATATGATGCCAAGAAGATCATTTGTCCACTTGGATTTGAAGTACAAAAGATACATGCCTATCGAAACCATCACTACAATACATATGGGCTTTTGTGACGTTCCATGTCGTTGGAAGTGCTATTTTTATTATGTTTAACAATTTGTGACACTTGCATGACAAAAATTTGTTCGTCGCCTATACCTAGTTATAAAAGGTATTTTGCAACAAAAATATTTGTTTTCATCATAAATTGGATGAGGATTATTCTATCATAACTAATTTATGACGTTTGTTATAATCAAGACCAAAAACTTCACAAAACTATGTGCTTGGAAGACTATATATGTGCCACCTAGGATAGAAAACGTCATAAAATTTTTATCTCATGTGATGTGGCGATGACTAGAATGTGATGTGGCATCTCCATTATGACAATTTGATTCAAAATATTTGGTAGCCCAATAAGACCAATTGAGAAAAAGAATAATGTGGGCTAAATTAAATTTTATGGCCATTTTATTTTTAATTCAGCCTATTTAATTATTTCTATCCTATTACTTGTTTCGGCTAATGTTTATTTATCATTTAAAGCCCAATATTTTTTTTGAACCCCGATCTCCATTTAGGCCTTATACATTACAAGCTCAATTTTCTAATGGGCTTGAGCCAAATTTCTAAATGGATCTTAACCATTTACACATCACAACCATTTCAACCAACAACAGATTCATCAATAATTCAGCCCACAACAAGAGAGCAATATTAACTTCAAAACAACAGATTCATTCAAAAGTCAAAACAGTAGGTCACTTCATAAAACATTTATTACAGCGTAACATCACTTGACTAAGAGTCACCAAATTCATATGCATATCACAGCCCAACATGACTTGTCCAAAAACAAACAGCCAAGTCACTCAATAACTGGTTCAATATAACAAGTTCTCTAAACCACCAACACAACTCGATGGACTGTCGAAAAGTATGTGCCAACCACCATAAAGCCAAACCAACTATCCAGCGAAATGTAGCAAAATAAATAGATGACGCCAGGAACCTGCAAGTAGTCAAGGAACTACTCCATGTTCAGGCATAACAAGCGGCGAAGAAGGGCATTAGTTTCCTCTCCCGGGTTCTTCAAACTTTCAATCCCTCTCCCTTTTGATTCTCCCTTGCTGCTTCAAATTCTAGGAACTTCAGCTTCAAGTCTTCTAGCTCAGTTGTCTACACTATAACAGTTGGAGCCAATGTTTAATCAAGCTCTGCTCCAGTGCTTGGGGTTGATATTCATCATGTCCTTTGCACCAATAGGTGTGTCAACTGTGCAAGCTTGCCCTACAATAGTTAAAGAATGGCACATTTGATGTGTTGTCAGTTGTCACAGATCCAAAATGGCTTTCAGAAATATTCTTTTCTAAACTTCTTCATACAATTGGTATAAATATGTGGTCTATACATTTTGTGCTCAACCAAAGGAAACAATTCAGAAACTGTAGTAAGAAGACCTTTTTGCTGATCAGTTACTATTACCCATCCTCTGCTACATAAAGGAACCTGCAAATCCTTCCGAAGAAGCCCTAGGAATGAAGTCCAAGAATCCTCCATCTCCTTCTCAACTACTGCCATGCTACTGGATACATCTAGTAGTTGTTTGTCTCCCTACCTAGAGCAAAATTAACTCACCATTACAAGGCCCCTTGAAAAAACATCCATTCACTCCAATCACTCTCCTGCAACCTCCAAGAAAGCCCCTCTAGCAAGCACAAAGGCACACATATATCCTTTGGAACACTGGAATGTTGTGCTTAGGATTCATAGAAACAACACATGTGCTTCCTGGACTACTTCTAAGGATTTCTACCTAGTACTCAGTAGCCACTACACACAAAATGATGTCTCTCTGATGATGGAGGATTTATTTGACCAATGAATTCCAAACCTCATCCTCAAAATCACCATGGAATATCACGTAGTATCCACGTCGCCACGGCCAGCGCACCCCACGCCCTGCAGCAGAGCCACTGACTCCCCGATTCCCACCGTGGTTGCGGATCCTACAGTAGTCGTGGTCCGTGGAGCCGCTGTTGCCCCTGCGGAAGGAGACGGCCCAGGTCGATCCCGTGCCTCCTTTCCTCCACGACCAGTCTCTGCCTCCCGACTCTGGGGTGGGGTTCGTATCGCCATGGATGTATCCCTCCAACTTGGTTGGACCGTCAAGGTGCTTGAGGTTGGGCCCCCACCGCGTCGCTGAGACACCGCAATGCACTTGATGGTTCCCCAACGCCTTCATCTCTGCACCGCGGCAGTCGCGGCTATCATCCTGTTGATGCCCCCGTCCTGGTGCCCTATCCACCCAGCAGTGGATCATTGATGATGGGCCTGGAAGGGGCCCGGTTCGCTCCCACCACCCTGCCAATACTGTTTGCCATCGCCGCCTACCATATCCAGCTTGCCTCTGGAAGTCGCCTTTCCCGTCAATCTGAATTCTCGTTGCCCTTCCCTAACTACATGATCGAGCAGTGCTCCTGCCTGCTAGGAGCCCCAGCACATCAGCCAAAATGGCCGATGCCCAGCTGCTGAGCCAGGTCCCGGCCCTCTCATGCCTACTACCCACAGTGAGGTGCAGCCCCTCCAAATTTCCACTTCCCCTTCGCTTATCACTAGCTAACTAGTGATACTACAATAGCTTCTAGAGCATCTCAACAAATTACTCATATCCCATATCCAAAATATATTCTCTCTCCATTACCTATTTGGGTAATAGTTGCTGTAGTAGGCTACCAAAATACAATCACCAAGAATAGAGTAGATGAAAAACCCCTATATTTAGAGGGGAGGGAGGTGTGTTTTGGTGATTACCAAAAACTTATAGGTAATGTGAATTGGATTGGTAATCTGCTGGAGCACGTCCATCACCCAAACATTGATTTTTTAGTATTAGGGGGAGAGATGAGTAATCTGTTGGAAATACTCTTTCACCCCAATCCAATAGCACGTTAGTTTAAATGCAATTTCAGGCTGCTTAACAGGACTGTGATACTAGAGGATTTGAAAGCAGTGAATTATATTTACTCATTTATATGTCATATATGAATAAGTGCCTCATGTTTAGTATGTTATTAGGCTATAGAATAATTAGTTTGAATACAGGAAAAAAGTTAAATGCAGAGTTTCAACTTTATTTAATACAGTAAATCAGCACAATGCCTTCTGTGGCTTATTAGCTTTCAGAAAATTGCGTGCAGATTTTTCTTTAATTTCAATGTAAAAACCGTGTGGCTTTTCAAATTTATAAAGCACTTATTTTTAATTTTCACACAATAGAGTCATCTTTAAAATTTGACCAAGAAATAGTACTTCTAAACCTTGGAAGACTTTTGAGGGTTGGGATCTCTGATGTCCAATTGCAGTTCAGATGAGCGTTCTGTCAGGTGATTAAACAGATATAAATATGTTAATCAATCTGTTCTGTCTATTAATTCACAAGTTTGCTTGTTTGGAGATTTTCAGTAGACTGATCTTTACGTATGAGCATATAAGTTCTAAGTTAACAACACTGAACTCAAAGTCATGTTTTTTCTGTGGAAATTTTGTAAGTTGTCATTACCACGAAATTACAATGGCAGTACATGAGTATATGTGTACATCAATATATTTGTGTGTTTTGTTTAGAAGCAATTGACCATTTATTATTGGTTTCTTTTGATATTTAGCAATTGGTTATTGTCCCTTAGCTTCTAGCAGTCATGTAAGCTGATAGCCGGACAAAATATAATGTAGGCAATCGAATTTGCTACTAGAAAGGTACTTTCTTTTTTCCTTGTGATTTGCATTTTGCAAGCATTATTGATAAGCTGATATATAAATTAAAGTAAACAAGTGTGAAGATGGTGCAGGCGTTATGCTCATTTATATAGTGCAAGTTCACTCTAAATTTGACTGAAACATCCAAAATCTTTAGTTTTACCCGGTCTATTGCTGTGACATACAAACATAGCTAATGTAAAGGGAACAATAGAGGAGGATTATATTAGAAGGCTGCAAAAGTAACAGCTCAGATCAGAAGCCAGGCATTTTTATAGAATCAGTTAACTACTATATGTCAATAGGCATAATTTAATTTTGTACTCATAATTTTCTTTGTCGTATAAATCGTGACTTTCTTGCTGGCATATTTCAGGTCGCAAAGGTATGTTGCAACACTCGATATTTCTTATAGTTTCAGTGCAAACATTTCTCTCAATCTCTCTGGACTTATGATAATCCTTAGATAGAAAAAGGCAATGTGGCGGCAAAAGTAAGATTATAATTTCTCGGCTACTGCTGAAAAACAATGTGTTAAGAGTTATGATAGATGATATATTCAGATGTCAAAGCAGTTTCAGAAGTTGGCCTTAATATCAACAGTATATTCTCTCCATATTGATATATACTTGATCCATACATGGTTACCTTTCCTGTTAGTGCCTGTATATACCTGTTAATGTGTGTACATGTGTGTACAAATAAACAACATGGCTATATGCAGGAATGCAGGATGCATGGATGTTGTGAACGAGATGCATTGCCTTTTTTAACTAGACGCATTATTTGTTTTGATGAGAGAAGCATGACACAATTGAACGAGATGTAAGGGGTTGTTTTTTACTAGACGTTGTATCCTACATGACATCAATGTCAAATAGGACCTGTATTTATGATCAATTAAAGTTTATGTTTTGATTGTCAGCCTTTTATCTATTTTCATGGGTTGTATACCAACTTTTCGCTGGTTTTGGTTTATATTTAAAAATTTATAGCTATGTATGTGCCATAATTTGGATCGTCTAGCTCACGTTCGGGTCACTGCCGTTGGTGTCCCAAGGTCACCGCTACCCTGCATCAACATCACCAGAGATCCGCCTCTACTTCCATGGCTACGGCCAACAATGGTATAATGATGTGCCACAGTTTTATTCCGCACTAGATGGATCTATCATATACTAGATTGTGTAAAGATCCTATGTTTATGCGCTGCTAAGAGCAACTCCAGCGGTGTGACTAAATGGCCTTCCATCCCATATTTGCCGGGTGGGTGTAAAAATTTAATCACCAGCAGGGGGGCAAATGGGCTGCCATTTTCGTAGGCCTTCCAAATCCCACACCCCAAATTTGGTGGCCCACTATTTGGGCTGTCAACAGTGGGCCCCACCGATTTCATTTTTTTTCCATTTCTAGAGAGCGGTGCCCGATCCAGAGCCAGGGCGAGCGCCCACGCCCCGCACGCTGCCGCCGCCCCCGCCGTCGGCCGCCCTAGCCGCCGCCGCCCCTGCCGACCCCACGCCACCGGCCTCCCTAGCCGCCGCCGGCGGCTCGCCCGCCTCCGGTCCGCCTCCTCCCCGGATCCGCCACCGGCGCCTGCTTCTTGCCGCCGGAGACTAATAGGATCCGGCACCCCAAGTCGGACCGCGCGGCGCACTGCACCTCCAAGTGTGTCTGCACCTGCGTCCTCTTCGGCTACAGCGCGCCAGGCGTCGCCGGGCCCTTCAACATCTGGAGGTACTCACCGCTGCTGAATCGCCGACGAGCATCTTGCTAGATATCGATCGCGTCGACGCTTGTTGCTGGTCCCAACTAACCGATCCCCGTTTCTTGTTGGCATGGGTGATGCACGGACGCATGCGCGCAGGCCCTTGGTGGTGTTCAAGGACACTTTCCTCAGCCGGCAGTACTGGTGCAGAATCAGCACGACATTCAGATTCTTCATTCTTCTGATTTAGTATCCTCGATTGGCATGAACTTATCTACTCTGAGATGGGCGAAGCTAGAGCTAATGGGTGGGGGGTGCCGTGTTCACATAACTTCATCAAGATATAGTGACTCATACTCTCATAGTTTAACTAATCCGCAATTTTTAACGTCAAAATTGAACTTCAATAATGGCAATATCATTTTAGTCACTAGTCAATACATTATACATACGCAAATAGGTAGAGGATAGGGCAACAACACTTACCAGCAGTCGCCATCTATAGCAAAATAAATAAAGAAACACGACATTGATCACTTTAGCCAAAAGCCCGAAACGTTGACAAAAGAATTTCCATATAGCAAAATATATGATCCAACCTAAAGGAGAAAAGAACAAATGGGTCAACTATTCAGCGAAGACAAATGTAGAACAAATAGGTCAATTATTTAGCGAATAAATCTTCTTCTCTTTGTCTCCAACCTTTTGCAAAGGGAAATATATTGTGCGAGGTTGACAAGGTCCCTTCCCCAAATATTTTCTTCTCACCTTTTCTCTAAGGTTAGGATGATAACCTTCCCCAAATATTTTCTTCTCACCTTTTCTCTAAGGTTAGGATGACAAGAATCAATTGTTTTCCTTGAACCGGGGTCATACTGTATCTCCTCATCACAACTGATTTCATCTTCGGCCAGACAGCTAGCTTTCCGTTTAAAATACCTCTCCATAATAACCTATAATATATTCATTTGCATAATCAAAATGGATTCACATGATACAGATCAAAATGATAATATGGATACCTAATTACCTAAACAACTAAACTAAATAGTAAATATGAAATACATATGCTGCTACGCTACGCACGAGTCTGGAGAAAGACACGGACAACAGTCAGCAAACAGAGAGCAGAGACGACGGTTCTTGAGGTGCCTCTGATGGTCTCTGCTTAACTGACGTCAGAAGAGATGCTTAACTGACATTGTTTTTCAGACTTTCACAATCCAGAGAGATGGTCACCGGAGACGTAGAAGCCGGGGGGATAGGGTCGGGGGGGCCGGCAACGCGGCCCGCGAGCGCGTGGCCCTGTTCTGTTGCTCTTAAAAGAGCTGGCTTGGCTGGAAACCGATCGGCTGGGTAGCCCAGCCGTTCGGCAGGCCATGTGCAGCCGAACGGCTGGGGCATAAGCCCAGGCAGCACAGTAACGTTCAAACACCCCTGTCAACTCCGTTCAAACAAGCAGTTCTAACATTTACCAGCACGCACAGTAAAAATCAGATGGCACTGTTCATCCACCCAGCCACCCAGCCCAGCCAGCCAAAATCAGGGCATCCGAACGGGCTTGCAGGCGTCTGGGCGATGGGCGATGGCATCTGGCAGGCGAGGCAATGGTAGGATCGATCGTTTCGACTAGCGAAAACGAACGGGTGGGGGACGGGGAGGCGCAGAGTCGCGGACACGAGGACGGCGGCATTAGTCTTCCATTGAAAGCGAACGTGCTGGCGTAGTGTGGGCTGGCAGTGGGCTTTTGATTTCCTGGGCCTGAGGATGGAGGGTGGAGGTGGCTCATGTTGGGCCGGAGGGGGTGCCAATAGGGCCGAGATCTACATACTAGAAAGAATTTCAAGAATTCTGGGGGGCTGGGCACCCACGGGCCACTAATGGGCTTCACCCCTATCTCCATGCGTGGGTTGATTGCTTGCAGCACGACAGTCGATTCGACACCCCCGCCGGAAGAACTTGGCCTCCAGCCCCCGCCCCGGTCCCCGCCCTAGCCGCCGAAGACCGATTCGATACCGCCATGGAGAGACGTCACCTGCAACAGGCTACCGGCGGCGAGGCGAGCTCGAGGAACTTGGCACTGCTGGCCCGCTCCATCTCCGGCGGCCGCAAGCCTCCGCCTACTACCTCTACCCCGTCCAAGAAACAGTGCCAGTCCTTCGTTGCTCCGCTTCCCCGACCGAGCGGTGGCAGCCTGCATCAACCAAGTACCGGCGGCGGCCTGCATCAACCAAGTACCGGCGGTGGCCAGCATCCACTTCCAGGCGGCAGCTACCATCAAAGCACCATGAAGGCCCCGATGCCAAGCATCTCCGAGCCATCCCGCCTACCATCTCTGCCACAAGTATCCATGTCATCCTTCGGCCACACCGCTGACTGGGACACTCAAAAAAGCACCTCCTCAACACCAGCACTCGACTACGAGGCCACCGTGGACGACTTCAGTGCACCCAACCTCTTTGACTGGACCCCACCCCGGACTCCACCCAGGTAATCTAGTGTGATATTGACTTGCATATGTACAAAATTCAGTTTCTAGTTTCACCATTTCGATGTACAAAATTCAGTTCATAAAACCAGTTATATGTTTTCACATTTCTATTACCTTCTAACTTGTCGATCTTTTTGTAGGATTCAATACCCCCAGAAGGTTTCGTCAATCTTATGACACAAGAAATTGAGACACGGGTGGATATGCTGACGCATCATCAAGGCAGTGGAAGCAAGAGAGGTGGCAATTACCACCATGATGAGGATATCCAACTTTGCAGATCTTGGAGCGACATCACAACCGATCCCATCACTGCAAATGACCAGCCGAGCAAGTCGTATTGGGCAAGGATCACTGACCACTTCCATGACAACAAATGTTTTGACTCCAATAGGACTGCTGCTTCGCTCGAGAAAACAATGGGAGGCATACTGAAGGACTGCATGAGATTTCAAGGATTCTACGACAAGATCGAGCGTCGACATCCAAGTGGTGTTCCTTACACTGAGCATGTAAGTGGCATCGAACATCGCCTTTGTTACTTTCAATGTTCAAATGCTTATTATCTTCTAATAATTGATTCATTGTTTTCTCTTTCTTGCAGATAAAAGAAGCTCAAGCTCGATATGCTCAATGTGACTCCAAAAGCAAGTCCTTCGCCTTCATCCACTGCTGGTTGGAGGTTAGGCACACCAAGAAGTTTCTATCTCTGCAAGAGACCATGAAGCAATCAAAGAGGCCAAGCACATCAGACAAGCGTGCTACACCGGCTGAAGCTGAAGCTGAAGGAAATGATGGAGGTCAAGACTCGACACTAGCTAACTCTTCCATGCCTCCTGCCAAGCAAGATTGACCTCTGGATCGGAAACAGTCGAAGGAGAAGCTGAAGAGGAATGGACGAGGAGTCGATCAGTGCATAGAGGTCTGGGGCAGCTTTGTTCAGATGAAGGTGGAAGAAGCAAAACAAAAAGAAGATAGATGGAAAGAATCAACCAGGCTTGCAGAGAGGGAGATTGAAGAAAGTGCCAGGATTGAGCAGAAGAAGCTTGAAGAATCTACCAGGCTTGAGGAGAAGAGGCTAGAGATAGAGGAGCGGCAGTTGATGTGGGAGCAAGAGCAAAAGATTATGTTCTGTGATCTCAGCTCGATGGACGAGAGTCAGAGGGCCTACGTTCTAGTGATGAGGGCATAGATTGCAGCGGCAAAGGTTGCCTCACTCAATTCGGGGGCAAGCGAGCATTCCAGCGGGGCGGCTGGGGATGACGTAAGCTCTGCGTGATCCTTTCCCGAGGTATGTCCCCTTCCTATTAAATGATGCTTGCTGCTCATCTGACCAACTAAATGAGATATTACTGATTTTATTTGACACATTTGTGTTTTTTTTCAGACCTCCATCAAGAGCTCGTTCAAGGACCCCAAGAACAATGCTGCCTGCTGTTTGGTGTATCACCGTAGTTGCCTGCTGTTTTCATTTCGTTCAGTTTGAAAATGCAGAACAATGCTGGATATTTGTTTAATTTTCCACCCAAGAACAGGCTCTGAGTCTGATGAATGCTGCAATGGATTCCTTTTTACACAGTCTGCATGAATGTTGAGGTTTCTGTGTGAATGTTCAGTTGGTGATTCTGTCTGCATGAATGTTCAGGTTTCTGTCTAAAGAATTTTTTTATTTCTGTGCTGTGTTTGATTTATTGTATTCTGAAAGGATTGCTATCTCTGAAATGCGAAAGATGAACGAGGTCTGTTCATTCTTGCCCAGGTCTGAGTTTCAGTCTAACAGAATTTCAGTAACACAAGTTCTAGTAACAGAATTTCAGAATAATGAACAGTACCCAAATACATCACCATACAGAACAAGCTGACTTCTGGTGCAAGTTTCAGAACCCACAAGCCACCAGTAGTCAAGTTGAGCCAATTCTTCAAGGAAGAATTAAAAGAAAATTGCCTGGACTGAATAAGTATAGAGCTGAGGCATGCAGGCAAGATTACTCAAACAAGCTGTTAACTGAATCTCTGAATATTCTAGAGAACAAGTCAAAGTTCCTGTGAACAAGATAACTCAATAGTACAAATGCTCACCAAACAAGCTGCTAATTGAATCTCTGAATATTCTAGAGAACAAGTCGTGTTGCTGTTTTCTGAATCAAAGCCTCAGACCAAACATGACTTGTTTTCAAATTATCCTGCATCAAACATGAGTCGTATTGTTTCTGCTCAGAATTCAGTAACAGAATGCAGAATGCTTCAGTAACAGAATTCATCTGAGCACCAACAGAATGATTCATCTGAGCAGCAATTCAGTAACAGAGTTTCACTGACGTATTGTCAAGTAACAGAATTCAGTAACATTCAGAATTCACAATGCAGCAACAGGCACCATCCAAGTGTTACAAAATTATGTGAGCATCCAAGTGTTTCAAACACTGCTAAATCTAAGTGTTACAAAATGATGTGAGCCTATCAGTCAGACTCAGACATCACGGGTTCAGGAAAGACGAAGGGTGCTACTGTTTCTTGGTCATCACTGTCGTCGCTGCTGCTGTAACTATAGGGAGGCAGAGTAGTAGTAGTAGTCCTGGAGATGATGGCTTCCAAATGAACAAACCTGAGGCATTGACCGTCGCTGCTGCTGCTGTAACTAAAAGGGAAAAGAACAGTTAATTGGTCGCATGAACTGAACTACTGTACAAACAAGTGCTTGTGTTGGGTGTAGCACAAAGACACTTAATAACAAGTCATACATAATAACAAGTCATGGATATTAAATTCAGCTTACAGGGAGCTTACAGGTTACATACACTAAATTCTGGGTTGCTAGTCTGAATGCTAGTCTGCATCTTCTGAAAGCATTTCAAACACTGCTAAATCTTTGCACTGAGCACTAATGGAAAAAAGACATTAATTCTGACCTGCAGAAGATAAAAATAAGACAATTGCAGAAGATAAAAATACAGACAGGAACAAATGAACTCAAATCAGGACTGCTTCGATCAAATCTATTTTTAGAAAAGATGGAGAAGCATACCTGAATACCTCAACTACCTAGAACTATGGATCGCCCACAAATGCTCGACAAGATCGTTTCGGAGCTGCTCATGTGTCGATTTATCCTCGATCTCTTGATGCATCTTGAGGAACTCCTCCAACACCTTAGGGTCACAATGCTCGTAGTCCTTAGGGTCCAACACATTGGTAACGGTACCTTCCTGATTGTAGTTGAAGTAATCCTCATCCTCTCTCTCATCTTCAATGATCATGTTGTGAAGAAGGACACAAGCCTGCATGATGTACCATAGGTCCTCCTTACTCCACATTATCGTAGGCCCCCGTATCATAGCAAACCGTAGCTGGAGTACCCCAATGCCCTTTCTACATCTTTTTCTTGCAGCTTCTTGTGTCGCCGTGAACTTTCTTGTTCCCCTGCGGCTTTCGGAAAGCTTTGACAAATGTCGCCCAAGTAGGATATATCCCGTCAGCGAGATAGTACCCCATCGTGTACTTGTTTCCATTGACTGTGTATTCCAACTGAGGTGCCGTCCCAGAAGTGAGTCTGTCGAAAAGGGGAGAACGACGCAGGACGTTGATGTCATTAAGCGAACTAGGCATACCAAAGAAAGTGTGCCAGATCCAAAGATCATGAGATGCAACAGCCTCTGGTATCATTGTAGGGCCTTCCTTGTGGCCTGTGTACATCCCTTTCCACGTTGTTGGGCACTTGTCCCATCTCCAATGCATGCAATCCACGGAACCAAGCATTTCGGGGAATCCTCTTGTGGTGTTCATGGCCATTAGCCTCAGTGTGTCCTCGACATTGGGGGCCTTTAGGTACTCCTCACCAAAGACATCAACAACTCCTCTGAAAAAGTGCTGCAAGCACTCGATAAGGGTACTCTCTCCCAACCTTACACACTCATCCAAGAAATCTGCCAAAACTCCATAGGCAAGCATTCTGAGAGCTGCAGCTGCCTTCTGAATGGGAGAGCCGCCAAGAGCCCCAACCGCATTGGGTCTCTGCCTGAAATACTCGTCATGAGCCCCTAGTGCCGCTGCATTCCGCAAGAAGAGGGACTTGGACATCCTAAACCTCCGCCTGAAGTGCTTATTGTTGTACACAGGCTGGGGGGCGAAGTAGTCCAAGTAAAGTCTCTGGTGCCCTCCCTGGATGCATCTTCGTACATTGTGCCGACCCGGCAACGAGGCACGGAATTTCTTCTCGCTCTGCTTCCTCTTCAATCCGGTAAGAACGGCATCCAGCCACCGCCGCTTAAGAAGGCTATCCATTTACAATATTTGACCTGTACATATATGAAAATAATATAATCAGTAGCTAGAGGGAGATGGAGTACTGCAAAGCACTTCAGTAGTTATTTGAAAATCAAGAAATCAATTCACTTATAAATCCACATGACAAGAATCAGAAGCTAACCAGCTAGAGAATCATAACATCATGCATGTAAAAAGCTAAGGAACCGCTGTTCACAAAACAAAAGTAATGGGAGAAAAAAAGAACATCATTTGCTGCTTAAGCTTGTTTGTCCAGCAAAGTAGGAAAAGAAAAGAGACTTGTTTGTCCAGCAAAACAGGTGCAAAGCAACCTAGTATTTGTGAAAATTCTGGAAAGTCTCGTTCAATTCTAGTAAAAGTTTGCTACTGTCCACTTTTATAATAACTAGCAAATGACTATGAACAAGTGTATTTCATAACTCAATACATGGCACCAAGAGGCTTGGGTTTTTGCTGAAATATGTTAGTACATGACTAATTATCCAGAGAGTTAATCATAGCTTACTTTGATGGGTTACAGGTGAGAAAGCAAGCTCATTCATGCTTGAGAGATGGTCTCTAAAGTTTTCAAAGACAAGCAATTTTGGTTCCAGCAAGTGATGGAATAACAGGATTCTTGCCTGGGCGTAGCAGAAGAAGGCAAATATCTTGCCTGGGCGCCGGCGGTGCTGGCTCCACCTCGCGTCGACGAAGGCGGGGAGGTGCCATCGGGCGGTGGTCGGGAGGCGGCCCTTGCGAAGGACAGCCGGCGGGGAGGCGTACGTGGGGCGGGTCGGCACCGGCGGCTGGAATCGGCGGAGGAGGGAGGTAGGGGGTGGCGGCCAGGGAAGGTAGGGAGGTGGTGCCGGCAGGGGAGGCGGGACGTGCGGGGTCGACGCGGCAGGTGGACGCCAAGCGGGCGGCGGTGGCGCGCGCCGGCGGCGCGGGAGCAGAGCGCGCCCTGGGCTCGGACGGGTAGGGGAGAGAGAAGAGAATGACATGTGGGGTTGAGATGTCAGTTGAAAAAATGGAAGGCCAATTTAGCCAGCCTACTGGAGTGGAGACCCATAGTTGGGTGAGTAAAATTTAAAAGTGGGCTTTTAAATGGGCATTTGCTCACCTAAATTTAGAAGCCCCACTGGAGTTGCTCTAATGTTTATTACGCAAATTCTAACGGTCGATGGTCATGGCGATTTAACTTTGGTAACAATAATTTGGACCTCACGTAGCTGAATAGCAAATTTGAGGATTTGTATGTGCATTTTGGGAGTTTGGGGATTTGGATGCCACCTTAAGCCAAGTCTGAGAACCGGCGGTGCATTATACTCCGAGGTTTTTGGTATGAGATTTTATATAGCACCAGTCCTTCATTTTTGTCTACGGAGGACTCAAACAATGTACCATAATGAGGGAAGCAAAGAGGCTAATGTTCTTCGAATGGAACATGGAATGCGACTTACTTGGGTCATTCTACGGAGGTTAATCTTTGCATATTAAAGCACTATATCCGAAGGTGTTATAATCACTGCCAAAGGGGGCAAGATTATGCTGTAACTCATACGAACAAGGAGACAAATACAAGTGATTTGATAACACCAGAAATAGCACAACACTCCTACAACCTGCACACACACCGATTGATATATAGCAAGACCCCAGCCCCCTCCCCCCCCCCCCCCCCCCCCCACACACACACACACAGAGCCCTAATTGATGTACTGCGACATCCACCTGAACCCCTCGCCGTAGCCCATCTTGCGCACGACGCTGCACATGAAGACCTCGAGGGGCCGCACGCCGGTGCCGGCGAGGTCGACGGCGCCCTTGCCGGTGGTGCATCCGGCGAGCCCGAGGTAGTAGGCGAGCACGTTCTCGGGCGCCGCCTGCAGGACGTCGATCTTGTTCCCGAGCACAAGGAACGGCACGCCGGCCAGCGCGTCGTCCGACAGGAGCGCGCCCAGCTCCGCCCTGGACTCGGCGAGGCGGGCGCCGTCGGCGGCGTCCACCATGTACACCACCGCGTCGACGCTGGCGTAGTAGTCCCTCCAGACGCGGCGCGCGATTCGGTGGCCGCCGAGGTCGAAGGCCCGGATCTTGATCCGCCCGATGCTCAGCTCCTCCGCCGTCGGGTGCTGCGTCGGGGCGTGCTGGGTCAGCCTCTGCGTAGTACACGACGGCGACGGAGACCGTGTCCGCACCGGCCGGCAAGCACCACGAGAAGAAGCAACCAGGAGTAGGAAACAGGAGGCAGGCGCAGGAGTACCTCGTCTTTGAGCATGTGGAGCAGGGTGGTCTTGCCGGAGTTGTCGAGGCCGAGAAAGAGGATCTTGGCCTCCTTCCGCCAAGAGCCCCAGAGACGCCAGCACGTCGAAGATCCAGTCCACCGACCACCAGGAATGACATCGCCGGCGACGAGACGAGGAGGATGGCAAGGTGATCTCGGTCGAGGCTCGAGGGGTGTTGGACTGTTAAGTGTTAACTGTTTGCCCTGGAGCTGACAAGGATTCAAGAGGCTCTATATAGGTGGTGATGGCTCCATGATCAAAGCATAAGATTACAGAAGGGGGAAAAGAAAAGTTTGATGTCGCGTGCGTCAGGAGTCGAGATGGGGTCAGGGACACATCACCGGGACGATCTGGTGCGTCGATTTCCGATCTGTTGGCCGTAGGCATGTATCGGTGATGAGGTCGATGGAGTCGTTGCCTTCCTCGTCGAGCGGTAAAAGTGCGAGGAACTTGGTTGCGAAGGAAGGTCCGTTGTAGCGCTATGACCATGCAGGCATCAGTTTTACACTTCTACTTGCGACGATTGGATTAGCGCACCTTTTCTATGCATAGGATCAACAACTCGTTTTATCCAATACAAGGCCAATGGCTCACATGTCAATCTGCTAATGGTTCGGTTTGAAACCAGTTTTTTTGGTTTGGGTTTTGACGTGGCTGAGACTGGTTCAGTGGAACTCAGTGGGCGCAGATAAGTAGTTTGGTTCGGTTCGATTCATAGCTGAGATTGGTTTGGATCAGTTTGGACTAGTTTCAGTAATCTCAGCCTTCAGTTTGGATCAGTTTAGACGGCTCGCAGTCATCGCCGGCGGCAGGACGGCCAGGAAGGAGCGTAGCCGCGGAAGGGTCGTAGCCGAGGCGCCATCTTGTGCTCGCTCTTCTCGCCTAAGCTTCCAGTGTCTCGATGCCAAGCACGAAAACACGCTGTGCAAACCGTCTGGAGGAACTGGTTCGGTTTGGTTTTGGGTTGAAAACACCAACAGATTGGTTTAATTCAGTTTTTCAAGCCATGCAGTTTGGTGTGGTGAGGTTTGATAGATGAGGAAAACGATAATTAGTTTGGGTCGGCTGTGGTTCGGATCCTAGACCATTAGCAGCTTGACTCACATGCATGATTGATTTATAACATTTGAAAAGTGAAATTAGAAAATTACCCTAATGGACGGAATATGATATGACATTATTTGGGAAAAAATAGATGACATATAAATAGCAAATATGCTATTCCCTCCTATTGCAGCAAGCGCGAGTCAGATCAGAGCATTATTGGCCAAACTTTTTTAACTTAACCATAACCATCCGTAATTTTCTGTATAAGAATACAACGCAGGTTGGCAATGAAAAGAGGGTTAGGGAGCATGGCCATGTCGCCTGCTCATATAGTGAGTATCCCGATCATTTTGCAAAAAAGAAACCCTATGACTTTAGAGAAACAATCCGTGGTTTTGGCCTCCTCGCTCATAAAATTTTGCAAAAAGGTCCTCAACTTTTTTTGAAATCAACCTACAGTCCAATAGTCTAGGTTCAAGGAAATTTGCAAAGAAAAAATTTTAAGTTTTCATAAAATCAACTTGCCAACCAGGCCCTCTCTCAAGATTTTCTTAGAAGAACCCTCGGATTTCAGTTAAATCAAACCACAACCCATCTGTTACTTCTACACGAGTAACATTATACGTACAATTTGAATACCAAAATGCTTTAGAATCAAAAGTTGCAGAATATAGAATTGGATCAAGATTCCAAAAACTACAACTTTCTTATAAAGTAAGTTTCAAATTAAAACGCTTTCGCAATTCGTTTGCACAAATGCTTACATTCAACCCATTGTACAATTTGGATATCAAAACGTCTTTAAATAAAAAAAAGATGATAAACACAAAAGTTGCCTAGAATTTCGAACTCTATAACTTTACTATATAGCAATTATAGTTTTGTAAATTCAAATCATTTTCATGCATGATTCTTTCAACGCACCAGCTTATTTTGCTAAAAATATAATACCGTACCATCATTCTTCTATGGCTTCTCATGTTACCTCCACGATAACGCGTCATATTTTAATATAACCACTACTTCCTTAAGAAAATAACATGTCTATTAATAGCAACATGATTTCGCAAATACATTAAGTTTCCAATTAATTGTGCTCAGCCCTACCTAATAAATTATTTTACCTCTTCTTTCACTATAACAAATATAGCAATGAATGTCGTAGCTCCATTTGGATACCTAAAATATACAACTTAAACAATAGCATCATGATAATAGAATACTCAAAATATATACCTAGTGCAACAGCGGCTTGCAGACTATGACACTTATATGAAAATAACGAAGTGATGGATTTATCTTAACTACATTGCTTAAAAAATACAATATATATCAACTAAAGTTCGCATCAACTACAATACTATGACGTGGAATACTGCAGCCCTTTCCAGTAATAATAGAAACTGAATACAGCTACCTTTTCGTATTTAGTTTTTTGGAATAGCAAGTTTTCATAGAAATTAGATCGCTAGTCAAATTAAACTACGAAACCAAATCAATCCATGACCATGAATACCGGCAGATAGGACACACTTAGTCGAGGAAACATGTAACTAGCAGTAGCAGCGATAAACTAAAAAAATTAGTGGAACAAATTGTTGGAATTGATCTCCAACGGCCAGATCCAAAGATCTGGCCAATCCCTTGATTTGCGCCCTGATCGGGGGCGTTCAGCCAAACATGGCTGGTGGGCCCCCGTCGCCCGCGCTATAAAGAACAGGGAGAGGGACCGGGGCACGCAATCCTAAGTTGACCGCCGCCACAACCCTCTCCTACAGTCCCTACCGATCTAGGGTTAGCGCGAGGCCGACGGGAAGCTCCGCCACCGCGACCACGACGTCCTCCTCCGCCAACCCCGTCATCGGCCAGTGCCGGTGGAGGCCTGAAGGACGCCGGGACTTGCGCCGTCCACTGCAGCCGCCGGATCAGTGCCTCGAAGAGCCGGACTTCCTCGCCTCCATCCTCGGCTCCATCGACGCGATGGCGCCCACCGGCAACGGCTCCTCTGCATCCACTCCCGCGGATGGTCTGTATCTCTCATCCACCTCTCTCTCTGTCTCTCCCTTGTACTAGGTCTAGTATGAATCTCTTGATATTATACCTAGAACTTATACCCCAGTACTCGATTTGTACACTAGATGTGATCCTAGTCCAGAAACAGAGAAGATTAGAACCTAACATTGGTATCATTCGCCGATCTAGTTGTAGATCGAAGTTTTTGGGGTAAGAATCATCAGATCAACGAACCTAGAAAAGAGAAGGAGATGAAAGATCTTAAATCGATCACGAATCGATGAACCAGAACACAGATCGATCTCGAATCGACCAAGAACCCTAACCCTAGCCAAGAACAAGAACAGTGGGGCTTACCTAGTCCCTCCGCCGGTGCGCACGCCGGCCACCGTCGCGTGCGCAAGATCCCGGTCGCGGCGGTGCACACGATGACCGTGCCGCCGCCCGCAGCGGCCTACAGAATCCAAGGGCGGCGTTGCCGCTCGATTCCCTCTGCAGGGGATCCCGGCCGCAAGAACACGGCAAGGCGCCACCCACGGCCACCTCGACGGCGGCGCGCTCGCTGGGCGAGCGTCGCGCGCCAGCGAGGCAGCCGCGGCAACGCCGCCGTCTCCCTCGGGCCGGTCGAAACTGGCGCCGCCGCTCCTCGCGAGACAGAAGGGGGAGGAGACAAGAAATGGCGCTAGGGTTTTGGCACTCGTCGCCGGCCGAAGTTTTGCTCGCGCGATATGCGCGGCCGGCCGTCCGATCTCGCCTCGTGCAGATCGACGGCCCGGAGCGGCCGGCAGCAACGCGGGCCTGATGAGGCCCAAGAGGGCGCTCGCGGCACGCCACGCCGGGCCGATTCCGCGGCCCAGTCGTCGGCTGCTGGGCCTCGGGCCCAGGCGCGGGGGAGCGGCCGCGCGGAAACGGGCCGTGGGTCATTTTCCATCTCGGGCCGCATGAAAAGTTCCAGAATTTGCTTTTTCTTTTATTTCAGAAGCATTTTGAATATGAATTTGAATGAATTTGCTTAGAATTTGATCTCTGTAAATAAATGCACCAACGTGTATTATTTTTAGAGTAGAAATTTACAAGAATTATGCTTCTGAATTTTTAGAATTTTACATGTTTCCGCTGCAAAGAATTTATTTTGTCTCTATGTTAATTTGAACCAACGAGATAATTGATATAGAGGCTTATAGAATTTATTTCTCAGAATTTTCAGTATATTATAATGTTGTAATTTCTGACCAAAGTTGATATTGCAATATTATAATTTTGTTCAGAATTTTGTATACATTATATCTTTTCTGCCCAACGGTGATTTAGATTTAATGTACAGATTATTACATGTATTAATTTTGACCAATGTTAAATTGATACATGCATTTATTGTTGTCCTCACAAATTTTGAATTCAAATTTCAGGCTCCAATGCTATGACTTATGTGAATGCCATTCCTGAACTGGATGGCAACAACTATGGGAAATGGTACCAGAAATTGGAGATAGCTCTAGCGATGGCCAATATAGATTTGGCCATCACAACGCCGGCTCCACAAGAACCAGAAAAGCCCGTACGGGCACAGAATGAAGAAGCTGCTGCTTGGGCTATCCGAGAGAAGAATTATGACTCTGCTATGACCAGATATGATGCTGACAAGACACGTTGGAATGATTCCAACCGCAAGTGTCTTATGGTCATGAAGGGTTCCACTTCAGATGCCATCAAGATGGCGATCCCAGATTGCAACACCGCTTCAGAATATTTAGCAAAGGTGAAGAGTCAGTTTACTGGTTCTTCCAAGGCTTATGCTGCTATTCTTGCTGAGCAGCTTATCACCAAGAAATACACTGGCGGTGGCATCAGAGAACATATCTTAGAAATGAGCCACATGGCCAACAAGCTTAAGACAATAGACATGCCTTTGCCAGAAAAGTTCATTGTTCAGCTGGTCTTCAAGTCACTACCAAAGGCATTTGAGGCATTTCATGTCAACTATAACGCTTTTCCAGAAGATTGGGGCATTGACAAGCTGATTGACATGTGTGTTCAAGAAGAAGATCGCCTTAAGAACTCCAATGGTGGTGAGCTTGCTTTTCAAGTTCAACACAAGAAAAAGAATTTTCAGAATAAGAACTTCCAGCATAACAAGAGACCTTTCCCACCTGGCAAGAATCAGCATGAGAGTGGTCCTTCCAGACCACCTCCTCAGAAAGACTGGGAAAATTTTCCAGTTGAACAAGACCAGTGCCTGAAGTGCAAAAAGAGAGGTCACTACAAGAGGGACTGCCCAGAATTCCTGAAAGAGTTGTTAAGAAAGGGGATCAAGTATGAGGAGGACCCTGCCAAGAGGCGCAAGAAGAATTAAAGTTGCAAACGGTGTAGAAGCTGAAGTCGAAGCCATTGCAGAATTTCATTTAGAATTACATAGTGGCTTTGTACTTTGTTTGAGAGATGTTCTTTATGTACCGTCTTTGCAACGAAACTTAATAAGTGTGTCTAAATTAGATGATGACGCTATTGATTGTCATTTTGGTGATGGCAAGTGTAAGATACAAGTTAATTCAGAATGTGTTGGTCTTGCCTTCCGACAAGACAAATTATATTTGCTTTCATTATCTGAGAATGTGAATGCAGTATGTTCTGAGAATAAAAATGCCTCCTCATATGAGAATGTTACTAAGAAACGCAAACGAATTGATGCAATTTCGTCGAAATTATGGCACTGTCGTTTAGGCCATATTTCGAGGGGGAGAATAGAGCGCTTAGTGACAGCATCAATTCTTCCACCGTTAGAATTTTCAGATTTAGAACAATGTATTGATTGCATTAAAGGAAAATTCGTTAAGAACATAAAGAAAGGTGCCAAACGAAGTGCGGGAATTCTAGAAATAATTCACACAGATATATGTGGACCATTCCCTGTTACTACTGTAGATGGTTATGTTTCTTTCATAACATTTACAGACGATTACTCGCGTTATGGCTACATTTATCCAATTAAAGAACGATAAGAAGCATTGGATAAATTCAAAATATTCAAAGCAGAAGTAGAAAACCAACATGATTTAAAGATTAAGATAGTCAGATCCGACCGTGGGGGAGAGTACTACGGTCGACACACCCCCTATGGCCAAGTTCCAGGACCTTTTGCAAGGTTCCTTATGGAAAATGGCATAGTTGCCCAGTATTCTACACCGGGTGAGCCTCAGCAGAATGGAGTAGCAGAAAGAAGAAACCGTACCCTGATGGATATGGTCAGAAGTATGATGAGCTACTCCACGTTACCGATTAATTTGTGGATGGAGGCGTTAAAAACCGCCATTTACATTCTTAATCGGGTGCCAAGTAAATCGGTGCCGAAAACACCGTACGAACTATGGACAGGAAGAGAACCCTCGCTTAATCATTTTCGCGTATGGGGCTGTCCAGCTGAGGCCAAAGTGTTTAATCCAAACATTGGGAAGCTAGATCCCAAGACAGTCAGTTGACATTTTATTGGCTATCCAGAAAAGTCTAAGGGATATCGCTTTTATTGTCCCGACAAACACACGAAGTTTGTAGAAACAAGACACGCTGCCTTCTTAGAAGATCAGATGATCAGGGGGAGCATAGTAGCCAGAAAAATAGACCTTGAGGAGAAGCGGGTATACATTCCCACTCCGATGATTCAAGAGCCTTATTTCTCGTTACCTGTGCTTGTGGCACCGATAGAGCAGGAAACTGGAGTGCCAACACCTGCTGTCAGTCTACCTGACGTCGCAGTGCAAGAAACTGCGGTGCCACCACCTGTTGTTGGTTCTCCTAGCTTGGCATTAAATGGAAATGAGGACCCTGTTCCTCAGGACCAAGTAGAACCCGTTGCCATGGATGAGGGGGAGCAACAACAGCCTCCTGTACAAGAAATACCATTCGCAGTGGCCCCGAGAAGGTCACAAAGAACTAGAAAACCAGCTATTTCTAAAGACTATGAAGTCTATCATAGTGAAGAAATACAGAATGAGGGTGATCCCACCTCTTTTGAAGAAGCCATGAAAAGCGCCAATTCATCCAAATGGTTTGCAGCCATGGAAGATGAAATGAGATCCATGAATACCAATAAAGTTTGGGACTTAGAAGAAATTCCCAAAGGAGCCAAAACAGTAGGCTGCAAGTGGGTCTACAAAACGAAATGTGACTCCAAAGGGAATATAGAAAGATATAAAGCGCGGCTCGTGGCAAAAGGCTTCACGCAAAGAGAAGGAATAGATTACAATGAGACATTCTCTCCGGTCTCATGTAAAGACTCTTTCAGAATAATAATGGCCTTAGTGGCACATTATGATTTAGAATTGCATCAGATGGATGTAAAAACGGCATTTCTAAATGGGGATTTGTATGAAGATGTCTACATGGCACAGCCCAAAGGTTTTGTCATGGAAGGCAAAGAAAATTTAGGATGCCGCTTGAGAAAATCGATTTATGGCTTGAAGCAAGCCTCGAGGCAGTGGTACTTGAAATTTGATGAAACAATTAGAAAGTTTGGATTTAAAGAAAATGAAGAGGACAATTGTATTTATGCGAAGTTCAAGAACGGAAAATTCATTTTTCTCATCTTGTATGTGGATGACATTCTGCTAGCTAGCAATGATGTTAATCTACTACTGGAGACAAAGAAATTCTTGTCCTCGAAATTTGATATGAAAGATCTTGGTGAAGCTTCGTTTGTCTTAGGAATTGAGATTCACCGAGATAGAAGAAGAGGGGTTTTAGGATTATCACAGAAAGCATACTTAGAAAAGATATTAAAGAAATACGGTATGCATGCGAGCAAGCCCACACCTGCTCCAATAGTCAAGGGCGACAGTTTCGGGAAACATCAGTGTCCCAAGAACCAGTATGAGCTCGAGCAAATGAAGGCAGTGCCTTATGCTTCAGCTGTCGGAAGCTTACAGTATGCACAAGTGTGCACACGCCCTGACTTAAGTTTCGTTACCGGGGGTACTTGGCAGATACCAGAGCAATCCAGGCATAGAGCACTGGAAAATGGTAAAGAAAGCTTTGCGCTATGTGAGGGGCACAACCGACCTCATGCTAACATATAGAAAATCAGAAACTTTAGAAATAGAAGGATATTCAGATTCAGATTTTGCAGGAGATGCAGATGATAGAAAGTCAACATCTGGATACATCTTCACTCTTGCAAAAGGAGCAATATCATGGAAAAGCTCCAAACAGACAGTTACAGCATCCTCCACGATGTATGCTGAATTTGTGGCATGTTATGAGGCCTCGGGGCAGATCACATGGCTAAAGAAATTCGTACCCGGATTGAAAGTGGTCGACAGCATAGAAAAACCACTGAAATTATACTGCGACAACGAACCAGCAGTATTCTATGCTCATAACAACAAGTCGAGTGGTGCTGCCAAACACATCGACATCAAGTTTTATGTTGTTAAGGAGCAAGTCCAGGATCAAATTATTTGTCTAGAACATATCAGAACGAACAAGATGTTAGCGGATCCGCTTACAAAAGGCCTACCACCCAATGTGTTCAGAGAACACTTAGCCGGCATGGGTTTAAGGGAAAGCCTATGATTCCTGGACAAAGAGGGCCCTAGAATAAGAATCTGTTTAAGACCGGAAAGGTGATTGTGGCTGTTAATCTGACAGTAATAATTGTCATGACAAGGCACGCCTTATACACTGATCTGCCATGGGATGGATAAACTTAGATACAGAATAAGAATAAGAACAATGAGAGATCAAGGGGGAGAATGTTGGAATTGATCTCCAACGGCCAGATCCAAAGATCTGGCCAATCCCTTGATTTGCGCCCTGATCGGTGGATGTTAGGTTCTAATCTTCTCTGTTTCTGGACTAGGATCACATCTAGTGTACGAATCGAGTACTGGGGTATAAGTTCTAGGTATAATATCAAGAGATTCATACTAGACCTAGTACAAGGGAGAGACAGAGAGAGAGGTGGATGAGAGATACAGACCATCCGCGGGAGTGGATGCAGAGGAGCCGTTGCCGGTGGGCGCCATCGCGTCGATGGAGCCGAGGATGGAGGCGAGGAAGTCCGGCTCTTCGAGGCACTGATCCGGCGGCTGCAGTGGACGGCGCAAGTCCCGGCGTCCTTCAGGCCTCCACCGGCACTGGCCGATGACGGGGTTGGCGGAGGAGGACGTCGTGGTCGCGGTGGCGGAGCTTCCCGTCGGCCTCGCGCTAACCCTAGATCGGTAGGGACTGTAGGAGAGGGTTGTGGCGGCGGTCAACTTAGGATTGCGTGCCCCGGTCCCTCTCCCTGTTCTTTATAGCGCGGGCGACGGGGGCCCACCAGCCATGTTTGGCTGAACGCCCCCGATCAGGGCGCAAATCAAGGGATTGGCCAGATCTTTGGATCTGGCCGTTGGAGATCAATTCCAACAATTTGTTCCACTAATTTTTTTAGTTTATCGCTGCTACTGCTAGTTACATGTTTCCTCGACTAAGTGTGTCCTATCTGCCGGTATTCATGGTCATGGATTGATTTGGTTTCGTAGTTTAATTTGACTAGCGATCTAATTTCTATGAAAACTTGCTATTCCAAAAAACTAAATACGAAAAGGTAGCTGTATTCAGTTTCTATTATTACTGGAAAGGGCTGCAGTATTCCACGTCATAGTATTGTAGTTGATGCGAACTTTAGTTGATATATATTGTATTTTTTAAGCAATGTAGTTAAGATAAATCCATCACTTCGTTATTTTCATATAAGTGTCATAGTCTGCAAGCCGCTGTTGCACTAGGTATATATTTTGAGTATTCTATTATCATGATGCTATTGTTTAAGTTGTATATTTTAGGTATCCAAATGGAGCTACGACATTCATTGCTATATTTGTTATAGTGAAAGAAGAGGTAAAATAATTTATTAGGTAGGGCTGAGCACAATTAATTGGAAACTTAATGTATTTGCGAAATCATGTTGCTATTAATAGACATGTTATTTTCTTAAGGAAGTAGTGGTTATATTAAAATATGACGCGTTATCGTGGAGGTAACATGAGAAGCCATAGAAGAATGATGGTACGGTATTATATTTTTAGCAAAATAAGCTGGTGCGTTGAAAGAATCATGCATGAAAATGATTTGAATTTACAAAACTATAATTGCTATATAGTAAAGTTATAGAGTTCGAAATTCTAGGCAACTTTTGTGTTTATCATCTTTTTTTTATTTAAAGACGTTTTGATATCCAAATTGTACAATGGGTTGAATGTAAGCATTTGTGCAAACGAATTGCGAAAGCGTTTTAATTTGAAACTTACTTTATAAGAAAGTTGTAGTTTTTGGAATCTTGATCCAATTCTATATTCTGCAACTTTTGATTCTAAAGCATTTTGGTATTCAAATTGTACGTATAATGTTACTCGTGTAGAAGTAACAGATGGGTTGTGGTTTGATTTAACTGAAATCCGAGGGTTCTTCTAAGAAAATCTTGAGAGAGGGCCTGGTTGGCAAGTTGATTTTATGAAAACTTAAAATTTTTTCTTTGCAAATTTCCTTGAACCTAGACTATTGGACTGTAGGTTGATTTCAAAAAAAGTTGAGGACCTTTTTGCAAAATTTTATGAGCGAGGAGGCCAAAACCACGGATTGTTTCTCTAAAGTCATAGGGTTTCTTTTTTGCAAAATGATCGGGATACTCACTATATGAGCAGGCGACATGGCCATGCTCCCTAACCCTCTTTTCATTGCCAACCTGCGTTGTCGAGATAACAGGCGATGAAAGAGGTTACTGCACTGCAGGCTAAGTCTCGCAATACATCGATGATCAAACAAACACACCGACAAGCATCACAAGCACACTTAACTAAAGTTATTCGCACAAGCATCCAAACGAAACTAACATTGTCATTATGGCTATTAGGAATCCCCCTAAGCTTGGATTATGACTCAAGATATTAGTATCATTTTCAGACATCTTCAAGATCATCCAGCATACGATTGACTTCTTCAGGCTTCACAACTTGTAGTAAACAAGAACCTCCATTCTTTATGACGATTATCAGATGAACGGGAGTGAATTGAGACATTAAAAATAATGCTGATGATTGGATAAGCAATTAGAATAAGAGATTGGGTGAAAAAGCATCATCAAGAAGAGATAAAAGCCAAGGGGATGAGAATAGTGCAAACGGAGTTCAAGGATATGTCAAGAATGACTATTAGGTCAAGAAAGGCATTAGAAAGCGACCATTGCTGTCTAGGCTCACGTCCTACAGTCGACACGGCTCTGATACCACTCTGTCACACCCGATTTAAAAAAAATGAATGCATAACTGTAACACCCTGGGTGTTTAAAACACTAAACATAAAATATTAAACATAGCATCATGCATAATCATCAAGATTAAATTAGATAATGCATTTCTTGTATGTTTACAAATGCATGTGTATGTATGTGTATCTAGGTGTATGTGTGCAAGATATGTGTAGAATAGAGTGCTCATGTATTTTTCACCCTCACCATGAAATGACAAATAGAATGCAATGATATACACCCTAGGTGATGTTTAAAATTTTTGCAAGAATAATCAAATTCAAATTTTAGAGTGGTCACTTGACATGATAAAATAATTCAAATCTTTACCAACATGCTTTAAAAATAATTTTCAAACCATAGCTCAACTAAACTTTTGCCCAAAACCAAAGTTGTAGAGTTTCATATAACAAACAACTTTCATGTTCAAAGATTTTCAAGTTAGCACACAAAATTTGGAGAAAAATTCGAAAAACAATATGTATAGGGTAATTTTCTTTTGCATTCAAATTTGAATTTGTAACTTTCAAACGAAACCTCAAATGGGGAAATGCCTAAAACAAAAGTTGGAGATTTCGACATTTTGAACAACTTTCGTATTCAAAGTTTTTGAAGTTTCAATTAAAAATTTTGAGAAAATTTAAAGTTAACTCTCTAACTTTTCTCTCTTTCTCTCTCTTCTCTCTCTCTCCCTCGCTCTCCCTGGCTTCTCTGGTCACGCTGAGCTACTCGAGCGCGCACGCCCGCACGCGCTGCGCCGCTGCCGCTGCATTGCTGCCTCGCCGCATGGCCACGTCACCGCGTCACTGCTGCCACCGCGCCACTGCCTCGCTGCGCCACGCCATCACCCCCACTCGAGCGCGCATGCTGCCCTCGCTGACTTCCCGCTCCACCGCGCACGCCACGCTCGGCGACAGCCGCGTCCGGCCGAGCGCCGCGGCTGCTGCCCGCGCTGCCGAAGCCGCCCGACCTCCCTGCCCGCGCCCATCCCCTTCTCCTCCACCCTGCTCGCCCATAAAAGCCGAGGCAAGCCTCTGCACGCGCGCGCCCAGAGCCGAGCTCTCCCCTTGCCCAGGCACGCCGCCCGCCATTGGTGCGCCGAGCTCGAGCTCGCCCCACCGTCCCATTCCGACCTCCACCGAGCTCCAAACCATCACCACACCGCCCTATTGAAGCCGCACGGCCCAGCCTCGTCCCTCCTCCATCGCCGTGGAGCCGCCGCCGCACGCCATGGCCGCCGACCGTCTGCTCCCGCGGAGCACCCCTTCCCGGCCCCCTTCCTCTCAAATCAACCACGCAGCCACCTCTACCTCACCGCAGAGAAGCTCACCGGCCCCCTCCTCTGCCCACTCCGGCCACCGGAGCTCACCTGAGCAAGCCGCCCCGCCGCCGCCCCCTGCCTCCACGGCGTCCTGCGCCTTCGCCCTCTCCCCGACCAAGACAACCCGCCCACGGGCTCCCTCTCGCGCTGGTGAAGCTCCCCGGCCCGAGCTCGCCCCAAATCGGCCGCCGGAGCGCCGCCTCCGCCGCTCACTGCCGCCGCCGCCACCCCTGCGCCGCCGACTCGCCACCTCCGGCCGCCCCAGACGCCAATAGACCCACCAGCAGGTAGCACTCGCCGCCTCCTACCTCCTCCACACCTTCCTTGCCGCCGGCGAGCCTCGCCCTCGCCGGAAATCGGCCGGCCGCCGCCCTCTGTCGCCTCCTCTGTTCCTTGAACCGGCCAAGGGCCAAAACGCGAGTTCCCAATTCTTTTTAGGGGTCCTTCTGCAAAACACAGGGGCCTAGATATAATATTAGACTTGTTTTTAAATTTTTGCAGTGAATTTGTAAAGTCAATAGAAATTCGTAGAAAAATCCTAAAATAGCAAATAAATACTTTTTGGAATCCTTATCAAAATCTCTACAAACTAGAACCATAATATGACCTATTTTAGTTAGAAACTTTTGCTGCAAAAATGAATTTATGTTTAATAGTGTATAAAGACTAATTGTTTTTACCTTCTTAATAACCAATGTTTGGAGCCATAACATGCTATGAAATTTTTATGGTATTGTGTACATGTGATTCTAGTGTTGATATAAAAATTTCATAGTCAGTTCTCATGTCTAGATATAGATGCTATTACATCTTGATTTATGATTTATGAATGAGTGTGGTAGTTTTAATTTTTTTTCACCATGTTATGCTTTTATTTTGAGTTTGAAATTTCTACAGTTGGATCAACCCAACGAATATATTTTTGTGGTAAAATTTGTAAGCACCCTACTACTGTTTATCATGACCAAATAATTGATCCAGGTTTAGATTCACTAAATCATCATGGATAGTTTCTATTCTTAGAATATTATTTTATTTTAATCAGTGAGTAGTTTTGAGTGCATTATCATGTTAAAAAAAAAACTTGAGACCCAGAAACTGAGTTTAACTATCTGTATAAATAAATCTTAATTAATATAGATCTAGCTCGACTTATTTTCTATACTCTGTAACTTGCAAAATAAAATATGAAACCAGTAGGTTTAGTCGTGTTATGACCTGTAGTGCGCAGTAAAATATTTCCCGTGCTGTTTTTTTAAAAAGGTTTGTAAGGTAGTGCTTTAACCAGGTCTATTCATGCGAAGTAGGTTTAGTGGGTTGTCTATAAAAGAAAAACAACGCACCCAGCTCTTTTATGAGTTAGTATAGATAAAATTAGTACTCTATAAATGATTGTCCAATAAAGAGAACATAATCTCCAACTTAACTGGAGTTGTGTTGGTTTGCAACTTCATAGTGAATTAAATCATGAGTTGAGATCATTACTAAAATAACTCACGCATATGCATTTCATATAGATTCGACTACTCTCCCTGACGGTGCGTACGAGCTGGTGCCCGAGTCCGAGAGTGAGCAGCGTGAAGCTCAAGTGAACCTAACTGAAGCCACTGAAGACTCGAACCAAGTTTCGGAAGAGCCCACAGCTAGTTACGCTCAGGAAGGCAAGCCCCGGAGCATGACCTACCTATTTTAATTTATGCAACTATTTGTATTCCTGTTTATTGTGCATTTAAGTTACAGGAATTGTTTGGAACCTTAGTTGCATGATTCTAGGTACCTATGCTTGAACACTAGTATGTGTAGGTCGCTAGTTGGCTATGCTAATGGTTCGGTAGAAGTCGAGTGATTTCCTGTCACTCGCGAGTTTATAGGAGTTGAATGATTACTACACACTGCAATATAAGGATTACGGGCGGGGTTGTGTACTTGTGATACCCCGTCTGTTTAGTGAAAATGGATAAGGCCGCGGTGTGTGGTAGTGGTGGTTAAGCGTTTGAACGTACTAACCACATGCCGAGAATATGGTAATCGGTAGGTTTAAGTACCTGATGGAACCGGCCGTGGAACATACTCCCCACTATCTGGTCTATGGTCACGCACGGGTGCAGGGCACCCTAGGACGGTGGGCCTGTTCCATGCCCGGGGAAAAAGGGGAAAAGTCGCGTGGGTGACTGCATTCCCCATGCGTGTGTTTAGGTCTGCCTGGCCAGGTTAATAAATTCGATTCGAATCGTCCGTCTCTCACGGATATTGAGACTGCTTAACCCTTTTGCCACATAGAGTAAGAAGTGGAACAATGATGATGAGAAATATGGTTGAATGATGAAAAATAATTGTCTTTCCACCATGTATGCTTTAGGATAGATGCTAATGTAGAATGGTTAATCATAATAGAACTTGAAAGCTAAAATGGGAAAATAAGGACTCACTGCTTTTCGGCAAAGACAAACCCCTCGAGCCAAAAGCCTTGCATGTCTAGTTAGAGGGTTAGATATATCCTAGTCGGGTAAGCCTTGCGGAGTATTAGTATACTCAGCCTTGCTTGTGGCTCAATTTTTGTTTCAGGTAATACTTTTGAGGACATGATTGCTAGTTTAACTTGGCCGTGTACTCTGCCTCCGGGTTGGTCGGTGGAGTGGGATATGACTCCGGCCAACGATGGCAATGCCGAGTGATGTCATGTACGGGCTTCATCATGACATCATGTATCGTCGTTTAGAATTCGTTTATTTCCGCTGCAGTGAACTCTGAACATCTTTCCATTCGAACTTCAAGTACCTTTCTGAGATTTCGAACTTGGTTTGTAATAAATAAGTTAAGACTATGTAATGTATTATATCTGAGAAATGTTGTACTCTCTGGACTCACCTTCGTGTGGGTTGCATGTAAGCTTTGGGTTCGATCGACGCTCAGGTGGATTCTTCGGGACTTTACCCGACAGCACTGCCGAATTACTCCGTTTAAAGTGTGTGTTAGCCGAGATTATCTTTAAGATGATGGTTAGCGCACTTGAGCCGGATTAATTCGGGCGGTACTGCCACAGCTGGTATCAGAGCCGAACAAAGCGCACACCCGAGAGTGCGACTAGATTTTAAAAGTTTTACTTAAAACTTAGCCACATAATCGCGGTTGGTAAAGACGTTGGTCCGTTAAGGATTGTGTATAGTACGTAAAGCCCTAGGGAATATTATGGGAGTTTTAGGTGGCTATCTAACTTATGGTTTATTTATAACTGACTTCCAGCACATTACTTTCTGTACTTTAAATTCAGTACTTTACATTATGTAACGACGCACCTACGCTAAGGTAAGACAGTAAGAATCCTCAGTCAACTGAGAGAGTTTGACCTTCCCGTCGGTGATGCGAGCCGAACGCTGCCCTCAAGCAGTGGCTTACTTGAGGTGCTGCCAATATACCAACTATTAGTTGGCTATATTGGGAGTAAAGTATACTCAGTCAGCTGAGGGAGTCTGACCTTCCCGTCGGTGATGCGAACCGAACGCTGTGCTCAAGCAGTGGCCTACTTGAGCTGCTGCCAATATACAGACCATCGGTCGATTATATTGGGAGTAAATGAAACCGTAAATACGTCGCCTCGGTAGCGTATGAGCACTGTCCATGCAGTGTGGGATGCATGGATGCCGCTTCTATAGTGAGCGGTAATGTATGGGGACGCTTTCATGTGTGCTGGCATGAAAGGTTCAATGAATAGATATCTGTCATTTTCTGCAGGTACACTAACCACGATTACGTAAGTTAAGAACGGTTAGAACTCGGCTAGCAATATATATACATAGGGAGAGACGTAAATTGTGCCACGCCACCGGTGCTAACCCCGTAAGCCCAAAGCTATTTGGCAATTGTTTTCTTTGGGAGGACGATTAGGTCGTACATGCATCATGCTCATAAAATTGAAAGCCAATGAAAATAGATGTGGGTTAGTCGGGAATGTTAAGGTTTGCATAGGAGCACGGTTCATTTTCTCTCGATCAAGGTTTATCTAGAAATCTGTCATTTTCTGCCATACCTGAGAAGATAGATTTATGTGAGATCTAATATGACCTCATCTGTAAAAGTGTATATTGATAATTTTGTTCCAAATATTGTATACTACCTGCTGATAAAATTTGGTAATTTTTGGCTTACCACACTCAGTTCACTAGCTCTTTGTTTGCTGGAATTTCTGGGTGGACAGACACTGGAAAACCTAAAGATATGACCATCTTAGAGTCTGATATAGCCCAAGGGTTGACTAGCAAAGTTGTGCACAACTATCTTAGGCATGTTCGGGTGAAATTTGAGAATTTTTGGACATCAAATCTTTAAGTTATGGCTACTTTAGTGCACTACCTAGAATCTGTTTTTATCGTCTTGATTCACAAGTTTTTCCCATATCACACACCAAATCATTTCTTTAGAGGGCCAACCCTATCTAGGGGAAAATGTGTCACCTACCTCCTGTGTGATATTGAGCATTTATCGTTTTCCCCGCTTCGAGTTATGATCAGCTTTGTGCCACTCCTTTTCTGAATTGTCAGAACAAGTACCTAGCAGCCCGCACACTTTTAGCCTAGCTTTGAGTTGGAATCTGGTAAGTAGAATCTGAGAGAATTGTTGGACAACAAGTGGAGATAGAATTTGAGAAGGATATTTGCGGGGATCCCAGGATCCAGCCTGGCTTCCTAGTCAGTCCATCAAAGATGAGTAATAGTATCTCCCTTGGACAAGTTTGAGGAAATCTCAATTGCCCTTCTTGCACATATAATTCTTTTAAAAAACTAAAAATGCTGCATACAAATACAAGAATATCATGTAGGATCATTACATGCATGGTTGTGGCATTGCCATTGCCAAATCACCTGCATTTTTGGGGCTCTGTCTCCATTAACATCATATGCATCTAGGAAGGACTTCTGATTATCACCTGGCTCTATCTTCCTTCCTAGCCATGCACATTATTTGGGTCGCTATATTTTCATCTTGTCGTGGTGTTTGTCACTGACATATGGTGCCGCGACGGAATCTAGGGCCTCGTATGCGCTACAGCCATACGCTTGTGTCACTAGGTGCGCGCTGGTATCATAGTCCGCGATAGCAACCCCGCGACATACTATTTTTCGCAACCTGCATAATGTGATGACTTGGGTTCTAATTCGGGTCAAAATAAAAATAAAAAGGAGTATCTGCATGACTCCCACGGTTGCTAACATGCATTCCAACATGTGCACCCTCAGCCATGCATCATGACCGGCACATCATAACCAAGGCCTCACACCAGGTGCATTATTTCATCAATGCATAGGTTACCGCATCCGTGCATTGCGTCATCGCAACCCTTGATCCCATGGGTGCCTTAACTAATTGCAACCCCACATCTGCCCCATAAGTTGCCACCTCGTACCAACAGTCTCATGGCATATTGGCATTTCTATAAAACATCATGGCATTGAATAAGTGTGCATCTTTCTCAAACAAACATCAACTCCATTAAAATAAAAGCAATTTTGAGCAAGAATGTCTTGAGAAAACCTTGCTTATGCCACATAATAAGATCTCGGGTTAAAAATGCCTCAAGTAGTAGTAGAGTTGATCCTATTGTTTTCCATGCTACGCATGTGCCAGTGCAACTATTCAATTATGTACATATAAGATCCTTAGAAGTCACCATACCGAAGACGAAGCCACGTGTGACACTGGAAGTTACCTAAACCAAAATTTTCGTGTTTCCCCAATCTCATTCCAAGGCACACGCACGTTCCCCTCTAATTTTACTCACCCAAATCTCAGGACGAGATTCTTTTTAAGGGGGGTAGGCTGTAACACCCTGGGTGTTTAAAACACTAAACATAAAATATTAAACATAGCATCATGCATAATCATCAAGATTAAATTAGATAATGCATTTCTTGTATGTTTACAAATGCATGTGTATGTATGTGTATCTAGGTGTATGTGTGCAAGATATGTGTAGAATAGAGTGCTCATGTATTTTTCACCCTCACCATGAAATGACAAATAGAATGCAATGATATACACCCTAGGTGATGTTTAAAATTTTTGCAAGAATAATCAAATTCAAATTTTAGAGTGGTCACTTGACATGATAAAATAATTCAAATCTTTACCAACATGCTTTAAAAATAATTTTCAAACCATAGCTCAACTAAACTTTTGCCCAAAACCAAAGTTGTAGAGTTTCATATAACAAACAACTTTCATGTTCAAAGATTTTCAAGTAAGCACACAAAATTTGGAGAAAAATTTGAAAAACAATATGTATAGGGTAATTTTCTTTTGCATTCAAATTTGAATTTGTAACTTTCAAACGAAACCTCAAATGGGGAAATGCCTGAAACAAAAGTTGGAGATTTCGACATTTTGAACAACTTTCGTATTCAAAGTTTTTGAAGTTTCAATTAAAAATTTTGAGAAAATTTAAAGTTAACTCTCTGACTTTTCTCTCTTTCTCATTCTTCTCTCTCTCTCCCTCGCTCTCCCTGGCTTCTCTGGTCACGCTGAGCTACTCGAGCGCGCACGCCCGCACGCGCTGCGCCGCTGCCGCTGCATTGCTGCCTCGCCGCATGGCCACGTCACCGCGTCACTGCTGCCACCGCGCCGCTGCCTCGCTGCGCCACGCCATCACCCCCACTCGAGCGCGCATGCTGCCCTCGCTGACTTCCCGCTCCACCGCGCACGCCACGCTCGGCGACAGCCGCGTCCGGCCGAGCGCCGCGGCCGCTGCCCGTGCTGCCCAAGCCGCCCGACCTCCTTGCCCGCGCCCATCCCCTTCTCCTCCACCCTGCTCGCCCATAAAAGCCGAGGCAAGCCCCTGCACGCGCGCGCCCAGAGCCGAGCTCTCCCCTTGCCCAGGCACGCCGCCCGCCATTGGTGCGCCGAGCTCGAGCTCGCCCCACCGTCCCATTCCGACCTCCACCGAGCTCCAAACCACCACCACACCGCCCTATTGAAGCCGCACGGCCCAGCCTCATCCCTCCTCCATCGCCGTGGAGCCGCCGCGGCACGCCATGGCCGCCGGCCGTCTGCTCCCGCGGAGCACCCCTTCCCGGCCCCCTTCCTCTCAAATCAACCACGCAGCCACCTCTACCTCACCGCAGAGAAGCTCACCGGCCCCCTCCTCTGCCCACTCCGGCCACCGGAGCTCACCTGAGCAAGCCGCCCCGCCGCCGCCCCCTGCCTCCACGGCGTCCTGCGCCTCCGCCCTCTCCCCGACCAAGACAACCCGCCCACGGGCTCCCTCTCGCGCTGGTGAAGCTCCCCGGCCCGAGCTCGCCCCAAATCGGCCGCCGGAGCGCCGCCTCCGCCGCTCACCGCCGCCGCCGCCACCCCTGCGCCGCCGACTTGCCACCTCCGGCCGCCCCAGACGCCAATAGACCCACCAGCAGGTAGCACTCGCCGCCTCCTACCTCCTCCACACCTTCCTTGCCGCCGGCGAGCCTCGCCCTCGCCGGAAATCGGCCGGCCGCCGCCCTCTGTCGCCTCCTCTGTTCCTTGAACCGGCCAAGGGCCAAAACGCGAGTTCCCAATTCTTTTTAGGGGTCCTTCTGCAAAACACAGGGGCCTAGATATAATATTAGACTTGTTTTTAAATTTTTGCAGTGAATTTGTAAAGTCAATAGAAATTCGTAGAAAAATCCTAAAATAGCAAATAAATACTTTTTGGAATCCTTATCAAAATCTCTACAAACTAGAACCATAATATGACCTATTTTAGTTAGAAACTTTTGCTGCAAAAATGAATTTATGTTTAATAGTGTATAAAGACTAATTGTTTTTACCTTCTTAATAACCAATGTTTGGAGCCATAACATGCTATGAAATTTTTATGGTATTGTGTACATGTGATTCTAGTGTTGATATAAAAATTTCATAGTCAGTTCTCATGTCTAGATATAGATGCTATTACATCTTGATTTATGATTTATGAATGAGTGTGGTAGTTTTAATTTTTTTCACCATGTTATGCTTTTATTTTGAGTTTGAAATTTCTACAGTTGGATCAACCCAACGAATATATTTTTGTGGTAAAATCTGTAAGCACCCTACTACTGTTTATCATGACCAAATAATTGATCCAGGTTTAGATTCACTAAATCATCATGGATAGTTTCTATTCTTAGAATATTATTATATTTTAATCAGTGAGTAGTTTTGAGTGCATTATCATGTTAAAAAAAAAACTTGAGACCCAGAAACTGAGTTTAACTATCTGTATAAATAAATCTTAATTAATATAGATCTAGCTCGACTTATTTTCTATACTCTGTAACTTGCAAAATAAAATATGAAACCAGTAGGTTTAGTCGTGTTATGACCTGTAGTGCGCAGTAAAATATTTCCCGTGCTGTTTTTTTTAAAAAGGTTTGTAAGGTAGTGCTTTAACCAGGTCTATTCATGCGAAGTAGGTTCAGTGGGTTGTCTATAAAAGAAAAACAACGCACCCAGCTCTTTTATGAGTTAGTATAGATAAAATTAGTACTCTATAAATGATTGTCCAATAAAGAGAACATAATCTCCAACTTAACTGGAGTTGTGTTGGTTTGCAACTTCATAGTGAATTAAATCATGAGTTGAGATCATCACTAAAATAACTCACGCATATGCATTTCATATAGATTCGACTACTCTCCCTGACGGTGCGTACGAGCTGGTGCCCGAGTCCGAGAGTGAGCAGCGTGAAGCTCAAGTGAACCTAACTGAAGCCACTGAAGACCCGAACCAAGTTTCGGAAGAGCCCACAGCTAGTTACGCTCAGGAAGGCAAGCCCCGGAGCATGACCTACCTATTTTTATGTATGCAACTATTTGTATTCCTGTTTATTGTGCATTTAAGTTACAGGAATTGTTTGGAACCTTAGTTGCATGATCCTAGGTACCTATGCTTGAACACTAGTATGTGTAGGTCGCTAGTTGGCTATGCTAATGGTTCGGTAGAAGTCGAGTGATTTCCTGTCACTCGCGAGTTTATAGGAGTTGAATGATTACTACACACTGCAATATAAGGATTATGGGCGGGGTTGTGTACTTGTGATACCCCGTCTGTTTAGTGAAAATGGATAAGGCCGCGGTGTGTGGTAGTGGTGGTTAAGCGTTTGAACGTACTAACCACATGCTGAGAATATGGTAATCGGTAAGCTTAAGTACCTGATGGAACCGGCCATGGAACATACTCCCCACTGTCTGGTCTATGGTCACGCACGGGTGCAGGGCACCCTAGGACGGTGGGCCTGTTCCATGCCCGGGGAAAAAGGGGAAAAGTCGCGTGGGTGACTGCATTCCCCATGCGTGTGTTTAGGTCTGCCTGGCCAGGTTAATAAATTCGATTCGAATCGTCCGTCTCTCACGGATATTGAGACTGCTTAACCCTTTTGCCACATAGAGTAAGAAGTGGAACAATGATGATGAGAAATATGGTTGAATGATGAAAAATAATTGTCTTTCCACCATGTATGCTTTAGGATAGATGCTAATGTAGAATGGTTAATCATAATAGAACTTGAAAGCTAAAATGGGAAAATAAGGACTCACTGCTTTTCGGCAAAGACAAACCCCTCGAGCCAAAAGCCTTGCATGTCTAGTTAGAGGGTTAGATATATCCTAGTCGGGTAAGCCTTGCGGAGTATTAGTATACTCAGCCTTGCTTGTGGCTCAATTTTTGTTTCAGGTAATACTTTTGAGGACATGATTGCTAGTTTAACTTGGCCGTGTACTCTGCCTCCGGGTTGGTCGGTGTAGTAGGATACGACTCCGGCCAACGATGGCAATGCCGAGTGATGTCATGTACGGGCTTCATCATGACATTATGTATCGTCGTTTAGAATTCGTTTATTTCCGCTGCAGTGAACTCTGAACATCTTTCCATTCGAACTTCAAGTATCTTTCTGAGATTTCGAACTTGGTTTGTAATAAATAAGTTAAGACTCTGTAATGTATTATATCTGAGAAATGTTGTACTCTCTGGACTCACCTTCGTGTGGGTTGCATGTAAGCTTTGGGTTCGATCGACGCTCAGGTGGATTCTTCGGGACTTTACCCGACAGCACTGCCGAATTACTCCGTTTAAAGTGCGTGTTAGCCGAGATTATCTTTAAGATGATGGTTAGAGCACTTGAGCCGGATTAATTCGGGCGGTACTGCCACAATAACTATATGTATATCAGGATGAAATTCCATACATATAATGACGTCATAATGGCAAAATGACCAACAATGTCATGTAAAAGAGACTTACAACGATAAAACCCTATTAGAGATACACAACTTCGACTGAAAACGAAGGCTCCACACTTCACAGTCAATCGACCGGGGGTTGCGTACGCCTAGAACTCAGCCACATCTTCAGTAAACTTCATAGCAACTTTTTTTCTCTGAGCAGTGTGGTTATAGTAAGGGTGAGCACATATCGTACTCAGTAAGTATATTACAAAATAAATGACATGCAAGGCTTAATCAAGGAATAAGGTTGGCTGAATAAGCGGTAAACATTTTAATAATAGTTGAACATTAACAACTTATTTACTAGTATATATGTATCCATCCCACATTTATAAAAAAGATATTGATAACTGAAATAAATAAGCCTTGAAGCATCTGAATTAAACAATATTTTCAATTAAGTAGACATGTGAGGGTCCGAGCCGCTCTTGACCGTGAGCACGACTGATATATCAGTTTTCACTATGTAGAGGTTGTACATGTTCACCACAAGTCGCGTAAAAGTTCAAAAGAATTTTGGACCCAACCATGCTATGCTAGCTAGGCACAATACCACACTTTCTTAGCTGTGATTGCATAGGGACGCTACGAGGCCTTTACAAAGACTCCCTAACAAGTAGTAGCCCGCAGAGGTTTCAGCAGCTGGGCGAGTGTACCTCCCCCAAGGCGTGACAAAAAATCAAACAAATGCGTACACCCTTGGCAGGCAGCGTACCACTCTTGAACCCAGGCACCCCCCCTTGCGTCTTTCGGTAAGCTACTAACAAGCTAGAGAAATATAATTAATCAGCCAAGACCAGAGCTATGTAGTCCTTGTGGTTGCACTGTTTTCCCGGGTGGTTCTCCATGGTTGATTTTAATTATCATTAATAAATTCATTATATTGTTCCAAAAGATATAGATTATAGAATCATGTCTCATGTATCATTATTGTAAACCACCCATAACTATTGTTCAACAACTAAACAATTCTACCCAAAAGATTTTGTAAAAGTAACCTGGCTATTAAGGACAAAGATAAATAATAAAGATAATAGGTACCCATCAATTTAATACATGCAAGCGTAAAGTAAAAGTTATTAGGAAAAAATATGATCAAAGAATATATTTACCTTAAAACCATATAGTAACTGCTCAGAGTCTTCAACTCTTGCTCTTGAAACTCTTCATCTCACAGCTCTCGAATTACGGTCCTTTCTACTCGCAACAAGCATCAGGGCAAACATACAAAAAAGAACAGGCAAAACTAGCACAGCTAAGAACACAACACCAAACAAAAGAGAAGCATTACAAGAACACATTAAAGTAGAGCCTCGAAGCTACGGTCGCGAGAGCGCAAGAAACACTGAAAACAGAGCTACGGTTAGAAAAGATATAGTTATCAAAAGTTTTATATTATAGAAGAAAAGAAAACCATAAGCTTGATTTATTTTAACTATGAAAAATATATGTAAAGAATATATTAGAATTAGTACAATTTAATTTATGTTTGTAAACACGAGGTAAACTTAGTCATATTTATTTCAAGCTTCAGTATAAATTAAGCCAGTTGACTATTTAACTAGCAAATAAAAGACAAACAAATGGGAACATCTAAGCGTGAAACTTTGTGATTCCGTAGTTTGAACTAAACAAGTTATGTAAAAGAAACATTCACGTTGACATTAATCAATTTAATATTAATTATGAAAATCGGTGTAGAACTCTAGTTAGATTTTTACTCTAGTTAGATTTTTATTTAGGAAACAAACTAGTTTAAATAAGTTTAATTGTAAAACACGGACTAGGTCTAACGACAATACTAAACTAAACAAGGTTTGCAAGCGTTCTCACCGAGATGCTACCGAGAAAGACATGAGTCGGAGCGGTGGTCACAAAGAAACCATTAGCGGCGACAGCACCATGGGGGGCGGCGTCCGGCGATCTGCTCCCTGGGCAACAATGTTCCAGCGACTCTGCGAATGGACGACACCGAGGAGGGGCAGGTCAGGGGCAGTTCGGCATCGAGAAGGTGGTGGGGGTGGTTGTGCTCACCAGCGACGACCAAGGCGCACAATCCGTAGAACAGGATGGCCGGCGGCGCACTGCTCGAGGAGTGCAGCGGCGGCTCAATTCTGCCGGCCTCGAGAGGCCACGGCACTGCGTGATCTGAAGCAAGTAGGGTGCGCCAGAGATGCATCGTGATGGCCGGACTTGCGGCCGGAAGTAGGGCGCAGGCGGCCTGTTCCTTGCTGGGAGCATAAGGGCGCACGCAGGGGAATTGCAGCGGCGCAGGGGGCGCTCGGTCTCTGGTGACGGTGCTGCACTCAAGAGGGCAGGGGCGGGTGAAGGTGTTCCATGGCTTCCTCCTGCGCTATGCAACCAAATCGGAGACCAACACGTGAGAATGCGAGGTAGCCTCACAGGCCCACTTTGGCCCATGGAACGTGACCAGCCAGGAAAAGAGGAAAAAAGAGTGGGGCGACAGCCGACAAGTAGGGAAAAAAAAGAATTTGGGAAAAACAAGGAAAAGGTGAAAAAGAGAGGAAATAAAATGAAAAAAAGAGAACTTTAACCTCAAAATTATGAGATAAAATCTGAGAGATAGTCTGGAGATGAAAAAGGTTCAAATAAGATCGTTAAATCTCGTGAAAAAGATTGTAGGACTTTTTCCATTAAATAGATTTAGCTCAAGGAAAATAATAATAAATTGCTAGAAAAATCTAGAAAATTCTCAAAATATTCAGAAGATGGATAAATATTTCCAAAAAAAATGTTCACATCCCAAAATTGAAATTTTGGGGTGTGACAGCCCGGGGCTTTACCGCAAGGTCCGTATCGCACGTCGTAGTATTGTAGTTGAAGCAAACTTTAATTGATGCATGTAGTAGTTGTTGAAGCAACATAGTTAAGATAAAATTCATCACTTTGTTATTTTCGAGAGCAATATCCTACCCTTTTTAATATTGTGCAAAAAAAGAATGCGACGGTAGCATCTGTTTTTGATCGAGTACCACTTAATGTGTCCTTTAGATGAACTTTGACAGGTCACAATCTCACTTTATGGCATGATTTGGTTGCTCGCATTAGTCATGTTCACTTAAATAATAACACTGATGTTTTCTGATGGAATTTGACTCAATCCGGTACGTTCACCGTTAGCTCAATGTACAATGCACTTATTAGCAATGTTAACGTACAGTTTGACAAACATACTTAAATAATAACACTGATGTTTTCCGATGGAATTTGACTCAATCCGGTACGTTCACTGTTAGCTCAATGTACAATGCACTTATTAGCAATGTTAACGTACAGTTTGACAAACATCCGTGGAACTTAAAGATGCCCCTTAAAATTAAAATATTTATGTGGTACCTAAATGAGGTGTTATCCTTATTAAAGACAATTTAATAAGTAGGAATTGGAATGGTAACAAATAGTGCTGCTTTTGCTCTAGTAATAAAACTATTCAACACCTCTTTATTGATTGTCATGTAGCCAAATTCCTCTTGCAAGTTGTACAGTATGCCTCGAACACCATATGGAACTATGATATTTGTTGCTGTAGTTATTGCGGTGAAAGAAGGGGTAAAATAATTTATTAGGTAGAGCGGAGCACAATTAGTTGGACATTTAATGTATTTGCGAAATCATATTGCAATTAATAGAGGTGTTATTTTTTAAAGAAGTAGTGGTTATATTAAAATATGATGTGTTACTGTGTAGGTATCATGAGAAGCTATAGAAGAATGGTGGTACCATATTATATTTTTAGCAAAATAAGATGTTATGTTCAATAAATTATGAAAATAATTTTAATTTACAAAACTTTGCTATATAGTAAAGATTTAGATTTTGAAATTGTAGGAAACTTTTGTGTCGATCATTTTTTTTTATTTGAAGATGTTTTGGTGTCCAAATTTTAGGTACAACGGGTTGCATGTAAGCGTTTGTGCAAACGAATTGCGAAAGTGTTTTCAATTTTAAAATTTACTCTATTATAAAGTTGTAGTTTTTGAATTCTTGATCAATGTCTATGTTGAGCAACTTTTGATTCCAACACATTTTAGTATTCAAATTATATGTATAATGTTGTTCATGTAGAAGTAATGGATGAAACATCTTGTGGTTTGATTTAATTAAAATTAGAGGATTTTTTCTAAAAAACATCCCGAGAGAGGATCAAGACGACGTGTTGATTTTATAAAATCTTAAGGTTTTCTTTGCAAATTTTCTTGGACCTGAACTGTTGGACTGCGGTTAATTTCATTAAAAGTTGAGGGTTTTTTTTGCAAAATTTCCTAGGAGATGAACCTGAACCCCAGGTTGATTTCTCTAGAGTCACTACTACAGATTTGGCCTTTTGTCCCGGTTCCAAACTGGCTTTTGTCCCGGTTTTGGAACCGGGACAAGGCTTCCGGGACAAAAGCCTCTCGAGGCTTTTGTCCCGGGTGGAAGAACCGGGACAAAAGGTGTCTGACGTTAAAAAAAATTTCGCTCACCACGGGATTCGATCCCAGGACCTCTTGCCCAACGCATGGTTTCCTTGCCAATTCACCTAAGTAGTACACGTGACTCAGTATAGAATAACTTCTTTTTAAACTATCACGTGGAGAGGCCTTTTGTCCGGGTTGGTAACACCAACCGGGATAAAAGGGGCCTTTTGTCCCGGGTGGTAACACCAACCGGGACAAAAGGGTCACCCTTTTGTCCCGGTTGGTGTTACCACCCGGGATAAAAAGGGTTGGACCTTTTGTCCCGGGTGGAGCCACCAACCGGGACAAAAGGGGGGTCTTTTGTCCGGGTTGGTGGCTCCACCCGGGACAAAAAGCCCCTGTCCCCCACGTTGGTCCGGCTAGCCGTTGGACCCGGGACAAAAGCCACCTTTTGTCCCGGACCCAAAGGTAACCGGGACAAATGGCATGGAAGAAAGGCCTATTTTGTAGTAGTGAGTTTGAGGGCTTTCTTGCAATATGATCAGAAAACCCATGATCCGAGCCGTCCGTCGGCCGAAAATTGTAGAACGCAGCCACACTCCCTAACCCTCTTTTGGTACAAGACAGTATATAGGGATACCACTACCCTTCAGAACGCAGCACTACAAGATGATCGACCAGAGAAAATTTAGATTGGGGTTGCAAACGCCATCAGCTGAACCCAGTTGAAGTCTACGTGTTGCATAAAGAGGTCGACCATGGTGCTGGGAATTGTAGGATGCTGCGGTGGTGTTGCGGTCGCCGCGGTGTCACCAGCAGCTTCGAAGAGTTCAGGGGGAGGAGAAGGTTCAGAAGCCAAAGGGGCGGCAGCAGCAGCAGAGAAGAAGATGGGAGGCAAGCCATAGGAGCTTGCAGCAGCAGCAGGGAGGAAGCAGAGCAAGAACAAGGATCGTCATAACGATACTCCCATAGTGAATTCGTGATGCACCAGTTCCCCTTCCACTCTCGCCTGGCTTGAACTTTTTAATTCTTTATTCCGAGGGGAGTAGCAATGCTTCAATTGTACTCCTGATTGTCTCTTCGTGACTTTGGATCAAGTGTAATTCTTTAGTTGTAAAGGTATTTCCAGATAGGCAAAATTGCCGTTTTCGTGAATTAACTATCACCTGGGGTCAGATTCGGCCCTCTACTATGAATTGGACCAATTCAATCATCAAACTTCTATCTTCAGCCCAATTTTTTCCTTTGTCCCAGACTTTTTTGGTAAAGCACGAACCAGCCTCTGTATCCACAAATAAGATATATATAGCCAGGAGTTAGAAGAGTTATTAGACTCTAAACATCAAAAGACGGTTTCAAAGTACCAACCTTCAAAAGATTTTGCAGAAGAGTACCTCAAGGTGGTTGATGTCCTCGTGTGTGCACGGGGAACTAAGCATGGCTGACTATGGAGGAATATTGAACGAGCATGGTATTTCAGAAATGACGGTCCCATGCTCATTTGTGGAATCCTTCTCTTCGGACTCTAGAGACGGCGCCTCACAAAATTCCATGATCCATGAATTCTCCATCTCAAGAGATGCATTGTGACAGATCATAGTTGTATCTCGATCAAGATCGAGAACAACATATTCTGGGCCAGCAGAAAGAGACTCAAACTTGTCACGCCTGGTTTTTAAAAGAAAACTGAGTCTATAACTATATGTATGCCAGAATCAAGTTCCATACATATAGTGACGTCATAATGGCATAATAAGCAACAGTGTCACGTAAAAGAAACTTACAAAAATTAAAAGGTCTATCAAAAATACAAAGCTTCAACCGGAAACGACGGCTCCACAATTCACAGGCATCGACCGAGGGTGGCGTATGACTAGAACTCAGCAACGTTTCCCGGGTTAGAGAACCTAGTCCCCCCTCTTGCGCCTTTCGGTAAGCTACTAACAAGTTAGAGAAATCAAATTAAACAACCAAGACCAGAGCCATGTAGTACTTGTGGTTGCCCTGATTTCCCGGGTGGTCGCTCCATGATTGATTTTAATTAACTTCACAAATTTATCACATTGTTCCAAAACAATATAGCATCTTGTCTCAAGTATTATTTTCATAAACCACCCACAACCAATGTTCAGCAACTAAGCAAACTATCCAAAAAAATTTATAAAAGTAACCCGGCTATTCAAGCACAAGGATAAACAATAAGGATAATAGGTACCCATCAAATTAATGCATGCAAGCATTTGGTAAATTTTATTAGGACAAAATATGATAAAGGAATATACTTGCCTTAAATCCAGATAATAATTGCTTAGAGTCTTCAACACTTGCTCTTGAAACTCTTCATCTTCATAGCTTCCAAACTATGTTCCTTTCTACTCGCAACATGCATCGGGTACAAACATACAAGAAACAAATAAGCACAACTAAGAATAAAGCACTAAACAATAGAGAAGCATTACAAGAATGCACTAAAGGATAGGGCTCGAGGCTACAAATGTAAAAACAAAAGAAACGATGAAAATGGAGCTACGGTCGAGAAGATACAACTATCATAAGATTTATATTATAGAAGAAAAGAAAAACTATAAGCTTGATTTATTTTACTTATACAACACATGCGTAAAAGGATACATTAGAATTAATTCAACTTAATATATATTGTAAAGGCGAAGTGAACTAAGTTAGCGACACGACAGTATACAAGAGATTGTATCCCCCTACATTCAAGAATGTGTTCAAAGGGACAACTTTTGAATAGCTTGTTGGATGGTCTTAGCATAACATCGCCCAAAAAAGTATACACTAAGTGCCATGGCATGATGTTAACCTCCATGATGGGGTTAATATGAGCTTCTACGGTAATCCCCGCTATAGATTAGGAAATGATCATAGAGGGTGAACTCATCGAAACGTGTTCGGAAAAGCTCACTCCATCTGACCATTCCTCCTTCATTGCCTCCATGAGAAGTGGTTTGTCAAGAGAATTAGGAGGAGAAGGAGTTACCGTAGGATTAAGGGAATATTCTGCCAAGGGGTTTTGAGATTGATCGGTATAAATAGAAGAAGATTCCTCCCTTAATTGGGCGTCGAAGAAATTTGAGGTGTTCTTGTTGTTTCTAGATGGATCATCCCCGAATTTTGAAGAAATCTTCAGGGGTTGAATTTCTTCTTCCTCCGATGTTCCTGGTTTGGACGAGGTTTCTATGGCTGAATCTAAGGATATGGAGGGTGAAGGATTGGATTCAGCCACAGGAAGATCCTCTTTGCTCGACTTGTGCTCTTCTTTTAATGGAGTTCACACCTGACCATGAAAGTCGGTGTAAATCATGATATTATCTATGATTTTCCTACCCTCATTCGGAGACCCTTCATTGGCAATGTGGAGATAATAGGTGGAGTCATTGTCGAGGCCCTCATAAAAGTTGCGAAGAAACAAAGATTCGGATATCGATAGAACAGGTCTAGATTCCGCTAAACATGAGAATCTAAAACAGGTCTTGCCTATAGATTCCTTCTCATTCTGTCAGAAATGGCAGATATCCCTATGTAGAGCGATGATATGAGACATAGGGAAGAGTTTAAGACAAAACTTGTCTCTATGCTCATCCTAATTGTCGTTCACACTACCTACATTATATGTGTATCATTGTTCGATCTTTAATATGAGAGAATAGGGGAGCAACTTCCACTTAAGGGTATCTTGTGTCATACTGAAATGATAAAGAATGAACACAGCTGCTGGAATTCTGACAGATGAGTATATGGGTTTTCACTTTCTAAACCAGAGAAGGAACCTTTTCCGAACTAGAGTGATAAGGTTGGGAAGGAATTCAAAGTTGGATGTAAGGATTATTCGGTTGATGGTGGTGGCTCTAAGAATCACCTATTGGGGTAGAGAGCTATGCAAAGAATAGCTGCTCCATGGGTAGCAGGGGTAGAGGTAGAATCAAGGGAAATAGAAAAGATACAAGGATGAACTAGGTCCCAAGATAATATAGTTGTTGTTCCCGGGCAATAGCGCCAAAAAGCTTGTTGACGTTTTAGAGTGTCACGAATTGAATCTGCAAGCGCACATATATCATCGCAGCTTTCACCCAGGAGTATTCCAGAGTATTGTACCAATGAGGAATGCGAGTATATTATCTAAGGCTTTGATCATCTAAGGACACCACACTACCGAAGAGGTAAGGGGCAGAGAGGATTTCTAAGGCTCAGAATCAAAGATAAGATAGAGCTAACAAGTTATTTAGTTCGGGCTATCAGCTTTGCCTGGATAAACCTGAAGTTCTGATAATAAGACTACTATCGTACACCCGAACATAGAGGATTACGGTGGCACAAAACAAGACTGTCACCACCTACAGACTACCTTTACAAATCGTCGGATGTCACAACAATCAATAGGTAGAGCATAGTCTAGACACCACATCTACATTGTCTTCTACTAACTATAGAGTCGTACAGGATTATCCATCTTTATCAGGAGTCCTACTCTAGAGGCATCCACTAAACTAATAAACTATTGATCCTGTAAACAACTAGGGAGCTAGCACTACTTAACTAAGAAGCTAAAGCACAAAAAATATCATGAACACTTACTATGATTGATAAGCATCCGTCGAGGTACAAGCTGAAGAATAGAGCCGGGGCCAATCGGCACCTCCTTGACTCCCCCTTTGGTCTCTCCCTATTTTCCTAGCACTAGCTAGCCAGCACTAATTAGGCCCCTAAGGCAAGCGCCAAACTCTAAAAGTGAGAGAGGAGTTGAAGTGTGTAGAGCCCTCTCTACTATTTATAGGAGAGAGCCATGGGTTTGCACGGGCGAGTTCTACAGGTAAGCCTCGATGAACCAACCTTCTTGACAAATGGGGGAGTGCCACATCAAAGGGAAAAGGCGGTGGCGCCTAACCATGGTCGGCTGACCACGGGTGAGGTCCATTGGGTTGCCCTGATGTCCCACGTGTCATGACCAGGTGATAGGCCCTATCCTAAGTCGGTTTCCTGCTGCATGTGGGCCCATGGATCCACGTGCTCACATTTGATTGGTCGAAAAGGTTTTGCCTTGAATTGATGAGGTGTCCATGCCCATGAGCTTTGTTTCCTTCTCATGTGAGGCTGCCAATTGGGCCCTTTGATCCTTATGCTTGCTTGTGATTGGTCTGTAATTCATTCCTTGGATCATAGTTGCTAGTTTCTTGCATTTTTTGTCCGAATTCACCTACACATATTTTCAGACCAGCATCTGTGGAATTGGTCAATAAATCATCCTATGCTAACATTTATTCCCTTTGATTCTCATATTTTGCGCGATATTTGACCGTCAACAGGCGGGAGTCTCTTGAGCATCCTCATCATTTATCTCGGTGTTTCCTTAGACCAACTAAGTTAGAAGAGAGTGCACCCATGTTCCATATGGATTCAATACCCTTGAATACACTTAGGTGAAAGCTATTGCGCATTTATTCACATCGTTAAAATACCCAACAAGTATTGCGACTACTATTTCTACAATGGGGAGGATGACATCTGGGTCAGCTTTGAAGATGTCAATGCAATATACCGTCAATATGACCTCGACATCTCTCTTATCGCCTGCTAGGTTCTGTAAGTATCGACTAATCTCTAGATTAATACATTTTATTAACAGGTGTTGCATTCTTTGTGTACTATATATCTAATTTATATTATTCTATAGTGTAGTCAAGAGCATAAAAGTTGTGGAAAAGAAGGACGCATATGGTGGGCTTTTATGAATCCCATGCTTATCAACTATGCTAATTTAAAGACGAAATATCAGGAGAAATGTCTTAACATGTACAAAACTTATGAGGAGATATCTCTTAATATGTACAAAGACCTAACTGTGTAATATTAGAAACCCTATATACTACACAGCAAGAAAAGCCAGGAGGCTGACCGGTACCGATTGGCCGGTACTAAATGGCACGTCATTTATTATCTGCCTAAATGCTCATTACTAAATAGTTTTGCACCCAAAAATAAAGAAATAAAATATTACTAACACCTGGGAGGCCCGCACACGCAACATCACAAGTCATAAGTCACGCGAATTTTTCACGCATAAATGCGCATGCGCGGTCGCGAGGATTCGAACTCACGGCCTCCGGCCTCACACATAGTTTCTTTACTATCCCACGTATGCATCACATGTGACTGGGTAAAAGATGTATTTCTTTTGAATTAACCCATAGAGGATCATTTACTACTAGGCCAAGACACTGGCCATTACTAAATGACGTCTTTTAGAACTGGCAGGTGTCTTGGCCCGGTACTAAATGGCCGTGCCATTTTAGTATCAGGCCAAGACACTAGTCGGTACTAAATGGCGGCATTTAGTACCGGCCGGTGTCTTGGACCGGTACTAAAATGGCTCGGGGGACGTTTAAATTTGGACCCGGTACTAAAATGATAGCGGGGCAACTTTAGTACAGTAAGTCTTGATCGGTTTTTAACTCTTTTTTGTTTCTAAATAAATATTAAGTCTAATGCATGTATATATACTTGACACAGCTAGAAAAAATGGCATGTGTACCGGGTGGCCAGGGCCTTTAGTACCGGCTGTGGCAGCCGGTACCGGCCGGCCAGTACTAAATAGACTTCTATTTAGTACTGGCTGTGGCGCCTGGTACTAAATGCAGTAGCACTTGGAAAAAAATGCATCTGAATTGATGCGCACACCGTGGGGTTCGAACTCGTGATATGTGGCCTCAGGCATAGTCTCCTCTACCATCCCACCCACACAGCACATGTGAATACATAGAAGATGCTAGAGAGAATTGGAAGAGCTAGGGTTTGAGGAAGACAAAAAGTAATGCACAATAACGAAAAGTAATGTATTGATATGTTTTTGATCGATTGGATATCTCAATCGGCCGTAGCCCTTTTTATTTATAGGGTGGGTGGACTTATCCCGCAAGGAATCCTTTTTACAGATCTGAATCTACAAAAAACCTAATTCTACTCGGACTCCTCTTGGACGGTCGGTCTCCTACCGGACAGGCTACAGCGCCGACCAGTCAAACCGCTCGGACAGACTGGTCAGATCGGTCGATGCCAATTTTGGCTGTCAACATATGCCCCCCTGTTTTTTGGTAAAGCTTGCTTGCCAAAAAACATTCTTCTGAGCCAAAATTGTCTAACGGCGATGATTAACATTACATCGGCCATATTTTGTTCTAAGGGTAATAAATTCTATCGCCCGTACCTTGCTTCTTCTTCAAGCTGATGATGAACCAACTTGCTTAGACCTCCATACCTGCTTCATGGTCGCTGACCTTGCTGGTACAACCTCCATTTGTTGTTTCATAAACTCTTTTTTGCGCATCCATTGCAGCCTTCGCTTCTGAGTGTGAGATAAGCCTGAAGGACACCACTTCGGCTGTAAATACTTTAAATCTTGCTTTGCCCCTTTCTCATCTGCTTTGCTGCAATCAATATCCTGTTTGACCATATCGTTGCTAGAAACAACCGGTCTTTGTGGTAAAGCATAATTTGGATATATGGGAGGATATTGAATATAATATGATTGCATATGAATCCTACTATAATCCATAGGCATATAAGAGCAAGGAAACCAACAATATCACAGAGTAATCGGTCCATTGGATGGTGTATCAACTTGCCTTGGACGAGAATCCGATTGCTCCTGATGTTTCGATGAGAGCTTCATATCTTTGATTTTGCTTGATCGCCCCTTTTGAGTAGTCCACTCCTTCTCATATTTGGCCAAGAGTTCCTTAAAACTCGGCCTTGTCTTACTTTTAGAGGAACTCCCAGACTTACTGGGCGCACCGGTCAGACCGGTCGGACCGCTTTTTAAATCGGTCGGACCGGTCGACTTGCTGTCGGCCCCTTCTCCCTCATCCTGCCCCCCGAGCGTTGAAGCCTTTGCTGTAACTCGAGGAGTCTTGTTCTGCAGCACCTCTTTTCCATGCCTTTCCTCACCAATGACCACATTTTTCCCTTTGGCCGATTCGGCTTGATGCGGCCGAATCAACACTTTTGGATTTGACAACTCAAGAGTATGAATGGGAAAAGGATTTTGATCAATTTACATTGCAGGAACAACCAATCGTCCTTCATTTATGGCCGATTGTATTTGTCTACGAAGAACATTGCAATCATTAGTGGCATGAGAAAAAGTATTATGTAACTTACAATATGCACGCCACTTCAATTCATCCGTTGATGGAATAGTGTGAGAGAACTTAATTTTCCCAAGCTTTGCCAACTCATCAAAAATTCTATCACACTTTGTCACATCAAAAGTGAATTTCACCTCATCATGCCAATTTTTAGGAATCGGTTTTAAAGAAGCACAAGTGCTGGACTTATCATTAGATGACCATACAAACTCAGCAGCATATACTTCATTATCCTCATCGTCTGAAGGTTCACCTTGTAGCACATGCATACCAAGACGATCGGATTTGAACTTTGCATCCTTACTTCAGCTTTCTTGAGCCAAAGCCCTTTGCAACACTTGATTAACAGTTAGAAACTCATATCCTTCTAATCTTTCTTTAATATGAGTCCTAAAACCATTAAGAGCTAATTCGGCAAGATCCTTTTCAGAAATAACCAAACTATAACATCGGTTTTTTTATCTCTAAATCTTCTAATATATTCAGCAACAGACTCATCATGCTTTTACTTAACCGATGTTAAATGACATAGTCTCAATTCATTATCACAATTGAAAAAATACTTATGAAACTTGCGCTCTAATTGAGACCATGTTTGGATAGAATTAAGTGATAATGCCGAAAACTATGAAAAAGCAGTACTAGATAATGACAAAGGGAACATTCTAATTTTTAAATGATCAAGACTACCATAAATTCCAATTTATGCATTAAACTGACTAACATGCTCCCATGTAGTCCTACTATCTTCCCTAGTGAATTTAATAAATTCACGCACCTTAAAATTCTGAGGATATGGTATGGAATCAAAGCTCTTAGGATAAGGATTTTGACAAACAAGAGTTTTGTCCTTAAGCTCTATGCCGAAAGATTCTTTAAACATAACAGCCAAATCTTTCTTATGTTTCTCAAGTATTTGATTAAAATAAGAATCATTTGGCCTTTGAACATTGGTACTAGAATTATTCGGCATTTGTGGTGCATGATTCGACTGTGTATATGGTGTTTGCTGAGAATAACCATTGTTTGGCATTGCACCATATGAATAGCCCAAACTTTGGGGAGGCATAGTTTACGGATTATAAGTCATAGTGGCGTATGGAGGAACACAATAACTAGTAAACCCATTAGTTCAGCTAAAATCAGGCTGAACAGGAGGCATACTAGTAATCGGTTCAGGCGACGACTGATACGCCACCAGAGCACGAGGACCGGTCTGACCGGTCGGGAAACCGGTCTGACCGGTTGGAACCAGTCCACCGAGACCGGTCTAACCGGTTTGTACAACCGATCTGACTGCTCCATTCGCATTGTACTGCTCTGTAGGTTTCTGACCATCATAAAAGTTCATCGGCATGCCATATTGTGGTGTAGGTATTGCCGATGACTCAGGAGGCATAGAGTGATTTTGAAAATTATCAGCAACAATAGACATAGGAGCACTACTATTATTGGCCAACGGTTGCTTTCCTAATGACTTATCAATCATGTTTTGAACAGTAGCAAGCATCTCTTCTTGACCATCAACCATTAATTGAGTCAATTGCTCCAAAATATTAGGTGATGCTGAAGTACTTACATTATTATTTGCTTTAGCTTGTTCTTCTTCATCCGAAAGAATGACCAACTCCTTGTTCTTGAAAACTTCACCCTTCCGGTTCCTGGAGAAGTGAGACAAGAACCACTGACGCTTCTCTTCGATTTCTTTCCCTTTGCGCCGTGTGTTCTCCTCTTCGCACTCCTTGATGAAGGCTTCATAAGCTTGACGAACTTCGGCCGATAGTTGATCAAGAGTCGGCCTAACAATGTTGCTGGCATCAATGTCACCACTTGACAGCTTCACCATGGTAGTATGTGGAGTAGATTAGATCGGTTTAAATAACCAAGATCTTTCTTCCCCAGCGGAGTCGCCAAAATATGTTGGCGCCAATCTAGGGCCAACACATGAATGCGCTTGATCGCACAGTGAACGACGGCACAATTGCAGCGCCGATGCTCAGACCGGTCAGACCAGTTCGCCAGTGCAGAATGGCAAAGTCCGACGAATGCTAGCCCGGGAGGGACCCCCGTCAGGGTAGGCGCGTGTAGGGTTGCTCTAGGATCGGCAGGCCACCTAGAACAACTTCAGACGTCGCGGAGACGCAAGAAAAACAGCAGATGGAGATTGGAAGAGCTAGGGTTTGAGGAAGACAAAAAGTAATGCACAATAACAAAAAGTAATGTATTGATATGTTTTTGATTGATTGGATATATCAATCGGCCGTAGCCCTTTATATTTATAGGGTGGGGTGGACTTATCCCGCAAGAAATCCTTTTTACAGATCTGAATATACAAAAACATAATTCTACTCGGACTCTTTTTGGACCAGTCAGACCGGTCAGACCCACCGATCAGACCGGTCGGTCTCCTGCCGAGCAGGCTACGACGCCGACCGGTCAGACCGCTCGGACAGACCGGTCAGACCGGTCGATGCCAATTTTGGCTGTCAACAGGTGGCGGTGAAGAGCATGCCGGTAAGGGTGAAGACGGGGTGGTGCTCGGCGGCGGCGTAGCGGGCAGTGAGGGAGAGTCAGGAGAGCGGCTTGGAGAGCTTCTCCGTTGGAGGCAGAGCCGTGTGCTGTGGCGCCGCCCCACCCATGCAGGTAGCAAGGCAGGCACCAAGGTGGGCGGCACGGGCGCGAAGGCGGGCAGCGCGGCCGCGGCCGCGGCCACCGGAGCGGCTCGCGCGGCCTTGGATTGGCCCTGCGTGGGCATGCAGTAGGGTGGTGCTAGAGGTAGGAGGTGAAACTAATGGTTGGGTCCCGCATGTAGGTGGAGGAAGAGGGATGAGGAGGGGAGGCTGGACTGTGGGTGGAACTGACGGGTGGCTCCCGCCATTTCTAACGGTGATGACTAACAGAAGCTGACGGCAGTGTCAGTTGGACAATAAAAAATGGACTTGAGGTTATATAGGTAAGAAATAAATATTGAATGTCAAATAGGTAATGGCTATTTTTCTAGTGTCAAATTGTCAATTCTCTCAAGATGCTATCCTTTTAAAGTAATTGAGACGGACCATTTAGTACCGAGCCATGACCATTTAGTACCCCGTACTAAATGCTACCATTTAGTATCGGGTGGTGTTATGGCCCGGTACTAAATGGCTGGAGGACCCCAGTACGCCATTTAATACCGGGTCATAACACCAACCGGTACTAAATGATGGCATTTAGTACCGGGTGATGTTGAAAACCGGTATTAAATGACTTCGGGAGGTACTGTGCTATAGAACCGGTACTAAATTGACATTATTATCGGGTTTAAAGCGATTGGTACTAACTGGAGGTGGATGAATAGCTCTTTTTCTAGTAGTGTGAATAACTATATGTGCCGATTTATAGTGTTCAATTCGTTGAGGAAAAAACAGACGGATATCCAACACATCATAGGTGAATTGAACAGACAAGTTTAATTTTCACAATAAAATCCTTTTTCATTTTTAAATCTATTATTAAGAATCGAAGTTATTTTTAATCGCAGTATCAGGAAAAAAATTGTGAAAAACGATAGAGGTGGCGGCAAATGAAAGGAGGAATTGACGGTTAGAATGGACTTTCTGGTACGTGGGGTCGCCACTATTTTGCACATCTCATTTGGTGCTCTGTATACGCATGCACAAATATTGTAGTAACTATTTTATTTCTCCTAAACTGTGGGAGAAAAGAGCAAATAAATATTTGGTGTGGGTACCATGTATATAACTTTATGTATGCTATAACCTATTACGGGAAGGCTACGATAGAGGACGTAAGAGTATATACAAGCCGTTCATAATTACATATCTGACGCGATGAACTAATATATTGAGCTTTATTTTTCAAAATGACAGACGGTGCAAATTAGGGATGAAGTTCTCAAAGCGGAGAGAATCATCCCGTGTCAGAGCAGCTCATAGGATTCATTATGAACAAGATCTTGAATTCTAGAGACAAGTTCTACCATGATGGCTATATCAACAAAGAATCCGCATCAATGTCATGAGGAGCTTTGTACTTGTAATCCGGATAAAAAAGGATTGCTTGTTACTTTTCTAGTATTTGTGATCGTGACATTTGTATATTTGTACATATTATTATATCTAAATAGCTTAATTACATAATTGGAAGTGATATTTTGTTATTTTCATGCATTATTTTAGCTCGAACGCAACTAGTGGACATATTAAAAATAGGAAAAGCCTTTAGTACCAATTAGAAACTCCAACTGGTACCAAAGGTTCGGGGCCGCTAGTTTGCATCAGCGTGGTAGGCCCTTAAGTACCGGTTGATCTTTCCAACCGGCTCTATTATAATAATCTTTTCTGAGGCGGTTAAAATCATTTTCAGATACGGGCAAGAGCAACTGCCTCTGAGCAAACACCTCTGTAAATAAAGTATTTTCAGAGGTAGTTGCCCGCCCGCCTATGTTAATCTAACAGAAAAACCAATAAAAAAGGGATGAGCCCACCAAGCTCATCACAGACCCACAAAGCCCATCACAGACCCACCGAGCCCATCTGCCCTGCCGCCGCCACCCACCGATGTGGCCGGCCTAGATCCACGCGCCGCCGCCCTGGATCCGCGTGCCACCGCCACCCCGGATCCACCAGCTGCCGCACCGTCCACTGCCCCGTCTGCCACCCCAGATCCGTGCGCCCCCCCCCCCCCCCCGGATCTGCCCGCTACCGCGGCCCCCGAATCCGCCTGGCGTCGGCCGCCACTGCCTTGGATCCGGGTGTGATGGCTAGCGTGCGACGGCAGGGCCTTGCTCCTCCCCATTTAGATCCGCTCGCAGCGGCCATGGAGTCGAGCGGCGCGGGAGGGGATGGAGGGAGGGAGAGAGAGCTAAGGATGGCAATGGGTCAGGTTTGGGTCGGGTGAAGTGTCTGGGCACCCAAAACCCAAGCTCGAACTTAAAACCCGAACCCGACCCGAAGATCAATTTGGGTCAAAATCCATCACTGAAACCGAAACCCGTGGATACCCGAAACTCGTTTTGTATGGCAACATAGTAAGAGAAATAAGTACTTATAAACATATACAATATATTGACATGTATAAACAAGAGACAATAAATAGTAAATAATTTCCTAAATCAACTTTGAATAAATTTAGTAGTCTAAGTAAACTAACTTATGGCTAAGTATACTATAAAATATGAGTTTTTGCTCCAAACAGTTATCCAATGAGTATCCACGGGTGAAAAACCAAACCCGAAACCGAACCCGATAAGTTTCGGGGCCCGAACCCGAAAACTGTGGGTGAAAAACCATCGCCAAACCCGAACCCGCGGATATCCGACCCAAAACCGAACCATTGCCATCCCTAGAGAGAGCAGCATGGGAGGGGAGGGAGGGAGGGAGGGAGAGGGAGAGAGAGAGAAAGAGAGAGAGAGAGATAGTAAGAGTGTAGGGAGTTAGGGTTTGGCTCTCTTCCAGGGCTCATATGGATTTTTTTGGGCTGGTCTATTAACTGAGGAGGGCTCATATAGGTGAACCGACTCAGAAAATAGGAGTATTAACAGAGGCAGCTATTTTAGTTGTGACCGCCACGATTAATCAATTTTGAGAGGCGGTTTCTTAAACTACCTCAATTAATAAGAAATAACTGCCTCAGTTAATGCAGGGCATTAACAGAGGCGGTTATTTTTTTTCCCGCCTCAGAGAAGTTTTCCAAAGGCCTCTATTAATGTTTTTTTTTAGTAGTGTGGAACCAAGTTGGCCTTCAGCACTAGATAAAATATCTGTAGTCCAAGACCAAGACTTTTAGTCTTGGTCTCCTAGTACCGGTTGGAAAACCGGAACTAAACCCAGTTTACAACCGGTAATGAGCTTTTTCCAATAGTGAACCCACCCTAAGCACTCCCATCCGGAGACTCGAGGAGCTACTGATAAAGTTTAGCACTTCCATCTATTGGCATTTGGATCCAAACATGATTAAAGGTATTTGTTTGGAAAATTAGGGAATGATCACATGACGAGGGGACCACCAAATTCTACCAACGTGTTTGGACTGAGCAAATAGCCTTGGGTTGACCGGCAACTAATTGGTGAAGATGAAGACATGTGCCCATCTGACTTCGAGAGATTTGCCTTCTATTCAATGCGATACGCGCAGCGCATGGCTAATTTTTTATACCTCGCCAATTTATCAATTGGACGATTGATTTGCAGTATATATAGGGTCTCTTTGGTTGCCTGGTCTAACAGGCTTGGACAGGCTAGCGGTACGTAGGTTTGATACTTCTGGTTCTCTGTACTAGCTCCTAAGCTAGGCTCCAGCAATGCGAGGGAGGATGCGAACCTGGCTCGCGGGTCTGGGCGTTCCCGCACACGGTGGCGGAGCTCGGCCGGGTGCCTCCTCTTGGCCACTCGTCCCTCCGCTCGGCCGCGTGCCTCCCTCTGGGTCTCACGCCGGGCAGCTCCACGCCTCCGCCGCCCGCACACTTCAGCGCCCACTGTGCCCCGCTGGCCGCTTCGGCATCTTTCGGGCTGCGGCCGCGGCCATGTCCCATTATCCGGCACAAGCCATCGCCCCACGCATCCGCGTCGGCTTGTCCGGGCAATCCACCCTCCAAAGCGCGAGGTGAGCTTGGCATCCAATCCCAATCCAATCTAGTCTTCTTCTCCTCAACTCTTGTAATCAGATTTTTTACTCATCTTTACTGAGATTTTTCATCGATTTTTTGATTGGTCGAGGACATGTCACTTCTTTTTGATTGGTACGGTAACATTGCCTCCTGTCTAGTTCAAGGTTATTGTATCACTGTAGCCAGCCAATCAAACACAACACATAGTCCAGCTCCAAGCCATGCTAATTATGCAACCAAATATGACCTTATAACATCGGTTAATCCAGTCTTGAGCTGACAGGCTTGGCTCTAGCCAACAACCAAACACATCCATAACAACATAGAAGTAATTAAGCAAATACAGACACTCACGGACAATCGATCTCTCGTGCATTTGCAACTGCAGAAATATGGCATGCTCCTCGGCGGTGCCCAAGTTCTCGGTGCGCAGGCGACCGGCGGTGCTGGTGGCACCGGCTGCCCCTACACCTCGTGAGCTGAAGCGTCTCTCAGATATCGATGAGATCGACTTTGTGAGGAATCAAATCCCCGTCATCCAGTTCTACCGGAGGAACGAGTCCATGGGCGGCAAGGACCCCGCAAGGGTTATACGGGAGGCTCTCGCCAAAGCCCTCGTGCCCTACTACCCGTTCGCTGGACGGCTCCGAGAGCACGATGGATGGAAGCACGCCGTCGACTGCACCGGTGAGGGGGTTTTGTTCGTGGAGGCCGACGCTGATGTTGGCATTGAGCACTTTGGTGATCCCCTACTGCCGCCCTTCTCGTGCCTCGAGGAGCTCATCTTTGACGTCCCCGGCTCTTCCGCCATCCTCAACACTCCCCTCCTGCTCTTCCAGGTAACCTCTGAATGATCGTCTTTCCTTGAACAATATAGAACCTGACTTTAATTAGTAGGTAATAGACAAACAGAATTTGTGAGGAAGTTCATAATTCTGGCGACTTAAGTGGAAATTTGGCCACAATATTATATTGATTGTTCAAGGCCGGAATTTTTTCTTAATCTAATAAAAAATTATATGTCTGATGTGTAGGTGACGCGACTGGCCTGTGGAGGATTCATCCTTGGGGTCCGCTTGAACCACACCATGGCTGACGGAGTGGGGCTGGTGCAGTTCTTGGGCGCCGTGGCAGAGCTTGCTCGGGGTGCGCAGTCTCCGTCCGTGCTGCCGGTGTGGAAACGGGAGCTGCTAGAGGGGCGCAACCAGCAACAGACGGGGCTGGCGTACGACAAGTTGGACGAGGTGCCGAACACGGGCGGTGACACTGACACCATGGCTAGCAGTATCATGCTTCCCTTTGATACTGCGGTGCACCGGCTCCACAACTTTTTCTTTGGTCCCCGAGAGATTGCTGCTATTCGAGCCCAGCTCCCGCCGGACCTTCAGCAACGTGCCACAAAGTTCGACACCATCGCTGGCTGGATATGGAAGTTCCGCACGGTGGCGCTGGCACCGGAACCCAACAAGGTCATGCAGCTCATTGTGGGCGTCAGTGCCCGCGGCCGCAACACCTCCGGGCTCGGCCTCCCCATCGGCTACTACGGAAATGCGGTGGCATTTCCAGCCGCAATATCGACGGCCGGGGAGCTCTGCACAAACCCCCTCAGCTACGCCGTTGAGCTGGTGAAGAAAGCGAAAAACAAGGTGGACATGGAGTACATGCGGTCAAGGGCAAATGTCATCGCGCTGCACAGGGGGCAAAGTCCGCCCTTCAACTCGGGCATGTATAATCTGGTAGACGAAACCAAGGTCAGGTTTCACAGCCTCGACTTTGGATGGGGCAAGCCGGTGTATGCAGGGCCGGCAGAAGTTGTCATCGCCCCCTTTCCTGTGCTGTGGAGCTTCCTCTTAGCCTCCAAGAACACCAACGGGGAGGACGGCATCGTCGTGCCGATCTGCCTGCCTGGCCCTGCTATGGATAGGTTAGTGGAAGAGATGAGCAACTGCACCCTTCAGCCGAAGTGATCCCCGCTGCACAGCCTCACGTATTCCCAATTAAGAGGTCAGCGCTCTGAAAAATACGCCGCGGTGGCAGGCTGGCTAACGACCGAAAGAAAACTTTATCTCGTCGCATACTCGCAAGTCGCATGTGGATGGATTGCAGTGGTATGCTACTGTATGGTTGTCCCAAGGGTTCTAATTGTTTTACTCCGTGTTCTCAATAAAATAAATGAATCGTTCATCAGTTAATAACTTGCACGCGTGTTGCATAAACAAAGCGGAAGGCACGCTGTCGGAATCCCTCTTGGGCTCGTATCCGTTTACTTCACTTGATTAATACGCATATACAAGACTAGCAGATGCCCATGTGCGGCATACACATATTTTAAAAATTCATTAAACAAAATTTACATTGATAAAAAGTTAATAGATAAAATTTTATTTTTGTAGCAAAGATGTACACATTGTGATTAAGGAATTTTTTAAAATACAATCAATATCTCATATGGAACTAAGCCCCTCTCAATCATGGTTCATATGGTAACACCCTATTGATTGACCCATAGAAAATATAGTTGCTCAATTATTCAATTGCTAATAAATTATTTATCTTTTATTTATTTCGTAATATAGAGGCAATCAGTTACAATCTCTCAAAAGGCTCTAAATCAACTACCATATGAGTTTTTCCCAGGTATCTTATCTCTTTCCCAAAACATAGAGAACCAGCTACATGCATGTTTATATCCAAGTATCTGTATGTAGCAAACAATATGGAAATTCTAATATACTTTCACAAAAAATGTAGCCAAAAGCAATTGATATTTCCTTCATAGTTCCCCAACACCATGCATACTAATGCTGTCCTTCATCAGATGCTTGGATACCAGCAACACCATGCAAACAAATTCATCGATGTACTATTATAGCCATAGTCTAATTAAACAATTGCATTGTCACCTCTGCAACAAAATCTGGAGGTTAGACAAGAGGATAACCAGCAGATGCCTTCAAAGCGCAAGCCATTATAGATGTATCCTGCTACACACAAGGTACTGAGTTTGCTTTGCAATCTTTATTTGTTTAAATGAAGAGAAGACTGAAAAAACAGATGGATGACCGTGTGTATCAATTTTGAACCATCTAAGGATGGTAATAGACATATTATCGTTTTAGGAACAGGTGCTTTGCCTTCTCACTTTATTAGATGGTTAAGAGTAATTACATGTTGTCGTGGTCAGAAGAAAAGGCAAGGAGAAAACCAGGAAAAACTGAATCATCTTTCATTCCATGGCCAAATAGTATATCAAACTATATTAGAGCAGATTCTTTATGTGCCTGCGCAACTGAACATACATCTAATTGAGTACTATACTAACGCGCCAGGAATTGGCGCGCGCTCATGCGTCGCGGCCCCACGTGGGCCGGGGTACTGTTCATCATTTAAAAAATAATAAAATGTACTGTTCATGTGGGCCCCACCGGGTACTGTTCATAATAAAAAAATATAATTCGAAATTAAAAATAAAAAAATTAAAAAGTGGCCCCATGTGTTTAAATGTTTAGTTTTTTATGAAAAAAAATTATATACTACATTTACCTCTATTATATATTGGATTTTATTTTCACTTTGTGAACTCGCAAAATATAATTGAATCATACATTCATTTCTAACCCTATCATTTTTTCTACCAAAATTAATAATTAGTGTAAGCTAATCCATCAATTATATCTACTAACACACACAAAATAAATTCTTCTATGTACTATTTATAAAGGGCCCATGTGGGCCCTGTGTGTTATTTAGGTGTTACCCACATAATATTCAATTGGAATCCACCCACAAAATATATTTAATTATTTATTTACATGAAAACAATAACCATATTTCATACACTACGTCTACACGTGCTAGCCCCTACTACTTATTGGATTTTAATTCCACTTCATAAACTCGCAAAATATAATTATATGACAATCTATCAACTATACCTATCACACTTCATTCAATACATCAACACGTTGCCAAAATATATCAACACGATATTGCTTTAACTGTAATATACGATAATATATTTTTATTATTATTTTACATCAAATCTTTTGCTACAGGCGCGCAAAGCGCGCCAACCTGCCTAGTTCACATGAAAGAGCAATCCGGTAGCATTTCTACGCAACAAACTTGGATCATTAGCATGATAGAAAGAGACAGGCTTAGGACATCTCACCAGGAATGACTTCCCCCTTCCGTTCTTAGCGATCCCTCCTTCCCAGAAAAATCACAACAGCAAACAAAAGTCTGTGAAAAGCTCAACCAAACAGCTGAAAAAAAAAGTAAGAAGCAATATGCTAAGACTTAACCATAAAAGTGAAAACATTCAACTCAAGGTTCATGAATGTACCATCACGAGCTGCCTAATCTTCAAATTTATCATCGGAACAGGGAGAAATTCATCATTTCAGCACATCGTTGGAAGGAACTGATTGCTGGTGCCCATCCAATCTCAGCCAAATTGAAGTAGCCGACGGCCTCAGCTGAAGCCTAGAACACACACTGCAGCAGAAGAACATATAGTCCAAAGAAATTCAGAGAAAGTTCAAATCTATTAAAAAAGCATAAATGAGTTTCCTTGGATGGTGCGTAGCCTGCATTTAGAAAATATGTCTACTGCCTAAGAAAAATAAAATTTCCACAAGAAACTCTATATCGAAACAAAAAAAAATCCCATCTGTTTGTTTCTTCGTTTGTTAGTTGAATTAAAGGGATTTTCTTAACAGATTAACTTGCGCGTACCCTTGGAGATCTCCTCCTGCATCCCTTAGACCACTTTTCCCACATTCCATCTATCATGAGAAAACTGATTGCCCATGTGAGATTGTGAAGCACTTGTCTATATTCCATCAGCACAAAGTGATCCTACAGCAGCAGCAGAAGAACATTGAAAAGGAGGCGTTTTATCAAACAAGTGGCAGGCGAGCTAATCAAATCAGAGATTCCACGCACCACAGTTTCAATGGAGGAGCAGTAGAGGAGGTGCGGGCTCCAGGCTCTAGCAACTGGGCAGCTTTAAGATGGGACTTAATAAGGACTGGGCAGCTTTAAGACGGGACTTAATAAGGACGGCAGCTACCGTGCGTTGCTACATGGAACGGAAAGTGATTCATTCAAACACGATATAATTATTTTCTACACGACACACTAAAATATAATATAATATCCTGTGCTAAAATCAAATAAACTTGCCAGTCCTTTATTTAACAACAGCAAGCTATAGCGGAGGGGACAGGTTGTGATAAAGCATGGGTCAGATGCAGGATTAGAGTTTTAACTATTCATTTGGGTGATACATGGGCAATTAACAAAAGAACGCATACCTGTATTCCAAAGATGTTGTCGACATTGTACATGTGTGGCAACTGGCAAGCCACACACCAGTTCTCTGATAACAGTGTTAAGCCCAGGGCGGAGGCCTCCCCAAGTTACAATGCAGTCTTTTACTTCATCAGGACCAAAATTGAGGGACCGAAAAGGCGACCAGAGGAGGGTGAATGGGAGCCGATAAAAAATTCTCGTAAATGAAAGATCGGCCTGTGATCCCAAGTTTACACCCAACCCTCGAGTCCTAAATGAAGTGTAGAGTAGCTATAGAGGAGCTACGCTAACACAAAGCAGCCCTAGGAACAAACAAGATCGACTGCGGAAGCAACCACGAAAAACAGCACAAAAACAGCACGGTATACTAACACCGGTTAAACCGACGTGTGAAGAAGTACTTCACCGGTTCAACCGACGTCGCAGAGCCGGCAGTAAAAAAGGAGCACTCACCGGTTAAACCGACGCTACGGTTTAAACAGCGTCGGTTCAACCGACGATAGTGCACTGGATAAACCAACAAAATCCAAAACGAACACCGGTGCAGTTGTCCAGAGAGACTTCAAAATGGACTTCTAAGCACCAGTTAAACCGACGATCACAAACCCAAAGCGCCGGTGCAGTTATCCAGAGAGATCTTAAATCGAATCAATCAGAGCACCGGATGAACCGACGTTAAGAAAATTCTATACGCCGGTGCAACAATTCAAACGCCAAAACCCAAACCCAGAACAGCCTACTCACCGGTTGAACCGATGCACATGGAGCTAATACAACGGTGCAACCAAGAGAAGAGGAGAAAACCCTAACGAGCGAAAAATCTACTCACCGGTTGATCCGACGCATACAATTTCAAAGCGTCGGTTCATCCGGTGATAGGAAACACAGAGTCCAGAAATGGTTTTCCAGCCCGCGATCTTTGGAAATTTCGATGAATAGGGGATCAAATCAAGTCCAAAGGAGCTCAAAATTTGCAGGCATGATCACAAAGGACTTGTGAGCATGTCCACGAAAGGAATTGACGAATCACTCCATGGTTTTGGAGGAATTGTGGAATTCCCGAGCAAGAACGGGGTTTTCTCAAGAATGCTAAAAACTTCGATTCGAAGAGACTCATGATTCCAAAGGGTTTGGCACTATGCTAGAAGGATTAGAATCACTTCAAAGAGTCACGAAATCATCAAGAACCAAGCCATCAATTCGAGCTCAAGAATCGACAAAGGAAAATCGAAATTTAAACAAACGAGGCTCAAGATGAACGAAATCGAAGTGAATTCAAAACCCCGGAGGGCACAAGGAGGGAAGGGCCTCCTTTCCCGATCAATTCACGGATAAAGTCTTCACAAATCCATGGTTAAAATCCTAACCTCTAGAGAGGATAAGGGAGGAGGAAGAAGGGCGCCAGGGAGAGAAGGGGAGGCCGGCGTGTTCACCAGGCAAAAAGAAGAGCCAGAAAGAGGGTGAGGGGGGAGAGAGATATTTATCCCCACTAACTCTAGACTAAAAGACTAAACTACCCATAGACTCAATTAGACACTAGAAAGACCGTAGGGGCAAAACCGAAAAAAGATACAAGGACTCATCCGACGGTCGAGGTTCTTTCTTCGAGTCGAAGTCTTCTCCACGATGCCGCCGTGTGGATGAAGATCCGGTTCGCGGTTTTGTGGGGGTCCGCGAAACCTGGGTAGGTGGTCGGTTTTGAGAAAACCGCCAAAACTCCACGCGCGGGAAGATTCCCGCCTCCATGCCGTGGCCCTAGACACTGTTCCCGCCTCGGCCTTCTGACGGCCCTAGACGCCGCCCGACGCCCGTCACCTCCTCGCCCGTAGCGAGGCCCTAGACGCCGTCGACGCCCGTCGCCTCCATCAGTCCCGAGACCGACGCCCGTGCCTCCACGACTTGGCGTCTTCAACCGCCGTCCACCTCCTTGGTTTTGTGGCGCAAACCAAGAAACCCGGCTTCCGTAGTCGCTTGCGTCCTTGATCTAGGAGTGGACGCCACAGCTGCCGCCCGGCCCGAGCTCCTCCACGGCAACTCTCCGTCGACACTCGACGCCCGTGTACCTGCAATCCAAAGACCAAGCGCACGATCATACCGCACGGTTGACAATTCACTCATCACAAGCAGAATAGAGTACTCCACATTCCTCAAAAATAAATCTACAAAGGCTCAAGTACAAGAATTTCTGTCAGCCTAGAAACAAGTAATGTGTTCCCATAACTTGGAGGTGACTAATGTACCCTACCCTCTAATGAGGCCCAGCATGACGGAAGTGGACGCCACGCTGGCTGTTCTTCTGAACAACCAACTGTAACAATAGGAGATGTAACTGCTAGTAAATTCACTGTCAACCACAATATCCAAATGCAAAGCATCATAAATTTTATTTTTTTTCTCTTGTTTTACCTTTTGCAGTACAATATCATCTTCATAGACGAAGTACTGCCTGGTAGAACGAAAGTTTCATCTTAATATATTGCGGAGCAACCAATGCACAAAACTGAATAAAACAACTGGAAGCAGCAAAGAATTTAGGATAGGCAAGGCAGGCCATACTTGACAGTTGAATAGGCTGGATGACCTTGTAACGGATTAGGATAAGTCTGCCAACATGAACAAAAAGGGAAACCATCAGAACAGCTATCACAGTTTGACCTTCTTATGTGAATCAAAGCAATCACCCCTCAATTGAAATAGACAAATTCCTATGATCTGTATATCTGTAAAAGAATGTAACTGCTTTTGGCAAGTATAGCATGAACCAGCCAATTACAGTAATATCTTTTCATACATGGCCAGTAGTTCTTTCATGGTAATCGGAATCCCAAATAGCATGTTATTCTTAAAAACCATAAAAAAATTTTCTCATAAATAGGTATATCTTGTGACATGGATCAGAATCGCCTGTCTAATAGTTTATACAAATGGCAAAATACTTATCGGTTTAGTTCTGAAAAACATTTAGAGTAAGACAAATTAATACCCTATCATTGTTTGATATAAATGGCATAATTATTTGTCAGTTTAGTTCTGAAAACATTTAGAGTATGACAAATTAATACCCATGTCTTTGTTTGATACAAATGGCACAATTATTTATCAGTTTAGTACAAAAAACATATGGAGTAAGACGCGGGCAAAGGACCCAAAGTCGATGCTATTGTTCAGATATCGGTGATATTAAGGTGGCTAGAAAAGACGCGGGCAAAGGACCGATGATTGTTGAAAGATCGGTCGACACTCCTATGCAAAGGCCGGTCATGGCTAATGATCATGACGCCGGTAGCAGCGAGAGCACAGCAGATAAGTATCACCAACCTAGGTGGTGCCCTCCAGGCTTAACTCACATACAAAAGAGGAAGCTGCAGCGTCTTCGCAACAAAGAAAAGAAAGGACAGGAGGCAGAAAACTCTGATTTGGAGCGCGTAGATGCTGATGAGTTGATGATGTCTAATTGCTCTGAGTTTGCTTGCGGTGACTAGTTGCTCGACTTGATTGCATATTGTGATGACTGATTGTTTGATACTTTGATTTACTTTGGCGTTTACGGTGGAACATCAATACATTAGGCGCTTGATTGGTCGTGGTATAAAGTGTCCATCCCCTACACCTAGGCCTAGCAGGCATATGCCGACAGGCTTAACACAAATGTTCAGTTTATACTTGCATGTGTATATGCTGTTGCAATCCCTCCTATAAGTAGAAGATTTTGTCACGGCATTATGCTTGTATACTTGTACAGGTTTTCATAATTGTAGATGAAATTAGAATGGAATTTGTTTTAGTTTACTGGCTGCAATTGATTGCCTGCCTGAATTATTTGTGCTTTTATACTTGTATATTTGTATACCATCTCATTTCCTAATTTCTAGTTACTTTGTGCTTTTATTCAGATTGTCCAACTTGGCTAATAGAAATTTCACATATTATCAAAAATTTGTATGAGGACCAAACAATCACGGGCTAATAGAAATACTAATTCGATGGTTTTGTGAGTCCGTTAGGGAACGGGGATGCCTTTGCTAGTTTCTGTCTCGGAAGTTTGTCCTTCAGCAAAGTGTGGTGACTGTGATGCACGTTGTTACTCAGTGGATTCGACCCCTTTGGTCTATTACTGATAAACTCTGAAAGGGACCATTAGCACAGGGTTCAGAATATGTTTCTTGCATTCAAGGTTTTTTTTACGGTAGACACCTTTCTTGTGGTTGTTTAGTTCACCACAAGGAACATCCAGTGGTTGGATGCTTTTCATGGCTTTGGGTAGTACGTAGTTGATTTAAAATCCGTGAGGGGAAATGCCTTTGACTCTCCATTTTGGACTTGCTTCTGTTGAGTCCGGGCCATTTTTTGTACCTGGGTATTCATTTTCAGTCTAGTTAAGGCTCGGGGCATTGCATTACTGGTCCGAGACGCAGGTGCTTGTGAGCTTATTCAAGTATAGTATGTGAGGAAACAGCCCAATTTAATCCCGCCTAATCGAGTTATTATTCATTGATCAACTCAAGTAGAGAGGACTAATCCCGGTAGTCCTTGAAATATGTCATGAGCACCGCCTAGGATTTAAACACACTCCACTCGCACAATAGTAATACCGTCACACAAGCACATCCACACACAAGTTATATTATAAAAGAGGTTCAAGGTACATTACATCAAGTCTTTCAGAGTTTGCAGCGGAAAAGTCAACTAGAAGCGCACTCCATACATAACGCAAAATAGAAGGTAACACTATATGCCGATAGTGCCCTTCTCGTAGCCACCGGCCATCTACTCCTCACCCGCACCTCCATCTGCGGGGTAGAAGTAGCCAAACACGGCCTCCGGCTGCATGTCACTTGCATCAACTTTAACGATAGCACCATAAGTACAAAGGGTACTCGCAGGACTTATCCGATATGGGTATATACTTGCCCGACCTCAAGGAGAATGCATTTGGTTAGTAGCAAGGATAGGTCAAGGTTTATAATTTTGCAGAAAAGCATTGAACTTTGATCAAATTGTAATAAGCAAAAGATAAAGCATCTATAATCTCTATGTCATTCATCAATACAATTGCATATGTAAAGTGATCATGTATGGCTTGAGATCAATCTTCTATGAACTCCATCACGAAACTCTACATTGGAGCGAACCTCAAAGAGCGTGCTCAGTGTCCGAGAGCGCGGCTATTGCAATAGATTAAAGACCTGTACAACTTTACCCACACGAGGACAAGACCAACGACCATACCCATGGCCAAGGATAAGTGTTAATTCATGCCCCTAACCTTTCACACAAACACAACTGGCTATGAGTGAACGGTCGAGAAGGACAAGTGCACCGGAACCGCCGATCACACTCCATCACAACTCGCACCGAATCCGATCAAGGCAAGGTGTGACTTATGCTAGTTGGCTTACCTTCTCATAATTAAGCATGTGGTTTGTACGGAAAAGTGCTCAAGAGACTGGCGACTAAAGAGACGGTCCTTAACCAACTCAAGCAAGACTAACTATTTGGACTCCTTTCCAACATGGCCCTACCATTCTTACTCAAGTCCGAATCATAATTCATAGTTGCTCACATTTTATTCATCAAGAACTAAGATTGTAGAATTAATCAAACATCCTATAACTCGCGAGTGGTGGTGCCCTTTCCACCTCTCGTCTTCTACCGTCGCTAAGCATGGCTAAGCATATTATCCGTGACTCCTTAATAATCATACTAACCTAGATGGTAGTGTTCTAAACAAATGTGGTAATGCATCAATTAGGTTCTAATCAAACATGGATACATATAGATAAAGTATAATAACTCATGCGCAAGCAAGACACATATACTTAATTGCTCCAAAATAGGGAGTAAAGGATGCATAGATGCCTGCCTTGAGGTTCAAAGAAAGCGTCGCCTCCCTCGGGCTCCGGCTTGTGCTCACCCGCCTCTTGATCTGGCGTCTCGGTTTCTATACGAATGCAATGATGCTAAATAAGTATATATGCATGAATGATTGTGATGAGATGCATATGATATGAGAAGCATGATTTATTAGTGCAAAACTAGGATAAAACAGACTAAATATATAATAGATATGGGGATCAAGTATAACTAAAAGCAATGGGATTAAATAACTATCAAAGAGCCATAATATATGGGTTCCCGGACACTCCAGACTTCAGTCCGGACACTCCGGACAGACAACCCCGGATAGTCCTCGTTTCAGCCCTGGATACTCCGGACTTCCCGGAGTTTTCTATAGTAACTGAGGACTTTTCGGCAGCTCGACGTATAAACATTGAACAATCTGTTACCGGCGATTCCGACCTCGGTTTGGGGTGAGGTTTGTTTCTAAAGGTTCATAGGAACGTGGGGAGTCTATTTTGATAGATAAATCCAACATGCATCAAGGTTTGAGAGCTCTAGGTCATCCATGGTTAGAGGGGCTCTAATGGCTCCAACCTAGGGCAATGGGGATACATCGGGCGAGGGGATGAGCTTACCGGCGACCAATGCAACACTAGCAAGGTCTCGAGCTCATCCTCCTTGCTTGAGGCTTGAGGAAGATGAAGAAGATGGAGGAAAAGCTTAGGGAAGCTCCTAGCTCCAAGGAAGAAGATGAAGGGGAGGTGGTGCAACTCGTCGGCGTTGATCTCCGGCATCCTTCGGTGATGCTCCGGCGAGGTGGAGGGGCTTCAATGGTGGGGGCGGAAAGGGAGCTCCTCCATGGCCTTGGTAGAGAGAGAGAGAGGTTAGAGAGAGTGAGCAGGAAAGGGCGGAGGTTCCCAGGTGGTGTAGGGGCTGGGAATGACACATGGGGCCAAGGGGGTGAGGTTGCAAACAAGTGTTTGTGTGCTAGACACGCATCCACTACAATAATACCGGATACTCCGGCTTTCAGTTCGGATACTCCGAGTCAGCCCAACCCGGAGGTTCCGGATTGAAATCCGGACATTCCGGAAATCAAACCAAACTCAATTTAAATTTTATTTAATGATGCGCATGATGACATGATTTATTCCAAAATTACTTTAGAGATGTTACAAATTCTTCCCCCCTTGGAAAAATCTGGTCTCGAGATTTCACTAAAGATCTAGAGATAGAGAATTGTTCACAGTCAAGTCATGATTTTGCCTAGAATAAGCTTAGTTTGGTGGTCCTCTCAGAAGTATAGGATAGCCATGTAACATTTATCCTAGGACAACTAGAACACCATAATAAAGAAGTAATGACAGAAAGAATCATGAGTACACATACTCATCTATAAATAATTCGGGATAAGATTGTCGAAGTTGGTCTTCTTGTTCCCATGTTGCCTCACGCTTGGAATGGCAACTCCATTGGACTTTCACAAATTTGGTAGTCTTGTTTCTAGTCTTGCGCTCAGCTCGGTCAAGAATTCATATAGGATGCTCTTTGTAAGACAGATTTGGTTGGATATCAATATCTTCATAATTGGTGGCTTCCATAGGAACTCTTAGGTACTTCTTCAATTGAGAGACATGAAACACATCATGGATTGTTGATAGAGATTGTGGCAACTCCAATTGATAGGCGACAGCCCCACGCCTTGCCAAAATCCGAAACAGACCAACATAGCGAGGAGCAAGCTTGCCTTTCTCTTGGAACCGTCGAGTGCCCTTGAAAGGTGTAACCTTGAGATAGACATAATTACCAACTTTGAAACATAGCTGTCTCCTACGCCGATTTGCATAATGGTTTTGGCGAGATTGTGCTGCTCGTAGTCATTCTTGAATGGTTTTCACCTTCTCGTCGGCCTCCATAACAATGTCCGGGCCAAAATATACTCGTTCTCCGGATTCCGACCAATTGAGAGGAGTTCTACAACTCCACCCATACAAAGCTTCAAATGGTGACATCCCAATGCTTGCTTGGTAACTATTATTGTAGAAAAATTTGACAAAGGGTAAACATTCATCCCAACCTTTCCCATAAATAATTGATTGACTCGCTCAGTTTGTCCACCGATTTGAGGTTGATAAGCTATGCTAAAAGTGCGGTCTGTACCCATGGCATCATGAAGACTCTTCCAAAATTGAGCGGTGAATTGAGAGCCTCTATCGGACACTATGGATTTGGGAACTCCATGAAGACAAGCAATTTTGGTGAGGTAGAGCTCGGCATATTTGTCAATGGTATATCTATCTCTTACCAGAAGAAAATAAGCTGATTTTGTAAGACGATCCACAATGACCCAATTGGAATTATACCCATGAAGAGTACGGGGAAGCCTGGTAATAAAATCCATGGATATGTTCTCCCACTTCCAAGAAAGAATAGGATGAGGTTGGAGAGTTCCGGCCAGCTTGAGATGTTCGGCCTTCACTCTTTGACAAACATCACACTCGGCCACATATCTTGCAATTTCTCTTTTCATACGAGTCCACCAAAACTTTTGCTTTAAATCTTGATATATTTTGTTGCTACCAGGATGGATGGAGAACTGAGATTCATGAGCTTCATTCAGAATTTTCTTCGTAAGCTCAAAATTTTTGGGAACCACCAATCGTTTCCCAAACCAAAGAATTCCTTCGTCATCGAGCTTGAAACACTTGAGCTTTTCTTCGCCGATTCTGGCTCTAAGCTTCATCATTCCTTTATCTTCATGTTGAGCCTTCTTGATTTCAACAATGAGATTAGAAGTGATAAATAAAGAAGCAAGCGACCCATGCTCCACCATAGAGAGATTTAGCTTCCGAAAGTCATCACAAAGAGTGTTACTTCTTAATCGGGTACACAAGCAATGGCATTATGCCTTTCAGCTCAAAGCATCGGCAACCACATTGGCCTTGTCAGGATGATAATGAATTTCCAACTTATAATCCATGATTAATTCCAACCACCTTCTTTGCCGCATATTGAGTTCCACTTGAGTGAAGATATACTTGAGACTTTGATGATCGGTATAGATATTGCAAGAATTTCCAAGAAGATAATGACGCCATAACTTGAGAGTATGAACAACAGCTGCAAGATCAAGATCATGGGTAGGATAATTTCCTTCATGACGCTTCAATTGGCATGAAGCATAAGCAATGACTCGGCCTTCTTGCATAAGAACACAACCAAGTCCAATTCTAGATGCATCACAATACACATCAAATCCTTTAGTGATATCCGGTTGAGCAAGAATAGGAGCAGTGGTGAGTTTAGTCTTGAGGGTTTGGAAAGCATTCTCACAAGCATTGGTCCACTTGAATTCCACACCCTTCTTGGTCAATTCAATCATGGGCTTAGAAATTTTGGAGAAATTTTCAAAGAACCTACGCTAATAACCCGCAAGTCCAAGATTTTATCCCGTGGTGTTGATGACTTGCCGGTCACCCCTAATCCACGTTGAGGTGGATTCCAAGAATCAACCGCTCCTCTATCAAGAACTCTATTGATCTTGAGCCGGCTTGAATCAAGGAACTGCTCCACACCTTGATTGCACTAGAGTTGCTCTTCACTACTCCGGTGAGGTGAGCACAAGACCTCTCACAATCAAAATCGGGGCTCCTCAACAATCACATTGGAGGTGCTCCACGAAATCCACTTCTCCAAGCCTTCTAGGGAGCGGCAACTCCCAAGAGTAACAAGTCGATGACGCTTGCTTGAAGATTTCTAAGTGCCACAAAGCTCAAACACTTGATGCAAAGCACTAGGATGCTCTAACACTCTCAAAAATGCAATCTCTAAGCAAGTGTGTGAGAGAGAGGGATGGCTCAGCTCTAATGTATCAAGAAAGTGTTCCAAACGGCCAAAAGAACCTCCCAATGGCCGGGCATTGGGCATATATAGATATCCCCTCAAAAACTAGCCGTTACACTCTTTTCTGCGAAATCGCGAACCGTCTGCGGTTCAAAAACTAGACTGTCCACCCTTATAAACCAGTGAGTCAAAGTGCAATGATTGTGTGTCAGAACTAGCCGTTACAGCCCTGGTGGACCGTCCGCGCCCCAGGGGCGGACCGTCTGTGGTTCAAAGTTCTGAACCACCAGAGGCGAAAAACGTCTCTAGTACAATTTTGAAAAAGACCGGCGGACCATCCGCGCCCCAGGGGCGGACCGTCCGCCGTTTAACCTTGAAGTCCAACCAGAGATGCAACATCTCTGGTACAAATCTCTAAATGACCGGCGGACCGTTCGCGCCCCAGGAGCAGACCGTTCGCCATAGACCTTTCTTTTCCACCAGAGACGAAACATGTCTCTGGTACAATTTTAGTTAGAGGGGCGGACCGTCCGCCCGCCTGGGCCGGACCGTCCGCCCTATAAAAATCAAGCCCGCCAGAGACCAAAACCTCTCTGGTACATTTTTCAAACAGTATGGCGGATTGTCCGATCCTGTGGGCCGGACTGTCTGCCCTTAGGCAGTCAGCACAAGTTTTGAATGCTTTTTCAAATCTTTTCGAAACATCGTTAGCCCTCATGCATGCATCTAGACATTTTGAGCAAAATAGCACTAAAGACCCATCAAGCATGAGTACTCAACCCCTCTTGATAGTACGGCTATCTATCCAATAAACCCGGTCACTTTTCATCCACTAATCATCTTGTGACCGGTAAAATGCAAAAGCCCTACTATATACCTTTGCCTTGAGCCCAAGCTTTGCATATCATCTCCAAAACATCATACGATCACAATCACATCCCTTTATCCATGGATCAACATATGCTCATTATCTCAAATGAAATCGTTAATCCACAAACCGTTGTCATTAATTACCAAAACACGAATTAGGGGCCTAGATGCTTTCACATGCTTCTTTAATTAGCATATATTTAATGACCAAAATAGAGTTCCAATGCATAATAATTAGGGGTAGAAGAGTCTTTTTCCCACACAACCATAATCTATCCTAAAAACTTTAGAATGCCCTACATTTCAGGATGGAGGGAGTATATATGTGTTACCGGTGATAAGGCGGCGGAGAGCATAGCTCTCGCCATCGTTGTGGCTGTTTCCTCGCGCCGCCGCCTTATCGCTTCACGCGCCGCCTCCTCTAGGAGTCTAGGTCTTCACGTCGCGGCATCGGAGCCATCGCTCGCCTGGCTTCGTTCCGGGAGGGAGGAGGTGTGGATTGGTTCCGGGCCGTGGAGGTGGATTGGGAGGCTGTTCCGGCCCAGTTTGATTCCGGGCTAGGCCAACCGAACAGCGATTCCGGGCCAAACCTGATTTCATTTTGGGCCGTCCCAATCCGCCCAGATTGGGCCTCGTTCTGGGTCATTCCGGGTGCTGCCGAACGAGGCCTCAAGAGGTGGAAACATCTGAAAGGAAACTTCATCTCCACGCATATACTCGCATGTGGATGGATTGCAGTGGTATGCTACTGTATCTGTAATTCTGTATGGTTGTCTCAAGGGTTCTGTTTGCTTTACTCCGTGCTCTCGATAAAATAAATGAAACGTTCATCACTTAATGAACATAGTTGGAAACTTCATCAGCGGAAAGCATGCTGTCGGAATCCCCTTTTGCGCTCATATCCTTTTACTTCTCTTGATTGATAGTACACTTACAAAAGATTAACAAACATAGTTCTCACTTCACTCATCATACCTAGATCTGGGAATCGATTAACATCAAATCTAAATAGAGACACATCATATCCAATTGAAATTTATTAAATAAATTCCATTATCCAATCAATATACTAAAATCTAGCTAATGTCCAAACCAAATGCTTTAAAACCATGTCCATGAAATCCAAAAATATAAAAAAAAACTTCAATATCTCACTATATTTTTTTCATAGTATCAACTACAATCTGTTGGAGATTATTTGATTAGTCTATGTGTTACTCGACGCAATGGAGGTGCAAGCCACTAGCTCCTAGACTCTAGCCTGAGCATTACCAACTAGGTAACTCTAAAAACACTAGATGTCAAGCTAATCAAAAGACCTCTTGGTATGACGGCTTGAATTTCAGCTCCATGCAACTCCCAAGAATGATTCTGTGTATAGAGAAATCTGTCATCGATGTTATTGATGCAAAACCATGCCAAACATGGATGAGCACTGGACGTGCAACACATCGCTGATGGTGGACCACAAAACAACCCATTAAAAACCGGAAGTTTCAAGTTTGAGAAACTAGAACTTTTAATTTTCACAAGCTCATCATGTAAACCTTCCTGGGAAGAAGTCCCAGCCGGGATGGTGCATTTTGCGTTGCCTAACATCGACAACCCAATTAGAATTCCCTCAGATGTTGTATAGACATAGGAAGAACAATAATTAGGGTTTGGAAAATATTTAGAATTAGAGAATAAAATAAGATACTTGTGTTTGATTGATTGGATGAAACCTCATTTGGTCGTGACATATCGAATTATAGAGTGGGGATGTCTCTCCGTGAGTACAACTTGGACCCTCCTCTCATACTCACCAAAAACAAGAACTTTTAGTTTTGACAGATTTGTGCCAATTTTGGTCGTCGGCACATACACAGCTACATTTTTAGAAAATGTTCTGATTCTCAAAATCATCTATAAACCAAAACTAACCTCTGGATATTGCTTTATAAAAAGGAAAAGTCCAAATTACTATCATGTACAATCAACAAAGTCCGGATCACCCCTGAAGGATATTACTATTTACTTACACCCCACGGGTTTTCGAAATCGGTGCACTATTCACCTTTGGCCCACATGCTATCTAGCTTTACTGACTAGATGGCGGTTTTGTTGACTAATGGCCACACGTGGGTGGTCCAATGTGGCAAAAAGATTTCCGGCCCACTTAACCCCATCCTGAACCATCCCCAGCCCTAGGTGCTCCTATTGTCGCCCCCTCGAGTTCTTCCTCTTCTTTGACGGTGACTGGAATCTAGGGCTCCTGGTGAACATGAGTCAATCGAGCTTATAGTCTTGTGCGAGCAGCGGGAGCGGTGAGAGTCCCCGGTTCCATATTGTGAGAAGTTGCTACAATATGAACCCCCATTGTTCTGCTATTGCGGAACGACGGTTCCGCGTTGGATATCCTAGAGCGATTCAAATCTGGGGAGAACGTACTGCACTTGCGCAAGATTTTGGGTAAGTAATTATTTTTTTCAATTCGGTGGTTGAATTATGGGTTGATTTTGAAGTGGTCTATTATGTTTTGTGGATTTTGGGTCGGTTAAAATGGAGGTTGCAAGCTATACCGGTGGCATGGCCAAGAGGAGAGGACACCATTTATGACACAGTTGTTGAGTGATTTGTGTAACTCAATGAATGGAATGAAGAATGAGAGTGCCGCCATGCACATGGATCTGGAAGCTAGAATTGGAAGAACAACAAGAGGTTGTATTGAAGAGTGAAATTGACCAACTTAGGCATGATCTGGAAGGGAAGAATGTGGCTGGATGGCACCTGACTAAATTGAAGCTGAAGAAGTGTTTAACTATATTTGTAGTTGTGTGTGTGTGTGATTGCTGTTTTGTTATTTGTAGGTATGAGTGTGTGATGATGTGCTGAATATGAAAATGTATTTTTATTATGAATATGGAGATGATGCAAGATGATGCAACTGACATATATTGATGTCTACACTGTAACAGTAGGTGCCAATATTGATCCAGGCTCTCCTCCTGTGCTTGGGGTTGGTATTCATCATGTCCTTTGCACTAGCAGGTGTTGGGGATCGCTACCTCCGTACGACGAACATGGCTTGTGAAGGTCATGGAAACACTCTCTGACGCCAACGACGCCTCTGAGGGAAAGGGATCTATTACCTTTGTGTGCAGGGCTGGAAGTCATGATCCCTGAGGAACTCAAAGATCACAAAAGGTCAGGCAAAGGCTTTAGACATTTGGGGCTGGACTTTAAAGAAGCTGCAGCTTAAGGCACATCGAAAAAGTGACGGCTGGAGACTGTGAAGGTGTCCAACGATCATCACGAAGGTGGTGACCACGTGAGGAACGAAGCCTCGAAAGAGAAGACAACCTTCAGAGTTACATGAGAAATGTGATAATGTATAAGTAGGCAATTTGAATACTCCAACTTGCAGAAATGACTACCTACCCGTAATATACCCTGAATATAGAGGGCAGGCAAGGGCATTTTTGGAATCGTGTAATTTAGGTTGGGGGTATAAATAACCCCCCTTCTGCTTTCACTGTACATGTTAAATCTTTTGGGAATATACTTCCATTTTTGCTCCCTGTTACCTTCAAGTTTGGTTTCCTTCTCATTCCTTCTGGGAGATTGCAACCTAGATCCCAAAAAAATCACCCACCCAAGTTCCCAGCTAAAAAAGCAACCCTCAATGGCACCCATAACGAAAAAAACCACAAGCGTAAAGAACCTAGAGACTGAACCTTCGACCCTTCATGATATCCCCATTGGATGAACCACTTCTCAGGAGGCACTAACTGTCACTCAGGCAACCGAACAAGAAAAGCATGCCAGAATCAAAAGCAACCTTCTGGCAAAGAAGAAAGTACCTGTAACAAACCAAAATGCCAATGAAACAAAAAATGACGAATCTTCGCACGCACAACAGGTTGAGCTCACATCAACTATCAATCAGCTTAAGGCCCTGGAGAAGACAAAAGTGCGGCTCACCCCCAAGTAGAAGCGAAGCGAAAGGCATTAGACCAGGCCAACCAGCTGGTCGAAGCTAAGCGTAAACTTGCTGCAATGCAAGTAGAAGTCGAAAGCCTTCAAACAGCTCATGAAGACACTCAACAGCCTCATGACCAAACGCCCCCCCCCCCTCCCACTTTTCAGTGGAAACATCCCACCAAGCAGAGACCCGCAACCTTCACCACATGAACCACCTTTGATGTGAAGAACCATACAGTCAACCTCTGCTTAACCCCCCATATGACCCCAATTCACAACTAGTTTGCTTGATGCTTGTAATTTTATTTCTGTTGGTCTCCATGCTCAATTCTTTCTACAAGACTTTTGTCCTTTGTCTAGCACTCTCTGTACATGCTACATCATATTATTTTAATATTCATAGCTGCCCTATCTTTGGGTGGTGTATGACATTAACACTATTTACTAGCACTAATCCAATCTACCATAGTTTCCAGTATGTTTTTACACTAATCAATATACTAGAAGTTCATTTTCCATTTTCTAGCTCTCAATGGAAACCATGCGGGCAGAAGCTGTTGCTGATGGGCAGCCATCATTACCAAGTGCTGAGGTTGTTTCCAAGGTCCTCTCGCAGAACAGCTCCAACAACATGTTCTTGAAGAATACTGGTATATCCAGTCCATCCTCAAAGTCTCTATCGCCAGCTGGAGAAGAGGCGCTACGTTGAGAACTTGATGCTGAAAAACAAGGTTCAGCTATCCTCCATGACCAACTTGAAGAATTAAATAAGAAGAGTGAAGCAACAGAGGTAGCGCTAGAGAGAACTGCAAGACAGTATAAGGAGTTCAAAAAGCACAAGGAAGAGAGCGATCTCATCCTTTTAACACTCTTGAACACCTCTGGTACATCTCCTCAGACCTAATCCTGTTTGTCTTGAACATGAACCTAGTTGTGGTGGTCTCATGAACTTATTTGGTTGTCTCATGAGATTTGATTGTAACGTAATTGATTGTGGTGTACTTTCTCGGAATAATAATGCCGTATCATTTGTTGTTCTGTGATGAAATGGATCTACATGAACGTCGACATGTAATGGACATGAGCAACATCTATGTATCGGACACGTAGTGGTTCGAAACTGACATGAAGGAGAACGAGAAACGGATGCATGGTCCAATAAGAAACGGACATGTGTAGAAATCATGACGGACATGTGGCTCAACAGGAATATGACACGTGGCAAAACTAAGAATGGGCACGCTGCCAAACAGGAAAACAACACGTGTCAGAACCAGGATGCGACACATGGCCGAGTGAGAAAGTGGCATGTGGGCTAGCAGGAACACTAAGGAGACACGTGGCCGAATAAGAAAGTGACATGTAGACAAGCAGGAAGACGCCACATGTCACAAGCACGAGGCGGCATGTGCCCTAATAAAAAAAGTGACACATTGGAAACTAGCAAGATGCCGCATGTCACAACCGTAAGGCACCACGTGGCCGAACAGGAATATGATGCATAGGCAAACATGAAAGTGTCACATGGAAATGTGCCGGAACATCTAGGAGGGGACATGTGGAGGAACATGAACTAGCCACGTGGACATCAACGAAGACGCCACATGGCCAAAACAGGAGGTGGCATGTGGCCCAAAAGCGAACGTGACATGCGGACAAGTAGAAAGATGACATGTGTCAAAACCTGGATGCGACACGTGATCAATGGGGAAACTGACACGTGGGCAAGCAGGAACACGACACGTGGTCGAACCTGGTGGCTCCTGAAGTTTTGAGGTGGCTTTTTCCTAGCTCGCCACATGTCTGTATACTGTCAAAACGTGCAGCCGGCACTGCGCCTAATGGCGTTGATGGCGTGCCACATCACCTGCTAGCGCGGATGGGGCCACGTGAATCCAAAAGTCCGATGACATTTTTACGATGTGTCAATGGTTCAGTTATGAAAGTGCCTTATGAAAAATCAGTTCTATGACGTTTACGGGCACTACATCGCGGTACAACAAACTTGACGTGGCTTATATAATGAATCAAAATTCATCATTAATTCATCACAGAGCTTTCCTTGTGAAGAATTTGGCTTCTACAGTGACAAAATCTGTCCGTCATCGGAGCAATTATTTCTACTAGTGATTGCGAGAAGTCACCAGTCCCATAAGGCCAGTCTCAGTGGGAAGTGTCATTGCGCAGTTACCAAAGATTGTGAACTAGGTAACCGAGTGGGAGGAGTTTCATGGTTATAACAAAACTCTCATATCTCATGACACTCTTCCTTCTCTCCTGCCATGTCGACAAATTTAATACTTATGACACTCCCATAACACTCCTATTGAGATTGGCCTAACAGTACCAGATTCATCACTTTTTCCTATAGTTTGCATATGAATGGCCAAGAGGAATGACTTGTTTATTATTTATCTGCTTTGAGGGCCGAGAGTGTTTAGGTGCTACATAACTAATCTCTGAGGGTGCAGATGATTTCCAGAGAAGCAATAACCGACCAACTTTTACCGATGACAAAGAATTAAACAACAAATCACTCTCGATAAAAGTGGCCAATCTAGTAGTGTAATATCCTATATAACTCTTGTTTGCATCCCCATCTCTTTCATCTATTGTTGAGGCCACCACGAACCCTTTATTTTCTCTATAAATATCATTTGCTCTCGAATTTACTCAATGTTAGGCTAAGTGCAAGATGAGAGAATAAGGTGGATGGTGTTTGAGTGATCTTGTAATAGATGGAGAAGACATATACAACATTATGTAGTGGTGTGTCAGTGAAAAACATATCCAATATGGACGATCAACTAGGATGAGACACGAAAATAGAAGTTAGAAGACTAAATTGTCCTAATTGAATATTAAGGGAAGGACATGGCCCTTGGACAATATTATCGGGTATAAGTATATCGGATATCCAAATATTAAGGATTAAGGGCTAAGATGCTTCATCAGCCAGCATGATAGCGCCACCGGTTAGCCCCGACCTAAGTGAAGGGTTTTTTACCTCATTCGACCTAAGGGAGTGGACCCCCTCCGCCCGACCTAAGGAACAGGCACGTGTCCCGCCTGACCTATCAGGCGGGCCTGCCTTGTCCTGGACGGGGGAGGAAATGCGACCAGCCTATAGCAGGGGCCCGCCACGACCCACGCCGAACGGGTTTGATAGCAGTGCAGGCAAATAGGCAACTAGGCGTGCTCTAGCGCCGCCTGCGCTGCCGTAGCACATAGTGGAGGGCCCCATCCCGTCACATCGTACGGTGTGGTAGGACATAGGGTAGGGGTCGGGCGTGCTTCACTAGAACCAAGATATCGGTGCGTATCCCGCTCCGCAGACCACGGGTCAGGCCGACCCAACCGCGGAGGCGGAGGGCGGCGACGGTAGGGCCAGGAGGGCCTAGGGCGATCAGCGGAGACTGGGACGATGAAGGAGGGGCCACACGGACTTCTATCCCCTCCCTATTTCTCCTTCTCTCTCTCTTTCTACAATTGTACATTGTTCTCTCCCCTGTTGTATAAAGGGTAGAGAACAGACCCCAAAGAGCAATCAATCAGACCCTAGGCGAACATGGACCAAAGCTCACAGACACGAGCACACTCTCGCTGTTGGGAAAGAGGAAAGCGGAGCTCTGAGTAGCCCTTGCCGATAGCTACCCTAACCAGACAAGAACCACGAACACTCCACCTTCTCACCGATCTTAGAGACTTGGGATGCCCATCCCACTCTCCACCGTTTGTAAGCCCTTACTATAAACCAGTGTAAGATACACGAGCAACACAAACTGGACGTAGGGTATTACGCCTCCCGGTGGACCGAACTAGTATAAATTCTTGTGTCTTCTTGCACTACCACCGCCCCTAAATGCGCATCCACGAAGAATCACTAGCCGGTGCTAACAAACACCAACAGTTGGCGCACCAGGTAGGGGACTTTGCGCATTTCATTTGTTTTTCTCCACCGGCTGGCGGATGGCCATCACCGCCGCAGATTGGGTCTCGGGCACGCCGTGCGCTTCGGTAACCTGCGCTTCGTCATCACCATGGAGGGCGGCCTGGGTAGGATCTGCCTCCCCGGCCGCTTTTCCGACACCACCAGCTCTGACCCCGTTGTCAGTGCCCCAAAAGGACTATGGCTGGGGGCGCCGGGGGCAGACACTCTCGGGCCCGCCCAGCACCCCCTTGTCGGCCGCAAGGAAGAGCAGCAACAGTGCCTGCAATGGTAGTCGCTGCTCCAAGCATTCTGAGATGGTCAACCATCCCAGGACAGCCAGTGTTGAGCTCTGTTCCCAGTCGTTAGCACCGTGATGCTTCACCACGAGAAGGAATCGACCCTTCCGGGAAGCGTAGCGGAGCACGCCCCCGTGGTGTCCCCCTTCGCCCTGTGTGACGTTGCATAGGAGGCGTGACGGGGCATCACTGTGAATGGCACCCCCAGGCCAGCGGTCACCAAGCCTGCGCCACAACTGCTCGCACGGCTGACCCCGTTTCGAGATGGAAAGGACTAGTCTGGCTATGGACGGACTTCCTCCGAGCCCTACCACTCGACTGGCTGATGGCTTGGAAGGGGGACATCGACGGGGCTCTACGGCGGCTAAGACAGGGGCGCCACTGGCTAGCGCGCAAGCTCGTGTGCAGGAGGGGTAGTGCACCTAGGCCCTCTCGCCATGAGGAAATGGGCCTGCCTCCCCCGGAGTGCCTCATGATCTTCGGTGGCCCCACCGGCGTATGAATCCCCATGCAAGCAGAAACTCACGCACTATGAGATCTGCGCCGCAGAGCAGGCAACACATTCATTTTTTCGGTGGTCAGATTCAGCCATCACCTATGACCGCTCCGATCATCCGGAGTATATCCCACATCTGGGGAGGTGGCCGCTCGTCGTTAACCCGATTGTCGGCACAAAGCACCTTACCAAGGTGCTAATGGATGGGGTAGTAGCCTCAACATCATGTACTCCAAAGCCTGGATGCCATGGGTCTCGACCAGTCGCACATCCACCCAATAGGCAACCGGTTCCACGGCATCGTGCCGGGGAAACAAGCAGTGCTGATCGGGCAGATCGACTTGCCCATCACTTTTAGGGATTGCTCCAACTTCCGGACGGAGACGCTGACCCTCGAGGTGATGGATTTCCTCGGGGCGTACCACGTGTTCCTGGGGCTGCCATGTTACATGAAGTTCATGGCCATCCCCAATGACACCTACCTCAAGCTCAAGATGCCAAGACCAAAGCCCTATCCTTCCTTAATGCCTACTTTGGCTATCACCAGATTGCGATGAAGGAGTCAGATCAATTCGCCACCTCGTTCATTACTCCTTATGAATTGTATTGCTACGTTACGATGTTGTTTGGATTGAAGAATGCCGGGGTGATGTACCAATGTTGCATGCACAAATGCTTCGGTGAGCGCATCGGGCGGAACATTTAGGCTTATTTGGATGAAATCGTGGTCAAGTCCAGGAAGATCAATGACCTAGTGGCCAACCTTGAGGAGACATTCGCTCGATTATGGGCAAACAGGGTCAAGCTCAACCTCGAGAAATACATTTTTGGGGTCCCACGAGGGATGCTATTAGGATTCATCGTGTCCGAGCGCGGCATCGAGGCCAACTCATAAAAGATCGAAGCCATCCACATGATGGGACTGATTCAGAACCTCAAGGCAGTCCAGTGGATGATGGGGTGCCTCGCAGCCCTGAGCCACTTCATCACTCGGCTCGGTGAGCGCATCTTTCCCCTCTACCGGCTCCTAAAGAAGACTGAGCGAGATGGGGTTCAAGCTCTAATCATAAATGGCTAATCACCACAGTGGTGAAGAACAAGAACAGGGGCCCTAATTCACAGCAAAAGTACTCGACGTCACTATTACAATGAAGATGACTGTTTCACAATGGAAAACAACCACTAATCAAAACCCAAACCCTAATGTGGCGGTGGCTACTAAATATATGAGGGTTGGGGCATGCATAAACCCCTAGCCACGTCCATAATGGACCCCAACATGATACACGGGCCAATAGCCCAAAAGATTGTGTCGCAACACTCTGATAGATTTAGGACGTCCCATTGTTTTGAAGAGTCCCGTTGTCGGAGTGTTATTCCGACCAGTTCACCAGGGGTGTACCCGGCGGTAGAGTTTCAGGATAGGGATCTCAGGACCAAGAGCTCGATGGTAACATGAAGACGCAGGGACTTAGACAGGTTCGGGCCGCAATGAGCATAATACCCTATGTCCTGTGTTCGGGGTTGTATTAGGGTTTGTAGGGTGCTGCGAAAAGTGGAGAGAGTCTATGGGTCGGCCTACATCTCCTTTATATAGACCAGGAGGCGTAGGGGTATAAGGAATGATATACTCGGGTTGTTTTACAAGGAAGGAGATCGGTTAAGATCCCTAGATATCTGGGTCTCTAGTTAGAGCCTCTTGTCCTGATCCTCTGAGAATCCTTTCCACGCATGGCTGAGTCCCGCACGCCAAGTAGTTGTAGCCGAGTCACCGAGCAGGGTAGTTTCCTGGGTTCGGGGACCCCACTCGGCTGGGAGGTACATAGATCTACCTCCGTCAAGCCCCCGAGTGCCGGAGGATTGAGTCGAACTTCGTGGTACTTCAATGAAGTCTTTCGGTCCTCATGATGATTACCCACCATGTCTTGCTGGTACAGAACGGGATGCGCCCCTGGGCGCACCCATTGGGTGTAGCCCCCGAGCCTCGGAAGATTTCAGAGAAGCTTTCCGAGGGTCAAAGAAATGATCTTTAACTCATCTGTCTGGATACCTAGATATCCAATCAATGTTTTTACCATATTATCCCTTTGAGGTTTTTCGGCCACCCTGAGGCTGCCGCGATGATCAAACCTGACTTGATAATCTTGACTCTGAGGCCATAGATTAAGTCTCTAAGACTTCCCAAGTAGCCAAACATACAGGTCCTGAAGCCTTAGCTTCATCACAGGGACGCATTAAGTTGTTAACGGTGCCCAGCCTCCAAGCAGAGTCACTGGCAGAGTCACGGAGACACGCCGATTTGTCACGGTGTATGGGCCCTGAGGCCCTGGCTGGGTCACGGAGACACGCCGGGTCGCTTGTGGCACCCAGTCCCCGAGCAGGGTCACTGGCAGAGTCACGGAGACACACCGAGTTGTCACGGCGTCCGAGCCCTAAGGCCCTGGCTGGGTCACGAAGACACGCCGGGTCGTTTGTGGCGCCCAGCCCCCGAGCAGTGTCTCTGGCGGAGTCACGGAGACACACCGAGTTGTCATGGCGTCCGGGCCCTGAGGCCCTGGCTGGGTCACGGAGACACGCCGGGTCGCTTGCGACACCTAGCCCCCGAGCAAGGTCACTGGCGAAGTCATGGAGACATGCCGAGTTGTCCTGGCGTCCATGCCATAAGGCCCTGGCTGGGTCATGGAGACACGCCGGGTCGCTTGCGACGCCCAGCCCCCAAGCAGGGCCACTGGCGGAGTCACAGAGACACGCCGAGTTGCCACGGCGTCCGGGCTCTGAGGCCCTGGCTGGATCACGGAGACACGCCGAGTTGTCACGGCGTCCGAGCCCTGAGGCCCCGACTGGGTCACGGAGATACGCCGGGTCGCTTGCGGTGCCCAGCCCCCGAGCAGGGTCACTAGCGGAGTCACGGAGACATGCCGAGTTGTCACGGTATCCGGGCCCTGAGGCCCTGGCTGGGTCACGGAAACACACTGGGTCGTTTGCGGGAATATTCGAAGCATATTCGCGCTGGAGTTAAAATCCAACCATTTTTCACCGCGTGGATCTGCCGCGACTGACAGAGGAGCGGGGTTGTCAGAGGCAACGGTAAAAAGGGAAGTTACCGTTTACCCCGCCTTCTTCGCCGCCAGATCGCCAGCCCATCGAAATCCGGCCATTAATTCTGGATCTGCCCGTTGTAAGGCCCTTGGTATTTAAACGGGGGAGGTGGCACGGAGTGGCCACCCCATTCCCGAGCACTCCAGAGCTTTCCGCCGCCTTAGCCAGCTCGGCAAGTCTCCAGAGCTCTCGGCCTTCTTCTTCCTTGCGATTTCCTCTTCTCGCTTGCATTCCACCACCATCGCCATGGCCGCCTCACCTGCTGCATCCGGATCTTCGACTTCGGGGAGCTCCGGAGAGGCCCCGCCGCCATCATCATCGTGGCAGGAGTGCTAGCTCCAGGAGAGCGACATCCAGGACCTCGTCGAGCATGGCCTCCTCCCAGAGAAGCAGATCTCCGAGTGGCAGTGCTGCTACGGGGAGGAATTCCCGTCGGAGGAAATGAACTAGGCGGTTGTGTTCAAGTCCGTCTATGAAAAGGCCTCCGCGCTGCCCGCGGGGGCATTTTTCCGCGGGCTTCTCCATTTCTATGGGCTCGAGGTAACTCATATCAAGCCAAATTCGATTGCTCAAATTATGATATTCAACCACCTCTGCGAGGGGTACTTGGGGATCGCTCCCCACTTCAATCTGTGGCGGGCTCTGTACCGCCTCAAGGTGCACCCGTCCAATGCTCGCCGGAACGTTGTGGGCAGGGCTGCCTTCTCGCTGCGCCAGGGGAGCGTCTACCCCATCTTCGAGCTCCGCGACACCAACAAGGGGTGGGCGCAGGAATGGTTCGTGGTGGCGAACCCGGTGCCCTGCCTCTCGGCATGCTCTGGCCGCGTGCCGGAGTACAAGGCATGCTGGGAGGAGCCGACGACGACCTAGGAGATGGCGCAAGTGGAGCGCCTCCTCAAAGAGATCGTCGACCTATCGGCACAGGGCCTGACGGGGACCGCGGTGGCCATCTCCTTCTGCAGGTGGCTCACGCAGCCGATCCAGGAGAGGGTCCACCCGGCCTTCGAGTACTGGGGTCATCGGGAACCCACCCGGGGACATGAACACAAGGTTCCTCGGGATGAGATTGCAAACCAGGTCGCCCGCATCATGGCGGGGTAGATCCGAAACAAGGGCTACCCCAAACCCACTGCCTGAAGCGGCCAACCGACGCTGTAAGTCTTCTTGAACCTTGCCGAGTTGTTTTTATTCGTTCCGGGTTATTTCCTCTGTTTTTGCTCTGTTTTTCCGTGCGCACCCATTGGGATGTATAACAACTCAGCTTTCTTGCAGACAAAGTCTTGGAGTACTGGTCCCCTGCTGCTCTGCCTGAGGGGGACCATGCGAAGGTCACCGCCGCCCCCGCCGAGCTGCGCTAGCCGGCGGAGGAGGAGGCCGAGTTCTCCTTCGAATCCTCTGTGGGGAGCGAGCCAGAGGTGGAGATCACCGGAGCCTCAGGGCCGCCGCCATCGGCTGCCCTGGGAAGGAAGACGCATCGTGCCGTCAGGAAGATCCAGCTATCGAAAGCTGGGTTGGCGGCAGCGCAACAAGTGCTGAAGAGCTCGACCCGTAAGGGGGGAGCAAAGTCCGGGGGCATCGGCGCCCCCGGCCACCACTGAGGTGGGGTCGGCGCTGACCAGCCCCCGAGTCGAGGAGGAGACGGCCCAGTCACTGGGCCAGCTGTACGGGGAAGTGGCATCCCTGCGTGCCGGCTCTGGAACTCCGCCGGCCACGTTGTTGAGGCTGAGGTTCCTGCTGCGTCATATCGGTGGGTAAGTTTTGTTGCCTTGATTCCATTCTATCTTGATTTTTGTTTCCACTTTCCAGGAGTCATTCTTAATGCCCTTGTTGTTGCTGTAGGAGGGTGACACACAGCGGCGCCAAGAGGAAGGCGGAGGAGTCGTCCAATGAGGGCGGCTCCAGTGATGCCGTAAAATTGACTTCACCACGGGCTAGCCCAGTGAAGAGCCGAGCTCGCCTCGAGGAAGAGGAGAGGAAGGAGGAGGAGGAGTCCAGCAACAGGGTCTCCCCCCTCCCCGTGATGTGGAGACGCAGGACCCGCCCCGCGACGAAGGGGCGGTGAACATTGCGGTCGGGGCCTTAGATGTCCTAGCCATCGAGGAGGTCAGGACCGTCGAGGTCCCGGCCATCGGGGCGGAGACGGCCCGAGCTGATTCCACCGAGGGGGTCAGGCCGCCACCGACAAAGCAGGAGGCCGAGGAGGGCGAGTCATTCGGCAGCCACATGGTCGAGTGCGCCAAGCTGACCCACGAATGGGTCGAGGTAAGTCCCTTTGTTGCTCTCCTTCTGTGAAGCCGACTTGTTCTTGGAGGTGTTGTCTTGTAATGCATGTGTCTTCATCAGGCTCTTGTGGATATGTCGGAGCAGGCCACCCAGGAGCTGGCCAGGGGGAACGCTGCCCTTAGTCGGGTGGCGGAGCTCGAGGCCAGGGTGGCCGAGCTAGAGGCGCGGAGCCGCCATCTGGAGGCCGACAAGGTTAAGGCCGAGGATGCTCTGCGCAAGGAGAAGTGTGGTATGTAGTCGGAGTCATGTCCTTCGAGTTCTTTGTGCGCTATCTAGTCTCTGACTTGCTTTTGTTTAGAGCTGGAGACCTGCACCAAGGCCAACGAGGAGCTGCAGAAGCTCCGAGAGGTGGCCGAAGCGTGGGAGGCCGCCACCGAGGAGAAGCTTCACCTGGAGCGGGAGGCTCGGCAAGGTATGACCCGGAGATCATATGCTATGTTCTTTTTGTCATGTTCTTCGGCTTGGGCTGACCTAGCCAGGCGTTTTTTGCAGAAGAGGAGGATCAGGTGGCGCGAGGCCGGGTGACACTGGATCGCCTGAGCAGGCCGCTGGAGGCACTGCTCGGGGCTTTTGAGCCCGAGGGCGTGGCGGCTGCCGAGAGCCTGGCTGAGAGGCTAGAGGCGTCCCACGGCCGACTGGAGGCCTGCATCCGGGGACCTGCCAAGGATGCTGTGCAGCACACCCTGGGTCTTGTGAAGACCCATCTCCCTGAAGTGGACCTGGACCCAGTAAGAGATGGCATCCCCGAAGACTGCTCGGACGCTAAGTGGGAGGCCAACCACGCTGCTATCCTGGAGATCGCCGAGCACGTCATGGCCGAGCTGTAGGCTGCCGGTCTCCAGGAGTTTGTTTTATTCCTTATGCTGCAAAGAAAGTTGGTTAGAGTGGACCGACTAAGAACAATATTTATATAAATAATGTTTTTAGTTTAATGTTAGTGTTATGCCCACGGTAAGAGTTCTTTTCTGAATTTGCTGAGTAGGTGGAAAGCGAACTCTGAGCCCTTTGAATGGCGCTTGAGAGTGGATCATCAAAGTGCGCGTTTGGTCAGGGTGACACAGAGTGGTTCCTGTACGTACTCGGCTGTGTTCAGGAAAGAAGAACTGGGTTGTTCTTCTCCGACTGGTCGGACTTCGAGTGGGGACTGGCTAGATGGCCGAGACACAGCCCCCGAGCATGTTGAAAATGACTCGGTAAGGAACGAAGAGCAAGTGGTATGCAATATTTGAAATATAACAAACTTTATTGAATGAGTAGATGGGTACATAGCTTTTCATTTCCTACGCTTCTACGGATAGAAGCGACGCAGGTGTTCGATATTCCATGGGTTGCCCACATCTATATCGTTCGGCCTCTGTAGGTGGTAGGTTCCAGGAACCACTATCCTACTGACTACAAAGGGGCCTTCCCATGGGGAAGACAGCTTGTGAGCGCCGGTGGTCGACTGGATTCGTCGTAGAACTAGGTCGCCGACATTGAAGTCGCGCTCGTGAACATTGCGATCATGATAGCGCTGGAGCTGCTGCTCATATCTCGCGTGCTGGATGGAGGCCGTCAGGCGGTGCTCCTCTACCGAGTCGATGTCCGTGCATCGAGTCGCTTCGGCTTCGTTCTCGTCGGAGTTCTGGATGCGCGGAGCACCAAAAGCTATGTCCGATGGCAAGACTGCTTCAGAACTGTACACCATGAAGAATGGTGAGTAGCTGGTAGCCCGGCTTCTTTGTGTGCGGAGTCCCCAAACTACTCTAGGTAGGTTCTGGAGCCATTTTGCACCGTATTTTTCGATCTGGTCGAAAATTCTGGCTTTGAGCCCCTGAAGGATTGTTGACGGTCCTTAAGTGTCATTTTCGACCGTCAACTCTTGCAGTTTTTTACCGAAAATAATCACCAAACATAGATATAGGGCTTACAACTAACCATTTCCACGAGTTTTGGTGAATTGTCATCTGCAGGCACCCACATCTGTAAAAGAGGGAAAACACAAGTGAACATGAGGAAAAATGCACAAAAGATCCACACTAAAATGTGTCACTTACAAAGAGGGCCCACATGTCAGAGCAAACAGGGGAACCAAGGCAAATGTACCATGGGATCTTGACATGGGCCTACAGATCAGACTCCCCGAGGAAGATAAGGACGAGAGGCGACCAGGTGGGGCCGGCCGACCCCCTGGGTCGGCCGAACTTGGCCGGCCTCCTGTCCAGGTGCACTTCGATGTGGCGTGCCCCCTACTCCTCCTAATCACCTTCCATATATGCTTTTGGTGGGAACCGACCCTGAAGACTATAAAAGGGGGCTCCCTCCACCTCTCACACACACACCATTTCATATGTGAAGGAGAAGAGTAGAGAGGCTCCACCTCTTTGTATCATTAGCCTAGGGAGTGTGTGAGGAAGGAGTTCGGAGAAGAGCTGGACTTGTCGGCATCTCTTCGGCTTTGTGCCTCTACAGATACGGTATATTTGGAGTATATATCTGGGTACTTCTATTCGGTGAGTCCTAGTAAAGATATTCTTTTGTTCTCATTCGTTCACGGGTTCATCGTCCGTTCTCGTAGCGGATACTCTAGAAGAGGGCCCCTGATAAATACGTGATAACCCTGCACAACTCTAGAGTAGTAGTCGAAGGCATAGGCGTGGTGTCTAGGCCTTAGATTACCTTTGTTTGTCTCATACTCAGCTGGTATTGTGGGGTAGACGGCAGGTGGTGACAGCCCTGTCCGTCCGCTACGGAGACAGTCTGCATGGTTAGTGCACTCCCCCCCCCCCCCCCCGCCTGGGTACGACATAGAGCGATACTGGAGGTCCCTGGCAGACCAGGTTCAGACCGGTGCCTGAAGTGAGCGAGTGAAAACATTAGTGTATCTTCCCTTGAACCCATCCTTAGATCAGAACCACACTACCCTAAGGTCTCTCTATCTCTTATCTTCTTCGGGGTAATCTAGTTAGAAAACAGTTACACACCCGTTCCTTGTGGAAAATACGATACCCTGAATACTCCCGGGTGAAGTTCTACAACGGTATTTTCGTGCGCTTGCGGATTTCTCTGTAAGAGTTAAGAAATACCAACTCTCTGCTCCCTTGGGCGAGTTCTTAGAGCCACCACAATCATCCAAACCAATCATAGCTTCAGGCTTTGAACTCCGCCCTGGCTTCATAGCCATGATCCGGGAACAACCCTTCTTAGGATATGATCTAGAAAATCCCTACCATCACCTACGAGAGTTTGAGCAAATGTGCTCTTGCTTGTCCATTGCAGGCATGGCACAAGAAACACTTTGGTGGAAGTTATTTCCTTTCTCCCTTGCTGAGAAAGCGAAACAATAGTACACCCATAATGTAGGAAAGGTAAACGGAGAATGGGAGGAATTGTGGAACAGGTTCTGTCTCGCATTCTTCCCTATTTCTCGCATCGCTTCCCTGCGTAAAGAAATCCTCGACTTTCGTCAGGATGAGAAGGAGACCCTTGGGATAGCCTGGGCTAGATTCTCACAACTCACACATGCCGGCCCAGACTTGTCCATTCCCGACCATGTGCTGCTCCAGCACTTCTGGTTGGGGCTAAACAATGACACAGCCCAATAATTTGATATCACCGCTAGGGGATCTTTCGCCTATAAAACCACTTCCGAAGGGGTGAAACTGAAAGTGATCGGGTGCTCTAGCCTAAGAGGGGGAGGGGGTGAATTAGGCACTAATAAAAACTTAGACCTATGGCTCCAACTAGTTTGCACAAAGCTTAAACTAAAACAAGCTATCTAGATGTGCAACTAGGTTGTTCTAGTGTAAAACCCCTATCCCAAAAGAGTTTAGCAACCTATAGCCTTTCCTATCAAGAAACTATTCTATGAAAGTAAAGGCATACAAATTACTAGAATGAAATGCGGAAGCTTAAAGAGCGGGATAGGAGATAGCAAACTCTTGACGCGGGTGTTTATCCCGTGGTTCGGTTAGCCACAAAGGCACACCTACATCCACGTTGTTGTAGCACTCACTAAGAGTATTGCTACTCGGCCACCAAGTCTCTTCCGTGAACACAATCACGGTCACCTTGGCCCCGGGTTCCACTAAGGAGCTTCTCCACAAAGGATGGGGGTCTCCACGTCCCCCGCACAAAGGTGTCGTCGCCGCTCCACACCAAGTCGGAGGGTCGATGACGTTGCCGGCGAGCTCCACGCTCCAAGGTGCCGGCGCACCAAGCTCTTGTTTTGGTTCACTAATGAACCACAGCACAAAGGCTCTAAGCCTTGCAAACTCACTCACTAAGAGCTAATCCTTTACACAACACTCTCAAAGTGTGCTAAGGGCTAAGGATATGATCTTGATGCTTTTGTATGGCTTGGAGATGTTCTTGGGTGTGTGTGGGATGTCCAGCAACTCCAGCAATCTTCAAATGGCCGGGGTGAGGCGTATATATAGGCCACCAAGTCTTGTAGCCATTGCTCCAACGGTTAGCTGAAAATCTGCGTACCACCGGAAGAACCGATGCCTCTTGGCAGGGTAGCGTCGGTTCATCCGGTCACTCATAACACGAAGTAGCCGTTGGACTCCTGATGGCTGACGCAGAGACCACCGGTTGAACCGATGCTTTGCACCGATGCCTCACCGGTTCAACCGGTGCTGAAGGAATCTTCTCCTGGACGCTGACGTCATTACACCGGTGGTATGCACCGATGCACCGTCGGTTGAACCGGTGCTGAAGAAACTTCTTCTGGGCACTTGACATCGTCTCTGGTACAAAGGACGGCCATTGCACCGATGCCCTATTTTAGACCGTCGGTTCAACCGGTGCCTATAGGCTGACTTGGCTTCGATTCCCTTCTGCACCAAAGTATCAAGGCGTCGGTTCTTCCGACTACCATCGGATGCTCCGATGCCCTGGCGTCGGTTCTTCCGGTGCTCCTGAATCGAAGAGCTTTCAGGGCGCTGCCCTGAGACCCGCGAGGGGCGGCTCCCCCTCGACCCCCGTCCGCTAACCGGGTAGCGGAACCCCCGTAGGGGCAGTCCATCGGGCCTTGCTACGCCTATCTTCTCTTTCTCTTTGTCATCACTTGAACCTAAAAGCCTGAGAATGATTATCTTAACAATCATATTAGTCCAAGTGTTGTGTTGTCATTCGATCACCAAAATCACTCGAAATGGCATCAATGGTGCCATGTTCGTTACAGAAACTCTTGGATCGTATTTTGGAGAACACCTCCTTCACAGAACTCCTCCCAGTAATACAACTTTCAAGCCAAGAGGAAGTTTCGATAGCCGAGCCCATTCACTCCTTAGTAACCCTGTCAGACCCGGGGCAGCGGGACTGCTCACAGGCGTAGAATATTCTAGAGTAAGGGATAGCTCATGGATGTACCTTACCTCTGTTGTAAACTACCCGAATAGGCATAGAACTAGCTGCAGTACAAAGAAAACTATTTGATCGTGTTGTAGAAGGACTCCAACTGTACTCAGCTAGGACTTTCCATGTAACCCTGTCCCCCCGGATATATAAGGGCGGACAGGGGCCCCCTCGAAACACATCTACACCTAAGGCAACACAGACCACAACACAGGACGTAGGGTATTACGCAACTCGCGGCCCGAACCTATCTAAATCCTTGTGTTCCTTGCACCATTGAGTTTCAGAGCCGTCGATCCCCACCTACAAACCCTACTGCTATGGGTATCCCTGAGCAGGCTTGGCGGTAAACACCGACAGCTGGCGCGCCAGGTAGGGGACTCAGCGAGTTCATCGGCGAGTTTGATGGCCACTTTCGCTTTCAGCACCACGACGCCTCCCAAAGGCGCCACCTTCATCTTCGGCTCGTGGGTCTACGTCGCCAATGGTTCAGGCGGCTTCGATAGCTACTTAACCAACTCTCCCACGCTGAAGAATCCTACGTCGGAATATTCCAACAAGTTCGCCAGATCTCATGATCGCAACATTACATTGCTTCCCGACCTCGCCAAGGAGATCGAGCCAAAACTCGAAGACAACTCGAGTTCATGAGATATTCATTGGAGACAATACCACATTATATCCCCTGAACAAAGGAATCCTCCCGAGATAGTACCTCGCGGCGGGGATGTGGTAAAGGTCAGATTTCTCTTTCTTTTATTATGTGAAAATAGATATTCATTGGAGGAGCTAAGTCAAAAATAAATGAATGCAGGTACTATACATTCGGGACAAGTTGGATGCAGTTGCAATTTGTAGATCATTAGAGGGCTTCTTTGCAAAACAGCCGAAGCTCGCCGGGAGCGACACACATTACCTTTTTTGCGTGGAATGCAGGGAGCTAAGAATGCAGTAGTTTTTAATCATTCTGATGCCGTATTTTGATCACACAACCGAAGCATTTCAGCAGAGACAGTGTCCATTCCCCAATTCAGCAGGCACCTTGGAAATTGAAAATCCAAGCCGAGCCAAAAAGGACTCGAGTAAACCGTAGGCACTGCCATGACGAGAATTCGCTGTCTGATGGGTGCTCGAGTCGAAGGATCTAGCTGTGGCTGACAGCGAACCACAGCGAAGTGATGCGCAGCATTGTGTCACCCTGATACGACATCACATCTCGGCCTCTTGTGTCTTGACCGATCGACTGGCCGTGGAACCCGGAAATCGACGACGCCTGCCTGTCTGAAGACGAGGCCGAGCAGCACAGAGCTACTCCCTAGGATCAGCCACTGCCTTTTCAATACAAGAAAAATGGTCATTCTTCCCTGCACATTAATACCGGTCATAATTTGGTCCAGTACTAAAGTTGGCAATGAGCCATTTTAATACCAGGTCCAAATTTGAAAGTCTCCGGAGCAATTTTAGTATCGGGTCCTAACACCACCCGGTACTAAAAGTCACCTTTTAGTACCGGTTGGTGTTTTGGTCCGGTACTAAAATGGCGCGGCCATTTAGTACGTGCCAATGACACCGACCAGTACTAAAGAGGGATATTTAATGTCGGTCGGCGACTTTGGTCCGGTACTAAATAGGCCTCTATGTGTACTTCAAAACGAAAGCATCTCGCACATAGCCACATGTGGTGCATAGGTGCGATGGTGAAGCAAGCTCTGCATGAAGCTTGAGGTTGTGGGTTCGAATCCTCAAAATTGTGTACATTTTTTCTTCTTTATTGTCTATTTTGTGCCTGTTGCTGCGACCGGTACTAAATGGGCGGCTGTTTAGTACTGGCTGGCCGGTACCGGTTGGTTAAACCAGTACAAATCAAAGCTTGTGACCGGTGAGGAGAGGGGGTTAGGGTTGGAGGCTGCGGGAGGTGGTTGTTGTAAAAGTACCTCGTGACAGGGATGTGGTAAAGGTCAGATTTCGCTTTCTTTATGTGAAAATAAATATTCATTGGAGGAGCTACGTGAAAAATAAATGAATGCAGGTACTGTACATTCGGGACAAGTTGGATTTAGTTGTAATTTGTAGATAATTGGAGGGCTTCTTTGCAAAAGTACCGAAGCTCGCCGGGAGCGACAGGCGTTACCTTTTTGGCGTGGACTGCGGGGAGGAGCTAAGAAGGCAGTAGATTGGTTACCTTTTTGGCGTGGAATGCGGGGAGGAGCTAAGAAGGCAGTAGATTTTAATCATTCCGATGCCGGATTTTGATCACACAACCGAAGCATTTCAGCATAGACAGAGTGTCCATTCCCCAATTCAGCAGGCACGTTGGAAACTGAAAATCCAAGCCGAGCCAAAAAGGACTCGAGTGAACCGTAGGCGCTGCCGCGACGAGAATTCGTTGTCTGATGGGTGTTCGAGTCCAAAGGATCTAGCTGTGGCTGACAGCGAACTACAGCGAAGTGATGGGCAGCGTTGTGTCACCTTGATACGACATCACATCTCGGCCTCTGGAGTCTTGACCGATCGACTGGCCGTGGCACCCGGAAATCAACGACGCCTGCCTGTCTGAGGACGAGGCCGAGCAGCACAGAGCTACTCCCCAGGATCAGCCACTGCCTTTTGTTTCGTGGTGGATGGGTGGCGTGAGCAATACACTAGCTGACTATCACATTTCCGTGAGGCCTGTGGTGTCCAGGGGATGAGACATCGTCGTTGTCTGATCCGTGCTGCCCCTTTCGACGTTGCACACACGGGTGGATCCATTGCTTCCAATTCCAAGGCCACGTTCTTCAGTCTAGTTACGGTATCTACACCTTTGCCCCGATCCTGGCCTCAAGATTTATGATTTTCCTTTTCTGATTATCGAGGTGGAACGACTTGACTGATTTTTCATTCTCATTATCAAAGGTGAAACAAGTTGATTGATTGTCTTTACTGCAATTTTCTTTTCTATTGGCAGGTAAGATCTTAATGTCCATTGTGATGGCTGAAGTCTGAAGAGGACAGACAGCCCATGGACTAGCAACAGAAAACCTAGACAAAGTTGTTTGCTAAAACGACACGAACCACCGCATCATGAGACCTGATGCATCTTGCGCACCCATCCCGAGGATAAGTACACTGACTAAAAAGAGGAACGGACACTAATCGGAGAGGGAACCAATCCTGCTATCCGCACATGCTTGACGGACTCCATCGGTCTGCAGCATGCCGAATGTACAGCTTTTCGACTTGTGCAGGATTATATTCAGGAGGGGTTTAATGAGCTAGGTTCATGCATCTGCCTGTCTTAGCATCGGAGTGCAGAATCTTTTCGCCTTTCCTTTGCCTGTCTCATCGTGGATTGGGTTAGTTGGTGCTTTCTTGTGGCCAAGGTAGCAGGGTATACATAGGCAACTTGGTGAGCCATCCAGGATGGGAAGATGAAACACAAGCTAGGGGCATCTCCCAACTTTCTAATTCTGAGTGTTAGTTCCAGTCTGTAGGTGACCCCTGTTGTCTCAAGTTAGTAGCTTTAGCTTGTGCTAGCCATGCATGCTGCTCTGTGACAAATAACAATTCTGGAAATTAAATAGTACTTTTCTCATCCGTTGATTTGCAAAATCTTACACTTCAGGTGTTCTTTTGAAAACAAAAGGATTCTAAACGAAGACATACACACAGTTCAATCTCTGCTGCAGGATTGGGAAAAATGAAGCTGTCAAGGTTTCCGTTTGACTGATCCATGGCCGGTACTCCGTGTAAGTGCGAGAAAGGAAGATCACCTGCAATCAATTTCGGCACACATTTGAAGGGAAAACTGTGGCTGAACCGCCGAACTCAGATCCTACCACACGGACAAAACTATAAGAGGAATTTTACAATGATTGAAAAAAATAGGAGCCGTCCATCTGATAAAATCCTACAGTGGTGAAAATAGGAAGTACCTAGAATAAAATACCTGGTACTTTCAAAATGCAGGACCAAATACAAAAAAATGGGACCAAATACTAATTAAATTTAATTTTATAAATATTTTCTATAGATCAACGGCTAGAAAAAAATTTAAAATAAAAATACCTGAAAGTACCCATTGCTACTTTACAATCATGCGCAAGCTTTTGTTCTGCAATGTTTCCAACCTCAGCTCAGCTCTCATAGAGAAAATTTTGAAACACAGTTGTTGTTGGGCCCATGTAGCTACGAGGGCCGCTGCTGGATCAGGAGTGGCCGGCCGGCCGCTAGTATTGGTGTATTGAATCCTGCGGCGAAATCTGCTTTGACCTGGATTTTTGTCCACACCTTCCAGTACTACGTATATCACGTACGTAGTTCCCACCATTCTTCGCCGTTGTGCAGTGGTTTGGATCCCACGCTTATTTTTATTTTTTATTTAAAAAATAGGAACCCACACAGCATGCCAACCAGGCCTGGATTTCACATGTTCACTGCCTGGCTGGTCCAGCAACCAATTTGAACACCCTAATTGATGTATTATACATCTGTTATCGACTTTTTGCTCAAAATTTAGTTAACAATATTTGAACTTACATCTCTATCTCTACTATTACTAAAGCAGCAACGATTTCTTAGTCCGTCAATTGGGGTCATCCTAATCGGAATCCAGGTGACCATATATTAAATGTATGAACCCATTTAGAATTAGCGCTTGGCCAGTAAAATAGAAAAAAAAAGGATTGAAGTCTTTGCTTATATATTATTGGAAAATACGTATAATGTATAATATATATTTTTTATATGCTGATCAATTTATTTATATGTTTTCACATAGCAATTTACGGGCATATTCTCTACTAATTAGTTAAGGATCCAAGTTGCAACCTTGTAAGATCCAAAAAGTACCAAAAAGTCTTCGCAGGTGCTCATAGAGGGTAGGGTTTGCATTTGTACCTTAATGAAGATGGATTTGCGTGTGATTGTGAGTGTCTAAGTTATTTTGTTCTATATAATTTCTTTTTTTAAAAAAAAATACAAAGCACACTAGCGCAGCGAGTACTACGCCGCAACGAACCGTAGGCCGGCGGACTGGCGGCTGTAGCAACTCGCACTAAACTAACGGAGGCCCCTCTGGCACCGCTCGTTTCTTGCCTGGCTACGGGCTACGGGCTACCTTAGTTGGTGGTTAACCGCAGTGGAGATGTGTGCCGCTTGCGTGCGTCCGTGACAAGACTAACCGTGCTTAATAATATGCAAGCTGTGGATGCCGCGACGGCAAGGCAAGACGACAAGATTACTGTGGATGTAATTGCACCAGGACGCTTGTGGTTTCTTCACAATTCAAATTTTCTCTTATAGTTTTTTTAGCTCAAAATTTTATAAGATTAGATTCCGGTTCTTTTTAGTACTCGCCCTTTAAGTAATCTAAATCAAAATATTAAACTTTCTACTTCCCCTATATCTATATGAATGTGGGGAATCGTGAACGGCTCGTGTAGATGGTTAAGCCGTGGTTCCGTCCGCTGCAGCCCCGGTTTCTTCATTCCTGCCCGCTGGCGGGCCACCAGGGCGGGCAGGTCAACCCACCGCCGCCACGTCACAGCCGTTGACCCCCTTGGCGGGGCGCGCGTCTCGCGCTGCCGCTCCTGAACCTATCGAGGCTTCAATTGAAGGCCTGCCCTTCACGAGTTATTAGATGAACTAATTACAAAGGAATTTGCGGAAAGGATTGTGAAGCACCCGTGACAAATTAAACATCGGCTCCTCGATGGTCAGAGACCGTTCCCTACCGTTAGTGTTAGATAGAGCGGCCGAATAGTGTGGGCTCGATGACGCACGATTATCATGGTTGCAGGAGTTGCTCTTTGCTTTTGAAATGATGTTGAGTGTGTTTAGTTCGCGAAAAATGCGCGAAAAAGTTATTGTAGTATGTTTCGATTTTATTTGGTAACTATTGTCCAATCATGGAGTAACTAGTCTCAAAAGATTCGTCTCGTCATTTACAACCAAATTGTACAATTAGTTATATTTTTTAACTACATTTAATATTTCATGCATGTATCGTAAAATTCGATGTGACGTGCGTCAGTGAAAAATTTTGGACACTTTTTGGGGAACTAAACAAGGCCGTTGTTTCTTTCATGACAAAAAAAAGACACCACTGCCGTTCAAGGAAATAAAATAAAATACAGTGGATGCCGCGAGGAAGACGACAAGAATAGAGTAGAAGACGGTGGATGGGATCGAGCTGGTGCAGCGGCGGAACAGAGGCGCCGGTCAGGCCCCGGTTTCTGCCAGCTCCTGCCGGGGCAGGTAAGTCAACGCCCGCCGCCACGTCACGGCCGTTGACCCTTCGCCCGTGCGCCTCTCGCCGCCTCGTGTGGCCGGGAATCCGTTACAGGCATGTGGTCTCCACGGGCGGGTTTCGGACGGCACGAGGGATCTGCGCTCGTCACATCCTTCGAAATTCCAGCCACGAGCCAGAAGCGAATACGAAAGAATATCCATCCGCTTCATGTCTTTTTAGTTTTTTCAAATAAATACGTTTCTATTGATATAGTAGAAAAAATACAAGTTTATAATACTAAGAGATTATAATCAGACAATAAAAAAAGAAAAAAAAACACAAACAACATATTGAATTGGAACATCAGCGTGAGCCAATGACAACTCAACTCGGACCACCCGAATTGGGACATTGACACGAGCCGCACACGCAACCGCAAGACAACTCTGCCCGATCAGATTAGGGCATTGACACAGACCTGAACAAACACCCCATCAGATGCAGCAACCCCCAACATTCCACCCATGTAATCGTCGAAACATGCAAGTGCAACTATGCCTCCATAGGGATCCAATGAAAGCAGACCGCACCACACCAAAAAGACCACCGCTACGCTGGACCCTCCGCCGTAGTGCCACTGCAACACCACACACCATCTGACATGATTAAACCACCGAATCCAGACCTCTCACAGGCTTCCTCTCAGTCACCACCGTGATAACACAATGCGCGGGGGTCTCGCCATATTCGCCGTTGGACTCCACCTCGTTCTCATCGTCTCAAGCAAACACCGCACGCGGGAACCTCGCCACGCCCACCTTAGACTCCATATCACAGGTTCTTTTCTTTTTAGTTGCACTTGCATTTAGTACTAGTAGAGTTATAGGAATCTCACTGCACTTTTTCCCTTGTTTAAAGTAAGCTAGTTATTTTCTTTAGATTATGGATAACAGTCTGGCCTCAGATGTCCCAGTGGGACTGTGGGAGCTTGCAGCCAAGTAAGCTTGTTATTAGTTCAAAACAAAATTAAAGAGCACTTGCAGCCGTATTGTTTTGAAATCACCGAGGGAGATTTAATATGAAGGGCATGAATGCTCTTTGGCAAAACCGTAAACCCCTCACAAACATCGAGTCTGATATGGTTTTGAAACTAGGTTTGAGCGACACCTGTTGCACATACACAATGCATGCTTTGAGTGGTAAATCATGGATACCACTTTTGACATTCAATTGACGGTCAAACAGGTACATCCACACAGCCACTTAATAAAATAGGCTTTTCCTTTTTAATCGGTGATGTGCTACCAAAACTTTGTATGCAACAACCTCGCATCAATATATATGTTCAGGCCGGCTTCTTGCCCGCTGTGCACGTGGTTCCTCTTCAAAATGATGTGCTGCCAAAGAACAGATTATATGCCATGTTTGGATCTAAGAGTTAGAGCTATTTTGGCTAGAGCTAATTAGCTCAAGTAAATAGCCTTCCAATAAAATAGTCGTTGACATGTTTGGATTCAAGAGTCATTTAGTCTTTAAAGCAGCTTTTTTCAACCATTGGAGCCCTATCACCTCTCTTGCTATGGTGAGCTCCACCCGAAATAGCCCAAATAATCACCTTTGTGTCGGATAGTTTTTTGAGATAGGCTATAATAGCTAAGAACTAGCCCTTGGATCCAAACACGTCCATAGCCTGTGTTGTGCAAACGGAGACTCCATCTAGACATTAGAGTTTTCATTTGGTTTTTGACTGAAAGCACCTTCTGGGGCATAAAATTGTTTTTAGAAATTAATCATCCCCAAACACCACTTTAGGGCGCAAAAATCCACTAGGAGACCATCTTTTGCAACGTCTTGTAACGCATCTAATTTATTATGCAGAGGATGCCATAAAGAATATTCCTTTATCAGGTGCCAATTAAGTAACACTAGTACTCACTAATGTTTTCTAAGCATTTATAAAAATATACTCCATTAAAATTCAATATACATATTTTACGGTGCTTTTCGAAATACAAAATCCATGTATCTGCTTACGGTAAAAACATGGTGAGACAAATGTCAAAACTCTCTAGACTAGAAATAAAGGACAAAACACCATGACCAACGGGTAACCATCAGCTGTCCCCTCCGCTGGAAAAAAACGGAAACAGGAAACCAAGAAACCGCCGGAGGCCCAAACCGGCGGGCGGGCGCGGCCTCGATCGCGGGAAAGGGCCAGAACACGGAAAGCGCCGGAGACCTCTCCGATCCCCTGTTTCTCTCGCAACTAAAAATAAAATAAAAGAAAATGTTTCTTCCCCCCCAACTTGCGCCGCCGCTCCAGGCGTCTCATCAGCCAATCACCACTATATAAACAGCCCCTCCTCCCCGCTTTCCTTCACCACCACATCATCAGCAAACAAGGGTGCGAGAAGAAGCAGGAGCTCCCTTGTCCGTGTTCTTGGAGCGATCCATCGAGCTGTTCTTTGATTTGTAGAGGTAGTGAGTGAGAGAGAAAGCAAGGGCGTCAATGGCGACCGCCGGGAAAGTGATCAAGTGCAAAGGTGGGTTTGCTTCTGTCAGAATAGCTATCATGTGAACTAGAGAGATCGAGAGGTTGATGGTGCCAGTTAAACCGGTTGCTGATTCTCGATGGATCGGGTGCTTGCTGGCTTGTTGCAGCCGCCGTGGCGTGGGAGGCCGGCAAGCCGCTGTCGATCGAGGAGGTGGAGGTGGCGCCGCCGCAGGCCATGGAGGTGCGCGTCAAGATCCTCTACACCGCGCTCTGCCACACCGACGTCTACTTCTGGGAGGCCAAGGCATCATCGTGCTCAAGCTGTCTCATACTTGCCCAGTGTTTCTCGACCTGCTAATGGCGATCTGATGAGACCGTGACAGCATGGATCAGAGGCTGACTGATGACTAATCCTGCTTGGATCTGCTGTGCAGGGGCAAACTCCGGTGTTCCCGAGGATTTTAGGACACGAAGCTGGAGGGTATGCATTCACCTCCCCGCCTCTGTCGTGTTCTGCTGTTATGTTACTGTGTTGTTCTTGAGTTCTTCATGCCTGTTAGTTCCACTGTTTCTTTTTTATGTGCTAGGTGGGAACTTATGTCTGCTATGTGTCGTATTAGTTGTCTTATAAAAAAGTCGTTTTAGCGCTTCGAGTGCTAGTTATAGTTATCCAATCCGTTTCAAGATACTCATTTGTCAGTGGATTTAAGATTGATTGCTAAAGAGAGCAAGTGTGCTTATTTTAGTGAACTGCTATAAAGCATGTGAGGCCACCTCATCTGCAGATTCATTCAGAGAACACAACGTCAGTCATGACACAAGCACACACATAATTGGCCTTCTAGGATAATTCTTTTTTGGTGCTCTGGATTATGAAACTGTACTTACAATTAATGTTCATGCTTTCCATTTTTAATTAAACTGAAAAGCACAGGCACATTATTCATTTCCTGAAACACGTCAGTTGACTCATTTTGTATGAGAGTAGTGGATTATTCTTTTCAAGTGGGATCTTGATAGCATTTTAATAATAAATCTTTTTTTCCAAACTATTTTTGCTCTCAGCATTGTGGAAAGCGTTGGAGAGGGTGTGACCGACCTCGCACCAGGCGACCATGTCCTCCCGGTGTTCACCGGCGAGTGCAAGGAGTGTGCTCACTGCAAGTCAGAGGAGAGCAACATGTGTGACCTCCTGAGGATCAACGTCGACCGAGGTGTGATGATCGGCGATGGCAAGTCCCGCTTCTCCATCAATGGCCAGCCTATTTTCCACTTTGTTGGGACATCTACCTTCAGCGAGTACACTGTCATCCATGTTGGTTGCCTCGCCAAGATCAACCCCGAGGCGCCTCTTGACAAAGTTTGTGTTCTCAGCTGTGGCATCTCAACTGGTAAGATGGCCTCTGATGCCATTATTTCTGCAAGGAGCATAATAGTTCTGGATGGCTGTAGTAGTTACTGAAACCTGATCATTTGATGCAGGTCTTGGTGCAACACTGAATGTTGCAAAACCGGGTAAGGGTTCGACGGTGGCGATTTTCGGTCTCGGTGCTGTAGGCCTTGCTGTAAGTGGAAATCAAAGTTCTTTTTTTTCTGCTGTATGAAACAAGATTTAGAGTTTGATGGGATATTTGCTAAAATTTTGACCGATCATTCTCTGTATGTTTTCACATGATTAGGCCATGGAAGGTGCGAGGCTGGCAGGGGCATCAAGGATCATCGGTGTGGACGTGAACCCGGCAAAATATGAGCAAGGTATGAACTTCTGTCAGCTCAACAGTAAAATTACAATTTGGCACAAGGTTCCTGACGGAACACTGAACTTACCAACTTGTCCCAATTTTCAGCTAAGAAATTTGGCTGCACTGACTTTGTGAACCCCAAGGACCACAACAAGCCAGTGCAAGAGGTGGGGTTCTTTGTCTGAGTGTACTGAATGAAGATGGCAGTTTGTTCAGGACATGACAACAGTAGTATCTGATATATTCCACTGCTTATTGTTGTTCCAGGTGCTCATTGAGATGACTAACGGCGGTGTCGACCGCAGCGTGGAGTGCACTGGCAACGTCAACGCCATGATATCTGCCTTCGAATGTGTTCACGATGTATGTCCTCTGCAAACCCATGATTCTGCAGTTCTCTGACCCTATGGTTTTAATTGGAACACTAACAGAGATGCTCTGAAATGTAAATTCAGGGATGGGGCGTCGCCGTGCTGGTCGGTGTCCCGCACAGGGAGGACCAGTTCAAGACCCACCCCATGAACTTCCTGAACGAGAAGACGCTCAAGGGTACCTTCTTCGGCAACTACAAGCCCCGCACCGACCTGCCCAACGTCGTCGAGATGTACATGAAGAAGGTAGTATAACCATGAAACCGCAGAATTTTCAACTAACAAACAAAAAGGAAAATAATGAAATCCTGAAGTGTTCATTCATTGTCGTGTGTAACATATTTTCTGATGGATCAAATTTGTGATGTGAATCCCCTGTATCTAGGAGCTGGAGGTGGAGAAGTTCATCACTCACAGCGTGCCGTTCTCAGAGATCAACACGGCCTTCGACCTGATGCTCAAGGGGGAGGGCCTGCGCTGCATCATGAGGATGGAGGACTAGAGCTCTCCACCGTCCGTTGCAACTACTCTGTTGCACAAGGAAATTGAAAAGTTTAGTGCGCACCCTGTAGTAGTAATATTGTGGTCCTGAGATACGAACATGCCCATTCCCCTGTATTCCTTTTCACGGTTTCATCTTTATTGTTAGTGTGTGGTCGGGTTTGGGCCAAAAACAAAAAACAAAAAACAAAAAAAGAGAAGTTTGTGGTCAGGCTTCAGAGTCCATGTAATTACCATTTTGGATAATAAATAATGAGATGTTGCAGTGTTAAACTGTTAATAATGTTCAAAACCTCCACCGCCAATTGCAGCTTCATATGAGGCAATATTTTGAGATCTTCCCCAAGAAGGTGTCCAGTCCAGAGTTCTGCTCAGCATCTTTTCAATTTGGCTGCCCACGGATTGGCTGGCCAAGCATGCAAAAATGAACTGGCCTAATCACGGCATCCTTCAAAATTCCAAACAACACGGTAATTATAAGACTACCATAAAAATTTCACCATAATTGGACCATGAAAAATATATATATGAATCAATTATAGAAAATATTTATCTAAAATAAAAAATACAATTTTTATTAAATTATATCATATAATATATTTGTTGCATAGATCTACCTAGTACGACAAAATTTGATTTTTCCATTTTATGATTTTTTGTGATTTACTATAATATTTCGAAAATTTATCTAAAATAAATATAAAAGAAAAAGAGTAAACCACTAAGAAAAACCATCCAAGGAGGTCATATGTCCGGTTTCACGAGTTCGAGGAGGCAGAATACCCGATTTTCGTGTTCAATGTGGGAACGTAAACTCGGCCTATGATTCACGAAGGTAAATAGAACTATTTTTTTCCAGTGCAGCAATGATGGGTGGGTGAAAACAATCGGGTGGTCTAGCCTAAGAGGGGGAGGGGGTGAATTAGGCACTATTAAAAAATAAAAACCTTAACATATGGCTCCAATTAGTTTGCACAAAATTTAAACTAAAACAAGCTATCTAGATGTGCAACTATAGTTCTCTTTAGTGTGAAACCCTCATCCCAAAAGAGTTTTGCAATATATAGCCAATCCTAGTAAGATACTACACTAAGAAACTAAACGCACACAAGTTGCAATATGAAATGCGGAAGATTAAAGATAGGGATGAGAGGAAGCAAACTCTTGACTCGAGAATTTATCCCATGGTTTGGATTGCCACAAAGACGCCCCTACATCCACGTTGTTGAAGCACTCACAAAGAGTATCGCTTCCCGGCAATCAAGTCTCTTCTGTGAACACAATCACGGTCACCTTGATCCCGATCTTCACTAAGGGAGATTGCCCACAAAAGGAGGGGTCTCCGTCCCCCGCACAATGTCATCGACGCCGCTCCACACCAAGCCGGAGGGTCGTTGACTTGCCGGCGAGCCACCAAATCTCCAAGGAGGCCGGCGCACCGTGATACAACTTTGGTTCACTTTAGAACCACAGCACAAGGATCTAAACCTTGCTTGATCACTCACTCAAGAGCTAACCTAGCACTAACACTCACAAAGCTTGTGCTAAGGACTAAGGATTTGATCTTTATGTTCTTGGATGGCTTGGAGGTGTTCTTGAATGTGTATGAGATGTCTTGGGACTCCAGCAAACTTCAAATGGCCGGGGGAGCTCATATATATAGGCCTCCAAGTCGAACTAGCCATTTGTAGCCGTTAGCAGCTTTCTGCGTAGGCATCGGAACATTCGGTGCATAGTGCATCGGTTCTTCCTGTCACTCTGCGCTCTGAACTAGCCGTTGACTTCTCTGACACAACCGCAGCACCTTCAGGGACCATCGGTTGAACCGATGCTTAGGTGTCGGTTCTTCCGGTGACACTTGATCCGCAGATAGCCATTACTCCTTGCTGACGTCATTACACCGACGCTTGCTCCGTTGGGGCATTGGTTCATCCGTTGCTGAAGGCTTAGTTGCTGTACGCTTGACAACGTCTTTGGAACATAGTACGTTGATTGCATCGATGCTTGACTTGACACTGTCGGTTCAACTGGTGCTTCAATTCTTTCTTCACTTGATCTCCAGAGGCGCTCAGTCTTGCACCAATGCAGGGCATCGGATCTTCTGACAACCATCGGATGCACCGATGCTATAGGCATTGGTTCTTCCAGTGCTATTGATTTCAGTAGAACTCTTCCAATTCAGCGTTTCTTTGAGTTCTTTCTTCGTGTTTTGCTTTGTATGGCCTCTTTACTTCATTTCTGGGATCTAGAAATATTCACTTAACAAAACCATTAGTCCCATTGGTTGCGTTGTCATACGATCACCAAAATCACTCGAAATGGCATAAATGGTGCCATGTTCGTTACAATCTCCCCCTTTTCGGTGATTGATGATAACACAATCAAAGCAAGCATAAAATTTGCAAGAATTGACAAATTGAACCACTTACACTTGCTTGGAAGCTTACCATCATCCAATGACGGTTTGGCCTCCCCCTAAAACCATGATCCCCTTTGTTCCTCCCCCTATTTTCTATTCTTCTCTCATATGTTGACTTGATCCACTCAGTATTTCTTCTCCTTTGGAATATATTTTTCCTTCTTGGGAACATCTCTCCCCCTTTGTTGGGAACATGCCTTGCTTTGATCCACATTTCTCCCCCTTTGGAATCAAATCACCTAAAAGGTCTTGCACCTAAAGGTCTTGCAAAACAATATAGCTTAAGAGAAGATTAGTAGCCTAAGGAGTTAGTTCCATAACTTATGATCCAAATATATGATATCAATGAAGATACCAAATGAAAATTTACTATGGTGGATCACAAAATCACGAAACTAGCATGAAATGAGCTAAGCTTTCCACAAGTGTGTATACAAAAAGATAGTGTAAAAATCAAGTGTACAACTAGATATTTTAACAAGAAAGCTTAGATCATATCATGCTCAGAGATAGCTCTAAAATAATAAAGATTTGACAATGATATCAATTGAATGAGTTTAGAACCTTGCATACCTCGGGGGGACTTGTTTACCTTGCATGTACCAAATAAGAGTGACTTGCACAATTGAAGTCTTTAGAAGGTGAGCACTTGGTACACCAAGGTTAAGCAAATGTATGAGCACATAGCCTATGAACTTAGATATGAGCATTTAAGTTTAATAGAGCATGGCTCAATATGCATGAAGTATAATTTTTCTAATCACTCTTATAGAGTTGTTTGCTCACATTAAGCGTGAAAAACATTATCTTAGAGTGTTAACTCCATCGTGAGACTACAAAAGATAAACTAGCAAACATGTTAGTCTCAAAATCACAAACCATATGACGAACTCCCCCTAAATATATACATTTAGTGTTTGAATCACCAAGCATATGTATGCACATTGATTTTGGTACAATTGGGAAGTTTACCCTATAGCTTGTGTTCATGGTACATATATGAAATACATACCTCATGAGGTTCATACACCATGAAGGGTAACCTTGTGTAGCTTTCTACACACTTATCAAACCATGTAGGTTGCTCATGGGTTAGAATCATGACACAAGCAACCCACCATATATAACACTAGGAGATGCAATGTATGCAAACAATCTAGCAAAAGCAATGAAGCTACATGATGCTTGAATTGAAATCTAGCTACCATTATCTTATGGGGGACTTGGGCAACGAATGTCCAAGTTGTGAGCTTAGCTTGTTTTAGCTTGAACCTTCACTTCAACTTGTAAGCTAAGCCTCCAAATCCCCCGAAGCTGTCCTTGGTTTTAAGTTTTCTTTGGAACCCACACCATTTGAGGTCCCTTTATATTGGTGATGATGTCCTTAGGCACCCAAATGGAGTGGTTCCAACTCTTTTCCTTCTTCCCAACTTTATGAGCAACCACCTTACCATTGATCTTCTGTTTGATCACATAGGAGGTGCTATTGCTTTTGTTCCTCCGGTTGGGTTTGGTGTAGATGAGAGAACTCTTGATTGTGAGCTTCTTCTTGTTCTTCTCATCCGGAAGCTTCTTCCTTGGTTGAGGACACTTGTTGGACTTGTGGCCTTCTTTGTGGCACTTTGAGCAAGTCACGGTGGACCCCTTTTGAAACTTCTTCACCATGTCTTCACGGTTATCTTGAGAATGTTGGACATTGCTCTCTATGCCTTTGCTCTTCAATCTATACAAGTCCTTCATGAGCCTTTCCACTTCTTGCTTGAGCTCATCATTTTCCTTGGTAATGAGATCATCACATGATTCTACAACAACATTCTCACAGTATTTCTCATTGCAAGGGTTAGAGCAAGATTCATCAATCAAATCAATACAAGAAGTTGAAGCATCTATCCTAGAGATTGGAATTGCACAAGGGATAGTTTGCTCCATTTTCAAAGAGTCATTAGTATCACTAATGCTCTCAAATTTTAATTTGAGCTCTTCATGCTCCTTGCTAAGCAATTTGAATTTACACAACAAATTTTCATAATTTGTAGCAAGAGAAGCATTTAGATCATTGAGATCATTAAGGTTTTTAATTTTCTTTGATTGCTTCTTAATGACTTTTTGGTGCTCATGAACAAGGTCAAGAAGTTCATCAATTGAAGAAGAGTCGTAGTTATCATCACTTACATCGTTATCCATATCTTTGGCCATAAAGCAAGTGTTGGATGATGATCCCATGCGGGTGGTGAATTTCTTGTTTGATTCATCACTTGAACTTGCACTTGATTCTTCACCACCGCTTACCCATTCACCAAATATAGCAAATGATTCATGCTTGGGCTTCTTCTCCTTCTTTTGCTTGGTCTTCTTGAACTTCTTCTCAACCTTCATGAGTTGATGGTGAGGCCCATCTTTGAGGAAGACCATATACCCCATTGAGTTAATTTCCTTCAAGCATTTGTCCATCTTCTTTACTTGCTTGTAGAGATTGGGGTTCATTGGCTCTGTTTCATCATTTGAGGAGATTCTTACATCCTCTTCTTTCTCATTACTTGAGCTACCCTTGATGGCCATCTTTTTCAAATTCTTGAGTTGTTTGCATGCAACTGCGCTATGCGTTGGTGAAAAAGATGTCATTGCATAGCTCATGGGTGATCACCTTGTTGAGGATTTGATTAGGTGTCATTGTGTTGAAATCTTTTTTATATAGAATTGTGGTCACCAAATCATAGTCCGGCCTTCGGAGTGAGTGAATGATCTTGCGAATGAGTTCTAAATCTTTAATTTGCTTCACACCTAAGGAATTAATCTCATTCACAAGAGTGTTCAAACGTGAGTATATTGATTCGGCATTCTCATCATCAAGTTGCTTAAAACTATTAAGTTTATCAATGAGAACATGATATATTTCGTTGGCAACATCTTCTGTGCCCTTATGGTTCTCAATGATAGTCTTCCATAGCTCTTTAACATTTTCACATGAATAAACACGATTGAACACATTGTCACTAAGAGAAGACAAGATTATGCATTTTGCGGTGACGTCATGTTGCTTCTCTTGTTGACCATTATTTTTTACACCTTCACTCACAACTCTCCAAATATTTAACCCCGTTGCTTGGAGATGGGTTTGCATTAAAATCTTCCATCGTTGGAAGCCCGTGCCATCGAACCGTGGAGCGGGTCTAAAATGATCCATCCTTTCCCCCTAAGAGCTAACTCACTAGGTGGTGAAGCCTACCGATCTAATGAACCGGTAAACACAAATTTGCCAATAGAAAGCGATCGGGTGCACTAGCTTAAGAGGGGGAGGGGGTGAATTAGGCACTATTAAAAACCTTAACCTATGGCTCATCCCAAAAGAGTTTTGCAACATATAGCCAATTCTAACAATATACTACACTAAGAAAGTAAAGACACACAAGTTGCAATATGAAATGCGGAAGCTTAAAAAAAGGGATGAGAGGAAGCAAACTCTTGACGCGAGAATTTATCCCGTGGTTCGGATTGCCACAAAGGCGCCCCCTACATCCATGTTGTTGAAGCACTCACAAAGAGTATCGCTTTCCGGCAATCAAGTCTCTTCTGTGAACACAATCACGGTCACCTTGATCCCGATCTTCACTAAGGGAGATTGTCCACGAAGGAGGGGTCTCCGTCCCCCGCACAATGTCGTCGACGCCGCTCCACACCAAGCCGGAGGGTTGTTGACTTGCCGGCGAGCCACCAAATCTCCAAGGAGGCCGGCGCACCGTGATACAACTTTGGTTCACTTTAGAACCACAGCACAAGGATCTAAACCTTACTTGATCACTCACTCAAGAGCTAACCTAGCACTAACACTCACAAAGCTTGTGCTAAGGACTAAGGATTTGATCTTTATGTTCTTGGATGGCTTGGAGGTGTTCTTGGATGTGTATGAGATGTCTTGGGACTCCAGCAAACTTCAAATGGCCGGGGGAGCTCATATATAGGCCTCCAAGTCGAACTAGCCGTTTGTAACCGTTAGCAGCTTTCTGCGTAGGCATCGGAACATCCGGTGCATAGTGCATCGGTTCTTCGGGTCACTCTGCGCTCTAAACTAGCCGTTGACTTCTCTGACACGGCCGCAGCACCTTCAGGGACCATCGGTTGAACCGATGCTTAGGCGTCGGTTCTTCCGGTGACACTTGATCCGCCGATAGCCGTTGATTCTTGCTGACGTCATTACACCGACGCTTGCTCCGTTGGGGGCGTCGGTTCATCCGGTGCTGAAGGCTTAGTTGTTGTACGCTTGACAACGTCTCTGGAACATAGTACATTGCACCGATGCTTGACTTGACACTGTCGGTTCAACCGGTGCTTCAATTCTTTCTTCACTTGATCTACAGAGGCGCTCAGTCTTGCACCAATGCAGGGTGTCAGATCTTCCGACAACCATCGGATGCACCGATGCTATAGGCATCGGTTCTTCCAGTGCTACTGATTTAAGTAGAACTCTTCCAATTCAGCGTTTCTTTGAGTTCTTTCTTCGTGTTTTGTTTTGTATGGCCTTTTTACTTCATCTCTGGGATTTAGAAATATTCACTTAACAAAACCATTAGTACTATTGATTGCGTTGTCATACGATCACCAAAATCACTCAAAATGACATAAATGGTGCCATATTCGTTATAGTGGGCCTAGCCCAGAAGTGGATTGAAAAAAGAATGAACAGAGCCCGCGACCTCATCACTTGGCTCTCTCCATGAACATATGGGGAATGGTTTTGTCAGAACAGCTGGTGCCCGTTTCGAATTGACGTGCTTCCGCTGCTGAAGATGTTAAAGCCAAGCTTAAGCAAACTGAACATAACGGGTTTACTTGTTACACCATCCTAGTCCAAGTGTACTGTAACTGAATTGCTTTTCTAGCAGCCATGACTATTGAACTGCCGAAAGCTTGCCTGGTCTATTGAACTGACATGAGTCTGACGCAGGCCCAGCTGCAAGATCTCAACCGGTGCTCCCGCTGTATCCGGCGACCCTGGCCTTTGCTCCCACGGTTATAAGTGGCCATTGTTGTGGGCACACATTGTTTGGGAGAAAAAAAAAGGACCTTAAAAACAAAAGAAAAATAGGCGATGCCACTTGGGCGGCGGTCGACGAGCCGACATGTGGGCAGACCAGTACATTTGTGGCAGCAGAAGAGCACGTGGCGGCCGTATTTTTTTTGTACTTACAGGTAGCGGCCGTATGATCTGCGTTCCGGGATTGTCATGAAAAAGCTAGAGCATCTACCACATACTCCCTCCGTCTCAAAATAAAAATATTTCTAGAGTTTAAAATTAATCCTTAAATAAATGCATATATATAAATATAAGGGCATGCACAACACCGTCCGTTTGCCATCTGCATGTGGTACATTTACAAAAAAAACACCCGGGTGCAGCGAGGCGACGATGCCGAGAAGATGATAGTGCTGCCTCGTTGTGCGATGCGCTGTGGCTCGTTTACGGCAGCCACGGATCGAGTGCGGGTTACCACAATTTTGGCGTGATTGGAGGTCGTTGTTGTAGCCCCAGAGCTCGGCCATCGCGCCGCCTGCCAATGTCGTCACTGCGGAGGCTGTTGCCACAACTCCGTGCTCGGCCATCGCGTTGCCAGTCGAGCTCGCCGCTCGCAGCGCCTAGCCGGCCGGGCACCGCCCGCGCGTGCCCGACAGCGCTGGCTGACACGCCACTGCGCCTTGCCCAGCCGTCCGCCAAGGTGGGCAACGATAATCCCAACGGTGCAGAAGCCCGACGCTGGTGAACGCTCATCGCCGAAGAGGGCCCTCACCATACGGGTATTGAAGATGAGGCTCGCCCACCGGCAGGACGCGCCTGGCTGAAGATGAGGCCCGCCCACCGGCAGGACGCGCCTGGCTGCCATCGAGCTCGCGCTGAGGCTTGGGATCGTGGGGCCCATCCTTCTTGGAGGAGGGATTCTTGTCGGCGCCATCGTTAGTGGTCAGCCCCTCGCCCCCCTCGCTTGTGGCAAGAGTGTGAGGGAGATGGGAGATGAGACCGGAGGAGAGCGAGTGACGGAGGTAGATCTATATACCTCTCTGTCGAGTAGGATCTCTGTATTCGGGTGACTACCTACTCGGTGACTCAGTTACGACTACTCGGCGTGCAGGGACTCGGCTGTACGTGGGAAGGATCTTCAGTAGATCAGAATGAAAGGCTCCAGATAGACGTTCGGATATCTAGGGATCTTAACCGATCTTCTTCCTTGTAAACAATCCGAGCATATCTTACTTGTACTCCATGACTCCTAGCCTATATAAGGGAGGCATGGGTAGACCCATAGAGAGACTTTTTCGCATCATTCCACAAACCCTAATACAACACCGAACACAGGATGTAGGGTATTTCACACATTGTGGTCCGAACCTGTCTAAATCCCTGCGTCTTCGTGTTACCATCAAGCTCTTGGTCTTGAGATCCCCGTTTTATAACTCTACCGCCGGGTACTCCTGGTGGACTGGCCGAAATAACAATTCAATATCAAGCGAGACGAGAAGAGGGAGAAGGGGGGACGGAGGGATGGGAGGCCTCACGGTCACCACTCGCCAGAATGACGGGACAAGAAGAGATAAGGGGCAATTTGGTATTTTGATTTTTTTTTCTCTATTTTTATTTATTCTTATTATTTTCCATTTTCTTCAAGTTGGGTACGTTTAATGCAGATGCTAATTCTATCCGATGCTTCAACTTGCTTTGATCCGTTTTCTATCAAATAGCAATAAAATAGTATATAAAATGGTATCCACTATTGATCTTGACTACAAACAAACATTAAATAACTTGCAGATAACTAAACAAACGGGCCGCTGGATGACCTATCTTTTCAACCCTCTATATTTGGATTTCAAAATTTGAATGCCTAAATTTAGGCTTGGGTGTCATTTAGGTCCATGTACTTTTTGAAATGCGTATTATACTCCCCAAACTTGGCTTCAAACGTCATTTAGGTCCTTAGAGCAACTCCAGTAGGGAGAGCAAATGTCCTGCCATATGAAGATTTAGTTGGTAGACATCAAAAATTAATCTCTAGCAGGGGGAGCAAATGAGCTGCCATTTTAGTAGCCTTCCAAATTTCTCCCCCACCATCTCAATTTGCTAGGTCTCTATTTGGGCTGCCAACTGTGGGCCCCACCAATTTTTTTTCCTTCATTTTCCTCTGTGCCCGATCCCGATCCCCATCCAGCGAGCGGCGACCGGCGAGCCACGCGGCGCCCGCTCCCGCCGACGCCATGCCGCCGGCTGCCCTCCGCCTCCTCGCCACCTCCGCTCTGGGCGGCTGGTCCTCCCCGGCTCCGGCCCGCCTCCTCCTCCTCCCCTGCTTTGGCCTTTTTGTTACTATTGCCCTCTAACAAAAGACATGATCTCTGAATGTGGCTGCAAGTAAGCAGTGATGCTGAATGCACTCTTGTCAGTCATGCCATTTCAAACCCAGCATAGAATACATTTGCAGTCATGCAGTGATGCTGTTTTTTAATGCTATTGGCTAACAATTTTCGTCTGATATATTTGTGTTCTTACATTTGCAGTACCGCTAAAGACATTGCCTTGCTGGCGTTGAGGAGTTCACCTGGTTGGTGTATAGTTGAGGGAGGTGGACGATGGATCCTTCAATAGAAGGCTCAACTTAGTATTCTGTGTGATTAGTACCCAAGCTAATGTAATGTGGATTCATATATTCTGGTTCTGGATGACAAATTTTGGGCAATCTTTTTTTTTGGCTCACCATTGAGTCATGTATACAACAAATGACAACCGTTTGATTCGTATCCAACTAACGCTATAAGGCCAACGCAACTTGCATCCAGATTATTCTATAGAAGACTGAAAGCCGCTTCTCCTCGTAGTAGATCGCCTTGTGCATAAACAAAGGGGAAAAGCTCTTTCTCAACCAAACCCACTGCTACATCTGGCGATTGCGCACCAACGAATCGAATCGAAGCAGACAACGACTCAGGGACCAGGATCTGTAGTAAGAAAAATCATCCACCATTCTTCCATGATTTTTGCGCACCTTAACCCTGTAACAAGAGGAAGAGCTCAGTCACCACCGCGCTTTTCTTTGCGCCGCTCATCGAGTCACCTTCCTTGACGCTGTGGAGGGCATCCGCGGGTCGAGCGACCAGCGGCGCATATGGCCGGCGGGGCAAGCGGCCGGTTGCGCAGACGGCCAGCAATAGGGCAGCAGGGACGACGGGGCGAACACGCTGGCTATCAGCCCCTCCTCTCTGATCTAAAAATCCAAGTAGCTCATCTCCTCCACGCCATCTCCCTCGTCTCTCTCCTGCACTCCCTCTTCTGATTTCTTTATCGACCCCCTCCCTTGATTTCTTCATCGCAAGAACCAGCAGCTCACTCTTCCTTTTGCTCATCTGATTTCTTCAAGAAAATCACCACCGCATCCCCTCAGCTCTAGCATCTCGCCCCAGACAACAGGCAGGCGCCGGCCAGCTGCGCGTCCCCCCTCCCCTCGCCACGGTAGAGCGCCGGCGACCCCGTCCGGCCGCTCGGCCGCGCAGCGCCGTCCCTTTCCCAGCGCCCCATCTCCGCTCATTCGACGGCCAAGCGTGGCCGCTCCCGGCCAGACGGCGACCGGGCGGGCATCGCCAGCGCTCCACCCCTTCAGGGGCGGCCTTCCCCGCCGATGCCTCCTCAACTAGCAGCTCGCTTCCCAGAATCCCCTGGACGAAACAGCCGCCGGCCACCCTGCTCCTCCTGCAGGGGGGTGCGCTGTGCTGTGGCTCAGCCGCGTACGCCGTGCTGTGGCTCAGCTAGCGCGGCTGCCCGCACTCCCTACGCCAAGGCCAATACAAGGCCGCCCTGCAGTGGCGCCAAAAAGCCAGGGCTGTCTGCTCGGGACGACGCCCAAGATGCTGGCCACAAGCACAGAGTAACGATCTGCAAACTGAAGCCAAGCTGCTGCCTCCCTCGTCTGCAACTTGTTCGACGAAATGCCCCAACCATACCGCTGTCTCTTGGCGATGTCCTGACAAGCCAAACCGCGACCCACCGTCATGCTGTCCCCGCACACCAGTTGCGCCATCCCTAGCCGCACCACTTTATCCTGAATAGACAGTGTTTAACACCAAGTTGTTCGTTAAAAAAAAAGTATTTAACACCAAGTTCTATTTCGAAAAGTCATTTGCTAACATATTATGTACTGTACTGATCATGTACAAATATGACACAGGCGCTGCGACATCCAAGTGATCCCAACACCCACCTGAGAGCGGAGAAGAAAAAGAAAAAAAGGTAACCATATACATTTTGCTTTCGTAAATCTATATAATGAAATATGCATAATAAAAATAACATATATTGTGTGTGTTCATCTTCTACTCGTATATCTGTAGAATATACTTATCATGTCAGACAAACTAAATACCATTGAAGGTCATAGATATACAAAATTTAAAAATTGTCAGCAAGGACTTCGTGAGAACATGTTCACAGTTCAGATCACATAATTTTCATGTGGTTGGGAATACACTAATCTAAGTAATCACACATGTTTCTATCTGTACTGGTATTCATTTTCATGAATAAAAATCACCGATGGTAGCACATATCTCATATCTAACTAATTCAAACTTTCAATTTCAGATGGGCATCAACTTTATTTCGGATCTACGGCCAGGTTTATGCAGTAACACTAATGTGTTAGAGTCTCAAGACTATGGGAATATAGAGGAAAGAACGATGAAGATCAGATCAAACATCTAGATATGGTGCTTATCAACGAAAAGGTACATTGCTCTGTTGTTGCTCATACTTGTTGCACCTACAGCCACAATAGCTGATAATCTCAAGCAAACAAACCCAACACCTCTACAAATTTATGCACATCAATTCTACAAATTTATCATATAGAATCTAGAATTTGAAATGTACTTCATTCCTACTATACTCACTTCACACTATTCTTACGGTTAAATTAGAGGATCTCCACTACTTTTACTTTACCTAGTATCAATAATTTCTATTTCTTTATTAACACACATACATTGACAGGGTGATTCCATATATGCTGAAATACCAGATGATATTCTCTCAAAGTTTCAACCTATTCTGCATGAGGGACAAATTATCTCCATAAGAAGGATATCAGTAGATAGAGCAAAGACAATATATAGAGCTGTTGACAATCCCTTGATGATCAGGCTAAACCAGTACACAGAAATTACAGAACCAAAAGACCCAGCACCTGATTTTCCAAAATATACATTCTCATTGACACCAATATCGGAGTTAAATCAATACATTGGGAACCAAGGTACATTCCTAGGTAAGTAAAATGAACAAAAACAGATAATACCAAATTTTCTTCTTCCAAATTATGGCTTCATGTTTTTATTTAATAAGACAATGCTCATTCATTGCAGATGTCATGTCATAGGAAAGATTACAGCTGTTTCAAATGCGGCAACAATGGAGACAAGTTCAGGCAGTATTAAGCTAAGAAGGATAATCCATTTGGTGGATCACACGTATACTACAACATCTATATTTGCATATTCTCCGCTTCCTCCCATACTTAATCAATGCTTAATCTTTTTTCCTTCAATATAATTATACACAGTGGAAACATGATCGAATTATCATTGTTTGGACCAAGAGCACAGGAATTTGATGGGGACACAGTATATGAAGTTGGACAAAACTCTCACGTTATAGCAATATTTGTTGGAACTTCTATGAAGCAGTACAAGGGGTCACCTCCTTTCTTAAGTGGAACAGCTGCATGCAGATGGTATATAATGAAAATGATGTCACTGAAATCAGAGATTTCTACAAATGGTATGGTATTATGCTAATCACAAAATCTATCATATACACTCTTATATGTTGGAGCTACTAACTGATAACTCTTCAAAATTGCTACAGCTTACCCATCCAAGCACAGCCAGTTAAAAAACTGCATCTCAAAAATCATGAAGAAATCCAGAAACAAAGAGTTTGTTAGAGCTAAGAGAAATCAATCCATTTGATCATGCTGTACACAAAAAAAACTAAGATATTTGGTCAATTTTTACATTACATTTGTTTTCCTATTCTCTTACACAAAAATGTTATTTACAGGGCATAAAGTTTGAGTGCACTGCAGTAATAATTCAAGTAGCCCAAAACCAATATTGGTGCTATCCAGCCTGCACAGCTTGTGGCTCAAGATCAATTTTTGATGGAGGAAAATATCATTGTTCCAAGGATGGTTGCTTATGCACAACTATTGAGCATAGGTATGTTAAATATTATCCTAGCAACATTGCATAAGTATGTTTGTATAGTAATCAAAATACAATACTTGGCGCTTCTTACATGCTTTAGATACAAATCAAATAAATCCTAGACACCTCCCACGAAGCACCACATGAAAGTCTTATTCAGGGTCGGCTCATAGTTTTCAAGGGGCCCAGGGCGAGCATGATACTATGGGCCCTTTAGCCCAACTATTTTTTTTGTTTGTAATAATAATTAAAAATAAGATAGAAAATAATAAATAATAATATCAATATTACAAACTAAAATGACAAAATATAAAACTAGGATTACCTGCAACCTGCTAGAGCGCTAGTGCTAGCGCCAAGGCAGCAAATGCTCGCGCGGGCCGGGGTGCTGCAGCATCAGCCAGCTTGCGCGTGCATGAGTGTGTCGAGCACCTGTCTCCGGTGTCGGTATCTAGTGGAGAAGGAGAACACCCGGTGCCGGCCCCGGGCAAAAGCAGATGAAAACGAAACGGCGAACTTCGAGTTGCGACCGCGCTGCGGAAGGGCGGAAGTCCAGAAGACCGGACGCTACTCGGAGGGGCAAAGCTAGAGCTGAATCGAGGGGGGTGCCCTATTCATACTTCAGCTGCTAGCTCTCTAATTTATACGGTGAAAATTTGATGATTAGCATTGAGTTTTCATTTTGGCGTGGGTGCCCGGGCACCCCCTGGAGCCAACGTAGCTCCGCCCCTGTCTTGGACCCCGAGTGGATGTTAGGCAAGATGGGCCGAAAGTAAGAAGTTAGGTTGGTCTAATATATCAATTCATGGTAAATATAGGAAATTGGAATATTGTTTTTAACATGGAACATTTTTTATATTGTTGGAACAACAAATTGTTTCAGCATAAAAAAATGTTCCGTTACCTGTGATAGTTTGACTGCCAGTCACACATGCGACTCCTAATATTTACTGGAAGACCTACATGTCTAGCTGCGTGCCTGTTTGCTTGCTCGTATACTTCAAGTTGGGTTAAATAATACTATGTACGAGATACTAGATGTTGGGCCCCCTCCTCCGTGGGCCCCGGGCCGTCGCACCGGCTGCCCTCCCCCTTGAGCCGGCCCTGGTCTTATTACAAACTATTTCATTCTACTTTACAGGTACAAAGTTTGATTCGTATCAATCAGTTATATCCTACTCACCTCCCATGAACTATTTTATTCTGCTTTATAGGTACAAAGTTTGTCTTATAGCAAGCGATACAACATGGCAGCTGCGATTCATGCTATTCCAAGATCGAGCAATGCAGCTGATTGGTAAACCTGCAGAAAAGTTGCTCACTACTTATAGGAAAAGCAACACTCCACCAGAAATTTCAGCACTTATTGGTCAGAAATTCACTTTTATTGTTCGAGTACTCCCGGAGAAGAAACTTATTGCTCATGATCCAATGTTTGAAGTACTGAATATAAAGAAAACCTTTGGAAAGCAGTTGCATATCCCAAATGTTAAAATAGAGAGACAACCAGCTTCTTCTACCACCTCAACTTCTGAGAAACAAAACCTTCCACCTCTGGTACCTATTTGTCCCAAGCCATGGCAAAACAAGGTCTATTTTCTCATGTCTACTTATATATTTAGCAATTCCATATACCACAGTACTAATACTTCATTTTTTTTTCTCTTTGATACTCATCATCTTCTAGCAGTCAGCAGAATTACAATATTGATGACTGGGAAACTGAACTGAGTGGGTATTACCCTACCAAACTAATATATCGTTCACTAATTTTACCTAATGTTTTAACAAACTCATGAACTAACCCTAAATATTCTCTACAGAATATTACAAGACAAGACCACAAGAAAAGCACTGCATATAAAGAATGAAGAACAGGTACTTCAAATACAGCTCAAGGGTTGCATTCAAATGATTCAAAACTCATGCTCTTCCTCCTGATTTCTATAACTCAACCCTTTCATCTTATTATTTATCATACAATCTTTTCATATAGCTTGAAGACACACATGAAAAGGATGATCTCAATCAGAAAGCCAAAAGGCCACATACATAGATCAAAGCCGGTTACAGAGGTACTAATTTCTCAAATTTACTACAGTTCATTCGATTCATTTTCATTAACAAAAATTAATTGTCCATTAATTTGCCTTTTGCAGTTCACAGGATCAGGCAACATCTTTGTCACCCTCTTTTGGATGTGTATCTACATAGACACATCAGCTGCAACCTTAGTTTATAAATGCTATGCTATAATGCCAAATCTAGGTGTTTCAGTGAATGCACTGTATTTTGTTCTACGTATAACGCTTAAATGTTTACGAAGGCCAAAAACTACTCTTTGCAACTATGAAAAAACAAAGATACAGCAAGTCTAATATTTTGGTGTATCATATCTGCAAGTTGTCATAAGAAAAAAAATTACGTGCGTGCAACGAATTATAACTCCAAATGCTAAACAATTAAGCTTTTTCCTCAGCTTCTACATCTTTGTCTCTATTGTAGCCACCACTCTGCACATGCTTCGTTGCATCACAGAAATCATAAACAAAAAAAGAGGGTTCCACCACACTGGCCTACGGGTCGAGGCGCGGCAAGGACGCGCCAGTTTTTCTAGTTTATCTCATAAAACTGGAGGTTGGTGAATGTTCATTTTTGAGATTCAGATGTTACATGTGGAGCCTGAATTTCTGTTCTGATGAGTTTGCTGAATTGCAGACAGCTGACTTCACACCAATTGAGTACTGAATCGATGAATTGACTCTAGTTTTAATCGATGTTACACGATATATGAAGACTTGTTTTCTGCACTTTTGTTACTCAGATTCAGATAAATAGGGACTGTTCAATTGTTTTCTTTTTCCTAACAGAGAATGTATACAGTTTCTGAATCCACTGCTACTCAGTTTCTGAATATATACAGTTTTTGTCAAATCTGATTTGCTACTACTATCTGAATGTATTGTCAAATCTGAATGCTGGAATGGGGAGCATGAGCTTCGTTTGATTTCATTCTGGGCTGGTTAAGCTACCATGGTCAGAGTTCTGAATCATGGTATTCAGTGTCAGTGCACACTACTCTGTTTGCCAGTACCATGCACCAGTTACCTGATGTTATTTGCTGATTCACTTTGGCTTCATTCCCTTCTGAACCTTGGGCCTGTGCTGAGTTCCCCTCCTAGTTAATTTCAGTGTCAGTGTCAAAGCATTCAGAACTCTTCAGACTAGCCAAGTATCACTGTTTGGAGTTGAAGCTTTTTCATAACATCTTCAGTGTTAAATGAGAACACATATATACATGAAGTGATAATTTTTTAAGAACAAAATCAGTCAACTAATTCAGGTTTCGCATGAACTCTAGTACTGGTCAGCTTTCTGTCATTTAGCTTTCTGTCATTTAGCTTTCTGTCATTCAGGTTCCTTTCTCTTTTCACCTGTAAGCAGTATAGGGGCAAAACTGAATCCATGTGACAGTGATAGTGAAATATGGCTTCTGAATCACTGTAAAGACAACAGAATCCAGGTTCTGAATCCAGGTTCCTTTTTTTCACTTTTCACATGTAAGGACAACAGAACAAGTGACAGTAATAGATCAAAGTATCAGAAGTTCATAACAAATATGGCTTCTGAATCCATGTCGCCATTTACAGCCCAAGGACAATAGAACTAAGCTGAATTCATTGCCTGAAAAGACCGAGCAAAGCATACACGCTGAATTCAGAGCTTCATACACAAGGAATAAGTGACAGTACAACATCACAGATCACTGATATCTCATGGCACTATGGCAGCATCAAGCCAACACGCTGCTTGAGATGCATGTCCAGATTGGCCAGTTGTCCATTTGGGAAAACCAACATACTCACAATATTATCACAACAATTTTTTTTGAAAAGTAACCACAGTGACTGTCATACAACTGCTGCATGTAGCAGCCAGCATACAGAGTTTATATTAACAATTCAGGAATGAATCAAACACGTACAGAGTTATACGTGGATAAATGGACGAAACAAGCCAAGAATTATTGTGCAACACTTCTCTCCTAGGAATAAAAAAAATAAAGATGCCGGCTATACTGCATGAGGATTCCTCAGAAGTTAGAACCAGACAACAGAGCGGCATGTAGCAACCAGCGTCGGCACAGCTCTTCATATGATCAATATCCCATTGCATAGCTTGCTCACCAACGTCGTGGTCTGAACCCAACATTGAAGTATTGAACTAGGCACATCATTCTGCTGCTTACCTGAGCAACAACAAAAGAAAAGGCATCAGCTTGTCATGCAGATAGCACCTTCTATCGATGAGATTTTTGCTGTCGATACTGTCAACGGCGCCGGGAGGAGGCGGCCCAGGGTCAGCGGGCGCTGGGAGGCGGCCCTGGCGGCGGCCGGCGGGCGGAGCGGGGGCAGCGCCGGTGCGCGCGGTCGGGAGCACGGCCGGCGGGGAGGAGTCCGTGGGGCGGGTCGACGCCGGCGGCTGGAAACGGCGGAGGAGGGAGGTAGGCGGTGGCGGCCGGGGAAGGTAGGGACGTGGCGCCGGGCAGGAGAGGTGGCGCCCGTAGGGGAGGCGGGCCGTGCGGGGTCGAGGCGGCGGGTGGACGTCGAGCGGGCGGCAGCGCCAGACGGCGGTGGCGCGTGCGTCGGCGGCGCAGGGGCAGGGCACGCGCGCTGGGCTCGGACGGGCAGGGGAGGGGAAAGAGAATGACGGGTGGAGCCCGGTTGTCAGGTTAAAAAATGGAAACCTGTTTATTCAGCCCTGCTGGAGTGGAGGCTTATGTTTCTGTGAGCAAAATTTAGAATTGAGTTTTTAAATGGGTATTTGCTCACCCAAATTTAGTAGTCCTACTGGAGTTGCTCTTATACACTTAAAATGTTGTCATCTCAATTAAATTGATAATTTTTTTCTTAATAGATATACATCAGCTATGGTTAATTATATAGATCCGAGTGATATCCGAAGCTAAATTTAAGATAATTATATAGATCCGAATGATATCCGAAGCTAAATTTAAGAAGTTGGATCTGCAATCTAAAAGTATATAGCGATCTAAATGACACAATCGAACATGTTAAAAACTGACCATGCACCAAATGGAGAAATCCTTCGTTTACGGTCCGAATCACGAAACACGGACCAGGAGCCCAAAGCGTCGCCGTCACGGCGCGACACTTTTGCTCTTCTGCCAGCTTCCACATCACCACATGCCCCCGAGCGGCGTCTAGAAATCCCCGAAACACCCCTGACTCAGCACACCTGTGAGCACCTGCCGCTGCGCCGCACACAGGCCCACGCGGCGGATCCGACGGCCAGGATGGCGCGGTGGCGTTCACCACCACCGCCGCCCACGAGCGGAAACCGCGGCCGCGTTCCACTTCCGATTAGACCTGGGCATCCTCCGGGCCGGGTCGGGTTCGGGTCGGGCAAAAAAAAGCCCGGTGTTTTTTCTAGCGGCCCGTGCCCGACCCGACCCGGTGGCCGGGCCGTAAAATTGAGCCCGCACCCGACCCGACAGCCAGTCGGGTCGGGTCGGGTTCGGGTCGGGCCGGGCCGGGCCTATGTAAAATGTCGGGTTCCTTCGGGTTTTTCGGGTTTCGGGTCAAAATTTTTAGCCCGTGCCCGGCCCGTCAGTCATACCGGGTCAAAAAATTTGACCCGAGCCCGCCCATCAAACTCTTCGGGTCGGGTCGGGTCGGGCTATTTTCGGGCGGGTTGGGTCAGGTCCGTCGGGTCGGGCAGCCCATGCCCAGGTCTACTTCCGATTCCAGGTGGAGGCCGGAGCCCCGGTTTCGGCCGCCACGCCACGCCCGTCCGTGGTTTGCTGGCCACGAAGGTGGACGGGGAGGTGGCAAAACTGCACCCTCGGTCCCCTCCTTCCCCTCCCCAACGCTTACCGCCAGGCCGGAGCTATATATAGGCCGGGCGCTCCCTCTTCGCCTCCTCATATGACGGAACCGCCAAATTAAAACTCCATATTAAGCGTAATGGCCATTATTTGAATACATCGGGTGCATTAACTTAATGGCTTAATTTGGCGATCCTTTCTCAGCCCACGGCCCGATCAAAACAACACTGGTAGTCCCACGCGAAGGCGGGCGCAGATGGTACAAGCACGACGAATACTTGAAAATACAACAACGCGACAATAATAGAAATAACCAACACTTTTACAAAAGAGTTCAACTACAATAGTTGGTTCAAATACAAACATAAATTACAAGTGTTACAACTATAAACTAGAATTTACACCCAAACAACGACTACACTACACTGCTGCCCCCTCACAGCCTAACACCACCGGTCAGACCGATTAACCACACCGGTCAGACCGGCCGCAACAAAACAGAAAAGCTGCACGCTCAGCCCGCAAGCGTGCAGCCCACCATCGCCCTAGTCTAGGGGTCTCGCTCATCCACCTTCCATCCCTCTGCACTGCGGCAGATGAATTTGGCACAACAGGGGCAGAAGTCAACATCCTAAGCTCCTGAAATAATTTGGGTAGCAACAAACCCTAAGCAACTAATACTCCGCAATACTTACCCGACCAGTGGGTATTACTTAGCCCACATATCTAGACATGCAAAGCTTTTGGCTGGTGGTTATTTTGCAGAAAAGCGACTAAAGTAATTCCTTACTTTCAGTATTTTAGCCCCAGATTCTATACAAATTAACTATATTCTAATATTTGCATGAATCAACTATAGCAAACATGGTGGTGCAATCAACAAAAATTCAAGGTGTTAATCATTATATTTATATAAATATATTCATCATCTCGTCATAACACTACGATGTGACGTAGTGATCAAGGTGCTCATATCCGAGAGGCGAATCGATCCGATTTAACCTTGCAAGGTGGAACTAACCAACACAGCACGCAAAAGCCCCATCGGAAACCACGCACCAACCTTTTCCCTCCCCGCCTCGAACTACAGGAACCAACCTAACGACATATAGTCAGCCAAGCCCTACGTGAGACCACCAAAAGTAAACATATACGACCCCTTTCTCTGCGGCCACTCGACTCGCCCTAGGAGTTGGGTGCGGGTTCCTATACTTTCGAAGCAAAGAAGTACTCGGCTTACCGGTTTCGACTACCTCCTACACCCGGTATGCGGTTAATACAATTCAATCATAATCAGCAGGGCCAACAACATTACGGTCCTCAATCGACTCGGACGGGGCTAAGACACCCAGGAACCCTGTCCTGCTGCCATACCTATACATCATCATCATTCCCCGCCCGGTCTCATATTTCCATGTCAATTTCAACAACTCAGGTACTGTAGATAAGTATATAATCTATATCTGGCGAGTAACCAGAAATTACTCGACTTCTAAATATCCTATATCTCGCGAGTGCAAGAAGTCACTCGACTTCTATCGAGGACTATTAAGCATAGCATTTCTATTGTCCTATACATGCTAGTATAACTCAGGAAAACGTAGGGATCATCCAACTAGGGTTCCAATCAACTCCTGAAACGTAATGCACAAGTAATAAATACATATATAGGTGTCATAATTTCAAATAATAGGGTGTGCACCGGGGCTTGCCTTGAGTCTGCGGCTCAGTGCTAGGGTGAGATGGGCCTTGGGCCGACTCCCCACAATTCTCCTGCTGCAGGGCTTGCCCCTGTGGCTCCGCCACCACCTCGTACACAACCTCCTCCGCTGCGGCTGCTACACGTGTGCATATGCATATGATATGAGAGAATGCATGCATGACTTGTAAAAATTACAAGTAATCAACAACCAAATTAATTTCTAACCAATAGTGACAACTAACCCTAATTGAACCCTCTCAGCCCTGTTAGCACCGGTTAGACCGGTATACCAAACCGGTCAGACCGGTCTGGCCTGTGTGCGACTCGAGGCCAAAAATCCAGAGTATCCGAATATATTCTCGGAGTATCCGGACTCCCAAGTCTAGAAAATCCGGACCTAAACCCGGAATGTCCAGACTACCACAAAACCCGGAGTATCCGAACACATGGCCAGACTGTTCGGACCCCTACCGGTCAGACTAGTCCCTCCGACCGGTCAGACCGGTCCTACCCAAACCAAAACCTAGGATTCCTTGGCGCGGTGAAAATCTCCCACCAACTCCAACCCTTTCTAGGAACTAGTTCAGGGGTACATGTGAAGGCTTTTGACCAGAGGAAATCACCTAGAATACCCTAGGAAAAGAGATCGGCCGACACAAGTGTATATACCTTGGGTGAGCTCCTTTGTGCACAAGAAGTTGAATCCCGGCCACCCCAAGGAGGAAATCATGGAGAAAGGGACCCACCACGCCGATTTGATCTCTTTCCCAGCCTTGGAATCAAGTTGGGGTGAGGATTTGGGACTCTAGGGCTTGGGGAGAGGGGTGAGCTCAAGGAAGATGAGTGAGAGAGCCGGGGAGGATGAGTGAGTTGTTGGGAGAGAGAAGAGTGGTTTTAACGATGTGGGCACAAGAAAAAAAATGGTTGGCCCAGCGTCCACCGGTCAGACCGGTCGCCCCTACTGGTCAGACCGGTCGGGGCAGACTGGCAAAAAGATTGCTAACTTATGGTTTATTATTTCGGTTCGAAACTAATGACCTTAATTAGCTTAATTGTAGTGAATTAATAGCTGAGTGTTACACCTCACGGGATTCGATTGGCTTCGGTTTGGATTGGGTTGTTTCTTGAATCCTGATTTCATCGGTTGTGCGCTTGGAGCTGCTTTGTTTGGGATTCTTCTCGGGGGATTTCTGGGGAACGAGGCAATGGCGACCGCCGGGAAGGTCATCAAGTGCAAAGGTCCGTGCTTGCTCCTCCTCTTTGTCTCGATCTGTCTTAGTTTCAGTTCATGAGTAGGGAGTAATTTTGGGCCGAAAAGGTTGGATGCTCGACGGTCGGCCGGAAACTTTTTGGGCGAGTTGTTGGATTTTGGTTTTTGGATCGATGACCGTGGGCAACTTCTTTTCTACCCTTTAATCCCCATAGAAATAGAAATGTTACCAGAAATCTTTTCTAATGTGAAGTAGTTCGTCGTGGTACTGTTGCTCTGCTCGTCACAGACCCCGGCCTGCCCCACTATCACTTTGAAAAATTCTGCCATTTTGTTTTTCCCCAAATGAGGAAGTCGTTTTCCTTACGGAAAAAGTCTACATAACCCCCTCAACTATTTAACTTAAACTACTTAACCCCCGAAACTACAAAATCGGTTATTCTACCAGCTAAACTTTTCAAAACTAGCCAAACAACTCCCCATGACGGTTTTGTAGGGTGGTTTTGTTTTTTGTTTTTTATTTATTTCAGCTGAATATTTGAAAAATCATAACAAATCACAGAAAAATCTAAAAATTGTAAATCCAATTTCGTTGGACTCTACATGAGTAGATCTACATAGTGAACATATAATATGATATTCTTTAGTACAAATTTTTTATTGTAGATTTAGGTCTATACTTTTTTGCAATTAATGTAAATAATTCATATATGCAATTTTCATTATCCAATTGTACTGAAATTTTTATAGTGGGATAATTAATATATGCTTGAACTTTAGTAAAAATTTCATATTGATTGAATCAAGTATAATTTAGTTATAAATTTATTTAAATTTAACCATCATGAACGTAAATAAATTTAAAACAAATGTATACATGATCCAATGAGTATAAAGGTTTTACTAGAGTACAAGCATACAATATGTAGCCCACCATAAAAATTTCACCCCAACTGGACCATGGAAAATGCAGCAAGAATTATTCTATTTAATTACAGAAAAACATATATCTAAATCTACAACAAAAAAATTTATATGAAAGCAAATCATATTATATGTTTACTGTGTGGATCTACTCATGTAAAGTCTAACAAAATTAGATTTACAATTTTTGGATTTTTCTATGATTTTTCAAAAATTCAGCTGAAATAAATAAAAAAGATAAAGATAAAACTACCCTCCGAAACCGCCTTGGGGTCCTTTGGCCGGTTTTGAAAAGTTTAAAGGAGTAGAATAGTCGGTTTTGTAGTTTGGGGGTCAAGTAGTCTAGATCCAAGTAGTCTAGACTTTTTCCTTTTTCTTACGATCTACGAATGCTGCAAGTTGCAACTTCTCAAGGAGGATTTTTTTTTGTTCTCGCTGCGATAATCGATTGAACTCACTGCGTGCTAATCTGCCGGTAATCAATTGCAGCCGCGGTGGCATGGGAGCCCGGGAAGCCGCTGTCAATCGAGGAGGTGGAGGTGGCGCCGCCGCAGGCCATGGAGGTACGCGTCAAGATCCTCTACACCTCGCTCTGCCACACCGATGTCTACTTTTGGGAGGCCAAGGTATCTACTCACCCATCCCCTTCCGTAGCTCTGTCAGTAGATATGATGCAGCAACTCGCGGTTGACTTGCGCCTTTTTGTTGGCGGCTTACCTGTCTTAGGGACAGACTCCCGTGTTCCCTCGGATCTTTGGGCATGAGGCAGGAGGGTATGTTCTCTTCCCCGATCCACTTTATTGTTATGTTGCTGGGATATTTTTTTTGTGTATTTTTGGATTCATAGTTATCGTTGGTGGTCTTTGTTTATTTGGCTTACTAGATGCAGGGCGATCTATTTGTGTAGCCTGGATTCTGGTGAACATGTGGAAGAGCCATAAGAAATAGTTTTGTCTTGTTTGAAATGCTATCAATATGATTGAATATTATCTGTGTGGATGTCAGATGTTTTTGGGCTGCTGGCAGTAGACTTTGACAGATTTGTGATTATTTCAGCAGCAACTTAGTTGACTAATTCAGTATTTTTCAGTTGAGACAATGACATGTACATCTAGTGGCTGTGTATTCCTTTGGTTGCCTAATTTCATGATGAAGTTTTCCTTGAAGTATACTTATGTAGAATCATGTTTGATCAGATTAGTCAAATTTGGTGGATTCTATCCAGACTGAAATTTCATTATTTTTACAGTATCATAGGGAGTGTTGGAGAGGGTGTGACTGACGTGGCCCCTGGTGACCATGTCCTTCCTGTGTTCACTGGGGAGTGCAAGGAGTGCCCCCACTGCAAGTCAGCGGAGAGCAATATGTGTGATCTGCTCAGGATCAACACTGACCGGGGTGTGATGATTGGTGATGGCAAGTCGCGGTTTTCAATCAATGGGAAGCCTATCTACCATTTTGTTGGGACATCCACCTTCAGCGAGTACACTGTCATGCATGTTGGTTGTGTTGCAAAGATCAACCCTGAGGCTCCCCTTGATAAAGTTTGTGTTCTTAGCTGTGGTATTTCTACTGGTAAGTTCATTCAGTACATTTTGGTATGCATGCTAGAGGATCTTTCTCTTTATATTCTCACTTATGTCATTTCTCTGTTTAGGTCTTGGTGCAACAATTAATGTCGCAAAACCGCCAAAGGGTTCAACAGTGGCTATTTTCGGTCTAGGAGCTGTTGGTCTTGCTGTAAGTGTTGAAATTATTTGCTTGTTATATGCTCTTTCGATTGCAGTGAGAATGTGTGTTGGGTTTGCATCTGATACCCTGCATATATGCATTATTTATTAGGCTGCCGAAGGTGCAAAGATTGCTGGAGCGTCAAGGATCATTGGTGTTGATCTAAACCCCAGCAGATTTGAAGAAGGTGAGAGTACCGTTGATCTAACTAAGTATGTCATTTTATTTTGCTTTTTGATACGCCAAGTGACTCATCTCTTGCTCCATTTTTCAGCTAGGAAGTTTGGTTGCACTGAATTTGTGAACCCGAAAGACCACAAGAAGCCAGTGCAGCAGGTTTGTTTCTTTACCTTAGACAACCAGAAGTTGCTCAGTATGTGCAGAGCTTGGCGATAACATGGAGTTTTCTTATGGTTTAGATACTTGCTGAGATGACCAATGGAGGAGTTGACCGCAGTGTGGAATGTACTGGCAACATCAACGCTATGATCCAAGCATTTGAGTGTGTTCATGACGTATGTACTCTGTTTTCACATTCTGTGGAGCGAGCATCCTCCGAGTTCCATCCTTTATTCAGATGGAGATGGAAATTCTAACAACTCCCTCTTAATACAGGGATGGGGTGTGGCTGTGCTGGTTGGTGTGCCACACAAAGATGCTGAATTCAAGACTCACCCAATGAACTTCCTGAATGAGAGGACCCTGAAGGGAACCTTCTTCGGCAGCTACAAGCCACGCACTGACCTGCCCAATGTGGTTGAGCTGTACATGAAGAAGGTAAATGCCAAGAGCTGTTTCTTCAGTAGCCCTTCTACTTTGCTAGTTGACCCCTTGCTGAAACTGTTAGCGATTAGTCCCCCGCAAAACCCTGCTTTGCTTGCTCATGCTACGACTCCGCTTTGTTTGCGCGCAGGAGCTGGAGGTGGAGAAGTTCATCACGCACAGCGTCCCATTCGCGGAGATCAACAAGGCCTTCGACCTGATGGCAAAGGGGGAGGGCATCCGCTGCATCATCCGAATGGAGAACTAGATTCAGTCGCCTGCTTGCCTGATTCGGGTTTGGGTTAATAAAGGTGCAGTGCCTGGGGAGCCTGCCCTGTCGATGGGGGAGGAAAGATTCACGTGGTGGCGTGCCACCCATGTGTGTCACGTCCAGTTTGGCCGTGTCAATCAGTAGGGTGTAGCTTCTAGCGTCTGTGATTATCTATCGGCATGAGAGTCTCTCGAACTGTCTTTCGTCTTAATATATGGTATATTGAGTTTGAGTCGACCGGCCTGTTTTGGTTCCCTTGTGCTGCACTGGTTGGTGATTTTTGCCTGATCTGTTTGTGGTCCTGTGAATTAGTTGAATTTCATCGTCTCTGGTGGTTTCAACGTTAGGAACCAACAAGTGGTGACAATATGTTTTCTTTACAGTTCAGACTTTTAACAAGGGGTCTTGTTGTCTGTATGTGGCTGTTGCTCTACTGAACCCCCGTACTGATGCCTTCCTTCAACTTGCTTCGCACCATGGCTTGGAGCTCTGAACATCTGTTCAGTGGCTGTTCTGTTCAGATAGGCAATTCAGTGCTTAGCAGCTGCCACTTCTTGGTCGACCAATAGGAGCTGCCTGCGTTATGGGCAGGCACCGAGCTGCTCTTTCAGCTGAAATACTGATGATGTGGACTCGGAATCCCATCTTCAGGTACTGCTCCGGCGCGCCGCCCGTGCCGTGCCCAAGCTGCGGGAATCGAATCCATCCATCAATAGTTGTGTAAAAGAGATTGTTAAGAAACGCATCAATGGCCATTTTGACCAGTCACGAATTGGTATCCATGGCAAATAGGGACTTTGGAAGATTGAGCTTGGTGTATATGTATATTGAGTTTTTGACGGGTCACAACTGACACACGAGACTAAAGAACCAAATAATTACACCTCTGATGTGGATGACCAAAAGTAGCAGCTCTGGTCAAAAGAAAACAGAAAAGAGAAGACCCAACCAATCGGTCCTCGGATTCAGAGCAACCCGGGCGCGCGAGTGGAAGGGGAACTGATGCACGATGATCGGTTCTTCCTCTCCTCCCTCCTGGCCATCTTCTCCATCTCCTCATCACCAACATGTGACAGAACCGTCAAGTTAAAACGGCTTAATTAAGCATAATGACCATTATTTGAACACATCAGGTACATTAGCTTAATTAAGGTAACCTGACAGCTCTTTCTCAACCCACGGCCGATCGAAACAACACGGGTAGTCCCACGCGAAGGTGGGCACAGATGACACAATATGACAATACTTGAAACTACTCTTACGATACATAGTATAGTACATTAGTTTTTACTAAACATGCTTGAATACATAGATACTATACAAGTCTGACAGCCATTTATACAAAAGTGTGGCAAACATAAAGCTAGAAACTATGGTACATAAGTACAAAGTCAAATTGCACATTCAGCCCACGAATGTGCAATCCAGAAATCTACAAGTCTACTCATCTGGGTCCTCGACGTTCCACCCTTCTACGTCCTGACGAACGAACTTGGCACAACATGGATAAAAGTCTACGTGTATGGGTCCTGAAAACATATTTCAATAATGCCCTAAGCAACTAATACTCAGCAAAACTTACCTGTCTGTGGGTATACTTAACTAGACATGCAAAACTTTTGGCTGGTGGGTTTGTTTGCCAAAAAGCATCTAATTGTAAATCCTTACTTTCAATAATCTTAGCGAAATTAATTGTGAGTAACTATTGCTATATGGTTTGCATATCTACAACAACTAGTGTGGAAAAACAATTGAATAGATACACGGACGAACAGGGCGACATATGTATACACGGACATATAAAACAAATAGATAATGTTTTGAATTAGTTTCTACATAATTTTTTTCTCAAAACTATTTTTGGTGTGGCCTGCGGCGGCGCCCCTGGACTTGTGACTGCTGAGAATGCATGGGTACGGTGAGCGGAGCTGGCAGTAGAGTTCTGTCTATGGAAATTTGAGCGCTACCACAGATGCTTCATCGCGCTATTACTACCTCTATTCTGAAATATAAGAGTCCTGTTTGGTTTGTGTTGTGCTAGTGAATAGTGACCACTAATTACGGTGTAAAACAAAACCAGTTTACAAAACCAACTTCAGAACCCCGCGCTAGTGACCCTGAAGAATCTAATGAGCCTTTTGACCGCACGATTAGATAACGGTTATTGTAGCATCACTGTAGCAAATCATCGATTAATTACCGTCGTTACATTCGTCGCGAAAAATTACACCCATCCCTAAAAAGGTTTTGCAAATAGATTTCATTTAGTACACCATGCATGCAAGATTCTTTTTGTAGAATGGAATAGCGTGGGGAAAACAAATAAGGCCAAGGCATTTTATTTTGTTCTAAGTCAAATTGTTGTAAATTTTCATCAAACTCATAGAAAGGAGTAATAATATTTTGAATGTCAAATCACTACTACAGAACAAGCACTCGAAACGTCCCATCTCTGCTGACTTTATATGATGAGGCGGTGATAGTTATTACAAACTTGTAAAGGAAGGTTCGACGGGCATCACCGCCAGTTTGTAATACCCGCATCCACTTTGTACTTCAATTCTGTTTCTCTCGGTACGTATCTCCCTCTTTCTCTCCCTCCCGTTACTTCTCTCAATCTCTCTCATCCTTATCTCTTCTCCACCTCTCTCCCACATCCTCTTCCCCTCCCGTCCCCCCTTCATGTCACTTCCTCCCTCATCCTCCACCGTTGCCACCTCCCCACCCATCCCTATTGTCGCCTCCCTGCTCCTTGCCGCCTCCTCCCCTCCTCTTCCGACCACTGCGGCCTCTCTCGCTGCCGCTGCCTCCTCCCCTCCTTCTCCCTCCGCACCGCGCCCACCCGCTCCGCTCTATGCCTGCCTCCGTATACGTGGCGTGGTGGTGTGGAGCAACATCCCATTTTTCTTTTTGAGAAGAGTATCACCATCGGGCCTAGAACCGCGGCGGTCGGTGATAGTTCAACCCATCACCTGTCAACCTTGATTCAACGGATCTCGGAACCAGCAGTGATGGGTGTATGTACAGTGGACGAGAATAATTAGATCCACTATGAAATATATTTTTATAATCTACTAATTCAATTTGTTAGATGTTAGTAATCTTCTCTATAAATTTGGTGTATCTTAGACTACTTTGACTTACGATAAAACAAATTGACTTACATTTTAGGATAAAATGAACATATAACAAATGTTGCATCGTATCTCTACGCCGTAATTAATTGTTGCCCTCTTTATTCAAAGAAAGTTCCTCGTCACTTGCATGCAAAATGTTCCTTACATGCCGAGTGCTGACCTTTCTGCACTAGCTCGCACCAGTTTGTTGACTGGGTTAATTAGCACGGTACTAGACACCACAGCAGCAGCAGGTCAGCAGTAGGATTCCACACACCTAAGCATGCGCGTGCCGCATGCGTGTTTGGTGGTCTCCCTCGATCCTCCTTCCGTCAGCAAGAAGAAATGGCAGCCACGAACTCCACTATAAAAGCTACCCAAGATCACCAAGGATCAGCAACACTTCACACAAACACCAGCTCCAACAGTGAGATGGCTCTCGGACTAGGCCGCCTTCTTTTCGGTGCTCCTCCAGCAGCAGGAACTAAAATGGCCACACCACCTCCAGAAGCTGGCGAAGGAGAACAGACGACGGTGAAGCAGCATGCAGCCAACGACCAGGGAGCGGCGGCGGGACAAGTTGCTGCTGGTAAGCGCAAGCAGATGGGAGACGAGGTCGGGGGTGTGGCAAAGTTGGAGGGGAGGAAGAAGAAGGGAGCTCCCATTGTGGTGCATCACTTCCCCTTCCATTCTCGCCCTGGGCTGCTGTAATTTCAGCTGGCTTTTTAGGCTGTGTTTAGTTCATGAAATTTTTTGGGTTTGGGTATTGTAGCACTTTCATTGTTATTTGCTAACTAATGTTCAATTATGGATTAATTAGGCTTAAAAGATTCATCTCGTCATTTCTAGTTGAACTGTGTAGTTAGTTATTTTTTTCAACTGCATTTAATGCTTCATGCATATGTCCGAAGATTCGTTATGACGGGTACTATAGAAAAAAATTTTGTAACTAAACAGGGGCTTAGTCTTGCCAGGAACTAGGAAGGAGAGCTTTCCGATCCTTCTACTGATTTTTTGTACGAAATAAACTGTTTTGCTGCATTGATTCTATAAGGTTGACTGGATTATTGAGTAGGCACAAGGCACAGATTGTGATTCTGATTGTGAGTGATTCGTTTCTTGACGCTACGACCTATCAGATTTGTATGTATATATTTTTTGTTTATAGCTCATAAGTAACTCAGTGTTTCAGCTCCATCCTTGAGTTCTGTTCATCTACCAGAGAGTTGATCCAGAGAATAAGAAAAAGAAACTCATAGTAATGGTACATACTACACTACCACAGAACATCAATGTTGTCCCGGTTGGGAAACCCTTTTTGTCCCGGTTTCCCAACCGGGAACGCCAGGCCTGCCCTTTTGTCCCGGGTATGGCAACCGGGACAAAAAGCGCCCTTTTGTCCCGGTTGGTAACCGGGACAAAAGAGGCTGCCAGCGCCACATGCCTGGCGCACCCTTTTGTCCTGGTTGGTGATACTTTTGCACCCTTTGGTCCCGGTTGGTGATACTTTTGCATTTCAATTAAACTTATGTATTGGAATTCAGTGTGTAAGATCTCCACTAATATATACATATATATAGTTAATTATATAATATTTGTCCTATATAATTTCCATATATAAACATATATATATTATTGGAGGGCTTAAAAATATAATACATACATACTCATAAATAGAAATATAATATATACACACACATATATATTTACATAGGTATATTCGTTCTTAATTATATATATACACGTATGTTATCATATTTGCTACGATTGTCAATGTGAGATTGTCCATCATAGTAGAATTAGCCTTTTGGATCGAGGACTTGCTCAACAATAAATCCAGACAATTGTTCTTGAATCGCCATAATCTTTTCCTCCGGTATGAGTTTATCGCGCATCTCCTCGACCTATGGAAAAGGGAGATAATTAATTTCGACTAATTAAAATACGAGTTCAAATATTAACAAGTTTTTTACTTACTTCCTCTTCCCAATCTGTCAAAACCCTTGGAGGACCTACCAGACTTCGCATACATAGTATGCGCATAAATTAGTGTCTTGTTTCTGCCTCATACACTTTAAGATAGAAGAAATTATCAGGTATTTACATGAATATATAATAAAACTAATGAAACGTGCAATGAATCATCCAAGTGCGTACCGCAAAATCTGTCTTGATCTTCAATTCCTTATCCAATTTGCCTGGATGATTTTTACCGACTTGTTTCCAAACCCTGTGCATGATTAGAACAATTATAGTCAAGTAACAAAGTGATTCAAAGTATCGGTCATCGACGGAGTAGTGGTAGAATTACTTTTTCATCATGTTAAGAAGATCACTGTATTGTTCTGGAGGTCTCCTTAATGAGTCCATAACCACCGTGATGCTAATGTCGACAAGTATGAGCATTGGGACCCAGTGTTCACTGCAAGATTATATGGAATAGTTAAGATTTAAACAATTCGATGATACAGAATAGAAAGAGTTAGACGGAAGGAATCACTCACGCAAAGTTGTAAGGAAACAATATCATTTGCTTGTTGTGATGAACGCTTATGTACTTGAACAAGTTTTGGAATATCTCATCGGAATTGTCACGTAGAAGTCTCCAATTACAAGTAATTGGGTCGATGAAGCCGAGGTGAGAGTATCCCTTTCTCCTGCAAGTTTGTATCTCCATTCTACATGATACCGAATAAATCAAAGAATCAGTATGTTGAGATTATACAAAACAATACATAAGGAGAGTAAAATACTTACAGAACCCACAAGCCGACCATAGAGATGTCGAGGTCCTCCTGATGGAATAGTTGGTAAACTTCTTCCCAATTTATCCATATAATGACCTCCCCCCTAAGAAATCGTCATCTTTAATCTTTGCGCCCTGCATGAAGATGCAATCGGCCATCGCACGCATGTAGTGCTGGTGCAGCTTATACATTTGCGTTGGAAGCACGGACACTACTTCGGGTGGTACAAGAGATTTGCATAGCTCATACGTCCATTTGACGACCACATCGGCCTTTGGAATATCTTCTCCCCCTGCGATCTAAGCCGCCGTCAGGTTTGCTTCTTTCAAAAATGTAACAAAGTCTTGTTGTTGCGTCGTCTGTCCCACTACGAGAGGATCTATTGATTGTTTCTTTTGGGCTCCGAGCTGTGGAACGTCGGACGACGATGACTTTGATTGTCTCTTCTTTTTCTCAGTAGTTTTGATAATTGTGCGGTCGTAGTCAAAGGGGGATCTCTCGATATAAATTTTCTCATATTTGCTTCGCACATTCCCTTAAAAAATTTCAAATCTCCCGGATTTATGACTTTCTCGGGCTCCGGTTTCGGCTTCGGCTTGAAGTGCTCTTTAACTCTTTCTTGAGTTATCCGATCGCATTCTTCAAGGCTCATGTCCCAGGGTTTAATAGGAGCCTCCTTGGTTTTTTTCTTCTTTTTCTTCTTCTTTGGAGGCTCCTTAACCGGTGCAGCTACCTTCTTTGCCGGCGGCTATTTCTGTTTCTTTGCCGGCGGCGGAGGGGGTGACCAAGGAGGTGACGGTGACGCTTGAGTGTTCATCGGCGCATGAGATGATGGTGATGGAGAATGTGCCGGTGAACCTTGCCGGGACAGTGCTGCCCTTGGGGAGTTTTGCGGAGATGCCGGCATTGGAGAGGCATGCTGAGATGCCGGCCTTGGAGAGGCATGCTGAGATGCCGGTCTTGGTGTTTGATCATCCGACTTTAGGATGATGTAGTGCTTATCCCATAGGATGTAGCCATGAATGGCTTCTGCTAGTGTCCTCTCCCTATCGCCTTCAGAAATATCAAGCTCGAGCGTCTCCCAACCCTGGCACACCTGCTCCACGCCAACTCTTGTGTATCCTGCCGGAATTTGATGCCCGTGGTACATGTCGCCTGGTTGGGTTGGCATGGCGGTACCATACACAACAGTGAACATTAAGTTCTTAATGGCAGTCTGCAGGTCACAAGGTGTCCGCTGGGTGATCTCATCCACTGGAAATCGCTGCGGGGCAGTCGCTTCAACTGCGGCCTGGATCCCCGTTGCCTCAACGGCGATGTTTGTGGAAGCGCAGCTGCTTTTCCGCTGAGACAGATAATCGGCTGCAACATTAGGCTCTGGAGGCACCGCTTGCGCTTGCTGTTGCTGGCTCATTGCTATAGCCACTTGGCGTTGAACCTCTTCCTCCAGTCTTTGATCGTGTGACATGAGCCGTTCCTCTAGCCTTCGCAAGTGCTCCCGCTCATCATTCTTTTTTGTTTGCCGACTTCTATATGATTCAATGTAATCCCTGAATCCATACTTCCACGGAACCACGCCTTTGCCTCTTGTGCGGCCCGGATGTTCTGGATTCCCAAGGGCGTAAGTCCACTCATCCCTCTCTCTATCCGGCTGGAATGTTCCCTCGGCCGCTGCTTGTATGGCCTCCTGTACTCTCTGGGCTGCTAGCTGGATTTTTGGCCCATAGATGCAGGCCCCAGTCAATGGGTCCAAGCTTCCCCCGTGACCATAAAACCAGGTCTTTGACCTTTTAGGCCAGTTCATGGTCGCATGTTGGATGCCTCTGTCAAGCAGATCCTGCTCCATCTTCTCCCATTTGGGTATTGCAAGCTTATAGCCTCCATGCCCTAGAGTGTGATGGTACACTTTCTTCGAGGCATTATCTTTGACCTTCTGCACCTTCTGAACCCAAGCTCTAAAGACCTGTATTGCACAAATGCATCCTAGTGACCCTTGAGCTTTTCGAGCTCGCCGGTAAACACGGGCATGGTCCCGGTCGTGATATATTTCGGTCATCAAAATTTTCTTGAATGATTGTAGATGTTCGGCCATCTTGCTCAGGGTCCAGCGCTTGCATATCTCTTCTAATTCAGCTAGAACTGTGAAGTTCTTCTTAAGCTCCCGCCAACACCATTTTTTTTCTTTCTCGGGTAACGCATCCCGTCCATCGCTTGGATTGGAAGCTTTCCATAGCCTGAAGCTGATCGGGATGTGGTCCCTGACAATACATCCGGATTGTCTTACGAATTTTTTGGCGGCAGCTTCTGGAGCGATCGGTTCACCATATGGACCAACTTACGTTATAATGTACCGCCCTTCCAGTTTCTTTGTCAGGCCTCGCTTCGTCTTTTTCTGCTGCGACGATGATCTAGACGGCTATACAAAAACATTCATATATTTATATAGTATTTATATAGATTCAGATGAAAAATATGATTTTCAATACAAGTAAGTATAGTTGTGATATGTACATTAGCACTTTGTTCACCAGCAGCGTCATCCTGAATGGATGGTGCCTCAATTCCGTCACCGGACATATTCAAATATATGTCGGTATTGCTGCTATCTTCAGCTTGTTCGGTGGCATCTCCTTGTGCACCACCACCTTCGGCAATCATATTCGACAGGAACTGTTCGTCTTCCGCGTTTGTTTGTTGTCGCGGGTCCATCGTAACTAAAAAATAAATACAAATAAAACCCTTAAGAAAATTCTCTAAAAAATGCACATATTTGCGAGGATTGGATCGGAATTCGTTTACATGGACGAGGTCGAGAAGGGGACTATGTTTGGATCGGACTACATTTACATGGACGTTTAGATGGCAAATACTCTAACCATTTCCAAGCGGTAACGAGAAGGGGACTACGTTCGGTAACAGTTTGAGTGTTGAACGAGTGAGTGAGCGAGCGAGTGAGTGTGTGTGTGTGAGTGAGCGAGCGTCGGTGAGAAGGAGAGAGCGTCGGTGAATATAAAGAAGTAATATAAATGACACCTTTCAATTAAGAATAAAGAATATATGTAATTAAAGTCTTTGAATGACATAATTAAATAATAAATATATGATAAATTAAAGTCTATGAATGACATGTGTAAATAATGAATATATGATAATTAAAGTCTTTGAATGACATAATTAAATAATAAATACATTATACACTCTCTAATTCTCTAATACATTATACACTCTCTATTTAAATAATTAAAAGCATTTCCTTGTCTATTTCTCTCTAAATTCCCCATAATTCTCACTATATCTAATAACTAAATTCTAGATAATATCAAATAATGGAAACCTTATACCTTAATTAAATTCAATAAAAATATCTCTATAATTAAATTGTAGTTAATATTTCTAATAGAAACAAATAATATATATATATAATTCTATAGTAAAAGAAAAAAAGAAATGGCCGGCGGCCCATACCACGTCGGGGACAGGGACAACGGCGCGGCGTCGGCATCGAGGCGTGCCGGCGGGTGGAGTAGCGTCGAGGCGGCGGCGCGGCGACGTCGAGGCATAGCCGGTGGCGCGCAGGGGCGGGGGCGGCGGCGTCGAGGCCCACGGCGGCCGGCGCGACGGAGGCGGGGCCGGAGTGGGCCAGGGGAGGCGCGCACAGGGTGGAGGAGGCGGCGAACCTCACCGGCTACTCCAAAGGGGCGGAACGGCGGCGTGGAGGCGGCCCAATGGCACTCAGGCGGTATAGCTCGGGCGCGCGGCGCTCGGGAGGGGGGGGACGATAGGGGGCGTCGACGGCGCTCGGGGACGGCGGAGGTCCGCACCAATGGCGCGATGGGGCGGCGGAGGTCGGCGGCGCTCGGGGACGGCGGCGGCGGCAAGCAGGAGGCGCGGTGGGAGCAGGGGACGACGGCAGCGCGGTGCAGATCAAGAAAACCACCAAGTGTTGGGGAAGGGGGGAGGAAGAAGGGAGATATTAGGGGTGGGGGCTTTTTGTCCCGGATGGAGCCACGACCCGGGACAAAAGGCCCTTTTGTCTCGGGTGGTGGTTCTCCCGGGACAAACCTTTTGTCCCAGGTGAAGCCATCACCCGAGACAAAAGGGCCTTTTGTCCCGGGTCGTGGCTCCACCCGGGACATAAGATATTTTTAGGCGGGCCGGGAAAATTCCCAGCCCGCGGCCCACCTTTAGTCCCGGATGGATCTACCACCCGGGACAAAAGGGGCCCATTTTCCCTCATTCCCGCCAATTTTTTTTTGTTTTTTTGTTCTTTTTACTTCTCGTTTAAAATAGGTTTTCATTTGTTAATTCAGTTAAAAAAATTATGGTTCCAAAAATTATGTAAAAAATTTCTTATCTCTATATAGACTTGATACACACAACAAAAATATTTAATTTTCATTCAAGTGATTGGGTCAATGAAATTTCTAAATTTTTTGAAATCATATTTGTTATGTTGACCATGCAAAAAATATATTTGGTGAATAAATTTTTTAAAACTTTTGTTTTTCGACAGAAAGTGGATTCTATCACGATATTAACATTTAAAAAGTGAGTTTTACATAAAAATAAACAATTTCATGACATTAATGAGTAGTGTGTGAGTTTATGAGATAGTGTGTGTATTAGTGAGAGATTGTGTGTTAGTGAGAGAGTATAGTGTGTTAATGTGAATGTAATTTCATGAAATAAATAAAATTAATTGAGTAATCCATATTATTGTATGAAAATTATACTTGAGTCTGATAATTAAGTGAAAACTATAAAAAAATGATATATATATATAACACATAAAGGATAATGATACAGTACATATATAATAAAAGTATTCGAATTGTCATTACTTTTGTATAGAATAATAGGAAATGATTCAAGCACATGAAAGATTAGCGGTAACAGACTTTCTCTTAATAAATGTCCCTTGATTATAATCACGGCGCAAGTATGGAGCATCATCATTGGCTATCAGGATACATGGATCAACATTTACTTCGAAAGGTGGAATGGCAACAAAGTTATTATATTCTTCTGACAAGTCTGTCTTGTCCTCCACTCCAACGATGTTTCTCTTCCCTGATAGAACTATGTGTCGCTTAGACTCATCCTTTTGCTTGTTTATCCCCTTCTTTGGCTTGCTGGATATGTCTTTAACGTAGAAAACCTGAGCGACATCCTGGGCTAGGATAAACGGCTCGTCTCTATACCCAAGATTGTTGAGATCAACTATTGTCATTCCATACTCATCTTTTGTTACCCCTCCTCCAGATAGCTTAACCCATTGGCAACGAAATAGAAGCACCTTGAAATTAGGACCATAATCCAGCTCCCATACGGACACTGCTGTTTTGATTGGTACTCTTTTTATCTTGGGCTATCGTATAAAATGTGTTACCATTTATCTCGTACCCTTGGTATGTTAAGATATTTTCAAGATAGTCCCCTAGTGTTCATGTGCTCACGTGTTGTTCACTTATATCCAAGTTATGCATTAGATGCTTCCGCAACCAGCTGCCAAAAGTGTTCATGTGCTCACGTGTAATCCATGTCTCAGACTTTTCCGGGAATTCGGAGAGCAGAATCTTCTTGTGTTCCTCGATATACAGGTCAACCAAGGATGATTGTTGAAGAACCGCATAATGCGCTTTCTTGAATGAGAAATCATTTGTGCAGACATAAGATTTTTTCCTAATGTACCCTTTCCATTTAGTCTTCCCTCATATCGCGATTCAGGGACCCCAATCGGTTTAAGGTCATCAATAAAGTCAACACAAAAGTCAATGACCATTGCATCAACTTAGCATTATCTTTATTTCTAAACAGACGCTTCAAACGTGGTATTATAGGCGAATACCACATGACCTTCGCAGGAACTCTCTTCCGGGGACGCTCCCCCTCGACATTGCCAGGATCATCTTTTCTGATCTTATAACGCAATGCACTGCATACGGGACATGCATCCAAATTCTCGTACTCGCCTCGGTAGAGGATGCAGTCGTTGGGGCATGCATGTATCTTTTGCACTTTCAATCCTAGAGGGCAAACAAGTTGTTTGGCTTCATACATTGTGGTAGGCAATTTGTTGTCCTTAGAAAGTATTTTTTTAACAAGTTTTAGTAATTCACCAAATCTCTTGTCGGATACACCATTTGTCGCCTTCCATTGCAGCAACTCCAAGGTGGTGCCAAGCTTCTTCAATCTATTTTCACAATCTGGGTACAACAACTTACGGTGGTCCTCTAACATCTTTTGAAACTTCAACCACTCCGTTTCACTCTCACAGTCTGGCTGCACATTGTGTAGTGCCTGGCCCAGATCGTCGCTGGGATCATCTTCTGCTACATCTACTTCGGGCTCTTCCATGGGAATATCGTCATCGAATGCACCGAATCCAGCATTCCCGGGAAAGTAGTCGTCAAAATCTTTTTCTTCATTGTCTTCCATGGTAACCCCCTGTTCTCCATGCTTCGTTCAACAAACATACTTCTCTATGAAATTATTTGCGAAAATGTGGCTGTGTAGGATTCTTGAAGAGGAGTAATCCTTGTTATTTTTGCAATGAACACACGGGCAACACATAAAACCATTCTGATTGTTTGCCTCAGCCACAGACAAAAAATAATGCAGGCCTTCAATGAATTCGTTCGAACGTCGGTCAGCATTGTACATCCATTACCGGTCCATCTGCATTTTAATGAAATCGATTTGAATTCTTTACACATATCGAATAAATAAAATATATCAAACCTAAATTAAACTAAATGTAACATAACATGAATAATTAAAAAATCTGCAATATCCATCATACATCATGATTAATTAAAATGAGTACTTAATCTATTACAGAACTTAACAAAAGAGTACTCAACATGCAACTTAAAAATTCGCACAACAACACATAGGTTTTCAACTATCCTTACGTGGGAAAGCAAAATGTTCTGACGGATTTCTTGCTGGCGCAGAAGGTGGCGGAGATGAAACCTCCGAGTTTGGTGGTAACGAACTGTAACGCTGCAACAAATCCTCAAGATCAAATGGAGATTCCTCGCCCCTTGCCACACATTCTCTATATTCTTTTTCCAAATAACGGAGCACTGCCCTATAAAAAGCGCTAGGTTTCTTGCACCGACGACCTACTGGAGTTGGGCCCTTCTCTCCAAAAGGACAACGATCACCCCCACCGGCGCCACTCCCTCCAGCTGCTGAAGCCATATTTTACTGAAAAACACTTTTATTTTTCACAAAATTATAAATTTTTACAATTACAATACAAATATTATTTACTATTACAATTACAATGATTAGATTAATTACTCTTGCAAATAACAATGAAAACATATAAAAAAGACGAAATCTCTAATTGTTTAAGAAAATCCATTGTTTTCATCAATGAATTTCATAGGCAGTTTCTTCAGTTAGAGCGATAGGGCACCTAGCACATTTGACAGGCTAGGCGGCAAATACAAAGCTTCTATACGGGTGGATTTTTCAAACAGTATGGGAACAGTACTTCAGAAAATTTCACTCTCCTTCAGTTAACTGTACATAATTAGAAAATCCATTGTAACATAATTAGAAAATCCATTGTAACATAATTAGAAAACAGAGAGGTCACCAGGGGTTGGGGATGGGGATGGCGCCAGGAGCGGGGACGACAGCTCCTCGAGTGCACGGACGGCGGCCGGTTCAAGCAGGGATGGCGGGTGGCTCGACCGCGGCCGGATCTCCTCACGACGGCTCGCCGGCGGCCGGATCTCCTCGCGGCAGCGGCACGACAGCTCCTCGCGAAGGTGGCGCGGCAGCTCCTCGCGTCGAGGGCGGCGCCAGGACACGGGGACGGCGGCTCCTCTGCACGGGGACGGCGGCGCGCCGGTCTTCGGGACACGGGGCGATGGGGGACGGAAGAGTTTGGAGGCAGGGGCGCGGGCGGCCCGGGTTGCTTTTGGGCCTTTTGGCGGTAGTGAGGACCTTCACTGCCGGGCCAGAACCGACCTGGCGGTGATGATGCTCTCCATCCCCTAACCGGCGGCGATAGCCCTGTATCTGTTTTTAATTTCCACGCATGAGCGAAAGTATATCATGTTCTGCCTTTTGCCCTTTTCTCAATTCATGACTGAAATATAATTAATAAAAGTACTTTAGTTCACTCTAAATATTACATAGTTTAAATGACGCATAAATATAGAGAAACGTACTTAAGTTCACTCTAAATATTACATAGTTTAAATGACACATAAATATAGAGAAAAGTATTTTAGTTCACTTTAAATATTACATAGTTAAAATCCGGCCGCAACAATGGAGGAGAGAGATGAGTCCGTCGGGTTGGAGAAGAAAAGTGGTAGGAGGAAAAAGGGGTTAGGGTTTTTTTACTGTACAGGCTCATCACCGTAGGTTCAAAACACGGACCGGCGGTGATGCCTCCTATCACTGCCGGTCCGTGTTACAAACCGGCAGTGATGCGTTCTCAAGCCATCACCAATGGTTGGTAACACGAACCGGCGGTGATAGGCAGCATCACCGCCGGTTCCCACGGCCACTACGGCCAACTGCTCTAGAACCAGTGGTGATACCTCATCACCGCCGGTTTATGTTGAACCGGCGGTGATACTCCGTTTGCGATGATCGTTTCTCTAGGGGCGTCCCGACCAAAATGGGGGCCCAGTGCGAAATGCTAAGATGAGGCCCTAATGGTCTAGTAAAATCAAACAACAGTAATAAGTAACATATAAATAGGATATTTCAAAAATTATCGTAGCTATTTTTCACTTGAAGGACTTTATCTTTGGTAATTCTTTGAAATAAAATCTTGCTCAAGAATCATATTTGTTTATTTCTACGCTTTTGATAGCCAGAATCATATTTCCTATATTGTTTTGCCGACGACATGACTTGCATTTGTAATGAAAAGAACAAAATTAATAGATATATTTTAATCATCAAGACATCAACATAGTTAAACGAGGAAAGAAGAAAATAACACGGAATTAAATCTTACTCTTGGGCTGGTCTTCCGCCTTGGCGAGTGCCTCTGCAGGTGCAGCCAATTGCAAATGCAAGCAACGATCAGGATGGAACACACCTGCGATGGAATTGGATTTGAATGCAGATGGGCGTTGGGCGGTTTGGGTTCTGGACGAGACACGAGTCCTACTCAGTACTCACCTATCACCGACGCTGCAGGCCGCGATGCTGCTTGCCTACTTGCTTTGGACGAGAGTAGAGACACGAGTCTGCCGCCGGCCGCGATGCTGCTTGCTTTGGATGCACGCAGGGGCCAGGGGCGATGCCTGCCGCGATGGCAATGCCGATGGGCGAGGAAGCCGAAGCGTCAGGGTTTCGCGTCGTGTGTGCATCGAGAGAATTGGAGTGCTGCCGATCGGTTCAACTTCTATCAATTTGTGCCTCATTTCTATAGAATGGGCTGCAAACTCATGGAATTGAAGCCTCCTATACTACTATATACTAAGATGTACTTCATATTTTGGGGGCCCTTCAAATTTGGGGGCCCTGTGCGGTCGCACAGCCCGCACGGGCCCAAGGACGCCCCTGGTTTCTCTAGTAGTGTCCTCTCCGCAAGATTAATTGTCTACATATCAGGAATCACAGTGCATTACTCATCTCGCATTTGCAATTTCACTGCTAGAAAAATGCACATTCGTCCGCGGCCGTTAGTATCGGTCACGGTTTCGGCCGGTACTAACGTGCAAATTTAGTACCGGGTCAAAGAAACAGTGCCCATGGGAGCCGATTAGTAACGGCTGGTGGCTCCAGCCGGCACTAAAGTGCGCCACTGACAGCCCCCGACAGCCGCCTGCAACGGCTAGTGACAATTTAGTACCGGCTGGAGCCACCAGCCGGTACTAAATTGGCGCCAGAAAACTTAGTACCGGCTGGTGGCTCCAGCCGGTACTAAATGGGGAGCTATAGTACCGGCTGTAGCCACCAGCCGGTACTAATGCTCCCACTATAAATTGGGGCTTCTTCCCTCCCGGGCCGAGCCAGCGCCCATTTCACTAGAGAGCTAGCTCGAGCTCGGTTTCTTCTCTCATATTAGAGTTGCCCCGCCATTATTTGATCCATTTTTTGTGTGATTTGGAATCATTCAAGTGTGCCAAAGGTTTGCAATTTCATCCTCTCTTCATTGATAGTCTTTATTCTTCGTTTTATGCTCTATAGTTAGAGAAATTTATGACTTTTAGAAATAGCGAGGATGAGTATGATTTCTTTGATTTATGCAATGATTTGAGATATATAGAACCGATGACTTGAATGTGGGAGTAGGTTTATTGGCTAGGTTGAATATGAAAAATTTATAGACATATTTTTCAATCATTTTCTATATAATACAAATGACTGTAGCACATTTTTTATTTTTAGATTCAGATGAGCATGTGGATAGTAGAAATTTTTAGAATGATTGTAGACAAAACATGTGATTATAGTAGAAATAACCATAATGTGGATAGTTAATTTTTTTATAATGAACTAATGAAAGAATTATAATAGATTTTTTTATTATGAATTGATTATTTTGACACTCTAGTGATGTATTTATTCAGGCTCACATTGAAACTATCTATAAGCTAAAAAATCTTTATTTCGAAACAAGTATATGTCGTTAATCTCCATCCAATAGTGATGACACTACCTTTCGGGGAAACACTATGCGCTATATGGACGTCGCATTTGACGCAGTCAGCGTGGCCATTGTTGCACTGAGAGAATATCAACGAGCACGCTGCCTGTGCCTAGTGTTGTGTTCCTATTAACCGGAAATGTTGGTGCTGCGCTGGCCGATTGGTGACATCCTTGTACCGCACCGTGTCCCCTGAAAGGCATTGTCATCACCGCAGGGTCGAGGTTACCGACATATACATTTTCCGAAATAAAGTTTTTTCTCTTCTAGATGGTTTCTGGATATTGAAAAGAGTGTTCTCCTGGAACTGAAGGGTGTCAAAATAATTAGGAGTTATAGAGATTTATTTCAATTAATTAGAGATTTCTCTCAATTAATTTATTCAGGTTTTTTTTATTGAGAATTAATGTGATTTTGCATTATTCAAGTGGCATGGTTAATTAGTTTGGTATTTGCTATGTATTTAGTTGCATTATTTTGGCACTCTAATGATGTATTTATTCGGGCTCATATGGAAACCATCGAGAAGTTTAAAAAATATATGTTTCGGATCATGAATATGTCGTTAACCTTGATCCTGCAGTGAAAACACTGCTATTCGGGGCTAGCATCGATATCCACGATACAGTGCGGTATATATGAGGACACGATGAAGGAGTACGGTCTTAGTCTCAATTATGAAATCCACACCTTTTGAGCCAGTTAAGAATGAAATTATCCGGACCAAGGTCGTACTCCTTCATCTGGTCCTATTGTACTGCACTGTGTCATGGATGTCAATAGTAGCCCCGAATGTCAGTGTTATCACTGCAGGGTTAAGGTTGACGACATAGATATGTTTCGAAACAAATATTTTTTCTTCTCGATGGTTTTAGAGAAAGTGAGCCTGAAACAAAGCCGCGAACATTGATTGCGCATCCCTTATGGCGTGGAACGACGTGTTCGCGTTGAACTGAAGAGTGTCAAAATAATTATAGTTTATAATTTATGTTTTCATTTTTATTCTAATAATTTGTTCAGATTTTTTTCAATTTTTTTCAAGTGGCATGGTTAATTAGTTTGGTATTTGTTATGCATTTAGTTGCATTATTTTGTCACTCTAACGATGTATTTATTGGGGCTCGTATTGAAACCATCGAGAAGTTTAAAAAATGTATGTTTCGGATCATCAATTTGTCATTAACCTTGATCCTTCGGTGAAAACTCTGCTATTTGGGGCTAGCATCGATATCCACGATGCGGTGCGGTATATATGAGGATGCGATGAAGGAGTACGGTCTTGGTCCCAATAATGAAATCCTTCATCGGGTCCTATTGTACCGCACTGTGTCGTAGATGTCAATACTAGCCCCGAATGTCAGTGTCATCACCGCAGGGTCAAGGTTAACGACATAGACATGTTTCGAAACAAACATTTTTTCTTCTCGATGGTTTTAGAGAAAGTGAGCCTGAAACAAAGCCGCGAATATTGATTGCGCATCCCTTATGGCATGGAACGACGTGTTGGCATTGAACTGAAGAGTGTCAAAATAATTATGGTTTACAATTTATGTTTTCATTTTAAGAAAGCTTGAGTTCCACCCTGCGGAGCGTGTTGGTCTTGTTAGCGGTCGTATTCATAGTTTGATTAAGAAAGCATTTTATATATTCTCCCTTGGCAAAGAAAGCCGTAAATTTCGAGTTGCATGGTACTGATGATGATCGTGAGTTGATGGCTCTATATAATGCAAGACGTGAAGAGTCTAGGTTGGCGGAATATGACCGTTCTGTGTCAAGACTTCGCGATGCAGTTCACGAGGCATTGGTCCAAACATCTTATGATGAGTAGTTTGTATTAGGTAGCTAGCATGTAGTGTAATGTATATATTAATTTGGACTTCTATTTATCATGTTCTATAATTTAAGCATGTAGTGTAATGTATCTGTTAATTTGGACTTCTATTAATTTTGTATTTCAATGTTAAATTCGCAAAAATGGCTTTTGTATTTCATTATGTTATGTGCCAATTTAAATGATATGAATACAAGTAAAATAAAGTTGTTACTTAATTCAAAAATGTAGATCGATGGATCGACAATGGATGTACGGCGACCGGTGCACCATGGCGTGGATTAATGGTCTAAAGTCTTTTCTCGATGCGGCGGAGGCCCACAAGTCATCGAAAGGTTTTATGTGCTGTCCGTGCCGCGTTTGCCAAAATAAAAAAGAATACTCTAAGAGGAGCACTCTACACGCCCACATTTATGAAAAGGGTTTCATGTATAACTATACTCTTTGGACCAAGCACGGTGAACCTGGAGTTGTGATGCAAGATGGTGAAGAAGATGATGATCATAATATTGCAGACTGGGCTCATCTATATGAAGCGGGAGCCTTTGAAGATGAACCCATGGACGATGCTGAAGAAATGGACGAGGCTGGAGAAAATGCAGCAGAAGACCAACCACCTGATGAATTAAGTTAGGTTCTAGTGGATTCACAAAGAGACTGCGAAACTTTAAAGGAGTCAAAGAAGTTTGAGAAGATGTTGGAGGATCACAAAAAATTATTGTATCCAGATTGCAAGCAGGGGCTTAAAAAGTTGGGTACCACCCTTGAAATGTTGCAGTGGAAGGCAGCTAATGGTGTCACTGATAAGGGATTTGAGGAGCTACTTGGAATCGTAAAGAACATGCTTCCAGAGGGAAATGAACTGCCCTCTACAACATACGAAGCAAAGAAGGTTGTTTGCCCTCTTGGATTGGAGGTACAGAAAATTCACGCATGTCCTAACGATTGTATTCTCTATCGAGGCGAAGAATATGAGAAACTGGATGCTTGTCCTGTCTGTGATGCAAAATGGTACAAGATGAGGCAAAATGATCCAGGTGAGGTCGACGGGGAGCCCGTCAAGAAAAAAGTTCCCACTAAGGTGATGTGGTATTTCCCAGAAATACCATATTTGAAGCGCTTTTTTCAGAAATAAATCTAATGCTAAATTAATGCGGTGGCACAAAGAAGAGCGCAAGCAAGATCAATGCTGAGACACCCTGCGGATGGGTCCCAGTGGAGAAACGTGGATAGATATTTCCCAGATTTTGATAACGACCCAAGGAACATAAGGTTCGGTTTAAATACGGACGGAATGAATCCATTCGGCGAGTGGGGCAGCAGTCACAGTACATGGCCTGTGACCTTCTGTATGTTCAATCTTCCTTCTTGGCTATGCATGAAGCGGAAGTACATGATGATGCCGGTGCTTATCCAAGGCCCAAAACAACCGGGCAATGATATTGACGTGTACCTAAGACCGTTGGTTGATGAACTTTTGCTGTTGTGGAAGGAGGAAGGTGTATGTGTTTGGGACGAGTACAAACATGAGAATTTTGACCTGCGAGCATTACTTTTTGTTACCATCAACGATTGGCCTGCACTTAGCAATCTGTCCGGACAGTCGAATAAGGGATACCAGGCATGCACTCATTGTCTAGAAGAAACCGACAGCTTATATCTAAAAAATTGTAGGAAGGTCGGGTACATGGGTCATCGTCGATTCCTTCCCCTCAACCACCCCTTAAGAAGAAAAGGAAAATATTTCAAAGGGGAACCAGAAACTCGTGCTAAGCCTATATTCCGAAACAGGAAGCGTGTTTTCTTGATGGTGAAGGATGTCCATGTCGTGTTTGGAAAGGGCCGTGGAAGCAACCAAGTTCCGAATGATGAAAACGGCCATGCCCCAATGTGGAAGAAGAAGTCCATACTATGGGAGCTCCCATATTGGGATGTCCTGGAGGTCCGCAACACAATCGATGTGATGCACTTGATGAAGAATCTTTGCGTGAACCTGCTAGAATTCCTTGGTACGTATGGGCAGTCAAAAGATACACTAGAAGCAAGACGTGATTTAAAAGAAACAAAACAACGAGAAGACCTACGTCCTGAGAAGAGAGAAAATGGACAGTAAGTCCTGCTAGACACTCTCAGCAAAGAGGAGAAGGAAAGCATGTTTGATTGCTTGAACAGTATGAAGGTACCGTCCGGTTACTCCTCGAATATGCAGTTAAGAATTAATATGAAAGAGAAAAAGTTCACAAACCTAAAGTCTCATGATTGCCACGTTTTGATGACCCAATTGCTTCCATTCGCGTTGAGGGGTATTCTACCAGAAAATGTAAGATTAGCAGTGGTGAAGCTATGTGCCTTTCTTAATGAAATTTCGCAGAAGGCAATCGATCCAAATAAGCTCACAAGGCTACAGAATGATGTGGTCCAATGTCTTGTCAGTTTTGAGATGGTCTTTCCACCTTCGTTCTTTAATATTATGACCCACCGCCTGGTTCATATTGTGAAAGAGATAAACATTTTAGGCCCTGTATTCCTACACAATATGTTCCCTTTCGAGAGATACATGGCAGTCTTAAAGAAGTACGTTCGGAATCGTTCTCGGCTAGAAGGATGTATCGCCAAGGGCTATGGAACAGAGGAGGTCATTGAGTTTTGTGTTGATTTCATTGATGAACTTAGTCCGATTGGGGTCCCCATGTCACGCTATGATGGGTGATTGGAAGAAAAGGGCACACTAGGTAAGAAATCTAATATGCACATCCCTGAAAGTGAAATCCGCAAAGCAAATTTCACTGTTCTACAGAATTCATCCCTCGTGGGCCCATATATGGATGAGCACATCAATATTGTCCGATATGAAAACATAGGGAAGTCTGAGGCATGGATTACACGTCATCACATAGACAGCTTTGTGGTTTGGTTGAGAAGAAAACTCATAGGTGACAGCACGATTGATGTACAACTACAATGGCTTGCTAGGGGACCATCGGCCACAATCATGCAATACCAAGGATACGAGATCAATGGATATACATTTTACACAAGAGCCCAAGATGAAAAGAGCACGAACCAAAATAGTGGTGTGCGTATTGATGCAATAGGCCATGATGGAAATAAGGACAGCTACTTTGGGGTCATAGAGGAAATATGGAAGCTTGACTATGGCCCCTTGAAGATTCTTTTGTTTCGATGCCAATGGGTGAACCAAGCAGGTGGCGGCGTAACGATAGACCGGTATGGAATGACAATAGTGGACTCTAAAAAGATTGGATATAAAGACGAACCATTCGTCCTCTCCAAGGATGTGACGCAGGTTTTCTATGTGAAGGACATGGAAAGCAAACCTAAGAAAAATCAAGGCAAGTCCGACGACGAGCCAAAACGCCACATAGTTCTTCCAGGAAAAAGAAAAATCGTTGGAGTTGAAGACATTTCGGACAAGTCAGAAGACTTTGATCAGTTTTACGACCGTCCTGCATTCTCTGTCGATGTTGACCCTAGCATCCTGTTATCCAAAGATTACGCCCCTTACTTACGCCTCGATCATGATCAAGGGACATTCGTAAAAAAAGGTTGTCAACGTTCCATTAAACAATGATGTGTAATCATTAGGTTATACTTTCATGTTCATGTAACCAAATGATTGATGTAATATATGGTGTATGAAATAACTTATATTTTAATTTTTATGCATTTATATAATAGTTTGCACAGAAAACACAATTGAAACAGGTATAAAAAAATTTAGACTCAATATGATAAATTAATTAAGTGCATACTCAATGTGATAAACATAATTAAAATAGAAAATCTATTTAATTAAGTGCATGCACATATATGATAAAACACCAAAAAAAAGAAAATCTATTTAATTAACTGTTTAATTAACATGTATGAAATAACTGAGATTTAAATTTTTTATGCATTTATATAATAGTTTGCACACAAAACATAATTGAAACACATATAAAAAATATTTGGACTCAATATGATAAATTAAGTGCATACACATTAAATATATCAAACATAGTGACCTAAAATACAGAAATATAATTTTGCATGGTGAAAACAACATATATTTGTATTTATAATTAATTTATTATGAATAAACAACATGTAAAACACTCACAAAGAAAATAGAAAAGCTATTTAATTAGCTGTTTAGTACCGGGCTGAATCTTAGCCCGGTACTAAACAACTACATGAAAATTTCCCGCCAGATAAGGCAGGTTAGTACCGGGCGTAGCCACGGCCCGGTACTAAATGTGGCCATTTAGTACCGGGCCGTGTCTACGCCCGGTACTAACCTCCGTTGGCGCCAGTTTAGTACCGGGCGATGCCTTGGCCCGGTACTAAAGTGGCACCCCTATATATATATATATATATATATATATATATATATATATATATATATATATATATATATATATATATATATATATATATCAGGAGCGCCGTTCCCCCTCATCTTCGCCTCCGCCGAGATCGATTCGCCGCCGCTGCTGCCGCCGGTCGCCACTCCGCCTCCGCCCCGCCGCCGCGCCGTGCCTCCATCTCTGCGCCGACACCCCGTCGCGCCTCTGTCTCCGCCTCCGCGACGCCGGGCCCTCTCCTCCTCGACAGCGGGCGCCCCCGCTCCACGCCGCCGGTGCCTCCTCGCGGGCCGTCGTCGTGCCCGCTCGCCGCAGCTCCTCGCCGAGCACGCGCGCGCGGGCCCTCAGCTCTCCCGTTCCACGCCGCCGCGCCGGCCTCGTCCACGAGCGCCGCCATCCTCGCGTCATCCAGCCCTGACCGCCGCCGTCCTCGAGCACCGCCGCCGCGTCCCTACAGCTGTGAGCCGCGGCGTCCTCCTCGCCCCCGATTCCCCCCCACCCCCCTTCACACATTGCACCCGACGCCGGTAGGCAGAGGCAGGTGGCCGGCCCCGGGGGTTTAGGTTTTTTTATTTTTTTGTTTGTGGTTGAACTTGTTAATTTAATGAATTATAGGTTCAAATTCGAATTTAGTTTAGGGTTTAGGGTTGAAATTTAGTTTATTTGACTAGTAGGTTCAAATTCAAATTTAGTTTAAAGCAGTATTCTATTTTGTAAAAAAATTGAAGAAAAGTTGTAGAAATTTTAGAAAATTTGTAGAAATTATAGATATTTTTTCAAATTATAGTAAATTTGTTGAAATTTGTTGAAAATTTGTAAGAAATTATTAGATATATACGTAGAAATAATGAAAATAGTAGGAAAATGTTAGGAATTGATACGCACTAGTGAAAATTGTAGAAATTTGTTGAAATTTGTAGAAAATTATAGATATTTGTTCAAAATGAAGTAAATTTGTTGAAATTTGTAGAAAATGTATGGAAAATTATGGAAAATGTAGAGGAATTATGAAAAATTATGGAAAATGTAGAGAAATTATGGAAAATTTTGGAAAATGTATGTCAAATTATGAAAAATGTATGGAAAATTATGGAAAATGTAGAGAAATTATGAGAAATTAAGGAAAATGTATAGAAAATTATTTCTTAGGTATATTGTACAGAAGTATGTCTTTATATCTTGTAGTAATTATAGAAAATGTTATGAAATGTATATGATGTAAATTTTGTCTTGTACAGCTTTATCTATTGAACTTCTAATTTTCTTTGTAAATTTTAGTTTGCTATACTATAAACAGGTGTAATTAGTAGAAAATCTTAGAAAATTCAGGGCACATTGTATATAAGATGTATATGATGTAAATTTTAGAAATTTTGTCCATGTATGCGTTGTGCAGCTTTATCGAAGGTGCACTTGTAATTTTTTTATATATTATTAATTAGTACAAAATTGCATATCAAACATATGTGATTCACATAGGAAAAGAAATGGAACCCTTTCGCCGTGATGACGACGAGGCCTTTCTTGCGGACATAATTGGTACGGGCACGCACCACAACGAAGAGGATGCTGCCGAGGACGATGGCAGCCAATAACTTAATGATACTGGCGATGGCGATGATAACCAGACAGAACAAACGACTGTGCAAGATGATAGCGCAGAGGTATATACAATTCGTGCTTATATATATAAACATAAGCATTAATTCTGTATGTAAGTACAATGCATACTAAATATATATTTTTTAGGCATCCAGATCGACTAGGAAACCAAAACTAAAACGAGGGTCGAAGAAAATCATGGAGGGGCACACTATTATCACTTCATTGCATCCTGACGGTGAACCAAAGTCTCCGAAGGGTGTGAAGACGACGGTGGTGAATCAATGTGGATGTTATGTCAGGGACCACATTCCCATTAGCTTCAAGCTATGGAAGAAAAGTAAAGGCACAGATATCGATGCTGACGTCGTTCCCGAGACCGTGAAAGAAATGTTATGGGCAGATGTCAAACGGCACTTCACCTTTCCGGAGGACAAAGAACAGCTGTTTAAGGATTGGGTCATGAAGAAGATGGCTATTACTTTTCAGACATTCAAGAAAAAATTGAACAAAGATTATGTTAAAAAGGGACTCACGCCGGACTTCGAGAAAAACTTCAAGAATCAACGTCCTTATTGGGAGGCATTCGTGCAGTACAAGTCGTCCGAGGATAGCGAGAACAAGACAGCCCAAGCCAAGGAGAATGCGAGAAAAAAGAAGCACTTCCATCATCTTGGGCAAGGAGGATATGCGTCGGCGATTCCGAAATGGCAGAAGATGGAAGATGATCTCGTTGCCAGAGGAATCGTACCGGCGACTTTCAACTGGCCGTTGCGAGCAAAACATTACTTCTACGCTCATGGAGGCTCATTGAATATGGAAGATGGGTCGTTAGTCACTAGCGATGCCATAAGGGAAGCGGCCGACAGGCTCGATGTGGCACTAAAGTCTGTGTCCGAAGGTAGCTTCAATTCAGACAGAGAGAAAGACGAGCTGACGTATGCTCTTGGCACACTGAAACACACAGGACGTGTGCGAGGCATGGGCGTAGTTCCATGGAAGCATGGCTTCAGTGGCGACATAGAGATGTATCGAAGCCGACAGAGAAGAAAGGCTGAAGTAGCAGAGAAGGTGCGTGCCCTAGAAGAACGGGTTGCTTCGATCGAAGGTGCACTTACAGCTAGCCAACAGCAGCCACCAGAAGCCAGATCAACGGCTCAGCTGGAGACTAGCCCCGTCGGCTCGCAGCGTCGTAGCAGCGTCGCTACAACAGAACACCCAGCCGCAGATCGAGAGGAAATGGTTGCGGAACATTACCCCGTGGACGACATCGCCGTGAGGACCCCTTGTGAGCTTCTATTTTCGCTAAGGAAAAAACTGAAAGTAGTCGCTCACGGGGTTGCTGAAGTCCCTGTTCAAGGCGGGACAATCCATGGCATGATGATTCCAGAAGGATATGCTAGAGTCATGGTTGACCGTGTCGAGAAAGGATGGGAAGACCTCGACCTCGAGATCCCTGGAGACGATGGAGAAGAGGAACTAGGACAGGCCCTCCACACTTGGATCTGTTGGAAAAAACAGTACATAAAAATTGTAGGAAGGGATCCTAGCCCATCTCCGAGGTCACTGCCAGCTGCTCAAGGGTCTTCGAGGCACAGTGTGGATCCACCGTCACCGCCCGCAGCCCAGGACCCAGCGTTAGTCCATCGCCGTCACCGGCCACTTCCGGGGAGCCTAGTGTTAGTCTGCCTCCGCCATCTCCTCGCCCCGCAAAGAAGAAGAAATCTACTTGGGTGACGCCACCGCCAGCTCCAAGATATAAGAAGACCCAAGAACGAAAGAAGAAAGAGAAGCCCGCGCCAGAGAAGTCAGGTTACGAAATGACTCCAGAGGAATTAGATGCTTGGGTGCAAGAAGACGTGCGCAAGCAGTTGAAGCCAAAGAAGCCTCCGCCAAAGGAACCAGTGGATCCGGCAGCGAAGAAATTCTATCTATCCATGATGTGCCAACCAAAGCCTCCACTAATGTCAGACTACGACCGCTCGATTACAAAATCATGGGAGAAGAAGAGTAATAGGAGGTACAACCAAGTCCCCCAGCTCGGCGAACAACCCAAACAAAGTGTACCCCCTCTAGTAGTGCTTTCAAAAGAGGATGAAGCTACTGCTGAGTTTGTCAAGGAAATGAACCTCACAAAAGCTCAGCTCCTAGGTCAGGAAAAAATCCCGGTTCACCAAGGGGCAGGAAGAAAGCCATTTGTACTGGGGGAACCTCTGATGTGGCCAGAGTTGATTGACACCCTACCAACAAGAATGCGTGAGTTATATCAGTGGTACTTGAAAGCATGTGCAGAGGGGTATATAATGCTAGCTGCTCGAATTAAAAATACCCATTTCTATCGGGGAATGGATGACATTTGAATTGATTTTGACCATTTTTTGTTTCTATTCCATCAAGACGCCCTAGACAAGTCCCTCGTCAGTGTATGGTCTATGTAAGTGTTTTCTGTCAATTGTACACTCTAGCTTTACTAAGTCGTTTAGATTTCTTATTCCCTCCTTTTATTTGTAATCGTGCAGGATGAAAATGCAAGAATGCCGAAGAGCGGGATTTACAATGTTGGCTTCATAGATCCGAATGTTATACATGAGGAGTGTGTACGCAAATATCCTAATCTGAACGAGAATAATTTAGTCATGTCCTTGGAAGGGCAGCACGATCGCACATTCATTCTGTTGCCGTACAACTTCAAGTGAGTCCTTTCACTTTTTGAGTCACTTCAACTAGCCAATAAGTGTATATATCTAACATTTCTTGTATCCATATGTATGTATCAACAGTTTCCACAGGATCCTACTTGTGATCGAAATCGATCGGTCCCGAGTTACTGTGTGGGACTCCTTGAATAAGCCACCAGAATTATATCAAAATCTCGTAGACATCATGCAAAGGGCATGGTCTCGGTTCCTCAAAACACAATTAGGAGTCGCGTCAACACCGACTGAGCTTGAATTCAACTATAACAAACCGGTACGAATATCGCACATCTACTTTCATTTATTCAAACAGCATGAATATTTCATAACATGTATATATGTATATAGTGTTTAAGACAGCAACAAGGAACCAACCTCTGCTGATACTACGTATGTGAGCACATGCACTTTTTTTGCAGAGAAATCAAGAGGGTGACACAAGAAAACTTCGAAGTACGTATAACATTAGTAATAATTTCTTGTATCTAATTCCATGCAGGTACTAAATTAAACTATTGGTGTTTATTTGTTGTTGACAGATTTGGAGACTGAAAGAGAACCTCATCGAACCGGAAAGAATCAGGGCAATTCAAGAAGCACTCTGTGGATTCCTGTTGGATGAGGTGATAAATCCAAAAGGTGAATTTTATTCCGATCCAATGATCAGTGTGGCTCGAGCTGAGAAACTCAACAAACGCCGCAAGAAGGATACCGGTGCCGATGACGATGCAGATGATTAGAATTTTTGAAGAATTTGTCGGAAAAAAACTTATGAGAATTCATACTTGTAAATATTATTGTCTTTTATCCATGTATGTATATGTATATAATTTTTTTTATTTGCTTTGCTCCATATATAAATACAAATTCTAGATACGAGTACGAGTACGAATACACAAACCGCTGTGAGTATGACTACTAATACTAATTAATTGAAATTGAAAGGAAAAGAGAAAAAATATAAAGCATCAAAAAGAAAAAAAAATCGTTTATACCAACCGGTACTAAACTGCTCGGCCTAGCTGCTGGCGTGGCCAGCAGTTTAGTACCGGTTGGTGTTACCAACCGGTACTAAACGGGTCGTTTAGTACCGGGCCAGCTGACCGGTACTAAGTGCGTGTGCACTTAGTACCGGAGGAGCGGTACCGGTCGGGAAACCAGTACAAACCGGGGTTCCCGACCGGTACTAATGAGAGATTTTTTAGCAGTGTTTGTTCGCGTGCAGACAGGTACTGTACTACATGTGTGACACGTCACTGTCACGCATGATAGTTGAGTCCAAGCAATGACACGCCCTAGTATGGTAATTTCACTAATTATTTATGTGAAAATATGATCTTTTGTAAATTAAGATAATTCTAAATTGTGAAAGCATTTGAGACGTTGAATCTGGTAATATTCATTTATGTTCGCTGTCTACAATATTTTATGTACTTATGGCCAGTATTCAAAATGCTTCAAAACACAATCCTCGAATGAGTTTTTTTTAACAGTCTATATGACTATTTTCACAGAGTATATATGCATTTTCTTTCCAATTAGATTATTACAGGAGTAGGATGGTATTTGCATGCCATGCGATCTCTTCATTTTCATACGAATAGAACCTCGAATGAATGATCGCTTTTCTAAGCATAAACAAATTGTTCCCTTGGTTTTGTATATTGGATTAAAATGCTCTTTGATTTGGCTCTTTGATCTAATACATAGAAAACTGTGACTTGCTATGCCGAGAAAATATACATATGTCCTAAAATAATTGCTATATATGTGAATGAAACAATTTTCCAATTACAAAGCTAGAACGGACATGTGCGTGCTCCTGACCTCCTTCTAGGCCTGTCAAATATTTTTTTTAAAAATAATTGCTATGTGAATGAAACAATTTTCCAATTACAAAGAACAGACATGTGCGTGCTCTAGCAGCCCGTCTTTTTCATGGTGATGAGAGGCAAGGAGTTGAGTGAGTCACACCATTTTCAGGCCATTTTCCTTGTTTTTTTTACATGCCATCATTTTCACCTTCCTTCACAACCAAGTTCCTCCTTGCTTGCCAAATCCTCTGTTACTGAGAAAAAAATTGCAACAGCTGTCGTGTCTTGAATCTGTTGGACTACCATCAATTAAAAATGCCTTCTTTTTTGTTTCTTTGGAGAAAGAAGATGAACCTTGGTACAACTTCGAGCCAGCACGACTCTTCTCTCTTCTGAACCCCATCTTTCAACACAAAGAAATATTACCAGCTCCCACTACCGGATTTCCTCATTTCGCCGTGTGCCAGGGGCACACGGCGAAGCCCATTTAGCACACGGCGAAAACTTCGCCGTGGATGGCCGACGGTAGCCACTGGCACGGCGAAGAGGGTGTTCGCCGTGTGTCATATATCGGGCACACGGCGAAAATATTCGCCGTGTGTTATTCATGGCACACGGCGAAATAAAGATAACAAACGGCGTCGGCCGGAGTTGACGGCGGCGGGGTCGACTTCGCCGTGTGCCGCGGGCCCTGGGCACACGGCGAAGGGGAGAGGTTTGCCGTGTGCCTACCGTGTGACACACGGCGAAGTCCTAGTTGGGGGCCCAGGTGGCAGCATACTTCGCCGTGTGCCAGGGCCCGTGGCACACGGCAAAGGCTGGTCAGTTCGCCATGTGCCGCCGCCTGGCACACGGCGAATTGTGGTCACTTTGCCGTGTGCCATGGGCTTGGCACACGGCAAAGTGACCAGAAACAACCTGTTTTTTTCACGTTTAAAGTACCCACTCAAACCATATATCATAGATCATATATCATAACAAGCACATGCAATATATATATATATATATATATATATATATATATATATATATATATATATATCATGACAAACCACAAATTCACAAGTCAACGCATAAATTAAGTTCACTAATTTACAAATCCACAAATCCTTATTGAAAATCCTCCTAGCATCATCAAGTTTACATCCATAGAGGCACAAATTAACAAGTTCATGGCTGAGGTGGGTCGTCGAATGGCGGTGGGGCGTTGAGCTAAGATGGCAACATGTTTTGTACGCCCGGCGACAATTCTGGCGTATTCGATACCGCCGATAGATTCTGCAAAAAATATAAGACAATAAATTGCAGATGAGACAAAAACCAAGTTATCAAGTTATAACTCATGAGAGGAGCTTAAAGATCCAACCGCTGTAGAGAGGTCGAAGCAGGTACAAGATCAGATGTAAAAAGAGCAACTCAATCTTCCAAGAAAAAACTTTATCCAAGAATATAACTTGGTTAACGAAAAAAAATCGCAAAGCAAGAAGCTGACAGGAGCTAGCTATATATATATATATATATATATATATATATATATATATATATATATATATATATATATATATATATAGCGTCTTGCCTTTTTCCTCCCTCATGCCAAGATCAAAGATCTAGCGATCTAGCTGCTAGGAGAAGAAATCTCAGAACCAAAAGCTAAGACCTTCGAGCTCAGGGAAAGAAGATCCAGATACACACATATAGAAAGCAAGAAAAACGAAAATCAAGTCTAAATATGTAGGTCCTCTAAATCGTTAAGTGAGTAATGTAAGTCACAATCTCTAAGTACACTACGAGAAACTATTTATTCTGTGACAGAACAATTTCGTCATAGATCGTTGAAAATTCGTCATAAAATTTTGTTTATGACGTTTTCTGGCAGCGTCATGTATTGAGCGTCACAGATTAATTCGGATGACGTTTTTTGCATAAACGTCACAAATTAACACAATCTATGACTTTTTTAAACCGTCACAAAACAACCCAAAGCCCACTTAACCCAACCGAAGCCCAACTGAAGCCCAGTATCTATGACAAAAATAAACATCATAGATATTGTCACTGATGATGGCACGTATTCAATCATCAATGACATGGCAGCTAACGTGGCTAATGACACGGTAATTTTTCAGAGCATTGGGCCCACTTGTTATTGGGTGGATTTTGGAACTGGGCTGCTGCAACGTGGCGGGTGACCTCATCACAGCCCATTTGTAAAATCAGCCCATAACCTAATTCTTTGGGCCAGTTTTCAGCCCATTTATCATTACACACATTTGAGCCCATAATACATAGAATTACAACAGCTAATTTCACAGAAAATCATACAATAATACAGCTTTGTTCCAGCAACAGAAATGTCAGATCATCCGGGGTGAAAAGAGTTCACCACAGCATACAGATAGCACCAGAAAGAATAATAGTTAGATATCAGCATTCTTTGACCACACACTAGAAACAACAAAAACCACCAGTACAGCCGCAAAACTTTAGCAGCAGCAAAAAGTTCCTCCAGTATTGTATCCATCTCAGTTTAATTATTTGCATACCTGCACGTGGTATAGCACATAGTGAAATTAGCCATGGAACTAGTAAGTTGGCCCGTGCTAACGCTACGGGTAAAAAAACAAACTTATTTAAGTGCAGTATCACATAATTCTACTCAGAAAGAATGCATACAGGGCTGTGATAAGATGAGGAGCCCAAGCAAATAGATGTAATTGGGATATGTTGATAAATAAACTGGAACTAACATCACATGAATGGAAGAAACATGCAGAAACAAAAAAAATAACAATGTAATGGTCACATGTACAGATTAGGAAAATTTCATAGGCATGGACAGCTGAAAAAAACATCACTGCCATGTATACATGAACAGATTATAGGCATGGACATATACTCAGATTAGCACAAGACATCACAGGAGGGGGTGGGGGGAGGTTTGCATAAGAACAAGCAGCAGGGGAATCCGAACCAGCAGCACGCTAAGAACCCAGGAACCGACGGATCTGCAACCTTGCACAAAATCAAGATGGGATTTTGGATCTGTATGTTAGACAAATGGCCTTAACCTGCAAATCAAATAAAACATAACCGATAAGTTAATGTTGGGTATACTAATAAGAAAAGGAGCTACATATCAATCACAAAAACAGTGGGCAAAAAGCAAATATGTAGGTGACCAAGTCTGCATAGGCTATTTATGAGACATGTTTATTTGATTATTTCTGAACATAAAAGTGGATTCTCTATGGCTTCCTACAATCCTCACACTTAACAGTTGCTCCTGATTACGTTACTAAAGCATTCAAGCCATTTTCCAGTCACCAAAGTATACAAACTACTATTTTCAAAGACAAATAAAACAAAGCACCAAGAACATACTTGCCTAGAAAATCCACCTATAGACAAAGCATCGATAGTGGACTCTGTTCCACCAGCCACCATCACATCGGCATCTCCAAATAGAATCATCCGTGTAGCATCACAAATAGCTTGAGCAGCGGTCGCACAAGCTGTCACAGCAGCATGGTTTAGACGCTAAGTTAGAAGCATAACTATTCCTATTAACATTCATTTGACAATAACCATAGTTATGCCTAATGGTAACAAGGAAGTTCATCTGGAAACCATATCCCATGCTGACGTGGCCTGATGCCATGTTGATCAAAATCTGTGGTATGAAGTATGGGCTGAGGCGACCCAAACGCTTTAATGAAAAGAAAACACAAATTTCACATTTTATATTGCAAAGGAATGTGTGTCATTGCAAGTCAAACAAAGCATGGCAACAAGATAAAATGTATATGTATGGGATTGCATCTGTCTCATTATATGAAATCAAATTACCATAGTCACTACAATGAATAGCTACTTAAAATAAAATTTGCAACCAGAAAAGATAAATGCAGGAGTAAGGATACAGATATTTTCAATGTCATTTGTGATGCATCTAAAATGTTTGAGATGCTTCCAATCCCTCCACCAATAGACTCCCTGATACAGCTCCAATCAGATCCCAGCATCTCATAAATACATATATAAAAGAAAAATGTGTTTCCACAAAAGAAAAGGATACCGTTTTTTCTTTCTTCTCATCTTCTGAAGGCAACCAATTTGCATCTTCAAAGCCTCATCAGCTGCACAGAGTTATCCGTTCTTCAAGTAAAACTATCATATGTAAGCAGAAAACCTTGGAATGCAAGCGAGATCCTTACTGAATGAAGCAGAAAATCTTGCTCGTTTATTGCTCAGAAAAACTAATATGCCATGAAAGGAAGAGAGGCCAGGGAAGGGGTTGGGCCGCCGTACCTGTACTTGTGCATGCCCTGGTGCGTCTGGAGCTCGGCCTGGAGCTTGGTCTTGCACGTGTCGAGCGGGTAGAGCACGATGGTGCTGACGAGCGCGCCGATTGCCCCCGACGTGGCCTCCGTGAGGCTCTCCCTGTCCATGGGGAAGAACATGAGAGCTAGCAAAGCTTCGAATCAAAATTGCTTTCCCAAATCACAACAAATCGAAGCAAAACTTGAGCCATAGATTCACTGCCCCAAGGAAAAATAGATCCACGAAGAATCTGACGAAAAGCTCAAGCATCCATCACAAATTTTGGAGTCAACCGAAACCCTACGAAGAACTCGGTTTTGGGGAAAACTCCAAATCCAAGCCGAATCCGTGACAGATTTGAGAGAGGATCAAGCCAAAGCTGCCCACAAATGTCCTAGCAACAATTTCCTCAAACAAATCTCGCGGGATTTGGCCTCCAACGTGCGGCGGACGGAAGCGCTTGGAAGTCCGCCGCTGCATCGCAAGCCATAGCTCGGGGGCTGGCCGCAGGACGCCGAGATCCACACGCTAGGAGAACTGGTCGCCGTGTCACACAACACTCAGTTGCCGCGCCCGTGCGTCTCCAGAGCCCATCACCACCGAGGTGACCGCAGCACACGAACGCCTGGGCGTGAGCCCGTGCTACCGGATCTGGGTTCGTGGTGGCCGGAGCTGCTGGCCTTGGGGACGATCTAGTGGCTGCGGGTCAGTGGGGGGCAGATGTGGTGGCTGGCGGCGGGTGATCTGTAGGGAGGGAGAGGGGCGGGGGAGATGAGAACGGGCGCGGCAGGAGGTGGAGGCGGAGGCTGGCTGCCCGGTTCGGGGGAAGAGGAGAAGGGTTAGGGTTTGGAGCCGAGACAACAGATTATATATCATGAGAAAATGATGGCAGCCATTGGATCGAATATGGACGGTCAGAAATCGTTTAGCTGTTTGGGCTAAAATGGGCCTTCTCATTCTTTCTCTGCCAAATGTTTTTCTTCTTCTTTTTCTATTTTATTGGAACATTGTAAAGTAACATACAAAAATAATTATCTTATATATACTTATATATTTTTGGTATATAGTAGAGTATATATAAGTTTTGTTTTATAAGTTTCAATAATTTTTAAGCTTATTTACTATTTTCAGTAGTTTAAATTAATTTCTGGATGTTTATTGAATATAATGAAAATTTGAATTGCATGTATCTAAAATAATATTAAAAAATTCCAAATAAATATATTTAAGTAATTATATTATACTATAGCTCATATCCAAAAAGTAGGTATAAATTTCAAACGTTTGTTAGGGACAATTCAAACTTCTATATACAATCGTATTATAAAATAATATTGATAATACATAAAATTTCTCTAAAACTTCTGAAAATTGGCATAGAATCATTTTATGGATGTATAAGCTTGACAAAAAAGTTTCATAAGATTTATGATAATTGGAGGATACATTGTTCACAAAATGGATAGATCTCTCACATTGTTTCATACAACTCAAGTCAAACTTTAAAATTTGAATACATCATAACATTTTCGAACACGTATCCACCCTAAATTTGGATACAACCTTACGTTGGCTATAATATAAGAAAATATTAAGCTACATTAGCAATTGTTATGTAAAAAACATGTTTTTTCAATTCTCCATTGAGGTGGAAGAAAGCAAGCCATATGAAAAAATTCTGAAAATAACAATTAACATGCAAAAAAACACTATTAAATGAAAAATCATGACTTTAGAAAAATTTAGAAAAAAGAAACATCAAATTTGGAGTTCATACGAGGAAGAAATACTAATTACAAATTTTAATTCCGGATCAAAAAGAGAAAATGAACTCTATATATGTTCTTCGTCTCACTCGGTATAAAAAAATAAGACTAGAAATGGATGCCTGTCACAAAAGGAAGGATGGTGCAGTGGTAAGCGCATTCATTTGTAGAGGAAAGTTCCAGGTTCGATTCCTGCATCCGCACTTTTTTTTTCTCTGGCTTTTCGGTCTTCATAAAATATTTATTGCCCGTGGCCTTCACAAGCCAAGGTTTGGCGCACTGGTAGGCGCGGTCTACTCGTCTTGGTGACCCCGGTTCGAGTCCCCAATTGCGCCTCTATTTTTTCGAATTAAAACATGGGATATATATATGTATAAAAGACTTAATACCTGGCTTATAGTCGCAAGCATTCTTGTAGCGTAATGGAAAGGTGGGTGCCTCTTATGCTTGTGACTGGGTTCGATCCCCTACACCCTTGAGCTACTTTTTTCCCCTTTTTAAGCCATACTAACTAAAAAAAATAATGCCTAACATCCCATGAATGAGAGCATAACTTATTTATTTTCTTTTTAAGCCATACTGTTATGGTGCGGCGGCCTGGTCTTGGAGACCATGGTTCGAATGCTCCATTCTCTCTTTTTTTTCCCAATTTTTTATCATTATTTTTTTTGTGAGCAGCTCTTTGTTTTTCTTATCACCAATTCTGCGGGAGAATTTTTTTTCTTCCATCACAAGCAAATAAAGGCAACTTATTTTGTGACGATTTTAATTTTCAATCCATGACGGTTATCAAAGGTTCGTCATAGAAACTGGGCCCGAATTGGAGCCCAAATGGGCCATTTGCAAATCTGTGACGATCTCTGAAAACGTTACAAAAATTTCGTCAGAATTCGTCATAGATTAAATGGTTTCTTATAGTGGTATAAAGTTCTCTAAGTATCTAATACTTCAAAAGAAACTAAAGGGTTTTCAAGATACTCACCGGAGGAGTAGTAGGAGCAAGAGCCACAGGGAATTGCATGGCTGGGATGGGATTTCCCATTTGGACAGAAAGACCTCAAATGTAGTTGTACATCTAGGCCATCTCGGCCGCCTGCTTCTGCTCGTTCTCTTGTCGTATCCTCCTCTCTTCGGCCAGTGCCGCCTTGTACGCCGCCAGTTGCGCTTGCATTTGGTGCTACAATAGTTCATGACAATATTACAATGCAAAGCAAATATATGTACAAAACGAAAGAACTATGAATAAATAAGAAATAACCTGAAGTTCCTGTACTTGGAGCTGCGACGCGGACAGCCGTGGGCGTATGGCCGGGCTATTGGCCGTGCTCCTCGCTCGAATCTGGTAGAGGGTGGGAGTGCTGGCCGTGTCTACAAGGCCATCGCCAATGTAGTAGCGCCCCATGTTTCTTGCCTCCTCCCACCCTCATAATGACTTCTCCATCAAGGGGCCGGGAGTCCACGCCAGGGCGGGGCGGCGGCGGGGCGGGGCCGCGCCCTGGTGGCCGCGCCTGCGGGCCGCGACATCGGGGTGGGACTGTGGCGGAGTGTCGGGGCGGGGGCGTCGGAGCGGCGACGTCAGGGCGGGGACGGCACGTCGGTGCGGGCCGCGGCGGTGCGTCGGGGCGGGGCGTCACGTCGGGCAGGGGGAGTCACGTCGGGGCGGGCCAGGGCAGTAGGGGGCCGGGGCGGGGCGGGGCTGCGGCGGAGCGTCGGGGCGGGGCCGCGGTGGCGCGTCGGGACGGGGGCGGCGGGGCGACACCGGTGAGAGTGAGAGAGAGTGAGTGAGAGAGGCACGCAGCGGTCTGAAAGTGCTAAGTGTAGGAGACTTCGCCGTGTGCCAGATCTACGGCACACGGCGAAGTTGCCAGATCCAGGGCACACGACGAAGTAATGAGTTCGCCGTGTGCCAGATCCCAGGCACACGGCGAACACGGCATTTCTATATTTCATGTGAATGAAACATGTATTCTTTTAAATTTTTCAGTGTCATTTTGGAAATTTTATTTGAAATTGAAAACAAGACCTTAAAGTTCACTGAAGAACATGAATATAATTATTTCACTCATGTTAAATCATTATTTCATGTACTAATAGTTCAAATTCAATTTATATCAATTAAAGTTGTATAAATGCAGTTAATACGTTAAAATTATCAAACAGATCCAAAAAAATGCAAAAAATTAACATGAAGTCATTTATGTTCTCTATTGCCTATATAAAAAGTGTAGAAACCAAATTCAAATTTGAACGTGTGTGCCCCTACAAACTTAACCGCGTCTTTCTCCGTTACCCAGATCTTCTTCGGGAAAGTTTGAGTTTATAAGCAGCGTACGTGACAAACACATGCGGAACTCCCTCAATTTTTTACCCTAGATTCTATGTATGATAGCATAAGAAATCGACAAATCTCATAATTTTCAGACTTCGTTTGATTTTTTTAAAATTTTACAACTATTCGGTTCTACGTTCACGAGAACTTTTTGTGAACACCATTTTCGAAATGACAATGTCAACTACGACATGAGCTCTTACTGCGCACTCAGAAACACGAATATCATTTTTCCAAGAATTTTCTTATATTATTTTATGTACTTGCAGTTCAAAATTTGACTCATCCGAAAAATTCGTTTAACAGGTACACAATTTTTTATATATAGTGAACATTACGAAAAAAATACCAAACTTTAATACAGAGTACCAAGCAATGTCTCTGCAGTGTAGAAAAAGTTTCGAGTTTGAAAATTCAAAATTTTCAAACTGTTTGTCGTGTGCCAAGAAAAAGCACACGGCGAAGTGTCTTGTCTGCCCATGCGGCACACGGCAAAGTTGAGCGCTGTCAACCGCCGTCACCCCTCCGCCCACCTCCGTTCGCCACCTCCGCACGTGAGTGGCACGTGCACGAGGTTTGTCGTGTGTTTTGACGATGGCACACGGCAAAGTTGAGCGCCCGTCAACCTCCGTCGCCCCTTCGTCCACCTCCGTTCGCCAGTCCGCACGTGAGTGTCACGTGCACGAGGTTTGCCGTGTGTTTTGAGGACGGCACACGGCAAAGATAGTAATATGCTGTGTGTTTGGTTTTTGCCGTGTGTTCCTGGGGCTGGCACACGGCAAAGAGACAATTTTGCCGTGTGCGTGGGGTTTGCCGTGTGTTTTATTTTGGTCACACGGCAAAGTGGCTGTTTGCCGTGTGCCCGTCTTTTAGCACACGGCAAACTATTTGGCACACGGCATATTAGCCGTTTCCGGTAGTGTCCTTATAAATACGCTCCCGAATCTGTGACAATTCACACACCCCTGAAAAACGCGTGAACAACGGTCAGCGCGTGTTAATACCAACCCAAGAGTAGAGCATCATCAGAAAAAAAGGATAAGTCTATTTTACAACCTCGAACTAGTCAAAAATTCCATTTGTCAACCTCCAACTACGAAACCGGGTAACCTAGACCCTCGAACTGGCAAAACCGTCCGAATCACCCCCTCGAGCACTGTAGCAAGCTGTTTTGAGGGCGGTTTTGCTATAGTAGCATTTTCGAATTTCTAGAATTTCACACCTCTCTCAATTAAATAAGAAAGAAAGCATAGTTAATATTGTCTAAAAATCATGATATTTTTTTGGGAGGTAGATAAAAAATAGATTCCTTGTCTTTTGATCTACCTCCCAAAAAAATATCATGATTTTTAGACAATATTAACTATGCTTTCTTTATTATTTAATTGAGAGAGGTGTGAAATTCCCGAAATTCGGAAATTTTACTGTACCAAAACCGCCTTTGGCTGAGCCAGGGTTGTTTTTCAAACGGTTTCGTTAGTTGGAGGTGTAGGATGTCCGGTTTCGTAGTTCAAGGGCCAAAATCGGACTAGCATGATAGTTCAGGGTTGAAAAACAGACTTTTCCCGGAAAAAAACATGTCAGACGATGGTTCTGGACTGTGCAGATGCAGCTGCTTTGGAGCTGCTCCTGCGGTGGAGATGGGAGAGAAGCCGGCACCTGCACAGCAGTTAGCAGGAGGAGAAGAACAGAAGACGGAGGAAGCTACCCGAAATCAGGGTGCAGCTGCTGGCGAAGCAGCAGGTGAGCCAAAGACGATGGCGGTCGATCGGTCCATGGTAGTAAAGGAGAAGAGAGCTCAGGCTCCCGTAGTGATGCATCAGCTTTCCTTCCATTCTCGCCCCGGATTGCTATAATTTCTCCAGGCTATTATTTGCATCGTCAACCATCTCCCTTCAGTTTGGTTTGGAACATGCATTGTTTGCTTTTGTATTCCAATCTTGTAAACTTAAGATGTTGCTCAAGACAGAGGAGCGTGTAGTATAATCAGAGACTTTTCTCTTCCATTCTGCAGCAAATTCGAAATTACTATTTCAGATTTTAGTTTATGATGCCTCATCAGCACTAAGAAAAGTATTTTTTTATGCTAGCCACAGTACGGGATTCAACTTATTTGCCATGTGCCTCTGGCACACCGCAAAGACTTTGCATGTGCTACACACGGCGAAGAGCTCACATCAAATGCCGGCCAGCAAAGCCACCTTTGCCGTTGGACTTTTTTCGAGCACATAGCAAAGAATTTGGCGTGTGCTAAGATAACCCATGGCAAATAAAGTGAGGTAGACTGTTGGTCAATGGTAACAACAACTTTGCCGTGTACCCTCATGACGCGGCACACGGCAAAGCCAGGCCCCTTTGCCGTGTGCCATCTCAAATGCACATGGCAAAGCCTGCCCCTTTGCCGTGTGCCATCTCCAATGCACATGGCAAAAAAATGGCTCCATGGTTCACATAAATAGCCTCTTTGCTATGTGCCTTGGTAATATCGCACGGCATATTGATCATATTTTCTCTATTTTGTTTATCGGGTCAGGTATATGGAACCCCAATCAAATAACCATCAAAGGCAGTTCATATATATCGCAATAACATCACATATATTTCATATATTACAATAAGCATCACAAGCAGTTTCTACACTCAAGTAAACCAGAAATGCAAATACAGTCGTTCATCCACAACCACAAGCTATACAAATCCATACAAAGTTTAAATGCAAAGCAAAGCAATATGACATATATCCATACAAAGCAAGTTCATACAACTCACTAGGCCGGCAGTGATGGCTGCAACCACAGCCCCGGCCCCTGAGGTGGCCACGACCACTGAAGCGGCTGAGGTGGCCATTGAGGCGAAATTAAACAGTAAAGACAAAGAAGAGAGGGATGAGGGATTGCTTTCTTATCCAGGAGGCTCCTCCAAGGGATCCATCCCTATGGTTCAGACCACCAGCGCAGGGAGCTGGGCGGGCTGGGGCGGCGCAGGGAGCGGCAAGATGGACGGCTTAGGGTGGCGCAGGGAGCAGCGACAAGGGCGGCGCAGGGAGCTGTGACGGTGCCGTAGACCTGGGGCGGCGCAGGTAGCTGGGGCGCCCAGGGGCGGCGCAGGGAGCTGGGGCAGCCTGGGGCGGCGCCAAGAGCTCCAAACCCTAGCTCGGGCTCATGGAGGCGAGACAAGAAAGAAGGAGAAGAAGATCCCGTGCGCAAGGGCCTGGGAGCAGTTGTTCCCTTGAATGGATAAGGTAAGGGCAATTTGGTCTTTTCATGTGGCTTGGAGAGTGAAGAAAATATAAAAAAGAGAAAATGGAGAAAATAGATGAGAAACACCTAAACTGAAAGAATTCGCAGTCCCGGTGTCAAATTCCAAAAGACTTGCGAATTGGGTGTCAAATTTTGAAATTTCTTGCAGCACGTATTTCTCTCTTGCTGCTGGGAGTAGAGGCACCGGATGCAGCACGCACCACATGATACCGATCGAACGGTACAAATTTATTTTGCTATCGTGGATTGCCTCATAGGTGCGCGTTTAACATATAGATATACGGACTTCGGAAGATTGAGCTTGGTTTATATGTATATTGAGTTTTTGACGGGTCACAAATGAAATGACACACGAGACTAAAGAACCAAATAATTACACCTCTGATGTGGATGACCAAAAGCAGCTCTGGTCAAAAGAAAACAGAAAAAAGAAGACCCAACCAATCGGTCCTCGGATTCAGAGCAACCCGGGGCGCGAGTGGAAGGGGAACTGATGCACGACGATCGGGGGATCATCCTTCTGATGATCCTTCCTCTTCTTCCTTTCCTCCCTCCCGGCCATCTTCTCCATCTTGTCATCTCCAACCTCTCGCTGCTGTTTTGCCTCTGGAGCTCCTTCCCCTGACCGCTTTGCCGCCGGTGATACCGCGGCTGCGACGGCGGCGGCGCCACAGCATCCTCCCAGACCCAGCACCATGGCCGACCGCCGAATCTTCCTTTCAACACTGACAAAGTACAGCCTTTTAGTTTCCTCGATCGACCTGCAGGCTAGCAAGACAGGCTCCTGTGATTGTGTTTCAACTCTGGTAATCTGGTGTACTACTTGCTTCTTGCTACGAGGACCTTATTCTTGTTTTTGGCTAGCTCTGTGTCTCTGGGCAGTGGATCGGAGGTATTTATAGCGGATGGGGTTCTTGAGCTGCGTGGGTGATTTTGTTGCTGGCCGGAAGGGGCTTAGCTTGAAGCTTCGTCCAAGAAGACCGGGTAAACTGAAGAGAAGGATCTTTGGACTTGTATTGCACGTGCTGACGCTGACGCTGCCTTGGCTGCCAAGTTGTACTGATCACCTGGACATGTGAGGTCGTTGCGGTCCTGTCAAAACAAATCGACGTGTGACCTGAGGAGGAACTTTCTTGTGAGGGAGAGAAGAGGCGAGAACGGCGCTGCAGATGAAAGGGACAACTGATGTGGCCGGTATTGCAGATAAATATTTGATTCCATTTTATCTAATTTAATTTAATTACGGCAAGTATGGTCACTATTTAATTCCTCCCAGATTTGTGTCATAACATATGTATACACGGACATATAAAACAAACAGAAAATGTTTTGAATTAGTTTCTACATAATTTTTTTCTCAAACTATTTTCGGTGTGGCCTGCGGCGGCGCCCCTGGCCTTGTGACTGCTGAGAATGCATGGGTACGGTGAGCGGAGCTAGCAGTAGAGTTCTGTCTATGGAAATTTGAGCGCTACCACAGATGCTTCATCGCGCTATTACTACCTCTATTCTGAAATATAAGGGTCCCGTTTGGTTTGTGTTGTGCTAGTGAATAGTGATAGTTTGACCGCTAATTACGGTGCCAAACAAAGCCAGTTTACAAAACCAACTTCAGAACCCCCGCGCTAGCAACCCCGAAGAATCTAATGAGGCATTTGAACACGCAATTAGAGGATGATTACTGTATTCCAATCTTGTAAACTTAAGATGTTGCTCAAGACAGAGGAGCATGTAGTATAAGCAGAGACTTTTCTCTGCCATTCTGCAGCAAACTCGAAATTACTATTTCAGATTTTAGTTTATGATGCCTCATCAGCACTAAGAAAAGTATTTTTTTATGCTAGCCACAGTACGGGATTCAGCTTATTTGCCGTGTGCATTACAGACTTTGCCGTGTGCCTCTGGCATACCGCAAAGGCTTTGCGTGTGCTACACACAGCGAAGAGCTCACATCAAATGCCGGCCAGCAAAGCCACATTTGCTGTTGGACTTTTTTCGAGCACATGGCAAAGGATTTGCTGTGTGCTAAGATAATCCATGGCAAATAAAGTGAGTGTAAGGAAAATGGCCCCATTAGGCCAATGTTTTTGTGATTTTGGTGATTGAGTAACAACGCAATCAATGGGACTAATGAGTTTCTCAAGTGAACATTAATAGATCCCAGGAATGAAGCAAAAAGGCCAAGCAAAGCAAAACACGAAGAAAGAACTCAAAGAAACTTTGAATTGGACGAGTTCTGGAGAAACAGTGGCACCGAATGCACCGGTGACACTGCAACGGTCTAACCGGTTGGCAGCGGATACACCGGTGCCATACCACCGGTGTAATGGGCCATGCAATGCCTAGGCCATGTGGAGAAAAGCAAGTATCACCGGATGCACTGGTGATGTTAAGTGGGAGTCTCGGTGCAACCATCATGCTATCACTAAGAGAGCATGTCAAGTGGGCGTGAAGAAGTTTCTTCAGCACCGGTTGAACCGGTGGTGCACCAGGCATGGCACCGGTGTAATTTTAAGACAAAAGCTGAAGATTTCTTCAGGACCGGATGAACCGGTGAAGCACCGGTGCATGGGACCGGTCTAACCGGTGACAGTCACGTCAGCTGTCAGAAGGCCAACGGATAGTGCAGAGCCGTGAGTGACCGGATGCATCGGTGCCCTACCACCGGTCTATCCGTTGCTTTATGCAAAAAAGGGACAATGGCTCTTATCGGCTCTATGGACTTGGTGGGCTATATATATGCCATTCCCCAGCCATTTCAAGGTTGCTGGAGTTGCTATAAGCCTCAAACACACCCAAGAACATCTCCAAGCCATCCAAGTGCTTATTGATGATATCTTTAGTCCTTAGCACACATTTGAGAGTGTTAGTACTAGGTTAGCTCTTTAAAGAGTGAACAAGTAAGGCTTTGTGCCTTTGTGCTGTGGTTCTCTTGTGAACCAAAGAAGATATCTTGGAGCGCTGGACCCTTGGAGCTTTGTGGCTCGCCGGCAGCGTCAACAACCCTCCGACTTGGTGTGGAGCAGCGTGGACGATCTTGTGTTGGGGACGTGGAGACTCCCATCCTTTGTGGAGAAGCTCTTTAGTGGAATTCGGGATCAAGGTGACCGAGATTGAGTTCACGCGAGAGACTTGATTGCCGAGAAGCAATACTCTTAGTGAGTGCTTCAACAACGTGGATGTAGGGGGTGCCTTTGTGGCTAACCGAACCACGGGATAAACACCCGCATCAAGAGTTTGCTTCCTCCTATCCCGCACTTTATGTTTCTACATTTCATACTAGCAATTCTTGTGCCTTTATTTTCATAGAGTAGTTTCTTTATATGAAAGGCTATAGGTTGCTAAACTCGGGGGTTTCTCACTAGAACAACATTAGTTGCACATATAGATAGCATGTTTTAGTTTAATATTGTACAATTTAGTTGGAGCCATAGGTCTAGATTTTAAGTTGCCTAATTCACCTCCTCCCCCTCTTAGGCTAGAGCACCCGATCCGGTCTTTCAATTGGTATCAGAGCCGGAACTCACTTTTCTCACAAAGAAAGCCAATTCCATTGGCAATTTGTGTTTACGGGCTCACTTGATCGGTTAGATTTCACCGCCTAGTGAGTTAGCTCTTTGGAGAAGGGATGGATTCATTAGGACCTCCTCCACGTTTCGATGGCACGGGCTTCCAACAATGGAAAATTTTAATGCAATCTTACCTCCAAGCAAAGGGACTAAATGTTTGGAGGGTAACTAGTGAGGGAATGAAGGGTAGAAGTCAACAAGAAAGACAATATAATGCTATAGCCAAATATGCTATTTTAAGCTCTCTTGGTGACAATGTTTGCTTGTGAAAATGTTAAGGATTTATGGAAAACTATTAGTAAGAACCATGAAGGTACAAAAGATATTGCAAATGAAAAATATCATGTTCTCATTGATAAACTAAATAGTTTCAAGCAACTAGATGATGAAAATGCCGAATCTATGTACTCACGGTTGAATATTCTTATGAATGAGATTAACTCTTTAGATGTGAAGAAAATTAATGATTTGGAGCTCATTTGCAAGATCCTTCACTCACTACGGAGGCCGGACTATGATTTGGTAATCACAATTATTTATGAGAAAGAAATCAACACATTGACACGAAATCAAGTCCTCAACAAGGTGATCGCCCACGAGCTACGTCATGACATCAAGCCAAGAGCGCTACCTTCTTCACCAACACATAGTGCACTTGCATGCAAGCAAGTCAAGAATTTGAAGAAGATTGCCATCAAAGGTAGCTCAAGTGAAGAGGAAGAAGAGGAGGTATGCCAAAACTTCTCAAATGATGAAAAAGAGGCAATGAACCCCAATCTCTACAAGCAAGTCAAAAATATGAACAAATGCTTGCAAGAAACCAACTCAATGGGGTATATGGTCTTCCTCCAAGATGGGCCTCATCACTAACAAATGAAGGTTGAGAGGAGATTCAAGAAGAAGAAAGAAAAGAAGGAGAAGAAGCCCAAACATGAATCATTTGCCATATTTGATGAATGGGTAAGTGGTGGTGAAGAATCAAGTGCTAGCTCAAGCGATGAATCAAGCAAGAAATTCAATACCCGCACCAACATGGGATCATCATCAAACACTTGCCTTATGGCCCAAGGTATGGAAAGCGATATAAGTGATGATGACTCCGTTTCCCCTTCATATGATAAACTTCTTGAACTAGTTAATGAGCATCAAAAAGTCATAAAGAAGCAATCAAATGAAATTGAAAACCTTAATGCTCTTAATGATCTTAATGCTATTTTCACTAAAAATTAAGAAAGTTTGTCATGCAAATTCAAATTGCTTAGCGAGGAGAATGAAGAGCTCAAGTTAAAAATTGAGAGCATTAATGATGCTAATGACTTTTTGGAAACCAAGCATTCTACCCCTAGTACAAGCTCAAATTTTAAAATAGATGCTTCAACTTCTTCCTTAGATTTAATTGATGAATCTAACCATTGCAATAAGAAATTCTTTGAGAATGTTGTTGTAGAATCATGTGATGATCTCATTGCTAAGGAAAATGAAGAGCTCAAGCAAAAAGTAGAAAGGCTCATAAAGGACTTGGTTAGATTAAAGGGCAAAAGCATAGAGAGCAATGTCCAACCTTCTCAAGATAATCATGAAGACATGGTGAAGAAGCTTGAGAAGGTGTCCACCGTGACTTGCTCTAAGTGCCATCAAGAAGGCCACAAGTCCAACAAGTGCCCTCAACTAAAGAAGAAGCTTTTGGATGAGAAGAACAAGAAGAAGCTTACAATCAAGAGATTTCTCATCTACCCCAAACCCAACAGGAGGAACAAAAGACATAGCACCTCCTATGTGATAAAAAAGAAGACAAATGACAAGGTGGTTGCTCACAAGGTTGGGAAGTAAGAAAAGAGTTGGAATCACTCCATTTGGGTGCCCAAGGATGTCATCACCAATATGAAGGGGACTCAAATGGTGTGGGTTCCAAAGGAGACTTGAAGCCCAAGAATGGCTTCGGGGGATTTGGAGGCTTAGCTTATAAGATGACGAGAATGTTCAAGCCAAAGAAGCTAAGCTCACAACTTGGACATTTGTTGCCCAAGTCCCCCATAAAGTAATGGTAGCTAGATCTCAATTCAATCATCATGTAGCTCCATTGCCTTGCTAGGTTGTTTGCATTGCATCACCTAGTGTTATATATGGTGGGTTGCTTGTGTCATGCTCTAACCCATGAGCAACCTACATAGTTTGATAAGTGTGTATAAAGCTACACAAGGTTACCCTTCATGGTACATGGACTTTATGAGGTATGTGTTTCATTTGTGTACCATGAACACAAGCTATGGGCTAAACTTTCCATTGTTGTCATAAACAATGTGCATATATTTGATTGGTGATTCAAACACTAAATGCACACATTTATGGGGAGCTCATCCTATGGTTTGTGATTTTGAGAATAATATGTTATCAAGTTTATCTTTTATAGTCTCTTTCCGGAGTTAACACTTTAAGAGAATGTTGTTCACTTCCAATGTGAATGGACAACTCTATAAGAGTGATTAGACAAATGAGTGTGCTTTCATGCATATTGAGCCATACTCTATTGAACTTAAATTTCCATATCTAAGTTCATAGGCTATATGCTCATACATTTAATCACCTTGGTGTACCAAGTGCTCTTCACTTCAAGACTTTCAAATTGGTGCATGCAAGGTAACAAAGATCCCCGGAGGTACGCATGGTCTACAACTTCTTCAATTGATATCCTTATCGATTCTTTGTTTTCATAGAGCTACCTCCGTGCATGATATAATATAAGCTTTCTCCTTCAAATGTCTAGTTGTGCATATAATTTTCACATTATCATTTTTTTTGTGCCCAAACTTTGTGGAGAGTTTAGTTCATGTCATGCTAGTTTCGTGATTTTGTGATCCACCCTAGTAATTGCTCAATTGGTATCTTCATTGATATCATACAATTGGATCATGATTCATGGAACTAACTCCCTAGGCTACTAACTTTTTCCCTTTGAGCTATATTGTTTTGCCAAGCCTTTTTAGGTGATTTGATTCCAAAGGGGGAGAAGTTTGGATCAAAGCAAGGTAAAAATGAGTATCACCCAAAGGGGGAACAACTTCGATTCCAAAGAGGGAGAAAAAGAAGAAGAAGTAGCAAACATGGAGAGAAACAAAGGGGGAATGATGGATTTAGGGGAAGGCAAGCCAACATTGGATGATGATAAGCATCCAAGCAAGTGTAAGTGCTTCAATTTTTCAATTTTTGCAAAATTTATGCTTGCTTTGATTGTGTTGTCATCAATCGCCAAAAAGGGGGAGATTGTAAGGAAAATTGCCCCATTAGGCCATTACTTTGTGATTTTGGTGATTGAGTAACAACACAATCAATGGACTAATGAGTTTGTCAAGTAAATATTAATGGATCCCAGGGATAAAGCAAAAAAGCCAAGCAAAGCAAAACACGAAGAAAGAACTCAAAGAAACTCTAAATTGGACGAGTTCTGGAGAAACAGTGGCACCGGATGCACCGGTGACACTGCACCGGTCTAACCGGTTGGCAGTGGATACACCGGTGCCATACCACCGGTGTAATGGGCCATGCAATGCCCAGGCCATGTGGAGAAAAACAAGTATCACCGGATGCACCGGTGATGTTAAGTGGGAGCCTCGGTGTAACCACCATGCTATCACTCAGAGAGCATGTCAAGGGGGCGTGAAGAAGTTTCTTCAGCACCGATTGAACCGGTGGTGCACCAGGCAAGGCACCGGTGTAATTTCAAGACAGAAGCTGAAGATTTCTTCAGGACCGGATGAACCGGTGAAGCACCGGTGCATGGGACCGGTCTAACCGGTGACAGCCGCGTCAGCTGTCAGAAGGCCAATGGATAGTGCAGAGCCATGAGTGATCGGATGCACCGGTGCCCTACCACCGGTCTATCCGGTGCTTTACGCAGAAAAGGGACAACGGCTCTTAACGGCTCTATGGACTTGGTGGGCTATATATATGCCATCCCCCGGGTATTTCAAGGTTGCTGTAGTTGCTACAAGCCTCAAACACACCCAAGAACATCTCCAAGGCATCCAAGTGCTTATTGATGATATCTTTAGTCCTTAGCACACATTTGAGAGTGTTAGTACTAGGTTAACTCTTTAAAGAGTGAACAAGTAAGGCTTTGTGCCTTTGTACTGTGGTTCTCTTGTGAACCAAAGAAGATATCTTGGAGCGCTGGCCCCTTGGAGCTTTGTGGCTCGCCGGCAACGTCAACGACCCTCCGACTTGGTGTGGAGCAGCGTGGACGATCTTGTGCAGGGGACGTGGAGAGCCCCATCCTTTGTGGAGAAGCTCCTTAGTGGAATTCGGGATCAAGGTGACCGAGATTGAGTTCACGGGAGAGACTTGATTGCCGAGAAGCAATACTCTTAGTGAGTGCTTCAACAATGTGGATGTAGAGGTGCCTTTGTGGCTAACCGAACCACGGGATAAACACCCACGTCAAGAGTTTACTTCCTCGTATCCCGCTCTTTATGTTTCCGCATTTCATACTAGCAATTCTTGTGCTTCTACTTTCATAGAGTAGTTTCTTGATAGGAAAGGCTATAGGTTGCTAAACTCGGGGGTTTCTCACTAGAACAACATTAGTTGCACATATAGATAGCATGTTTTAGTTTAATATTGTGCAATTTAGTTGGAGCCATAGGTCTAGATTTTAAATTGCCTAATTCACCCCCTCCTACCTCTTAGGCTAGAGCACCCGATCCGGTCTTTCAATGAGACAGACTGTCGGTCAACGGTAACGACAGCTTTACCGTGTACCCTCATGACGCGGCACACGGCAAAACCTGGCCCCTTTGCCGTGTGCCATCTCCAATGCACATGGCAAAAAATGGCTCCATGGTTCACATAAATAGCCTCTTTGCTATGTGCCTTGGTAATATCGCAAGATATATTGATCATATTTTCACTATTTTGTTTATCGGGTCAGGTATATGGAACCCCAATCAAATAACCATCAAAGGCAGTTCATATATATCGCAATAACATCACAGATATTTCATATATTACAATAAGCATCACAAGCAGTTTCTACACTCAAGTAAACCAGAAATGCAAATACAGTCGTTCATCCACAACCACAAGCCATACAAGTCCATACAAAGTTTAAATGCAAAGCAAAGCAATATGACATATATCCATACAAAGCAAGTTCATACAACTCACTAGGCCGGCAGCGATGGCTGCAACCACAGCCCCGGCACCTGATGTGGCCACGACCACTGAAGCGGCTGAGGTGGCCATTGAGGCGAAATTAAACAGTAAAGACAAAGAAGAGAGGGATGAAGGATTGCTTTCTTACCTAGGAGGCACCTCCACGGGATCCATCCCAGGTTCAGACCACCCGCGCAGGGAGCTGGGTGGGCTGGGGCGGCGCAGGGAGCTGGGCGGGCTGGGGCGGCGCAGGGAGCTAGGCGGCGTAGGGAGATGGGCGGCTTAGGGCGGTGCAGGGAGCAGCGACAGGGTCGGTGCAGGGAGCTGTGACGGTGCCGTAGACCTGGGGCGGCGCAGGGAGCTGGGGCAGCCTGGGGGCGGCGCCAGGAGCTCCAAACCCTAGCTCGGGCTCATGGAGGCGAGACAAGAAAGAAGGAGAAGAGCCCGTGCGCAAGGGCCTGGGAGCAGTGGTTCCCTTGAAAGGATAAGGTAAGGGCAATTTGGTCTTTTCATGTGGCTTGGAGAGTGAAGAAAATGTAAAAAAGAGAAAATAGATGAGAAACATTTAAACTGAAAGAATTCGCAGTCCCGGTGTCAAATTCCGAAAGGATTGCGAATTGGGTGTCAAATTCTAAAATTTCTCGCAGCACGAATTTCTCTACTGCAGCTGGGAGTATAGGCGCCTGATGCAGCACACACCACGTGATACCGATTGAACGGTACAAATTTATTTTGCTATCGTGGATAGCCTCATAGGTGCGCGTTTAACATATAGATATACGGACTTCGGAAGATTGAGCTTGGTGTATATGTATATTGAGTTTTTGACGGGTCACAAATGAAATGACACACGAGACTAAAGAACCAAATAATTACACCTCTGATGTGGATGACCAAAAGTAGCAGCTCTGGTCAAAAGAAAACAGAAAAGAGACCCAACCAATCGGTCCTTGGATTCAGAGTAACCCGGGGCGCGAATGGAAGGGGAACTGATGCACGACGATCGGAGGATCATCCTTTTGATGATCTCTCGTCTTCTTCCTTTCCTCCCTGCCGGCCATCTTCTCCATCTTCTCATCTCCAACCTCTCGCTGCTGTTTTGCCTCTGGAGCTCCTTCCCCTGACCGCTTTGCCGCCGGTGATACCGCGGCTGCGACGGCGGCGGCGCCACAGCATCCTCCCAGACCCAGCACCATGGTCGACCGCCGAATCTTCCTTTCAACACTGATAAAGTACAGCCTTTTAGTTTCCCCGATCGACCAGCAGGCTAGCTAGATAGGCTCCTGTGATTGTGTTTCAACTCTGGTAGTCTGGTGTACTACTTGCTTCTTGCTACGAGGATCTTATTCTTGTTTTTGGCTAGCTCTGTGTCTCTGGGTGGTGGATCGGAGGTATTTATAGCGGTTGGGTTCTTGAGCTGCGTGGGTGATTTTGTTGCTGGGGAAGGGGCTTAGCTTGAAGCTTCGTCCAAGAAGACCGGGTAAACTGAAGAGAAGGATCTGTGGACTTGTATTGCCCGTGCTGACGCTGACGCTGCCTTGGCTGCCAAGTTCTACCGATCACTTTGGGCATGTGAGGTCGTTGGGGTCCAGTCAAAACAAATCGACGTGTGACCTGAGGAGGAACTTTCTTGTGAGGGAGAGAAGAGACGAGAACGGCGTTGCAGATGAAAGGGACAACTGATGCGGCCGGTATTGCAGACAAGAACCTGCCACATAAATATTTGATTCCATTTTATCTAATTTACTTTAATAACGGCAAGTATAGTCACTGTTTAATTCATCCCAGATTTGTGTCGTAACATATTTATATACGAACATATAAAACAAACAAACAGATAATGTTTTGAATTAATTTCTACATAATTTTTTCTCAAACTATTTCTGGTGTGGCATGTGGCGGCGTCCCGGATTATGGACTTGTGAGTGCTGAGAATGCATGGGTACGGTGAGCGGAGCCGGCAGTAAAGATACTTCATCACGCTATTAATATTTTAGTTTGTTCTATGTCAAATCGTTCTATATTGTCATCAAATTCATAGAAAAGAGTATTAATATTTTGAATGTCAAATCACAGAACAACCACTCGAAACGCCCCATCTCTGCTGACTTTCACTACCGGAACGGAGGCTATGCCGTGTGCCAAGGGATTTGCCGAGTGCAAAATATCGGGCACTCTGCAAAGAGGCCATTTGCCGAGTGTCGACCCTTAGGTTTTCGGCAAACTCACGGCACACGGCATATACCCTTTTTGCCGAGTGCCGGCACTCGGCAAAGAAGTGGCACACGGCATAGCCTCTCTTTGCCGAGTGTCTTAGATCATGCACACGGCAAAGTTGGCGCACGTGCCCACCACGCGTGCCAGCCATCTGGCGGCCGTGAAAAGGCCTAAGGCTACCCGCACTGGGGTACTGCAAAGGATCCTGCAGGAGCCACATAGCGGAAAATGGCCTGTAGCAGCGTCCTGGGAAGCGTCCGCTACCCAGGCGGACGAGCTCGCTTCCGCTACCCAAGTGGACGAGCTCGCTTCCGCTAGGAACAGCGGGCTTCCAGGACGTCCACCATCGGCCAGCATGGCGCGGGCCTCGGTCCAACTAGCTTGCTGCACGCGTGAAGAGGGAAAGGAGCAGAGCAGGGTGGCAGCCGGCAGGGAGGCGAGCCGGCGGCCGGGAGCGCACGGCGTGGCCGGACCTACCATGGCTGCCAGGAGCCGGCGGAGCTCAAGGAGGCGCCACTGCGCCATCCGGTGGAGCTCGAGGAGGCCCTCCATGGCGTGCGGTGGAGCTCGAGAAGGTGATCCATGGCGGCGACCGAGCTCATGCGGCGGAGCCCGAGGAGGGAAGAGGAAGAGCGGCGCCATGGACGCGACCTCCAGCGGCATGGTGTCGGTGACCCACCAGAGGAACACCGACGGGATCCCCGCGGCGGTCTCCGCCCGACTACGCGTCGGGGCCTCCACGCGCGCCAGGTCCTCGCACGCGTCGGCGGCGGTATCCCCGCCGCATTCTCCGCCCGACCGTGCGTGGATCCGCGGCGATGCGAGCCGCGGGCGGCGGGAAGGTCCTCGTCGGCCTCCGTGGCGCGGACAATAGTGGCACGGTGCCCGCCGGAGATAGACGCCAGGGAGATGGAGCGGCTGTTGATGACGCTGGGCTCCTTCCCTGGCAGCCGGACACCGCGACGCCCGCCTAGATCCGTGCGCCGGCTGCGCCGTCGCGGGCTCGCCAGCCACCTCCGTTGCCGGCCGAGCAGGCCGCGCTGCCCCAGGCCGACCGCCGCGCAGGCTGCGCCACGCGGGAAGGGGACGGGCAGCTCGCTGGCCGGAGCAGGGAGGGGGCCGCCTCCACTGCACGCCATGGTCACCGCGCCGCCGAGGCCGCTGTTCAGGGCGCGTTCAGCCGCCATCCCGCGCGCGCTTGCCGGTGAGGGAGGACGCGCGAGCGCACGATGCCCCGCCCGCCTGCGCGGGCTCACCGACACTGCCACGCCCGCCCGCGCTCTCACCGCTGTCACCCGCGCTTGCCGGAGAGGGAGGCTGCGCGCACACTCCGCCCCGCCAGCGCGGTCCTGCAGCGAGGCCGCGCCATGGACGCCGGCGCCATCCGCCACTGCCAGGGAGGGGGCAGCGCGGGGGCCGCCCAGAGCTGCCGCCGCCCGCGAGGGCTGCCGCACCGCGCTGCGCTTGGGGAGGTTCTATCCACTGGGCGCCCGCCGCCGCGCCGGAGGCCGGAGATGGAGGCGCGGAGGTGGCCGGTCGCCGGAGGGAGAGAGGGGCGGAGGGCCAGACGGAGCTCGGGGAGATTGACGGAGGGGGAGGCAGGTGGGGAGAGGTAAGATAAAGATGCAGAGGATGACAGGTGGACCTAGAAGTTGGTATAGAGAAGAAATATAGAGGATGCATGGGTGCAGCGAAATTGTAGATAGAGTAGAGAATTTTGATTACTAGAATAGCATATTCCTTTTAGAGAATGAATTTAGAATACGACGAGTGCGGATAGCCTAACGGCTGTTAGACTTTGCCAAGTGCGGCACATCTAGCACTCGGGAAAGCCAATACTTTGCCGAGTGCCAGACATGCCTTATTTGTAGCGGTATATTTCAAATTGTTTATTTATTTATTTATTTATTTATTTTATTAGATGTTAATAATCTTCTCTATAAATTTGATGTATCTTAGACTACTTTGACTTAGATAAAGCAAAATGACTTGCGAAGTACATTTCAAGGTAAAAGGAAGTTGTCCTCTTTCTATAAATGTTGCATGGTATCTCTACGCGGTCATTAATTGTTGCCCTCTTTCTTCGAAGAAAGTTCCTCGTCACTTGGATGCAATGTTCCTTACATGCCGAGTGCTGACCTTTCTGCCTAGCTCGCACCAGTTTGTTGATTGGGTTAATTAGCACGGTACTCGACACCACAGCAGCAGCAAGTCAGCAGTAGGATTCCACACACCTGGAAGCAGGCGCGTAAGCGCGTGCCGCATGCATGTTTGGTGGTCTCCCTCGATCCTCCTTCCGTCAGCAAGAAGAAATGCCAGCCACGAACTCCACTATAAAGCTACCCAAGATCACCAAGGATCAGCAACACTTAACACAAGAAACACCAGCTCCAACAGCGAGATGGCTCACCTCGGACTAGGCCGCCTTCTTTTCGGCGCTCCTCCAGCAGCAGGAACTAAAACGGCCGCACCACCTCAAGAAGATGGTGAAGGAGAACAGACGACGGTGAAGCAGCATGCAGCCAACGACCAGGGAGCGGCGGCGGGACAAGTTGCTGCTGGTGAGCGCAAGCAGATGGGAGACGAGGTTGGGGATGTGGCAAAGTTGAGGAAGAAGAAAGGAGCTCCCATTGTGGTGCATCACTTCCCCTTCCATTCTCGACCTGGGCTGCTGTAATTTCAGCCGGCTTTTTAGTCTTGCTAGGAACTAGGAAGGAGAGCTTTCCGATCCTTTTATGATTTTTTGTACGAAATAATCTGTTTTGTAGGCACAAGGCACAGATTGTGATTGTGAGTGATTTGTATGTAAATATTGTTTGTTTATAGCTCATAAGTAACTCAGTGTTCTGTTCATCTATCAGAGTTGATCCAGAGAATATGAAAAAGAAACTCATAGTAATGGTACATACTAGCTAGTAGCCTAGTGTGTACTACAAAATAATGAGCACTTGATGATATAGTTGCATGCTGATATTTTTGTGCAGCAAACTGCCCTCTCAGCAAGATTAATTGTCTACATATCAGGAATCGCAGTGCCTTACTCATCTCGCATTTGCAATTTGTTCATGTGTTTATGCTATTGATTTTACTGAGGAATGCTAGTCATCCAGCGCACGCAGACAGGTAGTGTACTACATGTGTGACAAGTCACTGTCATGCATGATAGTTGAGTCCAAGCATTGACACGCCCCAGATGGTAATTTGACTAATTATTTATTTGAAAAATATGTTCTTTTGTATATTAAAATAATTCTAAATTGTGAAAGCATTTGAGACGTTGAATCAGGTAATATTTTTTTATGCTCGCAGTCTACAATATTTTTTTATGAACTCATGGCCAGTATTCATAATGCTTCAAAAACACAATCCTCGAATGAGTTTTTTTAACAGTCTATAGGACTATTTTCAGAGTATAAATGCATTTTCTTTCCTATTAGATTATTACACGAGTAGGATGATATTTGCATGCCATCACTACCAGAAAACAGAATTGCCTTGGCGGCCAAAATCCGCTAAAGAATATAAGAAAACCGCCAAGGTAATTGTCCTTGGCAGCCAACCGCCAAGCAAAATCCGTCGAGAACAGAGAGCCAAGGAAACCCAAAGATCACTTTGGCAGTTCTAATGCACTGCCAAGCTCATAGATTTTTCTGGCAGCCCTCCACCACAAAGCCAATAGCTTTTCCTGGCAGTCTACAACCGCCAAGGGGTTATCTTAGCCGCCCTCAACCACCAAGTAAAAGGGTTATCTTAGCCGCCCTCTACCGCCAAATAAAGGGGATATCTTGGTAGCCCTCTACCACCAAGATAAAAATGTTGATTCCTTGGCAACCCTTTTCTTGGCTGCCTACTGCCAAGAAAATTGCATACCACCAATAAAAAAAATTATATCAATCAATTTTAAATTATGCACACATACAGTTAATTAACCATATATTTTGCCAACTCATCTTAGCACATACATCAAAAGCAACATCTCATTTTCATAAGAAATAAAATGGCTTATCTCCGAGATAAAAAAATCATTACCTACAATATAATCCTCGAGTAAACCCATGCATCTAAATACACAAGTCACTATCAGTTACCAAAATTATCTAGACTCAAAATTACCCTCATCTCACTACAAACCACAGCGAACTTCCTTGCCCAGGCCATCAAAATGATTCCTGCAAAAAGATAGCTTCATCACTCAGTTCCAACATAAACACATCACTTCCAAAGACATCAAAGTGGCCACATAAGACACCAGGCTTGCTAGACTTGCATGTTCTTTAGAAAATATGGTTAAGCTATTGGGTGCAACCAATATTCAACTGATTAAGCTTTATTTTTTTCAAATTACCCAAAGTTTCCACCTGTAGTTCCAATTGTTCAACATTTGTGAGATTTTTACCTATTTTTTCCTACAAATTTTAGATGTTTCAGTTAAATGATTGATTAGCTGCTTTTGGGTCTGAATTGGGAGGATAAGTTATTAACCTTTGAGGATTGGATGAGATCCACAGATATTTGACCTCCTAGATGTTGCTTGCTGGGGTGTGCTGTCCTCCCTCCCACCTTGTCGACTATCACCATCTCTGCATGAAGCAAAGAAAACATATAAATTAATTAAAGGTTGAACATATGTACATAAAGATGGGAGACATGGGTCCCGCTTGTTATTATCAGGATTCATGCAGGAGCTAGCCTAGAACTTATTTCTTGTACTCAATTATTAGGCTCCTATGCATGCTAAATCATTCACTCTGCACTATGAATTTACCCATTGCTGATGCTAAGTAATTGCTCTTTCATTAGAAATAAACTAGTTGCAAGCATACTCCTGCAAATGGGAGCAATTGTCAGACTGAAAATTTAAAGGGGCAGCAGAAAAAAAATACATTGTGGTGAACAAGAATCAAGAGTGGCTTGGTTCAAGTGCATTGTGCAAGGTTCTGAGCCTAGACGAGACTAGCCTAGATAAAAAAGAATAGCAGTTTCCATTTCAGCAATGTAGCCCCCTGTTCATGACAGTGCCAACTGGGTCTCTCGAGAGAAGTGAGTGTAGAAAGTGGAGTGATTGAACAGAAATCCATGTGTTTAACAGTTGCAAACGCGTGATCAATCTAATCGGAGTAGAAAAAAGAACAGCAATTCGGGAAGCATCACCACATATTCAGAAGCTGATCAGTAATCTGCAAGCGCTCATAAGCTGGGTAACAGCTGCAGGATCAGTTTTGGCTAACCTGCAAGAGTTCAGAAACCCGGGGCGGTAGCGATGACCCGGCCCCTCCGCCGCCGGCTCGCCGTCGGCGTCAACCCACCCCCCGCGACCTGGTCCCATAGATGCACCACGCTGCCGCCGAGCGCCGTTGGGCTGCGGTACCTCCTCGGCCCCAGCCCCACCTCCGCCGCCGTTGGTGCCTTCTCTTTGAGGCACGGATCCAGCCCCAGAGGAGGAGGAGGCGGCGGCCGGGCTGCGCGCGTGGAGGAGGAGACGGGGCAGCGAGCGCCGGCCGGATGCGCGACCGGCTAGCGGCTGCACGCTCAGAGGAGGAGGAGGCGGGGGCACCGAGCGCCTGGCTGCGAGAGAGAGGCAACTGGTGGATGGGGAGCAGAGGAGATAAGGATAAGGCAGATCGGAAAGGACCAAGGTTTTAAATCTCCGGCTATTATTTTAGAGAAATTTAGCTAAATTTTTTCATGTATAATTTAGCTCTTAGCTACCGCTATAACTGACTATAGCTCGTTTTTGGACATCGATAGCTAAATGGCTTAGTCCGCTATTTAAAACATTGGAAGGGACAGGGGTGTGCTGCGTGCGGAATGAATTTGGATTCCAAGAGCTGGAGTTTTGCCGCCAAAATTTTTGGCATTTGGGTTGTGTTTGGTTGCCTCTAAAATTTTTGAAAATGCATCTTTTTATATTTGAACTATTAAATATAGACTAATCACAAAAATAATTACAGAACTCGTCTGTAAATCGCGAGACGAATCAAATGAGCCTAATTAATCCGGCATTAAAGGTTATTTACTGTAGCATTACTATAACAATTTAACATCTAATTACATCCTAATTAGGTTCATTAGATTCGTCTCGCCATTTACAGACAGCAGTCGCAATGCGTTTTTTATTTCGTCTAGATTTAAGTCTCCATGCAGGTGCCGGAATTTTTTTTTGGAATTTTGGTTTTTCCAATCAAACACGGCATTGGTATGGAGTGCTACTGGTTTGACCGAATCTAGCATGCCTAGGCCCACCGTCGGCTTCTAAAACTAGATTGCACTTGTTAGAATCAATAGAAGAGGTCACTTAGAAAATTATAGGAATTAAAAATTATGAAACTAATAGAGTAAATTTCTCGATCTATTTAATCTTTTTCATTTTTCATTTCATGGCACCATTGTAAAGCAACAGATAAAATAATTATCTTATGTGCACCAATATATTTTTTATATGTAGTAGCCTACATATAAGTTGCTGAGTAGAAGTTTCATAAATTTTAAAATTGATTCACTATTTTCTATAGTTTAAATGAATTTCTATGTGCTTATTGAAAGTAATTCAAAATTAAACTACGTGTACCTCGAATAAGATAGGAAACTTTTTTATAAAATCATATTTAGCCTCATTTGTTAGTTATAAAATCATATTCAGCCTATGCGCCAAATTTGATGTTGTTTTCAGCCCAATATTGTTTAATAGTTTTTCAACTATCTAATTAAATCACCCTTTTGAAGTAACCACAAAAATAGTTATCTTGTATATTTTTAAAATATTTTTATATATAGTACACTATATATAAGTTGTCTTGTATAATTATTAATATTTTTATATTATTTACTATTTTTAATAGTTTGATTGAATTTCTACGAGTTTATTGAAAGTAATTACAATTTGAACTAGATGTATGTCAAATAATACATAAAAGATACACAAAAATACATTTTAAGTATATATATATTCTATTATAGCTCGAATCCTAAAAATAAATGAAAATTGAATTGTTTGCTAGGGAAAATTCAAGCTTCTACTTGCAACCTTGTTACAAATAATGATAATAATACATAAAATTTCTGCAAAAAGTTTATAAATTGTCATAGAATAATTTTATGGATGCGTAAACTTTACATAAAAGTTCATAAGATTTTATGAAAATTGAAGTATAGATTGTTCATAAAATAGATAGATCACTCACATAGTTCCTTTTAACTTAAGTCAAATTTAGAGGTTTGAATACCTCATGATATTTTGAACTCATACACACTTCAAATTTGAACACAACCTTATATTTACTCTAGTACTATAAAATATGAAGTTACACTAATAATTGTTATGCCAACAAATGAATTTCTATTCACTACTCAAGTTTGTGCCACATGAGTTAGTGAACTAGATTGCCATATGTGTGTTTGTGAACTCAACGAGAATCAAGATTGCCATATATTTAAGTTAAAATAAGCATATCATATATGTTAAGTCAATATAGGTACTAAACAAGTGAAAAAATATATAGCAAGCATGTATCATATAGCTTAATAAGCGAAAATAAGTACCAACAAGTACTTTCTTGGCCACCAAACTGCCAAGGAAAACATAATACTTGGTGGCTTAGCCTAAGTGCCAAAGAAATTGCACGTTTACTTGGCGGCTTAGCAAAACGGCCAAGAAAATTGCAACTTTACTTGGCGGCTTAGCCGAGCTGCCAAGAAAATTGACTGTTTACTTGGCAGCGTAGCCGAGCTGCCAAGAAAATTGCATGTTTTCTTGGCGGTTTTTGTCAAACCGCCAAGTAATATACATTTCTTAGCTGTTTATTAGTACAGCCAAGGAAAAATCATATTTCTTGACAGTTCCAATTCAGCCGCCAAGGCAAACCCAGTTTCTTGTAGTGCATGTGATATCTTCATTTTCATACGAAAAGAACCCCGAATGAATGATCGCTTTTCTCAGCATAAACAAATTGTTCCCTTGGTTTTGTATATTGGATTAAAATGCTCTTTGATTTGGCTCTTTGATCTAATACATAGAAAACTGTGACTTGCTATATCGAGAAAATACACACATGTCCCTAAAATAGATAATCCGAAATAGAAAAAAGCATCCTCCTGACCTCCTTCTAGGCCTGTCAAAGAATTTTTTTATAATAATTGCTAGCTACTCCCTCCGTCCCAAAAAAAAAACTAGTCACCCTGGAAAATTTCAGACATATTAGTGAGAGAGTAGAATGACCATGCAGCCCCTACCGGTTGGAGGAGATCCCGCACCGTAATCATTCAATTAAGGAAATCTTCATGGCTGCATGCAGGAGGTTAGCTGCCGCTATCAGTAATTTTTTTGTGCCGTAATTAATCAATTAAGGAAATCACGGGCTGTGTGGGTGGATTTCCTATTCATTGTGGGCCCATAGGATTGCCCAAAAGGTGGGATGACATATTTTTTGGGACAAAATTTGAATGTCAGGATGACTAGTTTTTTTGGGACAGAAGGAGTAAATGAATGAAACAATTTTCCAATTGCAAAGAACGGACATGTGCATGCTCTGCCTGTCTTTTTCATGGTGATGAGAGGCGAGGAATTGAGTGAGTCACACCATTTTGAGGCCATTTCTCTTTTTTTTTACATGCCATCGTTTTCACCTTTCTTCACAACCAAGTTCCTTGCTTGCCAAATCCTCTATTACTGAGAAACAATTGCAGCAGCTGTCGTATCTTGAATCTGTTGGACTACCAACAATTAAAAATGCCTTCTTTTTTGTTTCTTTAGAGAAAGAAGATGAACCTAGGTACTTGGTAGTGAAGGTATACAACTTCGAGCCAGCACGACTCTTCTCTCTTCTGAACCCCATCTTTCAACACAAACAAATATTACCAGCTCCTTATAAATACGCTCCTGAATCTGCGACAATTCACATATCCCTGAAAAACGTGAACAAGGGCCAGCGCGTGTTAATACCAACCCAAGAGTAGAGCGTCATCAGAAGAAGAAAAAAAAACACGTCAGACGATGGTTCTGGGACTGTGCAGATGCTGCTGCTTTGGAGCTGCTCTTGCGGTGGAGACGGGAGAGAAGCCGACACAGTTAGCAGGAGGAGAAGAACAGAAGAAGGAGGAGGCCACCGGAAATCAGGGTGCAGCTGCTGGCGAAGCAGCAGGTGAGCCAAAGACGATGGCGGTCGATCGGTCCATGGTAGTAAAGGAGAAGAGAGCTCAGGCTTCAGTAGTGATGCATCAGCTTCTCTTCCATTCTCGCCCCGGATTGCTATAATTTCGCCCGGCTATTATATGCACTGTCAACCATCTCCCTTCAGTTTGGTTTGGAACATGCATTGTTTGCTTTTGTATTCCAATCTTGTAAAGCTAAGATGTTGCTCAAGATAGAGGAGCATGTAGTATAAGCAGAGACTTTTCTCTGCCATTCTGCAGCAAATTCGACATTACTATTTAAGATTTTCAGTTTATGATTCCTCATCAGCACTAAGAAAAGTAATTTTTTATGCTAGCCTCAGCTCGGGAGGCTTTGCCATGTGTTACACACGGCGAAGATCTCATAGCAAATGCCGGCCGGCAAAGCCACCTTTCCTGTGGGACTTTTTTTGAGCATATGGCAAAGGATTTGCTATGTGCTAAGATGCCTCACGGCAAAATAAAACGAGGCAAACGGCCGATCAATGGTAACGGCAGCTTTGCTGTGTACCCTCATGGCACGGCACAGGGCAAACCATGCCCCTTTGCCGTGTGCCATGTCAAATGCACATGACAAAGCTGCCCCTTTGCCATGTGCCATCTCTAATGCACACGGCAGAAAATGGCGCCATGGTTCACATAAATGACCTCTTTGCCGTGTGCCTTGGTAATAGCGCACAACAAATTGACCATATTTTCTCTATTTTATTTATTCGGTCATGTATATGGAACCCCAATCAAATAAACATCAAAGGCAGTTCATATATATTGCAATAAACATCACAGTCATTTCATATTACAATAAGCACCATAGGCAGTTTCTACACTCAAGTAATCCAGAAATGCAAAAACAATCGTTCATCCACAATCACAAGCCATACAAGTTCATACAAGTTCAAATGCAATGCAAAGCAATATGTAAGGATGGATTCGGATGTTTATTCGAATGTCAGATTTTTGGTCATTTTTCTTCGATTATGGACAAATAAGATATAGAATTTACTATATAAATTCATAGCCTTGTATTTAACATTGATCTTGTAAAGATTCATAAAAACTAAACCTCAAATTTATTATATATATATTCTCAAATAATAGATATAAAAATTCGAATCCGGATCGGATACGGATTCGAATCTTTTTTCACCTTTTTAATTGTAGGGAGCAAATAATACATAAAAAATATATACAAAATTTTATTCTTATGTGTAATAATATGCTTGATAATATAAAAAAAGATTAGCATAAAATTGTAAGCATATCTATTTTAAAATATTAAATTTGTTCTAAGAATTCGAATGTCTAGATCCATCCTTAGCAATATGGCATATGTCCATACAAAGCAAGTTCATAGAACTCACTGGGCCGGCAGCGGCGGCTGTGACCACGGCCCCGGCCCCGGCCCCTAAGACGGCCACGGCCACTGAGGCGGCTGAGGTGGGCACGGAGGCAACATGTCTGAATTCACTGGCCAATTATTGAATGCCGCCGATTCATTCTGCGCATAGGTGAAGAGATTACATGTCTGAGACAAGATTTAATTAGAAACATTCAAACTAAGTCATTGTAGCTTTATCCTAAGATTTGAGCATGTATACTATGAGAAATGAATAATACTATGAGGAATAAAACTACAAGGTTTATCCCAAGTCATTTTAGCTTTATCCTAAGTTGTGAGCATGTATACTCTGAGAAATGAGCCTACAAGGTTTATCTAAGTCATTTTAGCTTTATCCTAAGTTCTTAGTCATTGTAGTTGTATCCTAAGTCATTCTAGTTTTATCCATCTTTCAAAGTGCTAAGTCACAATGAGAAATGAAACTACAAGGTTCTCAAATCACTCACATGAGTAACTTCAGGAGGTCGAGGTGGAGGTCGAGGAGTGAATGGTGACGGCGAACGACCTATCGCCGCACCCTGTGCATGTACATAAGTGCCTGCTCCAGTCTCAGGCATTCGGCCTCCTGCCTCCGCTGAAACTCTTGCTCCATCCTCTCCCGCTCGGCTTGCCACCTCGCCTCCATCTCCTGCTCTCGTACTTTAAAGTCTGCTTCCATCCGGGCCTACAATATTTGATACCAAGGTTAGAATACAAAGCAAATGTGTGAAAATCAATGGACGACTGATAAAACAAAAATAACTTGAATTGCCTCCATCTGGGTCTGTGCAGTGTCTAGCCATGAGCGTATGTCTGGGCTTGAGCTGGTGCTCCTAGCTCAAATCTGCGAGTGGGAGTACTGGCTGTGTCGAGTGTGCTGTCGCTAATCCAGTACCGGTCATTCTTCTTGCCTCCCCCACCCTCATTACGATTTCTCCATCAAGGGCTGGGTGCTCGGATCGTACTCTGGGCCATGGACCTGCTTTACCATCGAAGTGTACTCACTGAGGCGGCTATGGATGGTCGGATTATTGTATGCCTCGGGCGGGTCGTCCGGCTTGTAGGTGACGTCAGACTTCACCTTGCCTTTGTGGGCCATAGCCCATGCCTAGAGCTGGGAGCAAGGCTGGCTACCATGTGCCACGAACTACGAAAAAAAGCAATATGATTACAAATTATGCACAATTGAGCGTATTAATGAAAAATGAATTCACGCACCCAAATAGCCACGTACTTGCCGAGGTGACGGTTACCTTGATGGTGTGGTGCACCTGACATCATCAAACGCACCCAACCCTTCGCGCACCACTTGTCCAACATCATTTCTTAGCATTGAGTATCCCTGGCTGACACCATGGAGGCACCTTCATGTCATCAAATACATGACATATAAGAAGATCATATGGAGCCTACTTCATCTCAGAAAAAGCCAGTATTAATAATGTTCTATATTTACCTACAGGAATTGTTCCTGGGTTAGCCTCATGTTTCTTGCAGCCGCTTTCTTGACCTTCCTTTGCTATGAACATTGTACATTATGATGGCCTGGATGCGCGCCTTGTAATGCATATCCGCCACCAGCTTGTAATAGGCTTTATTAGCCACCTCAAGCGCCCTAGGTAGCATTCCCTCCTCGCATCTGTAGAAATCCTGCACATAGAGACGATGTCATTATTTCAAGAATGTATAGTGAATGTGATGTATTGAACAATGTCGTGCGAGGAACACTTACCCACAGTTTGTTCAACACCCGCTGCACCTTGTTTGGAAATATCCTGCCTTCATGATCTGGTGCATTAGTGGAGGTGACATAGTGCTCCCACGTCGATGCCAGCTGAAGTCGGCCGGCAATCTGCATCATGCCAGCGAAGTGTAGCTTGCAGAGCAGCCCCAGGATGCCATTGGGCATGCGTTTGTGAGCACCTGGAGCTTCGATCACAAATTTCTTGCTCAAGTGATTAAGACAAATTACTAGTTTCAATTGTTATTTTGAACATACCAAAATAAAAAGTTGTGATAAAATCTAAAAGTACTTACCTTTTCCCGTCAGGTCGAATAATCGGTCGTCTCTTGAAAGGAATAGGTCACTCCGGGAGCCTCGAGGGGCCTCGCAACCAGACATGAGGTATAGCTCCTGCCTCCTCCTCGTCGTCGTCGTCCTCCTCCTCCTCCTCACTATCCTCGTCCTCCTCTTCCTCATCCTCTTGCACCTCCTGCTCCTCACCAGAGCTGTGCGCCTCAGGTACCTCCGACGACGACGCGACGACGACGACGACGATGATAAAGCTACATGTGAGGCTGACCTCCTACGAGTCCCCCCTTCTCCCTCGAGCCATGCTAGAGTCCTCAACTGTGTTAGGCGCCGATGAACTCGCTCCACCTTTCCCTTTTCCCTTGCCTTTCCCTTGAGTCCTCCTGGAGGACTCACGTCTCCCGCTAACTCTGTCGAGCACCTCCGTGAGCGGCCTCATCATATCTCCATTGCGCCCCACCAACTTTGTTCAATCACTTGCAATTAAAAAGAGTAAACCAATCAGTATATTTACTAGAAATTTATTAGTACAACTAGTAAATAAGTTAGTACAACTAGTAAAATAAAAAACATAATTAGAAAATAACATAGTATTACAGGTAGAAAATTAATTAGCATGAATCTTACATATATTAGAAATAACCATCATGATCGGGATTAGCTGGATCATATATCTCATTATTACTATCATGCATGTAGATATGATCAACGCCGCGCTACAAAGAACGAACATTGTCATCATCACTGTCATTACCTAAACGTAATCACTCAAGTAATTCTAAGTCCTTCACATAATGAACCTCATATCCTGCATCCTCGTGAACAACCCTTTCATTGTCTACTTCCATTTCGATCGCTTCGTTAAGTCTATCTCAAAACTCCCTTCTAGCCCATCTTCTTGAAAGAACTCTCTGGCATATGTGTTTGGGTCTATGTTGTAATCTTCATTGTTTGGGATAGGTAGTTTACCGTGTGGCGATATCTTGTACACAACATCTCAACCCTTGAGATGGTCGTCCGTTTGGCACGGGTATGAGAGATAACAAACTTACGTGGCATGTGGAGCCACAACATAGATATCGTCTCCTGGGTACATGGACGACTATCGAATTTCGACTAGCCCAAGATTCGGGGTCCGTCTCACAGCTTGATGATCGAACCAATGACTTTTGAATATGGTAGGCTTGAGAGCTTTGGAACCATGAAACATGAGTTCGTATATTTCTTCAATTCTTCCATAGTACTCGAGCCCATCGTCTCCAGGCGTAAAAACTCCGGTATTTGTGGTTCTTCGATTCGACCAACTCTGCTCGTGCCTTGTTGTGTGAAAGGGATATCCATTCTTATCATAAGCGCCAAATGACTTGACCCTATAGGCACAACCATTGGCAACCTGCCGCAACTCGACACTCATAGACGTATCGGTTTGGCCCTACAAGTTCAAGCAGGATAGTTCTTCATTGTATTCACGCGTACGAGCAACTTGTAACGTCATACTAAGTACGAGGTAAATTGGACATTACTTTCTAATAGGTGAAGATAGGTCCTAATCCCACCCAAGGATGCGTAGCTGGGGTAGGTTTCCAAATTCTACTCCGATCCGGGACAGAATTTCGGCACCACCTCCCCGTTGTTCTCCAAATACATGTGCCGGTAGGGAGATTCTATATCCAAAGAACAAGGGGAGATGATGCTAAAACTTTGTCACGGTTCGGCGTAGACCATGGAAACTAACCCCATCTACGCATCCTCAGACTGTCCAAAAAACATGGACAATTTGAAACAGATACGATCATAGATATGCAAATTTTTGCATATTTCCAACTGTATCTCCTTAAAATGGGATATGTGTAACTGGGTTACATGATCTTCGAACAAGATGGAATGAGGGGTCTTGTGCACGTGCTCACCTACGGGCTAGTCAGCAAGCGAGGCGGTGACACGCGTGTCATTGCAAACAGATTAAGGATGGTGTGCAATACCCTCTCCTACCAAAAAGAAACAAAATAGTATCAATTCAAAATTTCCCACGGCTTAGCAGTGATGCTACGGCGGCGCATAGACATTCATATGGAAAACAAATGGTTTCTGCAAGTGCTCACCTACGGTGAGGCGGCAGGAGGTCGGCGGCGGACGTTGGAGGGCGGCCCGTGGCCAGGGGGCCGGTGGTGCGGCGCGCGTCCGGGGACCGGCGGTAGAGTGTGTCTAGACGTGGAGTAGAGGCCATAGTCGCGCCTACCACGGAGAAGTGGGCTGCTAGGTCGGTGGGGTGGCAGGGCCGGGTGCAGAGCAGTGGTTGTTGTGGTGTTGGATGCGGTGGTGCGGGCTGCCAGGCGCCGGGCAGTGGGGGCATGGGGTGCTGGGGCAGCTGGGGTCGGCCGCGGCGTAGGGGCCGCGGAGGCTCCAGGCGCTGGCTACTGGGCACCGGACTTGGGGCGCGGGTGCGCGGGCTGCCGGGCACGGGGCGTGGGGCACCGGGGCGGCAGGGTGTGGAGGCCGGTGGAGGGCGGCGGGCAGGACGGAGCTGGGGTGGAGCGACGAGATGAGGTGGTGGCGCAGCGGGGTGGCGGCGCGGCGTGTGCGTGGGTTTGTGGCATGTGTGTGAGTGGCCGGCAGCGTGTGTGGCTATGTGTGGGGCGGCACACTTTGCCATATGCCATATCAAGGGCACACGGCAAAGCCTGATCATTTGCTGTGTGCCCTTTATCCAACACACAACATAATATTTTTTACCTTTAATTTTTTTTACCATTCAATTTGTTCCACTATTTCATGTTTGCATAACTTTGTCACAATTTTTACCTTTCCAAAGTGACTCAACAATTCATGTTTGACGATTCTATACGAAAAAATCTATTATTTCATACATTTCAAGCTCAAATTCAAATAATATTAACTAAATTGTTTCCATACTGTGTTTAACTAAATTTGAGTGAATATACTTTAAATACCTTGCCAATGTGACTCAACAATTCATGTTTGATGATTCTATGCGAAAAACATATTATTTCATGTGTTTCAAGCTCAAATTCAAATTATATTAACTAAATCGTCTCCATACCATGTTTAACTAAATTTGGTTGAATGTACTTTAAATACCTTGCTAAAGTGTCTCAATAATTCATGTTTTGATGATTATATGAAACAGATTCCATTATTTCATGCAGTTATAGCTCAAATTTTATGTGTATAACATGATATTGTTTAACTGCAAAAAATTAAAATTATCAAACAGCTCCGAAAAATAACCAAAATTTGCCATGAAACAATCTAAGTTATCTATTGCATATACAAAAATTTTTTGTAGACAAACACCAATTCGATACCTTCTCAACTCTTTGAACATTCTCTGGAGATGCTTCGATTTGTAAGGAGCGTATGTGATAACTTGTGCGAAACCTTCTCGATTTTTTTTACCTTAGCCACGCATCAGTACCGGCTGCAACATCAGCTGGTACCTTTGGCCAGCGGCGCTCAAAGGTAAGGGGTTTGGTACCAGATTAAAGCATCACCCGGTACCAAACCCCCCGTATAGGCACCGGTTAGTGCCACCAACCGGTACCAAAAGAACAAGGAAGAATAGATACCGGTTGGTGGCACCAACCGGTACCAAGAATAGGTACCGGTTGGTGCCACCAACCGGTTCCTAATGAGCGGACAATGGCATCGAGTTTTGCCATGACCCAGTGCCACCAGGTGCCCATCACAAAGGCACCGCTTGGTAACTTCAACCGGTGCCGATGCCTAGTGTTTGGCACCGGTTGATGAGCACCAACCGGTGCCTTTGTGCCCCCACTATAAATACCCCGCCCTCTTCCCCCCTCCAAGCTGCCGTGAACTCACTGTTCATGGCAGTTGAGTGAGGGGAGGGGGGGCGATTTTTTTCAATTTTTTTAAAAGGTTAGTAATATTGTTTTCAATACTTTAGCAAATTAATTTTGTAGATGTAGTTAGCACTTGATTTAGTTTGTACACATGATAAATATTTGTAGATGTATTTTGGACCCGATCTAGTTTTATGGTATTATATTATTGTTATATAAATTATTAGGCATAAGATAACTATTTATTTATATATAGTTAGGATTTGGATTATTTTATTTTTATATTAGGCATGCAAAATATATCTATTTATAGTATATAATTTTGATGACACTTTAATTTAATTTGTTTCGTAATCAATCATTGATTCATTCAATTTATTATTATTACTTCCAATGTTTATTTAAAAATGGTTTATGTTGACACTCATTTAATGTTAATAAATGAAATGTGAACCCAGATGAGTCGGCAATGGATGTACATGACGGAACGACGTTCAATGGAGTTCATTGATGGTGTGCATGAATTCATAAAAGTTGCTGAGAACCACAAGTACGGTGGTTTCGTTCGCTGTCCATGCAAAAACTGCAAGAATGAGAAGGATTACTTATCATCAAGAACCATCCACAGTCACTTATTCAGTAGTGGTTTCATGCCGAACTACTATGTTTGGACCAAGCATGGAGAAAGAGGAATAATGCTGGATCATATTGAAGAAGAGGACAGGATTCCCGACTTTGCAGGCTATTACGGTGACTTTTTTGATGACACTACAATGGGTGAGCCTGAAGAAGATGCTGAAGGACACGTTGTAGAAGATGATCTGGGTCAGATGCTGCGCGAAGCTGAGGAAGTTTGCGAAACAGAAAAGGAATCGAGAGTTCTGAAGCGTATATTGGAGGACTACAGAACATTGTTGTACCCAGATTGCAAACAAGCCCAAAAGAAGTTGGGTACCACATTGGAATTGTTGCAATGGAAGGCATTAAATGGTTTGTCTGACAAGGGATTCGAGGAGTTGCTGAAACTTATAAAAAACTTACTCCCTGAGGGGAACACTTTGCCGGAGACAACATACGAGGCAAAAAAGGTTGTTTATCCTTTAGGATTAGAGGCACAGAAGATACATGCTTGTCCTAATGACTGCATCCTATATCGAGGTGAGTATGAAAATTTGGATTCATGCCCTGTATGCGTTAAAATTTGGATTCATGCCCTGTATGCAACGCATGCCGATATAAGATTCCTCGAGATGATCCAAGCAACGTTGAGGGGATGCATGTCAAGAAGAGGGTGCCTGCCAAAGTGATGTGGTATTTCCCTCTAATACCACATCTGAAACGATTGTTCATGAACAAAACGAATGCTAAATTGATGCGATGGCACAAAGAAGAATGTAAGCAAGACAATATGTTGAGACACCCCGCTGATGGGTCGCAGTGGAGAAAGGTGGACAGAACATTCCCAACATTTGCAAATGATGTGAGGAATATAAGGTTCGGCTTAAGTACGGATGGCATGAATCCTTTCGGTGAGAAGAGCAGTGGCCATAGTTCCTGCCCTGTGGCACTATGTATATACAATCTTACTTCTTGGTTGTGTATGAAGCGGAAATTCAATATGATGCCAGTGCTTATCCCCGGCCCAAAGCAGCCCAGTAACAATATAGATGTGTATCTGAAACCACTGATTGATGATCTTCTATTGTTGTGAAAAGAGGAGGGTGTTTGTATGTGGGATGCACATGCAGAGGAACATTTTAACCTTCGTGCATTGATTTTTGTAACCACCAACGACTGGCCAGCACTAAGCAACCTCTCCGGACATTCCAATAAGGGTTATAGGGCATGCACCCATTGTTTAGAAGAAACTGACAGCACGTATCTCAAGCACTGTAGGAAGATTATGTATATGGGTCATCGTCGATTTATTCCGATCAAGCACCCATTAAGGAGGAGGCATGCTCACTACGGTGGAAAGGCAGATCATCATACCAAACCTAGGCACCGTTGTGGGAAAATGGTGTTTGAAATGGTCAAAGATATAAAAGTAGTATTCGAAAATGGACCTGGCAGCAGATCAGTGCAGAGTGATGACGGACATGCACCTATGTAGAAGAAGAAGAGTATTTTTTGGGAGTTACCTTATTAGGAAGTTTTAGAGGTCCGCCACACAATTAATGTGATGCATCTAACAAAGAATCTTTGTGTGAACTTTCTAAGCTTTCTTGGTGTCTACGGTAAGCCAAAAGATACACTGGAAGCACGGCAAGATCTTCAACGTATGAAACAACAGGCCGTCCTACATCCAAAAAAAGGGATAAAGGACGTCATTACCTAGATCCTGCGTGCTACACTCTTAGAAGAAAGATGAGCAAAGTATGTTCGACTATTTGAACGGTATCAAGGTCCCATCAGGTTACTCTTCAAACATAAAGAGGCTACTGAACCTGAAAGAGAAGAAATTCGCACACGTAAAGTCCCATGACTGTCATTTGTTGATGACGCAATTGATTCCAATTGCACTTAGAGGTATTCTACCAGCTAATGTTCAAGCAACAATCATAAAGTCATGCGTATTTCTCAACACAATTTCTCAGAAGGCAATCGATCCATCGAGTCTAAGCAGGCTACAAGAGGATGTTGTCCAAAGTTTAGTTAGTCTTGAGATGATATTTCCTCCATCATTCTTCAATATTATGAGGCGTCATCTAGTTCACCTGTTCAAAGAGATTAGTATTCTTGGTCCTGTTTTCCTTATTATGTTCCCTTTTGAATGATACTTTGCAGTCCTAAAGAAATATGTTCGTAATCGGGCTCGTCCAGAAGGAAACATTGCGAAGGGTTACATCACAGAGGAGGTCATTGAGTTTTGTATTGACTATGTGGAAGAACTCTTCCCAATTGGGATTCCAGTATCACGTCATGAGGGGCGACTGATTGGAAAGGGCACACTTGGTAGAAAATCAGTAAATGTCACAGATCATGCCACGTTGAGCAAAGCACATCTCACAGTTCTACAACAATCAGCCTTGGTGGCTCCATACATGGAGGAGCACATGCAAATTGTGCGAAGCATGTACCCACTGAAGTCTGAGACATGGATTACAAAACATCATAACGATACATTCGTCACCTGGTTGCAGAAGGAAGTCATGGCCAACGATGAAATTCACGAGCAGCTAGCTTGGCTGGCCAGGGGTCCGGCAAATTCAATCCTGATGTACCAAGGATATGAAATTAATGGATACACATTTTATACAAGAGCCCAAGATAACAAGAGCACCAATCAAGATAGTGGTGTTCGTATAGATGCCAATGACTCTAGTGGCCAAACGAACTCATATTTTGGTTACATTGAAGAGATCTGGGAACTCGACTATGGACCCCTGAAGATCTCTCTATGGCCTCAGAGCTATCGTCACTGTTAATACAACATTTTCAAAGCTGTTTGTTTGTCCGCCTCTGTTAATAAATAAAAAAAACAGGCGAGCCCGCCGAGCCCAACGGGCGCTACGTCACTGCCGACGCGCATCGCGGCCGCCGCTGGCGCGTCCGCGCCGCCCGCTTGCGTCTGCTCGCCCCAGCCGCCCGCGCACCCCGGCCGGCACGCCAGATCCGCCGCCGCCCGCGCGCCCTAGGGGCCGCCCGTGCGATATCCGCCTGGATCTAGAGCCCGTGTGCTGCCCGGCCGTGCCGTCCAGTGGAGGTGGAGGCACGCCGCCGCGGTCGTGGAAGGGGGGGGGGGGTCGGATTTGAAGCCCATGCACCGCTCGGCGGCGCCGGCCGCGCCGGCCGGTGGAGGAGTAGGGGCGCCGCCCGGCCGCGCCGTCCGGTTGAGGAGGAGGCGCGCCGCCGCAGTCGAGGAACGGGTGGGGAAGGAGAGCCGTCGCCGCCCCGGAGGAGATGGCCCGCACGCGCGCGCCCCGGAGTCTGTGGGGCGATGTCCAGGCGGGGCGAGCGGCGTCGCGCGGGAGAGGAAGAAGGGAGAGAGAAGAGAAAGAGAGAGAGAGGAAGTTAGGGTTTGAGGGAGTTAGTGTTTCTTATATACTTCTTTCAGCAACCGGGCTCAATTGGCTTCGATTGGGCCGGTCCATTAACAGAGGCGGTCGTGTTATGTTTGACTGCCTCTGTTAATAGGAGTATTAACAGAGGCGGTCGTGTTATGTTTGAACGCCTCTATTAATCGATTTTCTGAGGCATTTTTTGGAACCGCCTCAGTTAATAAAATATGACCGCCTCTATTAATGCTGGGCATTAACAGAGGCGTTTATTTTTTGTGCACGCCTCAGAGGCCTTTTTTAAGTGCCTCGCAAAATTCAGAATTGTGGTAGTGTGGGTTAAACTGGCAGTAAAAGGTGTCGATATCGATGAGTATGGAATGACAATAGTAGACCTCAAAGAGCTTGGCTATCGAGACGAACCATTCATCCTAACTAAGGATGTCACTCAAGTTTTCTATGTGCAGGACATGTCTAGCAAACCAAAAAAGTACAAGTCCAGAAATAAATCAAATTTTCTAGGTGCTGGAGATGAGCCAAAGCGCCACATAGTTCTGGCAGGCAAAAGAAAAATTGTGGGAGTTGACGATGTCACAGATGAAGAAGAATACAACAAGGTTGAAGATATGACTCCGTTCACAGTGGAGGTTGATACAAGTATTCTTTTAGCCGAAGAGGAGGCTCCCAACGCACGCCATGATCACAATGAAGGGACGATTGTAAAGCGACCATCATTAATATTCCATTAGTTGAATGAATATGTCTTGTAATATTTTTTGTGAACATGCTATTAATGATTATCTCTGATTGTTATGGCAATTATCTGTTTTATTATGCAATTATCAGATTTATTGTGCATTTAAATTATTTATTATGCAATTATCACATTTTTTATTCATTTAAATAATTTATTATGCAATTATCAGATTGATTGTGCATTTAAATGATTTATTATGCAATTATAAGATTTACTATGCATTTCAATGATTTATTAGGCAATTAATAGGATTATTGTGCATTAACAAATTTATTAGGCGTCTAATATGCATTTAAATGATTTATTATGCAATTAAATGATTTATTATGCAATGATCAGATTTATTGTAAATTTAAATGATTTATTATGCAATTATCACATTTTTTAAGCATTTAAATGATTTATCAGAATTATTGTGAATAACCTATTGGTACCGGTTGATATTTTCAACCGGTACCAATATCTTTGCCAAATAAAATGGGTGAGCTAGAGTCGAACCCGGGCCGCGGCGCAGAGATAATTTTGGCTTTCCATTGAGCTATGTTGTGATTTCAACTCTAAAGGCGGCAAAATGTTTAAAGTACATTATTCACAAGAGCCTAAGGCACTGGTTTTTTTACTTTAACCGGTGCCTGAGGCCCTTTTCATTTCCCGCCCGTTGGAGACTTAAGGTACCGGGTCCATATACAACCGGTGCCTATGTGTTTCGAAAGGTACCAGGTTTTCTAACAACCGGTACCAAAGGTCTTGGGGTATATATTGGTGTGCCATGTTCTCTTCTTCCTCAGTCTCTCGATCGACCTCCGCCGGCCCTCCACGCCAGATCGTCCTCCACCGCGCTGCAACAACACCTGGACGCCGCTGCCTCGCCGCCTGGACCTCTCTCCGCTGTGACGCCGCCGCCTGAACGCCTGGCCGCCCCCGCCCGACCCGTCTTGGTGCGCCGCCCCCGCCTCCGCCTCGACGCCGGCGCCCCCTCCCCTTCGCGCCGCCACCACGGTCCGGCTCTCCCCGGCCGCCTCGATAGGTCGATCTCCTCCAATCCTTTCTTTCCCCCAGAGCTGAGCCCCCAAACCCCTGCGCCTAGAACACCGCCCGTCGCCTCCATTGCCGTCCCCTAGTAGCTCGCCGTGGAACTCCCCTCTGCAGCCCTTCTCCTCCACCTTTTGCACCCTAATCCGAGCCCCCACTCTCCTCCCGGCGCCCTGGAATTCCGCCCGCCGCTTGCCATCACCATTGCCACCGCCAAGCACCACCCTGCCGCGGAGCACCCATCTCCTTCGGTGATGAGGAGGCCGCCGGGCAATACATGTTGGACGCAATAAACGAAGATACGAGGGCCAACACCGCCCAACAAATCGGTGAAGAAGATCCTCGGACAGCTGATTCATTTCTAAATACAAATCGGTGAAGAAGATCCTCGGACAGCTGATTCATTTCTAAATATGTCTGGCGATGGCGATGAAAAAGATGAAGACTTTGCGCCACCACCCAATCATCAGTAGCACATTCCAGTACGGATCTTAATTATATATGCATGGTGACTTCAGTAGATTAGTTTTGCGATTAACATATCTTTTCTATAATTTAGTTGACCTCCGCATCGACTTCATTGAGCCAATCAACAGGGAGACGCCGGGAAACCAAAAAAATGAAGGGAAGACAGGACGTCATAGAAGTGGACGCTGAGGGCTGTCCAAGTGCTCCAGAGGCTGCTAGCACGAAATTTGTCAACCAATGTGGGATTATTGTTCAGGCAATAATTCCGATCACCACAAGACTATGGAAATCGAGCAAACCAGAAGAACAACAACACGTCGTGCCTCCACATCAGAAGGAAATGTTATGGACAGAACTCAAGGATATGTTCACTCTTCCTGAAGGAGTTAACCAAGAACTTGTGAAGAAATGTGCCTTGAAAAAGATGGCCCTTGCCTTTGCAACTTTCAAGAAGAAGTTGTACACCAATTACATCAAGAAGGATAAGGAGCCGAACTGGAACGATCTTCCTCAGGTTAAAGCATATTGGGAGGAGTTCAAACAATACAAACTATTAGAGGAAGCCCAAGGAAAATCCCAACAGGCCAAGGCAAATGTAGCAAATAAGAATTACAGCCACCACTTTGGGGCTGGCGGGTACAAGAAGGCAGTAAAAAAATGGTAGAAGATGGAGCATGACCTTATGGATAGAGGCATCAGGCCGGCGACTTGGGATTGGCCGGATAGATCCAAGTGGTGGTTATTTGCTAACAGCGTGACACTAAACCAGTTGGATGGAACTTTGGTCGTGCCAGAGCCTATGCAAGAAGTGTCCCGCGATCTGGTCACAGCAATAGATGAGGCCCAACAAGGAACATTCCAGCCTCAAAAGGAGAATGATGAACTAACTAGGGCATTAAAGAAACTGAAACACCCTGGACGAGCCCGCGGCATCAGCATGGTCCCATGGAAAGTTGCTTGGGTCGGAGATTCCTCTTACAAGACTCACCGAAAGAGCAAAGCTGAACAAGAAGAGAAACTTCGTGCCTTACAAGAAGAGATGAACAGGAAGGTTGCGTCCTTGGAATCTCAGATGGACGTCAGGGTCAATGAGGCAGTGCAGCTAGCTCTGAGCCAAAGGGGCACTGCTGGGTCGCACCTGGATGTTGTGACAAGCCCGGCCTCTCAGCGACGCAGCAGCTGTGCATCCACAGCGGCACCAACGTACAAGCTGATCAACACCCCCAGATTGAGCCAACAACAGTAGATGACCAGAGGTATCCAGTGGATGATATCACCATACCGGCAGCCTGCGAGCTACATGTGCGAGCAAAGAATATATCCATTCATGTAGCGTACGGGTCAGCCCTGCCACTGAATCCTTGTACTACAATTCATGGAAGGCCGATACCCCCTGGCTACACCTCCGTCACAGTTGAGCAGATAGTTGGAAACAATGAGGATCTTGAGCTCGACTTCGTTGGAGGGGATGGAGAGAAGACATTGGGAGACGCACTGCACGGGGTCGTTCTATGGCGCAAGGCCGACATCAAACTTACTGCAAGCACAACGGCTCCCGTGCAGACCGATAGCCCGTCTCCGCAGCCTCCCTTACCGCCGTCCCCACAACCACCACCATCTCCGCCAGGGCAAAGGGCCACGAGTACTCCAACTCCTCCTGCACCGGAAAAAGGAAAGAAAAAGACATCATCCCTCCCAGCGGCTGGACCCTCAAAGAAGAAGCAGAAAACAGTCGAAAGAAAATTGACCTACGAGAAGACCGCTGAGGAGTTGGAAGAGGAGACAGCTCGATATATAAAAGAACAGTTGAAGCCTAAAGTCCCCCTGCCGAGGGAAAAGGTACCTCTAAAATTAGGGAAAAAGCTTCTCGCAAGCCTAGACAACCCACCAAAACTGAAAAGCATACCCTCGGACTATGATCGTACTCTGACAAATGCCCACAAGGTGAGAAATCAGAAGAAAAAATGTGGCAAGACCATTCCTCAGCTTGGCACACAACAAAAAGAACTCGAGCCCCTCCAGGTGCCAATGTTACCAATCCTACACGAGGCGGACCTACAGGCGGTGCTATTTCTTTCTGAAACTAGATTAATGCTAGAGCAGGCAATGGGGCAAGAGGAGCCAGATATCCCTGTGGCTCCCGTTATTACTCCATTCGAGCATGGAAAACCTTTTGTCACTAAGGAATAAGAGATGAGTCTGGGCACGCAGATGTACAATTTGCATAGATGATACCTGCAAATGTCGAATGACGAAATAAAAATATTTAGAGTCAAGTATGGTGACCATGATTTCTTCTGCGGGGAGGACGACTTCTGGGTGTACTTTGACAATATATATCACATATACCAACGACAAGCCCTCGACACCTCTGTCATCACCATTTGGGTTCTGTAAGTATCACTTACCTCTATATTAATTCTTTTTGTTCACAAGCAACGTAATTATCTGTGTGCATTATATAATTTCTATTGTATCATTTAGACAGGAGATTCAAAGAGGCCAGAAAGAAGGATGACACCATCAGATCGGCTTCATGTCTCCGTTGCTAGTCAACCAGAAAGTGCTCAACAAAAATTACACGGAAACGTGCCAAAACATGTACGATTAGTTGACTAGGCAAAATTACAAATCCTATATATTCATACCATACAACTATGGGTAAGACTTGGTCGACTCAATCCTCTGTTATATTTCTAAATAAATACTAAATCGTCTAATGCTTGTATGTATATATCCTATCTATATCTGCAGTTATCATTAGGTTTTACTCATACTTGCCGTAGAGACCGGCAATCTTGTAGTGTTTGACTCAATGAGAAATCTAAAGTCCGCAATCCAGCATATCATAGACCCCTTGAACAGGTAAGTTCAGTTTGCACAATCAAATTCGTTTTCAATTAATAACAATTGTTGAATATCAAACTTAACTTTGAGCGCAGGGTGTGCAAAAAATTTGTGAAAACGAACAAAGGACGTAGTCAATGGAGCCCCGAACTGAATGTTAAAATGGATTATCCGATATGTTGATTCACGAACATTTTTCTAGTTAAGTAATCCCAATTTGTTCAAATTTGAGTAATTTATTTGTTTCTCCTTAAGTGTGCGAGACAAAAATAAGGAACTGATTGGTGCGGGTACTACGTATGCGACTTCTTGCACATCATAACTCCATGCGGGAAGTCTACTACGGAGGACCTAAGAGTACGCACAAACCGTTCACTAGTACATTTTTATAATTATACTAACGCACATGATGTTAATATATCAGTCCTTTGTTCCTAAATGATAGATGGCTCGATTCGGGGATGAATGTTATTCCACCGATCGGATCAACCCTGTGTGCGAGCAGCTCGCCGGATTCATTTTGAATGAGATTCTAGATCCTACATGCGAGTTCTACCACGACAGTCACATCCATAAAGGACTTCCATCGACGTCTTGAGGGGCCCAGCAGTTGGACTATAAACATGACTTGTACATTTGTAAATATTTTTAAACGTGATGCCTTGTTATTTGTATATTTGTAAATATATTAGTTTAGCTAATTAGCTTAATTATATCCTTGCATTTGACTTTTAGTTAGGTTCAAATATTCTTTGAAATTGAACATGACCAATGAACGTATAGTACTGTACAACTCGGGTACGCTTAGCAATTATAAAAGAATAAATAGTAATAAATAAAACAAACAAAATAGGATTTGGTCAAAATAGGGAAAGCTCATTGGTACCGGTTGGAAAGACCAACCGGTACCAAAGGGGCCGCCAGCTTGCGTCAAGGTGGCAGCCTCTATGGTACCAGTTGTTCTTTTCAACCGGTACCATTGGATGTCTAAGGCACCAGGTGAAAACCCCGGTGTCCTAGGGCGAGGCCATTGGTCTCGGTTTGCGGGTACTGGTTGGAAAACCGATGCCTATGGACGTTTTCAACCGGTTGTGAAGGCCGGTTTTCAGTAGTGTATCATGACAAATCTTATGATTTTCAGACTTCGTTACTTTTTGTAGAATTTTAAAATGATTGGGCCACACGCTTCATGGTCATGGTTCTTGAGAAAGATCTTATTATATTCCATTATTCAAAACACTTGCAGTTCATGTATGATTTATCCCCCAAAAATATTTTTAATGAAATACAATAATTAGATATTACAAAAAGATCCAGAAATACACAAAACTTAATATGGAGTACCAAGTAGTATGTGGATAGCAAAAAAAGTTAGAAGAGAAGAATCAATATTTTTTCAAAAATTTTGTCATGTGATTTACGTGAGGCTCACGACAAAGAATAAATACACACGATAAAACTCTTAGTTTGCCTAGTGCCTGACTTAGCACAAGGCAAACGCTAACGTCCAGCCAACGGCCGTTAATGGTGTACATGCTATTTGACGTGTGCCTGGCGGCACGCACTCGGCAAATAGGACTTTTTGCCATGTGTTCGGTTTTTGCCGTGTGTGTTTTTATCCTGCACACGTGTAACGAACATGGCCCCATTTAGGCCATTTCAAGTGATTTTGGTGATCGAGTGACAACGCAATCAATGGGACTAACAGGTTTGCGAGATCATATTTGGAGGATTTTCTAGTTCCCTTGGACGGAGTCCAAACCATATCTGAGACGTCAAATTCACCGTTGAGACGTCCAAACCATCGTCGAGAGACTCAAGTCACAATGAAAAAAGCAGAGATATAATATATTTGAAGTGTCCAAATGGCTATTGCGACAAGTTGGACAAATGTAAGGAGGAAGCAGGATTTTCAGTACCACCGGAAGATCAGGGGGGCCATCGGATCATCTGATGACCCCCCTGACCGGAAGGTCCGAAACCCAAGGACCGGGCGAATGTACTATTTATTTTGGATTCAGCTGAAAATATCAGTACCACCGAAAAGTCGGACGCCTCCAATAATAGCCATCGGACTAAGGACCAGACTTTTACTCAGAGAGCATGTGAAGGGCGCAGCAGCAGAGCCTTCATCACCGAAAAGTCCGACGGCCATCGGACTAAGGCACTGGATCAATTACGTCAGCATTACAGTTGCAGAAAAGACAGTTCTTTAGCACCGGATGATCTGACGCCCCATCGGAGTAATGTGTCGGATGATCCGGTGACTGCTATGTCAGCTGTTAGAAGGCTAAACGACTACATCAGAGCTTAGAGTGACCGGAAGGTCTGATGCACCCCATTGGAAGGTCTGATGCCTACGCAGAAAAAGACATAATGGCTAGTTCGACTTGGTGGGCTATATAAGCGCCTCACCCCAGCCATTCTGAAGTTGCTGGAGTTCAGAGAATTCTCACACACATCCAAGAACATCTCCAAGCCAACCCAAGTGTTTAGTGATGAAATTCTAAGGTTTAGCACGTGCTTTGTAGTTAGTGCTAGATTAGCTCTTGAGTGAGTGAGTGAGTGAGCAAGGTGTTGTGCCTTGTGTTGTGGTTCTAGAGTGAACCAGCCTTTGTACTCGGTGTGCCGGCCCCTTGGAGTTTTGGTGGCTCGCCGGCAATGTCTTCGAGCCTTCGGCTTGGTGTGGAGCGGCGAAGACATCTTTATGCGAGGGACGTGGAGACCCCATCCTTCTTGGAGAAGCTCTTTAGTGGAACTCGGGGTCAAGGTGACCGTGGTGACTTGCAAGCCTTGGTGGCGACGCTAGAAGAGACCCGGGAGAGACTTGGTGGCCGAGAAGCGATACTCTTCGTGAGTGCTTCAATAACGTGGAGTAGGAGCGGCTTAGTGCCCAACCCACTCTAACGAAACCATAGGATAAATCTCATGTCAAGAGTTTGCTTTGTCTTATCTCTATTTAAACTTCGGCATTTCATTCTGTCAACTTGTTTGGCTTACCTTCTTAGAGTAGTATCTTGATAGGGCTATAGGTTGCGTAATTTTTTTGAGATAGGGTTTTTCACACTGAAAGAATACTAGTTGCACATCTAGATAGTATGTCTTGATTTAATTTATGTGCAAATTAGTTGGAGAATGAGGTTAAGGTTTTTAGTTTGCCTAATTCACCCCCTATTCCTCTTAGCCTACGAGCACCCGATTTTTTCAACATGGCAAAGGATGTATTTTCTGTATTTTTGCCGTGTGTGTTTTTTTGCAGTGTTTTTTCCCGACAGCACATGACAAACCGCCTCTTTGGCATGTGCTTGCACTACTACAGAAACATGCTTTTGTCCCAGTTCTAAACCCCCCTTTCATCCCGGTTTTGGAACCGGGACAATGAAGCCGGGACAAAAGGCCCAGACCCTTTAGTCCCGGGTGAAATAACCGGGACTAAAGGCCATGTGGAACGTCAAAAATATTCTGTGCAACCCAGAACCCGAACCCGAGATGTCTTGCATCGCGTGTAGTTTCTTTACCACCCCACCTACACACCACATGTGACTTTAGAATGAATGCATTCCTATTAAACTAACACGTGAAGAACCCTTTAGTCCCGGTTGGAGCCACCAACCGGGACAAAAGACCCATTTAGTCCAGATTGGAGCCACTAACCGGGACAAAAGGGGTCATTTTGTCCCGATTGGTGTTACCACCCGGGACTAAATGTCCATCGCTTTTTGTCCCGGTTGGAGCCACCAACCGGGATAAAAAGGGGTCCTTTTGTCCCGGTTGGTGCCTCCAACCGGGACCAAAGGTCCCTGTCTCTCCCACCCGCCCGGCAAGCCATTGGACACGGGACAAAAGTCACTTTTGGTCCCGGGTCCAAAGGCAGCCAGGACAAATGGCTTGGATCAAAGATCTATTTTGTAGTAGTGTTGATATTATGCACACAACAAATACTCAAGCACACAACAAATGTACCGTTTTCGGCCGTGCCTCCAACTCAGGGTGTGTTTAGTTCGGTAGGGTGTAAACGCAAAAAATTTTTGCGTTTCGAATCTTCCCAATTTGAAGCACTAAATGAAGTCTATTTATAAAACTTTTTTGCACAGATGGGTTATAAATCGCGAGACGAATCTAATGATGCTAATTAATCCATGATTAATCAATAATTAGTGGATGGTTACTGTAGCATCACTGTTGCAAATCATGGATTAAGTAGGCTCATTAGATTCGTCTCGTGATTTACATCCCATCCATAAAAAAGTTTTATAAATAGATTTTATTTAGTACTTCAAATTAGTCAAATTCCTTTTCACTTTAATACGTTTACGGCTTTTTTGCGTTTACGGGGTGGAACTAAACACACCCTCGTCCATTTGCACGGATAGGATGTCTCTAGGGGCTGTATGGCACCCTGGCATGGTCTGCCACGGGCGCCAAGCTTAGTCGTCCAGAATAGACCTCTGTGACGGGCCATAAACCAAGCACACCTGTAGACGTCAGTAGTGCTGCAGCTGCTTGGGCCTGCAGCCAAACGGCTAATTCAACTAGGGAACTTGCTCCCATCTCTACTATTTGTTCCGTTTTAAATTATAGATCGTTTGATTTTTTCAACCCTAAATTTAACCACTCGTCTTATTTAAAATTTTGTGCAAAATATTACTTTTTTTGTTGTGGCTTGCTTTATTAATACAAATTCTCGAAGAAGGGTTTAAATTTGACTATGTTTGTATAAATTTTTTGAATAAGACGAGTGGTCAAATTTAGTGTCAAAAAGGTCAAACGATCTATAATTTCGAACGGTGGTAGTATCGTTTGAGAAAAAAAAGCCACCTCCTCAAGCTGCTCTGCTAGGCTGTCGGAACCAGGGTTTTTAATCCCAACCGGAAACCGGTTACCGCCGCCCTCCGGTACCGGTTTACCGGACCGGTTAGGCCGGTAACCGGTGGAAACCGGTTGAATTCAAATCCAAATTCAAATAAATTCAAATTTTCCCGTGCAACCGGTTCCGACCGGTTTACCGGCCGGTTTGACCGGTTTACCGGCCGATTTTACCGGTTTACCGGTCGGTTTGACCGGTTTGAAATTCAAAAGCTCCCGTGCAACCGGTTTACCGGCCGGTTTTACCGGTTTACCGGCCGGTTTGACCGGTTTGATCGGTGGGCCTTCATGGGCCGGCCCATTTTTTTTCTTTTTCTTTTTTGATTTAACTTTAAATTCCCACAAACTATACTAAATGAATGAATTTTTGAGAAAATTTGACACCATTAGATTCATCACACCTTGAAGTATTTTTAGGAATTTTTTGGGAATTTATCATTTTTTGAATTCAAATTTAAAATTTGAATTTTGGCCGGTTGGGTACCGGCCGGAACCGGAACCGGACCGGACCGGTTTGACCGGTAACCGGTCAAACCGGACCGGTTCCCACCGGTTAGGTTAACCTCTCGGAACTCGGAATGCTAGTGCGAATGGACAGACTATTTTATTTGAAACTATTCGGAAGGATGCTCTCTCCACCACACATTTTAGGGCTCTCTCCAGCACATATTTTAAATGCACAATTAACATGTTGAATAGTAAAAGTCTGCACATTCTTTAGTATTAGTATTACACTATCTCTTAATTTTTTTACTATCTATAAAAAAGTGCATCGCAAAATTTTGTTGCATGTTTCTGTTTGCATAGACATCTCGCATGTCTAATAACTTCGGTAATTTTTATGTACATAAAAATATGTGCGTCTCATCCTTTTTTATCATAATTTTTATAATATATAAAATCATGCTCATGTTAATTTTTATTTATAGGTGGATTCAAATTCATATGTGCAAATTTATGTGCATCTCAAACAACATCGTGATTTTGTGTTGTGTGTAAACACGTGTGCCTTACTTTGTCTTGAAAAATGTGCATCACTATGAATTTAATTTTTTTTCCTATGCATATCTGCATCCGGATCATGGAAAGGAAATATGTGCATTCAGCTCCGAACAGATGATGGGATCAAACTCGATTTCCATGTTCCTCTGTTTTTAAGAGCTCCATCCCTGAATAAGTGCACTTTTAAAATTTCGATGCGGAGATCAATACTATTGAGAAATTACATAGGGAGTATATACATAGATGTAATTATTGCACCTTAGAATGAGAGAAAGTACACATATTTTTTAATTTATTTCTTGATTTATAAGCAAAATTGTGCATCGGTTGTTCCTTTTTTTTACAAATAAGTGCATCTCATCTGTCGTATTTTTTATATATTATATTTAAGCTATTATTTATATATAGGATATCAAATCAGTAGATGTGCATTTTGAACAATAACAATTTTAAAATTTTGTTGTGTGCAATTATAAGTGCATATTGTGTCCTCGGACAAAAATATGCATCACCGTGAGTTCAACTTTTTTATTTTGCTTTTCTACCGCTTGAGCATTTGAAAAAAAAATGTGTGCATACAGCTCGAGTGCAGCTATCAGTATATTTATGGAGTCCTTTATCTATATACACTTATGTAAAGTGCTATTGACTTTTATACCTCTAAAAAATTGACTCGTACCTGTATGCCCTCGCTTTAAGTTTTGTTTATCCTTGTACCCTTCCGTCCATGTTCTGTTAAAAGTTAAAGAGTTAAATACACCAGCGGCCCTCGAACTTGTCCTGAGATGCCACTTAAGTCCACGAACTTGCAAAATCGAAATCTGGGACCCTGAACTTATTAAGTTGTGCCAATTAGGTCCATACCTCTTGACATGATGCCACGTGGCATGAATATATGAAAAAAAACCCTCCAAAATTACTATCTTCTACCTTCACCCCCTCCATCCCGTTCTCTCTCTTTCTCTCTCCCGACGCCTCCCCTGCTTCCTCCGTCAGTGCGTGGAGCTCGCCGCCGCCCCCTGCCTCGTTGCCTTCCATTGGAGCTCGCGGCCGCCGCGGACGCCGCCGCCCCCTGGAGCTCGTGGCTGCCGCCCTTGGAGCTTGCGGCCTCCGCGCTCGCCGCCGCCCCTAGAGTTCGCGGCCGCCGTCCCTGGCTCGCCGCTTCCTCCGCTCGATCTCGAGCCGGTGGCACGGCGGAGCAGGGGCCCCACCCCCGTCGGCGCAGCGGAAAGAACTGGTGGCGGCGGTGCATCCAGCTGGACATCGTGGAGCACCCCGGCGCCGGCGGGCTCGGCACCGGAGGCGGTGGGTCAGCGTCCTTCTTCGAGCCGTGGTGTGAGCAGACGCCGGGCAGCGGCAGCGGGCACGGCAGCTCGGGAAGGGGCGGCGCTCCTGCTCTTCTACGCCGTGGCGCTCGCGCAGGCTTCGCTCTTCCTGTTCGAGAAGGCCTACCAGACATGGAAGGTCTCCGTCCGCAAGCTGCTCCACCAGGTGAGCGCCGAGTGCAAGCTGGGCGCGTATGGGCTCGTCTCGCTCACGCGCTCCGTCTCGCCGGCGAGCACGAGGCTCGACCTCACGCCTCGGCTTTGCTATGCTCTGCGGCGGTGGCCGGGCAGCGACGCGTGTCCCCAGCGAGTGGCCACATGCACGACCGCCGTGTTGCCGGCGAGCTGCCGCACACGCACGACCGCCGCGTCGCCGCCGCGCGTGGCTCCGTCAGCCTCGTTGAGCTTTGCCAGCCGCGGTCGGGTCCCGCCGCCGCCCACGTCTCCACCGGCCGCGGTCGCGTCCCGCCATGCCCACGAGCTCGCCGCTGCGGTCGCCCTCGTCGAGCTCCGCCGGCCATGGTCGGGCCCCGCCGCCGCCTGTAGCTCGACCGGCTACGGTCACGCCCCGGCCGCTGCCGGCACCGCGCGCGTCACCATGCCGCAGCCCCAGTGCGCGCCCTGAACGGGCGCCGCCAGTTCTCTGCCGGCGCCGCCGGCTTCACAGAGATGGACCCCGCCACCACGCCGTCGACGCAGATGGCGCGGTACCACAGGCGGGCCTCGTCCACGTGCTCGTAGGCGTCGCGGAGATGGACCCCGCTGCCGTGGCTCCTCCCTGCTCGAGCTCCATGGCGTCCCTCAACACCTCGAGCTCCGCGGCTCCGCGCCGCTTAGCGGGCCCCGCCTCCGCGGCTCCAGACCGCGATGGTGGCTGTGGCACCGTGCCTCGTCCTCGTGCTGCAGGGGCCGCCGCGCCGTGCCCTACCCTCCGCGTCATGCCCTGACCACCCTCGCCGCCGCGCCGTGCTGTGCGCTGCTGGGGCGGCCATGGAGGCCGGCGGCTCGCAGAGGCCGGCGCGCGGCGTGTGTGGCAGCCCTGCCTCCTCACTATCTCTCCCTCAAGGATGCGAAGGTAGAAGATAATAAAACTTAAGGATTTTTTTGCAAATATTCATGCCCCTTGAAGGGGTATGAACCTAAGTGGCACAACTTAACAAGTTCAGGGTGCTAAATTTCGATTTTGCAAGTTCGTGGACCCAAGTGGCACTTGGGGACAACTTGGAGGGCTGCTGGTGTATTTAACTCAATGTTAAAGGTAGAGAAGCTCTGACAGTTGGGACTTACCAATGAAAATGGCCATTTTGCCCTTGTCCATATTACTGACTACATCTTCCTTTATCCTTCTCACGCGACGCACAAAAACCAGTCAGCTGCCTTCTCCAGTTCTCCCCCTAGCAGAGGGGCGCCCCTGCCGCCACCGTCCGGCGCCACCAGCGGCGCAGGGATCCGGCCACGCGTGCGGCTGCCCGCCCGTGGAGCCGTGCCTGGGGGCTGCGCGCCGTGGGAGGCCGCCCGCCGAGTGTGGTTTCCAAGTTCCAATGCAGACTCCATTTAGAGTCTAAGTCTCAAAAACTCTATCACAAGAAATTATAATTCTCAATGCAAAGTGTGTTACTTTGGTTTATATGTCCCACTTGTCTCTCTCATATTCATTCTTGATTTGCGTGAAGATTTGGAGTCTAAATAAGACTTGGAGTCTTGATTTCTCTCTCTTCCATAAATATACCGCCACATCAGTAAAACATAATAAATAGGAGGCTTAGACTCCATGGTAGAGTCTGGGTTGAGACTGCCGTATAGGTGCCGGCCCGGGCAGGGAAGTTTCCCACCGTTGATCTGCTGTAAAGAACCTGCTGCGGGATTGGGAGGAGCTGAAGTTGGTCCCACCACTTCCGCCGTGGGACCCATGCCTACCTGTTATGCCTGGTTCGTGAGGCTAAGAGAGTGTTTAGTTCATTTTGCAAAAACTTGTAAAGATATAAACAAGGCATTTGAAGTATTAAATGAATTCTATTTGCAAAACTTTTTGCATAGATGGGTTGTAAATTGCGAGACGAATCTAATGATGTTAATTAATCCATGTTTAATCAATAATTAACGGATGATTACTATAGCATTACTATTGCAAATTATGGATTAAGTAGTCTCATTAGATTCGTCTCGCAATTTACAGTCCATCCATGCAAAAAGTTTTGTAAATAGACTTCATTTAGTGCTTCAAATTGGCAAGATTCCGTTTCACTTTAATGCGTTTTCGGCTTTTTTGTGTTTACAAAGATGAGCCTAAAACATGCAGCCCGTCAGGCAAATTTCCAGACAACTTGGTGGACCCACATGGACATTGGATTCTCTCCACACCAATCATACCCGTGGGCACCCCTGCACTCCTCGGTTTAACCATTTTCCATCTTCACCACAGCACCTCCACGGCGGCCATGAGTTCTTCCTAGATCCGGAAAACACGGGACCTCCTTCCTTGTGTGCATGGTGGCCAAAGGAGCTGGTTCTGGCGACGAAGAGGCTGATGCCGCCCGCACATCACTCAGGGCGCAAGAAGACCTTGGGGATGAAGTTGGTCCGGTCAGATGTAGCACCGTGTCGGTGTCAATGGCGATGGGGAGAAAAGGTCCAAGGGACGAATGCCTTCCTGGAGAAGGAAAAGGCAAACCGAGCATCAATGGGAACGGTAACTGCCCTGCATCTTGTGTTTTTGTGTACTGTGGCTCTGTAGTTTTGTATGGATTTTGATTTTTGGAAATGGTGCTTCTTAGATACGAGCATGGGGATAATTTCTTTGGAGCATGCATCAGCTCTTAGCTCCTACCCATTCATGAATCCTTCCTTTTTCAACTTCCATTGCTTGAATCAGAACGGTGCGTATTGCTTTTGACTTTAATTGTTCATGCAAAATTGACACATTACTGTCAAGGCCATACATAAAATTAATCTTTTTGTTATATGTGTTTTTGGTATGAAAGGGGTTGGTCCATTAGTAACGTTCCAGGACATGGTAATGCAAGCAGGCAATGGTGTTCTTCCGCATGCAGGAGTTAATTCATCTGAAATTGGTGACAAAGCAAATCCTGTGGCAATGACAACTATGTGGAAGCAAGTTCAGACCAAGCGACACACTACCGGAAACCCTATATTTGCCGAGTGCCTACGGCTTTGCCGAGTTCCAAAATTCGAGCACTCGGCAAAAGAACCTTTTACTGAGTGTAAACAATTAAACACTCGGCAAAACAAAGACACTCGGCAAACTCTGCTTTTGCCGAGTGCCGTAATATAGACACTCGGCAAATCCAGAGTATGCCGAGTGTCCAGAATGTGACACTCGGCAAAAAAAACCGTAACAGCTACTGGCCGGCCGTTCCGTTTGGTTTTGCCGAGTGTCCTTTGAGGCACTCGGCGAATATATGTCTTTGCCGAGTGCCAAAGGAGTAGCACTCGGCAAATTGTCAGATTGGTCGAGTGTCCTTTGAGGCACTCGGCGAAATTTTAAAAAAATTTCCACTCCCAATTCCCAAAATTTTTCCCTGATCTCCTACGATATGAAGACGTACATATTAAAATTAAGTATATTTTTTCCTTATATTCTCTATATTTAGTTAATTTCTTTTGGTAAAAAGTATTTCTTCAAAAATTCAAATTTGAACCGCTACTGTATGGAATAATGTACTATAATGACGGGAAAAGTTGATATTCATTTATAGGAACGTGTGACCGAATAGGTTTTAAATTCTATAAAATGCAAATGAACTCTGAAAATCATGTGATTTGTCATGATATCATGATATCATATGTGGATGCTGTGATAAAAAATTGAGACGGTTTTGCAAAAGTTGTGACGTATGTTGGTTATGAAATAAAGAACCTCGAAGAAGTTTAAGAGAATTGTGCAGGATTCGTTAAGCTTTTGACTCAGTGACGATCGAATTGAGATTTGAGTTCAAAACTTTTTATATAGGCAACAGTCATGATGGGTTGCTTCATGTTAATTTTTCGTCATTTTTTGAGTCCATTTGATAATATATCTTTTTTTTACTTCTATATTAATGAAATTGATGTAAATTGAATTTGAATGCATACTACATGAAATGATGAGATTTCTTTCGTTGACACGTCAAATATGAACCTTTTTAGTGAATTAGTAAAGTTACTTTTCAAAAAAAATTCAAACAAATTTACTTAAACCTTTGTAATGAATTAAAAGGCAGAAAACAAAAAAAATGTTGCCGAGTGCCATGGATCTGGGCACTCGGCAAAGTCCTGCACTTATACACTGACTCAGTGCTCACTCACGCAACACACACACGCAACACACACAGCAACTCCCCTCCGCGCGCCGCCTTGCGAAGCCGGAGGTCCCGCTCGCCGCCGGAGGTGCCGGGCGCCGCCGCCGCGGCGTTCGGGCCCCGCGCAGCCGGCCACACTGGCCTCCCTCCACTGCGCCCGGCCTCCCTCCACGCCCACGCCGAAGCTGCTGGGCGGGCCCCGCGACGCCGGAGCTGCCGGGCGGGTGCCGCGCCGCCGGCCACGCGGAGCTACCGGCCGGGCCCCGCGCCCCCGGCCACGACGCCGCAGCTGCCGGCCACGCCGGAGCTGCTGGCCGGGCCTCGCGCCGCCGGCCTCCCTCCACTGTGCCGCTGCAGCGCCTCCTCGCCGGGGCGTCGCACGTTCGCACCAACCCCGCCACCCATCCATCTCAAATACAAGATCAAAGGCTCAAACGTGTAGGTCTGTAACTAAACATTGTATACTTCAATGTTTTGCAATTTTCATTTTTATAGATTTTGATTCATGTTTCTGAGCTAAACATGATTGTCCATACTCCATACTGTTTCTTTGCTAGGATTAACTGCAAAGTTATTTAGCATACATGTTAACAAACGGCAGGAACAATAAGCGCTCAGCAATCAACCACAATGTTTTCCCCTTTATTTATCTGTCTTAAATGGTTTGGTTTCACCACCTAAACAAGCAATGATACATGCGATGTAACCTAGTGATCAACCAGACCATTTTTATCGATCCCGACGATCAATCTTTTACATTCTCTAATTTCATTTTTTTAAAACAAATACCTGGAACCAGCATCTGAACCTCCTCCATATCTTCCTTTATCAGAAGTCATTCACTACCACCAGCTACTTCACTCGTAATTGACCAATGACCACCATAACCATAAGGTTGTTGAATCTAAGGCTATAACATATGAACATGTCATAAATGAAATGGCACTGTCCATGAGTCAAAGATCATTTCCAATCCTTTCAATTCTTTCTGCCAGTGCTTGATTTCTTTTGTTGACACTAATTTGACACCCTTTTTTCTTTTGTTGACAAGGGAGGTTGATTCACCGTCGTCGACTCGTTCACTTGGCCGCAAGCCGTCGTCGAGCAGCACCGACCGTCGAGCCCGTAGGTGAGCACGTGTACAAGACTTTGTTTTCGTATTCTATTCGTAGTTCTCGTAACCCGGTTAGGCATTTCCCGTTCGAAACAGATACGGTTCGAAATATGCAGATTTTTACATATCTATGGCCGTATCTGTTTCGAATTGTCCATGTTATTTGGACAGCCCGATGATGCGTAGATGGGGTTAGTTTCCATGGTCCGCTCCCATCCGAGACAGAATCTTGGCAACATCTCTCCATTGTTCTCCGGATACACAATCTCCCTTCCGGGACGTGTATCTGGAGAATAGCGGGGAGGTGCTGCCGAAATTCTGTCTTCGATAGGAGTGGATCATATAAACTGACCTCATCTACACATAGTCGGGTGGGATTAGGACCTATCTTTACCTACTAGAGTCTAAGCCGAACGTCTACATGTATTTAAATTTGATAGTAGTCGCTGATATCTTGGAAGATGGATAACTGTGAGTGGATGTACACCGGCCGGGTAACTCGAGCTAGCATGACCAATGAATGGATTGAGAAGACTAACGAGTTCTTGGAAGGGGCATGGGCGCAAGCTGAAGGGTCGAGATTCATGTGGTGTCCCTGCAAGAGTTGTGGAAACCAGAAACGAAAGACAAAAAAGGTCATGGACGAACATCTTGTCAATTATGGATTTACGCCAGACTATACCCGGTGGATCTTTCACGGTGAAGCCCATCGTATGAGGGACGAGGTCATGAGGCAACGCATCGATGAATGTGATGCTGCTGGTGGGATTGGGGACATGTTACACGACTATGAGGAGGCACATTTCGGTGAAAGACTGCATGAGGAGGAGCCAGAGGCAAGCACAAAGTCATTTTACGAGATGTTGGAGGCGGCACAGAAACCTCTTCACGGCCAAATAAAGGTTTCTCAGCTGGACGGCATTGGCCGCCTTATGGCCTTAAAGTCCCAGTTTGGCCTGAGCCGAGACGCCTTTGATAGTATGTTGACCGTTTTTGGGAGCATTCTTCCGGAAGATCACATTCTGCCCAAGACAATGTATCAGGTGACGAAAATCCTTAGTGCACTGAAGATGCCATATGAGCAGATACATTCTTGTCCTAATGGGTGCATTTTATTTAGGAAAGAGCACGAGGCTGAAACTTACTGTCCAAAATGCAAAGCCTCAAGATTCCTGGAGGTGGATGCAGGTGACGGTCAGCCTAAGAGGCAGCTCACGATTCCTGTGAAAATCGTACGTTACCTTCCGTTCATTCAAAGGATCCAAAGACTCTATATGACCGAGGAAACCGCGAAACAGATGACATGGCACAAAAAAGGTGTTCGATACAACCCAGATAAGATGGTGCATCCCTCCGACGGTGAGTCATGGACTCATTTTGATGAGATTCATCATGAAAAAGCTAAAGAAGCTCGTAATGTACGTGTTGCGCTAGCAACCGATGGGTTCAATCCTTATGGTATGATGGCCGCATCGTACTCATGTTGGCCCGTGTTCGTTATTCCCTTGAATCTCCCCCCCGGTGTTCTCTTTCAACGACAAACCATATTTGTGTCGTTGATTATTCCTGAACACACAGGGAATAAAATGAGTGTTTACATGGAGCCTCTAATCGATGAGTTGATCAAAGCATGGGAGGAGGGGGTGTGGACGTACGACCGAGCGACAAAGACAAACTTCAGAATGTATCTGTGGTACCACTACTCTCTGCATGACCTCCCAGCGTATGGCATTTTCTGCGGGTGGTGTACTCATGGAAAGTTCCCATGCCCAACATGCAAGGCAACTCTACAGTTCATTTGGTTGAGAAAGGGGGGCAAGTATTCGTTGTTTGACAAACATCGACAATTCCTTCCTGCTGACCATCCATTTAGAAGAGACATTAAGAACTTCACGAAAGGTGTCGTAGTTACAGAATCTGCACCGCAGATGCTGACGGGTGCCGTGCTTCATGCTCAGATAGATGCTCTCCAGGTCAATGATGCAGGTGGTTTTGTGGGATATGGCGAAGAACATTCTTGGACTCAGGTCTCTGGCTTGTGGAGGCTTCCCTATATTAATGATCTCCTGCTTCCACACAATATTGATGCCATGCACACTGAAAAGAATTGGGGTGAGGCTCTTTTTGGAACTGTCATGGACATTCCTGATAAGACGAAGGACAACGTCAAGGCTCGAGTGGATCTGGCAACGTTGTGCGATAGACCAAGATACGAAATGAAGACTCCGAGACCAGGGAGACAATGGAGGAAGACTCCGGCGGATTTCGTCCTAACGAGGCCCCAAAAAAAGGAAGCACTAGAGTGGATCCAAAAGTTACAATTTCCAGATGGGTATGCAGCGAATCTGAGGAGGGGAGTTAATTTGGCTACGATGCGAATCAACGGGCTGAAGAGTCATGACTACCACATATGGATTGAGCGGCTTCTTCCTGTGATGGTTCGAGGCTATCTCCCTGATAATATATGGCGAGTGTTGGCAGAGTTGAGCAATTTCTTCCGCCAGCTGTGTGCTAAGGAGTTATCTCGGGTCGTTATTTCGGACATGGAAAAAGTGGCCCCTGTGTTGCTATGTAAGCTGGAGAAGATCTTTCCACCCGCCTTCTTCAATCCGATGCAGCATTTGCTTCTACATCTTCTGTATGAGGCACGGATGGGGGGGGGCCTGTGCAGTACCGTTGGTGCTATCCAATTGAGAGATGTCAGAAGGTCCTTCGAACGAAATGCAAAAATAAATGTAAAATTGAAGCTTCTATTGCAGAGTCATATATTTTGGAGGAGGTGTCAAACTTCACAACCAAATATCGCATTCTGTTTCAATTTTTGGAATAATGATTGCAATTATCTTGTGGGTATATATGCAGGATTTCTACAGGTGCGAGGAAGGCTATGAGGCCCGGGCGAACGAGCTGGCTCACCAGATTTGCTACAAGCTGGTGAAGGACATGCACTACGAGGCGCGTGTCCAGGCCGTCGTTGTGTACTGCGCCGAGTTCGAGAAGAGGAGTGTCAAGAAACCAGCCGCAAGGGACATCTTCCTCACGCGAGACCAGTACTTAAGGGTAAATAAATGCCATCTCTATTCATTTATCTTGTATTTGATAATACAATATGTCATGCACTTTATTACGTTTAGGTGCCTCCGAACTGGTGTGCAAACAAGGCCGAGTGCTGGTCTATGATGGTGGACAAGTGGATTAGCGAGGATTGGGCCCGCCAGCACGCCTTATGCCGGGAGCGCCGCTTGATGATGTCGGGTCCGGCACATCATCAAGGGAGCCTTAGCCTCGACGAGTACAAGAATACTTGGGTAAGTTCACTATGATCTTCATTTTTTCTAAAGCTATATTTTTAATTCTTACTAATCATCTTGTTGACTTCTTGGCAGTCGGAGTCTCATCCAGGCCAGTCTTGCAACGACTTCACGGCGTACGCCATGTCTCACATGGGTAGGGCGACGTCGGACGTGGTCTACAACCCGGCGGCTCCACCAGAGGCCTACACAAACCCAAGCATCCACGCACTCATCAATGCGTACATGGAGGTGGGAAGGGCGCTCCACGGGGAGACTTGGGATCCGACCACCGCGCCACTCTCCGGAGACGCCATCATGAGGGCGGGACAAGGGAAGAAGCACGGGCGGTACTTGATCGCCAACAGCTTGGTTGACATGGCGAGTACGCCCAGTCTCTCGCAGCTTAGGGCAAGTACCACCGACTCGACCCCGCCCATTCGCCCACGGCCTGAGACTTCAGTGGCCAGCGTGCACCAGAGACAGGTTAGTTTAGATTTAGTTGACATTCTATGATTAAAATGAAACTTTGCTTCGTATTGTAACATGGAGGTTTAAATCTTGTAGGCCGAGATGGAGGCAAAGTTTGAGGAGGAGAGGAGGTGCCGAATGGAGATCGAGGCCAAGCTAGAGCAGGAGCGGAAGCTGAGGGAGGCGCAGTCGGTTATGTTGCAAAGCATGGTCACCTGGATGCAAGGACTTGGCACGTCGATGAACTATGCGACGCCGCCTCCTCCCTTCGTCTTACCAGCTCAGCCTTACTTTCCTGCAGGACCTTCTGACACTCCCGTGAGGATGTTTTGTTTGTAGATATTATTATATTTTTGTTATGCTTCAATTTATATGTTCCTATTTGCAGAATCAGTCGTGGAATGCATCGAACGACCCTCCTCCTGACCAGAACTCGCCGGCGGCCCAGTGGCCAACTTGGTCCCACAGACCTGAGCAGTGAGTGCCTTGTAGTACTAGTGTATTGGACTTATTATATGTATCGGACTATATTCTGTTTTATGGACTAGTGTTATGTATCGGACTTGTGACATATGTGGACTATATTCTATGTGATGGACTTGTGTTATGTATCGGACTCGTGTTATGTATTGGACTTGTGATATATGTGATGGACGGTGTTATTTGTATCGATGCCATTCTAGTCATTGTCAATCATATGTGATGGACTATAACTGCCTGTAATGACCTCTGCAATCACATATATTTCTGTTGTATTTGTATGGAAAAACAGAGAAAAACGAAACAAGAAAAAAAGAAAAATTCACCACTTTGCGTGTTTAACCCAAACCACTCGGCAAAGGAGCCTGCACAAGTCAGCAGCGCAGTCACTTTGCCGAGTGCTAAAGTACTGGCACTCGGCAAAGATTTGAACGTTTGTCGAGTGCTAGTGCCTTGACACTCGGCAAACCAGCCACGTGGCGGTACCCTGGCGCGGGGACTTTGCCGAGTGTCCGAGTCGGACACTTGGCAAAGTTTGAAACTTTGCCGAGTGTCTGCCGTTAGACACTCGGCAAACCGCGGGACCAGGGTGGCGCCACGTGGCTTCTTTGCCGAGTATCAGGGCACTCGGCAAAACCTTTGCCGAGTGCCCGTATTCCGACACTCGGCAAAGTCAACTTTGCCGTGTGAACCTTTGCCGAGTGTCGTTTGCCGAGTGTTACACTCGGCAAAGACTTTGCCGAGTGTAATATGTCCTTTGCCGAGTGTATCTGACACTCGGCAAAGTTTGGAAGTCCGGTAGTGACACCTATTCTGAATTTGGAGAGGCCTGGTTCATCAAACATGAATGATATTAAGTCCTGACCAAGCGACACCTATTCTGAATTTGGAGAGGCCTGTTTCATCAAACATGAATAATATTCAATTTGTTCCATCTCGTTAGGAAATGTGAGAATGTTGTATTCCATCAAACTTTTATGCAATACCCATAGATTATTTCCCCTTTGCTGCTATTAATCACTTTCTTATTTTTGCACATAGCAGGTCGGAACCTTCGGGTCAGGTTGGGACTGAGGCACCAATTGGCAGTGATGCTTGGAGTGAATCAATTGCAGTTGGTGGAGGAGTTGGCATATTTCGGATGATGAAGGCGTGGACTCTATAATACTTGATTGTGGAGGGGGAGTAAAACCATGGCCAAAGTGGTTAGACATATCTGCACCTTTTTTTTACTCTATTACTGAACTCAACTACCTGTTTCCGGTTCCCCACCTAAACAACAATGCAGCAACCACTAAAAATTTACCGTGACGAGTGTTTTTGGTTCCCTTAGTCGGTTGTAATACTATTCTTTTTCATAAAAAATGTGTTTGCCATGATGGTTCGAATGAACTTGTAACTACAAACTGAAATCTACAAACTGGAACTCTTCCATGAACAAGTTTGTGATGAACTATAACAACTTGCTACTTGATTGGTATAAAGTAGAGCAAGAAGCTGAACACAAGACGAAGCAGGTAATGCAACTTGTTTCCATCGTGACTATTTGTTGATCCATTTGCACCCTAATTTTTTTATTATCCAATATTGAGTAGCTTTACTTTGAAAACTTTGCAATATAGGATGTGTTCGTTCGTGAGCATGCATGGCCAATGGAAATACATGCGTTGCAAGTGTATACCAATGCTGCATACATTTTGTTCAGAAAACATGTAGACAAATCCACCCGTTTCCATGTTAGGGTTACTGGTGATCCCTTGGTGTTCCTTGTTGTCCATGACAAAGCTAAGCAGTGGGCACCTGATGTGAAAGTTAGGCGCGGCCGACCAAGGATCAACCGTTACAGGCCGCGTACTGATATGATCAAAGAGAAGATGAAATCTGGAAAGAAGGCTGCAAAGAAGAAAGGGAAAATGAAGAACTGCACAACTTGTGGTCTGGATGACCACAAAACATCAGAGTGCTTCACTAAAAGTGCTGATAATACATGCACTGGCTTGTAGGCTAAGCTTGCTGGGTTCGTTAAAGTATGCATTCAGATGTTGGTCTGTAATTTCTTGCTACAATTAATGGCTTCTTGGGTGACTTGTCTACATCCCGATGTTGGTCTGTAATATTTTGCTAAGATTTAAGATCCTGCATTCACCCTGCCCTTGAGGTGGTATAAACCTGAACATGTATGCTAGATGATGTTTGTATCTACAATTATCATTACATTTCATTCAACGTTACTCAAATATTTTGTTGGTGCAAACAACTTCTTAACCTAGTAGTAACTAAGTTGGTATGCCCATTAAGGAAGAGATGAGTCAATGTGTCACAAGTGCCAGATCAAAGTGGAGATGCATAAGTCACAACATGACAAAGTAACAAACATGCAGAATTGGTATAGCCAATAATCTTGTCAAAAGAGTCTGCAAAACGTCAAAATATGTCTTCATCTTATGTAGACCATATATATCAAATCTTCAAGCTCTGGCATGCTCAGCCATCTCTGGGATGTCACCACAATTCCCTGCAATGGATAAAAGCAGGTACAACAATTCAGCACGGTTTAATGCATGCTCAGCCTGCATAAAAAAATGATTATGTGTTGGTATACCAGAGAGAATCCTCTAGGTATATGAATGTACAAAAACCCCAAATGTTGAGCAAGTAAAAAAAAAACTTTTTCCAGCTTATTCTATTTAATTTTACCATTTGGAGCACCCAGAGAAGGCTGTTTCCATCAGACGCTCTAACATAGTGAGTTGCAAATAGACCGGAGTTGGTCCTGTCACCAAAGAGCTGTCAGTACGTGATAACCAACCAGATGGTTCATGGTAATGTTGGCTGATATCAGAAAACAAAAACTGAAAATCTAAACACCTGTGGCAGCTCACACCAAGACCAACTCCAAAGCACCTCGTCCAGCCATGCATGTTCACAGACCAGCCTTGGAAGAAAGAATATTTGCACCTTGCAATAGCCTCATTAAAGCTGGTTACAAATAAATTGTGACGCTTCTGTACACTAGAAAAGCTAGTCTTCATCATCGTAGGATCTAGAACATGTAATTTTCTTGCATCAAAGTCAAGTAGCAGCTCCATCTCCCATCCGAAACGACAGGAACGATAAGCTGCAACAGCAAACAACTTCAGCAAACTTGGGATTGAAGCTAAGTTTTTGCTATGTACATGGTGCTAGGCATGGATAAAACAATATACCATGGCACAATCCTCAACATTGTACCCTATATGTTTGCCAATAAATGAAGCACGTATGCCTGCATCTTCAAGATAATTTTCTCCATCCAATACTTTGGCCTGCAATTCACCAAACATATCAAACACAACAGGTTAAGCGTCCCCATATGCAATCAACCAAAATGAGAACCATTTTTTAGCAAGATGTGTGACTAATGGTTCAGTTGTACCGCAAAGCTAGCAAGCAAGAAATGCCTCCATCATCGCACAAAGGAATTCCAAAAGAACTGCCATGCATTACTTGGGACCAAAGACTGTTACCATCAATTGTAAGATAGCCTGCTCAGGAGAGAATATTTTTTTTTACAAGAGTCAGACCGAAGATGAGTGAGTAATCCAAAGGAGGAAAGAAGACAAGATAATAATCTGACCAAATAGGGTTGCTAGGTTGATCTTTTCTGTGATCCGAGGATGAAGTGTGATTTTGGTCAATAGCCCCCTAATTTTTTCTAGGGTGCTTGGCACTGAAGCACAACAATTAGAAAATGTGCATTAGTAAACGACCTTTTTAACAATCGTCTTGTTAATTTGCAGAAAGGACAATTTACCGTCATGTAGGCGAGTTGTTTCCTAAACTTGGTTGGTTGGGTAAAAGAACTTGGTTCTGACCTTGGAGTGTTATGACAATCTGGTTCTGAACTTTGTCGGGCAAAATAGTCTGGAACTGACCATGTCCAATGTAATCTACATTTTTCAGACAACCAAGCCAGTGACAAAAAAAAATTAAAAAGGTAATGACTAGATAGCATGGTACAAAAGGGCGCCATTTTTTCTATGACCTGAACTTTGCTCTAACAGGTTTAATCTATGAACGATACAAGTTGTTCCATTGTTTTCTGATCTTGGTTGCCCGGGTAAAAGATCTTGCATTGGCAAAATATTTTGGTTCTGCTCTAGGATGGGCAAGATAATCTGGTACTGACCATGACCAATGTAATCTTGGGTTATTCACACAACCAAGCCGGTGACCAAAGATATAAAAAGTTAATGACTGGATAACATGATACAAAAAAGTGCCATATTCTTTCTGGCCTGAATTATGGAACACCTATTACGGAGAGCTCGAAGGACTGGAGGCCATTGCAAATAGTTCGAAGTGAAGAGAAGAAGCAGAAGAAGCCCTGGAAGCCACACAATTCAACTTTTGTACCTAGAATCCAAGTGCAGTGAGGTGGAGACAGAAGAGTGGAGGCAAAAGTCAAAAAATTGAGTGGAAGCTCGGAAGCCTAGCAATACTACTGCACTCAATTTGCAGCTTTTATCTGTATCATATGCTAAGAGAAAACACAAAGTATTGGAGTAAGTCAACATATGCCATCACATCAGTACAGTACTTTATAGAAAAGAGGTTTAGCACATACTCCTTCAGCAAATAAAATCTGATTTCAAAATTGTAACGAACATGGCACCATTCATGCTATTTCGAGTGATTTTGGTGATCGTATGACAACGCAATCAATGGGACTAACAGTTTTATTGAGTGAACATTTCTAGATCCCAGGGATGATGTACAAAGGCCATGCAAAGCAAAACACGAAGAAAGAACTCAAAGAAACGCTGAATTGGACGAGTTCTACTGAAATAAGTAGCACCGGAAGAACCGATGCCTATAGCATCGGTGCATCCGATGGTTGTCGGAACATCCGACGGCCTGGCTTTGGTGCAAGACTTAGCGCTTCTGGAGATCAAGTGAAGAAAGAATGAAGCACCTGTTGAACCGACGGTGTCCAGAGAAGCGTCGGTGCATTCAACGTACTATGTTCTAGAGATGTTGTCAAGCATGCAGTAGCCAAGTCTTCAACATCGGTTGAACCGGTGGTGCGTCGGAGCAAGGCGTCGGTGCAATGACGTCAGCAAGAGCAACTGCTATCTGCGGATCAAGTGTCACCGGAAGAATCGACGCCTAAGCATCGGATCAACCGATGGTCCCTGAAGTTGCTGCAGTAGTGTCAGAGAGGCCAACGGCTACTTCAAAGCGCAGAGTGACCGGAAGAACCGATGCCCTATGCACCGGAAGTTCCGATGCCTACGTAGAAAACTGGCCAATGGCTAGTAACGGCTCTCTTGAGTTGGTGGCCTATATATACGCCTCACCCCGGCTGTTTTGAGTTTGCTGGAGTCCCAAGACATCACACACACCCAAGAACACCTCCAAGCCATCCAAGAGCATAAAATTCAAATCCTTAGTCCTTAGCACAAGCTTTGTGAGTGTTAGTGCTAGGTTAGCTCTTGAGTGAGTGATCAAGTAAGGTTTAGATCCTTGTGCTGTGGTTCTAGAGTGAACCAAATTTGTATCTCGGTGCGCCGGCCTCCTTGGAGCATTAGTGGCTCGCCGGCAAGTCAACGACCCTCTGGTTTGGTGTGGAGTGGCGTCAACAACATTATGCGGGGGACGGAGACTCTTCCTTCGTGGGCAATCTCTCTTAGTGAAGATCGCGATCAAGGTGACCGTGATTGCGTTCACGGAAGAGACTTGATTGCCGGGAAGCGATACTCTTCGTGAGTGATTCAACAACGTGGACGTAGGGGTGCCTTTGTGGCAAACCGAACCACGGGATATATCCTCGTGTCGAGAGTTTGCTTTCTCTCATCCCTCTCCTTTAGCTTCCGCATTTCATATTGCAACTTGTGTGCCTTTACTTTCTTAGTGTAGTATCTTGTTAGGATTGGCTATAGGTTGCAAAACTCTTTTGGGATGAGGGTTTCACACTAAGGTGAACCGTAGTTGCACATCTAGATAGCTTGTTTTAGTTTATGTTTTGTGCAAACTAGTTGGAGCCATAGGTTAAGGTTTTTAGAGTTCCTAATTCACTCCCTCCCCCTCTTAGGCTAGAGCACCCGATCACTTTCAATTGGTATCAGAGCCGGGACTCACTTCTCTCACAAAGAAAGCCAATTCCATTGGCAAATTTATGTTTACCGGCTCATTAGACCGGTAGGCTTCGCCGCCTAGTGAGTTAGCTCTTAGGGGGAAAGGATGAATCCTTTTAGACCCGCTCCACGGTTCGACGGCACGGGCTTCCAACGATGGAAGGTGTTAATGCAAGTCCATCTCCAAGCGACGGGACTAAACGTTTGGAGAGTTGTGAGTGAGGGCATAAAAAATAATGGTCAACAAGAGAAGCAATATGATGTCACCGCAAAATGCATAATCTTGTCTTCTCTTAGTGATAATGTGTTCAATCGTGTTTATTTTTTGTACAAATGCTAAAGAGCTATGGAAGACTATCATTGAGAATCATGAGGGCACGGAGGATGTTGCCAACAAAAGATATCATGTTCTTATTGATAAGCTTAATAGCTTTAAGCAACTTGATGATGAGAATGCCGAATCAATGTACTCACGCTTGAACACTCTTGTGAATGAGATTAATTCCTTAGGTGTGAAGCAAATTGAAGACTTGGAACTCATTCACAAGATTCTTCACTCACTCTGAAGGCCGGACTATGATTTGGTGACCACAATTCTATATGAGAAAGAGCTCGACACAATGACACCAAATCAAGTCCTCAACAAGGTGATCTCCCATGAGCTACGCAATGACATCAAGGCAAAAGCGTCATCTTCTTCACCAACACATAGCGCACTTGCATGCAAACACCTCAAAAAGTTGAAGAAGATAGCCATCAAAGGTAGCTCAAGTGATGAGGAAGAAGAGGATGCAAGAAGCTCCTCAAATTATGAAAAAGAGCCAATGAACCCCAACCTCTACAAGCAAGTAAAGAAGATGAACAAATGCTTGAAGGAAATCAATTCAATGGGGTATGTGGTCTTCCTCAAAAATGGGCCTCACCATCAACTCATAAAGGTTGAGAAGAAGTTCAAGAAGAACAAGCAAAAGTAGGAGAAGAACCCAAGCATGAATCATATGCCGTATTTGGTGAATGGGTAAGCGGTGGTGAAGAATCAAGTACAAGTTCAAGTGATGAATCAAACAAGAAATTCACTACCCGCATGGGATCCAACACTTGCTTTATGGCCAAAGATATGGATAGCGATGTAAGTGATGATGACTCCGACTCTCCTTCAATTGATGAACTTCTTGACCTTGTTCATGAGCACCAAAAAGTCATTAAGAAGCAATCAAAAGAAATTAAAAACCTTAATACTCTCAAAGATCTAAATGCTTCTCTTGCTACAAATTTTGAAGATTTGATGTGCAAATTCAAATTGCTTAGCAAGGAGCATGAAGAACTCAAATTAAAATTTGAGAGCATTAATGATACTAATGACTCTTTGGAAATAAAGCAAACTATCCCTTGTGCAATTCCTATCTCTAGGGTAGATGCTTCAACTTCTTGCATTGATTTAATTGATGATTCTTGCTCTAACCCTTGCTATGAGAAATGCTATGAGAATATTGTTGTAGAATCATGTGATGATCATATTGCCAAGGAAAATGATGAGCTCAAGCAAGAATTGGAAAGGCTCATGAAGGACTTGTATAGATTGAAGGGCTAAGGTATAGAGAGCAATGTCCAACCTTCTCAAGATAACCGTGAAGACATGGTGAAGAAGCTTGAGAGTCTCCTTCTCAAGATAACCTTCTCATGAAGGGAAGCAAGGAAGGCGCGTGCTTGAATGTTGGCCTTATTGAGAGTCTCCTTGTCCAGCTTCCCTTTGGACTTGTGCTTGTTGGAGGTGTGCTCACGCTTGTCTTTGTTCTTGGCGTAGGTGTACTCACGTTTGTCCTTGGGCTTGGTGGGATGATGGTTGTCTTGGGGCAGTGGGCGACGAAGTTGTTGAGGCCACCATAGCCGAAGCATCTCTCCTTCTGACCACCACGCCGACGATTCATGCGGTTGTTGTGAAACCGTGAGAACCGGTTGATGACCAACGCCAGCTCATGATCTTTGAGTACCTCCAGCTGTTCTTCTGAAATAGAAACTAAAGAGGACAAGGCAAACAAAGATTGTGAAGAATTAGTCAAAAAAACTTGAACCACCAGTACCTGTGACCAATGCCATGGTCTGAGTAGAAGGGTTATCGAGCTTGGCTCGAGTCTGGTGACCAATCTCCGCTGACTTGAGCTTGCTGAAAAGTTCATCCACAGTGAGTGTTTCATAGTTGGGTGACTCATGAATTGCAGAAATGTTCACTTGACAAACCCTCCAATCTTGAGCATGTAGAAGTTTAAGAGCTCTTTCATTATCGTCATAGGGTAGTTGCAGCTTGTTTGCTCGCATCTTGTTCACAATCACCTGAAAACGAGAAAACAACGAATTGACCGACTCTACAGGCAATTGGACAAAGTTCTCGTACTCACGTCGGTACATCTCGAAGAGTCTGGTCTTAACTTGGGAAGTTCCCTGATGATATTTTTCAAGAGTCTGCCAGATCTCCCTGAGCCGTAGCATGGTGAGAAACACGATCAAATTCAGGAGGCGAATGACAAGAAAAGATTGCATTACGGGCCTTGCTATTTACCTCGTGCTGGTCAATTTGATCCTAACCTACATGAGCAGCAAGAACCTTGTAACCTTCATCTTCCAAGATCTCCCAAACTCGCAAGCTCATGCTCTAGAGATATGCGGAAAAGCGAACGTTCCAATAGGGATAATTTGTTCCATCGATGAACAACGACTTTCCTGAACCACGCTCCATGTTGCCTATGCGGATCAAGAACCATTTAAGGTGAAATGATCCTTAACCGGCTCTGATACCAATTGAAGGACTAAATAGGAGACCAGATGTGGGTGAATGGGAGGCTCAAATCCAATTTCAAAAAATAAGAGAGAAAGTGTCCCGATTGCACCTAATGCACCTCGAATGGCTAGTAACAGTACCACGTAGCTCAGGACGGTTACTGGCACTAGGATTACCCATCGAAAAAGAATTCAAGCGCAAGAACTCACACACGGAAGCGAAAAATTGTCGGAAAGCAAACACTGAGAGAAAAACATGCTACCATGAGCAGACTATTAGTGGTAAAAACTATTAACTATGCAGGATAAGAGATGCTAATTAAAAATAAGAGCTATATAACTAATTTTTTTTCTTTTCTTTTTAGTTGAGAGAGAGAATGCTAACTAAATTAACTTGGCCAGCTAACAGATCATGTAAGAATTAATCAAAATGGAATGGAAGTTATCGGCCAAGACAAGCAGAAAATGATTAAACAAGAAAGCTTCACTATCATTTTTTTTGAAATAAAAGGCAGGAGCACTACCACATCATATAAGAATAAGAAGCATTGTACATAACGTGCCGAAGCGAACACCATCACCACACAAACAACGCACGCAAACAACACACCCAACAAAACACTACACCACCACAAATTGGGAGAGGAAGCGAAAGAAGCCGTCACGAACTGCGCCGTCGTCGCCGACGCCGTGCCACGCCAAGAGCAGCAACCCGCTGTAAGCCCGAACGACTATCCGAACTCCTCCACCATGGGACTATCACCCTCAAACCGTACAAACACAATCGTCGATCCCTCTGCTCCAGTGGTGCGTCAGCATAAAAGTGACGTTGTGTGTGCTCCAGTGGTGCTTCACTGTATCATGAAAGTGACGTTCCAAAGCATGTGACAGGAATTAAAAACACGCTTTGCTTGTGCTCTGAACCGAACTTGCAATATACACTGCAAAACATAAACCTGCTCACTTATGCATGCTGTGCTCATTGACCAGTCAAGCTGCCTAACCTTGTGGGCAAAATGTCGAACAGCCTGCGTTGTTGCCGATGCCGAGCTTCTGCCGCTGCCCTGGTACTACTCGCAGTGCTGCTGCTAGCACTTCTCCAACCTGCACACACACGCACGCCGCACAATAGGAGAAAGAGAGCGGCTTGCAGCTCCGCTAGCTGCCGATCAACGCTCGCTCCTGTCCAGGTCTGTGCGGCATTAGATCGAACGTACATGTTGATGGCAGAGAAGTGGGCGCTGGTGTTCAAAGCCAAAGGCAACAGCTTGCTGATCAAAGATGCTACCTGTCGATTCTTGCTGTTCCCCTGCAAAAACAACACGCACACGCACACACAAGGTAGCACAAAGCTTGCTGCTTGCTCCTTGCTCCTACCTTGGCTGACGGCGTTCCCTGCTGCCTTGACTCGCGACCTCCCCAGCCTGGCCTGCCCCCGTGTGCTGCGCGCGCGGCCAACGCCGCCCAGCCGAGTGCTTCTGTCGCGGCCTGTTAGATTATTTAGGCCCATCGCACAACAAAATCTAATTAATCTGTTAAATACCAAAGATTATTTCAATACTAATAGTGATATGTGTAAATGAGAGCATTATAAATGGAGCATAAACGTTGCATGCATGCATTAGCGCTGGTAGCCATGGAGTCATTTGGTGCATGCGTTGCAAGCCATTAGGTGCTTGCAACGTTAATGCACATAAGTGCTAATGGCTTCCGTTGCACTAGTGAAAGAGGTCATGCATGCAGCGTTTTGTCTAATGCCTTTCTATCTCCCTACGTGACTATAAAATGGATGTGTATTGTGTGTCGCTGGGAGTGCTTCAACATTGAGTGGTTGCTGCATTTATTGCTGGCACCATCAACTGAAAGGAATCGGGTGCTCGTAGCCTAAGAAGGGAAGGGAGTGAATTAGACAAACTAAAAACCTTAACTTCAAGCTCCAACTATTTGCACATAAAACATAAACTAGATCATACTATCTAGATGTGCAACTAGTATTCAACTAGTATAAAAACCCTTATCCCAAAAGAGTTATGCAACCTATAGCCAATCCTATCAAGAAACTACTCTATGAAAGTAGAGGCATATAAGAATTGCAATAAGTAAATGCGGAAGCTTAAAGGAGGGATGAGAGAAAGCAAATTCTTTGACACGAGGATTTATCCCGTGGTTCGGTTAGCCACAAAGGCACACCTACATCCACGTTGTTGAAGCACTCACAAAGGGTATTGCTTCTCGGCCACCAAGTCTCTTCCGTGAACACAATCACGGTCACCTTGGCCCCGGGTTCCACTAAGGAGCTTCTCCACTAATGATGGGGGGTCAACACGTCCCCCGCACAAAGAGTGTCGTCGCCGCTCCACACCAAGCCGGAGGGTCGAAGACGTTGCCGGCGAGCCACCAAGACTCCAAGGGGCCGGCACACCGAGTACAAGATGTGGTTCTCTCCTAGAACCAAGGTACAAGGCACACAACCTTGCTCACTCACTCACTCAAGAGCTAATCTAGCACTAACACTCACAAAAGCATGTGCTAAACATAAGGATGTGATCAATTTGCTCTTTGGTTGGCTTGGAGATATTCTTGGATGTGTGTGGGACTTCTCTGAACTTCAGCAAACTTCAAACGACCGGGGAACCTATATATATAGCCCTCCAAGTTAAACTAGCCGTTTAGAGTCGTTAATCCTTTTTCTGCGTAGGGCGTCGGATAATCCGACGGTGCTCTGACCAAGGGCGTCGGATCATCCGACCACTCTGTGTCCTTGGGTATCTGTTGAGCTTCTGACAGCTGACGTGGAGACCGTCGGATAGTCCGACGCGTTACTCCGACGGGCGTCGGATCATCCGGTCCTGAAGACTTTTTCTTCTTCTGCGCCTGCAAACATGACACTATTACTCCGGCGCCTTTGTCTGACGGTGCGTCGGATCATCCGGTCTAGAAGGCTTGATTTGAATTCCAAGGCAACGTCTCTGATCATTAATCCGACCATTACTCCGACGCTCCAAATAGCACGCGTCGGATCATTCGATCCTTAAGCAAATTTTCCAACTCGAGAAACAGGCTCTCTGGTGAATGCTCCGAGCATTAGTCCGACGCTCAGAATCCATGCGTCGGATCATCCGGCTGCATTGGTCGGATAGTCCAACCATGGGGGTGTCGGATTATCCGGTCACACTGTGTTTTTCCTGTTTCATTGTTGCACTTGTCCAACTCGTCGCAGCGGTCATTTGGAGGCTCCAAATATATTCTATCTCTGCTTTTTCACTGCGACTTGATATCTTGACGGTGGTTTGGATGTCACGTTGGTGAATTGGACATCTCTATGATGAATTGGACGTCTCGACGGTGCGTTGGACGTCTCAACGGTGCATTGGACGTCTCAGATATGATTTGGACTCTATCTAAGGGACCTAAAGAATCCTACAAATATGATCTCGCAAACTCGTTAGTCCTATTGATTACGTTGTCACACGATCACCAAAATCACTCAAAATGGCCTAAATGGGGCCATATTCGTTACATCAACCTGACACACACATACACATCCAAAAGGCAAGAGCTTATCCACACTACTGTGCTGCGCTCCTGCTGCCCCGTTTCAGTCCTTGCGCGCACGAGAACTGGAAGAGTAGGCCTCCGAAGCGCTGTTGTCCGTGAGTTCACCTGCTCAGGTGAAGGCCGGCAATCATGTTTTTGGAGAGTGTCCGCAAGCAACACGACTACTTGCTTTGTCGGTGACGATCATCTTCTTCCCGACATCTTGTTGTTGATCAGCACGACAACCTTTCTGCAGTGCATCAAGCGGGACGACTACACAAATGAGCACTATGTCGACTAGTGCATCCGGCTCTGCCGCTGGGTACATTCCTCTTATGATAATCAATATTATATGTATACTAATCATATTTAGATCACACATGCACATATCTGATGTCACAAACCCGTTGATTATCTTTTTCTAGATTAAATTACTATAGAAATTGCCTAAAATTCTAACAGCACCTCCACACATGCTTGCCACGGCACCACAGATCAGCTAGCCCTGAGAGCAGATCAAGTTCATAGAACAAAAGAAACCACAAAAAACCAACAAAAGCAGATTCAAAGAGGAGAAATAATTCACTATGGGAGACAAGAATTTGAAGACAAATCAAAAGCTCGGAGGGCACTAGATGGGAAGGGCCTCCATTCCCGGATCCAATCTCAGAGTTTTTCCATGTCTTGAGGTGGAGGAAAGGAGAAGAAGGGAGAGGGGGAAGGACCGTGTCAAAACCGAACTGAGAGGAGGGGCTCGGTTGACCAGAACAGAAGGAGGAGATCCAATCGATCGTGACCCCTTTATCTTATCCTCCAAGTCCCCACTGAATTGGCTAAAATACCCGTGCACTATTAACTACACCTATTATATGTTCAGGGGACCAATTTGGTCTAACTTTTTCATGGAGCATCGGATAGACCCAGCGACTTCATGACTTTGCTTTGCCTCGACACAAGCTTCGCGATCCATCCATCTATCCTTCGACCTCCTTGAGCACTCCGCCTCCATTCCCGCCGGAATCCTTCCTCGGGTTTTGAGGCCCAAACTCGAAAACCGTCCACCGATCCTCGACGCGTGTCACCACCGTCCTCGACCACCCGGGCACCAAGTCTTCCCGAGCCTCCGCTCAATTTACATGACCGCCATTTTGACTTGGTCAACACGGTCACCCTGTGTACTCTTGCACTTGTCGATGTCCCCAGACGTCAGTCATCGCAGCTAGTCATCTGACCTCCTCGTTCCTCGGTCCAAGCCCAGCATTCGTCCTTCACCGCTCCTGTTCCGTCGGCACAGACCTGCCTGACCTTCACCTTCGCCACCGACCATCGCCTCCGACTTCCACACCTGCGCACCACAAGCCAAGAAACATGTTGCACAACACGACTCACGCCCTTGGCCGTAGTCCTCAAACTCAACCTGAAATGCCAGTCCGTTGACAATCGCTCATCATCAGGCTCGAACCAAGGCCATATATCAACCTTGTATTCGCACTTTCCCAGCGTAACGGCAGGTGGGCTGTGCATTTGCAGCGGTGGGTTTATGGAAATGATTATGTTTCTTGAACTAAATTTGGAGAACTAGATTTTGTCGGCCTGGTGGTGGGTCTGTCTGATTCGGGATGGGTTAATAAAAGTAGCAGTGCTTGGTGTGCCTACCCTGTTGATGGGGGAGGCAGGATAAACAGTGGTGGCGAGCCACGCTTGGGTGTCATGTCGAGTTTGGCCTTGTCAATCAGGAGGGTATAGCTTCCAGCGTCTGTAATTATCTATTGACATGAGAGTGTTTCGAACTGTCTTCGATTTAACATATGGTATGGTATTACTATGTGTTTCTGTCAACTGGCTTGCTGCCGTTCATTTGAGATGCTGCGATGCTTTGGTTGGTCATTTGTGCTGCTCTGGTTGTGGTTGCTGCTGCTTGTCTGTGAATCTGTTGAATTTCATCTGAACTTTTTCCAGTGGTTTCTGTCAGGGATCACCGGAGAAACGTCGCCGTCCGTGACGCCAGCGAGCTCAAGAACGCACGCCCACAACTCACGCAAACTGGGAACACAGGAACACATGAACACGGTCTTGTTTTGTGCTGCAATACTTGACAGCATTTTCTGACTCTTATCATTGCATATAAAGGAAACGGATTACAACTAACTCGGAACCTTCATGGACACAGCACAAGTCGGAGCTCACCCACGCACAACATAACAACCAGCCATGCACATGCTAACAAACGGAAATAAGCGGCTATGACACCAGCTAAGCACAAGAATTATACAACAAATGCTGCCCTCCTAAGTCTTGTGCAGCTATCCTACTTACGGATATGTAGGCCGATCTTGTTGCAGAGCTCCAAAAACTTGTTCTTGCAAAGAGGCTTTGTCAAAACATCACCTAATTGCTCATCAGTTCTAATGAAACTCACCTCAATCTGCCCATTGTGTGCATACTCCCGGATCAGATGAAATCTTGTGTCTATATGTTTACTCCGGTCATGATGCACAGGATTCTTGACAAGAGAGATTGTAGACTTGTTGTCCACCCTGAGCACCGGCTTACTCACCACTGAATCCAAGATCTCAGCTAAGAGCCGTGCTAGCCAAACTCCTTGACAGGCAGCTATTGCAGCAGCAATGTATTCAGCTTCACAACTAGATAATGCCACAACCTTCTGTTTTGCTGACTGCCAACTGATGGGACTTTCACCAAGGAAAATAATGATACCAGTAGTGCTATTTATGCTGTCAATATCTCCAGCAAGATCACCGTCACTGAAGCCCATAAGTGCAGGTTGATCACCTTTCTTCCTCTCATACTTGAGCCCCCAATCTCTAGTCCCAACAATGTATCTCAGAATGTATTTTACTCCTGCTAGATGATCTTCATGAGGCTCCTCCATAAACCTACTTACATACCCGACTGCGAAAGCCAAATGAGGTTGAGTATTCACCAAATAACTCAAACTTCCCACCAAGCTTCTATCTCTGTAGCATCAGCTCGAGGGCGATCACTGTCCCTACTCAACTTCAGCTTTGCTTGCATAGGAACATCACAAGCATTGCACTCTTCCATACCAGCCTTCTCAAGGATTTTACCAGCATAACTTCCTTGACACAGAGTGATTCCCTCCACTCCTTGTTTCACCTCAATACCCAGATAATAAGTGAGTATTCCCAAATCACCCATCTTGAAAATTTCTGTCATTTGTGCGTTGAACTTCTTGATGCTGTTGCAGCTGGCCCCTGTGATAATTAAATCATCCACATAGACCCCGACTAAATCATCCACATAGACCCCGACTACTAGCCTCTCAGAACCAGCACCCCGACAGTAAATAGCTTATTCAGATGCAAACTTCTTGAACCCAAGAATAGCCAGCTTATCATCTAGCTTCTGATTCCAGGCACGAGGAGCTTGATGCAAACCATATAAAGCTTTGTGCAGTTTGAGTATCTTGTGTTCTTGCCCTGCCTGAGCAAAGCTTGGCACTTGCTCCACGAACACCTCCTCGTGCAGATCACCATTCAAGAACGCTGTCTTGACATCCATGTGGTGAACCTCCCAGCCCTCATGAGCAGCAAGGGCCAGGAGCAGCCGTACCGCCTCCATGTGTGCCACCAGGGCAAAGACTTCATCATAGTCGACGCTGTGGCGCTGTGCATACCCCTTGACGACGAGCCGCGCCTTGTGCCTCATCAGCACGCCGTGCTCGTCCCTCTTCACCTTGAACACCCACTTGAGCCCAATGGCACGCCGGCCTTGAGGCAGCTCAGTGAGTGTCCATGTGCGGTTCTCTTCAATTGACCGCTGCTCCTCCTCCATCGCCCGGCGCCAGCACACCTCCATCTTTGCCTGCGCCAAGGACGCGAGCTCCTCCGTGCTCATCGCCAACAGCCTGCCATCGCCAAGGTCATGAACAGCAAAGCCCGGCGGTGATCCCGGCCCCACGATGTCGTCCACCGCCCGGAACCGCAGCGGCGCGTCCTCGTCGTGGTCGACGTCCAGCTCATCGCTGTTGGTGTCTCTTATGCTCAATCTGAATAGGTATTCTGCAAGCACACAGAATTCACTGGTGTAGCACTTCACCTCGGAGTATTCCGGGGTATCGTGAAATCCTCAGGGAAGAACTATGGTAAAGTGTATCGTAAATTGTAGTGGCAACCTTTACTGAGTTTATCAACCTACTAGTTTAGTTGGGGTAAGCCAAATAACGAGTAGGATAAATGACTAGTCTATAACCACTTGACACACAGGAGATTCTATACCTTAGAGAGGTAGCAGCTGGCAGGACAATGAGTGAGAAAAGACTCCTGAAACACTTCTAGACTACTGAGCTAGCCTCACTAGAACTAATCTAAGCTTCTATCTTGATGTCGGAACCAGGAGCTTACTTCGGCGGCCTAAGAGAAGGGCTCAGACAGGGGTGAGAAGGGGCCCAACGTTCCTTCGGCAACTACTGCTATGAAAGCACCCAAATGTGGTGGACTACGAGGGACGAACAAGGCTATCACCACTTGCCGCCTACCACTGCATTGCCGTGGGGTGGAACACACTTTCTAGCTAGCATTGAGTCAGACACCACGTCTGCTCTCGGTACTAGGATTTCTCTTGAGGCCTTCAAGAGAAATCCCCCTCAACCTAGTGAACTAACTTTAGTTACACTAGTACGGGCGAGAAAACCCGTAAGACTAACTCTGACAAGGCAAGAAAAAGAACTTAAACTGGACTAGAGGTAACAACTTACTCCCGCAGACAAGTACTAGTACTTGGAAAGATAAATACTCGCGGAAAGTAAAGCTGACTCGAGTAAATAAAGAAGATTACTTATATTAAAATAGTCAAAGGAAAAGATACAAGAGCTCATACCGAGCTCCGATGACGACTCCGGATCCCCGAGACAAGCTCGACTCGACTCTAACTCCCAACTACTAACCTACTCTAGACTTGAGAAGAGTGAATTGCTCCTTTGAGTGTGTGTTTAAAAGTGAGGGGGAGAGTGCTATTTATAGGCTTCTAAGGTCGGTAGAAGGCCGGTAATTTAGGTAGCGCCCGGTGCACGCAACTGTAGAGGCGATGCTTAACTTCCACGCGAAGCTGGGAGACGAGTCTCCGCAAGGTGGGGTCGGGCGGCCACCGGCCTAGGGGTGTGCCATCTGGCCACCGACCTCCCGTGGATGGCTCTTGATTGCTCCTGGACGTCGGTTCCCTGGGTAGTTTCCTTGGATGCCTCTTTCTTGGGCCGGGCGGCTTGAGGTAGGCCGAGCGGCCTACCTCCGGGGCCCCTCAGTCCTCCTCTTCGCCGACATTGCACAACCACACTCCACATTGCCTCTGGAACGGGTGGTTTCCCCATTTGATGATCATGGCTCTGGCATGTGGGCTTTTGGGTTGAACCTTGTGCCTTCCGGGTCCACCGATAGGATATGAGATGTTCGCCTTGTTCTCAAACCTTATGAACGTGTCACATTGCTCCAGTAAAATTATTGGACCCATGTATGTGGAGGTGTCAGGCCGGTCAGCACGAAATGTGCCGGGCGGCAGGGATTTTCTCTAATTTCGACCATCTTTGGACAGTGAATTCCTGCAAGCACAACTCATCCAAAACTTGTGGAACTTATTAGAATTAAATAAAATATGCATGGAACATGGTGCAAAACTCGATTTATTTCTGAGAAGTTGACGGTCAAAACGTGAGATAATGGCCGTCAACACCCCCCAAGCTTAAACTTTTGCTCGTCCTTGAGCAAAGCTTAATACTGAGGCTCGGTGGATCAGGAGTTACGTCGATGTTTGCCCTCTGCAGGTACCTTGTGCACAGCATATTACTTTATCCATATGTACATCAAGTAAGTTGGCTCATACCTATTTGTTTTGAATGATGGGGCTGATTTCACATTTCATCCCTTGTCTTGAGCGGTTGGAGGACTGAACAACCTTCACGAGAATATTTTCCAGTTCTCGCTGTTCAGGTTCATTCTCGGAATATTTCTCAAGTATGCATAAGATTAAGGTTCCCTAAAGGTGCTCTCAATCGCTCAAGGTGTATGATCCTCACCAAGGTCGAAACTTGACCAACTTCTTCCTATTCTAAGGCTGATATCTGGAGTTTTGGATAGGAAGAGTGTGACATACCTTGATTACCTGTGTTGCTGAGCCGAAGAGTGGTTCGCAAGGGGTAGGTACTTGATCAAATTCCGATATTATGGAATCGCAAAGGTCCAAGAGAGAGGGAGAAATGAACTCACACTTTTGGAAATATTTTTGGGTCATCTAATTGAACTCCTCTTTTGAACTATTTTTGCTAAGGATCATGGGCACTTCTTTTCATCATTTCCCCTTTTTTCACATTTTTTTAAAAGAAGATTACTCCATGTCCTTCCTGAATTGAATATTTTCAGAGGGAAATTTTGAAGAATTTTGACCCTTTCAGGAGTGGATGGGCATACAGTGGAGATTTTGGGGTGGAGTTGTGGTGGAATTGTTTGGTGAAAGTGGATGACAATACCCGGAGTAGGTAATTGTCATACCAGACATTTTGAGGCTAGCAAAGAAATGGGTACGCAAAGGAGAAAGACCGGCAGATGACAAGTACCTTTCCTCAAGCGAACTCACCATTCGACAAAGCTCAAAGTAAATAAAGATTACCTATGGTAGCTTATGTATGATATAACATTATGGCTCTGGATGGGATATGTAAACCAATAGGGAAACCTTTCATCATGTTTTAATGTTATTCCGAGAATTTCCCTTACTGAGATATACAGTTTTAATGCCAATGTAGGCCATCTCGAATCCCACAACAACTTAGACTCAGAAATCATGTTAATGCTCCCACACAAACAGATTTATAATGTGTCTATTATGTGCCAACTAGCTCTAGTACTAGATGAGTAAAAAGCTATAAACGGGGCACATGCAAATCTCAACCAGAGCAACTATTCATCATTTCCAAGATAAGAGCTTGCACGGATTTCTACACATTTATTCTAAGCATGGCAATTCTCTTTCTCTCTTTTTTACTAAGATCATGACAAGCTAAATGGGTATGACGACTTACTTGGATTCTGACGATCTCTCCCCCAAGCTTCAACGAAGCTCGGGGCTACTGGTCTGGATGTGGCGGGGGGTAGTACGCACCGTGGTGCCAATCGTAGGACATGGAGGATAACATCCCCCAACTCTCCTGTGTGAAACTGGTGTTGTGATCGAGGCTGTGTCCCAACTCCTCCTGACGTAACTCTATGGGACCCATTCGGGCAGTGAGATCCGACAGCTCCCGGGTGAGCGGGTTGTCGTACTCAAAGCGTGCTGACACAGATGGGCCAACCTGTGGCCATGGGAGGTCCCCATACCCGAGGGGTAGTAAAACCCCTGGTCGTGCCCAGACCCTGTGCTACCCTTAGGCTGGTATGAGGTCCGGCCACCCTGGGTGTAATACCCATAGGCCTCCTCGAAGCTCATGTGAGTCGTGTCTGGGTGAGGCTGTGCTAAGGCATCTGGCGAGGGTGCAGCGTGTGATGGTCCGGCTTCCTGAGAAGCGCGGGTCTACCGCGAAGCTCCTGGCTGGCGAGCAGTTCCTGCCTGGCGGGATGTGCCTACCTGACGGGAAGTTCCTGCCTGCCGTGATGTGCCACCCTCGGCCAACTGTGTGTCACGCCGAGTTCTACCACGTGTTATAGGACCAGCTGTGCTGTGTCGTGCTGGCTCCTTCTTTTCCATTTGGAGGGTCAGACGCTTCACGGAGTAGAGTGAGAGTTTCGGGCATGGCAGCTTGATCTCCTTCTCGTGCCCTGGATAGCACATGAACACTAAGTTCTTGGGACCTTCACGCATCATGTGCGTGTGAACAAAGTGGTCCAGACCGATGAAGGTTCGGTACTCATCCGTCGTGGGCAGATATGTGACTTGTGCATTCTCCAAAACACCAACAAACCGCGCAATGCGGGTGACTAGTGAGGTTATGTCGATGGGAGATTTGCACATGATCAATTTCTGCCAGTGTGCGACCATGCCCATGAAAGGTGAGTAGCGAATCTTCTTTGCCATAGCGTACAGGCACATGAGCTCCGAGGAGCTGCACAGCCTGAGGTCTGATCGGGAAAAAAATACCATAGCAAGATACTTGGCTAAAACTCTCAGAGTTGGGTTATGGATGGAAACTATGCTGTTTTTACTGCTCACTGGTTCATCTGAGATTTCGTTCCACCAAGCACTACGGTCATACTCAAGTTCATCTGCTAATGCATTAGCTTCTAAGATGCATTTCTTACAGAAGCCTAGTGCATTACTAAAATCTTTGGTTGGCATCTGAAAGAACTCGTTGAAAAAGCAGAAGTGGATTTTAGTTTCTTTTCCAACGGTTTCGACATGTAGCATTGATAGAAATTCCATGGTGAGAAGGTGCGAACCTGGTTCAGTGATGTCGGCGAAGCGTGACCATCCCACAGCCGTGAATGCGCGGTTCATGTCCTTGTGGAGTCCTGTCATCATGAGGAATTTTGTATCGAACCGCTTGGCGTGGCTGTACGACTGCTTCTTCAATAGTTCGAAGGCGTCCTGCTCATAATCAATCTGGACAACGATCTGGTCAACCGAAGTCAGAACTCTAATTTTGAGACGGGGCCTCGGGACTGCTGGAGAGGCAGGGGCTTCCTCCTCTTCTTCCTGAGATTGTGACGGTCGGCGAACAGAGTCCACTGACATGTCATCCCGAGAGCCTGATGACGCTTGCGAACTCCGGGATCGGGATGACGAGCCGAGCTTCTTCTCCTTGTTCCGGATGTTCCCCCAGACTGACATGACTCCTGCAAAAGATTAGTGCAAAGAGTATGCAGGGAAAAATAATCGGAGGGGTCAGTGGTTAGTCGTTCTTGTGGGGATCAATCCACCACAAATTGTTCTTGGTTCAGAGCTTGTTTTATTCAACGGGATTTTTTTTTGTGATTTTCATTTTAAGGGAGGGTTACTACTAAGTTTTATTGGGTTAGTGTTGAGCTAATCTCAGCACTACTACTTATTTGTGGGGCTAGCACTTGAGTTACTTAGCTTAATTAGCTCCTAAAAGCTTCATTAAGCAAGAAAACTCAGAAGAGAGAAGAGAGAACTAGAGCACAGGGGAGTTTTCAGCGTACTCGCACTGAGGGTGCAGAGAGTTACTTACCTTCATTGGCTTTTATAGCCGGGCGCAGGGGGCAGGCCAGGCGGTGTGGGGTAGGCCGGCCGGCCTGGGCACAGCGGCGAGCGCGCCACAGCCTCGGTCTACTGCCTCTAGAGGTGCTGGTGATCATGCTTGAGTGGGTGAAGATGGGACGTGATTGGTGGAGGCAGGCCGGCCGGCCGTGATGAGTGCCACTCAATCCCGCGCCATTCATTCTACCTTTTCCCCTTTTCCTTTGCTTCTCATGCACTCAAAGCTTTTCGGTTCCTGCTGCCCCCTGACCAAAGGAGACAAGGTGGGGCCGGCCGGCCTCGGTGGGGCCGGCCGGCCTACACTTTGGTCAAATTTTTTTTGTATGCAAAAATATTTGATGCAAATTTAAACTTTGGTTTAAAATAAAATCTTAAACAAGCCACGACTTTGGAAAGAAAGATTATGCAACAAATTTTAACTATCCTATATGCAAATGTAAGGATAGCACGTACCATGATTCTCATGGCGATAGCTCGGGTTTCAAGTCCAGAGCGGGACTCTCCATACCTCGGGTTATGTTGTCGTCGCCGGATGGAGTTCCAGACGAAGACACTTTTCTCCGCCATTCCTTCTTGGTGGCAGGTTTTGTTTTGATCGCTTTCGCCTCCGATTCCTCAAATTCTCTTTGAAGGATTCGTCGTCTTGTGTTTATGTAGTTATGCACTCTGATCTCCTTGTCGATTCTTAGTCGTTCCAAGAGCTCGGCAAGGATATCGATTGTGAGTATTGATGGCTTCTCCTGCTTTGTCTCGGGCTTCTTTCGGTTGAAAGTTTTGACCTAGGAACATTGTTCGACCTTCGGTCTGAAGGCGAACTTCTCCGTTTGCCCATTGATATTGAGCTGGATCTCTCCGGCTCCAAGATCGATGTGTGCATTTGCGGTACTCAAGAATAGCCTTCCTAGAATGAGAGGCGTCTTGGCGTCGACTTCCATGTCGAGGACGACGAAATCAACGGGAATAAAGAAGTTCCAGATTTTTACCGGGACGTTCTTTGCAATTCCCGCGGGGTAACGGACCATTTGGTCCGCTAGCTGCAAGCACATGGCAGTAGGGGCAAGCTCATGATAATTTAGTTTATCGTAAACTACCTTAGGCATGACACTATCGCTTGCTCCCAAATCGCAAAGAGCATCTGAAAAATGTTGGCTCCCGATTGAACATGTGATCGTGGGGCATCCTGGATCTTTCTTCTTCTGCAAGAGAGGGTCGAGTATAGCTGCGCTACACTCCTCCGTGAGTTGCACGACCTCAGTGGTGGGCAGGCTTCTCTTGTTACCAAGTACATCTTTGATTTACTTGGCATAGGTTGGGACCTGCATAGCGTCAAGAAGCGGTATATTGACATACAACTTTTTTATTACCTCGACAAACTTGCCGAATTGCTCGTCGGCCACTGGCTTCCTTATCCGTTCCGAAAACGGTAAGGCAGTAGTGTCATGAAACTCCCGTGAAGTTCTAGGGGGTTCCATAGTTTCCTCCTGGGCAGCAGTTGTGTTGGACTCCTCGGCCTCCTCCTGATCTTCCTGATCTTCGTCTGCAGCAAAGGTATTGCTGGCGGGTACGGCTTTCCGCCGAGATCCTGCATCTTTAGGGTATGGTGGTTCTTGCGTGGACTTACGTGTCCGCGTAGTCACCACACTAACACTTTCCTTGAGAGGAACTTCTGGTTGCCTAGGAAGTTTTGCCGAGTTATTGTTAGGACAAGATGAGGCTAGTTGAGCAACCTGAGTTTCTATCATTTTATTGAAGCTCAACTGGTTTTTAATAACATAATTTATGCCCTCCAGCTGCCCGGCCAAAGATTCCAAGGTTTTATCATTAGCAAGGAATTTCTTACTAATATTATCATTAATTTGCATCCGGCCATAAACTAGGTCCTTTAGAGTAGGCTGAAAACTATTATTAAAGTTCATACCTTGCTACTGACCAAAGGGAGGTTGGGTTTGAAATTCCAATCCTGCTGAGCACGGAAGCCAGAGTTGTTGGAGTTGTTCGTGCCAATGAAGTGAGCTTCCTCTTGAGTGATCTGGCAAGAGTTGTCCGTGTGTCCAGTTTCTCCACAAGTCTCGCATGTCATGCGAGAATCCATAACCTGGTTAACCTCCTGGTGCAGAGACTCTAGTTTCTTCATGAGAAGATCCATCTTGGCAGCAAGCATATCGATACTATCGATATGATGGATTCCCATGTGGGGCTTTTGCTGCCTTTCACCTTTCCAACTCTGGTTGGAAGTAATCTTCTCTACCAGTGCTTTCGCTGCATTAACGCTGAGCGAAAGGAAGGAACTACCTGATGCTGTATTGATGTGGTTCTGGGCTGGTGTGTTCAGGCCATTGAAGAAACTCGGAATGATCAGCTATTCCTCCATGCCGTGGTGGGTGCATGCTGCGATGTATTCCTGGAATCTCTCCCAAGCTTTCAGAATGGCTTCATCCGGGAGCTGCTGAAATCTAGAGATTTTACCTCGAAGGGCGTTGGTTTGGCCCACTGGAAAATTTTTTGTCAGGAATGCATTGGAGCAAGCTTCCCATGTGGTGAAGTCTGCTTTGTTGGTGTAGAACCACGTCTTCGCCTTGCCTAGCAAGAAGAACGGGAACAGCCGGAGACGGACGTTATCCATCATGGTACCTCTGGGGTTGATAGTACTACTCACTTCCAGGAAGTTCTGAAGGTGAGCGTTGGCATCTTCTGATGCCTTGCCACAGAATGGACTCGCTTGAACCATGTTCACCAGTCCCGATTTGAGCTCAAAGCCATCGTTGCCTTGGTCATTGTTCAGTCCAGTAGGGATGTGGCTGCTGGACGGGACCGAGTACTGCCTGAGAGTCCTGGCCATGGGTGGTGCTAAGACTAACAAACGAGGATTCCAGTGGGTTTCTTCTGGGGTGGGACGACACGGTGTCTCACAATTCGCCCAATTCTCTGAGGATTCGGATCATAGTTGGATGGTAGATCAAAACCGGTCATGCACTGCTCTGCATCGAATAAACGAGAGAGAGAGAGAGAGCAATGGTAAGCCCGCTAAAACTAGCGGTGACAAAACAGTAAAGTTTTTCACTCAATTATATGATAAGTTTAGCCAATTGCTCCCCCGACAATGGCACTAGAAATGCTTGTTGGTATCTCTTATGCTCAATCTGAATAGGTATTTTGCAAGCGCACAGAATTCACCGGTGTAGCACTTCACCTCGGAGTATTCTGGGGTATCATGAAATCCTCAGGGAAGCACTATGGTAAAGTGTATCGTAAATTGTAGTGGAAACCTTTACTGAGTTTATCAACCTACTAGTTTTACTGGGGTAAGCCAAATAACGGGTAGGATAAATGGCCAGTCTATGACCGATTGACACACAGGAGATTCTATACCTTAGAGAGGTAGCAGCTGGGTGGACAACGAGCAAGAAAGGACTCCTGAAACACTTCTAGACTACTGAGCTAGCCTCACTAGAACTAATCTAAGCTTCTATCTTGATGTCGGAACCAGGAGCTTACTTCGGCGGCCTAAGAGAAGGGCTCAGACAGGGGTGAGAAGGGGCCCAACGTTTCTTCGGTAACTACTGCTATGAAACCAACCAAACATGGTGGACTACGAGGGACGGACAAGACTGTCACCACTTGCCGCCTACCACTGCGGTGCCGTGGGGTGGAACAAACTTTCTAGCTAGCACTGAGTCAGACACCACGTCTGCTCTAGGAATTAGAATTTCTCTTGAGGCCTTCAAGAGAAATCCCCCTCAATCTAGTGAACTAACTTGAGTTACACTAGTACGGGCAAGAAAACTCGTAAGACTAATTCCAACAAGGCAAGAAAGAGAACTTAAACTGGACCAGAGGTAAAAACTTACTCCTACAGACAAGTACTAGTACTTGGAAATATAAATACTCACATAAAATAAAGCTGACTCGAGTAAATAAAGAAGAGTACTTATATTAAAATAGTCAAAGGAACTTATATTAAAATAGTCAAAGGAAAAGATACAAGAGCTTATACCGACCTCCAATGACGACTCCGGATCCCCGAGACAAGCTCGACTCGACTCTAACTCCCAACTACTAACCTACTCTAGACTTGAGAAGAGAGAATTGCTCCTTTGAGTGTGTGTTTACAAGTGAGGGGGAGAGTGCTATTTATAGGCTTCCAAGGTCGGTAGAAGGCCGGAAATTCAGGTAGCGTCCGGTGCATGCAACTGTAGAGGCAGTGCTTAACTTCCACGTGAAGCCGGGAGCCGAGTCTCTGCAAGGTGGGGCCCTCCCTAGGCCGGCCGGCCTAGGGGTGTGCCATCTGGCCACCGACCTCATGTGGATGGCTCTTGATTGCTCCTGGACGTCGGTTCCCTGGGTAGCTTCCTCGGATGCCTCTTTCTTGGGCCGGGCGGCCTGAGGTTGGTCGGGCGGCCTGCCCCCGGTGCCCCTAGGTTCTTTGCTTCACCGATGTTGCACAACCACACTCCACATTGCCTCTGGATTGGGTGGTTTCCCCATTTGACGATCTTGGCACTGGCATGTGGGCCTTTGGGTTGAACCTTGTGCCTTCCGGGTCCACCAACAGGATATGAGATGTTCGCCTTGTTCTAGAACCTTATGAACATGTGACATTGCTCCAGTAAAATTATTGGACCCATGTATGTGGAGCTGTCACGCCGATCGGCACGGAATGTTTCGGGCGGCCGGGATTTTCTATGATTTCGACCATCTTTGGATAGTGAATTCCTGCAAGCACAACTCATTCAAAACTTGTGGAACTTATTAGAATTAAATAAAATATGCATGGAACATGGTGCAAAACTTTATTTATTTCTGAGAAGTTGACGGTCAAAATGTGAGATAATGGCTGTCAACAGTCGCCTTGAAGCTGCGGAGGCGTCACAAACTGAACTCCGGCCGGCGTCGCAGCCGGCGTGCTCGGACCAGCAGGTGTCGTGGCGGGGGGAGTCGATGTCGCACTGGGAACGGTCGGTGTATGCGTGCCCAAGCCACCCTGCCAAGTCGATGTCGCAGCAGGGGGCATTCCTAGTGTTCCGTCCCCCTCGCTTGGCGCCTCCAGATCAGCAGGTGCGTACCCGGTGGCGAACTCGACGGTGTAGGTGTCTTCGACATTCCCAGCCGCCGCGCCTGCTTCCTTGCCATGGGACCAGTCCCACTGCGCCTCCTCATCAAAGATCACGTCCTTGGTGATGTGGACGCGACGCGTAGCAGGATCGTAGGCCCTGTATGCCTTGGTCCCTCGCTCGTAGCCGATGAAGATAATCTTGCACCCACGGTCCTCTAGCTTCTTGAGGTGCGGAGCCATGTTCCGCACATAGACGATACAGTCGAAGGTCTTCAGGTGGTGCACCACTAGCTTCTTCCCATACCAAGCCTTGAATGGGGTCGTGCCCTCCACGCCCTTCGTCGGGCACCAGTTCAGGACGTAAACCGCAGTGTTCACCGCCTCGCCCCAGAACTAGCCTGGCAGGCCCTTCGTCTTGAGCATGCTCCTTGCTGCCGCCACCACCGTGCCATTGCGGTGCTCCACGACTCCATTTTGCTGAGGGCTGTAGGTGGTAGTGACCTGCCGTCGAACCCCCTCAGCTGTACAGAGCTCAGCAAACTCAATCGAGGTGAATTCACCACCTCGATTAGTTTTGAGAGCTCCCAGCTTCAACCCGGACTCTCCTTCCGCCCGCGCCTGGAACTCCTTGATCGCCGCCCCCGCTCGATCCTTCGATGGCAACACCGTCAGCCACATGAAACAGCTGCGGTCACCCACCAACAGGAGGAAGTATTTGTCAGACCCGGGGCAGCGGGACTGCTTATAGGCATAGAATGTTCTAGAGTAAGGGATAGCTCATGGATGTGCCTTACCCCTCTTGTAACTACCCGAATAGGCGTAGAACTAGCTGCAGTACGAAGGAAACTACCCGATCGTGTTGTAGTAGAACTCCAACTGTACTAGGCTAGGACTTTCCATGTAACCCTGTCCCCCCGGATATATAAGGGCGGGCAGGGACCCCCTCAAAACACATCAACACCTAAGGAAATACAAACAAGCACACAAGACGTAGGGTATTACACAACTCGTGGCCCGAACCTGTCTAAATCTTTGTGTTCCCTGCACCATCGAGTTCTAGAGCCGTTGATCCCTACCTACAAACCTTACTGCTAAGGATATCCCTGAGTAGGCTTGGTGGTTAACACCGACAGCTGGCGCGCCAGGTAGGGGGCTCGGTGAGTTCGATGGCCACTTTCGCTTTCAGCACCATGGCACCTCCTTAGGGCGCCACCTTTGTCTTCGGTGCGTGGGTCTGAGTCACCAATGGTTCGGGCGGCTTTGACAGCCACCTAACCAATTCCCCCATGCTGAAGGCAACTCCGTTAGAAAGCTCCAACAAGTTCGCCAGATCAGTCGATCATGGCATCACGCTGCTTCCTGACCTTCTCAAGGAGATCGAGATAAAACTTGAAGATAACTCAAGTTCCACTCGGACTTAGATTGATCTCAAACCGAATTCTACTCGGATTGAGACCCCTCTTGCTCAACCCATCTTCGGGTTGCGCAATGCATCATCTGCTTACAAACAGGTGATCAGATCCATCTATGAAAATAGCTTGGATCATCTTCTCTACATTGAAAACCACTAACTCACCGCTGGCCGGGAGGCACCCGTTTTTGACGTATATCCAGATCCAGTCGAGTCATCTAAGGACAGTCTGGACTTCATCACTAATGCACTGGCAAAAATCCAACTCAAGTCTTGCCAGGATCATGACCTCGCAGAACTACTCGACAACCTCTGAGAAGTTCCCAGCATTGATGATCTTTCATTCCAACATGGAACTCCCCTCGCAACTGAGAGGGAAACTGGGTCCGGAGAAGCTGTGCTAGCTGATTACGAATCAGATCTAGAAAGCTTCTCCCCCGAACGTCTGGTTTCTACGATCAACCAACAAGGTGGAGGTGCTCCTAATCATCACAACCCTAATGAGACCGTGGATCAGATTTAAGAAGACAATTTGACCCAAGATGCCCCACAAGATGAGGATGAAGCTACTCACACAGCTCGCAGGGCAAGAAACTAATGTAAAGGAGAATGCAGGGCTCGAGCTGCTGAGTGTGCTCGCCTTCCCCCGCGCAACCTCAACAAGGAATTCAACAACGTGGCGGATCCAGTCTTCACTACTCCTATCGCCGCGATGACAGAAGCAACCCTGTGACTCATGCAGATGCCTCAAAACCTGGAGATGGAGCGTGTCATTCACCTCGCTAAAAATGCTGTCGAACAACTCGAGAGACAAAACCCTTTGTCCTCGCTTCATGGCACCCGGTCGAGGGCCACTACAACAGTCATACCTCAAGCATGTCATACCCCTAGAGGTCATCACCGTCAACAACAGCCGGAGCAGCAAAACCAAAGAAACCAAGAGGATCAAGAAGTTGCAAGCATCCATCGCCCCAGGGGTGGCCAACGACCAGCAAACCAAGCTCCTGGGCCTCAAACAAATCGCAACAACAATCGCAGTCAAAACAGGGAGGAAGTAGCCGATTCCATAATGGACGCACGAGAAATCATCAACGCAAGGCGCAGAGCGTAGCTTGCAGACAATTCCGATCGCTTCCTAGCCCTCAGCAGCATCTTTGACAACGTCGAGTACCCGAAGGAATTCAAACCAACAAATATCCAGAAGTACGATGGTAAGCAAGACCCTGCACAATGGTTACATTTATATTCGACCACTGTTAGTGTTGCAGGAGGAGACACCAACACCAAGGTCCTCTACTTCCTGATGGCCCTAGAGCCCGCACCTCTGACGTGGCTCGAGAGCTTGCGCGCGAGTCCTTACAGTTGTGGGAGGACCTCAAGAAGACCTTCATCGACAACTTCCAAGGGTCCTTACATCGAGTAGCTACTCGACACGCCTTGTCTATGTGCAAGCAGGAGGAAGGTGAATCCATCAGATCCTACGTCAAGCGCTTCTTCGACACAAGAGCCACCATCCCCAACGTTGCGGACGACAACATCATCGACTACTTCCAAAGTGGCATTACTGTCCAGTCTCTCTACCGCGACTTCGACCGTAACCGCCCCAAAACGGTAGTGCAGCTGCGTGACATGATGCAGCGCTGGGCAGACGAAGAGGAGCAAGAGTGCATCCGCTTCCCACGCCATAACAACGATAATAACGGGAAGCGTCACAATGACCATGGAGGGCCCAGCAACCAGCGGGATCCTGCACGCAAGTGCAAGCCTGATGACACTGTCGGTACTATGGATCGTACTCCGCGTGGTAAGAAGAATGAAAAGCCGCAGGATCAGTTCGACAAGATCCTTCACAACAAGAGGTGCCCAATCCACCCCAAGAGCAACCACTCGATGTGGGAGTGCATGATCCTGCGCAAATCCTTCCAGTTGACACCGCCAGATGCTCCTAAGAAAAAGCAGAACAAGGATGACAAGAAAGACCCTGGCGGGTTCCAACAGCAACAAAATGTCTTCAACACCATATTTGGAGGAGATCCTAGCTTCTCCAAACGGGCCCAGAAGTTGCTACTCAGAGAAATTCTTTCAGTTGAGCCAGCAATTCAGAGACCACTAAAATAAAGCGATGTCCCCATTACCTTCTCCAGGGAGGATCAATGGACCAGCTTCTCCGAACCAAGGAAGTTCCCGCTAGTACTCGATCTAGTTGTCCAAGGATCCAAGCTTACTCGAGTACTCATCAACGGCGGAAGTGGGCTCAACTTGATCTTTTCAAGTACACTAGCTAAGATGGGCCTCAACTACATGAGTCTGCTCACTGCAAGCAAGGCCCCTTTTTACGGCATCATTCCCGAAAACTCTTCTACACCAATTGGCTCGGTCACCCTTCCGGTCACATTTGGTACAGAACAAAACTTCCGGACAGAGTACATCAAGTTCGAAGTAGCTGACTTCAAATCTTCCTACCATGCCATACTGGGAAGACCTGCGCTGGCCAAGTTCATGGCAGTACCACATTATGGGTACCTAGTCCTCAAGATGTCGGGCAATACAGGAGTAGTTTCCCTACAAAGATACCTCCTTAAGTCCATCGACTGTGACAAGGAATCAATAGATCATGCTGCCACAATTCAAGTTCCTAGCTTTGTCAGCGAAATACTTGCTGCCGCCAAGGAACTCTCTCTCAACAAGGATTCAATGCCCTCCAAGAAGCCAAGCCAGTCATCGGCTAAGCCAACCAGTGACGTGGGCACCAAGACTATTCAGCTACAAGAGGGATATGACTCCAAAAACGCCATCATCGGAGCTGGCTTGGGCGACAAATGGGAACTCGATTTCGTCAATTTCCTTATGGCCAACCGAGACGTATTTGCGTGGAAACTAGAGGATATGCTAGGGGTACCCAAGGAGTTGATCGAGCACGCCCTGAAAGTCGATTCCAAAGCCACACCAAAGAAGCAGCGGCTACGGCATTTCTCCCCGGACATGCGAGAAGCCATCAAGAAAGAGCTGGCGAAACTACTCGCAGCAGGGTTCATTAAAGAGGTCTATCACCCCGAATGGTTGGCCAACCCTGTACTCGTCCAGAAGAAGAACAACAACGAGTGGAGGATGTGTGTCGACTACACCAATCTAAACAAGCACTACTCAAAGGATCCTTTCGGGCTACCCCGCATTGATCAAGTAATCGACTCCACGGCAGGATGCGTCCTGTTATCCTTCCTCGACTGCTATTCAGGCTATCATCAGCTCGCCCTGAAAGAAGAAGACCAAATCAAGACGGCATTCATCACCCCTTATGGGCCATACGCCTACAAGACCATGTCCTTCGGGTTGAAGAAAGCTGGTGCCACTTACCAACGGGCGATACAGCTGTTCTTTGCTGATCAGCTACATTGCAATGTTGAAGCCTATGTTGACGATGTCGTCGTCAAAACCAAGGCCCAGGATCAATTTATCACCGACCTGGAAAAAACCTTCAACAGCTTCCGAAAGTTTCGCTGGAAACTCAACCCAACCAAGTGCATCTTCGGCGTACCCTCTGGAAAACTACTCGGATTCATTGTCAGCAACCGAGGAATCGAGGCTAACCCAGAAAAGATCAATGCCATTATGGCTATGGATGCTCCGGCTACCATCAAGGACGTCTAGAAGCTTACAGGCTGCATGGCAGCCTTGAACCGGTTCTTGTCCAGGCTTGGTGAACGGGGCCTACCCTTCTTCAAGCTCCTCAAACGACAAGACAAATTTGAGTGGACTACAAAAGCTGCGGAAGCACTCGAGAACCTTAAGCATCACCTACAGTCACCGCCAATTCTTACAGCTCCACTACCAGGTGAGGAACTACTCCTCTACATTGCTACGACTACTCATGTAGTCAGTATGGCGATAGTAGTCGAACGCCTGGAGGAAGGACACGCTTACGGCGCCCAGAGACCAGTCTACTTCATCAGTGAAGTACTCTCTGAATCAAAGGTTAGATATCCATCAATTAAGAAAGTTCTGTATGGAATCCTAATCACCTCCAGGAAGCTTTGACATTATTTCGACGAGTACAAGATCTCGGTAATAACTGACTTCCCATTGGCGGATATACTCCACAATCGGGACGCCACGGGATGGATCTCAAAGTGGGCAGTTGAACTGGGAGCCTTGGAATTCAACTTCAAGCCTAGAACAGCAATCAAGTCACAAGCACTAGTGGACTTCATAGCTTAATGGCGGGAATATCAAATCCCAGCACCTCACAACATTCCAGAGCATTGGATAATGTACTTTGATGGCTCACTCAAGCTCGACAGAGGCGGCGTGGGAGTTTTGTTCATCTCCCCCAAGGGAGAACAGTTGAAGTATGTGTTCCAAATCTTGTTCAAAGTCTCCAACAACGAAGCAGAATATGAGGCACTGCTTCACGGGCTTCGCCTAGCAGATTCTCTCGACATCAAGCGACTACTTGTTTAAGACGATTCCCTACTCGTCGTCCATCAAGTAAATAAAGAATGTGACATCAACAAGGATACAATGGACGCATATGTTGAAGAAATCAGAAAGCTCGAGAACAAGTTCTCAGGATTGGAAATCCACAACGTAGATTGTGACAACAACGTGGGAGCTGATGTCCTATCCAAACTTGGATCTACTCGAGCAGCTGTTCCACCTGGAGTCTTTGTTCACGAACTACATCAACCGTCTGTCAAGGTACAAAGTCAACAAGCTATTGACGAGGAGGCCCCGGCCATAGTCAGAGAAGTGCTAATGATTGAAGAAGACTGGCGGATTCAGTTCATCGACTTCATCAAGGAGTTCAAGCTTCCACCACACGTTGATGCCAAGAGCACTGAAGCTGCCCGCATTATCAGGCGAAACAAGGGTATTGTTCTCGTTGGCGACAACCTGTATAAGCGCTCTGCTTCAGGCATCCTTATGAAATGTGTTACCCTTGAAGAAGGAAAAGACATCCTCAGAGAGATACATGAAGGAGTCTGCGGCAACCACGCCGCATCAAGGACACTAGTCGGCAAGGCTTACAGATCAGAGTTCTTCTAGCCAACAGTTGTATCGGACGCAGAAGACCTTGTCAGACAATGCCCTGGCTGCCAATTCTTCGGCAAGAAGACTCACATTCTAGCACACAATCTGATAACAATCTCTCCGTCATGGCCATTCGCTTGTTGGAGTCTGGACATGATCGGACCTCTAACCGTAGCTCCAGGAGGATTCAATCATGTGTTGGTAGCAGCCGACAAGTTTACCAAGTGGATCGAGTACAAGCCCATTGTCAAGATCTCATCAGATAGAGCAGTGGATTTCACCTCTGACATCATACACTAGTTTGGATTTCCTGACTGTAACACCCGGTTTATAAAAGAACATAAACCGAGCAATCATATACGTGCCAGGATCAAGTCACACGTATATACAACAGAATGAACAGTATATCATAGCACATATCACGTAAAAAGATATAATAAAGCGAATACGAATGTTATTTATTACATTAATGACAAAAATGTCTGATACAGCGGAAGCGAAGTACAAATACGATAAAAGCTCTCCGAAGCTGAGCAGGACGCCACAGGGACGTCGACTGGGAGACGAACACCTAGAAGTCCTCGTAGTCCTGGTAGCGCTGGACGAACTCCCTCGTGTCGGCAGGAACTGAGCAGCAGTACCGTATCCGAGAGGAAAAAGTAGAGAAGAGGCAAGAGTGAGTACACAACTTGTACTCAACAAGTATAACACAAACTATGAGGCTCTAAGGTTGGCTGACTGACTGCATTAGCTTTTAAGTCTTGGCAAAATTTTAATAAAACTATTTACTACAAGTTGATGAATTACCATTAACCCAGTTACATAGTAATTAGTCAAATTTAATCGTGGTACTACTGAGAACCAAACCAAACCAAACCAAGGTAAACCCCGAGAGGCACCTCCCTCGTCGGAAGGAGACAACCCCACTAATCAAAAGGAGGATCTGGGCCGCTCATAACCGTGAGCACGGCTAGTATACCAGTTTTACACTCTGCAGAGGTTGCACATCTTTACCCACAAGTCGTGAGCTACGCCAGTTGTTCATCACACTTCCTTAGGTGAGATGACTAGCGACTCACTACGAGGCCGTTACAAAGGACACGTTGGTAAGGTGTAACCGCTAAGGATTCAGGCAATGCAACGATGGTACCCACCTCGAGGGGTATCACACCAAACCTCGTAGCCTGGGCACCATTGAGGCTCGACTCCCCTCTTGCCCCGTCGGTAAGTTACTCCCGAACCAAAATGGCCTAATTAGTAAGCCAAGACCGTCCCATTCCAGTCTTGTGGTAGCGCTGTTGTCCCAGGTTGTCGCTCTATGAACCGGTCCTTATGGAGAGTGGCCAACCAAGCACTAAGCACCGTGCTGGCCCCCTAAACCATGTTTCTAACAAAAGCCAATTTTAACGAGACGTGAGCCACTCAAGCCACACAGAGTGCCACTCTCAGAATTAAATTCAAGTAAACCATTAATCAATTTTATTAAAAAGGACCAGAGTGTGTTATAGCGCAGCAACCTAGCACATCTAACCAAAATGCAACCCAAAGGTAAATATAAAGGATATAAACTGGCTAGGAAATCCTTATAGGCATACAATATTAAAATGCAGTATGAGAATGTATTTAAAAGTGATGGGTTGTTCATGTTATACTTGCCTTCCTCGTACTGCTCCTGCTGCTGCTCAAACTGGTCAGAAGACGGCTGCTCCGGGTACTGGTACTGGGGCTCCTCCGGTAACTCAGCGTCTACTCACAAACACATGGCCAAAACAAGGCACAACAATAAGCATACAAGCAAACACTAACAAAAACTAAGAAACAGTACATCAATACATAAAAAACAGCACACTAAACTAGTCTAAAACTATTCTACACGTTACAACAATCGCGTGGATATAAAGAACGCTAAAAACGGAGCTAAAACGCATTTTCTGGGCTAAAAACAGGGTTCAGGGGCTTATTTGCGAGAAAACTAAGGTTTCAGGGACTTTTCTGCTAAAACCGAGGGACTAACACGTAAATAAACATTAATTCTAAGGGCTGACGCGCAAAATCTTCAAGCCAGGACTGCGGGTTCAAATTCTAGGAAGCTCAGGGGTGTTCTAGCAAAGTTTTGGGCCTATCTGCGATTATTTTTCAAAATAGGTGGACTGCGGGTTGATTGTAGGAAAACTGGAGGGTTCTTTAACAAAAATGCCAGGCGAACCGGTATCCTTGGATCCAGACCGTTGGATTTAGATCTGGCGGTCTAGATCTAATGGATCCAAGATCTAATCGCGCGCGTTGAATCCGGATCGGACGGCGCAGGGGGGTTGGGCGCGCGAGCGGCGGCGGTAGGTCGCCGGCGGCTCTGTTCCGCGGCGGCGCGGCGGGAAACTCGCCGAACTTGGCCAAATCTGGCCGTCCGGGGGTCAAATCGACCCGTTCTTGGGTCTGGGGTGATCTACGCGGAGCTTGTAGTCCACCTGAGGCCTTTGCAAGTCTCGGGGAGGGTCTGAGCGGTGAGAGCGAGGGATGCGGCGGCCCTGCACGGCGGCTCTCGCCGGCGAGCGGTGTTCTAAGTCCTGGAGTGGACTACAGGCCAAGCTACTAAGCGAAAAGTACCAGGGGGGCTCTGGGGTGCTCACTGAATCCTTGGGTCGGCCGGAGTTGCACCGCAGGAGGGATCTCGGCGAGGACGGCGGCGTGCTCGCGGACGGGTCGAGGCAGGGCGTCTCCGGGCTTGCTGAGCAGTCGAGGAAGTCCGGGCGGGGCACTGCAAAGGGGTAGAGGGGTTCAGGGCGGCCAGAGCACCAGTGGCGGCGAGAAATTTCGGCAGCGGCGGAGTTCACCTGCGGCGGAGGCTAGGCGAAATCCCGGCGCTGGCGTGGCTGAACTCGTGGGACCGGAAGCTCGGTGAGATCCTGGGCGCCGAGGCGTAGCAGGTGCGGGAGTCCTGGCGGCCTGAGGTGCGACGGGGCGGCGTGCTCACGGCGGCGCAAATTGTCGGCCCGGCGGAGCAGGGCGTGGCGCAGCGAGCTAGGGTTTGGGGGCGGCTCTGGTGACGGCGGGTGGGAGGGATGGTGGAGGCGCAGGGCTGCGGGCCAAATAAAGGGAGGCCCCGGGCATCTTGGGGAGGCGCGCCCAGGGAGAGGCCGGCGGGAATCGCGGCCGTGATCGCGGGCGGGCGGTTGTGCGAGCGGGGAAGGAGGAGGACAGACCTGGCGAGCGGGCCCGGGCTGGCAGCGAGTGGGTGGAGCTGGCGTGTGGGGCCGGGCTGCAGCGGGAGGACGCGGGCGCTGGCGGAGCGGGCGAGTGGGGCCCGGTGGCAGGGGCGTGGCGCGTGCTCCGCGGGCTGCTGCGCGAGCGGGAGCTTGGGGCGGACCGGGCCGCGTGACGCGGGGCAGGCCGGGAAGCGGGCTGGCCGGAGGATTGGGCAGCGCATGGGGGTTTGCTGGGTCGGGCTGAGAGGGTTTTGGGTTTTTCTGGGTTTGGGCTCTTTTTTCTACTCCCTTTCCCTTTCTATTCTATTTCCTCTCTTTTCTATTCCTAATTCAAACAAAGTTTGAATTCAAAATCACATTTGAATTCAACCCACACTCAAATAAAAGTATGCACCAGCATGAATGCAACAACAAAAATTTAAACCTATGGTAAATTTTAATTACTTATGACCCAAAAACTAGATTAAATGCGAGTCTAAACACAAAAATCCTTAGAAAATCGAATAAACCAATTAAATTTATTATTAAAGCTGAAAATTTGAATTAGGGTGTTACACTGACACCATCATCATAGATCTAGGTTCTAACTTTACATCGCAGTCTTTTTGGGATTTCTGCGACAATTCTTGCATAGAGGTCAAGTATGCTTCAGTGGTTCATCCTCGAGCAAATGGTCAAGTAGAACATATCAATGGCTTGGTGCTCGATGGCTTGAAGAAGAGACTCTATGACGCCAACTCCAAGAAAGGTGGCAAGTGGATTCAAGAACTACCCCATGTGGTCTAGGGGCTGTGAACGCAGCCTAGCAAAGCAACTGGACAATCTCCCTTCTTCCTCACATATGGGTCAGAAGCTATACTACCCGCAGATATCATGTGGAAATCTCAAAGAGTAGAGGCCTATCAAGAAGGAGAAGTAGATGAAGCTCGACAACTTGAGTTGGATTCAATCGAAGAAGACAGGATCAATGCTTTGACCCAATCGGCTAGATATCTTCAAGGAGTCAGATGCTATCATGATCGCAATGTCCAGCAAAGATCTTTCAGTATAGGAGATCTAGTCCTACGAAGGATTCAAGACGAAACAGGATTGCACAAGTTAAATTCCAGATGGGAGGGACCTTTCATCATATCTAAGGTTACAAGACCCGGATCATACATAATTACCGATGCAGACGGTAATGAAGTACCCAATTCCTGGAACATCGGGCACTTGCGCAGATTTTATCCTTGATCCAAGATACATGGTTATGTCAGTTGATCTCTTTAATACAATCAAGGGTTTCCATTAACCGTTCAATTACATTAAAGGTAGTTTTCAACCTGGCAGCATCATATTGGACTATTCTCTGATAGGTTCTCTCAACTAGGGTAATCTCCACAGATTCATACCGACCTGGATAGCTTACACAATCTTCCCATTGGGATAACTATACAAGTCACATCCTTGTCCTCAATATAAGGACACAACCTACTCACTGGTTCGAGAAGGTCTATGGATACCTTTACTAGTTTGTCCAACATGGGTAACTCGACGGAGTTCATCCTAACAGGTCAACTATAAGGAACTCCAACCTTGTGTTAAAGGAAAAACTACTCGCTTGTTCGAGTATGTTATGGATACTACTAAAATTTGTCCTTCTGGGGTAACCCGACGGGGTTCACCCTAACCGGTCAATCTTAGTAGTTACTCCAGTCTACATGATAGACACCCTACTCGCTAGCTCGAGTAGGTTTTGGATATTTTTGAGATGGTTTCGTCTTGGGTAACCCAACGGGGTTCATTCTAACAAATCTATCTTAAAAATTACTCCATTCCTTGGCTAGGACACCCTACTCGCTTGCTCGAGTAGTTTATGAATATCTCTACAAAGTTTTTTCTATTTGGGTAATCCGACGGGATTCATCCTAACTGACTAACTACGGAGATTACTCCATGCGAACATTCTACTTGATCATTCGAGTAATTTGTGTTTATCCTATGGCATCAGATCATGCTTCTTAAGACACACCAACAGGATGCAAGCAACGTACAAAGACAAGTTCTTACAGAAGATGACAAGAGCTGTTACAAGCATATTACTTTGCCAAGTTCTTCAAAATCTCCTCAGCAATTACTTCTGAATCTTTACAATAGCTTTGGAATTTCTCATCAGAACAATTAGAAGCTATTCCTTTGGCTGAGGCCTGTAAGACTTGATAACTCCAATCATATGGGTCAGATAATTCTTGGAGGTGGCCGTCATGATGTCGAAGAATTTCTTGGGAGCCTCTTCTAAATGCTCTACCAAAGGCTTACTACTCGACAACACCTCTTCAGAATCTACCATAACCTGAGCTGCTGCTACTAGTCGAGTATGTTCACTTGAAGAACCTGATAAAAGGACATCTCAATGATTATTCAATCAATTGGCGAAACATTGTCAAGAAAAGGATCAAGTACTTACAGGCTTGGGCAGTCTGTAGTTGTTCCTGGAGTTTAGTTTTATCCTCTTCAAGGCTCTTGATCTTCTGCTTCATCTTATAAAGCTCTCGAGTATGCTCTTGGTTCGCTTCATAAAGCTTGTTCCGTGCAGCATGGGATTCATCAAGGTGCTTGGCAATTTCTGCATTCTGTTTGGTCAAGGTTTTTCGATTATCAACAGTCTGATACAGAGCCTGAGACTTCAGGAAAGACTGATTGGCAACTTCCTATAAGCATAACAAATAATGGGTCAGATATCACCAACTACTCGACATCAGCAACAACAGCAGAAGGTTTACCTTGGTATATTTGAAGCTCCATTGCATATAATGTGCGAGCTTCTTTACATTGTCTATAGTCAACAATGGATCATCAAAGAGCACTTTTCCCATCTCCTCTTGGGCAGACTGTGGGAGAGACTGAAAGGGTACTACTCGAACAGTAGGATTCCTTGACCCTTCAGCTCCTCCACTGCCAATTCCAGCAGCAGTTGAGGTATCTTGCTGTAGAAGGAGTAAGCTTGGGTGCTTCAGGATTTGGCTCTTTTGTTGTTCCAGACGTACCAGCATCTTGACTGACAACAGTAGAGTTCTCGATCAAACCAATTACTGGCGACTCGGGGGTTGATTGAGTAGTTGTTTCCAGATCACTCTGCACCTAGTTACGAATGTCCTGAATCTGATCCTTCTCATGTGATGAAAGATATTGGATCCTAGACAAGCGAGACTCAAAATTAGAAAGCTGAGGTTAATTAGATCTAATTTGAGAAGATCAGATTCTTACTGGCCACTGTCGAGACGGGGTACTTTCCTCTGTAACAAAGATCCAGGAGCTGCTTTCCGCTTGTTACTGCCATCAGAAGGGGCAACATCTTCTGAAGCTGGTGGCATGCAATACCATGTCTTATAATTCTCCTAAAAAAAGGAAAGGATTCATCAGAAGGTCATAAATGCTTATTTACAAGTACTCGACAGTATTTTTTACACTTACCCAGGCCTTTTCGGGTGGATTGACTACCGAAAAGAGTGATGGTAGTATCAAGGACTTCTCGAAATTATCAAGTACTTTGCAACATCTTCTGATTACTTCAGAATGAGCCATTGCTTCTGGAGAGAGATTGGTGGGATCTTTGGTACCTTCATATCTAAAGGCAGGATGCTTCCGACGCTAAAGAGGTTGAATCCGACGACTCACAAAGGAAAAGACTACGTGATCGCCAGTAACTCCTTTGTTCTTGAATTTTGCAATGGCGCAAAGAATACATTCGACTTGCTTGCCACCATGTCCTGTACTCGACCAGCTTGCTTGGATTTGGGGGGCGCCGGCAACCCTTTCTGGAAGTGGAGATTCGAAGTTCCCGACATGAAACCAGAAACTTTTCCACTCGGTTCCTTTACCCGCTGGATCATAAGATAAGTACTCGTCTTGGGTCTCAGGACGGAGTATTAATTCACATCCCCCGACGACGGCGGGTTTGGCAGCATTCGGAATGGGTACAAGGGTGAAGAAATGTTGGAAAAGATGGAAGTGGGGAAGAATTCCAAGGAATGATTCGCAAAAATGGGTGAATATAGACAGATGCAAGATGGATTGTGGGGTCAAATGATGCAATTGGATTCCCAGAAGTGCAGAAGAGCATGGAAGAAATCAGAAACAGGTACCATAAGACCACGTTACATGAAATCATGGAACACAATGGTTTCAAGTGTACCTTCGAAAGAACAATCTTCTCATTCACCTGCGCGCCATTGGATCACAGCTTGGCTCTGAGGAAGACCCATATTCTCCAATTTTTGTACAGCTGCTTCAATCATTTTGCTCCTGCGCCATCCCGTGGAAAGATTGGCAACCGCTTCATCGTCGATTTTGGATTTGTTCTTCTTGGGAGCCATCTCAGTGTCATGAGTTATGCTCAGGGGCTATGAGAGGGGCTAACGGATGGAGAACTGAGAGTACAAGCAATTGGGAAATCTTAAGATCTAAATTTGACAGCGGCCAGGAGTGAAAAGGGTAAAACCCTAAGAAGTCACCACATGGGTTTATACGGTCTCCAATGGCAATTTTGTTAGTATTTGGAAGATCAATGGATTGTTCACTTTTCTGAGCAGATTTACAACATATTTTATCACGAGTTTTTGATCCTTAAATCTAAATTAAGAGATTTAAATTCAAGACTCGGGGGGCTACGGGATATGTGTTTCAGAGATTTTTTTTTAATTTTTTTGGAAAATAACGAAGGAAAAAGACTGAAGTGACCCTCAGCCTGATTCTGCAATTCAACATAAGGCACGGGGGCTACTCCATAAGGAGCATGAGTACTTCGTGCACCATATATGATCAAGATTTTTGGGCTTGAGCACCTCATAGCCTAGAAGCAACCGGAAGTACTTGGAGGACTACTCGATGTATCTGAAGGAAGGGACAGAAGCAACCAGAAGGGCGTTCTGACTACTTGAAGTACTCTATGATGCCTAGCCAAGTACTCGACACCAGCAGGACTCGGCTACGAAGAGCTCGGGGGCTTGTCAGACCTGGGGCAGCGGGACATCTTATAGACATAGAATGTTCTAGAGTAAGGGATAGCTCATGGATGTGCCTTACCCCTCTTGTAACTACCTGAATAGGCGTAGAAGTAGCTGCAGTACGAAGAAAACTACCCGATCGTCTTGTAGTATAACTCCAACTGTACTTGGCTAGGACTTTCCATGTAACCCTGTCCCCCCGAATATATAAGAGCGGGCAGGGACCCCCTCAAAACTCATCAACACCTAAGGTAATACAAACAACCACACAGGACGTAGGGTATTACACAACACGCAGCCCGAACTTGTCTAAATCTTTGTGTGCCTTGCTCCATCGAGTTCCAGAGCCGTCGATCCCTACCAACAAACCTTACTACTAAGGATATCCCTGAGCAGGCTTGGCGGTAAACACCGACAGTATTTGTTGTTGCTCGGCGTCTCCGGCGTGATAGGCCCGCACAAGTCGCCATGGACCAGCTCCAGAGCTCACTGTGCCCGGTACTCCGCCTGCTCCAGGAACGAGGTGCGCCTCTGCTTGCCGGCGAGACACGCCTCACAGAGGCGGTCGTCATGGTCGATCGGCGACAGCCCCCGCCCGAGCTCCTCCCGCACCATCTTCCGTAGTGCGGCCATGTTCACGTGACTGAGCCGCACATGCCATCGCCACGCCACCTCCTAGGTACGTGTCGCCATGGCAACCGGCTGTGCAACATTGATGTAGAGCACATACAGCCGATTCACCGAGTGTTTGATCCTCGCGAGCAGCTTCCTTCCCGTCTCACGGATCGTCATCATGTTGTCGTTGACGATGATCTTGTAGCAACCTCGTCGAGTTGCCATTCTTGCATCGGAAGACGATCGTGCCGCACCCCTCGATCCAGACCACTGAGTCGTCACCGAACCCCACCATGCTGCAGACCGTGGCGTCGAGCTCCGCGAACATTGCACGGGAGCCCGACATGTGGTTTGTGGCCCCCATGTTGAGGACCCAGGAATCCGCCTCGTGCTCCATCCCCTCGGTGTTGAGGTGCGCCAGCACCTTGTGCTCCAGGAGGTGCACGGCGGCCCGCACTGCGACTCCGGCTCCTCTGAATCTGGATCCTCCATTAGCAGGGACGGGAATCCCTCGCCTTGCCGCGGTGATGAGGTCGACGCTGCTGGTTGCCGATGTAGGTGTCCTCCGCACCGGGGAGGTTCTCCGCCCTCCTCTCAGGGCGGCTGCAGACGGCGGCATGGTCGGCCGCCCCTCCGGCGGCGCCTTCTCAAATGAGCAGGGGACGATGGTTGACTTCACCAGCTGGAGGGAGGCTTCTTCTTCTTCCTGAGCGAGATGGGCCTGCTCCTTCTTGGGCTGGGATGGACATTCACGGGCCCAATGGCAGGTCTTCCCACATCGCCGGCATTCATCCTTACCGATGGGCTTGTTTGCCGTCCTGCTCGAGGAGGACGACCCAACATTGCCACCGCACCCCCGTCTGCCTCCACGATGCCCAGAGCTCCCGCTCACGCCGCTGCCGTTGTGATCCTCGGCCTCATGCTGCCTCCGACGCACGTTCCACTCCTCCTCCGTGAGGTACAGCTTGCCATCGTGTTGCAGCTTCGGCAACGGTCCCTTGAACGACTCCTCCGCTGCCTTTAGTCTCCCGGTCAGGTCTGCCACTGTGAGTGTGGAGGTGTCGAGGAGCATGCGGATCGCGACCACGATCTGCTTGAACCGTGACGGCACACTCCGCAGCATCTTCTCCATGATCTTGCCTTGATCCACCACCTCACCGAGGGTCGCCACCATGCCTCTCAGGTGTAGTGCATAGTCCTCCACCATCTCGCCATCCTTGAATGCGGCGAGCTCAAACTCATGCAGCACCTGCTGCGCAGTGTTCTTCCTGACTCGAGGTGGTGGAGCTGAAACATATTTGGACATGTACAAGAAGTAAGCTGATGGAGCTGAAACAGCAGATTAAAATATCACTATTTTCAATGAAAAAGATTAAAATATCACATAGTGAGGTAGTCAGACTCCCATTTCGTCAAACGAGGCACTGGTGACAAGGTGCAGGGATGGGTCAGGGTGCTACTTTGCATCACATGTCACTGCAGAAAAGTAACTTTATGTCCACATCAATCTGACTTTGGTGGCAACAACCGTGCAAATACAATGCAGAAAAAGTTAAATACGGTTCATATATGTTGATGGTCACTAACGACCCATTTTGACCGTCAACTATCGTGCAAAAGTCGATCATCAGAAGGAATAAATATTAGCATAGGATGATTATTTGATGAATTCCATAGATGCTGTTCTGAGAATGTGTAAAGGTGAATTTGGGCTAAAACTGTAGGTAACGAGCATATTATCCAAGGCATAAATTCCAGGGCCAAGCACAAGCAAGCCCAAAGGCCAAAAGGGCCCATTTGGTAGTTGCACATGAGAGAGAGACGCAGCCCATAAGCAAGGCGACACATCATCGATCCGAGACAACACCTTCTTGACGAATCAGACATGTTCACGTGGATCTATGGGCCTACCAGAGCTACCAAACCACCTCAAGACAGGCCCTTGCACATGCATATCTCATGGGGGTCAACCTAGCAGCCACCTGACCGAAAACCGGGCCAAACGGGCCCAGCCAACGGTCGGCCGACCTCTAGGTTGCCCGACCCAGTGGCGACGGCCCAAGGGCCCCACCGACTCTCAGATGACGCGTGGCAGTGTGTGGTTGGTGCTCCATGGCGGTTTGGCTCGATTCCCGGGAAAGAGGTTGGTGGTGCCCTCCTATAAATACAAGGGGAGGGGTGAGAATAGAAACACACAACACAACACACAACTCACATCACTCACCTCCAAGTGTAGAGCCTCTCTAGCTTGTGTTTAGTAGGAGTTTAGGAGTAGAGGTACTCAGGAAGGGCACCAGTAACGACGCTCTTCTCCAAATTGTACCTCTACGAGAGTGAGGGAGATAGTCGGGAGAAGTGCCGGGCTTGTCGGCACTCTTCTCTGCTTGTACCTCGATGGATGCTTATTTGGTCGTAAGTGTTCGAGACTTTCTTTGTTTATTTAGAATTAGAGTTTAGATTGCAAGTTGTCATCTCTGCCTTATATTAGTTGATGTGTATGCTAGCGAGTAGCATTTGACTCTAGAGTTGGGCTCCGGATAGAAAAGGATAACCCTGATCGCCTCTAGAGTTAGTAGGGAAAGGCGTAGACGTGGTGTCTAGGTTGGACTATACCACTCAGTTGTCTGATAGTCCCACGGTTTGTAGAGGTAGCCGGCAGGTGGTGACAGCCCTGTTCGAGCCTTTTAGTAATCCTCCACGGTCGGATATTGGATAGAGGATCATATTGGAACTATCGGCTTGTATAAGCCGGTCGATACCTTTAGCTTGAAGTATACGGCGACGTGATCTCTTCTTCTAAACATAGATTCTAGATCTTAGAAGTCATCTCTTTTCTATGCTCCTACACCAGTGTGTGTGTCCTTGGACTATCTGAACCCGTAGGTAGTGTACTCATGTTCCCTAGTGGATACGATACCCTGGAATACTCTTGGATGAAAGCTACAGTGGTATCCATGCGCTTGCGGATTTTATTCGTGACGTTACAAAATACCAACAAGCTTTCTGCCGCCGTTGCCGGGGAACGGCAGCTACATTATCTTTGGACTCAGTCGTACTCGTATCTTTTTCCTTTTCTTTCCTTCTACCTCAACCCCCGCTACCCATAGAGCAGCTATCCTTTCCACAGCTCTCTACCCCAATGGGCGAGTTCTCTGAGCCATCACCATCTTCCTCATCTAACCATGAACTTGACCCTGGCCTTATAGCCATGGTTCGGAAGCGACCCTTCTCAGGAGAAATTCATGAAGATCCCTATGAGCATTTGCAAGAATTCGAGGAACTATGTTCAGATCTAGTAATCCTAGGCACGACACAAGAAGCCTTGCGGTGGAAATTGTTTCCTTTCTCTCTTATAGAGAGGGCGGAGCAATGGTACACCCGCACGATAGGAAATATGAGCGGTGATTGGGAGGAGTTTCGAGATAACTTTTGTTACTCGTTCTCCCTCACCGAACGCATAGACTCCCTACCGATCGACATCCTCAATTTTGAGGAATTAGAGAAGGAGTCCATAGGTGCAGCATGGGCTAGATTCTCGCGCCTTTTGGCATCTATCCCAGACATGTCTATACCCGATGAAGTATCGTTGGAAGTTTTCTACTCGGGTTTAGACATGGAAACTGCCCTAGAGCTTGACGACGCCAGCGGAGGATGGTTCGCACACACAACTCTAGAAGAAGGAAGAGACATCCTAGATAGTTTCTTAGAAGACTTTCTTCTCTACCGACCATAGTGAACCCCGCCAGGAGGAATCCGCGTCGAGCCATGAGAGTCTCTCAACACCCGAATCTGAGCCTTCATCTTCCACATCTCAATATTCGTTTGTTGAGCCCTCTCCCGAACCACAAACACCGAAGGAAGAAAAAATTCAACCTTCGGAGGTCTCTTCCCGATTCGAGGATAACCCTTCAGGGAACATCAAAAATACCTCGAATCATCTTAGGCACGAGGAGCCTATAAAACCGATGTGTCTTTATGAGACCCTCAATATAATTTCCCGTCATACACCCGCAATTGATTGGTCAAAGGAGTCAAAGCGTGCTTCCGAAGCGATTCGGATTAGCCCAACCTCTGCAACAATCACTTGTTCTATCAAGGGAAAAATCATAGAAGCTCTTCATGACCCTGCTGCTGAGGTTTGCATCTTACCCGAGTGCCTTTTGGACACTCTCGTGGGTAACAAGCCTCTAACCCTGTAACACCCTAACTTAATTTTCCTAGTTAATAATAAAATTAATTGGTTTTATTTAATTTTCTAGGATTTAATTGGCTTAGTTTGCATTTAATCTAATTTTGTTGCATAAGTAAAAAAAAAAATTATTTTAGGGTCAACATGTTTGTGCATCATGCTGGAGCATTGTTTTAATTGTTTGAGCGCTAGAGTGAATTCAAATTTATTTGAATTCTTTTGGCTTGAATTGAGTTAGAAATAGAATAGAAGGAGTATGAAAAGAAACCCAAACCAACCCAAAACCCACACCAACCCAACCCAAAACTCCGCTAGCAGCCCAGCCCGGCCTGCTCTTTCCTCTGGCCCAAAACCCCAACCTAAGATCCAGCCCAGGGCCCCACTCCTCCTTTCTCCCGCACGGCCCGTTCAAGCCGTCCGGCCCAGCACTCCCCTCGGGCCGACCCAACTCATCCACCCCGCGGCCCAGCTACCGCACTCGCCCCGAACCAGTGCAGCGGCCCAGCGTGCGCCCCCAGCAGACCGCCCGGCCCAGCTCGGCCTGCAGCCGCTTCCACTCGCCCGCGCGTGCGCGTGCACCCGCTGCACAGTAGGCCCCGCTTGTCAGCCCCCTTTCCCGCAGCGCACGCATCTCCGTCTCACTGCAGCACCGGTCCCACCTGTCATCTTCCACCTCCGGCGCTCCCACAACGCCCTACCGAGATCTCCGGCCGAAATCACCGCGACCTTCCTTCCCGAGCCGGACCCCGAGATCTCCGGCCGTCCTCTTTAAACCGCCCGCGGCCCCCCCCTGCACCCCCATCCCCCCACAGCCCTAGCCGCGGCCGCCGCTCTGCCTCACCAACGTAGGAGCTCTGCGCCACCACGAACCTGCCCTTCCGCTGCGTCTCGAGCCGCCAGGACCCTCGCACCCGCTCCGCCTCGACGTCTGGAGTCCTCCCCAGTCCACCATCATCGACTACGGCACCGGAAGCGGCCAAATTCGAGCCCGGACGCCATCTTGGGTAAGACCGCCGCCGTCGCAATTTCACGCCGTTGGTGCGGTTCAGACCATCATGACACCTTGGTTTGCTCCGCAGACTCGCCGCGGGTGAATCCGTGCCGTTCAGAAGCCCGGAGACGCCCTCCCCCAACCCCTCCTCGAGTACCGCCCGTGCGCCGCCGCCGGACCCCATCGCCGTCCTTCCAGCGCCACGGTTCCGTCGCTCCGAGTCTCTGGTGAGCCTTCCAGTGCCCCGCTCGCGCTCGTGTCGTAGCCCTAGACTGAAGTCGGGACGTAGCGGCCGCTGTCGATTCGACACGCCTCGCCGGGCCGCCGCTGAACTGGCAAGTCGTGGCGCGCCCCCACTTTTTCCCCTGAGCCGAAGCCCCGTGTAGTGCTCAGTAGCTTCTTAGCGTCCCCCACAAACTCCCTGCCCAGTTAGTGTCCAGGATCTACCCCGGCGACGACTGGACGTGTGAGCGCCGGCGACCGGAGCCGCTTTTGCCGTTGCGCCGCACGCTCAGACCCTTCTCTTGCTCTCCCAAGCACCCAGTTGCTTTCGGCGCCACGCGCACTCCCTCCTAGGCCAAGCCCCGCTCGATTCGACCCCCGGACGGCCAATTTTGGCCAAGTCCGGCGAGGCCCAGCGCGGCGCCGCCGTAGAAGCTCGTCGGCGCGACCCAGCGCCGCCACCACACGCGCCAAGCCATCCTGGCCGCAGGATCCAGATCGGGCGGGCCATGTTAACCCGGGCCTGGAGTCAAACTAGTTAAGTAACGGTCAGCGCTGCTGCTTTTTCGTTTAGGTCCCTCAGCTTCTTAAGAATCAACCCGCGGTTCTGGTAGCTCAAAAACAATTAGAATTAGGTCCTGATTTTAACACCCGGACCCCTGAGTTTTTCCCTATTAGAACCCGCCGTCCAGCCCTTGCCTTTTTGCGAGTTAGACCCCAGAGTTTTAGTTTATTTACGTTTAGGCCCTCGGTTTTAGCAGAAAAGCCCCTGGAACTTTAGTTTTCTTACAAATAAGCCCCTAGAACTTGTTTTAGGCCTAGTTTATGCGTTTTAGCTCCGATTTTAGCGTTCTTTATGTCCACGCGATCGTTGTAACGCGTAGAAAAGTTCTAGAGTAGTTTTGTGCGCTGTTTTTATGTATTGATGTACTGTTTCTTAGTTTTGGTTAGTGTTTGCTTGTATGCTTATTATTGTGCATTGTTTTGGCCATGTGTTCGTGAGTAGACGTTGATCCATCTGAGGAGCCCCAGTACCAGTACCCGGAGCAGCCGTCTTCCGAGCACTTTGAGCAGCAGCCAGAGCAGTACGAGGAAGGCAAGTATAACATGAACAACCCATCACTTTTAAATACATTTTCATACTGCATTTTAATATTGTATGCCTTTAAGGATTTCCTAGCCACTTTATATCCTTTATATATGCCTTTGGGTTGCATTTTGGTTAGTTGTGCTAGGTTGCTGCGCTATAACACGCTTTGGTCCTTTTTAATTAAATTGATTAATGGTTTACTTGAATTTAATTCTGAGAGTGGCACTCTGTGTGGCTTGAGTGGCTCACGTCTCGTTAAAATTGGCTTTTGTTAGAAACATGGTTTAGGGGGCCAGCACGGTGCTTAGTGCTTGGTTGGCCACTCTCCATAAGGACCGGTTCATAGAGCGACAACCTGGGACAACAGCGCTACCACAAGGCTAGAATGGGATAGACTTGGCGTAATAATTAGATCTTTTTGGTTTGGAGTAACTTACTTGCGGGGCAAGAGTAGCAAGCTTCAATGGTCCCTGCTCCTCCGGCTTGGTCTGTGCTACGTGCTTGTACCCCTGGAGGTGGGCCCCATCGTCGCCGACCTAACTCTCGCGGTTACGCCTTACCAACGAGATTCTTTTTAAAGGCCTCGTAGTGAGTCGCTGGCCATCTCACCTAAGGAAGTGTGATGAACAACTGGCGTAGCTCACGACTTGTGGGTAAAGATGTGCAACCTCTGCAGAGTGTAAAACTGGTATACTAGCCGTGCTCACGGTTATGAGCGGCCCAGATCCTCCTTTTGATTAGTGAAGTTATCTCCTTCCGACGAGGGAGGTGCTTCTCGGGGTTACCTTGGTGGCTTGGTTTCGGTTTGGTTCTCAGTAGTTTCTTAATTAATTCTGATTAATTACTATGTAACTGGGTTAATGGTAATTCATCAACTCGTAGTAAATAGCTTTAATAAAATTTTGCCAACACTTAAAAGCTATTGCAGTTGAGTCAGCCAGCCTAGAGCCTCATAGTTTGTGTTATACTTGTTGAGTACAAGTTGTGTACTCACCCTTGCCTCTTCTCTACTTTTTCCTCTTGGCTACGCTACTGCTGCTCAGTTCCTGCCGACTCGAGGGAGTTCGTCCAGCGCTACCAGGACTACGAGGACTTCTAGGTGTTCGTCTCCCAGTCGACGTCCCTGTGGCGCCCTGCTTTAGCTTCAGAGAGCTTTTTCGTATTTTGTACTTCGCTTCCGCTGTATCAGACATTTATGTCATTATAGTAATAAATAACTTTCGTATTCGCTTTATTATGTCTTTTTACGTGATATGTGCCATGATATACTGTTCATTCTGTTGTATATACGTGTGACTTGATCCTGGCACGTATATGATTGCTCGGTTTATGTTCTTTTATAAACCGGGTGTTACAGAGTGGTATCAGAGCCATATCGACTGTAGGACGAAGCCTAGATAGAACTGGTCGAGTTTTAGGACTTCTTCTTTCCAATCCTTGCCTGCTGAAAACTATTTTACTATTATACCCCTTGACTTCTATGACTTTTACCCTTCTTGCCTTGATTTCTCTCTCTGAAGAATAGTTTTCGTAGATTTGGCCTGAATCAGTCATCTGACCACCATGAGTTAGCTAGGTGACCCTTTTATAATAATACGATAGCACGTTCTGCGACGCGTTGTGTTAGTCGAGTCTATTTGCTAAACTCGGCTAAGTCGTGAAAATTGTCTGCTTGTTATTATGCTACATGTTTGATTTGGATTTTTGAATGATTGCATAGCTTAGTAGTTTAAAGTTGTTTAAAGGAAATCACTCTTATGTTAAAGTTAACTAATTAATAAAATGAGTTAGATCGTTGGGGGGTAAAACAATCCACTCTAACCTTTCTACCTTATCATGCCTTGGGTTTCCCCGGTCTTAATTGTGAGAAGGAGGACGGTACGAAGAGAATATGATATCCAGGGATTCACTGGCAAGGACGTCACCGACGGGGACGTCGGTTTCTGTAAGGGGGTAGGGATGTGACACCCCGGCCTATATTTAGTACAAGAGAAGTTGAAAATCTCTCAGATGAAACAGAAGAGTTATGCTCTAGTTCCTTTTTCCCAGATTTATGTGACATTTATCTGGAGTTATCAGCAGTAATGCCTGTGCAGTGTTGTCTAAATAGGATAGAACCTTAATTAATGGGGTCTTTTCTCTCTTCCTTGACCTTACCAATATGTATTTTCCTTTTATCCCAGCTCAGATGTCGGCAGAACAAAAAGACCTTGGAGTCAGTGCAATGGGTGATGGTGAGAAAGCTTGCCCGTGTTGTCAATTCTATGGCGTTCCTTGTCGTCAAGCTCGTGCGACTGAAGATGAAGCTACAATTAGGAGGAACCAGAGGTTGTTCTCCGGTACAAAGAGAAAGAGGTCTCATCAAGAGCAGCCGGTAGAGAATTCCCTTTTCCTCGATAATCCATCGGTCGATGAGCTACAGACCATCCAGAAGAGAAAGGATCATGAATGCTCTAGAGATACACAGGTCAGGAACCAAGCACTCTATGATTATGTTGATGGGTTGACTATCACTATGAATGTGATCCAGCCACGCGGTCGCAAGGAGTCCAAAGAGCAAGCAGCAGAAATAATGCAAGATGTGAAGATAAGTTCACAGGGAGGTCAACGAAGTAGCGCCATTCACCGCCACCGCATGTGCTACAAATGCGGGCAGAAAGGTCATTATGCTAAAAGTTGTCCAGCACCTCAGGCTCCACGGCAGGCAGGACAGCAGGGGCGCCCAGCCCAACCCAGGGCGCCACGACAGGGGAAGGTGAACCACGTGACGGTCGAGTCAGCGGCCGAGGCTCCTAATGTGATTATTGGTACATTCATGGTCAACTCTTATCCAGCTACGGTGCTCTTCGATACCGGTGCTACTCATTCTTTCATTTCCAAGTCATTTGCCGAGCAGCATCGTATTCCAGTTTCGTGTCTGAGGTCAGCTATGGTAGTTACCTCACCTGGGGGCCAGATACATACATGTTCTATCTGCTCCAGAGTTAGTATTGTCATAAAGGGGGCAGAATTACGCACTGGTTTAACCGTCATTGATTCCTCAGAGATAGATGTGATTTTGGGCATGGAGACCCTTACCAGATGGGGAGTCCGTATTGATTGTGCTCAGCAGACAGTTCACTTGTCAGCATCTGATGGCCAAGAGATGACAGTCAGTGCTACAGAGCCTTATGGTTTTCTTCATCAGATGGAGGCTAGACCCACGGATGATATTCGCGTAGCTGAATGCCCGGATGTCTTTCCGGAAAACTTGTCAGAAGAAGGAAGAGAAGTTGATGAAGACCTATCCTGATCTCTTTGCTAGCCAGCCCAGAATCTCGGGACGAGATTCCTGTAAGGGGGTAGGATTTGTAACACCCTAACTTAATTTTCCTAGTTAATAATAAAATTAATTGGTTTTATTTAATTTTCTAGGATTTAATTGGCTTAGTTTGCATTTAATCTAATTTTGTTGCATAAGTAAAAAAAAAATTATTTTAGGGTCAACATGTTTGTGCATCATGCTGGAGCATTGTTTTAATTGTTTGAGCGCTAGAGTGAATTCAAATTTATTTGAATTCTTTTGGCTTGAATTGAGTTAGAAATAGAATAGAAGGAGTATGAAAAGAAACCCAAACCAACCCAAAACCCACACCAACCCAGCCCAAAACTCCGCTAGCAGCCCAGCCCGGCCTGCTCTTTCCTCTGGCCCAAAACCCCAACCTAAGATCCAGCCCAGGGCCCCACTCCTCCTTTCTCCCGCACGGCCCGTTCAAGCCGTCCGGCCCAGCACTCCCCTCGGGCCGACCCAACTCATCCACCCCGCGGCCCAGCTACCGCACTCGCCCCGAACCAGTGCAGCGGCCCAGCGTGCGCCCCCAGCAGACCGCCCGGCCCAGCTCGGCCTGCAGCCGCTTCCACTCGCCCGCGCGTGCGCGTGCACCCGCTGCACAGTAGGCCCCGCTTGTCAGCCCCCTTTCCCGCAGCGCACGCATCTCCGTCTCACTGCAGCACCGGTCCCACCTGTCATCTTCCACCTCCGGCGCTCCCGCAACGCCCTACCGAGATCTCCGGCCGAAATCACCGCGACCTTCCTTCCCGAGCCAGACCCCGAGATCTCCGGCCGTCCTCTTTAAACCGCCCGCGGCCCCCCCCTGCACCCCCATCCCCCCACAGCCCTAGCCGCGGCCGCCGCTCTGCCTCACCGGCGTAGGAGCTCTGCGCCACCACGAACCTGCCCTTCCGCTGCGTCTCGAGCCGCCAGGACCCTCGCACCCGCTCCGCCTCGACGTCTGGAGTCCTCCCCAGTCCACCATCATCGACTACGGCACCGGAAGCGGCCAAATTCGAGCCCGGACGCCATCTTGGGTAAGACCGCCGCCGTCGCAATTTCACGCCGTTGGTGCGGTTCAGACCATCATGACACCTTGGTTTGCTCCGCAGACTCGCCGCGGGTGAATCCGTGCCGTTCAGAAGCCCGGAGACGCCCTCCCCCAACCCCTCCTCGAGTACCGCCCGTGCGCCACCGCCGGACCCCATCGCCGTCCTTCCAGCGCCACGGTTCCGTCGCTCCGAGTCTCTGGTGAGCCTTCCAGTGCCCCGCTCGCGCTCGTGTCGTAGCCCTAGACTGAAGTCGGGCCGTAGCGGCCGCTGTCGGTTCGACACGCCTCGCCGGGCCGCCGCTGAACTGGCAAGTCGTGGCGCGCCCCCACTTTTTCCCCTGCGCCGAAGCCCCGTGTAGTGCTCAGTAGCTTCTTAGCGTCCCCCACAAACTCCCTGCCCAGTTAGTGTCCAGGATCTACCCCGGCGACGACTGGACGTGTGAGCGCCGGCGACCGGAGCCGCTTTTGCCGTTGCGCCGCACGCTCAGACCCTTCTCTTGCTCTCCCAAGCACCCAGTTGCTTTCGGCGCCACGCGCACTCCCTCCTAGGCCAAGCCCCGCTCGATTCGACCCCCGGACGGCCAATTTTGGCCAAGTCCGGCGAGGCCCAGCGCGGCGCCGCCGTAGAAGCTCGTCGGCGCGACCCAGCGCCGCCACCACACGCGCCAAGCCATCCTGGCCGCAGGATCCAGATCGGGCGGGCCAAGTTAACCCGGGCCTGGAGTCAAACCAGTTAAGTAACGGTCAGCGCTGCTGCTTTTTCGTTTAGGTCCCTCAGCTTCTTAAGAATCAACCCGCGGTTCTGGTAGCTCAAAAACAATTAGAATTAGGTCCTGATTTTAACACCCGGACCCCTGAGTTTTTCCCTATTAGAACCCGCCGTCCAGCCCTTGCCTTTTTGCGAGTTAGACCCCAGAGTTTTAGTTTATTTACGTTTAGGCCCTCGGTTTTAGCAGAAAAGCCCCTGGAACTTCAGTTTTCTTACAAATAAGCCCCTAGAACTTGTTTTAGGCCTAGTTTATGCGTTTTAGCTCCGATTTTAGCGTTCTTTATGTCCACGCGATCGTTGTAACGCGTAGAAAAGTTCTAGAGTAGTTTTGTGCGCTGTTTTTATGTATTGATGTACTGTTTCTTAGTTTTGGTTAGTGTTTGCTTGTATGCTTATTATTGTGCATTGTTTTGGCCATGTGTTCGTGAGTAGACGTTGATCCATCTGAGGAGCCCCAGTACCAGTACCCGGAGCAGCCGTCTTCCGAGCACTTTGAGCAGCAGCCAGAGCAGTACGAGGAAGGCAAGTATAACATGAACAACCCATCACTTTTAAATACATTTTCATACTGCATTTTAATATTGTATGCCTTTAAGGATTTCCTAGCCACTTTATATCCTTTATATATGCCTTTGGGTTGCATTTTGGTTAGTTGTGCTAGGTTGCTGCGCTATAACACGCTTTGGTCCTTTTTAATTAAATTGATTAATGGTTTACTTGAATTTAATTCTGAGAGTGGCACTCTGTGTGGCTTGAGTGGCTCACGTCTCGTTAAAATTGGCTTTTGTTAGAAACATGGTTTAGGGGGCCAGCACGGTGCTTAGTGCTTGGTTGGCCACTCTCCATAAGGACCGGTTCATAGAGCGACAACCTGGGACAACAGCGCTACCACAAGGCTAGAATGGGATAGACTTGGCGTAATAATTAGATCTTTTTGGTTTGGAGTAACTTACCTGCGGGGCAAGAGTAGCAAGCTTCAATGGTCCCTGCTCCTCCGGCTTGGTCTGTGCTACGTGCTTGTACCCCTGGAGGTGGGCCCCATCGTCGCCGACCTAACTCTCGCGGTTACGCCTTACCAACGAGATTCTTTTTAAAGGCCTCGTAGTGAGTCGCTGGCCATCTCACCTAAGGAAGTGTGATGAACAACTGGCGTAGCTCACGACTTGTGGGTAAAGATGTGCAACCTCTGCAGAGTGTAAAACTGGTATACTAGCCGTGCTCACGGTTATGAGCGGCCCAGATCCTCCTTTTGATTAGTGAAGTTATCTCCTTCCGACGAGGGAGGTGCTTCTCGGGGTTACCTTGGTGGCTTGGTTTCGGTTTGGTTCTCAGTAGTTTCTTAATTAATTCTGATTAATTACTATGTAACTGGGTTAATGATAATTCATCAACTCGTAGTAAATAGCTTTAATAAAATTTTGCCAACACTTAAAAGCTATTGCAGTTGAGTCAGCCAGCCTAGAGCCTCATAGTTTGTGTTATACTTGTTGAGTACAAGTTGTGTACTCACCCTTGCCTCTTCTCTACTTTTTCCTCTTGGCTACGCTACTGCTGCTCAGTTCCTGCCGACTCAAGGGAGTTCGTCCAGCGCTACCAGGACTACGAGGACTTCTAGGTGTTCGTCTCCCAGTCGACGTCCCTGTGGCGCCCTGCTTCAGCTTCAGAGAGCTTTTTCGTATTTTGTACTTCGCTTCCGCTGTATCAGACATTTATGTCATTATTGTAATAAATAACTTTCGTATTCGCTTTATTATGTCTTTTTACGTGATATGTGCCATGATATACTGTTCATTCTGTTGTATATACGTGTGACTTGATCCTGGCACGTATATGATTGCTCGGTTTATGTTCTTTTATAAACCGGGTGTTATAGAGTGGTATCAGAGCCATATCGACTGTAGGACGAAGCCTAGATAGAACTGGTCGAGTTTTAGGACTTCTTCTTTCCAATCCTTGCCTGCTGAAAACTATTTTACTATTATACCCCTTGACTTCTATGACTTTTACCCTTCTTGCCTTGATTTCTCTCTCTGAAGAATAGTTTTCGTAGATTTGGCCTGAATCAGTCATCTGACCACCATGAGTTAGCTAGGTGACCCTTTTATAATAATACGATAGCACGTTCTGCGACGCGTTGTGTTAGTCGAGTCTATTTGCTAAACTCGGCTAAGTCGTGAAAATTGTCTGCTTGTTATTATGCTACATGTTTGATTTGGATTTTTGAATGATTGCATAGCTTAGTAGTTTAAAGTTGTTTAAAGGAAATCACTCTTATGTTAAAGTTAACTAATTAATAAAATGAGTTAGATCATTGGGGGGTAAAACAATCCACTCTAACCTTTCTACCTTATCATGCCTTGGGTTTCCCCGGTCTTAATTGTGAGAAGGAGGACGGTACGAAGAGAATATGATATCCAGGGATTCACTGGCAAGGACGTCACCGACGGGGACGTCGGTTTCTGTAAGGGGGTAGGGATGTGACACCCCGGCCTATATTTAGTACAAGAGAAGTTGAAAATCTCTCAGATGAAACAGAAGAGTTATGCTCTAGTTCCTTTTTCCCAGATTTATGTGACATTTATCTGGAGTTATCAGCAGTAATGCCTGTGCAGTGTTGTCTAAATAGGATAGAACCTTAATTAATGGGGTCTTTTCTCTCTTCCTTGACCTTACCAATATGTATTTTCCTTTTATCCCAGCTCAGATGTCGGCAGAACAAAAAGACCTTGGAGTCAGTGCAATGGGTGATGGTGAGAAAGCTTGCCCGTGTTGTCAATTCTATGGCGTTCCTTGTCGTCAAGCTCGTGCGACTGAAGATGAAGCTACAATTAGGAGGAACCAGAGGTTGTTCTCCGGTACAAAGAGAAAGAGGTCTCATCAAGAGCAGCCGGTAGAGAATTCCCTTTTCCTCGATAATCCATCGGTCGATGAGCTACAGACCATCCAGAAGAGAAAGGATCATGAATGCTCTAGAGATACACAGGTCAGGAACCAAGCACTCTATGATTATGTTGATGGGTTGACTATCACTATGAATGTGATCCAGCCACGCGGTCGCAAGGAGTCCAAAGAGCAAGCAGCAGAAATAATGCAAGATGTGAAGATAAGTTCACAGGGAGGTCAACGAAGTAGCGCCATTCACCGCCACCGCATGTGCTACAAATGCGGGCAGAAAGGTCATTATGCTAAAAGTTGTCCAGCACCTCAGGCTCCACGGCAGGCAGGACAGCAGGGGCGCCCAGCCCAACCCAGGGCGCCACGACAGGGGAAGGTGAACCACGTGACGGTCGAGTCAGCGGCCGAGGCTCCTAATGTGATTATTGGTACATTCATGGTCAACTCTTATCCAGCTACGGTGCTCTTCGATACCGGTGCTACTCATTCTTTCATTTCCAAGTCATTTGCCGAGCAGCATCGTATTCCAGTTTCGTGTCTGAGGTCAGCTATGGTAGTTACCTCACCTGGGGGCCAGATACATACATGTTCTATCTGCTCCAGAGTTAGTATTGTCATAAAGGGGGCAGAATTACGCACTGGTTTAACCGTCATTGATTCCTCAGAGATAGATGTGATTTTGGGCATGGAGACCCTTACCAGATGGGGAGTCCGTATTGATTGTGCTCAGCAGACAGTTCACTTGTCAGCATCTGATGGCCAAGAGATGACAGTCAGTGCTACAGAGCCTTATGGTTTTCTTCATCAGATGGAGGCTAGACCCACGGATGATATTCGCGTAGCTGAATGCCCGGATGTCTTTCCGGAAAACTTGTCAGAAGAAGGAAGAGAAGTTGATGAAGACCTATCCTGATCTCTTTGCTAGCCAGCCCAGAATCTCGGGACGAGATTCCTGTAAGGGGGTAGGATTTGTAACACCAACGAGATTCTTTTTAAAGGCCTCGTAGTGAGTCGCTGGCCATCTCACCTAAGGAAGTGTGATGAACAACTGGCGTAGCTCACGACTTGTGGGTAAACATGTGCAACCTCTGCAGAGTGTAAAACTGGTATACTAGCCGTGCTCACGGTTATGAGCGGCCCAGATCCTCCATTTGATTAGTGAAGTTATCTCCTTCCGACGAGGGAGGTGCTTCTCGGGGTTACCTTGGTGGCTTGGTTTCGGTTTGGTTCTCAGTAGTTTCTTAATTAATTCTGATTAATTACTATGAAACTGGGTTAATGGTAATTCATCAACTCGTAGTAAATAGCTTTAATAAAATTTTGCCAACACTTAAAAGCTATTGCAGTTGAGTCAGCCAGCCTAGAGCCTCATAGTTTGTGTTATACTTGTTGAGTACAAGTTGTGTACTCACCCTTGCCTCTTCTCTACTTTTTCCTCTTGGCTACGCTACTGCTGCTCAGTTCCTGCCGACTCGAGGGAGTTCGTCCAGCGCTACCAGGACTACGAGGACTTCTAGGTGTTCGTCTCCCAGTCGACGTCCCTGTGGCGCCCTGCTTCAGCTTCAGAGAGCTTTTTCGTATTTTGTACTTCGCTTCCGCTGTATCAGACATTTATGTCATTATTGTAATAAATAACTTTCGTATTCGCTTTATTATGTCTTTTTACGTGATATGTGCCATGATATACTGTTCATTCTGTTGTATATACGTGTGACTTGATCCTGGCACGTATATGATTGCTCGGTTTATGTTCTTTTATAAACCGGGTGTTACAAACCCCAACCGACAAGCACTTTAAAAGTCCATCCGGACTGTACTTTGAATGTCGGGGGATTGCAAGGGACGTGCCTACCACAATAGACAAAATCGAGGTGCATTTAGATTTTTACATCTACGATATCCTCGATTTTGATCTTCTCCTAGGCCTCCCGCTAGAAAAACTTCTAGCATCTCCTGGGAGCCTAGATGATAAGCTTAGGGAAACCGGCTCGGCCACTGCTAGAAAAACTTCTAGCATCTCAAATCGTCAAGATTAAGGATCTTTCTAGACTCAAGTGTCACAAGGAGATGAAGGACACTTGATTTAGTATAGGTTTTATAGTTTTTAGTTCGTGACCGTATTGTAAAGAGGGGTTCGAAGTTAGTAGCTTGACCATTCTTTGAGTTGGCCTTAGATTTCATGCACACTTGCTCAAGATCAGCTCAAGACAGGCTATGAAACTCAGAAAGACACTTGGAAGAAGAAAGAATCGAAGAACCATTCAACTCCAAGTCAGAAAATAGAAACAGAAAAACCGAGTGTCACCGGATTATCCGATGACCCTAGTGTCGGTCTATCTGACCAAAGAAGCCAGATTATCCGACGCCAGAAAAATTGGTCGGACTAAGAGTTGGATCATTCTTCAGAGAGGGTGTTTTCAGTTTGGAAATTTGCCTACAGGATCGGATGATCCGACGCATTCAAGGTGCACGTCGGACTATTCCTCGTATCATCATACAAAGAGCTTATAATTCCAGGACTTGAAATGGTCTTAAGGACCAGATGATCCGATGATATAAACTTGGACCGTCGGACAAATCAGTAGGAGTAATGATCATGGCCATTGCTTTGGAATTCAAATACAAATAGTAGCAACGAATGATCTGATGCATCTTTCATAAGTCGTCGGACTAAAGGCTCGAATGAATGACATCAGCAAATGTTTAAAATGTAACGGCTACGATGAAAATCCCAGTGGGGTCGGATGATCCGACGCCCTGGTCAGAGCACCGTCGGATTATCCGACGCCTACTAACTTTTTCTAGAAAAGTTGGTAACGGCTATTAGGTGATCCCTAGCCTATATAAGGGGGTGCCTTAGGTCATTTGAGCTGCCTTTTGAACACTTGAACACCTGAGGCCACCCTTGTGCTGAGAAAAGACATCCAAATACTTGTGATCAACCATTTCCATCAAGAATTCAATCCTTGGAAGAGTGCAAGTGTGCTAGAGCTTAGGGCCGACTTAGTGATGGTTAAGTGAAGTCTTCGGACTTGTTACTCTTGGTGTTTGACGGCACCTAGATGATCTTGGCGATCGGAGGCTCTTGGTGAGCTCTTGGAGTTTGTGGGAGCCCCAAGAAGAAGGGGTATTCTTAGTGATCACTTGCTCTTCGTGATACAAGGGAGCTTAACCCTTTGTGGGTGCTCCAACGTGGATTAGGGGGAGTGTCAACTCCTCGACACCACAGAAAAAAAATTCGGCTATCTCTTGTCCTCTTTCCTTTACTTTCAAGCAATTTACTTAAGTTGTTTCAGTTTCTTGCTCTTTGCTTGCTTGTGTGGAACTAGGACTTGCTCTTGATAGTTTGCTTTCTTTGGGCTAGCCTTTGCTTGGTAGTTTGATCAATCTAGGATGATGGCTATGTTAGTGTGCTTACCTACCTAGAATCATCAGGTTATTTGTGTGCTCTAGATACTAGGTTCTTGAACTATAGATTTGGGCAACACTAGTAGTAGGCTAAGGACAAATAGAAATCGAAAAAGTCCCAATTCAACCCCCCTTCTTGGGCTACGATCCTTTCAACTATTTAATTCATCCCAGATTTGTATCATAACATATTTATATACAAACATATAAAACAAACTAATAATGTTCCGGATTAGTTTCTAATACAAAATTGTTTTGGGGGATATCTACATAATTGTTTCTCAAAATATTCAGGTGTGGCCTAGGTGTAACACCCTAATTCAAATTTCAGCAATTAATAATAAATTTAATTGGCTTTATTTAATTTTCTAAGGATTTTCTGTGTTAGTCTGGCATTTAACCCAAATTTTGTTCCTCAAGTAATCAAAATTTTATCTAGGTTTAAATCTTGTTGTTGAATTCATGCTGATGCATAGTTTTCAATTGAGTGAGTGTGGTTTGAATTCAAACTTGTATTTGAATTCAAACATGCTTGTTTGTTTTAGAAATAGAAAAGGAGAAATAGAAAGAAACCCAAACCCTGTTGGCAGCCCAACCCTGTCAGCCCACCAATACCCGAAGCGGCCCATGGCCACTTTCTTTTTTTTCCCCAGCCCAAACCAGTTTACTTCCACCCGCAGGCCCAGCCACTCCCTCGCGCGCGGCCCAGCAAACCCCCGCGCTCCCTCTCTCCTGGGCCCAGCTCCTCTCCTCTCCCGCTCGGCCCGTCACCGCGCGCGCGTTAGCCCCGCGGCCCAGCCGCTGCTCAGCCCGCGCGGAGCGCTCGCCCGCACCGAACGCTCTCGCCAGCACCCGCTGACCATCCGGGCCCGCTTGCCAGGTCCTCCTTCCCCGACGCGCCCGCGCTCAATGGCCTCCCGAATCACGGCCGTGATCCTCGCCGTGATTCCCCTGCCCATCCCGCACGCCCAGATCTCGGGCCCCCTTCTTTTTAGCCCGCAGCCGCACCCCCTGCACCTCACCTCCACCGCAGCCGCCGCTCCAAACCCTTGCCGCTCGCCCGCCTCAGCTCCGCCCCTGCACCGCCGCGGACTCGCCGCTCCGCCGTGCCACAACCCCGGCCAACCTTGCAGGAGCTTCGCCAGAGCACCAGGAGCAGCACTGCGGCCACCAACCCCAACCTCGACCTTTGCCTGCGCCCGATTTTCCCCGGATTCTGCCGCCGCAGGTAACTCTGATCCGAGCAATTGCTCGCCGCCGGTGCCGCTCCGGCCACACTGACCCCCCACCGCCGCCGCAGGAGCACCACGCGTCGATCAGTGAGGTCCAGAAGCCCGGGACGCCTTCCTTCGGTCCTGTCCACGGGCACCGCACCGCACGCCGCCGCTCGCCATCGACGCCGGTGAGTCCGCGCTACAGCTTCACCGGTCTTGACCCTCTGTAAGCACCCCCAAGCCCCCAAACCCCCTATGCGCTAGTTATTTCCACCCGTGGCGCACACCATCCAGCACCCACACGGCACGAACGCCGCTCACCGGCGGTCACGACCCGCAGAGCTGCCGCCGCCCACGCGAGCGCAGCTCCGAGACTTCCCGAATCCAAATAACCCCCCAGGTGGATTAAGCATGCCGCGCACTCCATCCACGGCCAAGCAGTAGCCCAAACGGACCCCTGGAGCGCCGGATTGGCTTTCTCCGGCGCTGCTCCGCCGCGGGAAGCCGTCGCCGGCGGCCTTCCGCCGCCGCCCCACGCGCCCTTTGCCCCTGGCCGCCCGATCTGGAAGCAACGCCCAGGATTAGAACGTGAGCTGGTCAGATCTGAGCCACCGGATTGTGATCCAACGGCTGAGATCCACCCGTACCCTTTCGCCCTGGTTCTTTTGCTAAAGACCCCCCATCTTTCCTAGAATCAACCCGCGGTCCAGCTGTGTTCAAAAGTAATTACAGATGGGCCCAAAACTTTACAAGGACCCCCCTGAGCTTCCTAGAAAAAGGACCCGCAGTCCAGTCAGTGCAGTTTTGCAAGCTAGACCCTAGATCTACCCGGTAATTACGTTTAGGCCCTCGGTTTTTGCAGAAAACCCCCTAGAACTTAGTTTTTCTCGCAGATAAGCCCCTAGAACTTGTTTTAGCTCTAGTTTATGCGTTTTAGCTCCGTTTTAGGCGTTCTTTATGTTCACGCGATCGTTGTAACGCGTAGAATAGTTCAAGACTAGTTTTGTGCGCTGTTTTCATGTATTGTTGTACTGTTTCTTAGTTTTTGCTAGTGTTTGCATGTATGTTTATTGTTGTGCATTGTTTTGGCCATGTGTTCGTGAGTAGGCGCTGATCCAGTTGAGGAGCCCCAGTACTAGTACCCGGAGCAGCCGTCTTCTGAGTAGTTTGAGCAGTAGCAGGATCAGTACGAAGAAGGCAAGTGTAACATGAACAACCTATCACTTTAAATACATTTTCATACTGCATTTTAATACTGTATGCCTATAAGGACTTTCCTAGCCACATTATATCCTTTATATATATCCTTTGGGTTGCATTTTGGTTAGTTGTGCTAGGTGCCACGCTATAACACATAATGGTCCTTTTTAATTAATTTGATTAATGGTATATGCAACTTAATTCTGAGAGTGGCACTCTGTGTGGCTTGAGTGGCTCACTTCTCGTTAAAAATTGGTTTTGTTAGAAACATGGTTTAGGGGGCCGGCACGGTGCTTACTGCCTAGTTGGCCACTCTCCATAAGGACCGGTTCATAGAGCGACAACCTGGGACAACAGCGCTACCACAAGACTGGAATGGGACGGTCTTGGCTTACTAATTAGGCCATTTTGGTTCGGGAGTAACTTACCGACAGGGCAAGAGGGGAGTCGAGCCTCAATGGTGCCCAAGCTACGAGGCTTGGTGTGTGCACCCCTCGAGGTGGGTACCATCGTTGCATTGCCTGAATCCTTAGCGGTTACACCTTACCAACGTGTCCTTTGTAACAGCCTCGTAGTGAGTTTGCTAGCCATCTAACCTAAGGAAGTGTGATGAACAACTGGCGTAGCTCACGACTTGTGGGTAAAGATGTGCAACCTCTGCAGAGTGTAAAACTGGTATACTAGTCGTGCTCACGGTCATGAGCGGCCCAGATGCTCCTTTTGATTAGTGGGGTTAGCTCCTTCCGACGAGGGGGTGCCTCTCGGGGTTACCTTGGTGGTTTTGGTTTGGTTCTCAGTAGTAACATGATTAATTTTGATTAATTACTATGTAATTGGGTTTTTGGTAATTCATCAACTTGTAGTAATTAGCTTTAATAAAATTTTGCCAAGACTTAAAAGCTAATGCAGTCAGTCAGCCAACCTAGAGCCTCATAGTTTGTGTTATACTTGTTGAGGACAAGTTGTGTACTCACCCTTGCCTCTTCTCTACTTTTTCCCCTTGGATACGCTATTGTTGCTCAGTTCCTGCCGACGCGAGGGAGTTCACTCAGAGCTACCAGGACTTCGAGGACTTCTAGGCGTTCATCTCCCAGTCGACGTCCCTGTGGCGCCCTGCTCAGCTTCAGAGAGTTTTTATCGTATTTGTACTTCGCTTCCGCTGTATCATACATTTTATCATTTATGTAATAAATAACATTCGTACTCGCTTTATTATATCTTTTACGTGATATGTGCTGTGATATACTGTTCATTCTGTTGTATATACGTGTGACTTGATCCTGGCACGTATATGATTGCTCGGTTTATGTCCTTTTATAAACCGGGTGTTACAGAGTGGTATCAGAGCCGTATCGACTGTAGGACGAAGCCTAGATAAGACTGGTCGAGTTTTAGGACTTCTTCTCTCCAATCCTTGCCTGCTGAAACTATTTTACTATTATACCCCTTGAATTCTATGACTTTTACCCGTCTTTCCTTGATTTCTCTCTCTAAAGAATAGTTTCCGTAGATTTTGGCCTGAATCAGTCATCTGACCACCATGAGTATCAGCTAGGCGACCCTTTTATAATAATACGATAGCACGCTCTGCGACGCGTTGTGCTAGTCGAGTCGTGTGTTAAACTCGGCTAAGTTGTGAAAATTGTATGCTTGTCATTATGCAAATGTTTGATTTGGATTTTTGGTTGATTGCATAGTTTAGTAGTTAAATTTGTTTAATGAAAATCAGTTTTAAGTTAAAGTTAATTAATTAATAAAACAAGTTAGATCGTTGGGGGTAAAACCATCCACTCTATCCTCTCTACTTTATCATGCCTTGGGTTTCGGTCTTGTTGAGAAGAAGGATAGCGCGAAGAGAAGGTGATGTCCAGAGATTCACCGACGAGGACGTCGGTTCCTGTAAGGGGGTAGGGATGTGACACCCCGGCCTACAGATAGTACTGGAGAAGTTGAGAGATCTCTCAGACGAAACAGAAAAGTTATGCTCTAGTTCCTTGTTCCCGGATTTAAGAAACACCTATCTGGAGTTATCAGCAGTAATGTCTGTGCAGTGTTGTCTAATTAGGATAGAACCTTAAATAATGGATTTTTTCTCTCTTCCTTGACCTTACCTGTGTTTCCTCTTTACCCAGCTCAGATGGCGGCAGAACAAAAAGACCTTGGAGACCATGCAATGGGTGATGGTGTTCATGCCACAGTTTCCGTGAAGCAGTCGACGATGATACAAGATCAGTCTTCGCAAACAACATACCACCGGAAGAATGGTGAGAAGGCTTGCCCGTGTTGCCAATTCTACGGCGTCCCTTGTCGTCAAGTTCGTGCGACTGAAGATGAAGCCACAACTAGGAGGAACCAGAGGTTGTTCTCCAGTACAAAGAGAAAGAGGTCTCATCAAAAGCAGCTAGTCGAGGATTCCCTTTTCCTTGACTCTCCCTCAGTTGAAGAGCTACAAACCATCCGGAAGAGAAAGGATCCTAAGTGCTCTAGAGATACACATATCGAGAATCAAGCTCTCCATGATTATGTTGATGGGTTGACTATCACTATGATTGTGATTCAGCCACGCAGTTGCAAGGAGCCCAAAGAGCAAGCAACAGAAATGATGCAAGATGTGATGCTAAGTTCACATGGAGGTCAACCAAGTAGCGTCATTCACCACCACCGCATGTGCTACCAATGCGGGCAAAAAGGTCATTATGCCAAAAGTTGTCCACAGAAGCGCCTATCACCGGCTCCACGGCAGGCAGGACAGCAGGGGCGCCCAGCCCAACCCAGAGCGCCACGACAGGGGAAGGTGAACCATGTGACGGCCGAGTCAGCGGCCGAGTCTCTGAATGTGGTTATTGGTACGTCCATGGTCAACTCATATCCAGCTACGGTGCTGTTCGATACTGGTGCTACACATTCCTTCATTGCACAGTCTTTTGTCGAGCACCATGGTATTCGTACTAACACATTAAAGAAGTGCATGTTAGTATCTTCACCTGGAGGACAATTGAGGTCTCATATCTCCTGCCCCAGAGTCATTGTTTCCATAGGGAGAGTAAAGTTCAGTACAAATCTGATGGTGATAGACACCAAGGGTATCGATGTGATTCTGGGAATGGATACTCTTGCCAAGTGGGGAGTCAGAATTGATTGTGCTCAGCGGTCAGTTCACTTGTTAGCATCTAATGGCCAAGTAGTGACAGTCAGTGCTACCGAGCCTTCTGGTTTTCTTCATCAGATGGAGGCTAGACCCACGGATGGCATTCGTGTGGTGTCTGAATTCCCGGACGTCTTTCCGGAAGACTTGCCAGAAGAAGGAAGAGGAGTTGATGAAGACATATCCTAGTCTCTTTGCTAGCCAGCCCAGAATCTCGGGACGAGATTCCTGTAAGGGGGTAGGATTTGTAACACCCTAATTCAAATTTCAGCAATTAATAATAAATTTAATTGGCTTTATTTAATTTTCTAAGGATTTTCTGTGTTAGTCTGGCATTTAATCCAAATTTTGTTCCTCAAGTAATCAAAATTTTATCTAGGTTTAAATCTTGTTGTTGCATTCATGCTGATGCATAGTTTTCAATTGAGTGAGTGTGGTTTGAATTCAAACTTGTATTTGAATTCAAACGTGCTTGTTTGTTTTAGAAATAGAAAAGGAGAAATAGAAAGAAACCCAAACCCTGTTGGCAGCCCAACCCTGTCATCCCACCAATACCCGAAGCGGCCCATGGCCACTTTCTTTTTTTTTCCCAGCCCAAACCAGTTTACTTCCACCCGCAGGTCCAGCCACTCCCTCGCGCGCGGCCCAGCAAACCCCCGCGCTCAATCTCTCCTGGGCCCAGCTCCTTTCCTCTCCCGCTCGGCCCGTCACCGCGCGCGCGTTAGCCCCGCGGCCCAGCCGCTGCTCAGCCTGCGCGGAGCGCTCGCCCGCACCGAACGCTCTCGCCAGCACCCGCTGACCATCCGGGCCCGCTTGCCAGGTCCTCCTTCCCCGACGCGCCCGCGCTCAACGGCCTCCCGAATCACGGCCGTGATCCTCGCCGTGATTCCCCTGCCCATCCCGCACGCCCAGATCTCGGGCCCCCTTCTTTTTAGCCCGCAGCCGCACCCCCTGCACCTCACCTCCACCGCAGCCGCCGCTCCAAACCCTAGCCGCTCGCCCGCCTCAGCTCCGCCCCTGCGCCGCCGCGGACTCGCCGCTCCGCCGTGCCACAACCCCGGCCAACCTTGCAGGAGCTTCGCCAGAGCACCAGGAGCAGCACTGCGGCCACCAACCCCAACCTCGACCTTTGCCTGCGCCGGATTTTCCCCGGATTCCGCCGCCGCAGGTAACTCTGATCCGAGCAATTGCTCGCCGTCGGTGCCGCTCCGGCCACACTGACCCCCCCACCGCCGCCACAGGAGCACCACGTGTCGATCAGTGAGGTCTAGAAGCCCGGGACGCCTTGCTTCGGTCCTGTCCACGGGCACTGCACCGCGCGCCGCCGCTCGCCATCGACGCCGATGACTCCGCGCTACAGCTTCACCGGTCTTGACCCTCTGTAAGCACACCCAAGCCCCAAACCCCCTATGCGCTAGTTATTTCCTCCTGCGGCGCACACCATCCAGCACCCGCACGGCACGAACGCCGCTCACCGGCGGTCACGACCCGCAGAGCTGCCACCGCCCACGCGAGCGCAGCTCCGAGCCTTCCCGAATCCAAATAACCCCCCAGGTGGATTAAGCATGCCGCGCACTCCATCCACGGCCAAGCAGTAGCCCGAACGGACCCCTGGAGCGCTGGATTGGCTTTCTCCGGCGCTGGTCCGCCGCGGGAAGCCGTCGCCGGCGGCCTTCCGCCGCCGCCCCGCGCGCCCTTTGCCCCTGGCCGCCCGATCTGGAAGCAACGCCCAGGATTAGAACGTGAGCTGATCAGATCTGAGCCACCGGATTGTGATCCAACAGCTGAGATCCACCCGTACCCTTTCGCCCTGGTTCTTTTGCTAAAGACCCCCCCACTTTCCTAGAATCAACCCGCGGTCTAGCTGTGTTCAAAAGTAATTACAGATGGGCCCAAAACTTTACAAGGACCCCCCTGAGCTTCCTAGAAATAGGATCCGCAGTCCAGTCAGTGCAGTTTTGCAAGCTAGACCCTAGATCTACCCGGTAATTACATTTAGGCCCTCGGTTTTTGCAGAAAACCGCCTGGAACTTAGTTTTTCTCGCAAATAAGCCCCTAGAACTTGTTTTAGCTCTAGTTTATGCGTTTTAGCTCTGTTTTAGGCGTTCTTTATGTTCACGCGATTGTTGTAACGCGTAGAATAGTTCTAGACTAGTTTTGTGTGCTGTTTTCATGTATTGTTGTACTGTTTCTTAGTTTTTGCTAGTGTTTGCATGTATGTTTATTGTTGTGCATTGTTTTGGCCATGTGTTCGTGAGTAGACGCTGATCCAGTTGAGGAGCCCTAGTACCAGTACCCGGAGCAGCCGTCTTCTGAGCAGTTTGAGCAGCAGCAGGATCAGTACGAAGAAGGCAAGTGTAACATGAACAACCTATCACTTTAAATACATTTTCATACTGCATTTTAATACTGTATGCCTATAAGGACTTTCCTAACCACATTATATCCTTTATATATATCCTTTGGGTTGCATTTTGGTTAGTTGTGCTAGGTGTCGCGCTATAACACATAATGGTCCTTTTTAATTAATTTGATTAATGGTATATGCAACTTAATTCTGAGAGTGGCACTCTGTGTGGCTTGAGTGGCTCACTTCTCGTTAAAAATTGGTTTTGTTAGAAACATGGTTTAGGGGGCCGGCACGGTGCTTACTGCCTGGTTGGCCACTCTCCATAAGGACCGATTCATAGAGCGACAACCTGGGACAACAGCGCTACCACAAGACTGGAATGGGACGGCCTTGGCTTACTAATTAGGCCATTTTGGTTCGGGAGTAACTTACCGACGGGGCAAGAGGGGAGTCGAGCCTCAATGGTGCCCAAGCTACGAGGCTTGGTGTGCGCACCCCTCGAGGTGGGTACCATCGTTGCATTGCCTGAATCCTTAGCGGTTACACCTTACCAACGTGTCCTTTGTAACGGCCTCGTAGTGAGTTTGCTAGCCATCTCACCTAAGGAAGTGTGATGAACAACTGGCATAGCTCACGACTTGTGGGTAAAGATGTGCAACCTCTGCAGAGTGTAAAACTGGTATACTAGCTGTGCTCACGGTCATGAGCGGCCCAGATCCTCCTTTTGATTAGTGGGGTTAGCTCCTTCCGACGAGGGGGTGCCTCTCGGGGTTACCTTGGTGGTTTTGGTTTGGTTCTTAGTAGTAACATGATTAATTTTGATTAATTACTATGTAACTGGGTTTTTGGTAATTCATCAACTTGTAGTAATTAGCTTTAATAAAATTTTGCCAAGACTTAAAAGCTAATGCAGTCAGTCAGCCAACCTAGAGCCTCATAGTTTGTGTTATACTTGTTGAGTACAAGTTGTGTACTCACCCTTGCCTCTTCTCTACTTTTTCCCCTTGGATACGCTACTGTTGCTCAGTTCCTGCCAATGCGAGGGAGTTCACTCAGAGCTACCAGGACTTCGAGGACTTCTAGGCGTTCGTCTCCCAGTCGACGTCCCTGTGGCGCCCTGCTCAGCTTCAGAGAGTTTTTATCGTATTTGTACTTCGCTTCCGTTGTATCAGACATTTTGTCATTTATGTAATAAATAACATTCGTACTCGCTTTATTATATCTTTTACGTGATATGTGCTGTGATATACTGTTCATTCTGTTGTATATACGTGTGACTTGATCCTGGCACGTATATGATTGCTCGATTTATGTCCTTTTATAAACCAGGTGTTATACTAGGGCGGCACCCCAGATTATGACTTGTGAGCAATGTACAAAATAGCGCGCTATAGTGGCACTATAGAGACGCAATAGCATTTTTCAACAACTGCAGCTATAACACTATTGTACTAAATAGCACGCTATGGCAACGCAATAGCGCGCTATGGCGGCTGATAAGAGCTCTCCGCTAATTATCATAGCCCGCTATCTTATACACTGCTTGTGAGTGCTGAGAATGTATGGGTACGGTGTGCGGAACCAGCAGTAGAATTATGTCTATGAAAAGGAACCCTACCAGAGATACTTTCTCATGCTATTACCTATCCGTTCTAAAATACAAGGCTGGTTTGTTCTAAGTCAAACTATTCTAAATTTACATCAAGTGCATAAAAAAGAGTAATAATATTTTGAATGTCAAATCACTACTACAAAACAATCCAGTCCAAACGCCCCATCTCCACTGATTTTATACAACCCGATGGTGATAGTGATTGATTACAGGCCAGTGGAGAAAGGTTTGACAGGCATCACTGCCGATTCGTAATACGATTGGCGGTGATACTCACATTCACTTGGTAATTCTGTTCCTCTCAGTAATTATCCCCATCTATTAGAGGCCAAAATTGGCAAACACCGAGGGCAACCGGTCTGACTAGTTGGGCCGACCGGTCAGACTGGTCTGGGCCTGTGCAGTCCGAGTAGAGTTAGGATTTGTATTGTGGACTCCGTTTGTAACTCAATTTGGAAGGGGTACGTCTTCCTCGGCCTATAAATATAAAGGCCATGACCGATTGAGGTCCTTCTACCCAATCGAATCAATCAATTTACAATTTTCCTATTTTTCTCCAAACCCTAGCTTTTCCAACCTCGTGCTGTTATTTGCTCATCTCAACAGCGTTCAAGGGCGTATTGAGTGGCTTGCCAACCTCAAGACAACCCTAGATCTCCAAGCTCCGATGGGTCCCTCCCGAGCTTGGGGTTTTAGGCTTCGCGGCGTTCTTCTGCGTCCGACCGGTCGAACCAGTTGGCGCGACTGGTCTGACCTGTCGCCGGGGATCGTCGCCAATGATTTGATCGTTGCGATCTGTGCGCTCTAGCACTTGTGTGTTGACCAAAATTGCGTCAACATATTTTTTGGCGACTCCGCTGGGGAAAGATCTGAGTTCATCGAGCACAATGGCCGGTGAGAAGGTTGACCCCAAGGTAGATGCAACTCCCATCGACATCAAGTATGAAGACATACCTGAGGAGACGCTTAAACAATTTGAGGCTGCGTTCCAGAAGGAACAGGAGGATGCCAAGAAGAGATTGCTTGCATGCTTCGGGAAGACTAGGCAAGGCGTGTTCAAGAAGGAGGAGTTAAATATGCCCACATTCGCACCACCACCGTCGAACCCATCTACCGCGACTACAGCTACTGCTTCATCTGCTTCCACTTCAAGCGAGGTAAGTTTTACCTTCAATTCTATTAAGCAGTTTGCCAATGCCTTTTTGAGTAGATTCGAACAGTCCCAAAAGCTTACACAAGATATACTTATGGACTTGAGTATGCAAAACAAGGGGAAGAAAACTGTCAAAGATTATTCCAATTTTCCCCTAACCCTAGTCTTTCGGCAGCACCGTCAGAGAATTATCAGTATGGTATGCCGCCGAATTACTTCGCAGGACAGACGCCCCCGCCGGGCTCAGTTCGGCCATCCAGGGCCGAACCGGCCAGATCGGTCGCCCTGACTGGTCAGACCGGTGCCCCGGCGGGCGGACCGGTCAGACTAGTGCCATGGTGCTCGGTTCTATGTCATAGCCACAAGTCGCGCCTCTTCCTACTTCGGCTGATTATAGACTGGAGAGAGAATTGGCGGATTTTGTGCCGCCTTATACGACGAAGTCATACGGTGAACCTCCTTTTCCTCCACCGTTGCCCAAAGATGTTTGGGATGATTGGCTTAGGGCTAATCCGCAATATGCCGCACAAACGATGTCCACTACTGATCCTGCGACACATCATTTCAGCCAAACATCTACGGGTAATTATGAGGCCGATCTTGCTAGGATGAGAGAAGATCTGGCTGATATGTTTAAAGAAAAACATGTTTTTGTTGCGGGTAGGAATCGGCTATATCGTAGGCTGTACGTTGATGCGTTTGATTTTATTCCTTACCCCACTAGTTGGCGTGTTTCTGATTTTGTCAAGTTTAGCGGTGATGATAACCGATCCACTTGGGAGCATATTAGCCTATATATTGCTCAACTTGGAGAAGTTGGTTCTAGCAAGTCTTTGCGTGTTCGCATGTTTTCTTTATCTTTGACTGGAACGGCTTTCTCTTGGTTTTCGTCGTTAGCTCCTAACTCGATTCATTCTTGGGACGAATTAGATCAAAAGTTTCATGATCACTTTTATAGTGGGGATAACGAAACTAAGTTGATAGATTTGACATCGGTTAGACAGGGTAGAGATGAATCTATCCAAGAATACTTTAAAAAGTTCAAAGATATTAAGAACCGATGCTTTAATTTGTCACTTTCTGAAAAGGATTTGGTTGATTTGGCTCTTGCGGGTTTACGTTCTAGTTATAGAGAAAAGCTTGATGGTTCTAGTTTTTATTCTATAAATCTGCTTCAGGCTAAAGCTTTGAGTCAAGAAACCAAGTTTAAAAAAGAAAAGGATACTTACAAGTCCCATCATTCAAACACTCATGTTGTTGAATATGATTCCGATTCATCGGACGATGAGGACAAAGAGGTATATGCTGTTGAGTTTGTTTGGCCCAACTCGGCCAAACCATCTACTTGTACATCTCTCAAGCCGACTCAAAAGAATCGGCAAGAGGAGATGAAGTTTACTTTCGATGTGTCCAAGTGCGATCATATTTTTGATGAATTATTACGACTTGGGCATTTGAAAGTTACTCATGTTATACCGCCGCTTGAGGAGCTAAAGCGGCGTGCTTATTGCAAATTTCATAATTCTTCATCTCATGCAACTAATGACTGTAATGTGTTTCGTCGACAGGTACAATCGGCCATAAATGAAGGACGATTGGCCTTTTCGGAGATGAAGATAGATAAAGCTCCGTTCCCAGTTCATACCATTGATCTTAACAATGCAAAGCTGTTGATTCGGCCGGAACAAGCCGAAGGGGAAAAAGGCAAGAACGTGATCATTGGTGATGAAAGGCCGTTGACTGTTGATAACAAGATTTTGGCCAGAGAGGTGATTCTGGAGAAGACTCCTAATGGGAAGAAGAATCTGAGAATCATATTGAAGCCTCGCACGCTCGGGGGGGGGCAAGAGGGTTCTTCTTCAGGTGACCGGTCTGCTGCTCAGCCGAGACCGGTCAAGCTGGTTTCTCCGACCAGTCAGACCGGTCTTGGTGGTTGGTCAGACCGCCCTGGTGGTCTGCCCCGGACGTTCAAGCCTAAACGTCTGGAAGTTGGTACATGGAAGACTAATCAGCCAAAGGTGCAGGGCATGATCGCAAATCAAAATCTTACCTTTGGACAATTGTTGAACAAGTACTCAAAGGCCATTCAAAACGATCGGCCCCTAAAAAAGAGATGAGGTCACCTCCGCGTCAAGGCGCACCTTCATCTCCTAGGGGAGAATCAAGCAAGCGCAGGGTGATGTGGTTACTTTGTTCCCTCCTCAGCAGATGCAGCCGATGTATGCCACAATGCCTTGGGCTCCACCGGTATCGGATTCTCAATTTCCCGCATGGGAGAATGGGGGATTTTGGATGCAATACTATCCGATGTCGTATCCACCACACTTACAGGGGGAGGGAAGCTCTAGAGGACCTGTGTTTGACTGGTTGAAGCAGCCGGTTCACGACCGATTGGGTCATCACCAATCTGGTCAGGGGCAGAACCCCGGACCAGTCAGACCGGCCTACCCCAACTGGTCATACCGGTCTCAGCAGAGGCCAGCCCAAATTCGTCCAATTCGCCAAGAATATCGTGTCAAAGAGAAGAAGGATGAGCCAGTGCTGATGCAAGTTGATTCTGAGAAGGCTTCAGCTGCTAAGGTTGTGCAAGTTGAAGACAGAAAAGGTAAAGCTCAAGATGCACAAGAAAGACTGGTGATTGTTGAGAAACCGGTCAATGTTTCTCAAAAACTTGTGTTGGCCAATGATCATGAGGCCAGCAGCAGCAACCTCAAGGACCAGGACAAGGAGAAGTACTTCCAGCCTAGGTGGTGCCCACTGGGGTCGAAACACACTCAGAAGAGGATGTTGCAACGTCTTCGCCACCAAGAACAGAAGGAAAAAGAGGCAGAGAAGTTGAGGGATGAACAATTCGACAAATACAGGCCAAGGATCCCTCAAGGCAAGGTGTGGCAGGTCAAGGCAGTTGATCAGCCCACAGGACTGGTCGGACCGCTCCAGCCGACCGGTCTGACCGGTGTTCCAGACCAGTCTGACTGCTCAGAGCAACCGGTCCGACCGGTCGACCCTGAGTCTGAGCAGAAAGCCGAAGAGATTGTTCCCGCTTTGGCTCCTGGCGCATCAGAGGTTCCAGCAGCTCCTTTTGCAGCAGAAGACGGGGAGTTTGTGGACTATGAAACTTCTTCGGAACACACAAACATGAAGATCAATGTTGTACGCTTTTCTGAAGACTATTGGGCCATTCCAGAGGAGGAGACGGCGCATCTGGACTTTGGACCCTGCGAAGCTATATTTCAGAAGCCCAAGGATTCAGACAATCACTTGAAGGCTCTCTATGTGAGGGGGCACATCAATGGGAAGCTAGTTTCTCGCATGCTCGTGGACAGTGGGGCGATTGTGAACTTGATGCCCTATTCGCTTTACAAGAAGCTCGGCAGGACAGACGAAGAGCTCATCAAGACGAACATGACGGTTAGCGGCATTGGAGGAGGTGATCCCATTGGTGCCAAGGGGGTTGCTTCGATGGAGTTGACTGTTGGGAGCAAGACGGTTGCTATGGCGTTCTTCATCTCCGAGGTGCAAGGTAACTTCAACCTCATACTTGGACGTGATTTGATTTATGCCAATCAATGTGTACCATCTTTCTTGCACCAGTTTCTTATTCAGTGGATCGGCGATGAGGTTGAGGTTGTGCATGGTGATGCCTCTTTCTTCATTGGTACCGCCGATTCCAAGTTCATTGGTGCACATGATAACATCAAGTGTTTATCGGGCCTGTACTTGACCGATTACGACTTGATCTGTTGCACCAAGGAGGGTTTTGTCTCTGCAGTCCAAAACCCGATGGAGAATCGGCTACACTTACTTCTATGATACAGCAGGGCAACAACACAGAGCCGACCGGTCAGACCGGTGTATCAGATCGGTCCAGTGCAGATTGGCTGCAGTAGCGCATCAAGCATTATCGGGACAAGGCGAACGATATGTGCGAAGCTATTGAAGACTTGGATGACTTAGATAAGTTAGGCCAAGGTTTTATGTCGGCTGATCCTTTAGAAAAGGTAGATATTTGAGATGGTTCTATTCCTAGGCCGACTTTTGTAAATGCAAACTAATCGGATGATTCTAAGGCCGATTTAATAAAGTTATTGAAAGAATATGTCGATTGTTTTGTATGGGAATACTCTGAGATGCATAGTTTGAGTCGTGATTTGGTTGAACATCGACTGCCGATAAAGGCCGGTTTTAGACCTTATAAACTACCTTCTAGGTGTTTTAATCCTATTATGTATGACCGAATAAAAGAAGAAATCAATCGTCTATTAGATGCTGGATTTATTCGGTCTTGTCGTTATGCGGAGTGGATCTCTAATATTGTGCCCGTCGAAAAGAAAGATTCGGGCAAGATTAGAGTTTGCATTGATTTTAGAGATCTTAATAAAGCTACTCCTAAAGATGAATATCCTATGCCTATAGCTGATATGTTGATCAATGAGGCTTCTGGACATCGTGTTATCAGTTTTCTTGATGGTAATGCGGGTTACAATCAAATATTCATGGCCGAAGAGGATACGTCTAAAACAACCTTTAGATGTTCTGGTTTCGTTGGTTTGTTTGAGTGGGTTGTCATGACTTTTGGTTTGAAGAATGCTGGTGCTACTTATCAAAGGACTATGAATTTGATCTTCCATGATTTAATTGGCATTATATTGGAAGTCTATATTGATGATATTATAATTAAATCAGCCAGCTTGAATCATCATTTAGCTGATTTAAGGCTTGCTCTTGAGAGGATGCGTCAGTATGGATTGAAGATGAACCCGCTCAAGTGTGCTTTTGTTGTATCGGTTGGGAAGTTCTTGGGCTTCATTATTCATGAGAAAGGCATAGAGATTGATCCAAAAAGAATTGAAGCCATGAAGAAAGTAGAGGCTCCTGCTTGCAAGAAAGACTTGCAAAAGTTTCTGGGCAAAGTGAATTTCTTGAGGAGATTTATATCTAATTTGTCCGAAAAGATTGATGTTTTTACTCTTATTCTTTGTTTGAAAGATGAAGCTAATTTTACTTGGGGGCAGAACATCAAGAGGCTTTTGAGAAGATCAAGAAATATTTGTCTTCACCACCGGTTCTCAAGGCGCTTAGGAGAGGTGCTCCTTTTAGGCTTTATGTGGCTGCGGAAGACAAAGCCATTAGTGTTGTTTTGACTCAAGAGACCGAAGGGAAGGAGCATATCATCACATATGTTGGCCGACACTTATTGATGCGGAAACAAGGTATACATTTATTAAGAAATTATGCTTATTATTATATTATGCTTGTACCAAGTTGAGGCATTATCTTTTATCAAGTACTTGCATAGTTACTTGTCAAGCCGATGTTATTAAGCATATGCTACAAAAGCCGATTTTGAGTGGAAGAATCGGAAAGTGGGCTTATGCGCTTGTTGAATATGATTTGGCCTATGAATCTTTAAGAGCTGTTAGAGGCCAAATCATAGCAGATTTCATTGTTGAACATCAGATTAGTGATAAGCATGATTTGGAAGTCGGCTATGTTACTTGCACACCATGGAAGTTGTTCTTTGATGGATCGGCTTGTGATGATGGTCAAGGAATTGGTGCCGTTCTAATCTCTGCGAGTGGTACTATTTTTGAATTCTCAAACCGGTTGGAAGAAGAGCGCACGAATAACCAAGTTGAGTATGAAGCACTTCTATTTGGCTTGGAATTCTTGGAATCAATGGGCGTTAAACATGTGAAAACTTATGGTGATTCACTTCTGGTGGTGCAGCAAGTATCCAAGGTATGCCAATGCTATAACGGATCTTTAAATGCATATCTTGATAGATGCCTTGATATTATCTCTTGCTTTGATGCAGTGGCGGAGCTAGAAACGAATCGTGGGGGGGCCATTTTGCCTAACTTATGCAAGGTGTATATACATACATATGGTTAATAATATTTTGGTCACATTCTTCATCTTGTATTTGTTCCAATCCGATTAAGGGGGCAAGAATTGGAGGTTCCTCTCGATCCACAGTCAGATCATCTCTTTTCCTTTTAAAAATTCATAAATTAGTTTCTGTTTAACCATTTGTACCTAAAATTCGTACAACTAATCCTATCAGTTATAGGTAAAACAAGATGCTGTTTTTGAAGGTGGAAAGCAAGAAACGGATTAACGGAATACGCAAGTACTAAAGTAGCCAATAAGAATCGACCTAGTTACTTGCTGTTGCCTTCTTGCCGAATGCCAGAATGCGGATGATGCTGAATTTTGCTGATTGGGGATTGGGTATTAGGGATTGGGGAATTGCGACTGGCGGATTGTGGCAGGCGGATTCCGATTGATCTCGCGACCAGCTGCAGTGGCCGGCGAGCAGCAGATGATGGAGACCGCTAGACCTGGGGCCGGTGGCGGAGGAGGGGGGGCCGACGAGGCACGAGCGATGCTGCGTGCATCGTGCGGTCTGCCGGTCTGCCCCCTTGCGCCAACCTGGGTCAGTCCGTGAGGGGACAAACGAGATGGCCAGGTGGGCCTTCGTATACCTATGTGATTTTATTTGGGCAAAGGGGGGGCCACGGCCCAGTTTTATCGATACACAGCTCCGCCAGTGCTTTGATGAATTTGTAATCCGACATATTCCAAGAGATAATAATAAGAAGGCACATGCTCTGGCTCAGCAAGCATCTGGCTATGATGTTACTAAAAAATATTTTAATATGAGAAAGCCGATGCGAGCAACAGCCGAGTTACTGGTTCTGGACAAACCGGTCAGACCGGACACCACGACCGGTCTGACCGCCAAGGCCGGTCTGACCGGTCGCCCTGTTGAAAACAGCGAGTCAGCCGCCACTTCCAATTCCAAAGGGAAGGCCGAGGTTGCTGATTGGAGAGTGCCTATTGTAACATATTTAAAGGACCCTGGACATGGTGCGGAGAGGAGTATTCGGCGTTTGGCATTTAAATACATTTTGATCGACAATGAGCTTTATCGTTGAACTGCCCAAGATGTGCTTCTCAAGTGCTTAGATTCTGATTAGGCCCGTGTTGCTATGGGGGAAGTTCATGAAGGCATTTGTGGTACACATCAATCGGCTCCTAAAATGAAGTGGTTATTTAGGAGAGCCGGTTTCTATTGGCCAACTATGATGGCGGATTGTTTTAGATATTATAAAGGGTGTGAAGAATGTCAGCGATTTGGTAATGTTGAGTTAGTGTCTATTGCATTATTTACATCCTATTATCAAGCCATGGCCGTTCAGAGGTTGGGGGTTGGATTTCATTGGTCAGATTAATCCCCCTTCTTCAAAAGGACATCGTTTCGTGTTGGTTGCTACGGATTACCTTACTAAGTGGATTGAAGCGGTTCCTTTGAAGAATATGACACACCGGGAGGTAATTGAGTTTATTACAGTGCATATTATTCATAGATTCGGTATTCCTCAAACTTTGACAACGGATCAAGGTTCATCTTTTATTTCAAAAGAGGTACGTGATTTTGTCGAATCATATAAGATTAAGATACTCAATTCATCTCCATATTATGCTCAGGCCAATGGTCAGGCTGAGTCTAGTAATAAGATCTTGATAAAGCTCATCAAGAAGAAGATAGAAGAAAATCCCAAGAGGTGGCATGAGGTATTATCTGAAGCATTGTGGGCTCATCATATATCTAGACATGGTGCTACTAAAGTTACTCCTTTTGAGCTTGTTTATGGTCAAGATGCCGTTTTGCCAGTTGAGGTGAATCTAGACGCTTATAGATTGGCTAAACAAAATGACATTTCTGCTGTTGATTACTATGATTTGATGATGGACAATGTCAATGAAGTAAGCGACAAGCGGATGCAAACTTTGAAGGAAATTGGGAAGGACAATCTTCGAGTGGCTAGAGCTTACAACAAGAAGGTAAAGGCAAAATCTTTTCAGGTTGGTGAGCTGGTTTGGAAGACAATATTGCCTCTTGGGACAAAGAGCAATAAGTTCGGCAAATGGTCGCCAAGTTGGGAGGGACCATACAGGATCATCAAGGTTATCTTCGGAAATTTTTATATGGTGGAGACGATGCAAGGAGAGCGTATTCCAAGGGCTCTTAATGGAAGATACTTGAAATACTATTCCAGCGTGTGGCAAGACGCTTGAAGACGAAGATGGCCGGTACAGAGTATCGCCCTTAGCATTATTTTAGCCTTGTACTTTCTATTCAAATATATGTAATTAGGCTAGCTTCTGGTACTTGCTTTTTGGCTTGCAAAGCTCACCAAAAAGGCAGGGGGGCATATGTTGGAGGCCAAAATTGGCAAACACCAAGGCCGACCGGTCTGACCGGTTGGGCCGATCGGTCATACCGGTCTGGGCCTGTGCAGTCTGAGTAGAGTTAGGGTTTGTATTGTGGACTTCATTTGTAACTCAATTTGGAAGGAGTACGTCTTCCCCGGCCTATAAATATAAAGTCCACGACCGATTGAGGTCCTTCTACCCAATCGAATCAATCAATTTACAATTTTCCTATTTTTGTCCAAACCCTAGCTTTTCCAACCTCGTGCTGTTCTTTGCTCGTCTCGACGGCGTTCAAGGGCATCTTGAGTGGCCTGCCAACCTCAAAACAACCCTAGATCTCCAAGCTCTGACGGGTCCCTCCCAAGCTTGGGGTTTTAGGCTTCGTGGCATTCTTCTGCATCCGACCGGTCTGACCGGTCGCCGGGGATCGTCACCGGTGATTTGATCGTTGCGATCCGTGCGCTCTAGCACTTGTGTGTTGACCAGAATTGTGTCAACACCATCTTCCCCTCCCTCCCGTTGCTTCTATCAAACCTACAATCCTTATGTCTTCTCCGCCTCTCTCCCTCATCCTCGTCTCCCCTCTCCCTCCCCCCGTCGTTTCCTCCTTCGTCCTCCTCCCCCACCGTCGCCGCCTCCCCACTCCTCCCTGCCATCGCCACCTCCCCGTTCCTTGCCGCCTCCTCCCATCCTTTTCCCACAACTGATGCCTCTCCCACCGCCATGCCTCTGCCACTCGGCTTCCTACTGCTGCCTCTTTCCCGCTTCCCACCCCTGCCTCCTCCTTCCACACCGTGCCCACCTGCTCCCCGCACCGTGCCTGCCTCCATGTACGTGGCACACTGCCGTGGGGGCAACGTCATGTTTTTTTCCTTTTTTTTTACAAGAGTATCACCATCAGGTCTAGAACCGGCGGCATTAATAGCTCAATCTATCACCGCCGATCTTGATCCAACGGATCTTGGAACCAGCGGTGATGGGTGTATGTGCAGTGAATAAGAATAATAAGATCCATTATGAAATATACTTTTATGATTTACTTATTTAATGTGTTAGATTCTAATAATCTTCTCTATAAATTTGGTGCATTTTACTTAGGACAAAACAAAATGACTTATATTTCAGGACAAAGTGAATAGATAACAAATGTTGCATCGTATCTCTACGCGGTAATTAATTGTTGCCCTCTTTCTTCAAAGAAAGTTCCTCGTCACTTGCATGCAATGTTCCTTACATGCCGAGTGCTAACATTTCTGCACTAGCTCGCACCAGTTTGTTGACTGGGTCAATTAGCACGATACTCGACACCACAGCAGCAGCAAGTCAACAGTAGGGCTCCACACCTGGAAGCATGCGCATGCGCGTGCCGCATGCGTGTATGGTGGTCTCCCTCGATCCTCCTTCCGTCAGCAAGAAGAAATGCCAGCAACGAACTCCACTATAAAAGCTACCCAAGATCACCAAGGATCAGCAACACTCCACACAAGAAACACCAACTCCAAAGGCGAGATGGCTCACCTAGGCCTCCTTTTATGTGCTCCTCCAGCAGCAGGAACTAATAAGAAGGCCGCACCACCTCCAGAAGCAGGCGATGGAGAACCGACAACGTCGATGGTGAAGCAGCATGCAGCCAACGATCAGGGAGCGGCGGCGGGACAAGTTGCTGGTGAGCGCAGGCAGATGGGAGATGAGGTCGGGGATGTGGCAAAGTTGGAGGGGAAGAAGAAGAAGGGAGCTCCCATTGTGGTGCATCACTTCCCCTTCCAATCTCGCCCTGGACTGCTGTAATTTCGGCGGCATTTTGGTCTTGCTAGGAAGGAGCTTCTGTTAGCTAGAGCTTTCCGATAATTTTACTGATTTTTGCACGAAATATATTGTTTTGTTGCATTGATTCTATATGGTTGACAGGATTATTGAGGAGGCACTAGGCACATATTGTAAGTAACCTCTTGTTTAGATGCACTCAAAATTCCAAAACTTTAAAAGATTCTCCATCACATCGAATCTTTAAATCTATGTATGAAGTATAAATGTAGATAAACAAAATAACTAATTACATAGTTTATCTATAATTTGCGAGACAAATCTTTTGAGTCTAGTTAACTCGTGGTGGGACAATAATTACCAAATACAAATAAAAGTACTACAATACTTTACAACCAAAACTTTATGCATCTAAACAAGGCGTAAATACTGTTTGTTTATAGCTCATCAGTAACTCAGTGTTTCAGGTCCCTCCTTGTGTATGTTTTGTTCATCCATCAGAGTCGACCCACAGAATAAGTAAAAAAAATCGTAGTAGTGGTACATACTAGTACTACTACACTGGGCACCTCCACTACTGAAAACAATTTATAGGAACATTTGTGTTTTTTTCAGAGAAGGGTCAAAATGTAACCCACTCCAACAAGTGGTGTGGAGCTACTGTAGCAATTGATCCGTCTCTGAAAATGAATTTCAATGGACAGGTGATTGTGTCACCGTCCTTAGAAATGACCCCGCCTCTGAAATCTATTTCTAGAGGTGGGTACGGTACTCCATCACTCGCTGAGACAATTGCCAATTTAAAGATTCAAATGATTTTTGGGATAAAATCGATAATATTTTTAGAGACGAGTGATGGCATCACCCACCCCTATAAATAATTTTCTATGGGCGGGTGGTGGCATCGGAACCGGATCAGCTGACGTTGGGGCTGCTGACATTGGGTCACTACCAGCGGGCCCCAACGCTAGTGGGCCCCACATGCAGTGGCTCAAAGTCAGCCACCCCAACTGTAGCGGATCTCAATCCGGTGGCATCACCCGCCCCCTACAATTCTTGTTTAGTGTTAATATAAAAGAATAGAATATCTCTTACAAATATCTGTGTATTGTGGTGGAGAGAATGGTGCGCGCAAGGGTTGAGGTAAGCAGTTCGAACCCTGGCAATTGTGCATATTTAGTCAAGTCAAAACATTTATACCTTGGTAGTAAATGGGCTTTTGGTGGTGGCCATCTGGCTAGCATATTATTTTCTTTCTTATTTTGCTATTTTCATGCTTTTTCTATTTTTTATTATCTGGAGGACCTACCGGATACAAGTCAAGTCACACCTGGAACCCGATGAAATCTGGCGTCTAAAGGGAGGGGAAAACGAGATGATTGTTTTGCCCAATAAACTATGCTTGCTCTGATGACCTCCATCTGGCTAGCATATTATTTTCTTTCTTATTTTGCTATTTTCATGCTTTTTCTATTTTTTATTATCTGGAAATCGATTTGTAGGGGTGCGTTACCCGGTCCTACAAATATTTGTAGAAACGAGCATGTTATCTGTCTCTACTAATTGATTTTTAGCTACGAAAACTAGAGGTGGATACCGCACCCATCCCTAAAATTACATTTTTACCCATCCTTAAAAATCTTTTTTGTTGTAGTGCTGTACACAATAATAAGCACTTGATGATGGTAGTTGCTGATATTTTTGGGCAGCACGATGCCCTCTCAGCAAGATTAATCGTCTACATATCAGGAATTGCAGTGCCTAGTTACTCATCTCGCATTTGCAATTTGTTCACGTGGGTTATGCTAGCTATTGATTTTATCGAGGAATGCTAGTCATCCAGCGCTCGCAGACAGTGCTACATGTGAGCACACGTCACTGTCATTAAAGATGCATGATAGTTGAGTCCAAGCAAAGACACGCCCCAGTATATCTATTCACTGTGTTCGGCAGGCTGGAGCTGGTGTGGTGTGAGAGAAAAACACTGTTACCTGGCTGGTGGCTAGAGGCTGGAGCTGGAGCTGGGTGAAAGGGAAAAACTGTAGCGCTGGAGGGCTCGAGACCAGCCGAACGCATAATTGTAAAAATATGTTCTAAAAATATGTTCTCTTGCATATTAAGATAATTGTAAATTGTGAAAGCACTGAGACGTTGAATCTGATAACATTAGATTATGTTCTCAGTCTACAATTTTTTCTATGAATTTAAGGCCAGTGAAAAAAACTTCAAAAAAACACATCCTCGAATGATGTTTTTAAGAGTTTCTATATAATTATTTTCACAGAGTATATATGCATATTCTTTCCAATTAGATTACAGGACTAGGATGGTATTTGCATGCCATGTGTGGTCCTTCATTTTCATACGAAAAGAAACTTCACATGCATGATCGCTTTTCTCAGCATAAATAAATTGTTCCCTTGGTTTTGTATATTGGATTAAAATGCTCTTTGATTTGGCTCTTTCATCTAATATAAAGAAAATGGTGACTTTGCTATACCGAGAAAATATACACATGTCCCTAAAATAGATAATCCAAAATAGAAAAAAAAACATCCTCCTGACCTCCTTCCATGCCTGTCAAAGAATTTTTTTAAAAAAAATAGTTGCTATGTGAATGAAACAATTTTCCAATTGCAAAGAACGGACATGTGCGTGCTCTAGCAGCCTGTCTTTTTCATGGTGATGAGAGGCGAGGAGTTGAGTGAGTCACAACATTTTGAGGCCATTTTCCTATTTTTTTTACATGCCATCGTTTTCATCTTTCTTCACAACCAAGTTCTTCCTTGCTTGCCAAATCATCTATTACTGAGAAAAATTTGCAGCAGCTGTCGTATCTTGAATCTGTTAGGACAACCAAAAATTAAAAATGCCTTCTTTTTTGTTTCTTTGGAGAAAGAAGATGAACCTTGGTACTTGGTTGTGAAGGTATATACAACTTCGAGCCAGCACGACTCTTCTCTCTTCTGAACCCTATCTTTCAACACAAAGAAATATTACCAGCTCCTTATAAATACGCTCCTGAATCAGTGACAATTCACAACGTGAACAAGGGCCAGCGCGTGTTAATACCAACCCAAGAGTAGAGCGTCATCAGAAAAAAAATACGTCAGACGATGATTCTGGGACTGTGCAGATGCAGCTGCTTTGGAGCTGATGCTCTTGCGGTGGAGACGGGAGAGAAGCCGGCACCTGCACAGCAGCTAGCAGGAGGAGAAGAAAAGGAGGAGGCTACCGGAAATCAGGGTGCAGCTGCTGGCGAAGCAGCAGGTGAGCCAAAGACGATGGTGGTCGATCGGTCCATGGTAGTAAAGGAGAAGAGAGCTCAGGCTCCAGTAGTGATGCATCAGCTTCCCTTCATTCTCGCCCCGATTGCTATAATTTCGCCCGGCTATTATTTGCACCATAAACCATCTCCATTTAGCCTGGTTTGGAACATGCATTGTTTCCTTTTGAATTCCAATCTTGTAAAGTATTTAAGATGTTGCTCAAGATAAAGGAGCATGTAGTATATATATAAGCAGTGACTTTTCTCTGCCATTCTGCAGCAAATTCGACATTATTATATTATTATTTCATATTTTCAGTTCATGATGCCTCATCGGTGTAGATGGCCAAACGGGTCATGCCTGATGGTCCACACGGGACAGGATGCTAAAAGAAACTACACGTGTCGGCTCAGGCATGACATGACTAATGAGCTGGCACGATTCAGCCCATCAATGAACCCACACATATATACTCTCCACCTTCTCCTATTCATCCCTTCCTACCCGCCGCCCGCCACCCTCCTCCTTTCTCTCTCCCACATGTTGACACAGAATCTGGCAAACACACTCGAATGCGCTAGAACGCACGAGCGATCATTAGAACGATCAACACCGACGAAGCCTTGGGCCGAACCGGTCTAACCGGTGCAAGTAGGATGCTGCGTAAACCTATCACCTCGAGCTTGGGAGGGACCAGGTCGGATCTCAAGGAACTAGGGTTGCTCTGAGATCGGTCAGGTCACTCATAACGCCTTCAAATGCAGTCGAGATGCATGAAGAACAACAAATTAGGGTTGGAAACGGAATAGGGTTTGAGAGGATAAACAGTAATGTAATATTTGGTGAATCGATCGGGATTACCTTCAATCGGGCTTAACCTTCATACATATAGGCTGGGGAAGATGTACCCCTTCCAAGTTGGTTTATATGAGGGTTCCTAATACAAATCTAAACCTACTTGGACTACAATGGTCCAGATCGGTCTGACCAGTCGGCCCGACTGGTCGGTCTTGGCACCTACCAAATTTGACTGTCAACCTATACCCCTCTGCTTTTTGGTGAGTTTTGCGAGCTAAGTACAAGAACTTAGCCTAATATACATGTGTTATACATAATACATTAGCCTAAAAGCAATGCTAAAAGCGATATCATATATCGGCCATCTCCATCTTCATGCAGTTTGCCACACGCTGGGGTAGTATTTTTTCAAGTATCTTCCGTTGATTGCTCTGGGCAGAGGTTCTCCTTGCAACGTCTCCACCATTTATGAGTTCCCGAAGATTACCTTGATAATCTTGTACGGGCCCCCCCAAGTTGGTGACCATTTGCCAAACTTATTATTTTTCGTCCCAAGAGGCAAAATCGTCTTTCAAACCAGATCTCCAACTTGAAAAGATTTTACCTTTTACCTTCTTGTTGTACACTCTAGCTACCCGAACCTTGTCCTTTTCAATCTCCTTAAAGTCTTTCAAACAAGCTTTAAAACGCTTGTCGGTCACCTCATCAATATTGTCCATCATCAAATCATAGTAATCAACAGTAAAGAGATCATTTTGTTTAGCTGATGTATAAGCGCCCGGATTTACCTCAATGGGTAAAACGGCCTCCTAACCATACACAAGCTCAAAAGGAGTAACCTTAGTACACCATGTCGAGATATACGATGAGCCCATAATGCTTCGGATAATACTTCATGCCACATCGTAGAATTTTCTTCTATCTTCTTCTTGATAAATTTGATCAAAATCTTGTTACTTGACTAGGCCTGACCATTGGCCTGAGCGTAGTATGAAGATGAATTGAGCAACTTAAGCTTGTATGATTCGGCGAATGCACGCACCTCTTTTGATATGAATGAATAACCTTGATCTATTGTCAAAGTTTGTGGAATGACGAATCTATAAATAATATGCTCTGTAATAAACTCCATCACCTCTCTATGTGCCGTAATCTTCAAAGGACTGCTTCAGTCCATTTAGTGAAACAATTCGTAGCAACTAACATGAAGTGACACACCTTTGAAGATGGCGGATTAATTTGTTGAATGAAATCGAATTCACTACCTCGGAACGACCATGGTTTAATAATAGGACGCATCAATGCAGCGGGCACCAGTTGTGAATCTCCACATCGTTGTGAATCTCCTTTATAATACTTGAAACAATTAGACATCATGGTAGGCCAATAGAAACCAGCTCTTCTAAGCAACCACTTCATCTTGGGAGTCGATTGATGAGTACCACAAGTGCCTTCATGAACCTCACCCATGACGACTCTTGCTTGATCCGAATCTAAACATTTTAGTAGTAAATCTTCGGCGATTCGACGATAAAGCTCATCGTCAATCAAAACATATTTAAAAGCCATACGTCAAATATTTCTCTCTACACCTCGACCCGGATCTTTCAAAAAGGAGATAAAAGAACCCTCCATTCCTGGTCTTCAGCCTTAATGATTGAATCATCCTTTGCATCCGAATTGGTGTCTCCAACAGCCTGGATAGTCAGATTGGTCTCCTGACCGGTCAGACTGATCTAGGCAGTCAAACCGGTTGACACGATCGGTTAGATAGGTTGGTCCAGAACTTGCAGCTCGACTTTTATTTGCATCTACTTTCGAATGTGAAAATATTTTTTCACAATAGCATAGCCAGATGCTTGTTGATCCAGAGCATTTGCCTTTCCATTCTCTTCGGTTGGTATATGTCTTATAACAAACTCATCAAAGGAAGAAATAATATCAATGCATTTATCAAGATATGCATCTAGATAACCATTATAGCATTGGCATTGACATACTTTGGATACAAGCTGCACCACCAGAAGCGAATCTCCAAAGGCATTAACATGCTTCACGCCTATGGATTGCAAAAATTCCAAGCCAAATAGAAGTGCTTCATACTCTACTTGATTATTTGTGCAATATTCTTCCAATCAATTTGAGACCTCAAAAAAACATCATTTGGAGAAATAAGAACAGCACCAATTCCTCTTCCATCATCACAAACCGATCCATCAAAGTATATCTTCCATGGTGTGGATGTAATATAGCCGACTTCTAAATCATGCACATCATTAATTCAATGCTCAACAATGAAATCTGCTACGATTTGAGCTCTCATAGATTTTAAAGGTTCACAAGCCAAATCATATTCAACTAAAGCATAAGCCCACTTGCCAATTCTTCCACTCAAAATCGGGTTCTGTAACATATACTTAATCATATCGGTTTGACTTACCACTATGCAAGTGCTAGATAGTAGATAATGCCCCAATTTTTTACAAGCATAATAGAGAAACAAACACAACTTTTTCAATGAAAGTATACATTGTCTCCGCATGAATAAATCGTCGGCTTATATAAGTGATGATATACTCCTTGCCTTCGGTTTCTTGAGTCAACACAGCCCCAATAACCTCGTCTTCAGTAGCCATCTAAAGCCTGAAAGTAACCCCTCTCTTAGGCGCCTTGAGTACTAGTGGTGAAGATAAATAATCCTTGATCTTATTGAAAGCCTCTTGCTATTCCGTTCCCTAAGTAAATTCGGCTCCGTTCTTTAACCAAAGGATACGAGTAAAAGCATTCATCTTCCCAGACAAGTTAGATATAAATCTTCTCAGGAAATTCACCTTGCCTAGAAACTCCAGCAAGTGCTCCTTGCAAGTAGGACTCTCAACTTTCTTTATGGATTCAATTCTTTTATAATCAATCTCTACGCCCTTCTCATGAATAATGAAACCAAGAAACTTTCCAGCCGATACACCAACAGCACATTTGAGTGGATTCATCTTCAAACCATACCGATGCATCCTTTCAAGAGTAAGTTTCAAATTGACTAAATGATGATCTAAACCAGCCAATTTGATGATAATATCATCGATGTACATTTTAAACATAACACCAAGAAGACCATGGAAGATTAAATTCATAGCTCTTTGATACGTTGCACCAGAATTTTTCGAACCAAAAGTCATAACAATCCACTCAAACAAGCCGACAAATCCAGGACATCTAACAACTATTTTAGACGTATCTTCTTTAGCCATAAATATTTAATTGTGACTAGCATTACCATCAAGAAAGCCAATACCACGATGTCCAGAAGCTTTATTTTTTTAGTACCACTTTTTCCCCAGGTTTCCCATGTTTCTCGTGAGGTATACCACTTTTTTCTCCTCTTTACATTAGTTTCTTTTCAGTACCTAAAAGTCCACAAAAAGCCTTGAAAAAAATTTGTATTCCCTATCCTATAACCCCATTGTGCCGCTGCAATTTTTCTTTTTGGGTTGCTTTTCTAAATTTTAGTTCCTCGCGTGTATCATTATCACTACGTCAAAACAGGATATTAGTGACGGCTGTAAAAGCTCATTAGTGACTGTGAATTTGCGCGTCACTAAATTTTCGTCACTAATGTGAACCACATCGATGATGCGCGAAAACCTTACATTAGTGATGGCTATAGAATTCACCCGACACTAATAACACATAAAGGTGATGGCTGTAAAGTTCGTGCGCCACTAATGAAAAAGTGACAGTTATTGGCTACACACGTCACTAATGACTTTCTTATTGGTGATGTGCTACAGTTTTGCCCGTCACCAATGTGAATTTATAAAAAAAAAATATCAAGCATTCCCTTGAAATAAATTTTGCAGACTCAATTTACGTGAAAGCAAGAACAAAAGTTACATGACCAAAACTGTTGATTCATTTACAAGAGTCAACATGCACTTTGATTTCTATATTTCACTTACATTCTGAGTCCGAATAAACAATAAGATGAAACAATGCACTTTTATTCACAGGCGGAGTACAACAAAACAAGAACACTGAATCATAATTCTTATATTTACAACTCAAAGTGCATCACACCAAATTTTTCTCAGAAGAGGCACCACATCTGCTCACAACATTTTTAATCACCACAGAATGGAATCAGTTAACAAGTACATAAAAGTAACTGCTAATTAATACAGAAAAAAGTACAGCACTCACCAAGAACATGGCGGTGGCATCATCATCGTCTTCTTTTTTAGTAGCTACTATCTCCCCCTCCCAGAATGTCACTACCTGTGGAAGTTAAATTCATGAATGACATACTAAAAGAAAAACAAGAACCAAGGTTTTTAAAGTGGTAAGGCGAGGCGAGGCAACTGTTTACCGCCTTGCGCTTAAAGCGACTAAAGCGTAAGGCGAGGCGACGCCTTACCAATAGACAAAACAGCAGGATAGATAGAGCAGTAGGATTAAGAAAAAAAGAAAAGAGAAAAGAAAAGGAAGAAAAGAAAGATGCAGGAGTAATAAATGGGCCGGCCTAGGCCTTCAGCGGCCCATGCGGCCCATCTCTATCCCCAGGCAATTAAAACCTAGCTCTCCTGAGACCTGCGCCACCGTTGTCTGTCTCTGTCGCACGCGCGCGACCTGCGGGAAGGTGGATGCAGCTGGGGCCGGCGTCCAGTCAATTTGGTGGCCGGAGGTCTCCAGGAGCTTCAATCCAGTGGCGCACGGCGGGAATCACCATGGAGATGTAGGGCGATGCGTCCCTGCGCTTGGATTTGGCGCGCGGCGCAAGCGGGAATCCTCGATTGGAGCTACGGCGGCGGCTATGGCGGGAGTGGCGGCGGGTATCCTCTCCCTCTCTTTCCCCCTCCCGCTCTTTCTTCCGGCGCTGTAGGCGGAAGGCGCGATTCTTCCCACGCCCGCGCCCTTTCTTTCCACGCACGGCGATTCGCCCGCGAGGCAGCATGCAAGGCGTCTGCCGCGCCCGCTTCCCATCGCCCGGATGCCCAGCGCGTAAGGCGTTCGCCTTCCCCGCTAAAGCGGACGCCATACGAGCAGATGGCTAAGCGACGGAGACACCCCAGAGTTTTTTCCGCCTGGACGCATAGGCGACGCCTTAAAAACCTTGACAAGAACACGCTAGAAATTTCTCGTAGTAATTTTAAACAACATCATATTTCTGTATAACAATTCTTAAAATTCAGTCATATAACAGTTTGAGCAATCATATCCAAAACAAAAAGGGCACATAGGAAAAAAAATTACATGAATAGAAATGGCAAACTCTATTTCATAAGCTAAAGCTAACACCATCCAGGTTTGAAGCTGTAGCATTTAAGGAAACAAACTATCTACCAATATAACAGTTTGGCCGAAAAATATTGGAGAAAACATGATAGCTAAGGCTGAAGGATATGAAAATGAATTACCTGCAACTTACTACTCTTTGTATCCCTTTTTTTCTTATTATTTACTGAAATGAGAACAGGCAGGAGGGGCTACCTACTTGATTGTGTAGAAGAAGTTTAAAGAAAACAGGCAGGATGGGCGCATAACTGCAATCAGAAGCTATCCTTCATCGCTGAAGTCAAAGTTGTAATTAATTTTGTAGGGTCCTGTTATAAAATTTACATATCAGTTTGGAAAACTCTCCCAAAACAGATTCAGAAAGAGAAGGGGCACTGTGAAGTGTACATACAAGTCATAAAATTTGATCAACTAATTATATCATTTATGTAATAGCGCATGTCTGAACCAATATGCAGACTTTTCTTGGCATGGCAATTCGACTATGCGCTCAGTACGTCTTATGCTCTGCCTGTATTTTTGCAATGCTAACATCTTCAAACTGTATTTTTGCAATACTACAGGTATTTGATGTGTCTTGACAAGAATCAGATTGCAATTAAGGCGGTCACTTCTGCTGTGCTAACTCTGGCCGGGGACCTCATCTGCGAGGTATTTTTGCAGCATTTGGCTTCAGAGTGACGTTTTTGTGTATACCTACGATGGAAATATGGCCAAAGCAGGGTCATAGAAGATACAAAGGATTCTGAAAAACCATCAACCCTGACAGGTAAATTCCTGGAATTTTGTTTGAGTTTTGAGTTTTTAGACCTCAATCCAAACTGCTGATTCTTTGACTGTATAGGCAGAAGCTTGTCGAGCTTATTGACAAGCTTGACGAAGGTACAGTAAATTGGAATGAGTTTGAAAGTGAAGTGAAGATGCATCATGGAAACAGGCTTGGAGGTCCATATCAAAGGTTGTCTGGTCGAAGTCCAAGGCAACAGGATTAAGCTTAAAGTGAGCCTAACTGCAAGCATGGACACATAATTTACCCTGACTCATTGACATACACCAAACAATGCAATTCGTAGTAAACTGACATCAAAATCACATATTATTTTTCTAGACAGGTAGAATTTGTGTAGTTTTCAATCCACCACAAGGGTATCAGAGGGAACAATAATTAAGATTTGTGATTTCAGAGGATTATTTATCCAACTTTGAAAAAAGGAAAGGCAAGATATTCTAAGAGTATATTTGTACCACGAGAGAATAGAATTAGCTAAATTGAAGAGTTTCAGTGTAAGGTTTACGCCTTTACTCCATAGTCCAGTTGGTGCAAATCAAGATGGATTGAGCGGAATAAACTTACAAGCCACGGTGGTCTCAGCGGCGGGTAGTCGCGTGGCGGTGGAGGTGAACGGCGCACGCGGGCGGCGGAGGCGAACGGCGCACGCGGGGAGCACGCCCCGTTGGTGTAGGATGGATACCCAGCAAAGCTAGCAGTACCTGTTTGGGGAAGCGTCTCCAATGGAGCTTTTGGCAAGGATGGAGGCGTGGCAGTCCATTCAGAGGGGAGGGGTGGCGGTGTGGCAAGCCGTGCTTAGCGGAGGGGCAGTGGTGCGTCGATCCACGTGGAGGGGAGGGGCTGCCAGGCGGAGGTGACCGGCGGGCCGAGCTGCCGGCACGCAGAGGCAGTAGTGGATGGAGGGGGACGTCGTGATGGGGGCGACCTCAGGGCTGCGGAGACGAAACCCCTGCGCAGAGGACAATGATGGGATGCGCGGACAATGATGGGCGGAGGTTGAGGGTGGATCTGTCAGGCGGAGCTCAGCGGAGGCGGCGGGCGGGTGGAGCTCGAGCGGAGGCGTCTGGCGAGCAGAAGAGGACCGGCGAGCGTAGCTGCTGGCTGGCGGAGGTGGATGGAGCGGCGCGGCGTGGCTGGAAGCCGGGGACGGAGCGGCGGCGGCGCGATGGGGTAGCGCGAGGGCGTCACGACTGAATGGGAGGGTGCGTGATTCGCGGGCGGGCAGGGATTCGCGGGCGGGCGGATGGGGATGACAGTGGCGCGGTCGGACGACTTTGATTAGCCCTTTTTAGTAGTAGAGATTATCTTGCTGCAGTTCTGAATTACACAAAAAAAAGAGAGAAAGAAAAAGAAAAAGAGATGCTAAAAGCCGCTTCTAAAACATAAAAAAAGAAGGAAAAGAAGAGAAATTTCAGAATTGCATTGCATCCTTTGAGTCCTTGATTTAGTCCTATCATCTTTGCTTGCTTGAACTATGTCTCAAACGAGTTTAGGCTGGCGATACAGGTTAGCTTGGGACTAATTTTCAGCTTTGCAATTTCTGAATTGAATTAATTGCTTCTATAATTTGCCTGTTCGAGCACCACAAACACTGATCATTACAGGTTTACCTTACAACTGTTACACCCAAGCCTCAACAGGTATCACAACCCACCAATGATTGTTCCACCTGTTGCTTAAGCGCATGGTAAGACACTTGAGAGTGTGTGACTTTACTCCTTGACCACATCCTAGTAGATGATAGAAAAATACATACTTGTGTGTTTTCTTGTTTGATGCTAACAATGGCATGTTACGACACTCACCAATATGACACATCAAAGATGGATGAGACACACACTATATTGCTACTACACCTCTTCCCGCAGGTTGTTTTATTCTTTCTTCCCCGCCTACTTATGATGGTATTGGTGCTGATGAGTACATTGAGTGGAAAACTAAAATAGATAATATTTTTGCACAATATCAGATGTGTGAACAGAGGAAGATTAAGAATGCAACTAGTATTTTGCGTCATTCTGCTTTATTTTGGTGGGAGTCTTTAAGTTCTTAAGATGGACCTCTCACATGGAATGATATGAATATTCTTATGCGACAAACTTTTTGTTAATCCGTATCTTGTAAATAATTCAAATGATGAGGTGCGTCAAGTAGATCAGTCTCTTGTTGTTCCTCCTGCTATGCCTAACCTTTTGCAGGACAACATACAGAAGAGAGAGGATGATATAATAGTAGATAATGAGGTTCTTACAGCCTCATGTGAAAATTCAGAACCATCATCTCATAATGCACCTATTGCACCTGCTGAACATGAGAGCAAAGGTAATGACCATGGTCCTACACTCACGGCAGGTGAGAGTTCTCTTCCTGTGCTAAATTTTTCCACCAATCAAGCTATTCTAGAGCAATTATTAGTGGAACCTTCTCTTAGTTTACCTCTGTCACAAGAGGATTTGCTGGATGTTCTTTGTGACAATGATGAGGTCCATGATAATACTTATATTATACCCCTGCAACCATTGTTGAAAGATCATGCTATATGTGTATTGGAATCCAATACTTGTGCTGAGAATAGATATTTTTCACGTTGCTAGTGATGTTGATGAGCAGAAACTTTTGTCTTCTTTAAATACTTTGGGCATTGAATTCATTGTTTTGTGTGACCTTAGTTATTTGGACGAGAAACTTTTTGCTTATGCTGATTTGCCATGGTTGTCAAGACATACATATCATACTTTTGGCAAATATAATATTAAAGGAGACTATATGATACATCGGGTTTATATTTGTGCAAATTTGAATTCTCCTTTTGTTGTGCAACATTGTGACCACATTGATGACTGTAATATAAATAATCTTGTCCTAACTGGTGCCTCTAATTTTCTTTAAAGACACAAGTTCAATCAAAAGAAGGGGAGCATATGTTTCTTGTTAGTACTAATCTTTTGCATGATAGTATTGATAAAGATCATACGACATATGATCAAGGTGCTTACAAGTTTGCTGACATCCAGACCAATTGGATACATGGTCATGTTTCATCTCGGAGTTTCAGTTTCCATTATTTTGGCAACCTCGTTTCCTTTCGTGTTGTGCAGAATCACTTCCAAGCACACTCGACGCCGAGGACGGCTTTTCGTCAAGAAGGGGATGATGATGAGGACATGACCTCCATGGATACGACCACACTTGGAGAATGGCATAGCAACCAAAGAGACCAGCATGGATTTCCAAATCGAGATGGAGGCCTGAAGCTTATCCAATTTGAGTCGCTAAGGTGGAGGCCCAAATCAAGTTCGCGTCCACCTTGGTGTTCAGGACCAGCATGCACGAAAAATGATGCCCAAGCCGCATACGGAGTCAGTTTTGGACGTTCCTTATATGGATGGAAAAATAATTTCAAGGAGCTTCTAATGGAACCAGTTTCTGGCCCAAATGCGTTAGGAGTCAACGGGTGACGGAGGTAGATCTATGTACCTCCCAGCCGAGTGGGGTCCCCGAACCCAGGAGACTACCCTGCTCGGTGACTCGGCTACAACTACTCGGCGTGCGGGACTCGGCCATGCGTGGAAAGGATTCTCAGAGGATCAGGACAAGAGGCTCTAACTAGAGACCCGGATATCTAGGGATCTTAACCGACCTCCTTCCTTGTAAAACAACCTGAGTATATCATTCCTTGTACCCCTATGCCTCTGTAACACCCTAATTTAAATTTTAGCATTTAATAATAAATTTAATTGGCTTTATTTAATTTTCTAAGGTTTTATATGCTTAGACTTGCATTTAAATTAATTTTCTCTCACAAGTAATTAAAATTTGTCTAAGTTTAAAATTTTGTTGTTGCATTCATGCTGGTGCATTGTTCTTTTTGTTTGAGTGCTAGGTTTGAATTCAAATAGACTTGTGTGTAGTTTGGAAAACAAAAAGAGAAAAGGAAATAGAAAACCCCATCTGGACTCAAACCCACCAGGCAGCCCAGCAACCCACCTTTCCTTTTCCCCCACGGCCCACATCTCGGCCCGTTCCTTTTCCCCTTTTCTCCGGCCCAGTCTACCTCCCAGCCGGCCCGCTCGCGGCCCAGCCACTGGTCAAGAAGCTTGCCCGCCGGTCAAGAAACTACGTCATCATAGGAACTGAGCTGTTCAGGCACTTGGCTTCCTCAGGAACCTTGTGCAAATGTGTTGCACAGGACGAAGGAGTTCACCTGGAGCTACCAGGAGTACGAGGACTTCTAGGCGTTCGTCTCCCAGTCGACGTCCCTGTGGCGCCCTGCTTCCGAGAGTTTCTTGTATATGTTTTACGCTTCCGCTTACTCTGTATCAGACATTTGTCATTATTGTAATAAATAACATTTGTACTCACTTTATTATATCTTTTTATGTGATATGTGCTATGATATATTGTTCATTCTGTTGTATATACGTGTGACTTGATCCTGGCACGTATATGATTGTTCGGTTTATGTCCTTTTATAAACCAGGTTTTATAGAGTGGTATCAGAGCCATATCGACTGTAGAACGAAAGCCTAGATAGAACTGGTCGAGTTTTAGGACTTTTTCTCTCTCAGTCTTGTCTGCTGAAACTATTTTGCAATTATACTCCTTGAAATTCCAAGAATTTTACTCGTCTTGACTTGATTTCTCTCTATAGAATTAGTTTTCGTAGATTTTGGCCAGAAGTAAGTCGACTGACCATCATAGGTGTAAGCTAAATAACCCCTTTATAATATCACGATAGAACGTTCTGCAACACGTTGTGTTAGTCGGGTTGTGTGTTAAACTCGGCTAAGTGTGAAGTTTTGTATGCTTGTTATTATGCTACATGTTTGATTTGGATTTTTGGTTGATTGCATAGTTTAGTAGATAAATTTGTTTATTGAAAATCAGTTTTAAGTTAAAGTTAAATAATTAATAAAATGAGTTCGATCATTGGGGGTAAAACCATCCACTCTGTCCTGTCTACTTTATCATGCCCAAGTTTTCTTGCAGAGAAATATCGTATCCATCTGAATTTATTTCTGCAATATCCTTACTCATGAAATCTTTTGTCCAAAATCAGATGGTGAACACCAGGCGTGGTTCTGACCAGCAGGGGCAGAACAACCAGGGTACTGGGATCCCGATGCCTCCGCCTCTGACCCCGGAGTAGTACTTCCAGCTCCAGATGCAGATGATGGCTACCCTGAAAAACACTGTTCAGGCACATCAGCAGGCTCACACTCAGCCTCCGCCTCCTCCACCGCCGCAGACCCGCGACAGGCGTGCTGAGTTCCTGAGGGGTCACCCGCCGACGTTCTCTCACACGTCTGACCCACTTCAGGCAGACAACTGGCTCCTTGCAGTGGAGCGCCAGCCGGACATCGCATAGTGCGATGATCGGGAGCGAGTCTTGTACGCAGCAGGACAGCTGCGAGGGGCAGCTTTGGACTGGTGGGAGTCCCACCCAGTTCAGGACCGTGAGGCTTTCACCTGGATCCAGTTCTGGGAGCAGTTCCACAGCCACAACGTACCCGCGGGCGTTATGAAGACGAAGAAGAAGGAGTTCCTTGCACTTAAGCAGGTAAACTCAGATATAATCTTTCAGCATTTCCTTTTGAGCTAGTATTCCCCCTTGTTCTATCTTTCTGAAGCATGAGCTAATCATTCGTCATACATTTGTCCTTTTCACTTCAGGGAACTATGACGGTCACGCAGTATCATGATCGTTTCCTTTAGCTCGCTCGCTACGCCCCTGCCGAGGTCGCGGATGACCGCGAGAAGCAGGAGCACTTCATGGAGAGACTGGAGGACTACATCCAGTACGCGCTGCTCAACCTCCGATTCGACGACTTCAACCATCTGGTTGACAGTGCGCTCAACATGGAGTGCAAGCACCAGGAGATGGAGGACAAGAAGAGGAATATCATTCCCGTTGCTTCTGGCAGCAACACCCATCCTCGTCTGCAGCCGCCCCAGCAGTACCAGTAGCAACAGTACCGGCCTCCCCAACAGTACCATTAAAGGCCGCAGCAGTACCCGCCTCGACAACAGCAGCAGGCAGGTCAGGGCCCGAGGTTACCGGCACCTCCGGCTCGTGCTACTCCACCAGCTCCGCCAGCACCTCAGGCTCCACGGCAGGCAGCTCCTCCTGCCGGACAGTAGGCTCAAGGACCCCTTCGCACCTGCTATCACTGCGGCCAGCCGGGGCACTACGCCAACACTTGCCCCCGGAAGGCGCAAGCGGGACAGCAGGGGCGCCCAGCTCAGCCCAGGGCGCCACTTCAGGGGAGAGTGAACCACGTGACGGCCGAGTCAGCGGCCGAGGCTCCTAACGTGGTTATTGGTACGTTCGTGGTCAATTCATATCCAGCTACAGTGCTTTTTGATACCGGTGCTACGCATTCCTTCATTACACAGTCTTTTGTCGAGCAACATGGTATTCGTACTAGTACATTAAAGAGGTGCCTGTTAGTATCTTCACCGGGAGGACAATTGAGGTCTCATACCTTCTGCCCCAGAGTCAGTGTATCCTTAAGGTGGGTAGAATTCAGTACAGATCTGATGATGCTAGACACCAAGGGCATCAATGTCATCCTGGGAATGGAGACTCTTGCTAAGTGGGGAGTCCAGATAGATTGTGCTCAGAGGACAGTCTTGCTATCGGCTTCCGGTGGTCAGGAGGTTACTATCAGTGCAGTGGAACCTTCTGGATTTCTTTATCAGATGGAGGCTAGACACACGGATGGTATTCGCGTGGTGTCCGAATTCCCGGATGTCTTTCCGGATGATTTGCCAGGTATGCCGCCTGAACGCGACATCGAGTTTTCTATTGATCTCTTGCCTGGCACAGCTCCTATTGCAAAGTGGCCCTACCACATGGCACCTATAGAGCATGAGGAAGTCAAGAAGACTATTGATGCTTCTCTCCTTGAGCTTTTCCATTGTTGCTAGTAGATAAGAAGGATGGCTCGAAGAGAATGTGTGTTGATTATCGGGAGCTGAACGCAGTTACCATCAAGAACAAGCATCAACTGCCCCGTATTGAGGATCTCTTTGATCTGCTTCGAGGCGCTCATGTATTCTCGAAGATTTATCTTCGTTCGGGTTATTTTCAGCTGATGATCCGTCCTGAGGATATTCTGAAGACGGCATTCACCTGCAAGTACGGGCTGTATGAGTACACGGTCATGTCTTTCGGCTTGACTAATGCCCCGGCTTTCTTCATGCACTTGATGAACATGGTTTTCATGGATTATCTGGATGTCTTCGTGGTGATCTTCATTGATGATATTCTAATGTTCTCCAAGACAGAGGCAGAGCATGAAGAACATCTGAGGCTCGTGTTGTAGAGATTGAGGGAGCATTAGCTGTATGCTAAGTTCAGCAAGTGCGAGTTCTGGATTGACGAGGTTCCATTCCTCGGTCATATCATCTCAAAGGGAGGCATTGCAGTTGATCCGAGCAAGGTGAAGGATGTGCTCGAGTGGGAGACACCGCAGACGGTGAAGGAAGTCCGGTCATTCTTGGGCTTAGCAGGATATTATCGGAGGTTCATTGAGAATTTCTCCAAGATCGCGAAGCCCTTGACTTCTTTGCTAGAGAAGAATGCAGCATTCATATGAACTGATGAGCGTCAGATGGCATTTGATGAGCTGAAGAAGAGGTTGACTACAGCGCCATTCCTTACTCTGCCAGACCAGAGCAAGAGGTTCACGGTGTATTGTGATGCTTCGAAGGATGGTCTTGGTTGTGTTCTGATGCAGGAGGGCAGAGTGATTGCTTATGCTTCACGGCAGTTACGTCGACATGAGCTGAACTATCCCACTCATGATCTTGAGTTAACCGCAGTTGTGCATGCTCTGAAGATTTGGAGGCATTACTTGTATGGGCAGCAGTGTGATATCTACACTGATCACAAGAGCCTGAAGTATATTTTCACGCAGAATGAGCTGAACATGCGGCAGAGGAGATGGTTAGAACTGGTCAAGGATTATGACCTGGAGATTCACTATCATCCGGGTAAGGCCAATGTTGTGGCAGATGCTCTGAGCAGAAGAAGCTATGTCAACATGGCCGTGGCTTTCCAGATGCCTCCAGAGTTATGCAAGGAGTTTGAGTAGTTGAGTCTGGGCTTCTTGCATCATACTTCGAGTGCAGCATTCGAGGCAGCGCCCACTCTAGAGGCAGAGATCAGGCAGCATCAGGAGGAAGATGAGAAGCTGCAGGAGATCCGTGAATTGCTCAAGAAAGGCAAGGCTCCTCATTTCAGAGAGGATGATCAGGGTACTTTGTGGTACAAGAACCGGATCTGTGTGCCAGATGTGAAGGATCTCCGGAAGTTGATTCTGAGTGAGGCTCATGATACAGCTTACTCTATTCATCCGGGCAATACCAAGATGTACTATGATCTCAAGGAATGTTTCTGGTGGTATGGGATGAAGCGTTCAGTGGTAGAGTACGTGGCTATTTGTGACACCTGTCAGCATGTCAAGGCTGAGCATCAGAGGCCAGCAGGTCTGTTGCAGCCATTGAAGATTCTAGAGTGGAAATGGGAGGAGATTACTATGGACTTCATTGTTGGATTGCCTTGTACTCAGAAAGGGTACAACTCTATATGGGTAGTAGTGGATCGTTTGACGAAGGTTGCTCACTTCATTCCAGTGAACACTACTTACTCGGGTGCTAGACTTGAAGAGTTGTATATCTCCCGGATTGTCTGCTTGCATGGTGTGCCCAAGAAGATCATATCTGACAGAGGATCTCAGTTCACTTCACGGTTCTGGGAGCAGCTCCATTATTCATTGGATACGAAGATGTGCTTCAGTACCGCCTATTATCCTTAGACAGATGGGCAGACAGAGAGAACCAACCAAATGTTGGAGGATATGTTGAGAGCTTGTGCTATTCAGTATGGTACTAGTTGGGATAAGTGCCTGTTGTACGCTGAGTTCTCCTATAACAACAGCTACCAGGCCAGTCTGAAGAAGTCCCCCTTTGAGGCATTGTATGGCAGAAAGTGTAGGACTCCTCTCTATTGGGATCAGATTGGTGAGAAGCAGCTCTTTGGCCCTGACATTATAGAAGATGCAGAGCAGATGGTACAGGCTGTGCGGGAGAATCTGAGGATTGCACAGAGCAGGCAGAAGAGCTATGCAGATGGCAAACGGAGGGACCTGACCTTCAGCGTTGATGATTATGTATATCTGAAGGTGTCCCCGATGAGAGGAATCCGCAGGTTTAATGTGAAGGGGAAGCTAGAACCTCGGTACATTGGTCCATTCAAGGTGCTAGAGCGGAAAGCGTGAAGTTGCTTATCGTCTGGAGTTGCCTACCAACCTCTCAGGAGTTCATGATGTCTTCCACATTTCACAGTTGAAGAAGTGTCTGCGAGTACCTGAGGAGCAGGCACCATTGGATGGGTTAGATGTGCAGGAAGATCTGACCTATACTGAACATCCGGTGAAGATTCTGTAGACATCAGAGAAGGTTACACGGAACAAGCGCATCAAGATTTGCAGAGTTCAGTGGAGTCATCACAGTGAAGCTGAGGCTATATGGGAGCGAGAAGATGAGCTGAGAAAGACTTATCCCGATCTCTTTGGTAGCCAGTCCAGCTGAATCTCGGGGACGATATTTCTATAAGGGGGTAGGGTATGTAACACCCTAATTCAAATTTCAGCATTTAATAATAAATTTAATTGGTTTTATTTAATTTTCTAAGGTTTTATATGCTTAGACTTGCATTTAAATTAATTTTCTCTCACAAGTAATTAAAATTTGTCTAAGTTTAAAATTTTGTTGTTGCATTCATGCTGGTGCATTGTTCTTTTTATTTGAGTGCTAGGTTTGAATTCAAATAGATTTGTGTGTAGTTTGGAAAAGAAAAAGAGAAAAGGAAATAGAAAACCCCATCTGGACTCAAACCCACCAGGCAGCCCAGCAACCCACCTTTCCATTTCCCCCACGGCCCACATCTCGGCCCGTTCCTTTTTCCCCTTTTCTCCGGCCCAGTCTACCTCCCAGCCGGCGCGCTCACCCCCGCTCGCGGCCCAGCCACTGGTCAAGAAGCTTGCCCGCCGGTCAAGAAACTACGTCATCATAGGAACCGAGCTGTTCAGGCACTTGGCTTCCTCAGGAACCTTGTGCAAATGTGTTGCACAGGACGAAGGAGTTCGACTCCTTAGCGATATCCACTCGAGTATCTACGGCAACCACGCAGGCACCTCCACCCTTGTGGGAAAAGCCTTTCGATCAGTCTTCTTCTGGCCCACGGCTCTGGCCGATGCCCGGAACATCGTCAAGCGATGTCCTGGGTGCTAGTTCTTCTCCAAGCAGCAACACGTCCCGGCCCAGGCCTTACGGACCATACCGTCTTCTTGGCCCTTCGCCTTCTGGGAACTCGACTCGGTGGGACCCTTGAAGACGGCCATTGGCGGATATAGTCATATATTTGTGGCTATCAACAAATTCACAAAATGGATTGAAGTCAAGCCAGTGACAGCCACTACAGCAGCCAAGGCAGCCGAGTTCATTGAGGAGATATCACACCGATTCGGGGTGCCTAACCGGATCATCACAGATCTGGGTACTTCATTCACCGGATCCGAGTTCTGGGACTACTGCCAAGAAAGTTGCATCGACGTCTACTACGCCTCCGTGGCGCACCCCAGGTGCAATGGCCAAGTCAAAAGGGCCAATGGCTTGATCCTTGTTGGTATTTCTTAACTCTTACAGAGAAATCCGCAAGCGCACGGAAATACCATTGGAGCACTTCACCCGGGAGTATTTAGGGTATCATATTTTCCATGAGGAACGGGTGTGTAACTGTCTTCTAACTAGATTACCCCGAAGAAGATATGAGATAGAGAGACCTTAGGGTAGTGTGGTTCTGATCTAAGGATGAGTTCAAGGGAAGATACACTAATTTTTTCACTCGCTCACTTCAGGCACTAGTCTGACCCTGGTCTGCCAGGGACCTTCAGTATCGCTCTATGTCGTACCCAGATGGGGGGAGTGCACTAACCACACAGACTGTCTCCGTAGCGGACGGACAGGGCTGTTACCACCTGCCGTCTACCCCAGAATACCATCTGAGTACGAGACAAACAAAGGTAATCTAAGGCTCAGACACCACGCCTATTCCTTCGACTACTACTCTAGAGTTGCACAGGGTTATTCCGTCTTTATCAGGGGCCCACTTCTAGAGTATCCGCTACGACAATGGATGATGAACCCGTGAACGAATGAGAACAAAAGAATAACTTTACTAGAACTCGCCGAATAGAAGAACCCGGATATGTGCTCCAAATATACCGTATCCGTAGAGGTACAAAGCCAAAGAGATGCCGACAAGTCCGTCTCTTCTCTGAACTCCTTCCTCACACACTCCCTAGGCTAAAGATACAAAGATGTAGAGCCTCTCTACTCTTCTCCTTCACATATGAAATGGTTTGTGTGTGAGAGCTGGAGGGAGCCCCCTTTTATAGTCTTCAGGGTCGGCTCCCGCCAAAAGCATATATGGAAGGTGATCAGGAGGAGTAGGGGGCATGCCATATCGAAGTGCACCTGGATGGGAAGCCGGCCAGGTTTGGCCGACCCAGGGGGTCGGCCGGCCCCACCTGGTCGACTCTCGTCCTTATCTTCCTCGGGGAGTCTGATCTGTGGGCCCATGTCAAGATCCCGTGGTGCATTTGCCTTGGTTCCCACGTTTGCTCTGACATGTGGGCCCTCCTTGTAAGTGACACGTTTCAGTGTCGATCTTTTGTGCATTTTTCCTCATGTTCACTTGTGTTTTCCCTCTTTTACAGATGTGGGTGCCTGCAGATGACAATTCACCAAAACTTGTGGAAATGGTTAGTTGTAAGCCCTATATTTATGTTTGGTGATTATTTCCGGTAAAAAACTGCAAGAGTTGACGGTCGAAAACAACACTTAAGGACCGTCAACAACACCCCCACACTTAGTCCTTTGCTCGTCCTCGAGTAAAGTTTGAAGGACCAAGGTGGATGCTACTCCTTGAATTCAACCTGCATACAAGTTATTCCAAGCTTCTTCTCACCCTTGTGAATTTTTGTCTGGCTACCATGAAGTCTTGGGTGATTGAACAAATGAACGACTCAGAATTCAGGCTCCTGACTCTTCCTCCTTAGCACCTGGATGTTTTATTTTAAAACAAAGAGACAGCCTTGCTCCTCAAATTACTCTCTGGATCACTCTTTTTGTTTTATATCTTCACCAAGGCAAAGATGCTGCCATCCTTCTCCTACCATTTATTCAGGCTTATGTGGGGCTCGGGGTAGGAATAGAGGGGCATGTTTGCCTTGCTTGTATTGCCGAGTCAAAAACAAGATCCGAGCAGAAATGAGTCATTCAGTCTGATCAAGATGTGCAAGTGTTTGGACTATTTCTGGTGATTTGAGGATGAACTCTTTTGCATGACTCTCTTTCTTTTGTTATTTCCAATACGGGCTATCAACTTTTTTTTTTGACATGCCTTTGCAAGAATGTGGCATACCTTCTTTGGGTATGCATCTTTTCTTTCTTTCTTTTTTTAACATACTCATTGAGCATGTGGTCTACCTTCTTTGGGTAGACATCTTTTATTTTCTTTTTGCATAGCCCAAGTTGTTTTGGAGAGCAAGGTCATAGAGTTCTTATTTTTGTGGATGGATGTGGCAACTATCTCCCAGTGTGGAAGTATAGTATGTGTATGTGATCTTGATCAAGAGAGCATGACAAGTTTCTAACAAGGGTCGAAGAATTTGACAAAGCTCAAAGCAGAGGTAAACATCATTTGAAAGTTGGGCATGAAAACTTGTCTTTGGCTTTGGTAGGAATTTATGATAATTCGAGGAGTCAAGCTATATTTATTTTATTTTTTTAAAAAAGGAAAACAAGTGCTTTTGCAAGGAAGAGCATGTCACCATCAAACTAAGTCATATCTCAATGGTCAATTACTTAGAACGCATGGGGTCCCTATAGGAATTTATTCACAAGGTTAAAAAGAAAGCTAAGAATAAAATGCATGCAAAGTTTTATTCTTTGGAAGCATAAGGAGTTTTTTTTAACTTTTTTGCGAAGAAATTCATTGAATTTAAACGAATGCAGGGAGGTTTAAGGTTTCGGGGATGCAAACCAACGATCTAGAGCTGGATGGAGTCGAGTGGGCTTCACCAGGGGCCGGCCGACCCATGGGTTCGGCCGCCCCTGAGGTGGGCCCTCTCTCCCTCCTCTTTTGCGTGCTGGTCGAGTCAGTTTTGTGTCGCATTTTTGTGAGGTGCATCCCCCCACACTTGTTTCTGTGCCTGTACAAAATCTCAAGACAAAATATGGCACAAATAAAAAGGGAACTCTGCAGAATTGGAATCCGAGGAGCTCAAACTTTATTATATTGGAATGAAAAGGGCGCTTATTACATGATGCACAGGTAAACTCAAGAACTAAACATGAAAAGTAAATGTGCCCTGTCGCTTGGTGGAGGCGTACACCTAAGCGATGTCCTTACCCTTCTCCAGGCGTGAGATCCTAGAGCTGAGGCCACGGCGGAGGGTATCAAGGTCGTCTGTGACCGATTTCAGCTCTAACGACAACTCCGCTAGTTGGTCGCCCTGCTTCTGATTCTCCTTCTTTAACGCAACTATAGTCCTCAGAAGCTGGACGACCTTGGGCCCCTTTAGGACCTTCTCGTCCTCACTCTCATACTGCCCCCCAGGACGTGTGATGGGAGGAGGAGTTAGGTGCCTCTTCACCTTTTTAGGGGTGGACGCAATAGATTTGGCCTCTCCCTTCTCCTTGGGGGAAAGCGCGGGAAAGAGGCCCTTACCGTACCCCCATCCGGGAGTCCGGACTCCTACGACCCTAAAACGCTTTGGAGAATTGTCGCTAATGGGGGTGAGAGAGGTGGTGTAATGGTGGCTAACTATGTCGCCACTTTTGTTCCTCACGGTGTAAGCATGCTGCATTCCCTCTTCCATGGGCATCGGAGGCATCGGGTCGGCGAAGAGGTGAACGGCGACATCCTTTGGGCGAAGTTTGCCCGTCGTTGGCCTCGGCATAGTCCCTGAGCGCCTTCCCCTGCACCTTTGGGCAGTAGCCCTCTTGACGATGCGTCGTGCCGAAGGGGAGGCCGAGGGCCCTCCTCCCTGGTTCGGCCGAACCAGGGGGTCGGCCGCCCCCTCCCCGGTGCCCCTCAGCGTTATCTTCCTCCCAGATGCTGACATGATCGCTAGCGGTGTCATGGCAATGTGCATTGCCTCTTCTTCCACTGTAGGCTTGCTAAAGCTTGGTTGGCAGGAGACGGCTCGCCGTTGAGTCCGTACGTGGACTCGGACCCAACGAATGGGATGATCGACTTTCCGGCCATGGAGATGGTGCTTTGCAGGTGGGAAGAGACTGAGGAAAGGTGGAGTGCTTGGATCTTGGGTGAATGAGGAGAAGGAGAGGAGAGGAGATGAATTTAAAGGGAAGAGAGGATCAAAATGGTGCCAAACCTTCCGAAGTTTGGTGTCTCCACACAAGGAAACATGAAAAGGGACGTTGGAGAGGTCAAATTCAAAGATTCAGCACCAATGGCCATGAGGTGGGGCCGGCCAACCCCTAGGTTCGTCCGCCCCCTCTGGGCTCAACTGGGCCTCAGTTTCTTTGTGTGGGCTTCTAAGGTCGTGGGCTAGGTGATCAGGGGGTGCATGGGCTTTATTTCTATGGAGAAGATGTGTAGAATCGAAATCTACAAACTTAATTTCATCGAAAACTTCACCAGGCCGAAAGGGTTCATGGAAAAGTTTAAGCCGATGGCCATTTACCTTGAAGTACTAACCGTCATCATCCTGTAGTGTGATTGCCCCGTGAGAAGATGTGTTGACGACGGTGTACGGGCCCTTCCATTTGCTGTGAAGTTTTCCTTCTCCAAAGAGTTTTACCCTGGAATTAAACATTAATACCTTATCACCTGGCTTGAACTCCTTGGTCTTGATCCTCTTGTCGTGCTATCTTTTGGTACGGTCCTTGTATATCTTGGCACTATGGTATGCATTCTCTCTCCATTCCTCTAGCTCTGCCAGCTGCATTTGTCTATTCCTCCCAGCGAGTTTGTAGTCCATATTCCATTTCTTAATGGCCCAGTGGGCCCTGTGCTCATGCTCAACTAGGAGATGACACGTCTTCCCATAGACCAGTTGATATGGTGACATGCCGATGGGGGTCTTATATGTTGTTCTGTATGCCCAAAGTGCATCAGGTAGCATATTCTTCCATCCTTTACCCATCTCGTTCACCATTTTCTGCAGAATACTCTTGATTTGCTTGTTAGAAGTTTCTGCCTGTCCACTAGTCTGAGGGTGGTAGGGTGTAGCGATGTTGTGTCTTGCGCCGAGTTCTTTTAGGAAGCGGCGGAAGGTTTTGTCAATGAAATGGGACCCCTCGTCACTTATAACCATCCTTGGTGTTCCAAAACGAGGGAAGATGATTTCATGAAACATCTTCCTTGCATGATTGGCATCTGCAGCTCGACAGGGTAATGCCTCCACCCATTTGGAGACGTAGTCCACAGCAACCAGGATGTACTCGCAATCATGGGACTTTAGGAATGGCCCCATGAAGTCAATACCCTAGACATCGAATAGTTCAACTTGGAGATTGTATGTGAGGGGCATTGTATTGCGAGCAGTGATGCCTCCCTGCAACTTGCATCTTCGGCACCTTAGAATAAATTCTCTGGTGTCTTCATACATTGTGGGCTAGAAGAAACCACTTTGCCAAATTTTTGCTTGTGTTCTAAAAGCTCCAAAGTGGCCTCCATATGCTGCAGTATGGCATTTCTCTATGATCTGTACCCCTTCTGCTGTAGGGACACATCTCCTCAATAATCCATCCGTACACACCCTTTACATGTACGGTGGATCCCAAATGTGACGTCTGCTCTCGAAGATCAGCTTTTTCTTGTTTTCCCTAGGTGGTACATAACCTGCAACCATGAAATTCACAATGTTTGCGTACCATGGGTTGGAGTCCGTTACCTTGAGCAGCATGTCACCGCGTAGGAAGTCATTGATTGGTGGTTCCTGCAGGTTAGTAACTTGCGTACGCGACAAATGATTGGCTATAGTATTCTCTACTCCCTTTTTATCTTTTATTTCAAGGTCAAATTCTTGGAGTAAGAGAATCCACCGAATCAAAACGGGGCTTAGCATCTTTCTTGGTGAGTAAATATTTCAAAGCTGCATGGTCAGTATAAACAATAACTTTTGCTCCAACCAAGTAAGATCTAAACTTACCAATAGCAAAAACAACTGCAAGGAGCTCTTTTTCAGTAGTGGCATAATTTAATTGTGCTCCTGTCAGTGTTTTGCTAGCATAGGCAATTGCATGATGCTTCTTATCTTTGGTTTGGCCTAAGACGGCACCAACAGCATAGTTGCTAGCATCACACATTATTTCGAGCGGGAGGCTCCAATCTGGGGGTTGGATGATTGGAGCCGAGATGAGTGCCTTTTTTAGGATTTCAAAGGCGCGAAGGCACTCATCCGTGAATTCGAAGGGTGCATCCTTAGCTAAGAGGTTTGTAAGGAGTCTAGCGATCTGAGAGAAGTCTTTAATAAAACGGCGATAGAACCCCGCATGACCTAAGAAGCTACGGATCCCCTTGACATTAACTGGAGGTGGGAGACGTTCTATAACGTCAATTTTTGCTTTGTCCACCTCAATTCCCCTCTCGGACACAAGGTGTCCAAGGACGATGCCTTCGCGGACCATGAAATGACATTTTTCCCAATTCAGCACCAGGTCCTTTTCTTGGCATCACTCCAAGACCCTATCTAAATTTTCAAGACAACGATCAAAAGTTTTCGCATAGACGGAGAAGTCGTCCATGAAAACTTCCATGATTTCCTCGATCATGTCTGAAAAGATAGACATCATGCACCGCTGAAACGATGCGGGAGCGTTACAAAGCCCGAAAGACATCCTACGATAAGCATAGGTTCCGTATGGGCAAGTAACTTTGGTGATAACCAGAATACCCATCAAGGAAACAGAAGAAAGAATGCTTGGCCAACCGCTCTAACATTTCGTCAATGAAGGGCAACGGAAAGTGATCTTTCTTCGTGGCCGAGTTAACTTTCCGATAGTCTATGCACATCCTCCACCTCGTGACAGGTCTTTGAGGTATGAGTTCGTTCTTGCTGTTCTGAATTATCGTCATACCTCCCTTCTTTGGCACAACTTGTACCGGGCTTACCCACTCGCTATGTGGCACGGGATAAATGATCCCGGCATGCAAGAGCTTAAGGAACTCTTTCTTAATGACATCTCTCATCGTGTTGTTTAGCCTATGCTAAGGCTCCCTAGAAGGTGTGCAGGTAGAGTCGATAGGGATACGATGAGTGCAGAGGGTAGGACTTATCCCTTTTAGGTCCTCGAGTGAATAACCAAAGACGGATCTATGCTTTAATAATACGGCTAAGAGTTTAGCCGTCTCCTCGTCGAAAAGCTGACTACTAATGATGATGGGAGTTTGTGTGTCACCATTGAGGAAAGCATAGCGGAGACCTTCGGGAAGAACTTTTAGTTCTATTGGAGGTGGTGTCGGCTTCTTGTGAATGGGCAGTTCGAGTTTTTCCTCTAAGTCGTCCTCTTCTTGGATGAAGAGTTCAGCATCTCGTTCTAAGGAGGGTTTAGAGTCATCTTCTGGCATGACTGCCAACACTTCCTCAATTGGTTCTTCTTGGGGAATAGATTCAGCCATGGAGATCTTGGCTGGGTCGATAGGTAAGGAGTAGGCTTTTCCCCCAAGAGACACATCTAACCTTCCTAGAGTAGAAACATCTAGGAAAAGTTTTTCTACGGGATGCCCTATCAAGATGTCGAAGTCTTGGACTTCGAAGATATGAAAGTCTAGAGTGATCTCCGTTTTCATGTGCCAGACTGGCACATCTTGTATAATCCCAATCCCTTTTATAATGGAGTTCGGTCCAATTCTAAGGGACTTTGTGGTTGGAGTAACGTGCTTTTCGCCCGAGTAATCAGAAGCGAACGAGGCTGAAATGATGTTTACTCCAACTGTGGGATTATAAAAGGCTTTGACTGCAGCCCCTTTTACGAAGCATGGAATGGTCAAGGAGGGGGCATGAAATTGAATTATTTCAGATGAAGTCTCCCCTTCTTGTATCCATTCGCTGTTCATGATAGCAGCTACCCTTTTTACGGTCTCTTTAAGGGAAGCCTTATCGAGACTGCTTGGAGGGTCTAAAGGGACTAGAGGCCTTTTTTGGAAGGGATATAATGTGGTATTTCCATAGTCATAGAATATATCCTCCTCAATATTAAACGGGAATTCTGGAGGTAGGATTTCTTCCTCCTCCGGGTCTTCTGGTTCAGGGGAAGGCTCGGCTGGCGATTCGTCAGATTTCTCTTTCTTTTATTATGTGAAAATAGATATTCATTGGAGGAGCTAAGTCAAAAATAAATGAATGTAGGTACTATACATTCGGGACAAGTTGGATGTAGTTGCAATTTGTCCCGAATGAATAGTACATGCATTCATTTATTTTTGACTTAGCTCCTCCAATGAATATCTATTTTTCACATAATAAATGAAAGAGAAATCTGACCTTTACCACATCCCCACCACGAGGTACTGTCTCGGGAGGATTCCTTTGTTAGACCCGAATGTATCGTTGCCCAAGATGTAAATGTCAGAAAGATATCCAAAACCTACTCGACCGAGGTGAATAGGGTGTCCTTTTAACCAAGGACTGGATTAACTCTTAGGTCAAGTCTGTTAGGTACTAACCCCGTCGGGTTGCCCAAGATGAAGGTGCCAAAAGAGTATCAAAAACCTACTCGGGCGGGGCGAATAGGGTGTCCTACCTGAGGACTAGAGTGTCTTTTAGGACAGAACTGTTAAGTACGAACCCCGTCGCGTTGCCCAAGACGTAAATGCCCAAAAAGCACTCAAGTATGAACCATAAAAACTGCTCGATAGCTACTTGAGCCGAGCAAGGCTTTCGAGATGGGGTACTGGTCATGTGAGCGAGAGCCAAGTAGTCGATATATGAAAAATCAACTTTGTTTGGATTTGTCGAAATTACGATAGCTGTAAAGTGACAGACTCTGACTCCTAAGACCTACCCCTTGCTCGTTAGACGTGAGCAATGGTTTACATGACTGGATTAAATTTATTCGAAGAAGGAACTTAGTCGATATGATGATCGACTAAATTTGAGGAAGGACTAGTTGATGCAGAGGTCGACTAGATTTATCGGTGGTGTCTCCTTCAGGAGAGGTACCCCAAAGGCCTTGCGGAGTGAGTCACACTGGAAGATCGTGTGAGAGCTCTTTGGGTGGATAAAGCACTTGTGTAGCAGTACTTTGTTGATCCTGTTTCCGCTCTGAGACGATTCACCTTGATGCTGGGTGTGTGGTTTACCCTGAAGGTAGGTACTGATGGTTGCCGGCTTGTGCTTCTTGAAGGGAGCGGAAGCCTTTGGCGGGATGTGGAAGTTGGAAGAAGGGTTGTATGCCTCGACTTCCTCCCGTTCCTTTCTTCTTGAGATGATGACGTTGCGCGCATCGCGCCCAACGTTGATCACACTGCGGAGGTTGCAGTTGGAGTAGTCGTAGTTGTCGCCTTGTTGTTCTTGTAGGGTGTTAGAGAGGCGCTAACGCCTGAACGCCCTCTTCTGGTTGAGCAGGCGGCGACGCTCATAGAGATCTTCTGCTGGATGCTGTTTGTCCAGTTGGACGGTGACGGTCACCGCTGGGGGAGGAGGAGGAGCAGGTAGATCCTCCTTGGTAGTGACTTGGTCTTCTGTGATTGTAGGAGGAGTAGTTTCCATGCTGTCGGAGAGGTACTCGTTGAAATAATCAAAATTGTAGTCATCGAGGTTGAGACGCTCCGTGGGATTGCCCTCTGGTTCTTCGGCGATACGAACTATGAGGATTTCACGGCAGAGGTCTTGAATTTCTTGATCTTGTTTGCTTGAGGACGGGTCTAAAGTGGTGCTCTATTGGTAAGGCAGATCCGCTAGCCATGAGGCAGAAGCGTTGGGATCTTGTGCCTTCCTGAGGTGCACTGTCTGTCCTTGCGGCGTTGCATATATAATCAGGTTAGGGAGCGAGTCCTGATCGGACTTGAGGTTCGTAGCCGAGTTGGACTCGACTTGTTTACTATACTGGATTAGGTCGTCCAGTTGTTCTTCCGGGTCGGAAGAGTACTCGGATTCGGAGTTGGTTAGCCCACCGATTTTTGAGTATGTATGCTTTGGGTGAGCGAGGAGCGGTAAGCCCATCTCTACATGGAGAGCGTTCTCGTTCATCCAGTGCAGCCATGATTGAGTAGGAGTTAGCCCCTCAGGCTCCTTAATCCAGGGTTTGTCATAGATTGAGTCGCTGGATTGTTCTGGGGCCTTGGCTTTTCCTTTTTTAAGCATGGCCAGTTCCCAAAGAGCGTCAGCATGCTCGGTAGGTTTGGTCATGGCGTCCATGAATAGCTCGATATTGTCTGACCACTCTTCAAGATCGTCAAATGGTTCAAAGTTCTCGAGACTGTTCATGAAGCTGTCAAAGTCCTGATCGAACTTGGACTCGACTGGTTTCGTAGTTCGAGTGTGAGCAGGTTTCGGTGAAGGGCTCTGAGGTATCCTGGAGATAGACGGTCCCATCCGAACAAGCCGGGGGTTTGTCTCACTAGCTCCCCCGCATATTCCTCCTCCTGATATCTGTTCCTTGTTTTGCAGAGTGCTTTCAGCCACCTTAATGCAGTTGGCAAGTTTTGAATTTACCCGATCGATCCCTGAGAGCATGTCGCCCGACCTCTTCTGCGGCGGGTTTGGTGCATTAGGGTTCTGCTGTAGCGCAGATGGGCTGAGAGCAGTTTCTGCAAGTTTAATGCAGCCCTCGATTGATCGAGAAACTCGATCTACTCCAGCGAGTAGTTCTGAGCTTTTGATCTTGGGGCGTTTGATTGTCTTCAGACGAGCTAGGTATTTTCCAAGAGTTTTGGAAAAGTAAGGCTTTTCGGAGTCAGAATTTGTGTCGAACTTGACCAAACCAAGAGTTTGGTTTTGAGTTGTCACGTTTCTTGGGTTATCCGAGTCGAGTTCTGTGGCAGAACCACCTGAATTATCCCGGCTCAAGTGCGCTGGCCATCACCATAAAGGCAACACTGACTCAAACGCACTTCAAACGGAACAATTCTTGGTCTGTCGGGTAACGTCCCGATACAACCACCGGTTCTCGGATCGAACAAGCATACCCCACACGAAGGCGAGTCCAGAGATATTACAACCATACATATTTTACAACACAGGCACATTATTTATTACAACAATTTTCAAAGTACTTATTACAGATCCAAACTTAGTTAAACCTTAAACAAGCCATAAGTTTAAGTTCAGAGTTTAAAAACAGCGAAAAGAAAACACGACGGCTACAACACGTCGCAAAAGGACACCAAGCTAGCCCAAGCAAGGTATCACTCATCGGGGTCATTGCCGGCCAAAGACGGATCTGACTCTGCGGACCAGCCAGGAGGCAAAGAGCAGGGCCAAGACAGACTAGCGATTTGGTCCTGAAAACTCATACCTGAAAAAGGTTTCAACAGCAAGGCTGAGTATTCTAATACTCAGCAAGACTTAACCGTCAACGGATATACTTAGTCCACCTAGCTAGACTATGCCGGGTTTTGTAGGCTCTAGTTTTTCTTTTGCTGAAAAGCAATAAAGAGTAGGTCCTTACTTTCAAATTTTAGCTTCCAAGATTCTAGTTGATTAACCATTCTATGTAAGCAACTACTCCTATTCAACCATGGTAGAACTTTAAGCAAACATCAAGATTGATCATAATAATGTTACTTTTATTACTCTGTGTGGCAAAGGGATCAAGCAGTCCCAAACCGTGAGAAGCGGACGATTCGAATCGAAATTTGTTGACCTGGCCAGGCAGACCTAACACACACGTCTGGAACACCGTCGGATCGTTCCCAAACAACTGTTTACCTTTCTTTTCGGCTTGTGGATAGGGTCACTCTCCCCGACTACAGGGCACCAACTTCCTCCCTGCACCCACGGTGTTGCGCAACATAAACATAAATAAAACCTATCTCTAAGAGAGAGTGAAAGGTATACCCACTCCCCGGTCCGATCGGCTACTAGGCTTACCGCGTACCATATTTACGGCATGTGGCTAGTACGTTCAAAAACTTAACAACCGCTACCACACACCGCGACCTTAGCAGAATTTATCAACACAGACGGGGTCTCACCCAAGGTCATGATATCGAACACGACCCCGTCTGTCGTCCTTATATTGATAGCAAAAAGTAAACAAGCAATTCCTATAGAGCTCACGAGTGACAGGCAATCACTCGACTTTTACCGGTCCTATAAGCTTTGCAATTATTCGAACTCAGGTCTAGTGTTTAGTCCATTGGTTCCTAGGATCATGCATCTAGGGTTTCAATTCAAATCCTAAGAACTGTAAATGCACAAGTAAGTAATAACGATAAATTGTAATAATTTGAAATATTGGGTTATGTCCGGGGCTTGCCTTCGCGGTAGTCACTAGCTAGATAAGCCTTGGGCTCTTTCGGACTTTGGTCCGGGTCTTCAGTTAGTACAGCAGCGTTCACCTAGACTTCAGGATCACCTCCTTCGGACTCCGGGATCAACTCGTCCGTCCCGTCCGCTAAAACAGTCGTATCTATATGTGATGCAAGAACAGTATTATAAACACACACACGAGGCGAAGAAACTGCAGTATAACAATTAGCAAACAAACTTAACACATGGGTAGTCATTTATGGAGTAGTTAATTAACATCTCTTACTCCACAAAACAACATGATCAACTTCACAAAAGAACTACACTATCTTCATAAAGCAAGTGGTAGTTGTTTCTTATAGCAAATAAAACATTGTTTGCTAATAAATCAACAACTCAGCATTCAAACAGCAAGAAATTCAACAAAAATTACTCTAAACAGAAGGTATACAGAGAAATTACTCCTAAAAATTTCATATCATTTCATGCAGCCAATTATTCAGAAAAATTCATTTACTCAGACAACACCTAGAACAAGATTGAATTCTACAGAACAAATGACAAAACTTATGAAGCTCAAAATTTTTCAGAACATGCTTCGTATGCTTATAACGTCCTATAAATTTTTCAGAATTTATCTAGAAATAAAACTGAAGTAATAATTTTGACAATACTAATCCACATATGATAAAGCTATTAGTACAAGAAGTTCTATAGTGTTTCTGGTTCTCAATTTTTACAGACGTGGATATATGACAAAAATAGAGTTACACAAAAATTCTCAGAATTTTCTAAGCAAGGAATCTATTTATCACAATTAAAGCTTATTTAACAAGCATTAAATCAAAGATATAGCTAGACAGCTCTAAAATTTCCCAACTTTGGGTAACAGCAAGGTTGTAGTAACATATAAGCATGGCACAAGTTTCACACTCATAACTTTAATATTTCTACCAGTACAAATATATTAGCATAACTATTAGATCAAGGAATCTTGAAACTTTGACCTAGCTAATGATGTCAAATAGGATTCAAATTTTTATCAGACACTAGTAATATTGCAATACACAATCAAGCCAAAAATTGCATGCAGTTACAGAGTAGAACTCCTAGAACAAATAAAGCCTATTTATTTTTTCCTATTTCTTAGATTAAAATACAGACCAAAACTGAAGATGTGCATGTAACAAAACTTTTAGTTCTTGTAACAAGGATTCCAAAACATTTGGATTTGCATTTTTTCTGATTTTTCTACGAATTTCTAGGCATTTTCAAAGTTTAGCCTAAAAAGAAAAGGAAAAGATCTGAGAACTTGCAGAGAGGTCCCTCGAAGTTTTCAAATCCTAACAAATAGGTCCCTGGCCGGAGTTAGAGCGACGGGAGAGGGTTGACCGGCCGATTCTGGCGGGGCTCGTTGCCGGCGGCGAGGGTGGAAAGGCTGGGGAGGTTCACCGGGTCAGGGCACACCTGTAGGTGTGCTTGGCCGGGTCTGGAACGGTCGGAGGAGGCGGGTCCGCTGCAAGCAGGGCGGCGGCGACGGAGGAGAACGGCGGCGAGGGTGCTCCGGTGGGTTCTGGGCAAGGAGGAGAGGTCTGCGAGCTGCGCAAGGACGAGGCGGAGCTAATGGTGGGGTCAGCGCGGGCGGAGCGGGTCTAGAATGGCGGGTCGACGGTGAGCTTCGAGCTCGCCGGCGTTCGGGTGGCGGTGGCGGTGTTCTAGGGTGTTGAGGCATGGAGCTAGGGAACGAGCACGAGGATTAGGATGTGGGGGTCCTCTGGATGTTGGGGCGCGCGAAAGAAGGAGAGCCGGGGTCCTCTACCGAGCTGGACACGGCGGCGGCGAGGTGGCGGCCGGCGGGTGGATTTGGGGCGCGTGGCACAGGGAGGAGAGCTCCAGCGCGAGGGCAAAAGAGCGGTGAAGGGCTGGGGCGTGATGCGTGGGTGCCACGGAGAGCAGGAGGTGGCCGGGGCCGGCCCTAACCGGCGGGCGGCACTGCGCCGGTGGACAGAGGAAGCAGGGAGGGAGGAGGAAGAAGAAGCTGGACTTCTTTGTAAATTCCGAAAAGATCAGGGGTCCCACTGTAAAACTAAAATATCTCCTAAACTAGGGCTCAAATGAAAAAGTGCCCAACATGAAAGTTGTTCAGCTTTTCATAATCTACAACTTTGATGTTGTGCAAAAATTGATTGGACCAAAGGTTAAAGAGGTATTTTGAAAACATAGGAAGGATTTTGAATTTAATGGACTTTTGTCTTTTCCATTGCAAATTCAGTTTAATTTCAAACTAAAAAGCAAAATTTTCTGCCATGTAATGATTACACTGAATTTTACACATAAACCCTCCACAAAAGAAATAATCACACATCCTATTCAAATTAAACTATAGAAAGGACCCTCCAATAAATCATATTTACACAACTACCCTTTTATTTTTATAATAAGATCATTTTTCAAGCAAACTAAGCACATGATGCATAAAATAAATACAATTCTACTGTGCAGACACCTAGGGTGTCACAAGTTCGGGTAGAACACTTTTCTCGTCGAGATCCGCGGACTCGCGGATGCCGGTGAGTTGGGAGCGGGTTTTCGATTTAGGCGAGTTAGGCGTGACAAGGTGGCTGGAAAAGCCTCCCGTTCCATCAGCCGTGCAAGCCCAAGAACCGAAAACAAAAGTCGTGCCCTCTGGCACACTGTTGGCGTTGCTTGATCCGGCCATCGAATTCATTGGTGAACTCGCCGAATCCCCTACCTAGCGCGCCAGCTGTCGGTGTTTACCGCCAAGCCTGCTCAGGGATACCCTTAGCAGTAGGGTTTGTAGGTAGGGATCGACTGCTCTAGAACTCGATGGTACAAGGAACACAAAGATTTAGACAGGTTCGGGCTGCGAGTTTGTGTAATACCCTACGTCCTGTGTGGTTTGTATTGCCTTAGGTGTTGATGATCATTTGGAGGGGGTCCCTGCCCGCCCTTATATATCCGAGGGACAGTGTTACATGGAAAGTCCTAGCCGAGTATAGTTGGTGTCCTACTACAACACAATCGGGTAGTTTCCTTTGTACTGCAGCTAGTTCTACGCCTATTCAAGTAGTTACAAAAGAGGTAAGGTACATCTATGAGCTATCCCTTATTCTAGAACATTCTATGTCTATAAGCAGTCCCGCTGCCCCGGGTCTGACAGGTACTTTTACAACAACCCCCTCCCGCAGCCTCCAACCCTAACCTCCTCTCTTCGCCGGTCACAAGCTTTCATTTGTACCGGTTGAACAAGTCGGCCTACCAGTACCGGCCGGCCGGTGCTAAACGGCCAGCCATTTAGTACCGGTTGCAGCAACCGGTACAAAAGATAGGCAATGAAGAAGAAAAAAATGTACGCAATTTTGAGAATTCGAACCCACAACCTCAGGCTTCATGCAGAGCTTTCTTCACCATCGCACCTATGCATCACATGTGACTATGTGTGAGATGCTTTTGTTTTGAAGTACCAATAGAGGCCTATTTAGTACCAGACCAAAGTCGCCGACCGACACTAAATGTCACCCTTTAGTACTGGTCGGTGTCATTGGCCGGTACTAAATGGCCGCGCCATTTTAGTACAGGACCAAAACACCGATCGGTACTAAAAGGTGACTTTTAGTATCGGGTGGTGTTATGATCCGGTTCTAAAATGGCTCCAGGGGTTTTCAAATTTGGACCCGGTACAAAAATGACTAAATGCCAACTTTAGTATCAGACCAAATTATGACCGGTACTAACGTGCAGGGTCGAATGACCATTTTTCTTGGTGTGAAAAGGCAGTGGCTGATCCTGGGGAGTAGCACTGTGTTACTCGGTCTCATCTTCAGACAGGCATGCGTCATTGATTTCTGGGTGCCACGGCCAGTCGATCGGTCAAGACACAAGAGGCCGAGATGTGATGTTGTATCAGGGTGACATAACGCTGCGCATCACTTCACTGTGGTTCGCTGTCAGCCAGAGCTAGATCCTTGGACTCGAGCACCCATCAGACAGCGAATTCTCGTCGCGGCAGCGCCTACAGTTCACTCGAGTCCTTTTTGGCTCGGCTTGGATTTTCTGTTTCCAACGTGCCTGCTGAATTGGAAAATGGACACTCTGTTTCTGCTGAAATGCTTCGGCTTAGTGATCAAAATCCGGCATTGGAATGATTAAAATCTACTGCCTTCTTAGGTCCTCCCCGCATTCCATGCCAAAAAGGTAACGCGTGTCGCTCCCCGCGGGCTTTGGCTCTTTTGCAAAGAAGCCCTCCAATTATCTACAAACTGCAACTAAATCCAACTTGTCCCGAATGTACAGTACCTGCATTCATTTATTTTTCACGTATCTCCTCCAATGAATACTTATTTTCACATAAAGAAAGAGAAATCTGAACTTTACCACATCCCCGCTGCGAGGTAATTTTACAACAACCCCCTCCCGTGGCCTCCAACCTTAACCCCCTCTCCTCGCCGGTCACAAGCTTTGATTTGTACCGGTTGAACCAACCGGTATCGGCCGTCCAGTACTAAACGGCCGGTCATTTAGTACCGATCGCAGCAACTGGTACAAAAGACAGGCAATAAAGAAGAAAAAATGTACGCAATTTTGAGGATTCGAACCCACAACCTCAAGCTTTATGCAAATCTTGCTTCACCATCACACCTATTCACCACATGTGACTATGTGTGAGATGCTTTCGTTTTGAAGTACCCGTAGAGGCTTATTTAGTACCAGACTAAAGTCGCCGACTGACACTAAATGTCACCCTTTTGTAGTAGTCGGTGTCATTGGCCGGTACTAAATGGCTGCGCTATTTTAGTACCGGACCAAAACACCGCTGGTACTAAAAAGTGACTTTTAGTACCGGGTGGAGTTATGACCCGGTACTAAAATGGCTCTAGGGGCTTTTAAATTCGGACGCGGTACTAATATGGCTCAATGCTAATTTTAGTACCGGACCAAATTATAACTGGTACTAATGTGCTGGGACGAATGACCATTTTTCTTGTAGTGAAAAGGCAGTGGCTGATCCTGGGGAGTAGCTCCGTGCTGCTCGACCTCGTCTTCAGACAGGCAGGCGTCGTCGATTTCCAGGTGCCACGGCCAGTCGATCGGTCAAGACACAAGAGACCGAGATGTGATGTCGTATCAGGGTGACACAACGCTGCGCATCACTTCGCTGTGGTTCGCTGTCAGCCACAGCTAGATCCTTTGACTCGAGCACCCATCAGACAGCGAATTCTCGTCGAGGCAGCGTCTACTATTCACTCTAGTCCTTTTTGGCTCGGCTTGGATTTCCAGTTTCCAACGTGCCTGCTGAATTGGAAAATGGACACTCTGTTTCTGCTAAAATGCTTCGGTTGTGTGATCAAAATCCGGCATCGGAATGATTAAAATCTATTGCCTTCTTAGGTCCTCCCCGCATTCCATGCCATAAAGGTAATGCGTGTCGCTCCCCACGGGCTTCGGCTCTTTTGCAAAGAAGCCCTCCAATTATTTACAAAGTGCAACTAAATCTAACTTGTCCCAAATGTACAGTATCTGCATTCATTTAATTTTCATGTATCTCCTCCAATGAATATTTATTTTCACATAAAGAAAGAGAAATCTGACCTTTACCACATCCCCGCCGCGAGGTACTTTTACAAGAACCCCCTCCCGCAGTCTCCAACCCTAACCCCCTCTCCTTGCCGGTCACAAGCTTTGATTTGTACTGGTTGAACCAACCGGTATCGGTCGGCCAGTACTAAATGGCCGGCCATTTTGTACCGATTGCAGCAACCGGTACAAAAGACATGCAATAAAGAAGAAAAAATGTACACAATTTTGAGGATTCGAACCCACAACCTCTGGCTTCGTGCAGAGCTCGCTTCACCATCGCACATATGCATCACATGTGACTATGTTTGAGATGCTTTGATTTTGAAGTACCCATAGGGGCCTATTTAGTACTGACCAAAGTCGCCGACCGACACTAAATGTCACCGTTTAGTACCGGTCGGTGTCATTGGCCGGTACTAAATGGTCGTGCCATTTTAGTAGCGGACTAAAACACCGACCGGTACTAAAATGTGACTTTTAGTACCTAGTGGTGTCATGACTCGGTACTAAAATGGCTCTGGGGGCTTTCAAATTTGGACCCGGTACTAAAATGGCTCAATACCAACTTTAGTACCTGACCAAATTATGACCGGTACTAACGTGCAGGGACGAATGACCATTTTTCGATGCTAAGACAGGCACAGGTGCATGAACCCAGCTCAATGAACCCCTACTGAGGCTCTCCGCACTCGTCACTCTCTAAATTCACTCTCTAAAAAGAATATTCCATCCTAGTCATCAAAATTCTCTACTCTACGTTCAGTTTCTCCGCGCTCGTTCACTCTCTATATCCCACTCTCTATATCCTAGTCATCTACATTTTCTACTCAAATATATTCCACCCACCACTTCTACTATCCCTGACGAGTGGCCCCCTCCCTCCCTCCTCTCTCTCTCCCCCATCCTCCCACGCAGCCACGCCGGTGCCTCTCCTCGACTCCTCCGCCTCCGCGTCGCGCCTTCCTCCTCTCCGGCGCTAGGCTCGCGGTCGGCGCCGAGCTCGGCACCCCCGTGGCCTCGCGGCACCCCCGTCCCATCCCACCCCATCCCTCACCGGCGGCACCCACCCCGAGCGGTCTCCCTCCCTCCCTTCCCTCCCCGGCCGCCGCTCGGTCTGCTCCTCGCCCATGGCGGCGGCCACGGCCCGGTGCTCGGCCCCACGGCAGAGGAGGCCGCGACCACGAGCCCCGCGGGGGCGCAGGCGGCGGGGCGGCGGGACGGCCTCCTGCTCCGGGCTCAGGGGCGGCCCTCCCTCCCCGACGGCGGACGCGCGGCGCGGCGGGAGCGGCGGCACGTCCTTCCCCCCTCCATCCTCTGCTCGCGGCGTGGCGAGCCGAGCGGCCCCTGCTCCCTCCTCGGCCAGCCGCCTCCCCTTCGCGGCGCTCCCCCTCCACGGCGGCGTGGCGCTTCCCTTCCTGCTCTGCCCCTGCCTCGAGCTCCGCCGGCCATCTCCAACCCCGGCAGGAGCAGCTCGCGGCCAGGGCGCCGAGGTGGAGATGCCGCCCGGCGAGGTGGCCGTGGCGTGGCGTGGCGAGGCGGAGGCGCGACGGTCGGGCCTCGAGCTCCCCTCAGCTCTCTGCTCTGTCCCAAGCCCGACGGTCGGGCACGACGACGACGGCTGCGGCGCGGCCATGGAGCTCGCGGCCTCCCATGGTGACGCGGGGCGGCGGCAGGCACACTGGGCGGCGGCGCGCGCACGGCAGGACGGCGAGGAGGCACACGGCGGTCCCATGGGGGCCTCGGCGGAGCTCGGCGTCACGGCGGCAGGCGCGGACCTCGGCGTCACGGCGGCAGGCGCGGACGGCGGCGCTGCGGTGGACCCCGCGCCACGCTGTCTCGTACAGAGCGAACGGGGAGCGCGCTAGATTTGGCGCGCGGGAGCTCGCTCTGCACGGTGCAGGATGGCATAGAGAGCCCCGCTGCAGCGTTTTTTGCGCCAAAAACGATCTGTAAAGAGCGTAGCGAGCGTACAGGCTGGCATTTAGCGCGCCCACTGCGGGCAGCCTGAATCCTCAAGTGGAAGAGCTGTACAGGCAGCAAGCTACAGATCGATGGAGTCCGTCAAGCATGTGCGGATGGCAGGATTTGTTCCCTCTCCGATTAGCGTCTCTTCCTTTTTCAGTCAGTTTTACTTATCCTCAGGATGCGTGCGCATGATGCACCAGGTCTCATTATGCGGTGGTTCGTGTCGTTTTTAGCGAACAGGGAAAGCTCGTTCTATCCACTTGCTGCTCCTCCACCTTGGACACTTTGGACTTGGATTGTTACCAGAACTTTGTCTAGGTTTTATGTTGCTAGTCCATGAGCTGTCCTTTTCAGACATCAGCCATCACAATGAACATATAGATGTTATCTGCCAACAGAAAAACAACAGTAAATAAAGACAATCAATCAACTCGTTTCACCTTAATAATAAGAAAAAAAATCATAAATCTTGAGGCCAGGAGCAAAGTTGTGAAACCTGTTAGAAACTATATGGAGGCCCAGACATAACGGAGCACAACGGATTAAGATAATGGGCCTAACTCAACCCAAAAGATTAGCCTGATAGATGAGGATTGCTTGGTCTTATATGTTGTACTCCCCCTACATTAATTTCCAATGTGGGACTAAACCCAACAATCTCCCCCGGTCACACATTGGGCCCAAATCTTCTATTAGAAGGCATCATCACGGGCCTTAAGTTTTTTTTAATCCGAACGGAGATGCCAATTTTTTTATAAAACTCTCCAAATATGGATCTAAATGAGCTCTCCCGTCACAAGAGTAATTTCATCTCCAATGTCACAAAGACGTGACTATTGAACGGAGATAACGGGCTCCCCCGTCAACATGTGAAAGAGATTGTTGGCCCATGGGCTCTGATACCACTTGTTAGAAGCGACGGTGAACAAAACAATGAAAACAAAACCGTCCACCGAAGATTTGGACTGCATATATGCAACTTGTGGATATAGAGGCTGGTTCATCCTTGATCTAAAAGGTCCACCGTAGACTAACCGAAGAACATGCTCCTGGGTGTACTGGGTTCACTCGTGTGTGCAGCGTTGAAAGAGGCAGCACGAGTCAGTCCACAACGATGCCTCACAGCAATGTGCTAGTCAGTTATGTATTGCTCACGCCACCCATCCACCAGGATACAGAAGGCACTGGCTGATCTTCGGGGCTCTGGATCTGTGCTGCTCGGCCTCGTCCTTCAGACAGGCTTACGCCCGCGATCGACGCCCGTTGTTTTCCGGGTGCCACGGCTTGTCGGTCAAGAGGGCGATGTCATGTCATATCAGGTGACACATCGTGGCACACATCACTTCTTCACTGTGGTTTGTTGTCAGTCCCAACGAGATCCTTGGACTCGGGCACCACTGCAGCATACCACGGCGAATTTTCAGTTTCCAACGGGCCTGCTCAGCTCAGTTGGGTCCACTACAATGAAAGAAATCAGAGGCGCGCGTATAGCGGTGGGTTTAACGTTGACCTTTCTATCTTGAAGGAGCGTCGGTTGCGTGTTAATATATTACCATTTGACTCATGGATTACATCATATATAGGTGCCGGAGACTTGGTTGCCAAGGTTAAAACTAAACTAACTATAAACAGATTGATACAATAATTGGAAGTACAACAACATATTCCAAACTAACAGGCAAACTAAATCTCCTAGCTTGCTATTGTTGTTACATTTTCCAACACTCCCCCTCAATCTAACCTTCCTAGGTTCAGATTGTACTTGAATATCTCCATCTGACGAACAGTCAATATGGTTTTGTAAAACCATCTGCAACTTGATCCTTTGTTGACACATCGAGCAATTTTCTAACTACTCTTTCTCGTCCAAAGTGTTAATCAACTTCTATATGCTTTGTTTGTGCATGAAAAACAGGATTATTGGCAGAGAGATACTTAGCTCCTATATTATCACACCATAACTTGGCAGCTCTTGGAGAATTAATCCCCAATTCAAAGAGTAGTGTATGAATCCACGTTACTTCTGCAGTAGCATTTGCTATCACCTTATATTCAGCTTCAATGCTGGACCTTGACACCATTGCTTGTTTTTTTGCATTCCCATGACACAAGATTAGAACCCAGAAAAACTGTAAATCCACCAGTTGAGCGCCGATCATCAAGACAAAATGCCCAGTCTGCATCAGAGAATGCACTCACAAGCAAGGAAGAAGATTTATTAATTTTCAATCCAACCTTCATCGTATGTTTCAGACATCTCAATATTCTCTTGACTGCCATCCAATGTATGGGTGTTGGCGTATGCAAAAACTGGCACACCTTATTTACTGAGAAAGAAATATCAGGTCTAATTAAGGTTAAATATTGTAATGCCCCAACTATACTTCTGTAATTTGTAGCATCGCTAGGTCCAAGCAATGTTCCTTCATGAACCGAAAGTTTCTGAGTTGTGGAGAGTGGAGTACTGACCGGCTTGCAGTTCTGCTTACCCACTCGACAGATAACATCACTCGCATATTTTCTTGTGTCAACAAAATCCCATCTTTGGTCCTGTTCACCTCAATTCGAAGAAAATAATTTAGATTACAAAGATCTTTCAATGCAAACTCTTTATTCAGACTTTGAAGGACTACCATTGTTGCATCGTGTATAGAGCTCACCAGAATAATATCATCAACATATATCAAAATAAATATAGTCAGCTCCCCCATGCTATAGAAGAATAAAGAAGTGTCTGCCTTTGATGATTTGAAGCCCAATTCATGTAACTTCGTACTTAATCTAGAGTACCATGCTCTAGGAGCCTGCTTCAGACCATAGAGAGCTTTGTCTAGCTTACAGATATAGTTTGGATGGCTGCTGTCCTCATAACCAGGAGGCTGTTTAATATAGACGTCTTATTCTAAATAACCATGGAGTAAAGCATTATGAACATTTTTACAGTATGTTATAAGTCCAAAAATGCGTATTTCAAAATTTTTTCTTGTGCATGGGATAATAGTTAGAATAATTTAAGGATAATCTCATCTTCAATCTTGAATTCCCAGAAAACAAAAATTCTTGTTAAACCTAAGGACTATAATGCTAGTGTGGTTCATTTGGAGTTAATTAGATTTTAATGCAACCTTCCTTGTTTAAATGGTTTTGATTGAATTTTGGATTAAAATTGTGTGGGTTTTAATTTAAATTTAGCCATTCAAATTAAAAACCAAACTCTAACAAAAGCCCTAACTACTAACTGAACCTAATTCCCTAACTGAACCCAGCCTGACCCACTTGAAACCCAGTCCAGTGCCTTGTCTTGGCCCAACCCACGCGCGCCACCAGCCTCCACCGCATGGCATGTTCCCAGCCCATCTCCATGCACCGGCACAAAACCACGAACACACCCCTTTCTCTTCGCAGCTGCCGCTGGCAACCGGGCCCCTCACGTCAGCCTCCCACCTCCCTTATTCTTCCTCTCCATGCCACAGTGCACGACCACCGCTCGCCCGCCTCTCACGCCGAAGCCCCTCTGCTTCGCTTGCGTCAGCCTTCAGCGTTGTTCTCGCGCGCGCCTGCCCCCGTGTTGTGACATGAGACCGCAACCACCCGCGCCTCCCCTGTCGGCCACCTAGCCTTGACCACTCCACACCAAATCCTAGCGGCGGCGTGCGCCGAGCGGAAGCGTGCTGCGTGTCCGTGGCATGGATGCCAACGATCGCCGCCGTCCCGGTGCCTCCAAACCTAAGGCCCATGCCAATTCAAGCCAGCAAGGCCTCCGCGAACCCTAGCACCCGAGCCCCTTCTCCCTTTCCGTCGCCGCCGCTTGAGATGCAGAGCAAGGAAAGGAGGAGAACGAAAGAGGGAGGAACAGGGGCCCGATGCCACCGCCGAGCCGGAGAAGCCGAGGGATGCCAAGGAAGAGGAGAAGAGGAGGAGCAAGGAGGAGAATGGAGAAATGAGTCAGCCAAGGACACCGCCGAAGCTCGCCGCCGACCTCTGCACCCCGATCGACTTCACCGATGCTGCAGCTCGTCATAGGACCACACCGAGCCGCCTCTGCATCACCTCATCACGGCATCAAGCCAATCTTCCCCAATCCTAACTTGTGAGCCCGCTGTCAATCGCCCCTGTCTCACCTCCGTTCTGTCCTTTTCGCGCCGCCGCAGCCCTAGGATGCCAGGTAGCCGTGTGCGCATTCCATCGGCCAAAGGGCTGAGCTTTAGACCCGAAACCCTTTGCCATGCCAAGCCTCATCCTTGGCCTCGCCGGAACCATCCAACCCCATCCCGAACACCACCGCCGAACCCTTGTCGCCGCCGTGCAGCGTCGCGGACCCGGAACAACGGCACTCCGCGTGCGCTACTGCCACGCGTGAACCCGGGATACTGGGTGCTCGCCGTGAGCATGATCCCTGCCTCGGCCAGGCGTGCACCAAGGCTCGCCGAGCTCCGAGTGGCCTTGCCTCACCAGAGCAGAGCCACTCTGCTAGCCCTAGGCACGCGACACTGTTGACATTTCTTAGCGCAATCACTAGGAATGGTTTAAATTCATAGCAACGGTGCTAGGAAAATGCTAGTGGTATGTCTTAACATTTACAGAAAGGATCCGCAAGCGCACGGATATACTATTGTTGCCTTTCACCTGGAAGTATTCAAGTTATCGTTATTTATATTTTCCCAAGGGATAGCGTGGTGTGTAAAGGTATTTACTCGATACAAAAGCATGCATGTTAGTATGAAATAAGCTGTAGACTACAGATCATATAGGGGTAAGTCATGATAAATGATAATGAGGGTAATGTGACACAAACATATCAGCCAACTAACAAGATAAAGAATAAACGAATACACCTAAGGTTAGTGGGAGCATAGGCATACAACAAACGTCCTGGTACACTATTCATACACAAGCAAGGGTTATGTTAGTCACACGCTTAGAGCTGCAGGTGCCGGGAAATTAGGGATATCGTGGAGAATGTCCCACACTGTAGAACATCAGTCCCGTTACATCTTTGCATGAACTCCAACATGGTACCCGAACATTGGGGACTACGCTAACCACGAAGCAGCTTCGTGGCCGACCAAACGGGGCTGTCACCACCCGCGGTATACCCCAATCAATATGTGGAGCACCATCATATCCAAAGGATCTCGCATACTCGAGCACCACGCCCGTGTGTGAGGTCACTAGCCCAGGGCCCCCAGGTCTCCCACCCTTCAGATGGATAAGTAAGACGATAAGGCAAGCCCGAAGGCACAACGAACTGACACCCTTACCCAGATCATCTGGTTTAAGCAAGCAACTAAGATAACTTATGGATAAACAGAACATGGGAAGGCAGGCTATGAACATAGCGAGATAACCAGGAACAAACTCTATATGAAAAGCGTAACGATCAGGTGTCGCTACGATGTTGAATTCCCAACGTATAGGTCAGGCACAACTGAGTGCTCTTACCTCTGTAAGTATTTGCCTTTTGTACATTTCTATTTTCTATAAATTTGAAGCACTGTGGGGAACTCCCCCACAGTTTTCCCTTCAAAAAAAAAGTTGGCCTTTGATCTTACCTCTTACTTTAATTCTGTGGAGCTTATAATTTCACCTCATCTTTGGCGATTGAGAGTCAGAATGATATCATAGAGTGCTCATATTTCTTTTTCCTTAGTTCAACTGTCAATCCAGAGATTTTGTAAAGTTTTTCAAAAGAAATTTCTAAAATTCCTATGATCATATCTCGGATCGCTCAATGTGTACGACTCCTTACCAAAGCTTTTTATTGTGCCTTTCTTCCTCATCCTATATCTAATGACATTGTTTTGTGTAGCTGTAGATATGGAGTTGAAGGTATACTTTGTCAGACCCGGGGTAACGGGACTGCTTATAGGCATAGAATGTTCTAGAGTAAGGGATAGCTCATAGATGTACCTTGCCTCTCTTGTAACTACCCGAATAGGCGTAGAACTAGCTGCAGTACAAAGAAAACTACCAGATTGTGTTGTAGTAGGACTCCAACTGTACTTGTCTAGGACTTTCTATGTAACCCTGTCCCCCCCGGATATATAAGAGCGGGCAGGGACCCCTCAAAACATCATCAACACCTAAGGCAATACAAACAACCACAAATGACATAGGGTATTACGCAACTCGCGGCCCGAACCTGTCTAAATCTTTGTGTTCCTTGCACCATCGAGTTCCAGAGCAGTCAATCCCTACCTACAAACCTTACTGCTAAGGGTATCCCTGAGCTGGCTTGGCGGTAAACACCGACAGTTGGTGCGCTAAGTAGGGTATTCGGCGAGTTCATCGGTGAATTCGATGGCCAGATCGAGCGACGCCAACAACGTGCCTGAGGGCACAACCCTTGTTTTCGGTTCCCGGGCCTGCACGGCTGACGGATTGGGCGGCTTCTCCGGCCACCTTGTCACGCCCAACACGCCTAAACCGAAAACCATCATCCAACCCGCCGACGTCTGCGAGATCGCTGATTTCGACGGGAAAAGAGCTCTACTCGAGCTCAGTTCGGATGCTACAGAAAACGTGCCAACTCCAACTCGAATTCTCGGGTCAGTCGAGTTCAAAACAAGCTCTGACTCCGAAAAATCCCACTTTTCCGAAACCCTCAGAAAATACGTGACTTATCTCAAGTCAATCAAACGCCCTAAGATCAACAACTCAGAACTACTCGATGGAGTTGATCAAGTTTCACGATCAATAGAGGGATGCATCAAACTTGCAGAATCCACCCTTGGCTCTTCTAAATCACAGCTGATGGAGGTAGATCTATGTACGTCCCCGCCGAGTGGGGTCCCTGAACCCGGGAGACTACCCTGCTCGGTGACTCGGCCACGACTACTCGGCGTGCAGGACTCGGCTGTGCGCAGAAAGGATCTTCAGTGAATCAAGACGAGAGGCTCCAGCTAGAAGCCCGGATATCTAGGGATCTTAACCGACCTCCTTCCTTGTAAAACAACCCGAGCATATCTTCCTTGTACCCCTACGGCTCCTAGTCTATATAAAGGAGGCGTGGGAAGACCCATAGAGAGACTTCCTTTTCGCAGTATTCCACAAACCCTAATACAATCCCGAACACAAGATGTAGGGTATTACGCTCATCGCGGCATGAACCTGTCTAAGTCCCTGCATCTTCGTGTTACCATCGAGCTCTTGGTCCTGAGATCCCCATCCTGAAACTCTACCGCCGGGTACACCCCTGCTGGACTGGCCGGAATAGCAATCTGACAGTTGGCACGCCAGGTAGGTGACTCAGGGATCATACGTCGAGTTCAATGGCAGCCAATACTGGTGTCGTCTTCTCCGCCAGCGTCACCGCCCAGATGGTGGCAACAGTCGGCTTCTCCTTCACCTTCGGGAGCTTCCCAGAGGTCACGGTTCCCAGGAACCCCGCTTCTGACCCTTCGGCTGCCAGAGGCAACGTCTTCGCTGGGGTTAGATCCGATCTAACTCCCCAGGCTTCCGTCACCACTCGGATTCCCGAATCCGAGAACTTCGACGTAGCCACCACGCCAACCAAGGTGATCCGTCCCTGCCGAATCTGCTGACGATCTGATCTTCCAGATAGATCGCGTCGGTAGATCCATTGCTGAGTGCATCCAACTCGGCGAACTCGCGCTTCACCACCGAGACAATCCTGACCGAGTCCTCCGCGGACTCGGCAGCGCTTCTGCCCGGACCAGATCCGATCTGGCCACTTCGAGATCCGTCACACCTCGAATTCCCAAACCCGAGGCAAACTACGTGACGATCACCCCTTCCAGGACGACCTGTCACCCTGCTAGATCTGCTGACGATCTTATCTCCCAGATAGATAGAGTCGATAGATCCATCGCTGAGTGCATTAGGCTCGGCGAGGATGCGCTTCGACACCGCAACGACCCGTATCGAGTCCCCTTCGGACTCCGCAATACCGCTGCGACGTACTCGGATGAGATCCGAGTGCGACTCTCTGACCTGGCCACCCTGGGTTAGATCCGATCTGACTCAGCTTCGGGAACGGAACTCGGCTTCCAAGACGCTTCATTTACCCTCCCACCCAACCACTCTTCGGCGACAGAGCATCACCGGATCTTCATCATCTCTGCCGAATCCGACACTCGGCCCAACGAGGATGACAAAGAGAGGGAGAACCGACTTTGCCGCAACGAGATCCGCGCTGACAGATGGCGCAAAGCTATGTACCCATCTAATAAAGTTTGTCGCATTTTATACATCATATTCTACTTGCTCTCGTTCTCTACCGAGTCATTATCAATACGCTCGGGGGCTATGTTTCGGCCACCCACCCAGCCCCTACTCGGATTCCAACTAGTCGGACAAGAACAACCCTGCCCGCTCTTAATGAACGTAGCCGAGTACATCCTAGAGCCACTCTGTGTTACCCTAATTCATCGGGCATATTGATGATCAGCTGTCAAGCGCCATCAAGGACTCGGAGTCTGCCCCTCACCTACTCGGGAAATTCAGAAAAGAGCTCGGACCGTGGGCATAACCTAACAGCAATTAAAATAAAACATTATTTACATAAATATTGTTTTCAAGTCGGTCGAGGTCGAGGATTGCTCGCCGACCCTGAGGATGACTGGATTCGCTAAAGAGATGAAGTACTAGCCTAGCTCCACTACCCTAAGGAGTACAAGTCACAAGAGAGTGTGAGAGAGAGGCCTTCAAGTGGTGTGTGTGGTGAGTGGTATGAGAGGCCCCTTATATAGCTTGTGAAGGTCAGTTCCCGCCATCTTCATACATGGAAACATGCCAAACCGCCATCTGGAGGATCAGAGGAAGCTTCCCGCCAAAATGCACCTGGATGGGCTTCAAGGGGGGTTCGGCCGAACCCATGGTTCGGCCGGCCCCACCTTGCTTCCTCTACCCACCGTCCTTCTCTGGTACACTGCCTGGTGGGCCCTGGTGCTGATGTGTCGGTGCCGGGGCTTCATTGGTCGGTTTGGTCTGTCAGGTGGGCCTCTTTTGCATGTGTTACGCTGGATGCGATCTTCTGCGACTTTGTCTGCGTATTCTTCGTATTTTCTTCTTATTCTGGAGTTGTGCTCCTGAAATCATAAATCTTTGAAAACAACTGTGGAGTTAGGTTAGTGATACAAATATGCGAGTAAGAGGTATGGTTTTCCTTCTTTTATGAGTATAGTTGACGGTCATATTTCACACTTAACGATCATCAACAGAGGTGCCAAGAGGCACACCTAGTTCTCAACTGGGAAAAGTGTCACTTCATGGTCAGAGAGGGAATTGTTCTCAGACATAGAGTGTTCGAGCGAGGGGTAGAAGTGGATCGGGCGAAAATTGATGTTATCGAACAGTTGCCACCCCCGACAAATGTCAAGGGAGTCAGAAGTTTCTTGGGTCATGCTGGTTTCTACAGGAGGTTCATTAACGACTTCTCCCGTATAGCTAGACCCTTGACGAACCTGCTGGCAAAAGATGCCCTGTTCAACTTTGACGAGGCATGCCTCGTGGCCTTTTGATACCCTAAAGAAGGCACTCATATCCGCTCCTATCATCCAGCCCCCCGATTGGAAACTTCCTTTCGAGATCATGTGCGACGCAAGCGATTATGCTGTAGGCGTAGTGCTTAGTCAATGTAGAGATAAGCAATATTATGCTATATCCTACGCCAGTAAGACATTGACTGAACCCCAACTCAACTACGCCACAACGGAAAAGGAACTCTTGGCGGTAGTATTCGCCATGAATAAGTTCAGATCCTACTTGGTTGGTGCAAAGGTGATTGTGTACACAGACCACGTAGCACTAAAGTACCTCCTAACCAAGAAGGATGCCAAGCCACAACTTATCCGTTGGATTCTGCTCCTTCAAGAATTTGATTTGGAAATAAGAGATAAGAAAGGAGCAGATAATTGTGTGGCAGATCATCTCTCAAGAATGCAAGTACAAGGATCAGATTTGCCAATCAATGATTACTTGAGGGATGACACTCTCCTGAAGGTCACTTCATCCAGTCCATGGTATGCAAATCTGGTGAAATTCATGGTGACTGGATACATACCCCCAGGAGAAGACAAGAAGAAACTGATACACCTCAGCAGATTCCATTTGTGGGATGACCCATATCTATTCAAGGTCTGCGCTGATGGTTTACTCTGCCGTTGTATCCCGCCATGTGAGACCCGCAAGATTCTTGAGCGTTGTCACTCCTCACCCTATGGAGGACATTACGGAGCCTTCCGAACCCATGCAAAATTTTGGCAAAGTGGATTCTTTTGGCCAAACATGTATGGAGACACAAAAGAATTTGTGCGGCGTTGCCCAAGATGTCAAAAGCATGAGAATATCAATTCCCGAGACGCAATGCCACTAAAGAGCAATCTGCAAGTGGATATATTCGATGGTGTTGACGACCATTATTTCCCATTTTGATCGTCAACTTCTCAGGAATAACATGAGCTTTACACCATGTTCCATACATATTTTGCTTATTTCTAACAAGTGCAACAAGTTTTGGATGAGTTGTGGTCGCAGGAACTAGTGTACCCAAAATCATGAAAAATGGGCAAAATCCCAGGCCGACCGGCCTACCCTAGGCCGGCCGGCCTGGCACCTCAACATACAATGCCACAAAACTTTGCCAAAGTGATCATGAGCAAAAATCCAAGCCAATCCAATTTGGTTCCGTCCAAAATTCACAAACAAAGACCGGAAGGCTTGAGTAATGGAAGGTTGGGTCCCCTTTCAGTGTCCAAATGCAGTTTCAAGACCTAAACCGCCTTGAGCAAGAATGTGAAACCGTTGATTGATGTGTCAGTGAAACAAAGGGCCGAGAGGAGCCAAACCCAGGCCGGCCGGCCTAAGGGAGGCCGGCCGGCCTAACAATCACGTGCTTTGGACCCAATCTTCCTCCACCGACTTCCAGGAGACAATCCAAGCTGTCCACAAAAAGTCGGTGACCAGATGGTGGGATTCCCTGGCCGGCCAGGCTAGGGGAGGCCGGCCGACCCCACATTACGGCATCTCAAGCTCAGTTTTGGCGTGGAAGTTAAGCACAACCGCCACAACTGCGTGCAACTGACGCTAGCCCAAATACCGACCTTAGAGCACTATAAATAGAGAGCAACACCCTCACTCTCAACACACACCAAAAGGAGCTCTCTTCCCTCGTTCTTAGTTTCTAGAGTAGGTTAGGTAGTCTGGGAGTTAGAGTCGAGTCGAGCTTGTCTCGGGATTCCGGAGTCGTCATCGGAAGTCGGTATAAGCTCTTGTATCTTTTCCTTTAACATTTATCAATATAGTTATCTTCTTTATCTTTTCGAGTCAGCTTTACTTTCCGTATTTATTTATCTTTCCAAGTTATCTTACTTGTGTGCGGAAGTAATTCTCTAGCTTAGGCTTTGTACCTATCTTGTTTATCGGGATCTTACCTTACGAGTTTTCTCGCCCGGACTAGGGAGGATCAAGTTAGTTCCCTAAGTTGAGGGGGATTTCTCTTGTTCGCGATAAGAGAAATCCTAACACCTAGTGCAGACATGGTGTCTGACCTTAATGTTAGCTAGAAAGTGTGTTCCACCCCACGAAACTGTTGTGGTAGTCGGTAGGTGGTGACAGCCCTATCCGTCCTCTGTAGTCGACCACGTTCGGGTGTTTTCATAGCCGTAGTGCAGGTTGCTGTCGGACTCCCCTCTCATCCCTTTCTGAAGTCCTTCCTCTTCCAGCCGCCGAAGTAAGCTCTAGGTTCCCGATAACTAGTTAGAATCAAAGTTTAGTCTAGAGAGGCTAGGTCGATAGTTTAGAAGTGTTTTAGGAGTATTTCTCGCTCATTGTCCTCCCAGCTGCTTACCTATCTAAAGATTAGAGTCTCCTGTGTCAGGCGGTCATCGTTGGCCATTATCTTATCCTATCATATCAGGCTTACCCCCACTAAGTTAGTCGGTTGATATCTCTAGTAAAGTTTGTCATTCAATTCTTCGATACTCTTTATCCATAGTGCTTCCGTGAGGAAATATACAATACCCTGGAATACTCCAAGGTGAAGTGCTACAGCGGTGATTCTGTGTGCTTGCGGCATCCATATTCTATTGAGCGTAAGAAACGCCAACAAGCATTCCTGGCACCACTGTCGGGGAAGCAATTGGCTAAAAATATCATTGAATAGTTTGATAAAATTTACTGATTTATCACCGCTAATTTTACCGGGATTACCATTGCTCTCGATATCTTTGTGATTTCTGCAGAGCAGTGCAGGACCAAATTCGATCTACCATATCACTTCAACTTAGAACCAGAAAGAATTAGGTGAATTTTTTTTCTACCAGAAGAAATTTTCTTGGGATCAAGGTTTGACAAACACCAGCTTCAATACCCATGGCTCAGAAGACACTTTGTCAATTCTAAGCCCCGTCCAATAGTCATATCCCTACCGGACTGAACAATTACCAAGGCACTGATGGCTTTAAGATAAAGACTGGGCTTGTCAACATGGTTCAAGCAAGTCCCTTGTGCGGAAAGGCATCAAAGGATGCCCACGCTCATCTACAGATTTTTCTGGAAGTGATAAGCATAATCAACCCAAAAGGCATTACGATGGATAATGTTCGTCTTCGACTATTCCCATTCTCTTTGTTTGGGAAAGCAAAGACGTGGTTCTACACCTGCAAGGAAGGATTCGACACTTGGGATGCATGTTCCAATGCTTTTGGACAAGATTTCCAGTTTTGAACAATGCCCTTCAGAACAGGATTTCCAGTTTTGAACAACTCCAGGACGAGACAGTCCCGGAAGCCTGGGAATGTCTTCAGGAAAACATTGCAGCATGCCCACACCATGGCATGGAAGAATGGCTTATCATTCAGAACTTCTTCTATGGCCTGAACCAGCGATCATAAGATCACATGGACGCAGCAGCGGAAGGAGCATTTCTCACCCTCGATGTTGCAGGAGCTAGAACACTCATCGACAAGGTTGATTCCAACCAAAGTTGGAAGGAAGTTAGGCAGCCGGCCCATGCAAAAGAAATACATGAAATTGACAGTGTCAATGCGCTGGCAGCCAAGATGGATCTTCTCATGGAAAAGCTGGAATCTCCACACCAGGAGGTTAACCAAATTACTGTGTCTCAGATGACATGTGAGAAATGTGGCAATACTGGACACTCGGGCAAATCTTGCCCATTCACTCAAGAGGACAAGAACTCCATTGGGAACAACACTCCCAATGACTCAGACTGTCATCCTTATCAAGATTGGAATTCTAAGCCCGACCTCCCCTTCGGCCAACAGCAAGGTATCAATTTTAATAATAGTTTTCAGCCCTCGCTTAAAGACTTCATGAATGGCCAAAAAACAAATGAATGACAACATTAATGCGAAATTTCTTGCTAATGATAAAATTCTCGAGTCTTTGGCTATGCAACTAGAAGGGTTTAACTCTGTTATTAAACATCAGTTGAGTTTCAACGAATTATTAGAAACTAAAGTAACTCAACTGGCCTCATTTTGCCTTAACCATGACACGGGGAAGCTATCCGGGCAACCGTAAGTGACCCCGAAAGAAAGTATGAGTGCGGTAGCTGTGCGGGCAAGACAATCCGCACAGAAACCACATCTTCTGCAGGATGCAGGTATACAATCCCGCCTTAACCATGACACGGGGAAGCTATCAGGGCAACCGGAAGTGACCCCGAAAGAAAGTGTGAATGCGGTAGCTGTATGGGCAAGACAATCCGCACACAAACCACATCTTTTGCAGGATGCAAGTACACGGTGGAAGACCGTAACCGCCAGGAATACCGATGCTGAAGATGGAGTGTTTGAGGAGGCCGAAGAATCCAACCCCATTTCTACCCAGGAATACCCCGTGGAACCCCATAGAACTTCACGGGACTGTCACGATACAACCGCCTTACTGTTTCTAGAGCGGAGAAGGAAGCCGGTGGCCGATGGGTAATTCGGCAAGTTCATCGAGATAACTAAGAAGTTTTATGGCAACATACCACTTCTTGATACTATGCAGGTTCCCATGTACACCAAATATCTCAAGGATATCCATGGCAATAATAGGGTCCTGCCGACCACCGAGGTCGTGCAGCTTACGGATGAGTGTAGCACAGCTAAACTCGATCCTCTCCTGGAGAAGAAGAAGAAACCAGGATGCCCCACCATCACATGTTCCATCGGAGCTCAACACTTTAAGCACGCTCTTTGCGATCTGCGAGTAAGCATCAGCATCATGCTAAAGGTAATTTATGATAAACTTAACCATCATGGCTTGCTCCTACTGCCATGTGTTTGCAACTAGCAGACCATTCAGTTTGTCATCTCGCTGGGATCGCCAAGGATATTCCGGTGAAAATATGGAATTTCGACTTTGTCATTCTCGACATGGAAGTCAACACTAGGATCCCTCTCATATTGGGGCATGACAACTGCACACATTGATGCGGGAGTTGGAGTAATCCAACTCAACATCAATGGGCAGAAGGAGAGATTCGGTTTCAGACCGAAGGATGACAAATGCTCACAGATCAAAAGTTTCAACTGAAAGGAATCCGTGAAAGAGCTGGAGAAGCCATATATCCCATCCAACCATACCCTCATTGAATTCATGGAGAATCTTTGAAATCGGGAGGAGATCAAGGTGTATAACCAACGGAACACGAAGTGAAATATCCAACGTAAGAATTTTCTGGAATTTGGGAAGAAAGAGATCGAAGTAACTCTACCTACACGGAAGGTGTAGCAGAAGAAAGCGTCGCCACCAATGTCTCCATCAGGTGACGATGACCAAACCCAAAGTATGGATAGTCTTGCTCAGGGCGAAAAACTCGAGCCCTTGCCATGAGGTACGTGGTAGTTATCCATTCTTGCATTTGCATATAGGATAGTTTATATTCTTGCATAGTTTTCCCTTTCACATCATGGCATGTTTAAATTCTCGCAAATGCATTCTTTCATTTTTACACTACATACAAAAAAAAGAAAAAAAATCGACCAAGATGGCAGACCTACTGAGCTTCATTCAAGCTTGGGGGGTGCCAATGTATCTAGGTAAGTCATCCGACCTATCCTTTCATCTTGTGTCCTAAAAAAATATAGTTAGCTTAAATCATTCAAAAACTAAAAAAAGAGTAAAAGTATAAAATAAAAAAAAATAAATTAATTAAAACACAAAAAAAATGTTTCATGCTTTGAATAAAACTCCCAACTCATATGTGTGGAAATCCGTGTAAGCTCTTATCATGGAGATGATGAATAGTTGCTCTGTCCACGCTTTGCAAGTGCCTTGTTTACAACTTTTACTCTCCTAGTACTTGAACTAGTTGGCACATGAGTAGTTCCACTAAAAATCTAGTTGTAGGGGAGCATGACCTTGATTTCCAAGTCTAAGTTGTTGTGAGATTTGAGATGGCCCGAATCGGAATAAAACTGCATGCTCTAGTAGGAAACCTCTTGGAAGTTCTTTCAAATAAAATATGGTAAATAATTCCCCTTTGGTTTGCATGTCCTAACCAGAGCCATAGTGTTTTATCATATGAACTGATATAAACTATCTTGAGTTATTTTGAGCTTTGCCGAATGGTGAGTTTGTTCGAGGAATGTACTTGTCATCTACCGATCTTTCCCCTTCGCGTAACCATTGTTTTGCGAGCCTCAAAATGTCTGGCATGTCAATTACCTACTCTGGGTATTGATATCCACCTTCGCCAGACAATTCCCTCACAACAAAAAAACCCAAAATCTCCACAGTGAACCTATCCATCTTGAATGGTCTATCCAAGCAATGCTCCCTTCCAATAACTCTATCCTCATGGAGTATAGGTCATCTTCATAAAAAAAACTGGAGCAGAAGCAATGAAAAAAAAACCCATACCTCCACTCAAGAGAGTTGAAATAAGGAGCTCAAATAAAAAGACCGAAAATTTTCTAAGTGTGAGTCCATTTCCTCCCTCTCCCCTGATCATTTTACCTTCCATAAGATCGGGATTTGATCAAGTACCAACCTCTTGCGAACCACTCTTCGGCTCGGCAACACAGATAACCAAGGTATGTTACACTCTTCCTACCTAAAACTCCAAATATCAGCCTTAGAGTAGGAAGAAGATGGTCGAATTGTCCGACCATGGTGAGGATCATATACCCTGAGCGACTTGAGAGTACCATTGGGGAATCTTGAACCACTTTTTGAAAACTTGCAAAATATTCTGAGATAGGAACCTGAACAGGAAGCAGGAAATATTTTGGTAAAGGTTGTTCAATCTCTCAACCGCCCAAGACGAGGGATGAAATGCCAATAAGCACCATCTACCAGAACCAAGGTATGAGCCAACTTATTCAAAGTACATATGGGTTAGAGTAATATGTTGTGCATAAGGTTTCTACAGGGTATGAGCATTTATGCAACTCCTGATCCACCGAGCCTCAGGTTTAGCTTTTCTCGAGGACGAGCAAAAGTTTAAGCTTGGGGGGTGTTGACGGCCATTATTTCCCATTTTGACCGTCAACTTCTCGGGAATAACATGAGCTTTACACCATATTCCATACATATTTTGCTTATTTCTAACAGGTGCAACAAGTTTTGGATGAGTTGTGGTCGCAGGAACTAGTGTACCCAAAATCATGAAAAATGGGCAAAATCCTAGGCCGACCGACCTACCCTAGGCCAGCCGGCCTGGCACCTCAACATACCATGCCACGAAACTTTGCCAAAGTGATCATGAGCACAAATCCAAGCCAATCCAATTTGGTTCTGTCAAAAATTCACAAACAAAGACCAGAAGGCTTGAGTAATGGAAGGTTGGGTCCGCTTTCAGTGTCCAAACGCAGTTTCAAGACCTAAACTGCCTTGAGCAAGAATGTGCAACCGTTGATTGATGCGTCGGTGAAATGGAGGGCTGAGAGGAGCCAAACCCAGGCCGGCCGGCCTAACAATCACGTGCTTTGGACCCAATCCGCCTCCACCGACTTCCAGGAGACAATCCAAGCCGTCCACAAAAAGTCGGTGACCAGATGGTGAGATCCCCAGGCTGGCTGGCCAAGGGGAGGCCAGCCGGCCCCACTTTGCAGCGTCTCAAGCTCAGTTTTGGCGTGGAAGTTAAGCACAACCGCCACAACTGCGTGCAACTGACACTAGCCCAAATACCAACCATAGAGCACTATAAATATTGAGCAACACCCTCACTCTCAACACACACCAAAATGAGCTCTCTTCTCTCATTCTTAGTTTCTAGAGTAGGTTAGGTAGTCTAGGAGTTAGAGTCGAGTCGAGCTTATCTCGGGATTCCGGAGTCGTCATCGGAAGTCGGTATAAGCTCTTATATCTTTTCCTTTGAAATTTATCAATATATTTATCTTCTTTATCTTTTCGAGTCAGCTTTACTTTCTGCATTTATTTATCTTTCCAAATTATCTTACTTGTGCACAGAAGTAATTCTCGAGCTTAGGCTTTGTACCTATCTTGTTTATCAGGATCTTACCTTACGGGTTTTCTCGCCCGGACTAGGGAGGATCAAGTTAGATCCCTAGGTTGAGGGGGATTTCTCTTGTTCGCAACAAGACAAATCCTAACACCGAGTGCAGACGTGGTGTCTGACCTTAGTGTGACCTAGAAAGTGTGTTCCACCCCATGGAACTGTTGTGGTAGTCGATAGGTGGTGACAGCCCTATCCGTCCTTTGTAGTCCACCATGTTTGGGTGTTTTTATAGCAGTAGTGCTGGTTGCCGTCGGACTCCCCTCTCATCCCTTTCTGAAGTCCTTCCTCTTCCAGCTGCCGAAGTAAGCTCTAGGTTTCCGATAACTAGTTAGAATCAAAGTTTAGTCTAGAGAGGCTAGCTCGATAGTTTAGAAGTGTTTTAGGAGTCTTTCTCGCTCGTTGTCCTCCCAGCTGCTTACCTCTCTAAAGATTAGAGTCTCCTGTGTCAAACGGTCATCGTTGGCCATTATCTTATCCTATCATATCAGGCTTACCCCCACTAAGTTAGTCGGTTGATATCTCTAGTAAAGTTTGTCGTTCGATTCTTGGATACTCTTTATCCATAGTGCTTCCCTGAGAAAATATACGATACCCTGGAATACTCCAAGGTGAAGTGCTACAGCAGTGATTCTGTGCGCTTGCGGAATCCATATTCTATTGAGCGTAAGAAACGCCAACAAATGTGTGGGGAGTCGACTTCATGGGTCCCTTCCCGATGTCGGAACAGTGTGAATACATGTTGGTGGCAGTGGACTATGTGTCCAAATGGGTTGAAGCACTTCCTTGTGTTGTGGCTGATTAAAAGAGCTCCAAGAAAATATTTGAAGAAATCATATTTCCTCGTTTTGGAGTCTCGAGAGTCGTGATCAGTGATGGAGGTGTTGGTATTTTGCAACGTCACGAATAAAATCCGCAAGCGCACGGATACTGCTGTAGCTTTCACCCAAGAGTATTCCAAGGTATCCTATCCACTGAGGAACGTGAGTACGCTATCTACAGGTTTAGGCTCATCCAAGGACACATGCGCCGGTATGGAGAAGACAGAAGAGAGGACTTTCTATATCTAGAATCTATGCCTAGAAGAAGAGATCGCGTCGCCGTTATACTTCGAGCTACAGGTATCGACCGACTTATGCAAACCGGTAGTTCCAATATGTTCTCTATCTGATATCCAAACGTGGAGGATTACTAAAAGGCTCGAATGGGGCTGTGATCACCTGCCGACTACCTCTACAAACCATGGGACTATCAGACAACTGAGTGGTATAGTCCAGCCTAGACACCACGTCTACGCCTTTCCCTACTAACTTTAGCCCTGGCCAAGACTACCCTTTTCTATCCGGGGTTTTAAGCTAAGATCAAATGCTACTTGCTAGCATACACATCAACTAATATAAGGCAAAGATGATAACTTGCGATCTAAACTCTAATTCCAAATAAACAAACAAAGAAAGTCTCGAACACTTACAACCGAATAAGCATCCGTCGAGGTACAAGCGGAGAAAAGTGCCGACAGACCCAGCACTTCTCCCGACTCCTCCTCACTCTCCTCCTCTTCTTCTACACCTCCTAGTCTACCTAAGCATCTAGGATGAAGGCCTCAAACTCCAAGGGAGAAAGGTGAGTTGAGAGGGTGTGATGTGTGTGTGTGTGTCCATTCCTCTACCCCTCTGTATTTATAGGAGGGAGCCACGAGCTGAAACTCCTGGAATCAACCTAAACAACCAGCGAGGAGACGCCACGTGCCGAGGATGAGGCAGTGGGGCCCATGGGCCATGTGTAGGTCGGTCGACCTGCCAAGTGGGCCAACCGGCCCCAGCTTCATCCAGCAGGCTGTCCTGGGCCTCCTTGTCCTAACCCAATTGGTCTTGGCATGTCTTGAGTGGTCTGAACTTGGTTCTTGGGCTACACTTGGTCCATTTGAGCCTGAATCGGTGCTCTGATAATTTCTGCGATTTTATGTCGGGCCAAAGTGTGCTTGAAACCTGCAAATTTAGCTCAAAACCACCTGCACACATTCTCACGCACCATATGTGGAATTTGTTAACAAATAAACCTCTGCTAGCATTTATTCCACATTTTGGTTACTTTTTGTGCAGGAGTTGATGGTCAAAATTGGTCGTTAGTGACCATCAACAAGATCCCCCACACTTGGCCCTTTGCTCATCCCGAGTAAAGGTCAGGACTAACGTGAGCCGGTAGCTTCCTAATAGAATATCCTGCACAAAAATTATTTCATACCTTGCTCTTGCTTGTGAACTTGAATGTGTCTATCATGATATCTTGAGTTGTTAAAGAACGGAATGATCTTGGCTTCAAGTGTCATCCTGTCATGTTGCCAGACTTGGGGAATTTTTTTTAGAAAAGATTATTCATGGTCTTATTCTCCTCCATGGGTCTCTAGAGTCGCTCGTAGCCTCTTAACAGCATTTATCCTTATTTTACCTCACCGGCTTTGATGGTATATGTGGAGTTTCGATGGATGAGCTAGAATGTCGTCTGCTTGGCCCAAATCTGTTGCAAGATCAAAGATTGGATCCATAGGTTTGTACTCATATCTACGACTGATCAGGTTAGTGCACAGATAAATACATCCTCCTTTTCATGTCTGGTTTTATTTGCTGGGTCATGCGTCTTTGGCACACCATCTTTTCTCTCTCTCTCTCTCTCTCTCTCTCTCTCTCTCTCTCTTAGGGTCATGCTTCTTTGGCATGCCATCTTTTCATCTCTCTCTCTTTTTATTTTTTTTTCGAATAACATTGTCAGACAGTATTTAAGGATCACAAGATTCATCTGAACATAAAACCTTAAATCAAGTGCGTAAACAGAGCAGAACCATGATGGGTCACAAAATTTGATCAAGCTCAATCATGTAGCCAAGAGACATAGCATGGGATTTTTTTTAAGTGGATCGTATCATATGGCTCTGGTAGCATGGTGGATAAAGAGATAAGACCAAGAACTTAGTTTTTTCATTTTTTATAAATAAAATCCCAGTCTGATCAACATGAAAGAGACAAACAACTTTAAACCAGACATATCACGTTAGTCAACAACTAAGCATCATGGGTCCTATAAAATATGGTTCACAAACTTAAGCGCAGCATGAAAAACATTTATGCAAGGCATCTATCAAGAGCTCTTATTAGCAAATTTCTTAAACAGGTTCAAGAGTTTGAGAAGATATGCTCATGTTTAGAAACGCTAAAGGGAGGAAACAAGTGAGGTAGTACAAACTCATGAGTCGGAGCGGGAGGTGCACGTGACGTGTGAATGTGATCGTGGATGTGTAGCATCATGGGATCTCCCCCACACTTGTTTTCGACCTGCTCTTCGATCATAGACAAAACAAACCAAATATGAAAGATAATGGGGCTCTGCCGGCATTAACACCGGGGAGCCAAAGTTCACAAATCTAGATGAAATAAAGACCTGGGCGCGACTAGGTTGACCTAAACCTAAACGACTCGACTAAGACTAGCACCCAACTAAACCTATGATAACGACCTTTCTTAGGAAGTGACTCCTAATATAGGTCCTTGTGACCTGTAGCCTCAAACAAGCACTTCATCTTAGCGCTCAACCCTCTCCGCAGAAGATGTAAGACATCCCGAAGCTCTTCCACCTCGATCTTCCTCTCGGCAAGCTGGTTCTCGAGATGCCTATTCTCCAGGCGTAGCTGCTGGACCATCGCGGTGAGGTCGGTGATGGTGGGTCCCTCTGAAGTCATGTCATCCTTGGGCTTTGCAGGCGATGACTGAGATCTAGCCTTCTTTGGCGAAGGACTGGTGGCAGCGTTCTTCCTCTGAGCGTCTGAAGTCCGTGTTGAGGTTGCCCCCTGTGCAGCCTCTGGAGCGCTCTTCTATGGCACAGGAGCAACCCATGCAGTCTGAGGTAGCACTGGTGATCCTGTTGCCGCTCCATCTTTGAAGAGCTACTGTACTATTGGCCTTGAGGAGGCCGGAGCTTCTCTAGACGGCCTTCCATAGGGACTATGCGCTCGTGCCCTGAATCTTGCAATCTTGAGAGGCGAAGGGGAACGTGCAGCGGAGCGAGGGCGCTGGATGTCACACCCCCTAGTCGGCCGACCAGGCAGGTCAGCCGACCGGAGGGTGGCGCCCACCGGTCCTCCGCTGTTCCCCTCGGCCGGGATCATGGCCAGGGGCTGCACAAAGGTCGCCACGTCTTCCATCGATGCTTCAGTTGCAGGAGTTGGGGTGTTGATTGCTGGAAGAGTCGCTGGAGGAGTCATGGCCGGTGTGGTGGCTATGGTTTTGGATTCTCCCTTGCCGGCCATGGGTTGATAGTGATGGGATGCTGGTGGAACCAATGGAAATTTTGGGGAATAGAAGGAAACAAGGTATGGAGTTTTAGATTTTCTGAAGAGAAGAAGAAGAGTACGAGACTCCTTTTCTCGTCACGAAATGCCATCACGCCTCGCAGAGTTGGACTCTAGGTGGGTCAAGGAGGCCGTGACCCGAAGTTGGGCCTCATTGGGGCTGGCCCAGATTCGGCCGACCACCCCAACTTGTGCGGGTCAACTAGTGGGGTTGTGTGTTTGAGAGATAGGATGGGCCCACCTGCCCTTTTGGCCTATATGGCTCTTTTTGAATATATGTACGGGTTCGACTAAGTCAATCACGTCTATCTCCTCATCAAGAGCTTTTTTATGATCTAGGAAAAGCTTGAGTCGTTGACCGTTTACCTTGTAGGCGTTACCATCGTCATCTTGTATCGTGATGGCTCCATATGGTGATGTGTCGATGATGTGATACGGTCCTTGCCATTTGCTTCGTAGTTTCCCATGACCAAATAACTTGACCCTGGAATTAAAGAATAATACCTTGTCTCCGAGATTGAAGTTCTTAGGCTTCAATCGCTTATCGTGCCATCTCTTGGTTCTTTCTTTGTAAATTGAGGCACTATGATAAGCTTTGTCTCTCCATTCTTCCAATTCCGATATTTGACGCTTTTGGTATTCTCCGGCTATTTTAAGATCCATTTTCCACTTCCGGATAGCCCAATGCGCTCTGTGCTCTAGCTCTACAGGTAAGTGGCAAGTTTTCCCGTAGAAAAGCTGCTAGGGTGACATTCCAATGGGTGTCTTGTATGCTGTACGGTATGCCCATAGTGCATCCGGTAATTTCAGCTTCCATCCCCTCCCCATCTCATTCACGGTCTTCTGCAAAATATTCTTAATTTGCTTGTTAGATGTTTCTGCTTGACCACTGGTCTGAGGGTGGTACGGAGTCGCGATGTTGTGCCTTGTCCCTAGTTCCTTGAGAAAGTTCTGGAAGGCTGAGTCAATGAAGTGTGACCCTCCGTCATTGATTACCATCCGTGGTGTGACAAACCTTGGAAAGATAATCTCATGGAACATCTTACGGGCATGCTTTGCATCTGTAGCTCTGCATGGCATGGCTTCGATCCATTTGGAGACGTAATCTACGGCGACCAGAATATACTCGCATCCTTGGGATCTTACAAAAGGTCCCATGTAATCAATACCTCAGACATCAAAAAGTTCAACCTGAAGATTGTAGTTTAGGGGCATTGAATCGCGAGCTGTGATCCCTCAATGCCTCTGGCAGTTTGGACATCTGCGGATGAAGTTCTTTGTATCTTCATACATGGATGGCCAATAGAAACTGCTCTGCCAGATTTTCGCTTGAGTGCGAAATACACCATAGTGACCTCCATATGGTGCTGCATGGCATTTCTCTTTGATCTTTTGTCCTTCTGTCGTAGGTACACAACGTCTGAGTAACCCATCTGCACAGACTCGGTACAGATATGGTGCATCCCATAGGTGGCGTCTGCTCTCATGCACTAACTTCTTTTTGCTTTCCCCTAGGGGTATATACCCTGAAACCATGAACTTTACGATATTCGCATACCAGGGGTGCGAAGCTGTTACTTTGAGAAGCATATCGTCCCGTAGGAAATCATTTATCGACGGGTCTTGAGTATTCGTATTGGTCATGCGTGATAAATGATCTGCCACTGAATTTTCTACTCCTTTCTTATCTTTAATTTCCAAATCAAACTCTTGGAGTAGAAGAATCCATCTGATCAACCTCGGTTTAGCATCCTTTTTAGTGAAGAGGTACTTGAGTGCGGCATGGTCTTTATGGACGATGACCTTGGTACCCACTAAATAGGATCTAAACTTGTCGATAGCGAAGACAACTGCTAGGAGCTCTTTTTCTGTTGTGGCATAATTGAGCTGAGCTCCAGTGAGTGTCTTGCTTGCCTACGCGATCGCGTGATGCTTCTTATCCTTGGTTTGACCAAGTACGGCCCCCACCGCGTAATCACTAGCATCACACATGGTCTCAAACGGGAGCTTCCAATCTGGGGGTTGAATGATTGGAGCTGAGATGAGTGCCTTTTTGGGCGTATCAAAGGCGTTATGGCACTCATCTGTGAATTGGAAAGGAGCATCCTTGGCTAGGAGACATGTGAGGGGTCTAGCAATCTGGGAGAAGTTTGCGATGAACCTTCGATAGAATCCGGCATGGCCTAGGAAGCTTCTGATTTCTGTCATATTGATGGGAGGCGGAAGTTGTTCAATAACTTCAATCTTTGCCTTATCCACCTCTATCCCTCTTTCGGACACTAAGTGTCCTAAAATGATGCCTTCACGGACCATGAGCTGACATTTCTCCCAGTTGAGGATCAGGTCCTTCTCTTGGCATCTCTGCAAGACTCTGTCTAAATTTCCCAGACAATGATCGAAGGTCGTCCCATAGACCGAGAAGTCATCCTTGAAAACTTCCATAATTTCTTCGATCATGTTGGAGAAAATGGACATCATGCACCTTGGAACGATGCGGGTACGTTACATAACCCAAACGACATTCGTCGGTAGGCATATGTTCCATAGGGGCATGTAAACGTGGTCTTGCTCTGATCTTCGGGATGGATGAGTATTTGATGGTAACTAGAATAACCATCAAGGAAACAGAAGTAGGAGTGCTTCGCCAATCGCTCTAACATCTCATCGATGAAAGGTAGTAGGAAGTGATCCTTCTTAGTGGCCTTGTTGAGTTTTCTGTAATCTATACACATCCTCCATCCCGTGACAGTTCGTTGGGGAATTAGCTCGTTCTTGCTATTTTCCACCTCCATCATGCCTCCTTTCTTGGGCAAGACTTGAACTGGGCTTACCCACTCACTATGCGGAACAGGATAGATAATTCCGGCATCTAGGAGTCTAAGAACCTCTTTCTTTACCACCTCCCTCATAGCATTGTTCAACCTTCTTTGGGGTTCCCTAGAAGGTGCTATTACGGGATTCAATGGGATTCGGTGGGTGCAGAGGGCAGGACTGATGCCCTTGAGGTCTTGTAGGGTATAGCCTAAGACCGATCGATGCTTCTCTAAAACAGCAATGAGCTTATTCGTCTCCTCTTCTGAGAGTTTGTCACTGATGCTTATTCGTCTCCTCTTCAGAAAGGCGTATCTAAGCCTTGTTGGTAAAGGCTTTAGCTCAATCAGAGGTCATGATGGCTTCTCAGTCGCGAGCAGTTCAGAAGTTTCACCGGATTCTTCTTCTGCATCGCTGACTTCTTCTGGCATTTCCTCGATATCCTCCTCGAGACCCAAGTCAACAGATTCAAAGGTGGAAGTGGCCATTATTTCCTCGATTGGCTCTAGAATAGGGAGATCTTCCACTGAACATGTCAATGCTCGATCCACGGGGATGTGGAACGTGTCCTTCCCTAACTTCATGCTTAAACATCCATCCTTAGGAACATCCAAAAAGAGAGCTTTAAGGGTATGTCCTATTAAGAAGTCAAAGTTGAGGTCCTCGAAGATATGGAAGTTCAGACAGATTTTAACATCATTGTGCCATACTGGCACATCGGTGATTATCCCGTAGCTGCTCGTAAGAGAACCTGAAGGTCTTCTGAGCTGTCTGTCTGTCAGAGTGAGTTTGTAATTGCCTAGAAAAGCTAAGGCAAACTCATCTGACATGAGATTAGCTCCGACAGCGGGACTATAGAGAGCATCCACATTTTGATTTTGGAGACGGCAACGGAATGTTTAGATAAATTGGAGATACGGATGACTCTCCTTCCTGTAGCCATTCGTTGCGGATCAATGTTGTCAACTCTTGAACTGTCTCCCGAAGAAAATTCTCCTCTAAGGGATCCGTAGGAGTGACAGGGCTTGGTGGTCGCTTCTGGCAGAAGTATCTTGAGGTGTTGCCGAAATCTTCAAAGACATCTGGCTCGATACTTCGGAGAAATTCCGGAGGTAGAGGGTTTTCTTCCTCCGATGTTTCGGATTTATGTTCAGGGGCGGTCTCATAGATCGAATCTACTGATGGGCTTTCAGGGGATTCCGATTCGATTTCTGAAGGCTCCGCTTGACGCATCTCGGGCTCTGTGGGGACTGGCTCGTGGATACAAATGAAAGAGGTTCTGTCCAAGATTTTGTCAAGGACTTCCCTACTTTCGGTTGGGGTAAGATGAGCGAAAGATCCTCCAGTGGTAAGATCGAGATGGTGTGCAGACTCCTTGTCAAGACCAGCATAAAAATGCTGGAGCAATAAATGCTCGGGTAATGACAAGTCTGTGCCTGATTTTACCAATAAGGTAAATCTAGCCCAAGCTACACCGATTGATTCCTTATTATTCTGACGAAAAGTTAAAAATTTCCGTTCGTAAGGCACATATTCGTGAAAGCGGAAAGAATGCAGAACTGAATCTATTCCGAAGTTCAATCCAACTTCCATTCACACAGCCTACGACACGAATGTACCATTGCTTCACTTCTCCCGAAAGGGAAAAAGGAAACAATTTCCATTTAAGAGTTTCGTGTGTCATGCCCGAGATTTTCTTGCATGAACACACTTGCTCGAACTTGCGCAGATGATGGTAGGGATTTAAACAATCCCTTCCTGAAAAGGAATTTTCCTGAACAAAGGCTATGTAGCCTGAGTCAAGTTCATAGCTAGTAGAAAGAATTGGGTCAGCAGAGGGTGCTGGCTCATAGAACTCACTCTTGGGTGAAGAGAGCTGTAAAAGGGATAGCTGCTCCATGGGTAACGGGGGTTGAGGTAGAATCAAAGAAAAAGAAAAAAGAAGATACGAGGACGACTGAGTCCGTAGATAATGTAGCTACCGTTCCACGGCAACGGCGCCAGAAAGCATGTTGGTATTTTGCAACGTCACGAATAAAATCCGCAAGCGCACGGATACCGCTGTAACTTTCACCCAAGAGTATTCCAAGGTATCGTATCCACTGAGGAACGTGAGTACGCTATCTACAGGTTCAGGCTCATCCAAGGACACACGCGCCGGTGTGGAGAGGACAGAAGAGAGGATTTTCTATATCTAGAATCTATGCCTAGAAGAAGAGATCATGTCGCCGTTATACTTCGAGCTAAAGGTATCGACCGACTTATGCAAACCGTTAGTTCCAATATATGCTCTATCTAATATCCGAACGTGGAGGATTACTAAAAGGCTCGAATAGGGCTGTCACCACCTACCGGCTACCTCTACAAACTGTGGGACTATCAGACAACTGAGTGGTATAGTCCATCCTAGACACCACGTCTACACCTTTCCCTACTAACCTTAGCCTTGGCCAAGACTACCCTTTTCTATCCGGGGTCTTAAGCTAAGATCAAATGCTACTCGCTAGCATACACATCAACTAATATAAGGCAGAGATGATAACTTGCGATCTAAACTCTAATTCCAAATAAACAAACAAAGAAAGTCTCGAATACTTATAACCGAATAAGCATCCGTCGAGGTACAAGCAGAGAAAAGTGCCGACAGACCCGGCACTTCCCCCGACTCCTCCTCACTCTCCTCCTCTTCTTCTACACCTCCTAGTCTACCTAAGCATCTAGGATGAAGGCCTCAAACTCCAAGGGAGAAAGGTGAGTCGAGACGGTGTGATGTGTGTGTGTGTCCATTCCTCTACCCCTCCCCTTGTATTTATAAGAGGGAGCCACGGGCTGAAACTCCTGGAACCGACCTAAACAACCAGCGAGGAGGCGCCATGTGTCGAGGATGAGGCGGTGGGGCCCATGGGCCAGGTCGGCCGACCAGTAGGTCGGTCGACCTGCCAGGTGGGCCAACCGGCCCCAGCTTCATCCAGCAGGCTGTCCTGGGCCTCCTTGTCCTAACCCAATTGGTCTTGGCCTGTCTTGAGTGGTCTGAACTGGGTTCTTGGGCTACACTTGGTTCATTTGAGCCTGAATCGGTGCTTTGATAATTTCTGCGATTTTATGTCGGGCCAAAGTGTGCTTGAAACCTGCAAATTTAGCTCAAAACCACCTGCACACATTCTCACGCACCATATGTGGAATTTGTTAATAAATAAACCTATGCTAGCATTTATTCCACATTTTGGTTTCTTTTTGTGGAGGAGTTGACGGTCAAAATTGGTCGTTAGTGACCGTCAACAGGAGGCTCACACTTCATCGACAAAACCTTCAGGAAGTGCCTCAACGAGTTAGGATTAGACCACCGGGTTGCAACACCATACCATCCCTAAACCAAGTAGTCAGGCAGAAATGTCCAATAAGCAAATCAAGAACATCTTGCAAAAGACGGTCAATGCCATGGGGAAGGGTTGGAAAAGCAAATTACCCGAGGCATTATGGGCTTATCGAACGGCTTACAAAACGCCGATAGGAATGACACCGTATTAACTAGTTTATGCCAAGAATTTCCATTTGCCAGTTGAACTCGAGTACAAGTCCCATTGGGCAATCAAGAGGTAGGACAGGGACCTCCAATCAGCCAGAATCAAGCGACAAATTCAACTGGCTGAATTGGATGAATGGAGGGAGAAGGCCTACCACAGCTCTAAACTCTACAAAGAGCGAACAAAAAGATGGCATGATAAGCGTATCAAGATCAAATAGTTCAAAGCGGGAGATAAGGTACTCCTTTTCAACTCTCGTGTTTATCTGTTTGGTCATGGTAAGCTTAGAAGCAAGTGGGAAGGCCCCTTTTTAGTGCTCAACGCCGCTGACCACGGCGCTATAACCCTCTAGGACGATGATGGCAATGTTTTCAAGGCCAATGGCTAGGGATTGAAAATATTTCTCGAGCCCAAAATTCCGGAGCTCGAAGAAGTAGATGTCTATGAGCTGTCCGAGATAGAATAACCATCTACAGTCATCGCCGTACCTAAAACATGCCCTATCTTAGGCTAGATCTTTCTTTTCTCTTCCATCCTATTCTTTCTTTCCTTTTCTGGACCAAAACACCAAAATACCCGAGAAGGAAGGAATGATAAGAAGCCTCTGTTGGCGGTCGATTTTGATGATTTTTACCGCCAACATTCCTTCGGATTTCATGCTTTTGGAATGAAGTTGTTATAATTTTCACTAACATTAACAAGTTCCATGAGTTTTGGTGAGTATTTGAATCCAGGAGCAACATGTACAAAAATGAGCCGAAATGTGGTGAACCCCAGGCCGGCCGGCCTAGGCCAGGCTGGCCGGCCTACCCCTGCAACACTTCATCGTGAAACTTTGTGGAACATGGCTTGAGCCCAAGATCAAGTCACACTAATGTGGTTTAGGCAGAATTCGCAAGTCAAGGCCGAAAGGTTTGAATCAAGTGGAGTGGAGCCCAAATCCAATGACAACTCGAAGATTCAGAACCCAACTCAACTTGAGAAGCAATGTGGGCCTTGAGAGCAACATTGTAAAGATTACCGGGGTGTCCGACCCTAGAGGGGGAGGGGGTGAATAGGGTCGCTAATCGCTTTCTATCCTAGGGCTCAATCTATTTGCATGAGATAAACCTAACACGTCCTACACATGCTAGTTATGACTAAGGTTTATCTATGCTACTCTCTACTCACCCCTAAAAGACTTGTAACCTATAGCCAATCCTAATCAAACTAACTAGGAAAGTAAAGGCACGCAAGATAGAGTAAATGTGGAAACGTAATACGGTAAGTAAAGAGGTAAGGGAGAGAATATGCAAACTCCCGTGAAGACACCAAGACACACAATTTAACATGATTCAGTTAGGACACCAAGTCCCTCCCTACGTCCATGGCCACTTGTCCAACACGAACAAGTGTGATGCCGAGTCTCTCCGCTTGATCACCGTCTTGCGTTCGCCACCAAGGCTCCCGGCAAGCAAAGGCTAAGTGACCCCAAGTCACCAAGACAAGGCCACCGCCACCGTCTCTCTCGAAGCGTCACCCACGTCACCGTCTTCACTATCGGAGATTCTCACCAAGAGGGGTCTCCTTCCCCGTACAAAGTGTCGTTGCTTCTCCACACCAAGTCGGAGGGTCACACGACGAGTACACGAGATGCTTGCCGCAGCAAGGCTTCTCTCAAGGGAGCTCTCTCAAAAACTAATCCCTATTACAAGAACTAAGCACTCTCACAAGTGTGCTTAAGCCTCTATGATGTATAATGATGCTCTATGGTGGTTGGAGGTGTTCTTCAAGTGTAGTAGGCTTTAGCAACTCCAGCACTATCAAATGATCTAGCGTTGGGGGTATATATAGGCCACACACCCCAAAAGAGCCGTTGGGAAAGGCTGACAAAATTTCTTAACGTCGGTTAAACTGACGCTCCAGGTTTGCCAACACCGGTTTAACTGGTGAGTGTACTTTCCCTTCTTCTAGCCGTTACAGCTTCCAACGGCTACTCAGATCAATCGACAGACGCTCTCAAAACTAACGTCGGTTTAACCGGTGAGTGCAAGCTCAGAAACCCCCCAAAAAATGGAGTCTCTGGACAATTGCACCGACGCTCACTTTGCCTTGATTCGTCGGTTTAACCGGTGCCTGTAAAACTCCTGCTGTCTCTTCGGCCTCCAAGTCCATTACACCGGTGAGTGTAAAACACTCAACATCGGTTAATCCGGTGCCAAGTTCATTGCACCGATGAGTGCAATTTGCTCATCATCGGTTTAACCGGTGATAGCAAATTGTCTTCGTCTTGATCTTTTCAACTTGGATTTCTTCACGGTCTCTTCAATTCTTGTCCCTTGGACCACCGTAGGTTAGCGGAACCACAATAGCGGAACCACCGTAGGGGTGGTCCTTCAGGCCTAGCTACGCCTATCTTGTCTTTGTCATCACTTGAACCTAAAAGCCTGAGAATGGTCATCTTAACAATTATATTAGTCCAAGTGTTGTGTGTGTCATCAATCGCCAAAACATTATATTGAAATATGGCATGAGAGGCCATTTTCGCTACAAACGTGCCAGAGCGACGGTGGCCCGAGCCGAGCCAGAGCCAGGACGGCCGTCCTAGGAGAGGCCGGTCAGCCTCTAACTGTCACCGTTGGAACTATGCAACCTCCACCGACTTCAGGAGAAGGTCCAGATCATCCACTCAAAAAGGTGGCCACATGGCCACATCCCTAGGCAAGCCGGCCGGCCCCACCTGGCGGCCTCTGATGCCCTCCCTTGGTGTGAAAGACAAGCACAACTAACTTACCTGCGTGCAACTGACGCTCATCTCAGTACCAGCCATAGAGTAGTATAAATAGAGCCCAAAACCCCCTCTTGTAATACACATCCATCCATTAGAGAAGAGAGTCTCTTGTTATACTCTTATGTTGAGTAGGAAGAGAGTGAGGTGAGTTCTCTAGTGAAAGCTGAGCTGAAAGGAGCGGACTCGAGTTCTCTCGGTCTTACTCCACTTTTGTATCCACTTCAGAGGAATATACTTGAGTAAGTTCCTTGTCTCAACTTTAGTTTCTCGCTAGCTTTACTTTCTGTCTTAGTTACTTGTTTAAGTACTTACTTTGATCTGCGAGATCCTGAGTCTGCGTAAGTAGCAAGTTTTGCTTATTTAAGGTTGCTTTCTATCTAAGTACACGGTAGGAGCAAGTAGCTCAAGAGCTGTGGGCGTGGTGCCCAGGCTTGGTAGTTATCTCAGGTTGTGTTCCACCTCACGGAACCGTTGTGGTAGATGGTAGGTGGTGACAACCCTATCCGTCCTTTGTAGTCCACCACGTTCTGGTGTTTTCATAGCAGTAGTTGCATGTTGCTGTCGGACTCCCTTTTCACCCCTTTCCGAAGTCCTTCCTCTTCCAGTCGCCGAAGCAGATCAAGTCAGTAGTTAGCTTGTCAACTAGTTAGGATAGTAGGTTATCTGGAGTTAGGCCCTCTTCCCTTTACCTTCTTCTCGCTAGTTGTGTCCGGTTGAAGATCTCTAAGTTTGGTTGAAGCTTTACAGTTCCATGGATTCGATATCCTAGGTATACTCCCTGGTGAAAGCTACAAACGGTCTCTATGCACTTGCAGAGAAATTCGTTAGGCTAAGGAGTGCCAACAAGCTTTCTGGGGCTGTTGCCGGGGAATGGTAGCAACACTAGATTTTGAACTAATCAGCCGTACGACTTTCCATCCATCCACATGGAGTTTTCTCCTAGTTATCCGGCAGTTCCATCTCGCGAGTATTTGGAACTGCCACCATCTTGCCACCCCATTCTATCCGATGGTTACGAGATCCATCCCAGTCTTGTAGCCATGGTTCGCGCACAGTCCTTCTCTGGTAAAAAGGACAAGTTTTCCTATGCTCACTTGCAAATCTTTGAAGAGAATTGCTCTTTTCTGATCATACCTGGTATGACCCAAAACACTTTACGATGGAAGCTATTCCCGTTCTCTCTAACGGGGGAAACCAAAATTTGGTACAACCAGACGGCAAGGAGAGTCGGATGATATTGGATACAGTTGAATGATGAATTTTGCTTGTTCTTCTATCCTATCTCCAAAGTGATTCCCCATCGGAAACAACTGCTATCATTCGAGCAAGGCGATGAATCACTTGGAGTAGCCTGGACTAGATTCATGCATTTAGTAGACTCCGGGCCACCACATCAGATGCCGAAGGAAATACTTATGCAACACTTCTTCTATGGCCTTAAACTGGAAAGTGCACATTTCATGAATGTTGCTTCCGAGGGATCCGTCATGTACAAGATAGTGGCTGAAGTCATAACTCTCCTATAAAAGGTTCTCAACAGTACTGACTACACCGGTATCTATGACGATCCACCAGAGCCGATAGAGCAGCCTAGCAAGACACAACAGCTTCAAATCCTTTCAGCCACATCCTCTGCACCACCATCATACATAGAGGAAATAACCGAACCACCAAAGTCCCCAGATCATGAGCCCCTCATTGAAGACATGCCTATTTTCATACCCGATCTCTTCACAGAGGAAGAGTACTTGGAACTTGGTAATGCTGCAAGCATGCCGAAGGAACATAAGTGTATTTTCTCAAGATCTGAGGCATTCATTCCCAAAGCTTCATCGCAGATAGAGGGTCTTTCTGCGATTATAAGTAAGGAATGGACAGAGGAAGCCGAGGCTAGTAGCAGCATCATTCATATCTACTGCAAATCCTAGGGTGCTCCTCTGCACTATTGGGGATGCTAAACGACAAGAAACTTTTTACGACCCGAAGGTCGGGGTGAACGTGATGTCCAAAACCTTGGTAGATCATGTTTCATCTGAGCCCCTGACCTTCTCGCGTAAGCACCTGAAGTGGATCGACGGCCAAATCGTGGAAAGTAAGGGAATTCTCCATGTCATGTCCTTGAAGATGGGACGTAACAAGGTTTTCTTGGACTTTCACATCTTCGATGTCCCGGAAGGTGAAGAGTTTGACCGGGTTCCCGAAAGGTGAACCCGACCCTCTGTATCGTCGTGATAGTCCCTGGATCAGTAGCTATCACATACAGAACTCATTTCAATTGAATATCACAGACATAACTCACGTTTACAACATCACATGGGTTTATTTATTACATAATCCAAAGGATTGTAATACGAATCTCAGAGTACAAGCCCCTTGGGCTAAAAGAAAACAAACAGAAAGCAGAAATGATATCTAATCTTCTGGGCAACTTCATCTTCTCGAATCTTCTCGATCCTCCTCCACAGGCAGCTCAGAGTATATCCTTCACATCTCCTTCGGTTGTCATCTTGTCGACTCCTTCACTCGGATCCTGCATCAATCAATCTATCCCCAAGGACGGGATAGGTTCACGTCACCACCCGTATGCAAGCTTTATGTGGATGCAAACGGTATAAGAGTAATGCCAAGGATAGGATATGTTTTCCAATGCAAGCAAAATATATAAGTCATCCAAAACACCTTTCAACACGGCAGCTCCAGCAACCCGGACTCCCAGTCTCCTATCTTCCACTAAAACTGTCTCAACCCTGTTTCGGTGCGGGAACTCCCTCTCCCCGCACCTCAGCTGCTATCCAAGCAGGAAAAGTGGTACTAGAGGGAGGTAGAAAAGTATATGTGGTTCTAACTACAGTGTGGTGCCAGATTCAGAGTTGTACACGACCGAGTACGCGGCTATACATATAGTTTTCACCCTGCAGGGGTTGTACACCTGTACCCACTCGCCCCGTCACCAGCTGACCCGTCGACCGACTGACTCCGAGGCACCAGTCAACAAAACTAATGGCTACGGCACCATCATACTCCCGGTCTGGGGCGCGTCCTCCCGTAGTAGGTCGCCCGGGGCTGTGAAGCTATCTAGAATGGAATCTCCATGGATCCTGCGATCGGGGCGATAGGGTCCTTCCCTCTCCCCCTGACACTGAAACACTATCCTCCTACAGTAATGGTGCCGCGCATAGCTAGCTCAGGTGGGTCCCCCCTCATAAAGGATAAGTGGTGTGCACGTTTGACATAGTTCTGTCACTAGGGCCACAAAGTCAAGTCCTTCATCCAGCTGGCGCGAGCGTCTTCGTCCAAAGTTAGCATCCCGTCAACACGGTCTGCAATCGATACCCATTACAGGTATCTCCTCCATAACTACACTTCTACTATGTTCCCATAGGAACGGTCTAGCACCCGCCACCCATTACAGGTGCTCATAGGATCGTGCCCAACACACAATCCCCGGCTCCCGATCCAAAGATCAGGGAAAGGGTCCGCTCGCCCCCACTGTAACCTAATCACCAGCTCCCATATATGTGGAGGCAACTTCCAGCAAGCAAGGACTATCATATCATATATTCCCATACCCCAAATATCACTCATAGTAGCAATAGCATTCATCAATTCATGTCTAGTATGGGAAACAAGGAATATGGTAAGTAAATGGCCATGCAAGCTCATCTCATCACACTCAATTTGGGAGCGTAGCGTATCTAGCAAGCAATGCCTAATAGGTATTCAAATCGCGAATGGGCATGAACCTGATAGGTCTTCGTAGTCTTCCTTGATCTCTGACGTCTTCTAGTCATCCGGTACGTCCTTCTGGGTCCTCCGGGTGTCGAGGTAGTCCTTCTGGATCTTCTGGTCGTCCGGGACGTCGGTCAACTCCTCCACATCAGGACCTAATCGTAATTACATATAAATACAAGGACCAAAGTGCAAGAATGCACAAAACTGATCAAATAAGATCCAACTCACAACAACAACACCTATTCTAACGCGAACATCATGATTTTAGAAGAATTATGAAAATGGTTTCATATTTTTCGGAGCTTCGGTTGAATTACTGTGAATTTTCTATGTTTATAGCATTTTCTAGAATTAATAAATGATTATCGAAAAAGGGAAAACACAAAGGTGACACATGGCAGCACCAGAGTGTGCCACGTGACATGATGACATCAGCATGACGTCACCAGATGGGTCCGCTCTGCTGACGTCAGCAGTGGGCCCTGTTGACGTCAGCATTGACCAAGTCAGCGTTGACCGTTGACTGGTCAACCGGGTCAGTGGGGTCCGCAGGTCAGTGGGTCCCACTGGTCAGCCTCACACCAGATGCTTACAGATGGGACCCACGTGTAAGGTTTAAAAATGGAAAAAGGAAAAGGCAAAAAGGGCTGCCGGGTTCAAAGGGAGAACTGGGCCGGTCGGCTCGGCCCATCGCTGCGGCGGCTCGGCTCACAAAGAGGGCTAGCTTGGCCTGCGGCTTCATAGGCCGGCTCAGGCTTTGGCTCAGGTAGGCGGGCTGGCTCGGGTCTTTAGGCTCGTTGGGCCGGAAGTGGCCCAAAGGGCCACGGGCTTCCCCTCCTCTCTCTCTTTTCCCTGGTTTTCCTCTTGCTGGCTCCTGGGCCTGGGACGTTGGCACGCCGCTGCCGCTGGCAAGTGGGGTCCCCGTGTCGGTCCCTCCCCTCTCCTATGCTTCAGGACAAGGTCAGGCGGCGGCGTGGCGTGAGCCAAAGGGCTCGGCCTTCTGGCTGGCAGGGTATGCGCGCGCGCGGAACGCGGCGCGTGCGTGTGTACCAGTGCTGCACAACGGTCTGGTGGTCAGGGCAGAGCCAAGCTTGTGCGTGCCAAGGTTTGGCGCTGGGGCTCAGCCTAGGGTAGGCCGGTGCACACGCACGTGGGTGCTCGGAACACCGAGTCCACGGCGTGGCTGGCCGGAGCAGAGGACGATCGATGGCAAGGAAAAAGGCATAGCTTGGCCAGGTTTTGGATGCGTGCGTGCGAGCCCCTGGGAAGCCAGGGCACAGCATGGCTGGTTGTGGCGGAGCTCGCTGTGGCATGCCAAAAGAGGCACCCCAGGCTTGCTCAAGTTTGGGTAGCACACGCATGCGCGGGCACCTGGTTTTCAGGGCCGCGACATAGCGCTGGCGAGCGAGCTCGGTGCGGCGGCGCGACGGCTTTGGCTCCTGCACGAAAGGTTGGGACGGGGCGTCCTAGGGCCGGCTATGGAGGGGTCGGCGGCGCCGCATGGCGGCCGAACAGCGACACAGGGTCAAAAGGCTGGGCAAATGGCAGACGATGGCCTACCGGGGTGCTCGGTGAAGCTAGGTGCGACACAGGGTGGTTCGTGGCCGAGACGAGGTGATGCCGTGCAGTGCAGCTCACGATCGTCGAGGTCGTCATATAGGGCGCTGATCCGGTGCGTGGTGATGTGTTCCGGGCGGCGCTCCTCCGTCTCCCCGGCTTCCCCTCCTTGGTTCTTCCGTCTCTTGGCATGGCGCTAGACCGGCTACAGCGGCGCTCCTCCTCTTCTTCTTTCTTGGCCCCGGGCTCTCCTCTCCTCCACTGCTCCCTCTCCTCCTCTGGTTCTTGGTGGCTGTGGCGGCGGAAGGGGAAAAGCACTTGGGCTTTAGGGTTTGGGCGGAGGCTGCGGGATTTATAGGGGGATCAGCTAGGGTTCTAGGCTTGGCGCGGGACACGGACGCCGAGGATTAACGCCGGAGGTCGGTGTGCGCGCGGAGGCTATGTGGCAAGCATCCAGCGGCCTCCCGCGTGGAACCTAGGGTTTTCGGGGTGCACGGCGCGGGCCGAGGGAAAAAGCTGGCACGGCGGTTTCGTCCGCTTGTCGCGACGCGGGGATGGCACTGCGCGGGAGCAGGTGGAGGTGGCGGCGCTGGGCGAAAAGCAGAGCAGCGGGCGGCCTTGCGACGGGGAAGAAAGGGGAATAGTTTCCCCCTTTCCCTGGCAAGCGGGCCCGAGTGGCAGGGGAAAGGAGGGCGCTGCGGGCTGAGCTGCGCGTCCGCGCGGGCGGTTGGGCTGGCTCGCGGCGCGTGCGGTTGGGGCAGCATTGCTGGGCCGCGCGGGATCGGGCTGGTGTACAGGCTGTTGGGCGTGTGGACCGGTGCAGGCCAGCTACGCGGGAGCTAGCAGGCCGGCGGGTTGGGCTGCCGTTGGGTCTAGGTGGGTTTAGGTTCAACCGGGCCGGACTGGGTCGAGGTGGATCTTGGGTTACGGGCTGATCCGAGTCAGTGTCGGTTTGGGGTTAGGGCTCGGATTTAATTCGAATGGTTCAATTCAATTTAAATCCCACTCACAAGTGTTAGCATTTGAAATTAAATTGAGGGGCACACCTCAATTTAATTTCCACACAAATTGACACAATAAAATAAATCCAAATCGAATTCGAATTAAACAAGGCAGAGCCAAATAAAATCCAATAACTCCAAATAGCCTCACACTAGCAATTAACAACCTTAATTATATTAGAAGTTTTTAATTACTAGGATTTTTGAGGAGGCAGAAATCCTACTTAAGTTGATATTTACAGCATTGCCATGAAAATTTTTGAAATTCAAATTTTTTTACTTTATACCATTTCGGAAAAATCCGGGATGTTACAATTGGTCAGCCAATAGAGCCCCTTGTCCACCCAAACAGAGATCGAGCAACTCTCAAGGTCAAGGATGGCAAAGACAAAATCCCAATTAGTCTAGTTCGTTCATGCAACACCATTGCTGAGGCTAGACCGGAGCAAGACCCATTGGAGGACGTAGCGAACATCAGCCAAGAAGAGCAAACTCAACCCATTCTTGAGGAAGATGTCTCGCACTTCACCTAGGAAACAGATCCGGCCAGCAAAAGTAAGCTCGACGGAGAGGAGATCCCACAACCTCCTCTACCTGAGCTGAAGCTGCTACCCCCTGGTTTGAAGTATGCATTCTTCTACAACAACAGAGCCACGCCAGTTGTCATCGGCGATAAGCTGACAAAGAGTGAAACTCAGCGGCTTGTTGCAGTCTTCGAGAAATATCAGTCCGTCATCGGATATTCTCTCCAAGACTTGAAGGGGATCAGCCCCAATCTATGCACCCATCACATTCCAATGGAGCTGAAACATAAGACATCACAAGAACATCAACGGCGGCTTAACGATGCGATGAGGGAGGTAGTCAAGAAAGAGGTACTTAAGCTACTGCACGCGGGCATCATATACCCCGTGCAAGACAGTGAGTGGGTCAGCCCAGTTCAAGTGGTCCCGAAGAAGGGAGGCATGACGGTAGTCCGAAATGAGAGGAACGAGCTCATACCTCAACGGACAGTGACCGGATGGAGAATGTGTATCGATTACCGGATGCTTAACAAGGCTACCCGGAAAGATCACTTCCCCCTTCCCTTCATTGACGAGATGCTTGAACAGTTGGCAAAGCACTCATACTTTTGCTACCTCAATGGATACTCTGGTTATCATCAGATTCCTATCCACCCCGATGATCAGAGCAAGACTACCTTCACCTGCCCCTATGGTATGATCGCCTATCGGTGAATGTCTTTCGGTTTATGGAACGCACCAGCGTCATTCCAAAGGTGCATGATGGCAATCTTCTCGGACCTGATTGAGCACATCATGGAAGTTTTTATGGACGACTTCTCCATCTATGGCAAAGACTTCGATCAATGCCTTGAGAATTTGGAAAAGGTTCTCAAGAGGTGCCAAGAGACACACCTAGTTCTCAACTTGGAAAAGTGTCACTTTATGGTCAGAGAGGGAATTGTTCTCGGACATAGAGTGTCTGAGCAAGGGATAGAAGTGGATCGGGCAAAGATCGATGTCATCGAACAGTTGCCACCCCCGACTAATGTTAAGGGAGTCAGGAGTTTCTTGGGTCATGCTGGTTTCTACTGGAGGTTCATTAAGGACTTCTCCCGTACAGCCAGACCCTTGACGAACCTACTAGCAAAAGACGCCCCGTTCAACTTCAATGAGGAATGCCTCGTGGCCTTCTATACCCTAAAGAAGGCACTCGTGTCCGCTCCCATCATTCAGCCTCCCGATTGGAAACTTCCTTTCGAGATCATGTGCGATGCAAGCGACTATGCCGTAGGCGCAGTGCTTGGTCAATGTAGTGATAAGCAACATTATGGTATATCCTATGCAAGTAAGACATTGACCGGACCAAAACTCAACTACGCCACAACGGAAAAGGAACTCCTGGCGGTCGTATTCGCCATGGATAAGTTCAGATCCTATTTGGTTGGTGCAATTGTGATTGTGTATACGGACCATGCAGCACTGAAGTACCTCCTAACCAAGAAGGATGCCAAGCCACGACTCATCCGTTGGATTCTGCTCCTACAAAAATTTGATCTAGAAATAAGAGATAAGAAAGGAGCAGATAATTGTGTGGCAGACCATCTCTCAAGGATGCAAGTGCAAGGATCGGACCTTCCGATCAATGATTACTTGAGAGATGACACTCTCCTGAAGGTCACCTCGTCCAGTCCATGGTACGCAAACCTAGTGAATTTCATGGGTGACTGGATATATACCTCTAGGAGAAGACAAGAAGAAACTGATACACCTCAGCAGATTCCATTAATGGGATGACCCATATCTGTTCAAAGTCTGCGCTCATGGTCTACTCCGTCGTTGTATCCCGTTATGTGAGACCCGCAAGATTCTAGAGCGTTGTCACTCCTCACCCTATGGAGGACATTACGGAGCCTTCCGAACCCATACAAAAGTTTGGCAAAGTGGATTCTTTTGGCCAAACATGTATGGAGACGCGAAAGATTTCGTGCGGCGTTGCCCAAGATGTCAAAAACACGGGAATATCAATTCCCGAGACGCAATGCCACAAAAGAGCAATCTTCAAGTGGATATCTTCGATGTTTGGGGAGTCGACTTCATGGGTCCTTTCCCAATGTCAGAACAATGCGAATACATCTTGGTGGCAGTGGACTACGTGTCCAAATGGGTGGAAGCACTTTCTTGTGTTGCGGCCGATTCAGGGAGCTCCAAGAAAATGTTCCAGGTAATCATATTTCCTCGTTTTGGAGTTCCAAGAGTCGTGATCAGCGATGGAGGCTCACACTTCATCGACAGGACCTTCAGGAAGTGCCTCAGTGATATAGGAGTAGACCACCGAGTTGCAACACCATACCATTCCCAAACAAGTGGTCAGGCAGAGACATCTAATAAGCAAATCAAGAATATCCTGTAGAGGACAGTCAATGCCATGGGGAAGGGTTGGAAGAGCAAATTACCCGAGGCACTTTGGGCTTATCGAACGGCTTACAAAACGCCGATCGGTATGACACCGTATCAACTAGTCCATGGCAAGACTTGCCATTTACTAGTTAAACTCGAGTATAAGTCCCATTGGGCAATTAAGAGGTGGAATATGGATCTCCAATCAGCCGGAATCAAGCGACAAATCCAACTAGCTGAATTGGATGAATGGAGGGAGAAGGCCTACCATAGCTCTAAACTCTACAAAAAGCGAACAAAAAGATGGCATGATAAGCGTATCAAGATCAAACAGTTCAAAGCGGGAGATAAGGTACTCCTTTTCAACTCCCGTATTCATCTGTTTGGTCAAGGTAAACTTAGAAGCAAGTGAGAAGGCCCCTTCTTAGTGCTTAACGCCGCCGACCACGGCGCTATAACCCTCCAGGACGATGACAGGAATGTTTTCAAGGCCAATGGCCAGAGATTGAAAATATTCCTCGAGCCCAAAATTCCCGAGCTCGAAGAAGTAGATGTCTATGTGCTTTCAGAGATAGAATAATCATCTACGGTCATCGCCGTACCTAAAATGTGCCGTATCTTAGGTTAGATCTTTCTTTTCTTTTCCCCACTATTCTTCCTTCCATTTTTTGGACCAAAACACCAAAATACCCGAGAAAGGAAAGGATTAGGAGGAGCCTCCAGAAGCCCAGGGCCCACACCTGACAAAGTGGGGCCGGCCAGCTGGCCTGGCTCCGGGGCCGTTCGGCCTCATCCTTTCATGCAACATTCACCGCAGCCCAAACGTTCTGATCCTAGGTGTTCGGAGCATGACGAGTCTATTTAAACCGAAAAGCTCCCTCCCCTTCCTCACTTCACAGCTTTGCACCAGATCTCATCCCGAGTTTCATCCTTCTCTCCGAGATCACCACCATGGCCTCGTAATCTTCCCTTAAGACACCAAAATCCGAAGCCATGGACACACCCACTCCTTGGACACGCTCCAAGTCCAACCAAACCCGTGCATCGTCGAGCAGTGTCAGGATCTTGGAACCGTTGGAGATTGTTGTCTTCTCGCCATCGCCACTAGCTGCCCAGGGGCACCAGCCACAGGCCGGCCGGCCTCCCCGAGGCCGCCAGTCTCCCGGCTCGGTGGAGAGTTCTATTCAGGGCCCAAGATCGAGGGCCCTCGTGAGCTCCCGTACTCACAGTCCGACACAGCCTACCACAAGTGTTCTTTCCCCTAGGAAGGTTGTGACGAAGCGCGCGGGAACGTCGTCAGGAGGGGCGCGTGTCGCGCAAGTCGCTGCACTCCAGATGGTTCAACAGGACTTGTTCACGTACTCCCCAGAGTACTCTCCCGCCAGTCCTAGTCCACCACGCCATCGCGTGTCTGGGGCAAAGGTTGGTAGGGGGAAGGTGCTCACCCCTGCGTTGGATCATACCGGCACAGATCTTCCGCCGAGTTCGATGCGTCTCCATATCCGGCCACCACCGATTTGCGGACCGATAGAGGTCCACGCCTACACCGACTCCGACGACGAGGAGGAGGAGCCCAGCGACATCGCCTCACTCCGCGAGCAGCTCGCTGCTCTCCGACTACGCCTCAACAACATGGATGAACACGTAACCGAGACAGAGATTGATAGGATGGAGTTAGGGGATAGGGTGGATACCCTTCGCAAGGCAGTTTGTTCCAAGATCAAATGCCTTGCGAAGGTGACCGGGAACGAGGATCTCTACAGATCCCCGGATCCCAAGTAGGTGTAGGTCTAGATTAGTATTAGTTTGGGTGCTTTATTTTCTTTCATTTTCTTGTTTCATTTAAATTTTTAATCAACAGCACCCCCATCTTTGCTTTTGAATAAAATAAAATTTCAAGTTCATTCCTCTTTGTGTTTATGTGGTTGGTGCACATGTGTGTGCCAACCACACCCCTGCTCTCACGTTTGACTACTGCGCAGCAAAACGAAATGAGGAAGGTGAACACAAAATTCCAGAAAGATAAAGATGAATTCCGAAAGAAAAGTAAGCCGGGCGGCTTAAACTAGGCCGGCCGGCCTGAGATCTTTGGAAAATCACCGAAACACCCTCACTGGGGAAGAACAGACCGAGCCTGAACCTATGCAAAAGGACCATGCAGGTTGGCCACAAGGCCCGGCCGGCCGGCCTCTCCTAGGCTGGCCGGCTCCACCTGTGGGCTACCTTCTGGCCCCCTTCGCGTGCTCACGGTTTGCCACCTCTACTCCCTGATCCTTCTTGGTTTTGTGTAATTTCATTCAAAATCATGCCAACTAAATCCAAATAAAATATTTGAATGAAACGACTAGGAAGAGTTGAAATCTTTTTCACAAATATGGTTTTGCTAAAGTTTTATTTCTTACGCAAGTATCGAATTACTTCTGTAACTCATATTTAGGATGACCTGATTGTTTGCTTATTGCTTTCTATGATATAATAACATGAAGTTGTGCTAGCTCTTAACTCATGGTCTTGGAAGTTTTTATTTCGAAAACACAAAACCAGGCAAAACTCTTATGCTCAACTTTACCAATACCCATTCCAGAGCCATACTTATGAATTCCAAACACATAGCTATCCTCTGCATTGTGAGCTTGCTCAAGTGTAGTGCCTCCAAAAGGAGTTAAGATTGATTCATCTTCTTGGGATCATTCACGTACACGTCCATTGACCCGAGTCCATGAGATGTGGTTGCAAAACAGCACTGCACCCCCCTGAGAAGAAAGAAAAAGGATGAATGACATTCATGCCTTGTCTCAAAAAAAAAAGAGAGAAAAGAAGAAGAAGAAGGGGGAGGTGTATGGTGCTAGACATAAAACCACCATGGAAACATATCTTCGTTTTTCACTCGCACTTGACCCATAAGATGAGCTTCTAGACTGCTAAGAGACACTAGGTTTGATCTTGCAATATAAATGTTAAGGATATGCGACATCCTTCACTTAGCTCCACATACTCGTTTTCAGAATAGTTTCTGGGAGGGCTAGAGAAGTTGTGAACAAAAATCGAGTGAATGAGTGACTTGAGCAAAAAGAGTATGCCTTGGATTTATTTAAAAACAGAAATCTTCCAAGTACTGCGAAACAGGAGCTAGTCATAATCCTCATCGATTTATTCTGGAGATCAATAGGTGAACATGAAGGTGTTGTTGGTATTTCTTAACTCTCACAGAGAATTCCGCAAGCGCACAGAAATACCGTTGTATCACTTCACCCGGAAGTATTCAGGGTATCGTATTTTCCACGAGGAACGGAGGTGTAACGGTCTTCTAACTAGTTTACTCGGAGGAAGAGAGAAGGGTGGCCTTTGGGTAGTGTGGTTGTCTAAGAGAAGAGATACTTAGCAGAGATAAACCAGCTCTCACTTGCTTACTTCGGGCACCGGCTTACTCCTGGTCTGCCAAGAGTATCCGGCTATTAGCTCTACACCCAACCCTCACGTGGGTGACTACAAAGGATGGACAAGGCTATCACCACCTGCCGCCTACCCCGACAGACCGTGGAGAAGGTATGCAAACAATGGTAACCACTAGCCTAGACACCTCGTCTATGCTATTGATTACTACTCTAGCCCCGACTCTGTCCACGACTTGAGCCTTTAGACTAGAGCAACCATCACAAGGACGGACGATGGTCCCACAAGCAAAAGATAACGAAAGCTTAACTCTAATAAGAACTCAACAAGTAGACGAACCTAGATACTTACTTGAAAGTGGTTCGTATCCACCGAAGTACAAGCAGTGGAAAGCCAACAACTCCGGCACTCCTCCCGAACTTCTCCTCGCACACTCCCTAGCCTACTCTCTACAAGATAGCTCTAAGGTGGACTCTCCCCTTCTCCTTCTTCTCTCCAAAGTGTGTTGTCTTGTGAGGGGTGAGGGAGTCCCCTTTTATAGCACAAGGAGGTTGGTTCCCGCCAGAATTAAATATGGAAACGTTGATAACCGCCATTAGGAAGATAAGATCAGCCTTCCCGCCAAAATTCAACTGGAGACACATCCAGGTGGGGTCGGCCGACCCCCCTTGGCCGCCTCTGGCCACCGCCTTCATCTGGGTTGCTGCTTGGTGGGCCCTGATGTCAGATGGTCAGTGCCGGGGCTTGGTTGGTCGGTTTGGTCTAGTTTGTGGTCCTCCTTTGCGTGTGTTACGCAGGTCGCGATCGTCTGCGACGTTGTTTGCGTATTCGTCATGTTTTCTTCTTATTCTGGGTATGGGTGCCTGCAATCCAAGAACCTCAACCTTGGAGTCCCGAAGCGTCGGAAGATGATCTCATGAAACATCTTATGGGCATGCTTGGCATCGGCAGCTCTGCATGGTAGAGCCTCAACCCACTTCGACACGTAGTCGACGGCGACCAGGATGTATTCACAGTCTTTTGACTTTGGGAATGGCCCCATGAAGTCAATGCCCTAGACATCAAACAACTCAACTTGAAAATTGGAGTGGAGGGGCATTGCATATCGGGGGGTGATGCCACCTTGCAACTGGCAGTTTCGGCACCTCATGATGAAGTTTCGGGTATCCTCGTACATTGATGGCCAGTAGAAACCACTTTGCCATATTTTCGCCTAGTTGCGAAATATACCATAGTGGCCTCCATATGGTGCGGAGTGGCACTTCTCAATGATTTGGATGCCTTCGGCTTTTGGTACACATCTTTTGAGCAGGCCATCTGAGCATACCCTGTACAGGTATGGATTTTCCCACAAGTGGCGTCTGCTCTCATACAACATCTTCTTTTTGTTTTCCCCCGGTGGTACGTATCTTGAAACCATGAAGTTTACAATGTTCGCGTACCACAGGCTTGTATCTGTTACCTTCAGCAGCATGTCGTCGCGTAGGAAATCATTGATAGGAAGATCCTGAATGTTAGTGATAGGCATACGTGACAAATGATCCGCAACAGTATTTTCTACTCCCTTTTTATATTTTATTTCCAAATCGAATTCTTGGAGTAGCAAGATCCCTCTTAGCAAGCGTGGTTTAGCATCTTTCTTGGTGAGCAAATATTTTAAAGCAGCATGATCGGTGAAAACAATAACTTTTGCTCCAACCAAGTAAGATCTAAACTTATCAATTGCAAAGACAACGGCCAAGAGTTCTTTTTCAGTTGTTGCATAATTCAATTGAGCTCCTGACAATGTTTTACTTGCATAGGCGATTGCATGATGCTTTTTATCTTTGGTTTGGCCAAGGACCGCCCCAACAGCATAATCACTAGCATCACACATTATTTCAAACGGCAGCGTCCAATCAGGGGGTTGAAAGATTGGAGGTGAAATGAGTGCTTGCTTAAGGGTGTGAAAAGATTTCAAGCACTCATCGGTGAACTCAAAAGGTGCATCCTTGGCTAGAAGGTTAGTGAGGGGTCTAGCAATTTGAGAAAAGTCCTTAATGAACCGCTTGTAGAACCCCGCATGACCTAGGAAGCTACGGATCCCTTTTACATTCACCGGAGGTGGGAGCTTTTCTATGACCTCGATTTTAGCTCTGTCCACCTCGATTCCTCTCTCGGAGACAAGATGTCCAGGCACAACGCCTTCTCGGACCATGAAATGGCACTTTTCCCAATTCAGTACCAGGTCCTTCTCTTTGCATCGCTGCAAGACTTTATCTAAATTCTCAAGACAATGATCAAATGTTTTTCCATAGACGGAAAAGTCGTCCATGAAAACTTCCATGATGTCCTCAATCATGTCTAAGAAGATAGACATCATGCACCTTTGGAACGATGCAGGGGCATTGCAAAGCCCAAATGACATCCTTCGGTATGCATACGTTCCATAAGGGCATGTAAATGTTGTCTTGCTCTGATCGTCGGGGTGGATGGGGATTTGGTAATAACCTGAATACCCATCAAGGAAACAGAAGAAAGAATGCTTCGCTAGCCGCTCTAACATTTCATCAATGAAAGGCAGCGGGAAGTGATCTTTCTTTGTTGCTGAGTTGAGTTTCTGGTAGTCAATGCACATCCTCCACCCCGTGACAGGTCGTTGTGGGATTAGATCATTTTTGCTATTTTCAACGACCGTCATCCCTCCTTTCTTTGGCACAACCTGGACGGGACTCACCCACTCACTGTGAGGCACGGGATAGATTATCCCAGCGTGCTGGAGCTTTAGGACCTCCGTCTTTACCACCTCTCTCATCGCATTATTTAACCTACGCTGAGGCTCCCTAGAAGGAGTGCAAGATGGGTCTATAGGGATGCGATGAGTACAGAGGGTAGGGCTGATTCCCTTAAGGTCCTGGAGTGAGTAACCGAAAACAGGCCTATGCTTTTCTAGAACGGCTAGGAGTTTGGCTGTTTCCTCATCATAAAGCTTATTACTAATGATGACGGGAGATTCAATGTCGCCGTTTAAGAAAGCATAGCGAAGGACAGAAGGAAGGGGTTTTAGCTCGATTGGTGGTTGTGATGGTCGTTCGTCCGTGGGAATATAAAGAGTTTCTCCAGAGTCATCTTCTTCTTGAATGAAGAGTTCAGCATCTTGTTCTAAGGACGACTCGGAAGGCTCAAAAGGGGAAATGGCCATCACTTCTTCAACCGGCTCTAGCTGGGGAAGAAGTTTAGCGGGAGAATTCTTGGCCCAAGAAATCGGGAGCGAGATTGTTTCTCTTCCCAGCTTAAAATCGATTGTTCCTAGAAGAGGAACTTCTAGGAACAATTTTTCAATGGGATGCCCGATTAAAATATCGAAGTCATAGACATCGAAGATATGAAAATCAAAGGCAACCTCAAAGTCATCATGACGTACAAGTACGTCATGGACTATCCCAACTCCCTCTAGGATGGATCCTAGTGCATTCTTGAGGGTTTTCTCGGTTGGAACCAAAGAGTTCTCCAAATGCGCGAATGCATAGGAGGCCGACATGATGTTTTCTCCAACCGTGGGATTGTATAAGACCTCTTCCAAGGTTCCTTGGATAAAGCAGCGAATGTTCAAAGAGGGGGTGATAATCTGAAGTGGTTTAGAAGATAACTCTCACTCTTCTACCCCACTCACTACTCATGACAGCGGTTAGGTCCCTAACCGTCTCTTTAAGGAAAGCCTTATCGAGAGGTTCGGAAGGACCAACTGGAACTGGGGGTCTTTTCTGGTAAAGGTAATTCGAGGTATTTCCATAATCTTCAAATAAATCATCCTCGATTTCAAAGGGGACAACTGAAGGTTGAATTTCTTCGTCCTCCAGTGTTCCTGGTTAGGGGGAAGGCTCGGTGGTTGAGTCTGGGTTATTCAAAGGTGAAGATGCTGACTCAATCAGCTGGACTTCCTCGTAGCTTGAAGGTTCTACCAATGGCAGGGTTTCGGTGAAGGAGGTGTTTTCTAGAATACGATCTAGAAGGGCCTCTCCTTCGGTAGTGGTTTTGCACATGAACGACCCACCGGCAGTGATATCAAGCTGTTGGGCAGACTCCTTGCTAAGCCCCACCCAGAAGTGTCAAAGTAACACGTGGTCGGGGATAGACAAGTTTGGGCCAGCATGAGTTAGCTTGGAAAACCTGGCCCTGGCTGCACCAATGGACTCCTCATCCTGACGAAAGTCAAGGATCTCTTTTCGTAGGGAAGTAATGCGAGAAATCGGGAAGAATGCAAGACAGAACCTGTCTCTTAGCTATTCCCACTCTCCGTTTACCTTCCCTACATTATGGGCATACCATTGTTTCGCTCTCTCTGCAAGACAGAAAGGAAACAACTTCCACCGTAGTGTTTCTTGTGCCATGCTTGCGATTGACAGACATGAGCACAACTGCTCGAACTCTCGTAGATGGTCGTAAGGATTTTTATCGTCAAAACCTGAGAAGGATTGTTCCCGAACCATGGCTATAAAGCCAGGGCGGAGTTCAAAGCTGGAAGCTGTGATTGGCTTCGAAGATTGAGGTGGCTCTAAGAACTCGCCCTTGGGAGCAAAGAATTTGTTGATAGAAAGGGAATCCATGGAATAAGGATAAAATAAAGAGAAAGGTAAAAAGAAATGATACACAGGCAAACTAGGTTCGTAGATAACTACAGCAACCGTTCTCCGGCAACAGCGCCAGAAATGCTTGTTTTTATTTCTTAACTCTCACAGAGAATTCCGCAAGCGCACGGAAATACCATTGTAGCACTTCACCCGGAAGTATTCAGGGTATCGTATTTTCCACAAGGAACAGAGGTGTAACGGTCTTCTAACTAGTTTACCCGGAGGAAGAGAGAAGGGTGGCCTTTGGGTAGTGTGGTTGTCTAAGAGAAGAGAAACTTAGTAGAGATAAACCAACTCTCACTTGCTTACTTAGGGCACCAACTTACTCCTGGTCTACCAAGAGTATCCGACTGTTAGCTCTACACCCAACCCTCACGTGGGGGACTACAAAGGATGGACAGGGCTGTCACCATCTGCCGCCTACCCCGACAGACCGTGGAGAAGGTATGCAAACAACGGTAACCTCTAGCCTAGACAACTCGTCTACGCTATCGATTACTACTCTAGCCCCGACTCTGTCCACGACTCGAGACTTTAGACTAGAGCAACCATCACAAGGACGGACGATGGTCCCGCAAGCAAAAGATAATGAAAGCTTAACTCAGATAAGAACTCAACAAGTAGACAAACCCAGATACTTAATCGAAAGAGGCTCGTATCCACTGAGGTACAAGCAGTGGGAAGCCGACAACTCCGGCACTCCTCCCGAACTTCTCCTCACACACTCCCTAGCCTACTATCTACAAGATAGCTCTAAGGTGGACTCTCCCCTTCTCCTTCTTCTCTCCAAAGTGTGTTGTCTTGTGAGGGGTGAGGGAGTCCCCTTTTATAACCCAAGGAGGTCGGTTCCCGCCAGAATTAAATATGGAAACGTTGATAACCGCCATTAGGAAGATAAGATCAGCCTTCCCGCCAAAATTCACCTAGAGACACCTCCAGGTGGGGTTGACTGACCCCCCTTGGCCGCCTCTGGCCACCGCCTTCGTTTGGGTTGCTGCCTGGTGGGTCCTGGTGTCAGATGGTCGGTGCCGGGGCTTGGTTGGTCGGTTTGGTCTGGTTTGTGGGCCTCCTTTGCATATGTTACGCAGGACGCGATCATCTATGACTTTGTCTGCGTATTCGTTGTGTTTTCTTCTTATTCCGGGTATGGGTACCTACAATCCAAGAACCACCAAGACTCGTGGAATTGATTAGAATTAAGTCCTACAGCAACGTTTGGTGGTTGAATATTATGAAAAGATGCAGGAGATGACGGTCTTATTTCTGACTTAAGGACCGTCAACAGGTATTAGCCACTCGGAATCCGAGGTATGAAACGAAAGCTCTGAAATAATTCTTATGCATACCTGAGTTCGTGAACCCCGGACTTTGCTTGATCCTCAGGATCTTTGTCGACTCCTTTTGCTCGGGACGAGCAAAGTCTAGGTGTGGGGGTGTGTTGGCGGTCGATTTCGATGATTTTTACCACCAACATTCCTTCAGATTTCATGCTTTTGGAACGAAGTTGTTATAATTTTCGCTAACATTAACAAGTTCCATGAGTTTTGGTGGTATTTGAATCCAGGAGCAACATGTACGGAAATGAGCCGAAATGGGGTGAACCCCAGGCCCGCCGGCCGGCCTACCCCTATGAAGTTTCGTTGTGAAACTTTGTGAATCATGGCTTTGAGCACATGATCAAGTCTACCTAAGGGTGCTTCAGGCAAAATTCACAAGTTAGGATCGAAAAGGCTTGAACCAAGTCAAGTTGGGCCCAATTCCAATGACAATCCAAAGATTCAAGACCCAAACCGACTTGAGGAGCAGTGTGCATCTTATGAACAACGTGCCAGAGTGACAAAGGCCCGAACCGAGCCAGAGCCAGGCCGACCGGCCTAGGAAAGACGCCGGCCGGCCTCTAACAGCTTGCTTCGGAGCCACGCAACTGTCACCGACTTCAGGAAGTAATCCCAGGCATCCACGCAAAGGTGGTGGCCAAATGGCCATATCCCCAGGCCGGCCGGCCTAGGGGAGGCTGGCCGGCCCCACTTGTCGGCCTCTGGTGCTCTCCCTTGGCGTGAAAGACAAGCACAACAGTCTTACCTGCGTGCAGCTGACGCTCAGCTCAGTACCGACCCTGGAGTAGTATAAATAGAGCTCAAACCCCACTCTTGTAAGACACACCATCCATTAGAGAAGAGAGTCTCTTTGTTACACTCTTGTGTTAGAGTAGGAAGAGAGTGAGGTGACTGCTCTAGTGAAAGCCGAGCTAAAGGAGCGGATTCGATTTCTCTCAGTATTACTCTACATTTTGTATCCACCTCGGAGGTGAGTAAGTTTCTTGTCTCAACTTCAGTTTCTCGCTAGCTTTACTTTCTGTCTTAGTTACTTGTTTAATTACTTTCTTTGATCTGTGGGATCCTGAGTATGCATACGTAGCAAGTTCTGCTTATTTGAGGTTGCTTTCTATCTAAGTACACGGTAGGAGCAAGTAGCTCGAGAGCTGTGGGTGTGGTGCCCAGGCTTGGTAGTTATCTCAGGTTGTGTTTCACCCCACGGAACCGTTGTGGTAGGCGGTAGGTGGTGACAGCCCTATTAGTCCCTTGTAGTCCACCACGTTCAGGTGTTTTCATAGCAGTAGTTGCAGGTTGCCGTTGGACTCCCCTCTCATCCCTTTTTGAAGTCCTTCCTCTTCCAGCAGCCGAAGTAGATCAAGTCAGTAGTTAGCTCGTCAACTAGTCAGGACAGTAGGTTATCTGGGGTTAGGCCCTTTTTCCATGGTCTTCTTCTCGCTGGTTGTGTTCGGCTGAAGATCTCTAAGTTGGGTCGAAGCTTTACCGTTCCTTGGATTCGATGTCCCAGGTATACTCCCTGGTGAAAGCTACAATCGGTCTCTGTGCGCTTGCGGAGTAATTCGTTAGGCTAAGGAGTGTCAACAATCAGCAACATCTACTTCAATCGCATACTGAAGGTAAAGGTCAGACCTTGATATGGAAGACAACGGGGGCCAAGAACAGTGCCTAGCTGAAAAACTGTTGAACACCACGCACATCTAGTGGTGTGGCGATGAACCGCTTCCATCCTTCCCCTTGTCATACACGAAAGCGGATGCAGACTTCTCAACAACGGCTTCTGTCCCCACAACTGTGGTAGCAACAGCCGATGCCGACAAATCCGGATGAGGGGAAACAACCTTCAGAGGAACGAAAGGGGCCTCCCTTGTAGAAGTATCTGCAGGATCAATTCCCAAAGCCTTCATGACGTTGATCTCCACCTCCTCGTCACTCTCATCATCATCCAACAAATTCACCATCCTAGGCGGAACCTTCGAACTCTTGTGAAACTCGAGGATCACCGACCCAACACTGTCCGGCTTTGCATGAAGAGAGCCAAATTTCTTGATGTCAATATAAATAGGTCTCCCATGGCTACCTATACTCCAAGGCACACTCCATTCGGTGGCTCAAAGCTCCTTCATAAAAGAAGCACTTCCCATATCTTTTTCGGCAATCAGGAAGGAGTAGCCACTAGGGTAAATACCTTTTCACTTTTGGGCCTCTGCCTTACTTACAAACACCTTCGAGGCAGGTGCGCGTGGGGACCGGCCAGAAGATGATTTTCAAATAGACACATGTGCAGGATTCTCACTGACAACCTTCGATGCCTGACCTCCGCTCGTTCCTAAAGCCACTTTCTTTCCCTTCTTAGGCTCCGGCTCATCCCTAGCACTAGCTGCTAAAAGAGACCCATATCCCCTCCACTTTTCTCGTGGGGCGCCCCTCGAGGGTTATATGAAACTTGCATTTCGCAAAGACAATGATTAACTCGAACTTGATCGTGACAACAGTCAATGAACAAACCATGCTCCTTGGAGTTGTGCGGCCCAACCAGGACCATAGCATCCTGCTCCATATATCCTCCACAATAAATTCATCAGTAATCCCCTCAGGTTTGGTCCAACCAAAATGGGGGTATGGCAACTCTTTCACCAAATGATCAATCTTAATCTTCGTGAACTCTTTTGGCAACCAACCACAAGACAAAGGCCAAACCTTGGACACAACATACTCCTCAACCAAATCTCTACCTCCGATAACACTTGTAGCAGTCGCGAAAGCAGCACAACAATCCTTGTAACCAGCGGCCGTCCTCTTAAAGTTTGCCTTGGACACATGGTTGAATGGCAGAACCTTCGTGCTAAGCGGATACGAAACAGCTGCGGAAGGACCAGAAGCTGGAAAGGAAATTTTGGCATAGAACCAATATTGCGCCCAGTCATCCTCCCACTTGTTCTTTTGGCAATAGGAAAGCTTAATGTGCTCTATCTTCTGGGTCTTGTTAGCCCTCCTTGGATGGAATGAACAGTAACCACTCTGCGCAGTGTGAAGCTGATCATCATCTTCGAATGTCACTTTCTGACCTTGTGGGTGTATCTCGTATAGCCTACAAATGGCATCCACGCTAACTGCCCCCCCCAAAAGTCTTCACTGTCCAAAGAAACTTACAGTTGCATAATAGCGTTTGGGGTCAAACGGTGCATGTTCAACCCAAATCTTGCAAAGATCTCAGGCAAAACAGGGTCAACCGGGAACCGAAGCCTAGCAACGAAGAAATCCCAGTACACCACACACTCTCCTTCTAGAGGCTCGGGAGTCTCCTCACCCTCAGGAGCGCGGCAAACCCCAGGTCTAAAATAACCCTTTGGACATAAGAATCCACTAGAGCCTGTGTAACCAAGGAAGCCCCAAACATCACTGTCAGCGGAGGTTTGTCTCGTCCCATCAGCTCTGATGGATTTGCTTCCAATTGTGAAATATCTTCTTCACCAACGGCTAATGGGTTCTGAACCTCCTCACGTTCCACACTGTCGTCACCTTCGGTGGGTACCGCATTTACTTTCATGCGAGCCATCCCTACAAAAATCATTATAAGATCGAAGCTAATAAAAGACAATTGCACCAAGAAACCTTAGCAAAAGTAACAAGCAAACTCACAATGTCTCAAAGCACCCAAATCCCCTCCCTAGTTCGAAAAGCTCAGTACCAATCGCAATCTAATAGGTGTCAATACCAAAAATAGAAGCGAAGGTTCGCAAAACTGAAAGCGTGAAAGGGACGGCACCCCTCCATTACCCTTTTATAGGGGGGTGAAGAGCATAGTAACCACCGATGGTAAAATCGAGAAGAATCACAAGCGACCTCCAGTCAAATGGCAACACGTGTCCTAATAACCTTCAGGTCGTGCCAACCTCCGATCTGGGGGAGACGTTTATGAGCGTCTTGCGTGCAATCCGACGTTTCGCAGCTTCGGACCATCTGAAGTTGACCCTCGCCCACGAGGGGTTATTGTTGAGGATTGCCCCCTCAGACCGAAGGTCGACCCAAAGGTTAGGCCAAAGGTTGGTGAGAACTAACTTGCTGGGAGAACCTTTCTCTAGTTGTCTGCGCAGGTCTGAGCTGACGGGAGGAGCGATGTGCATTTTGCGACGAACCTTTGGAAGAGCGAAGGACAACCGGCGACCTCCGATCAAAGGTTCCAACCCGAAGGTCATGTGCAAGACCAAGTGGCTGGCATGAGTCAAGTTGACGTGGGCAATTTGAATACTTCTACTCAGCCAATTACCAGAAACCCCCACTGTGTACTCTGGACCTCCAGGTTCTGCGGAGGGGTATTTCAGAAATGTTGTAATAGGTTAGGCGGTATAAATATCCCTCTCTCACAACAATGTAACGGTTTGAACATTTTTGGAATGTAGAGCTATTTGCAATTGTGTCACTGTTCCTCTGTTCAAGACCTTCGCTGTTTCCTTCTCTTTCCTTCTGCTTGGGCATAGCAACCTAGATCCCAACAAAGCTACGTGGTTGAAGGGCCAGATCAGGTATACGTACGTGTATATATGTCTGAAAAGAGCGATGTGCGCCAAGGATCCTAGAAGATTTCAAAACATTGTTAATTCATGAAGGCTCTATTAGTAGTCACGGAAGAAAGGCAAAGGATATCAAAAATATTGGAGGTTGCTGACCTGGCATACGTGGAATGCATGTTTATCTGTCTCTTGACCGATGACAAAAAATAAGGACGTGACCCCTCTGTAACGCTGCAGACAGTGTGGTCCGCATTGGCGGCGCCATCAATTCATCACGGACCGGTCGCTGCCGGCACAACCAGAGGCGCCGAATGTGGTCAACATCGCTGCCCATGGCACGGATGGCAGAGGTGCCGCCACAATGCCACAAGGAATCAAGGATATCAAAAACGTAAAAGCGGCCATGAGATTAAATCGTCAGCTATCCTGATTGACTATCGGCTAGTACACAATCATTAGATACAGCCGATGAAGAGGGTTCTTCATCTGACCATGCCTAAGGTAGAAGCCGACAAAGAAGACATGCACGCATAGTACAAACAAACTCTTTTGATGCCATATTTCCATCTCCTGAAATATGGGCTTTTGTATTTTAGTGTTGTCATCAATAAATTTTTTTGCTGTTAGCATTATTTTAACATCTATATGCCAGAGCAGATAGCTGTGACCATCTGTTGCAATTAGTGAAATCCTTATTGACTAGACCAGCCATTTTTCTACATGAAATTTATTGTGTGTAAATTTATGCAAAATAATGAAATCAAGATGATTCTTGGATCATAATTTAAGGTATTTTGAATCAATAGTGTAACTATTTTAATTGTATTCCTGCAGGAATCAATGACTTGATAGTCTTAATGTATATAAATTTAATAATATGGAGTATTTTGGACATACACAATACAAGTAATCATCATAAGATGTAGACCTCTTAGTAATAGGCAAATAACTTACTGCCTAAAAGCATGGTCTCAGGGCAAATAAATTTTTAAACAATTTATTACGGTCGATGCCAAGGTCTCCATTCCCTTGTGTTTTTCTAAAAATTCTGATTTAAATACCTTAATTTTGATTTTGCATATTACTACATGATGTAGAATGTAAATCAAGTGCCATTTTTGCAATGATACAAATAAAATAAATGGCACATGAAAAGATTGTTCTAAAATAATATTTGCATAACCAATGTAAGATCTGCGAATCATATATATATAATTACTGCAGTAATAACATCATCCATATGACATTGGTTCTTAGTATCCGAACCTGATGATCTAGATAACTATTTACAATATTTATGCAAATTCCGAATAACATGAGGACTAAACTGAACAATCTAGGGCCTTAATTATAAACATGCAGCATTGAATATACTAAATCATGAAACCGGAGGGTCTTTATGCAAGATTGCAGAGGAAGAAAGGGGGCTAGGTCGGCCTGCCGCTGTGGTGGCTTGGCAGCGGCCTAGATTGGCTCGACTGGGCTTGAATTGACCGATTTGGCTCATGTCGGCCATGGCCCGTATAAAGGGAGGGGCAGACTTAGGGTTGAAACCCTAACCCCGTCTCTTAGAACCGCCGCCGCTGCCTCCTGGTGTCCTCTGCGCCGCGTCCTCTAGTGTGCGCCGCCGTGAAGAGCTGCCGCCAAAGGTGGGCTCCGGTGTGCGCCCCTCCCCGCCTTCCCCTCTTCTTCTCATCTTCGCCCGTCCCCATGCGCCACAACGGGTGAGGGAACGGGCGTTGTGGGCGCTATCCTTGGTGGAAGAGAAGCGAGAGCCGAGGACGTCGCTACTGGTGCCTCCGAGCGCCGCACCCAGTACTAGTGGGCGCCGCCTCCTCTCGTTCTCCCCAATCTCATCGGTCCGGCCCCCTTCCGTGTGACAGCCACTCGAGACCGGGCCAGCGACCAAGGAGACGGGAGGGTAAGGGGGTGGTTGTCGTGGAGGTGCCGCCGGCCGCCGATGGCGAGGATGTAGGCGACGGCGGGTCCGTCGCAGATGCCGCCGGGCTGCTAATGTGGTGGTCACCGGAGGTGCGGTCGTGCAAGATAACGCCGAAAGCATCATCGCATCAACGGCGTCATGTTGGGAAGGAGCGATTGCCACGGGAGTTACCACATGTCGGGAAGGAACGGCCGTCGGGAGTGGCTCAGGAGGGGCGGGTGCCTGCCGCCGCTGATCATGGCCATAGGGGCCCCACGGTTGCCAATGGCGGTTGTATAGGCACGGTTGTGCCATCTTCGTTGAAGAAAATGGTACGTTCCTCCTTTGAGTTGCAATGTAATGAAGATGAACAGAGTCCATTCTTACCTGTGGAAGGCCTTGTTTCTCGTCGAGTCTCTGATTTGTTGGTGAGAGTTCTCATCGAGTTTCCTGGAAACCGAACTCGGCAAGTTGTGTCTCTTGTTTTGGGTGAGAGTGAATCTCTCAATGCCTCGTGGCCTCTCTCCTGTGCTATCGTTGTTTTAAAGCATGCGTGCATGATAACGTGTTTAATGAAAAGTGAAGAGAGAATGAGATTGAACAACTGATTCCATTGATAGGGAATTTTGGTTTATATACAAGCCCAAGGGGTAAAGGTGCTCGAAGGTACATGGCCCTTTGGGTTGGCCCTTTCATGTAATATAACTGCTGGTGATGTCATTAACCTATTAAGTAATTAACTAATTATAAAAATTGATCACTAATCTAATTTTCTTCATAACAGCTTCATCGACGAGGACTCTTCACAAGGGGATTGGGAGTCCATGTATTTTAATATTCTCGTTACTTGGCATTAAATAAGATAGTCAAATCATAGTTGGTTTAGGTAAGTTCGAGTTTGCGTGAGTTCCAAGCCGCTCCTATAAATATAAAGGGATGACGATCACTGTATGTTTTTTGTCACCTCTAGTCCAATCAAACATATTTACTTTCTCAAGTATTGCCCTAGGAGTAGGAGTAATGTAGATTTTTGATGAGTTCTTCAGCAAGCTGGGCTGCATCACCTCGATCTCCAATCGCCGCGGTCATCATCAACCAGGTGTTCTAGGCTTTAACCATCGAGCGCATCGCTGTGGTTTTGTCTAGATTGATCTACAAGTTATCAGATTTTTTAGGCTTTAATTACTGGCGCATCGCTGTAATTATGTCTTGTTTGTCTACCAGTTATTGATTCTTATCATATCTTGTAAGGCTGCATCATCCGATCGGCCAGATGTGGTACAATCACAATTACCCTAGCGTTGATTAGGATCGCATTGGCTAATTTTCCTTTAATCTATCATCTCGCTGTTAAAATTGCTTTGATTAGCTTTTATCTTGTTGAAATAGATGATAGATTATTTAATAGTCTATTGCATCTTAATCTTGGTTATCTTTGAAGTGCAGTTGGAATCGAGTCCTACTGTGAATAGATCTGTTGGCTGGTGAAGCTTAGATTAACCACTTGCTGTTAGTGTTTCTAGATCACAACTTTTGGGCACATTGCTGTCCTTTCATCCAGAAACATTGGTGATAAAGTCTGTTGAAGCTTCTTGGCTTACTCATAGTGGATTAAGAGCTCAACGGCACTCCATTTCCTATCGGCTTTCTAGCCGATAGTTTTCACATTTTCTTGTAATCAATGTTATGGATCTAATTCAGATAGCCGATGAGTTGCTCATGCACATCAGAATGCTAGAACCGGCTTCATGGCCGGTAACATATTATTATACTTTATTCGGCTATATCATCATCGCTACTGTTGCCAGGATCACATCGACCTGATCGGTCGATCGCCTTTGACTTGAAGAGGATCATCTTCAGCTTGTCAGTTGAATGGTCAAACAGACTGGCACGCTCGCGCATACCACGCGCACTGATTTGTCTTTTGTACGAAGAAATGAAGTAGATCTCCTAGGCCCTGTGTTGATCAACGTTGGGATCCTATCGGCGGATTTTTGCGTCAACACATACTTCTTTTGGGCTGGGGGGATAGATTTAGTTGCTTCATTCTTGAGCAGTTTTGATGTTGGATGTTCGGTAGGCGGTGGATCTGTTGGAAGAGTTCTACCTGGACAGGGACGGGGGAAAGAGGTATGAAAATTAGTAAACCAAGATTTAAGCTCCAATTCCAAGCAGGGTTTGGCTCTTTGCAATTTTTTCATAAAATTCCCAAAAAAACAACATAATCATGGCATTTCGTATACATATTTATTGAATTACATCGAATATCTTTTTGATGAGGTCAATTTGGTCCTCCATATCCAGAGCACTATCTATTACAATGTAGGAGCACGATAAACAAACTACTGATACATCATACAACAATTGCTACAGATGCACTATAGCTTCAACTGATTATTCCCTCTGTTGTCATTGAGATATTTCTAGATACATAATTTTTTTACGTACATGAAAGAGGGAGTATGACTATTATAAGTCATATTTCATCTCGCGCATGAAATCATCTAAACTTTGCTAGCTCGCCTAAGAAGGCATCTGCGTGCTTCTCCCTTACACACGCCGAATACACACTACTGGACCCGTTCTTCTCTTTGCACGGCAGGTTCACCATGCAACTCGGCCATCTCACAAACGACGGCTGCATGTAGCACATCACCCTCTTCGGCGTCCCGCTGCCGAAGTCAGCCTTCTCGAAGCCGATGTTCCGCCACGAGGACAGGACGAGCGCGTTGTACAGAAGCTCGTCGAGCTGGTTCTCATCCAGGTCGTAGTCGTTGTCGTTCTTGGCGAACATCGAGTCATACACCCCATCCTTGGCACGCTTGATCATTTGGACGAGGTCGGTGACCTCCGCGTTCGCCACCGTGCCGGCCGTGGCCGTCACCAGCGCCGCCCCGACGCAGTTGCCGTAGTAGCCATCCTTAGCGTTCACATGCCTACGCACGTTAGCTGCAAAGGAGAGCAAAGCCAGAGAATCCGGACAAGAGGCGATCGCGCGAGTGCGGCACTTCCATAGCACGGCGGCGACCGCCTCGAACGTGGTGCACGTCTGACGTCGGCCATCGGAGCGCTCGTGGAACTCAGCTCTGATGCGGTCGATGGCGCTCGAGGGGACGGTGATGTCCAGGCAGACGACCCCGCCCAACGGCTTGGAGGATTGGAAGATGGTGGGCGGAGGGAAGCTGGGGAGCGAATCGTCCCATCTGACCGGAGCAAGGGACGGCGACGGCGACCCGCGCGCGAGTTCGCCGACGGCCTGCAAGAACTGGGCCATCCCATTGCCGTCAGCGGCGCCATGGTTCCAGGTCACACCCACGACGAACCCGCCGCAGGAGAACTCCGTCACTTGCATCAGCAGCAACGGGTCGGCGGTGCCGCATTGCCCGGCCGGGTAGTAGACGGCAAGCTCCTCCACCAGCGGCGGCGCCCTCGTGTCAGGCGATCTGGTGAAGAATTCGGCGTCCTTAAAGGCACGGTTGGTGGACGCGGCGACGAATGCCACGCCGTCCTCGCCGCTGCACTGGATGTAGAGCTCCTTGTCGTGATCATCGCCGCCGCCGCAGCCAGGCCCTGCAACAATACGACCGGAGATAGGGTAGTAGGTGACCAACGCTCGGGAGAGTGCTCTCTTGATGGTCATGGCGGCGTCGCGGATCGGATTCTCGAACACCAGGAACGCCGTGACCGGCACCGTGGCATTAGGCCTGTCGAAAGACGAGAGCTTTATGGCGCTGCCGCTCGTCGCGGCCGACGGCCTCACCACCATTGCCGGTGACCTTCTCACCACAACGTCCATCGTCCTCTACGTTTGTTTCCGACTTGTCTAGCGTTGGTGGCTTGATGCTCTCGTTATAATACGCGCTTTAATTTGGAGGGGGAGTAATCTGGAATGCACATCCATCCTGCTGCTCTGTTTATATATTCTTGTACGGATCCGACTCCGGTTTTTCAAAGCCCACGAGCTCCATGTGCCAGCCGACCTCCCATATATAATCCCCAGGTTGCTGGCATGCATCCACGTTGCCATGTTTGACCTCACCTGCGCGTGGATGGGTGCATCCCCGCCACCCACCACATCCTCCTTCCATGTGGCTGGAAAATCCCACACCTAGCCGATCGTCCTTGTTGCACGTGGATTGAAAATCCCTCTCTGAGTCAATACATTTGGAAGAGCGTGGATGTTTTGGTTACGGCAGGGTGGTTTGGCAGGGATATACTGTATATACTATACACCCTGGAGTTGAACCCCTCGCAGCAAAGCGACGCGTGGCGAGAGACGCCCGACGTGGTTCCTGGATTGGGTGTCATCCTATGCCGCGGGTTCTCGCCATGGTCGGTCCGCTTACCTCGGCGTCACGGGCCGCCTCGGCTTCTCCCTCCGCCCCTTTTCGTTTTCGCCTTGGTGGCGACGCTTGGGCGAGGAGGCGGAGGCACCCGATGGATGCACCGGCGCGCCGCCGAGTTGGCCGGAGGCCACGCCGCTCTCCGCCAGGGCCACATCCACCGAATTGAGGCAGATGCGGAGGGGCGGGTGGGGAGGGCCGGCGGCGGCGCCGGTTCCTGGACACGGAGGCGGAGGTGCCGGTCCTGGACGCGGCTTTCGGGGACGCCCCCCCCCCCGAGCACGCGCGGTGACCGGTAGCGCTTGGATCCGGCCAGCCGCGCCTGGATTCGGCCGGCGGCGCTTGGTCCAGCGGTGGCGCGGGGAGATCACGGGCGGGGGTGGCCGGTGTGAGAGAGGAGGAAGAGAGGGAGGCACAGATCCGCCTCGCGCAGCCGAGGAGCTCCGCCGCGGCCGCCCCGGCTCAGCCGCGAGGAGCTCCGCTGCGGTCGGCCCGGCTCCGCCGCGAGAGAGGGAGCAGAGCCGGCCGTGCCCACAGATCCACTGAGCTCGAAGCGGCTGAGCTCGAGGCGGCCAAGCTTGAGGCGGGCCTCCACCGGACCACCGCCGCTCGCGGGCCTTCGTCGTGCAGCCGCCGTGCGCGGGCCTCCGCGCTGCCATCGCCATGCTGCAGAGGGAGGAGGGAGCTCGAGGTCGGGAGGGAGAAGGGAGGGAGCTCTAGGCCGGGAGGAAGGAGGGAGGGAGCTGGAGGCTGGTGAGGGAAGAGGGCTGCACTGACGGCTGGCCAGCCGCCGCCGGAGAGAGCCGACGCGGCGGAGGAGCAAGGCTCGCTCAAGATGGGGGGTGCGGGAAAGAGATTTTTTTCTTTTTTTCCTTTCTGCTTTTACATCAGCGGAGCGCGTGGGATAGAGATGGGGTGCGGCGAAGCGCGCTGTTGGCCTAGTTAGTATTAGGAGGCGGCTAAAATACGACGGTAAAAACAACCATCCGTACGGCCTTACTATTTTTAGTAAAAAGTATAAATCAGCTTTCCCACCCACGTCCTGGACCATCTAAAAATGCGCGCCCCCAATTCCCCTCCCCACCTGCTGAAAATTGCCCAGGTGGCCCCCCTCCACCGCCGCCGCGGCGCCGCCATAGACCCAGAAAGAAGGGACAGAAAAACAGTAAAAAACTGCACATCAGCAGAGATTGTCGTAGGCAAAAGAAAATAGAGAAAAGAATTATGTTGTTGATGTAGAACATATTATTGATGTATCTAGAACATATACAGAAAAGGAAATATAGATATTGATCTAGAACACATCGATGTATCTCACAAGAGATTGAAAATATATTGTTGCCTACTTCTAATATATACACATTCAAGAATGATCTGCTTAACCCTGTATCAAAAACCCAAGAAATATCCTCTACGTTGCCTCCACTTTTGTCAGGCACTGCAAGGAAAAAAGTGTAGATCAGAGGCAGCAAAGTTAGTTTTTATATGGGGGCAGTAATGTTGAGAAAATTGTTTAGACAAAGTGCTCAGTTATGCTTTCCTGTGAACATATTATTGCCATTGCCCAAAATTCTGGTAGTAATGTTTAGAAATTGCTTAGACGAAGTACACTTTTATGCCTTTGAGTGAACACAATATTGCCCATTTTAAAATGCATCAAGTTAGTTTTATTCTTGTAGTCATGTTTAGAAAATGCTTTGGAAAAAATCTCTGTTATGCCTTTATATAAACACATTATAGCCTCACTACACAAAAATACTGCGAAACACCAAAAAATCTACTTCAGAATGTTCCTTAAACTGAAAACATTATCACTCTGACCTGCCTGACTTTAGATTATGAAAAGGAAGCACAAAATTACTACCATGCATGTTTTGATTATGAAAAAAAGATTACGTTGCTTGCAGGAAGCATTGATTTGAATGAGCGACCCTCTGAATTTGATTATGATTTCCTAGATGAAGGTGGTACAAATCCTTCCTATTGCATTCGGCTAGCCTTCTGTGTTGTGAGGTCACAATGCAATGAGCAGGGCCCGAGCCATCAAATCCAGAATGATGTTGTTGCCACAATACTTGCTGGTAAGAGCTCCCAATATGCATATACTTTCTGTTAACAACCAAGCATCTAGTGTTGTTGCTGGTGATGTTATGCAAGAGGGGCTAGTAGATATTGTAAAAGATACAGTGCAAGATGAGGTATGGTTAACACCTCCAGTACCGTATATACAAGGTAAAACTTTGGCACCATAAAGGTGGCCCAGGGGTTCTACAATTCCTATGCACAAAGGGTTGGGTTTTCTATCCGTGCAATCACTAGACGCTTATCATTATTGACATGTGAGAATCAGAAAGTTTAGTTTGTTTGTAACAATAAGAAGGCCGTGGGAGGAAAGTAAGGGAGGAACCAGCAATTGCAGAATCTAATGATAGCAATTGTGAGGCGGAAGAAGGAGAGTCTAAACATGATAATAACAATGGAGATGCAGAAAAGAGAAAGAAGCTGGATGGTGGCAAAAAAGGAAGAGGAAAAAGATAAAACATACAGACTGCAAAGGCAAAGATGGTTGTGAAGTTGATTGTTGATAAATGGCATGTGATCAAGCTATCCATAAAAAAGTTTCTAAGATCTCACAAAGGGATACCTAAGCAGGAAAAAGATTTTATTGCATTGTTGCATGGATGCAACTTGAGCACAGGTCGAATAATGCAGCCAGGGGCGAAGCTAGAATAGAATTAACCCTAGTGCACTCTCCATTGGATAGAAGGAAGCTAATGTAATTTACATGGTAAAATTTGATTAACTAGTAGGAATTTTCCTTTTTACCATGGTGCATGTGCACGAGGCAAACACAATGTGGCTTCACCCCTGAATGCAGCTTATGAATGAGTTTTATGGTTCAGCACAACTAGTTTCATATGAAGCCAAAGGTGTTGGCAACTTCCACTCTGTAGGGTCGAGTTGGCGGACTAGAGGGGGGGTGAATAGTCCTTTCTAAAACTAATTGCGCCGGCTAACCGAAACTTATGCGGAATTGAAACTATTCGCTTAGCCAAGACTTCACCCCTCTAACTATGACTCTAAGGCACCTCCGAAAAGATCCTACACCAAGCAAATGGAGTGCCGAGCTAGTAAGAGCTCTCCTAACAATTCTAATGCCAAGTCATACAAGCCTAAGCACTAGTACTTCACAAACCGGGGGAGCTCCTACACAATTCTAATGAGCAAAAGCACAAAGCCAAACCTAAGCTCACTAGATGCTCAAGGACAAGGATACACAATCCAAATCCAAGAGCTCAACTTGCTTAGCTACACAATCTAAGCAAGAGCAACTAATTAAGCTACACAAGCTAACTAGTTACACTAGGATCTCTACTTCTAGCTACACAAGCACAAGATATAGAAGAATGTAAATACAAGGCTTGTGATTTGGAGAATGCAAACCACCGAGAAGAGTAGACAAGATTGACACGGTGATTTTTATCCCGAGGTTCACTTGGTTGCCACCAAGCTAATCCCCGTTGAGACAAGCTCCAAGGTTGCCGCCGATCCTCTTGCTAGTGGTGACTCTCAAGTCACACTCTCCCACGTGGAGTGCTCACACCGAGCTCTAGCACATGATCCGGCCGGATCACTTGTTGCTCTTCACGTCTCGCTCAACTAGAGTTGCTCTTCGCGGCTCCCGCGGGGTGAGCACAATACCCCTCACAATCTCTTTTCCGGAGCACCGCACAATCTTCTTGCGGGCTTCAACGGAGCCTCTTGCCACCAAGCCGTCTAGGAGATGGCAACCTCCAAGAGTAACAAGCACACCGGCTTGCAACACGATCACTTAGTGCCACTCGATGCAATCTCTCAAAGCAATCACACTAGAATCGCTCTCTCACTCGATCGGATGATTACTATCAAGTTAGAGTGAGTAGAGGGCTCTCAAGCACTCTCACACATGGACACCAAGTCCCCAAGGTGCTCAGCCACCTCAAATGGCCGGCCACACCCCCTATTTATAGAGGGAGGCCCCAAACTAGCCCTTACACTCAAATCCCGTGAAAACAGAGTTTTCGCGGACTGTCCGCCTCACAGAAACCGGACCGTCCGCCATTCAAAACCAACGGCTAGAACTGCAATGATTATGTGTCAGAGTCGACCGTTAGAGCCCTGGGCAGACTGTCCGCACCCCTGGGGCGGACTGTGCGTGGTTCAAAACTTCGAACCAACCGATTTGCAAATGTCTCTGACTAAAACTGGAAGTGACCGGCGGACTGTCCGCTCCCCAGGGGCGGACCGTCCGCAGTTCAAAAAGTGAGCACACACAGAAACCGCAATGTTTCTGTACCAGAATTTTCAGTAGGGGGCGGACCGTCTGCCCCCAAGGACCGGACGGTCCGCAGTTCATTTTGGACACCCAAGACAGAACTACCAAGTTTCTGCGCCTATTTCAGCTTTTAAAGGCGGACCGTCCGCCCCCATGGACCGGACGGTCCGCAGTTCATTTTGGACCACCAACAGAGCCAAAAACGGTTCTGTTCGAGCTCATCCGAGATAACGGCGGACCGTCCGCCCCCTTGAGCGGACCGTCCGCAGGTATATTTCCAGCAGAAATGTACCTCGGTAAAATGGCCATAACTCTTAGCTCCGATGTCCAAATTAGGTGATCTTGGACTCTATGGAAAGCTAATTCAGAGGGCTACACAACCCAACTGAATACTTGATCCAAAACACAATGGATCAAAGCAGTATTCCACTCCAAGAGACCACCTAATTTCCGGAGAAAACCGAAAAACCTTTCTTGCTTCCCAAAGTTGATCAACATCAACTCCAACTCTTTCTCCTTTGCAAATGTGCCAACACCACCACGTGAACAACACCATGTGCATGTGTGTTAGCATTTCACAATCATTTTCAAAGGATTTTCACTTGATCTCACCATGCCACTCGATCCTAGCAACATCGCAATGTTAGATCGCTCAAGTGGCACTAGATGACCGATATGCAAACAAGTTTGCCCCTCTTGATAGTACGGCCATCTATCCTAAATCCGGTCATGCACTTCTCTACACAACCTTTGACCGGTGAAATGAAATGCCCTACAAGTCATACCTTTGCCTTGCGCATTCCATTTCATCTTTCCAAATATTGATGCCACACAAGCACCAAACTCCATCAAGCCTTTTGATCATCATCATGAGTCAACACTTGGCTTGATCTTTCTTTGAATGATATGATCCACTCCATATTATCACATGACCTCTTTGGTCCATCGATCTTGACCTTGCTCGCTCTTCACCGTTGCCTCGGTCCATCGGCGCCAAATCTTGCCCAAGCTTCACCGCCTCGCGGTCCCTCGCTTCAAAGCCTTGACTTGCCCTTCTCCATTGCAACCGGTCCATCAAGCCAAGCCTTGTCTTGATCTTCTCCACTTTGGTCACATGACTCCATGTCATGTCTCATATGCAATGAGCTCCTCGATTACACTATATGAGCATAGCATCTACCCTTAGCCATTTCTCCTCCATGGCACATGTTGCTCATACTAGTGTCTTTGTGTGGACTAATTTCCTGTGTATCTCAACATAAACACTTATTAGTCCACCTAAGTTGTCACTCAATTACCAAAACCAAACAAGGGCCTTTCAATCTCCCCCTTTTTGGTAATTGATGACAACTCTACAAAGATATGGAAATTAAGCATATTCCAAGCTAGCACTTCACACACGTGTAAAAAGATAACTTGGTTTGGATTTTATGTTTCTTATCCACCATTAAGACCACTTGTAAAAGATTGGATAAGCACCATATAAATCCGACTTGGTAGTGATAACTCCCCCTACATGTCTGTTCAAGAGATTGGTTTTAAACTCACTCACATGCATAAATATGAAATTTGTGGGATTGTTATCACTACTAAGTGATGCTAAGGTATATAGGATAAACCTTTGAAGCGTGATACCAATTTGAGTTGCATCCTTGAAGTTCATTCCTTAGCATCAATGAGTAACTAGACATTCATCAAAAAACTCAAGATACCTCATGAGATCAACAATATTAGCAAGGCTCTTGATTCACTTGTAAAAAAATGTCTAGCTATAATCTATGCATGCTAGTTATCAAATCATCAATCAAGTTCTATGACTAGCATACATCACACACAAACAATGCATATATAAATTCTAAAACTTATGCAAATGCAAGAAAGCACATGAATATGCACATATCAAATGCAAGCAACCAAGTTCATGAGCTTGCTCCCCCTACTTGTGTGCTCCTCTTGTCCAAGAATATTGATCCTCTTGATCCATGTCCATGATCGCACTCTCATCTCATCTCCCCCTTTGTCATCAAAGGATAATTCATATCTTTGTTCATTTCTCTCCCCCTTTGTTATCAATGACCATAAAAAGGGCCGAAGCCACATGAAATTTGCCATGTGAAGATCAATGGCCACCACTTGAAGTTGTACCTCTTGTACTTGTAGGATTACCACTTGAATACCCCTTGTAGGCAATCATATGAAGCACTTGTGGTTTGATACAAAGAGTTGGACTTGGGTAGATGGTTGAGTCTTGAATCTTCATTTTTGATGGACACTTTCAAGTTGATTGGAATTGACACCACTTGTAACAACAACATGTGGAAGCATGAAGACCACCTTGTAATGCCACATGTAGGATACTAGTATGATTTTTGACCTTAATACCTTGTAGTGGGGCTCCTCCCCCTATGCCAAAGTGTTTGTCAATCTACTTGAATCTTGAGCTCTTCTTGATGATGGTAGCTTTCTCGATTTGAATTGATCACTTAAAGTTGAGGATCACTTGTGGAACCACCATTGTTGCACTAGATCTACTTGAATGAATACCACTTGTATGACCATGTATATCACTTGTAGAGATACAATGATATACCTTTTGTTGAATCTAGTATCACTTGTAAAATCATGATGGATCACTTTGTTGAATTTGACATTGATAATTAATTCTAGAACTAGCTTGTTTCCATGAGCTTCTTTCTCTTTGACTTGATCTAGACTACTTGCCCAAATAATTCAACTCGGTTTGAACCAATGACAAGCTTCTTCATACCTCATTCTAAGGGTTATCTTGACAATGTTGAGTTAAACACTTGAAAGCTCATTTTCTAGATCAACTACTTGGGTTTACTAGCTCATGAACATGTCATATGTTACCACTAGATTATATCAAGTATAGAAGCAATAGTGGCATCATAAAATATTAAAAATTATTTTATTTTTCATGAATGATCATTATATATGACTATATGCACTAATCATGTCCTTAGCATAGTATGAATGCATATGTCAAGTAATTTCACCTTGCTATGTTGAAGTAGAGGATAGTCATTAGAGTCCAATTTAGCTCTCCAACTAGCATCATGAAGTCCAATTATAATAGCTTGGTGAGGACAATGAATACCAGTATGAAAACCATTCTTCACCCATATAAAATGAATATCACTTATCATCAAATGCACTATCTTGTTGTGGTTGGCTTGCTTCATCTCTTTGATCCTTGATTGCATGAGAGAATACCATTTGAATATCACTTAAATTTTCATGAATATCTCTACTTTGGGTGTTACTTGTTTTTCTTGATCAACCCATTTGATATCTTCAACTAAGAATCTCTAATGACTCTAGATCACCACTTCCATATTGGCCTTCCAAGCACCTTGCTTGTCAATCCCATTATTGGGCGGCTCGGTCCCTCTCTAGGGAGAAGTGATCTCTCCAAGAACCATTCTTGACACTCACTTGAATGACTTTGGTTGATTGATCAAGATGATGGACTAGAAATGATGAATAATCTTCAAGTCTTCTTTAAGTCCCTTTCTTTCTATTTTGCTTAGTCTTGATCTTCCAATTTGAGTACAAAAAATGTGATAAGTACACTCAAATGGTCTTGTACCCAACATTTGTTATGCTTCTAGCTCCTCTCAAAACCAAACCTAGATTTCTCAACCATTTGTAAAGATGATTCCAACTTGAGGACCTTTCAATTTAAGTGACTTAGATCAATCCAATATTTGTCACTTTTGTGGCAGATTTTGTACTTCTCAAAGAATACATCAAATCTCTCAAAGTACAAGTTGAATTGCCACGATATTTTGTGGAGATGTGTGATACTAAGTCATATAGCAGCCATAAAAATTTGAGCTTCAATGCATTTCTAGATTGCTACCAGATTTCACATCTTCACTCATAGGTGTATGCTGAAAACTGCTGCACATGCATTGACAAGATCCACTCCAAAACCAAAGTATCCCTCATCATATTCACATGAAACTTGTACAGCAACTAGTATCATAAGTGTAGGGAATGCATACCAAATTTCAAGCCAATCCAAATAATTTGATCATCCAACTATGGCTATCTTTTCAGCTTACTCAGATTTTCAATAAAGGACAGATTTTGAGCAATTGAGCTATGCTTTATCAAATTGAATCAAACTTGATGTCAACTTATTTGAATAAACTCACAAGACATATATCTAATCATATCCCATATTGAATGTCATCTCATGATCATATCCATTCAAACTAACTCAATTTTGATTACTAACCATTTAATCCATTCAATCATCTTGTAGCAAGTAACAAGAGCATATATATCCAATTCAAACATCTCATATGCACCCAAATGAATGTGATCAACTAGAGATATACCTTTGTAGCTCATGATAAGTCTAGCTGTCAGGATCCTCCTGAAAACACCAAGAGCGGACCGTCCGCAGTACATGAGCGGACTGTCCGCAATGTAATTTTGCGGCTTAAAACTTTTCTGCAGAGCCTCTGGTAAACAAGTCTCATGAACGGCGGACCATCCGCCTCTTACTCGCGGACTGTCCGCAATACCAAATTTCAGACAGCCCAGAATTTTTCCAATTTTCACAATTTCAACTTTGAATTGGGAACATTTCTCAAATAAAATTCCAAAAATCACAAAACTAGCATGAACACCATCCAAAGACTCATATGAGTGAGTAAGAACGAGAAATCAAAAATAAATCAAGTAAAATCAAGGAAACTCATAAATAGCCCATAAAAGCTTTGAAAAATAAAAAATTTGAAGCAAAGAGTGCACATAAGAACTAAATGTCATGTGTACTAGTTTTCAAGCCACATTTGAGAAGTAAATGACATTTAGCTCATTTTTCAATTTGCAAAAAGATTTTTCATTCAAAAGCAAGATTTAACACAAATAAGTTTGCAAGCCATCAAATATTTCCAATGAATTTCTCACAACTAGAATAAGATACTTGTATGTTGTAGTACTTGGACTTCATTGTTTTGACTTGGCATTGGGTTGTATATATGCAAAGAAGACTTCAATTACTTGATTCAATCATAAGATCAACAAAAATATGAATTTTATTTGAATCAAGCCTCCAATGCCTTTGGTACCTACACACATTCATCCACGTTTTGATGGTACCCAAACTAGGTTGGGTCCTCTCAAGTTAGGAGCAACATACTTTGGCAATGCCTTAGTATGAATAGCGGGATGTTTTGCAATAGTAACAAATGAGGTACCATTACCATCCTTTCTAAGCATAATATTTGCATCAATTGAAATAGGCTTAGAATTGTTACCTAAGGGACATGAATAAGCCATGTGTCCCCTTTTCCGGCATAAGTAGCATCTTCTCTTTTGTTGAGCCTTTTCTTTCTTACTCATTTGATGCTTCTCATTGCCTTGCTTCTCATAGTTTGATTGAGCCTTCTTCTCAAGTTTGTTTGGGCAACCCGAAGCTAGGTGACCCAATATTGCACAACTATGGCACTTGATGTGAGCATGTGGATTCTTCTCTTGAATCTTGTTCTTGCTCAACATCTTGCCATCTTGAATGTGAGTTGGATGCCTTGCTCTTGTCTTGCCACCCGTTCTTATTCTCTTCTCTTGCTCAACTTGTGACTTTGGTTGAGGTTCTTATTGCTTCACCAATTGCTTGGTTGGTCACATTGAGGTGAGGTGACCCCAAGTGCGGCACTTGAAGCATTTGACATGTTTAAGCTTCTCTTCTTCCTTCTTCAACTTGAGCTTTTCTTTGTTGGGGCAACCATTAGCAAAGTGTCCCATCTCATGGCATTGAAAGCACATGAAATGAGATAACTTTATTTCTTCTTGCTTCTTCATCTTCCTATTATATTTATTCTTGCCCCATTTCTTGCCTTTGACTTTACACTTGTTGGAACCAATGCCACTCATGTCACCGAAGCTTCTTTGGTTTTTTATTATGCTTTCAAGTGTGACTTTTGATTTTGTCCATCTCTCTATCTTGTTGCTCAAATACTTCACTTGACTTTGAAGCTCTTTGTTTTCTTCTACAAGGTTAGTCTCATATTGCATAGTAGAAGAAGAACAAGCATCTATATGTGAAGTACATGGCATAGACAATAAATCATCACAAGAGATGGATACATGTTTCTTGCCTACATCACAAGGGTTAGCAATATTTTGCAATTGATCCTTTGACCCATGTGATGAGCTCTCACTAGTTTTAATTACTTTACTAGAAAGCTTGTTAGTGAGTAAAGCATGGTCTAGTACCAAATTCTCATGAGCAACACTAAGCTCCTCATGAGTCAATTTTAGCTCCTCATGTGAACAACTTATGACATAAAGTAGATGCTTTTGTTGTTCACATGTGTCTTTGAGAAAAGAGTTTTCTTTTTCAAATTTGATTGTTTTGGCTAACACTTCCTCAAATAATTTGGTCAAGCTAGCATATCTACTCAAGAGCTCATCATATGAATTAAGATCAATCACATTGCAATTTGATACCTTTGTGCCACCTTGTGACATGAAGCAATGTGGAGATGGAGATGAGCTTGACGTAGCAATATCATCCGTACATGAGCCAACTTGATTATCAAGTATGCTTGGAGTAGAATCATAATTTGCAACACTTGAATCATCATCAATCATGTCAAGTGAACTTGTTGTAGATTGATTATCATCGTCATCACTTGACCATGAGGTGGAGCAATCTTCCACAACCACCATGTCATAGATGTGCTCATCATCCTCATGCACTTCCTCCTTGGTCTTATAATCATCATGATCATCGGAGGCCGCCCCATATTTCGCATTTAGATAACTCCAAATGTCATGGGCGGTTTCCTTATCCATGATCTCACCAAGAATGCAATTATGCAAAGATCTAAACAAGATGTTAGTAGCTTGGATGTCTAGATCTAGGCATTTCTCTTGTGTTGGAGTTAGATTTCCTTCATCTAACACATGAGAAAAACCTACATCCACCATCCACCACATTTGAGGGCAAATAAATTTAAAATTGCATATCATCCAATTTTTCCACCGTGCAAAGTGTGTGCCATCAAAAATATGTGGACACTCAACATCTAGCCCATAAATCGCCATCCTCTCGGGTCGGTAAGGACCACAAATGAGAGACCTCGGCTCTGATACCACTTGTAGGGTCGAGATGGCGGACTAGAGGGGGGGTGAATAGTCCTTTCTAAAACTAATTGCGCCGGCTAACCGAAACTTATGCGGAATTGAAACTATTCGCTTAGCCAAGACTTCACCCCTCTAACTTTGACTCTAAGGCACCTCCAAAAAGATCCTACACCAAGCAAATGGAGTGCCAAGCTAGTAAGAGCACTCCTAATAATTCTAATGCCAAGTCATACAAGCCAAAGCACTAGTACTTCACAAACCGGGAGAGCTCCTACACAATTCTAATGAGCAAAAGCACAAAGCCAAACCGAAGATCACTAGATGCTCAAGGACAAGGATACACAATCCAAATCCAAGAGCTCAACTTGCTTAGCTACACAATCTAAGCAAGAGCAACTAATTAAGCTACACAAGCTAACTAGTTACACTAGGATCTCTACTTCTAGCTACACAAGCACAAGATATAGAAGAATGTAAATACAAGGCTTGTGATTTGGAGAATGCAGACCACCGAGAAGAGTAGACAAGATTGACACGGTGATTTTTATCCCGAGGTTCACTTGGTTGCCACCAAGCTAATCCCCGTTGAGACAAGCTCCAAGGTTGCCGCCGATCCTCTTGCTAGTGGTGACTCTCAAGTCACACTCTCCCACGTGGAGTGCTCACACCGAGCTCTAGCACATGATCCGGCCGGACCACTTGTTGCTCTTCACGTCTCGCTCAACTAGAGTTGCTCTTCGCGGCTCCCGCGGGGTGAGCACAATACCCCTCACAATCTCTTCTCCGGAGCACCGCACAATCTTCTTGCGGGCTTCAACGGAGCCTCTTGCACTCTCAAGTTAGAGTGAGTAGAGGGCTCTCAAGCACTCTCACACACGGACACCAAGTCCCCAAGGTGCTCAGCCACCTCAAATGGCCGGCCACACCCTCTATTTATAGAGGGAGGCCCCAAACTAGCCGTTACACTCAAATCCCGTGAAAACAGAGTTTTCGCGGACTGTCCGCCTCACAGAAACCGGACCGTCCGCCATTCAAAACCAATGGCTAGAACTGCAATGATTATGTGTCAGAGTCGACCATTAGAGCCCCGGGCGGACTGTCCGCACCCCTGGGGCGGACTGTCTGCGGTTCAAAACTTCGAACTAACCGATTTGCAAACGTCTCTGACTAAAACTGGAAGTGACCGGCGGACTGTCCGCTCCCCAGGGGCGGACCATCCGCAGTTCAAAAAGTGAGCACTCACAGAAACCGCAGTGTTTCTGTCCCAGAATTTTCAGTAGGAGGCGGACCGTCCGCCCCCAAGGACCGGAGGGTACACAGTTCATTTTGGACACCCAAGACAGAACTACCAAGTTTCTGCGCCCGTTTCAGCTTTTAAAGGCGGACCGTCTGCCCCCATGGACCGGACGGTCCGCAGTTCATTTTGGACCACCAACAGAGCCAAAAACGGTTCTGTTCAAGCTCATCCGAGATAACGGCGGACCTCCGCCCCCCTTGAACGGACCGTCCGCAGGTATATTTCCAGCAGAAATGTACCTCGGTAAAACGGCCATAACTCTTAGCTCCGATGTCCAAATTAGGTGATCTTGGACTCTATGGAAAGCTAATTCAGAGGGCTACACAACCCAACTGAATACTTGATCCAAAACACAATGGATCAAAGCAGTATTCCACTCCAAGAGACCACCTAATTTCCGGAGAAAACCGAAAAACCTTTCTTGCTTCCCAAAGTTGATCAACATCAACTCCAACTCTTTCTCCTTTGCAAATGTGCCAACACCACCATGTGAACAACACCATGTGCATGTGTGTTAGCATTTCACAATCATTTTCAAAGGATTTTCACTTGATCTTACCACGCCACTCGATCCTAGCAACATCGCAATGTTAGATCGCTCAAGTGGCACTAGATGACCGATATGCAAACAAGTTTGCCCCTCTTGATAGTACGGCCATCTATCCTAAATCCGGTCATGCACTTCTCTACACAACCTTTGACCGGTGAAATGAAATGCCCTACAAGTCATACCTTTGCCTTGCGCATTCCATTTCATCTTTCCAAATATTGATGCCACACAAGCACCAAACTCCATCAAGCCTTTTGATCATCATCATGAGTCAACACTTGGCTTGATCTTTCTTGAATGATATGATCCACTCCATATTATCACATGACCTCTTTGGTCCATCGATCTTGACCTTGCTCGCTCTTCACCGTTGCCTCGGTCCATCGGCGCCAAATCTTGCCCAAGCTTCACCGCCTCGCGGTCCCTCGCTTCAAAGCCTTGACTTGCCCTTCTCCATTGCAACCGGTCCATCAAGCCAAGCCTTGTCTTGATCTTCTCCACTTTGGTCACATGACTCCATGTCATGTCTCATATGCAATGAGCTCCTCGATCACACTATATGAGCATAGCATCAACCCTTAGCCATTTCTCCTCCATGGCACATGTTGCTCATACTAGTGTCTTTGTGTGGACTAATTTCCTGTGTATCTCAACATAAACACTTATTAGTCCACCTAAGTTGTCACTCAATTACCAAAACCAAACAAGGGCCTTTCACACTCCACCATTCAAAGAATGGAAAAGTACAAGGATATGCAAGAAAACCTTGGACCACTTTAAGGCCCTGGAAAATTAAGATCCAGAACTGTTCTACAAACTTAAGCTAGACACTGACCACATAATTGAGTGCCTATTTTGGGTTGATGGTGCAGCTTGGCATGTTTACATTGAGTCGTATAGTGATATAGTGCCTTTTGATGCAACATACATGACAAATATGTATGACATGCCTTTTACTCCCTTTATTGGTATAAACAAGCATGGGCAGCCTTTCATGTTGGAATGTGCCTTCATAAGATATAAAAAAGAGCCTGACCGCATCCTAGATCACCTCGGGAATTAATAGAACAATCCTAGCTCGGCAGATAGCATTTCAGAAGGTTCCAGAAATGAATTGGGTGAGGAGGGTGACCTGTAGGTGCTGCCCATGTGGCGTGGAGGATGTATCGCCATTGTACATTGACGTCGAATCCGAGAGTGATCTTGTTGTGGCCCAAGGAACAAAGAACGAGGAGGAACCAAACCTGAAAAGAGATGTGATTGTGTTGATAAATGATGCATAAAACTGAAATAGATGCGTAGTCAAGCTAAAACACAAATAGATGCCTAGTCAAGCTAAGATAAATGCTTCTATAATTGATATAGTTGCCTATAGGAAAGTACTGAAAATGCTTCTACTATTTGATAAAAATGCCTATTGCAAAGTACTAAAATACTTATGACAATATGAAAAAGATCCTACCCCTCCCAGGGATAACAAGCTATGTGTCAGCAAGGAAACACTCAAGTTCAGTTGAGAATTTTCAAGTTCAGCTCACTGTAGTATGCGAAGTCTTAGAGAGTCGCTACAAATTTGAAGTTGTATGTTAAGAGACGATCTAACATTTAGGATACTCGGTGCGAATGATGCTTTATTTATGCCACTAGACCAAAAGCTAATCAAATCTACAAACCACCACTAAGTTTTAGCAAAACCAATAAGAAAACAAAGCCAAATGAGATTTGATGCTAAATTGGAGATGCAGAAAACTACAAATTTCAATCATTTACCTCTCATTTTGGCCTTAGTCTTGCACTTTTCCGTTACATCAAACTCATTTTAGCCTCTGCAGTGTTGCCCTACCTTCTTGCATTTGCCGTGTGATGCTTTTGCTTGCCAGCCAGCGGACGCCGCACTCCGCACGCCGCACCGGCTTGCAACACTGCCGTACATCCAGCGATCAGTCGAGAAGAGATGCAGCCATCATAGCATAAGTTGACTCACCATGCTTGAAGATGCATACATGTATTCAAATATGTCCTTTCTAGTGCACCAACATAAAATTCATCTATGATTAAATAAGAATTGCACTGACATCCAATTTAATGCCTATATATCTTGAGTCTAATACTTCTCTTGTTCTATATGATTCAAAAAAGAAATTGGCCCAATTTGAAAGGATGTCCCATAACATACGAAGGGAAAACATGTACCAACATAGAAATCATGTTTCAATAAACTTGAGAGAAAATTCAATCAAATTGTGGCCGTATGGTACCACTACTAATTTATTGTATATAAGAACTTTTATTGCCTAATGAAGTATATTGTTTTGCCTCTTTTAGAACTATATTATTGCCTAATTGGAACCACATTATTGCCTAACCAGTAATACTAGTGTAAAACTCCCAAAAGTGATAGTATACCAACCACTCGAGAGAGAGAACCAGGGAGCGTGTCCCCTAGTGTAGCACGATGCAGGCGGTGTGGCCCTTGCGAGTCCTATAATTAAAAAAGCTCATCAGAAATTGCCTTTATGCAAATGCACTGTTTTGCTTACCCTATAGTGAAAAGTTGCCTAACCAAATATATTATTTTGCCCAACTAATAACAATGATTTGATTAAGACTCAATTTGTATAGACTTGATTGCCTAAGAGCTTGAATGTTGCCTAATAATGGTAAAAATAAAAAAAAGGAACTCATAGAACATGTCCTAGTTTTGGCCACAAAGCCACTCATTAATTAATAAAAAATACATGTCGATGGCTTGAAGCTAAACCAAATCTTCAATCACCTTTGGACCGAAACTTTATCTTCACTGGGTAGATAATTGATCAAAATTACAACTAAAGAAATGGCATCAATTCAAGAAAAAAAAGAAGCAACCCTAAACACTGGGACGCTCATAAGAAGTATGAATGATTAATTCCGGCAAATACTAAGTGAAAGCATTGAATTTTCATACACCATAACAGAAACAATGCCATATGAATTAAAGTTGTGCGAACCTGGGGAATTTTCAATGGATTGAGTTGCGTATGTTAAATCAGAAGAATTTCCAACATAAATGCGCTGAGTTGCCTTTGTTCTTAACACATTATTGCCTGGTGAAATAACTATTGTTGCCTAGAAAAATGAAGATAGTACAAATTCCTTCCTGATAGAGAAATAATGCCAAAAGGCACTGAAGACAGTACAAGCATAAACCATAGCTACAGTTTTTTTTCCTCTAACGTTTAATAATTAGATAATTAACATAGTCTTCTTCATATCATCTATAAACTAGAATATATGGTGTGTCTTCCTTAGAGATGAGATAATTGACTATTTACCCAAATGACGGCTGAATCAAGTAAAATTAGGTTTAAAAGAACAATAATGGAGAAGCAAAGTAAGCACCAAATTAACAAGGTCTGACGATTCAATTTCAATATCATGTACCATGAAACTGGTTTCCAATTTCTACAAGTTCTAACGACAGTCTACCTTGCTGAACGAGTAATGGAATGATCAGGCTAGCAACTTGCTGTTGCCATTCAACAACCTTGTCGTGTATGTCCCTGAGCGGAAGCTCTGGTTTGGGGTCTCGTCTCCTGAGGACGGTCACCGTTACTCCGCAGCCCACCTCGTAGCGGCTTCCTAATCAATGACAACAAATCCCTAGCGGAGAATGGTGACAGAAGTGGCTCACCTGACCGCTGCGGGCTGCGAGGGTGATGGTGATTTGGTGCATCGAGGTTGCCGACAACGAGCCCATCTCCACAGCGGCCTCACACACAAAGGTCTTCCCCCGGAATTAGGATTGCGAGGGTCGCGGCCGCTACTGTGGAGGGGCGCTACGAGGCGCACATGGAGGGGCGGATCTCCTCCCTTGGCTAGAGAGGCTCCTCTCCGGCGAGGCGGTTCTTCCTCGAGGCAAGTGACATAGGGACCAGCGGAACCTAGGCGCGCGTGGACCTCCCGTGCGGCGCGGACGCAAGCAGATTGGACCTGATGGCACGCACATCAGTGGATCTACTCCAATGAGGTCGCGGCACGCTTGAGTCCAAGGCGGCGGCGGCGGCATATCCAACCCGGCGGCGCGTGAAGCTCCGGGTCGATCGAGTTCGGCGTGGGCTCCATCATCCCGGCCAGGGGCGGCTCCGTGTTTCTCTATGCGGCGCGTGGATCCGAAGCCGGCGCAGCTCCCGTATGGCCCCTTTCTCCTGCGGTGTGCGTACTTAGGGAGGGCGGCGACCTCTCCTGCACCCGAATCCAGGGAGGGAGACGGCGAGCTCCTCCCACGAGCAGGGCAAGTGCCCGAGCAGCTCCTTTCTTCCCTATAAGCACATGCGTCCCGCCGCCTAGCCCTCCTGCGCGCCGCCGCCGGATCCCGAGTGGAATGTGAGAGGGGAAATGAAACACGGGAGGAGGAGAAGAGGAGCGGAGGAGCGCTGGAAAATAAAAGAATACCCAAAATAAAAAGCGGTGCACCAAACAGATTGCACACAGATTCTCACCTCTGTAGAAACCAACGGCTGCCAGTACTCCGAATCCGATCCAACGGCTGATGTTCTATGGATCATCCGCTTCAACGCGTGGACAACCCCATCGCACGCCTCCACCCCGCGTCCACAACGGCTCCTGCACAGCCCGCGGCACGCGTTCGAACCCCGTCTCCCGCACAGATTTTCCACCAAAAAAGGCATTTCCTGTTTTTTCTTCTCCCGCGGTCCTCCCTTGAACGGTTGAACCCGTGACCCGCTCGCCTCTTGGGCCGCCGGAGTCGCCGCCGTGGTCTGCGCCGCCTGCGACCTCCGGGCGCCGCCGACACCCGCGCCGCTGTCGGCCTCGGGCCACCACCACCGCGCGTCGTCTGCAGCCTGGCTGCACTGCCGACACCCACACCGCCTTAGGCCTGCGGCCGCCGCCAACCTCAAGCGCGCCTGGGTGCGGCCGCAGTGAGGCGCGCCGGTTGCGCCATCCGGCCGCCGCCGACATCCGCGCCACCGAAAACTGCGCCGGGGTGCGGCCGCCGCCGCCCTCAACCACGCCGCCGCATCACGCCGCATTCCGGCACGCCGGTTGCGGCCTCCGGCGGTCGCCGTTCTCATAAGAACCGGCCCTGCGGCCGCTGCCTCAGAAGAGCCAACACCGGGCCCCGCCTCCACGCGCAGCGAATGACGGCGGTGGACATGGTGGGCTGGGATCGACGACGTAATCCCCTCTCCTCACGCTCACTCCTCTCTCCCCAACCCTCGAGCACAATCGCCTCCGGGCTCGCCGGCCCCTCACGTCCCACCCCACCCGTGAGCATGGGCGCCTCCAAGGTCGACGGAGCGGGCAACTGACGTGTTCCATCCTCCCCTCGCTCTACGGCCTCCGCACACCAGGCCAGCGGGCCCCTCCGGCTTCCCCAGCGTTCCGCGCTCGCCCATGCCTGGGCGCGTGCTACTGCGCATAGGTGAGGATTTCTTCAATCTCAGGGTTAGGTTTTGGGAATTTTAGTATTTCCACTATGCAATATCTTTTTGGCCCTGAGATTTGGGCCACTGCTCCGTTTCTTCCTGCTCCAATCTGTGGCGTAGAGTTCTCTCCTGCCCACGCTAACAAATTTGATGACGAATATGCCTGGTATGTGGGGGAAGAAAGGGTCTGTGTTCTTGATTTCTGAATATTGCATCGTTTTCTTAGTTTTTGGTAAATGCCACTATGCCAAGATCTAAACTTGCCAGACAAATGTCTCATCATAGGTTCTTGAAAGCCAAGAAGTTCGACGAGGAGAAGGCTATGCAGATGTGGGCGGAGATGCTGAAATGGTCATAGCATTGCCTTGCCATGCCATTGTTTTGTTGTTTTCAGTTTTCACTCGATCAGCTTTTGTGCCAAGATATGGGGATGCTTATGCGGTGAAGTGATGGCATTTGTATTGTCTTTATGCCAGGAGCACGCGAGCCATTAGCATCACTCATGGCACCTCTCATGCACAGATGCTCTTGATGCTTCTCTCTGGTGAGTATTTGCTAATCATTGATGAGAACAAAAATGAATTAACGAGGATCTTGACTTGCATATGCATACAGATACTTATATGCCTATTGTCTGATGCTCATTGCAGTGAGATTCAGCTATAAGCCTAGGACCAGTTTAACTCTCTTAAGAGATGTGGTTGAATGGTAGAGTGAGGAGGAAAATTACTCTGTCTTGGACAAAAAGTAAAGTAATAATATCTGTCTCACTTTGCGTTACCAGATTCATTGACCTATTTATTTTGTAAGTCATATTTGAAAATAACAAACAAACAATCAGTAAACAATGTCTCATACAGTTGGTCCAAAGTTTCAGTAACTAAATTGTTTATGCAGCAAGGCATGAATGTTTAAAACCAACTCTGGCTAACAGGCTAAGTGTGTTTCTAGATGTCATTTTCTTGGTTCATTTGGCACTTCGACCAAAGCTTCAGTCGCTTGCATATGTGCTCATGCCGTGTAGCGATCTGGTTAATAACTCTACCTTGTGAGATTAATTCTAGGGTTACGGCGTGGGTAATCGATGCCGTCGAACTGTAGCCAGGACATGGGGTGTTCCAAGATCCAGCAGATGTAATGCCAGATGGATACATTTTGAACTCCAGGTGCTGAACTGATTGATTTTTCTTGTGGTTTTCTTGATGTTTCTATGATGGAGTGACTTACACATTCCACATGCGAGTTTTGCTGCGATAATTAGTAAGAAGCTTGTTCCTTCAGTGCATCCTGCTATATGAATATGAATTTCCAACAGAACATTCATGTGATGCCTGCATTATTTTTAAAAAAAATTGGTGTATGGTGTAGTATTGCATAGGCTGCTCCTTTTTTTCCAGGAGCATATGTTGCTCCTTTGCTCCTTTCTGAATGCTTGTTAATTTGATGGCACTGCAGAGTTGCATGACTTAACACTTGTGCTGCAGTTTTGGATTAAGACATTGGTGGCCCAAGCAATTGAAGCCAGAAAAGTTAGGCTTTTTTTGGTGAAATGATTGGTAATTCTTTATTACAACTATCTCATTTTTATTTCTTTCAAGCAAACTAAGTTAGTCTAGGTCAGTTTTCTTTTTAGTTTGTACTGCAACAACTTGAAATCCTGCTACTCTATATGTATAGTCTGAATATATGCTGCTCAAATTAAAAGCATGTTGCACCAAATGGCAAAGTAAATTTTGAGAAAAGGCCAAGAGGAAGGCATATGGCATTTGAAAGAGATAATGCACCTCAGATCATTGTTTCTGTCCAGTTTTAGTGCAAAACTAAGCTTTTTTTTTGTACACTTTACATGTACATTTGTATCTAAATCATTTTATGGTTAATGACATATTTGTACCATTTGATGGTACTCGCTGCTAAAAAGGTTTTGATCCAAATGACTGATTGCTGAAATCCAAAATGATTTGCTGGTTAATCTCGTGGTTTGCAACTTCTAAGGATGCTGCATCAGAGATGCTTGCTGACAAGTAGCACGCATAAAATCTTTTCAGTTACTGAGATCTTCGTTGAATACAGATACAAGTTAAATATGATGTGTTCGCGTGCTGTAGTGAGCTTGATCCTTTGCCTTCGTGCTGCAAAAGCAAATGTATTTGTATGACTAACTCCCTATTAATGGGGATAACCATCTGAATCAATGAAATAATATTTCTATCTTGTTATTTTTTTCTTGTGCGGGTCTTAATCTTTTTTCATTATATGCTTGATTACTATGTAAAATATGCTATCATTTGGTTGTTTGATTTGCATTACAAAATGTTGCCACAGTGTTAACTTGTAAATGTTTTTTGTCCGTGGCATTAGCACGGGCAACCTTAGTAGTGGTGCAGAAACGCAAGGATCAAGCCGGCCGTTCCGTTCAACCAAATTACAGCCGGCCGATATGAAGTCATTACCTAACTATTATGCCAAAATAAGTTAAAACAGTTCAGAAAATCTAGAAAAATTCAGAAAAATAAACCACATGTAAGGTGTGGTAACTATATCTATACATAAATGTTGAAATATTTGACACCAATTCTCAACAAGAATAGGCACACCGTACCCTATCGGTGTTTAACTGCCAAGCCCACCGAGGGATACCCCGAGGTGGTTGATTGTAGGCATGGACTCGCCAAGATCAGAATCCAATGGTGTAAGAAACACAAAGACCTAGACAGGTTCGGGCCACCAAAGCGTAATACCCCCTACATCCTGTGTGGTGGTTTGTATTGCCTTGAGGAGATTATATGGGTTGCGTATGTCTCGGAGGGGTTCCTGCCCAGCCTTATATAGTCTGTGGGATAGGGTTACATGGAAAGTCCTAGCCAACTACTAGCATTCCCTTGTACATAAACTAGTCCTACGCCAAATTGGGTAGTTACAGGAGAGGCAAGGTACATTCTATGATCTATCCCTTACTTTTGAATATTTGTCGCCTATGAACAGTCACGCTGCTCCGGGTCTGACAAGCCCCCAAGGTCTTCGTAGTCGAGTCCTGCAGGAGTCGAGTACTTATGAAGATGTTGCTAAATGCTTTTGAGTGCTTCTAAAATCTTCCAATGCTTCATCAAGTACTTCTAGTAGTCTTCCGAGTACTTCCTTGGCTTGATCGAGGCTATGCGGTGTTCAAGCCCCAAATCTTCTTTTATATGGTGTGCGATAAACTCCTGCTCCATGTGGAGTAGCCCGAGCCTTCGGTTGAATCACAAAATTAGGTTGAGGGTCAAATCAGTCTTCAAAATATCTTACAAATTCTCATTTGACATTCAAATCTCTTTGAAAAATATGCCATTTAGACACGTATCTTGCAGCCCCGAGCCTTAGAGCCAAATCCCATAAATTTGGAATTAAGGATCTAAAGTCATGGCATACAATGTAAAAGATATATTTATGATGATAAATTCAGAATGATCGATCCAGAAATATGAAACCTCTCTTTTCGGAATATAACCTCGAAAAAAATGATTAACTAGAGAACTTTCTCAGAAAATCCCTGAGTTACCGCTCAAAAAGAAATCTAAACTAGTCGGTGACCCTTCAACTTTAAGATATTCACAAAACTGCCACTAGCCAGGTTATTTAACCTACTGGTAAAACCTAGGGTTTTTACGCTTTCTTCATTCTCGCAGTTGCCGCCGTCACTGCTCTTCTCCCCAGAGCTCCAATCGTGCGGAGGTACCTTAGAGCCTTGAGACGGCGCCTAAGAGAGCAACTGGAAGGAGCAAGGGAAGGCAAGCCGAAGCGACAGATCCCACAGAGAAGGAGGGATGGAGGGCAAGTATGTGCTCTGACTTCCATCTCCTAGGTCTAGTAGAAGAGAAAATCCTACAACCCCGAGAAGTAGTCTATTGGCGTAAGGCCTTAGGAGATCCCAAGAAACCATCGCATTCAAAGATTTTATCTTGTGAGGTTTCTTGATTCCTACCCGTGACTTCTTCCGCGGTCTTCTTTTCCACTGGGGTAATTCAAGCACACCACTTGACCCTAAATTCTATTCTCCACATCTACATCTTTATTCATTTGTGCGAGGCTTATCTGGGGATTGAACCCCATTTCGATCTTCTTCAATATCTCTTCCATCTTAAACCCCAACCTAGCGCTGCAAAATTAGATATAGTTGGAGGGGCCGGGCTTTAGTTGCATCAGGGATTAGGGGGGAAGTATATCCCTTACAAACTGTCTTTGAAGATGATTGACTAGAAATACTTCTAGTTCTATATCGAGAACCAGGATCCTGCATTCCCTGCAAGGACTCCAGGACCACCAATTCCAAAGCCTAGTTTGAATTCGAAAGGAGAAAATCTTGCCCAAATCAATGATCTTGTGGGCAAAATTGAGCATTTGAAGAAGAAGAAATTGCTTATAGCTTTTGTTGTCGCCAATTGGGTATGTAGACAAATCCAATCGCTTCAACAGCGAGCGAATTTCGGCTTCATGTATACGGGTGGCGACGATCCATCACGTTTTACACCTGACAAGTTCACCAGTGTAGATGCCCTCCGTCGACTATGCCGAGTGCTTGATGACATAGTCGAAGCACCGCCATATGGACGAGACTTTCAACTAAACCAACGCCCCCAGAGGTAGCGTCAACTAGTTGATTTTGTAGAAGTCAAGTACTTTTCCCTTGTAGATGTTTAACTAGGTACTTACTATGCAGATTAACCTAGAAAATTATCAGAGTAGGACTCCTCTTCTTGAAGTTGTGCCTCCTGCCAACCTTTGCCAGTCCGTACTGATAGCTTTTGCTTTATGTTTCGGCCGTTATCTAGATTCATGTCTGAAACGGATGAGGAGGAGATGGCGATGATGGCAGTCAAACACTGACTGCCCAAGGAAGCACTGTGACAAGCGGTCTCCAGGCTCTGTCGCCGAAGTCGTGCAAGTGCAGGTTGTCATCGACGGGTAGAGACGACAGGTCTGTGGTCTTGTAATTGCAATGCTTTCATTATCAAGGACATTTGTCCTTGATTTCTGACGGCATTTCTCTTCTATTTCTAGACCAAGGCCAGAGAAGCGTGGGCGGAACTCATCCCCGCCACCTATTACTAGCCCTGCCCCATTTGCGCAGTGGGCACCTGCGAGTGGTACAACAGCCACTCCGCAGTATGCTAAAACACCGGTGGAGCAAGTAGCAAATGATTCGAGTACTTCGGGAACCATTATGATCCCGAAGTTATTGAGGCCCAAGAAGCTGCCGGTCAAGAGATGGACCCAATATGTAATCACTGATGCTTGATCTGTTCCTGCACATTTTCAAGTTGTTGATGTTCACCTTTGCGCCTCGGACTTGATTAATCTCGTTCTTGTGATCAGCAAAGTAGCCAATTTTTGGCTTGGGCGATCTTGATCAGACTCCTTCCACGACAACCCCCATGCCCAAGCCATCCGAGAGCACGCCCTCAATGCTGAATCAGCCTGAAGCTACAATGATTCAGGCTGAGTCAACTGTTGAGGCGGCTCCCACAATCGGTTTTGGGGAGCTGGACTAGTCGAAGTGTCGATTACCCCCTCAGGTGTGGACACTCTGGTGGAAACGACAGAAATCCTGTCAGGTAGACCCTAACCTCCTCTACCTTCTTCATTCCCCACATAGCATCTTGAATTCAGTTGATTTTTGTGAGTTTGGCCCCGGACATCGAGCATGAGATTCCTGAAAACCGTCAGGAGGAGACAATACTGCCGGCAGAAGGAGCAAAATTTTATGAGGAAGAAATGATCAAGTGTCATAAGTTATTGAGTGTAAGTATTAGAGTATCGAGTACTTATCTCGTCGACTAGCTGGTTGGCCTAATCAGCTCCCTTTTGCAGGAACTAGCCGAACAAGCTGCTTCTAGGGCTCATGGGCTTCAACAAGCTGGAGAAGGCCTACGACTATCTGTGAATCAAGAGTGTCAACTTCAAGAGATCACGGGTCTTCGAGGAGAGCTTGAGAAGCTAAGGACAGAGAGCGCACAAGAAATTGATCTCCTACAGAAGAATCTAGGGAACCAGGCAAATGATAAGAGTTCACTTGAAGAAAAGAACAAGTTTCTGCAGGAGAAGAATAAGAAATGAGCAAAGAACCATAAAGGTGACCCCCTTGTGCTGCTAATTCTTGTATTCAAGAAGTAGTCAATTGCATTCTTCGTCGACTGCATTGGTACTTATATCGCCTTATGTTCACGCAGAACTCAAAATGTTGTTAGTAACAAAAGAAGAACTGGTGACTGATCTGACAAATCTTGTGTACTGTCGCACAGATGATGTGGAGAAGCTGTCCAAGATCAAGGCTGATGCAGACAGGCAACTTGTCCAGAGTACAAAGGAGATCTAGGCCTTGGCAGCTGAAAGGGACCTCCGGGCACAGAAACTAGCTGATCTCAAGACAGCGGCGCAAGCAGTAGTCAATATGGTCGACCCCGTCGCGGGTGGTGGAGCCGGAGATAGGTCTTTGGTAGAGCAACTTCATGATGCCCCACAAAAATTGGAACTAATAGCATTTGTGAAACTACCACCATCAATAATAAGCTTGCATACCTTGTCATGAACTTTGCATTCCGAGTGAAATATATTGGATCGCTGCCCTTTCACATCAATAGTAGTACCAATCACTATGAACTTCCCGTGCCATCATAATTATCATCAAATTTAATGTCAGGCTGAGTATCACAATAAGAAGCACTAGAATGCAGTCCTGATGCCAAAGAAAAATCATCACTCTCATATACAACTGGCGCTTTGACCACAGGCACTTCAACCTTCTGCAACAACTGAGAATCTTCATTTTATATTGCTTTCAAGCTAACAAGTGACATGGTAGCAAAAGCTTCTTAGGTAAATGCTGCAGCAACCTTTTTAATGGCGTCTGATGAATAAACAAATCGTTGTCGGAGCAAAAACTTCATATCTTCCCATGTCCAACAAGGGTCATCCACATCAAGCCACCATTGCAAAACATATTTATCAAATGTCTCTTCGGCATAATACATCTTGAAAACTGAGCTAAATCCACGGCCCGCAAAGAAATTCTCCATAGCATCTTGCCAAGCAAAGTATTCACTAGGACTTGTTGCTAGGGATAGCTGTGGCATAAATTTCATCTCATCGAGCAAATAAAGTTGATCCATCATAGATCAATAGCAATAATTTCAAAAGTACCGTGAATAACCTATCTCTGAATACCAACTGATAAGGACACGCCAATGATGCCCAGAGAATTTGTCCCAATCTTTCACGGTACAAGCAGCAAGATATAATATATAATGGAAAAATTCTCACTCCAAATAATTCAATCGGATATTGATCTACACAGGATAAATAATCTGTATGTTTGACCAATCAGACAAATAGCAATAGCAATTATGAAGCGAACTGGCTTGCAGAGCAGTTGCAACCCAAACCCTAACTTGGCCTTCCACCCGTATCTCCAACGAGAACAATCAGAAAGCAGGATCTCCGTAGAAATCGAGACACACACCCAGGTAGTAACCTGATTATGATCTCTCCACAATCCTTAATTGGATAGGCAGCCGTCACCAAAGCAGGGAAGGCATCGCCACCCCTAGCTTCAGTAGGAGAAAACTCGACTGATAGTCTAGAATATAAAAAAATCCCCCTTGATCTGCACGCTGATGCAATCCATGTGAGTAAGAAATTACCATGGCTTCTTTTCCTGGTTCTTTCTTTTCTTCAATCTTGTTGTGCAAATTATTTCCTTGAAAAATATGCTTGGTCTCCATAGTTGCAGTATTAGCTAGAACTCCCACTTTCATAATAATATCTTTATTTGCATCAAATATGAATGACCCAAGCTGAATAATTTGAGGAGCTATGTGCTCACCGCCCAGCGAGGATGGGGGCGATGGGTCTGGCTTAGAGTTGGAGCCGGTGGCCAAGGCGTCTTGATGGTATAGATCATAAAGATTTTCAAATTCAATCCATATGTCATCCATCCCCCGATGGAAATGCCTATCTTGAACTTAGGGTTGAAAACGGGACGGGAAAACTGACCGTAAATCGTTCTCGCTGAGAAAACAGAAAAACAGGAAAACGGGCGGGAATGGGAACGAATTCGGTTGGGGTGTTTTCCCGACCGCATCCGCGGTTCCCATTTTTATCAAAGATAATTCTCGCGGAAAATTCCCAAATTTGTGTACCTAAACCACCAATTTAGCCCACGGCCCAGTATCATCCGGCCCTTCCGCATCCGCAAACCGCAACCCACAAGACCCCAAGTCCCAACGGTGAGGAACCCTAACCCTACACCCAGACCCTGAGACGAGACCCCCACCCAGCTACCCCCCTTGACGCCGCCGCCGCAGTGCCCTGCCGCCAAGCCGCTGCCATCGCTGCCGCTGCCGCGCCCCACCGCCAACACGATGGCGGTGCACCGGAACTGGGCCACCGGAGCGAGCCAGGCAACGCTATCCTGAGTGCCTGCCGGCGGCGCGTCCCCACTCACTAGGCTCCTCCGTCGACCCACCAACGGCCTGCGGTGAGCATGTCCCCAAGCGGCCAGGCTCCTCTGTGGCTCCGTCGACCCTCGGACGACCTCCCGCCGCCGGCCACCGAACACCTCGCCCCACCCCTCTCCTCCAACTAGCCGAAGGCGACACCACGACGGGTCTTGCTGCCAGGCGGGCAAGCAGACAAAAGGCGGCGGCCAGCGTGTTGCTTGCATCCCCGGCCACCGAACTAGTCTCATCCCGTGATGGGGACGTGGGTTCCCGATCTTCCGTCAGGTTCTGGATAACTCTCGTTGTAGGCGGAGCGAGACACACCGATCTGGCTTCAGATCCAAAGACCCGAATCCAGCAATCTTAGCACCACAACTCCTCTGGTTATCAACCGGGTCACAACCTGGTTGACCTCGCCAAGAAGGTTAATCCCTGCAAGCACAATGAAGAACACAAGCAAGAACTCGAAAGAACGCAGCTCAATTGAAGTGACTCTGCAGATGAATGATTAATCTCACAAGTTGGGGTTTCACAAACCGATGAACGACGACAACTGTTCTTGACAGAATGAATCTAAGCAAAACCCAAAGTCTCACGATGGTGGCGGTGGCTTCTAATAAGGGTTTAGGTCGTGCAAGACCCCCTGGACGCGCCCCTATTGGGCTCCAACACGATACATGGACCATCGGCCCAAAAACAGTGACGCAACACCGGGACAGATTCTGGATGACAACTTCATCGGACGATTCCTGTCGACTCCGGATGAATTTGGGCCTGAGACCGGAGCCATTGGAAGCGTCTTGAAACTATATTTCCATCCATATCAAGTGCGCTCAAATTTGACTCTGTATGCAACCTGGGTGTCCGTTTTAGTGTGGGCTGTTCCTGGAGTCCGAAACTGAAACGAAGTCGAATCGGTTTGGGCCTCCATCTTGATCCGGACGTCCTTGCTGGTCCTCCACGCCTCCAAGGCCTTCTCCACACCCTTGCTGGTCCTCTCCTTTATTCCTAAGTACAAATAAGTCATTAAGTAGCAATCTAATCTCAGATTCACAATAAACATTACTTAGGAACGAGCTCACCTGTAAGTTCAATTGTCGAGCGCGTGCGCGAGTAATAGGACCTTGTATATCATCTTGAGGACTGTCATTTGTATCCGTAGGAGTGATATCCTCATCATCCTCCCCCTCTTGATTTGGAGTCGTCCTCGACTCAAGCTCATCTTCTTCTCCCAAATATGGCTTCAAATCTAAAATGTTAAAGGTGGGACTAATCCCAAACTCGGGAGGCAACTCAAGCTTATATGCATTATCATTAATCTTTTCCAAAATTTTATATGGTCCAGTAGCACGTGGCATCAATTTAGACTTTCTCAAATCTGGAAATCTTTCTTTTCTCAAATGCAACCACACTAAATCACCCGGTTCAAGTTTAACTTCCCTTCTACCTTGACTACCAGCAATTCTATATTTCTCAGTCATCTTTTCAATGTTCTCTTTAGTTGAAGCATTCAATTTCAAATAAAATCAGCACGCTCCTTAGCATCACTATGTACACGCTCAGTAGTAGGTAGAGGCAAAAGATCAATGGGAGCACAAGGGTTAAAACCATACACTACCTGAAAAGGACTTACCTTGGTGGTGGAGTGTTCCGCCCGATTATATGCAAACTCCACATTCGGCAAACACTCTTCCCACATCTTCAAATTTTGCTTCAATATTGCTCGCAGCATTGTAGACAATGTTCTATTCACCACCTCTGTTTGTCCATCAGTTTGGGGATGACATGTTGTAGAAAATAGTAACTTTGTCTCCAATTTGTTCCATAGCGTGCGCCAAAAATGACTCAAGAATTTTGCATCACGATCTGAAATAATAGTAGAAGGCATACCATGCAAGCGAACAATCTCTTTGAAAAAGAGGTTAGCAATATGAATGGCATCATCTATTTTATGACAAGGTATAAAATGTGCCATCTTAGAAAAATGATCGACCACAACAAAAATGCTATCACTCCCCCTCTTCGTCCGAGGCAATCCCAAAACAAAGTCCATAGAAATATCCGCCCACGGAACCGAAGGAATAGGAAGAGGCATATACAAATCATGTGGGTTCAAGCGCGACTTAGCTTTTTGACATGTAGTGCAGCGAGCCACGAACTGCTCAACATCTCTCCTCATCCTTGGCCAAAAGTAGTGTGTGGCCAAAACATCCTTCGTCTTCTTCACACCAAAATGTCCCATCAAACCTTCTCCATGCGCTTCCTGCATCAATAGAAGAACGAAACCAACTGGAATGCATATACGGTCAGCTCTAAACACAAATCCGTCATTTATCACAAACTTGTTCCATGTACGTCCCTCTTTACAATTCAGCAATACGTCTTCAAAATCAGGGTCTAGCGCATATTGTTCTTTTATCGATTCAAGCCCAAAAATCCGACAATCAAGTTGGGACAGCATAGTATAACGTCTAGACAAAGCATCGGCAATCACATTATCCTTCCTTTTCTTGTGTTTGATAATATAAGGAAAAGATTCAATAAATTCAACCCACTTAGCATGTCTACGATTCAGATTATTTTGAGAACCAAGATACTTAAGCGATTCATGATCCGAGTGAATAACAAATTCCTTAGGCCATAAATAATGACGCCACGTCTCTAAAGAACGTACAAGTGCATACAATTCTTTATCATACTTAGAGTAATTCAAAACAGGGCCATGTAATTTCTCGCTAAAGTAAGCAATGGGTTTACCTTCTTGCATTAAAACACCTCCAATGCCAACTCTACTAGCATCGCATTCAAGATCAAAAGTCTTACCGAAATTTGGAAGTTGCAGCAATGGAGCATGTGTAAGCTTGTCCTTCAAAGTGCAAAAGGACTCCTCTTGTGCCTTTCCCCAACGGAACACCACACCCTTCTTTGTCAACTCGTGCAGCGGAGCAGCAATGGTGCTGAAATCTTTGACGAAGCGGCGATAAAATCCTGCAAGACCAAGAAAACTCCTCACCTGTGTGATGGTCTGGGGAACTGGCCAGCTCTTTATGGCTTCAATTTTAGTCTCATCCACCTCAATTCCCTATGGAGTAACAACATAGCCAAGAAAAGAGATTCGATCCATGCAAAAGGTGCACTTGTCAATGTTACCAAATTAACGTGCATCACGTAAAGCTTTAAAAACAGCACGTAAGTGATCCATATGTTCATCCAAAGACTTGCTGTAAATCAAGATATCATCAAAGTAAACAACCACAAATCGTCCAATAAAAACTCTTAAAACTTCATTCATTAATCTCATGAAAGTACTTGGTGCATTAGTCAAACCAAAAGGCATTACTAACCACTCATACAAGCCGAATTTAGTCTTAAAAGCTGTTTTCCATTCATCTCCAAGTTTCATTCTAATTTGGTGGTAACCACTATGCAAGTCAATCTTTGTAAAAATTATAGCGCCACACAACTCATCAAGCATGTCATCAAGTCTAGGAATAGGATGGCGATATCGAATGGTAATGCTATTTATGGCTCTACAATCAACACACATATGCCAAGTACCATCTTTCTTAGGAACCAAAAGCACAGGAACGGCACAAGGACTAAGGCTTTTATGTACATACCCGCGGTCCAAAAGCTCTTGGACTTGGCGCTAAATTTCCTTAGTCTCGTCGGGGTTGGTTTGATACGTAGCTCGGTTTGGCAAAGTCGCTCCCGGAATCAAGTCGACTTGATGCTCAATTCCCCTCATAGGTGGCAATCCGGGAGGTATCTCAGCTGGAAAAATGTCCTCAAACTCCTGCAAAAGGTTAGCGACAACAGGAGGTATCGAGCTAACATCATCATCGAGGGGAAAAAGTGTTTGTTTGCACACCAAAGTGTAGCAAACATCATCATCAGAAATTTCAGCAAGGTCGCATTTTCTAGCAAGTAAAACTCCACCCTTCAATTTAATCCCATCGGTCTTGGAACTAGGTGCAGACTTATCCTTTTTAGGTGGGTAAATAGAATTAGCAACTTGCTGATTTTCAGATTTAGTTTCATGCAAACTAGCAGCTCGTTCTTTTTCAGCTTGTACAATTTCAGCAGGGGTCAAAAGAAGCAAAGTAATTTTCTTTCACTTATGCATGAAGGTGTAAGTATTACTTCTACCATGGTGTAAAGCCTCATTATCAAATTCCCAAGGTCGACCCAACAAAAGCGAACAAGCCTCCATAGCTACAACATCACAATCTACATAATCAGCATAGGAACCAATGGAAAAAGAAACTCTGCAAGACTGTGTTACCTTAGCTTTTCCCGCATCATTAAACCACTGAATATAATATGGATGGGGGTGTGGGCGTGTGGCCAAGCCAAGATTCTTGACCAAATCTGAACTCACCAAATTATTGCAACTACCTCCATCAATGATGACATGCGCTCGCCGATTGTTGATGATGAAGAAAATCTGGAACAAATTATAGCATGGAAGCTTCTCTGGTTGTTGTGCTTGTACGCTGAGCACTCGCTTCACAATGATGCTCCTGAAGGCTGTTGTGTTCTCGCTACCCAGAACATCGCCGCCCTCCACAGCCTCTTCTGCTTCTTCTTCATCATCTTCAATGTCGGAGGCACTGATGTAGCCGTCTTCTGTAGCAATGTATGCCCACTGACTTGGGCAATCCTTCCGCACATGTCCACATCCATGGCAGCGGTGGCACTGAATGCCGGTCGTGCGTCCCGTCGAGGCCACGGAGGACAAACTCTTGGCTGGCTCCTGTAAAAGCTTTTTACTTGAGTCTGAAGTTCGCACAGGAGATGGTTTTGGTGTTGTGGCCGCTTCCGAAGCTGCTGATCGCTTGCTCGCAGGTGGAGGCGATCGAAAAGAGGAAGGCTTGGTCAGCCCCGAAGACAGTGCCGAGCATGGGGTGTAGGTGGCGCCGGCCTTGCTCCTGCTCTGCAAATCACGCCCCTGCAACTCCTTCTCTGCAAGCATAGCAAACTGAAACAACTAGTTGACAGTGTGAAATTCTTTGTAATCGACAATGTCCTGAATGTCACGCCTCAAACCCGAGTAAAATCTACAAATAGCGTCCTCAGTTCCCTCAACTATTGCACAACGCATCAAACCCTTCTGAAGGTCACCATAGTAATCCTGCACAGATTTATCTCCCTATTCTAAGCGCATCAATTTCTTACGCAAATCTCTATGGTAAGATGGGGGAACAAATCTATCACGCATGGCAAACATAAGATCATTCCAAGTAGTAGGTGCAGCATCCTCAGCAATTAGACCAGTCCACCAAATGATAGCAAAATCTTTAAACTCACTAGTGGCTTGTCTAAGTCTATGTTGCTCAGGCACAAGGTGTGCACTAAACTTCTGCTTTACTGTCATCTCCCAATCAAGGTACCCCTCAGCATCATAATATCCCAAAAACGAAGGTATGGTAAACTTAACTTTAGCATAAGGTTCATCGGGTACACGATTTTGATTACCTTGCTAGTGGTTGTGGTTGTGAGCACCACCCATACCTCGTGTGTTGCGCCGAAGATGATGGCGTAGCCGTGCTTCCCGTGTGGACGCTTCATCTATATTACCGTGGTCATCATACACCATGTCCTCCTCTTGATTGTTCTGTTGACGAGCCTCCAGCACATCGATCCAATCAGTAAGTGTGGATATCCTCCTGTCAACCCTCTCAATGATCTCACCAAGCTTGAGGCCTATGACCGCTTCGGTGACTGCCTTGGTGACAACCTCTTGCATCTCTCTCTTGGCATCATGTAGCTGCTCCTGGCTAACACACTCGTCGAAGTCCTTGGGAGTAGGACCCCCACTTCCATCATCACCTGCCATGGTAGAAACAAAAACAGGAACAAACAGTGAAGGTTATCCCTAATAATCTGACTACTCAGGTCGGGTGGTGCCTCTCAAGGTCACAACTAAAGAGAGTCTCTTACCAAGCCCTTACAAGGTTCTTACCAGCGCGAGCAGTGGATGGTACAATTGGTGGCTGGTTCGTGATGCCTATAAGGAAGTGGTACCAAGATTGCAAGATCCTCTGGGTGTATTGATCTGAAGATAATATGTGGAGCTTTGGGAGGTTCAAAAATATAAGTATGTGGAACACAATTCAAAATCAGATAGCAATGCTGAATAATGGTCCAAAAGCACACTTGGTCCTAGTTGCTGGCCTATACGTGTCCTAGAACTATAATGCTAATAAGCAGGATCAAGATCAAGTATGGATATGATAAACAGCACTGAATCGGGCTCAACTGAGCTCGTCGTGAGGTGGAGGCACTAATAGACAACAACTTTTATTTTATTTTATTTTTTGATATTTTTTCTCAATCTGCCTCACCAGAATAGGCGCACCACAAAATTTCAGCTCAAACGGATATAAGATGTGGCCTATGGAAATTCTGCAAAGACTTTAAAAAGCGTGCAGAAACCTTAGAGCTCCGACAGACAATTTTCTGAGCCGAATTTTGAAATTCTGAATTCGCCCAACCTGGCACGGTCCACAAACAGACGGATGCGAAATTTTTTTCCCTTGTCCGAAAAGTTAAATTTTGCCTGATTTCGAATCCGTATGAGAGAGTTATGGCCGTTTGAAGTTCGGGGGCTCGATTAGGGTTTCGGTAGAGAGCAAAACCCAAATCGGGTGGAAGACGATTGTGGATCTGATGGCAGCGGGGATGGAAAAACACTACTGAACCAAAACACGAACTAACCAGCAACAAGACGATGAACTAGAACACAAAACTCAACACTACGGACTCTGAAAAAGAATTATGCAAAAGGCTAAATAGGGCTGTGGGACGGGAAAACTAAACCCTAATTTTTTTGGCTTTTTTTGTGGACTATGGGACGAAAGACAGAAAACACTCGAACTAAAGATAGATGTAAACTTGACGGTATACCTGAAGCTCGGATTACCAAATGATGGGGACGTGGGTTCCCGATCTTCCGTCAGGTTCTGGATAACTCTCGTTGTAGGCGGAGCGAGACACACCAATCCGACTTCAGATCCTAAGACCCGAATCCAGCAATTTAAGCATCACAACTCCTCTGGTTATCAATCATGTCACAACCCGGTTGACCTCGCCAAGAAGGCTAATCCCTGCAAGCGCAACAAAAAACACAAGCAAGAACTCGAAAGAACACAGCTCAATTGAAGTGACTCTGCAGATGAATGATTAATCTCACAAGTTGGGGTTTCACAAATTGATGAACGGCGACCACTGTTCTTGACAGAATAAATCTAAGCAAAACCCAAAGTCTCACGATGGCTCGTGATCTTCTAGCTGTGCAAGTCTCTACCATCTCCTCTGAATCTGCCTTTAGTGCCGGTGGACGTGTTGTTGATCCATTCCGCAGCCACTTAGATCTTGAAATGGTTCAAGCTTTGATATGCATGAAAGATTGGATTGCTGTAGGAAGAAGAGGTGATGAAAGCTGTTCATATACAATTTTTGTACTATACCTTACCATATCTTGGCTAATTCTGTAATTCATGTATCTTGGTGACCTTTGATTTTTAGATAAGAGGCTTGGTTCAATTGTTGGTGACCTTGAAGTTATAGAGGTCCTTGCAGAAAATTATACCAAGCTTTACAAATCTGCTGTGATCATTTATTTGCTTACTGTAATCTGTTGTCATCATTTTTCACTTACTGTAACCTGCTATCATGCATTCATCATGTAAATTGACTAATGCTTGTCACATATACAAATTACTTGACAACTTTAATCACATAAAAAATTACTACTGTCTGTTGTCTACTATCTGATAGCTACTACTTGTTGTAGGACGAAGATATTGCAGACAGTGATGAAGAAGTCCATGGGCCACATGCCGATGGTCTGGGTTCCTTCGACATGTACTAGAGTTCCTGGCTTCCTACTATTGTGTGCTTGAGTGTGAATGTGGAGGCTTTTGGCTATTGCTGTACTTGTGATCTGTATCTGTTGATTGCTATCTATTACTGTACTTTTGGCTATTGCTAGTGGTTTACTAGTACTCTATTGGATGCTGCTGCCGTGCCTCCCATGTGGGATGTGGGGTATTTTTTTAATTTCAAACTTGGCAACTTGTGTTGCTTGAACGGTTGGTGTGTGATGGATGTTGTATGCATGACTGTAATGATTGTGTCGAGCTAAATGTTTGAAGTGGTTACATGTATCGGTGTTCCCGATCGTAATGATATTTTCTCGATTGTAATCGATATGTTCCCGACTAATATGTTCCGTTCTTGATATCCCGTAATATCAATTTCGTTTTCCCGCTCGTATTTCCCGTTCCCGTTCCCGGCAAAAAAAAAGGAACATGAACGGTTAGGGGGTTTTCCCAACCGTTCCCGACTGTTTTCAACCCTACTTGAACTCGAGCATGGAACACGACATCCTTCGTTGCACTTGCTTTCATGTACCATTCATGAAACTCACGCATCCTAGTTGGTAGCCGTGGAATCAACTCTTCCCACATAAGAGGTTCCCCCAACTTGAATGGTTTTTTTGTTTGACCCTGGGTGAACCTCGATTTCACCCACTTGGAGCTGAGCTTTTGTGAGGCCACTTTCCAGCACAAATCGTGCAGTAGCTGCATCCTTTTAGGAAAGCACTTTCAGAGGGGATATTGTTTGCTTGGATTGTTGTCCGAGCTGGGGAACTTGGTTGTACCGACGGTTACTTTTCTTCCCATAGGACTTTGTGATCTGGCGGTCGTAGTCCGATAGGGGTTCACCGTACTTTGGTAGAACTAAAGATTTGGAGTCCGCTGAAAATGTTTGCTTCGGTGGAGCTTTTTTTGCTGTGAAATGATCTCTGACATGCTTGCGCTCACTTTCATCCAATTCCTACTGAGTCATATGGTATGCTAACTTCAGTGCTGGAGATTTTCTTTCTTCTTAGGTGGGTTCCTCTTCCTAGGAGGCGGCGGCAGCGGGACCAAGCCTTTGTGCTCTGCTTCTTTGCCTTCGAAGGCGGTGACGGTGGGGCCCAAGGCACTGAACTGAGACTCGAGTCCCTTACATCATCGGATGACTATGAAGATCTTGGAGCCGGACTGGGACTCCTTTGTGCTGCCGGTGGTGATCTCAGAGCCGGAGTGGGAGTCCTTTCTACTGCCAGAGGTGATCTCGGAGCCAGAGTGGGACTCCTTTCTGGTGTCGGTGCTGATCTCGGAGCCGGGCTGGGACCTCTTTGATCGGCCGGTGAAATTGCGGGCTCGGAGCCGGGAGTCGATGCATCGATGAAATGTGTTCCGGGCTTGTCCAATTGTGCAAATCGTATGTAGAGCTTGTTCCAACAGATATGTGTGGACGTCCTGTCCTAGTTCCTCTTCTCCATCACCTCCAGGGATCTCGAGGTCGAGGTCTTCCCATCCTGGCTCGAATCGATCAACCATGACCCTAGCATATCCTTCCGGAATCGGCAAGCCATGAACTTCAGCAACACCGTGCACGACCAATTTGATCTTTTCCGCTGCTGACACAGAAGCTCGCAAGGGGTCCTCACAATGATGTCATCCACCGGGTAATGTTTTGGCTCGTCCGCAACCACAGCAGTTGACCTCCAGCTGGGTGCTCCGTGGAAGCGACGCTGCTATGGTGTTTTGAGTTGGGGTTGCTCTCCAAATTGGCGGCTGATCTGGATTCTTGTTGTTGGGGCTGGCTAGCTGCCATTACACCTTCAATCGAAGCTACCCTTTCTTCTAGGGCACCCATCTTATCTTCCTATTGAGCCTTCTTTCTGGATCGGCTTCGATAGGTCTCAATGTCAGCACTGAAGCCATGATTCCATGTAACTACACCCATACGTCGCACACATCCTGTGTGTTTCGGTGTCCGGAGAGTGTACGTCAGCTCATCTTTCTCTCTGTTCGGCTTGAAACTACCTTCAGACACAGCCATTAGTGTCTCATCCAGCCTATTGTCCGCTTCTCTTATGGCGTCGCTGGTGACAAACGAGCCATCTTCCGGGTTCAGGGAGCCTACATGAGCATAGAAGAAATACATTGCTCGCTGCGGCCAGTTGAAAGTCACCGGTACGATTCCCCTTGCAATGAGGTCGTCTTCCATTTTTTGCCATTTCGAGATCGCCGACGAACAACCTCCTTGCCCAAGATGATGAAAGTGCTTCTTTTGGTCGTGTTCTATTTGGCTTGTGCTGTCATTTTCTCGCTGTCCTCAAACAATTTGTACTTCACGAATGCATCCCTATAAGGATGTTGCTTCTGGAAGTGTTTCTCGAAGTCTGGCATGAGGACCTTCTTTATGAAGTCCTTGTTCAAGTTCTTTTTGAACGTCTGGAAAGCAATAGCCATCTTCTTCATGACCCAATCCTTAAAGATTTCTTCTTTGTCCTCTGGGAAACTGAAGTTCGTTTGACATCTGCCCATAGCATTTCCTTCTCTATGTCAGGGACGATCTCAGCATCATTATCAGTGCTTTTGGTTTTCTTCCATAGCTTCAAGCTAATGGGGATGTTCTCCCTGACATAACATCAGCACTGATTGACCAAAGTTGTCTTAAACCCCTTGGGAGACTTAGGTTCCCCATCTGGATGGAACGAGGTGATTGTGGTACGCCCCTCCATCTTTTTCTTCGAACCTCATTTACATTTTGAACTCTTTGATCCAGAAGCCTAAATATATATATAACTACACGTTTGACATACATAAGTCTCACATATCATGTTTAGACATGTGATCGAATTCCATATACCTCAGCTCAAACATCTTCCACGTGCATTTCTTCCAGAGTTTCGGCATCGCCATCACCGGTATCATTGAGATACTGGCTGCCATCATACTCGTGTTCATCCTCTTGCAAACAACCTACGGCCTCGGTGCCTTATTGGATCATTTCATGGAGGGCGTACTCATATTCGAAATCACGCTGATAGGGATCCATCTCGATCTCTATGCAAACATATATAATAGCGGAATTATATACATGTCGTGATCTATGCCCTTAATGTTGTACATATAACAAATTTGACAAATAATTTACATGACATGATACATGAAAAATTCTCATATAAGTCTCTAAGATACATATAACAAATTTGAGAAATTACATACATGAAGGTACCTATCAATAAATTTAGAAGTTATATACATGAAATTGTACATCACATAATTTACATCATATATATAATCATGACAACAACAAAATTAATGAACTAATATATATAATAACAATTTTCTACAATAAATACATGAAATTGTGATGCATATGTACTCACATAAAATTCCTACAAATTTCCATAATTTTCCAAATGTGCATCAAAATTGTGCTGCATATGTACAAGTCTTCCAACAATTTTCCATAATTCTCTACAAGTCTCTAAGATTTTCCACTATTTTGTTCAAGTTCCTACAATTTTCTAAGATTTTCCAACTATTTTCTACGATTTTCAACAGACTCCTACAATTTTTTCATAAATTTCTACAAGTCTCTAAAATTTTCCACAATTTTCTACAAGTCCTCCAACTATTTTCTACAATGTTTGTTATAATTTCCAACTATTTTCCTACACTTTACTATAATTTTGTAACAATTTTATAACCATTTCTACAATTTACTAACCATTTTCTACCATTTTTTGAATTTTCCACAATTTTACACGATTTTCTATGAAATAATAAAAAATGCTAACGTTAGCACTGCAGAGTCGGTTGGCGCGCGGTGAGGTACAGTGAGGGCGCCGGGGGCGGCGCGGCGGTTGAGGGCCGGGCATCGGGGGCGGCGCGGCAGACGTCGGCGAGGGAAGGCAGCGGGACGTGCGGCGGTGGCCGGTCTCGGTGCGATGGATGTCTGCGAGGGGAGGCGGCGGCGCGCGGAGGCGGGAGTCGACGTGGGGAGGCGGCGGTGCGCGGAGGTGGGACGGCGCGGCAGTCGACGACGGCGGAGGTCGAGAACGTCGAGGAGTGCGCGCGGGACGACGGCGCGGCGGGTGGGACATGACGTCGTCGGTCAAGGAGCGCGCGGGCGGGACAGCGCGACGGCTGTCTTGGACGGCGTCGGGCGGGACGTGCGGGACGACGGTTGGCGATGACGACGAGGGAGATCGAGAGGAAATGAGAATTGATCTAAGTCCCACATCTTATATAGGGAGCACATGTAGTACCGGGCACATAGTTGTTTTCGAAGATTTATGTTTTCAGGAGCACAAGTCCGGAATAAGAAGAAAACATGAAGAATATGTAGACAAAGTCGTAGAAGATCGCGTCCTGCGTAACACATGCAAAAGAGGCCCACAAGCCAGACCAAACCAACCAACGAAGCCCCGGCACCGACGTACCAACTTCAGGGCCCACTAGGCAATGTACTAGAGAAAGACGGTGGCCAGCGGTGGCAAGGTGGGGTCGGTTGAACTAGGGGTTCGGCCGAACCCAGACAAGCACCTGTCCAGGTGTATTTTGGTAGGAAGGCTGATCTTATCCTCCTGATGGCGGTTTGGCATGTTTCCATGTATGAAGATGGCGGGAACCGACCTCCAGATGCTATATAAGGGGCCTCTCAACCACTCACCACACAGACCACTTGAAGGCCTCTCTCTCACACTCTCTTGTGACATGTACTCCTTAGGGTAGCGGAGCTAGGCTAGTACTTCATCTTCTTTAGCGAATCCTGTCGTCCTCAGGGTCGGCGAGCAATCCTCGGCCTTTGGTATGGCTTTGTATTCCGACTCTCGTTATGCAATTCATACTGAGTTCGTTCTTGGTTATCTTTCTTGTTGACGGTCACTAATGACATATTTTGATCGTCAACTCCTGCACAAAATTGAACTAAAATGTGTTATAAATGATAAGATAGATTTATTTACTAATGAATTCCACAGATGATGTTCTAGAATGTGTGCAGGTGATTTTAAGCTAATTTTGCAGTAAAATGGTGTGGCATGATCCAAGACACGACATTCCGGCGAATCAAAACACGACACATGTTATAACATGGATAAGAGGGCCCACCAAAGCAAGAAACCAACATAACAGAAGCTATACCCAGCACCAATGACAAGTGGGCTCAGGAATCAACCCAACAGAAGAAGGCCGAGGTTGGTTAGGCCCATAGGGTGGTCGGCCGACTACCCTGGTCGGCCGACCAGCCCATTGCCCCCACCGACTTAAGCCAGACATGTGGAGGCTCACAATTGGATGCCAATGTTGGTTCATGGAGGTAGAGCTGCAGAACACACCCCTGCTGGCCGTGGCTCCCTCCTATAAATACAAAGGGGGTGAAGAAATGACACACACCACACACAACTCAACTCACTTCTCTCCCTTTGGAGCTAGGAGGTCTTTATCCTAGATGCTTTAGAAAGCATAGGAGGTGTAGAAAGGTTAGGAGGAGAGTGAGGAGGAGTCGGGGGAAGTGCCGGGTTTGTCGGCACTCTTCTCCGCTTGTACCTCGATGAATGCTTATTCGGTTGTAAGTGTTCAAGTCTTTCTTATTCAGAATTAGAGTTTTGTTGCAAGTTATTATTTCTGCCTTATATAAGTTGAGTGTATGCTCAGAGTAGCATTTGATCCTAGCCTAAGACGCCGGATATAAAAGGGTAGTCTTGGCAAGGGCTAGCATTAGTAGGGAATACCGTAGACGTGGTGTCTAGGCTGGACTATACCACTCAGTTGTCTGATAGTCCCACGGTTTGTAGAGGTAGCCGGCAGGTGGTGACAGCCCTATTCGAGCCCTAGTAATCCTCCACGTTTGGATATTGGATAGAGCATTATTATTAGAGCTATCGGCTTGTATAAGCCGGTCGAAACCAGTAGCTCGAAGTATAACAGCGAAGTATCTATTCATCTAAACATAGATTCTAAATCTTAGGAAGTCCTCTCTCTCCAGCCCCTCCTACACCAGTGTTTGTGTCTGTGGATGAGCCTGAACCCGTAGGTAGTGTACTCATGTTCCTTAATGGATATGATACCCCGGAATACTCCTGGGTGAAAGGTACAACGGTATCCGTGCGCTTACGAATTTTATTTGTGACGTTACAAAGTACCAACATTGGTATGTTCTTAGCATGCTTACCCTTGATCTGTGCTTTATCAAGTTATACTAGTTGCTTGCTTAGACCAGATGATCTGGGTAAGGATATCGGTTCGTTGTGCTTTCGGGCTTACCTTAGCATCTTACCTGTCCATCCGAAGGGTGGGGGACCCGGGGGTGCTAAGGAAGTGACCTCATATGCGGGCATGGTGCCCGGGTACGCGGGATCCCTCGGATATGATGGTGCACCACGGTTTGACTGGGGTAGACCCCGACGTTCGGAAATCGTGTAGGAGTTCATGCAAAGATTAAACAGGACTGGATATTCTCCAGTGCGGGTCATTCTCCCCGATGCCCCTAATTTCCCGGCACCTGCAGCTCTAAGCATGTGGCTAACATAACTTATCTGCTTACGTGAATACTATAATAGGATCTGTTTGCCTATGCTCACTAACCTAGGTGTGCTTGTTTATTCTTTATTTATGAGAGTTGGCTGTTCTGTGTGTGTCATATTACCCATTCTTATTCTTTATTTATCACTTACCCCTGTATAATCAGCAGTCTGCAACTTATTTCATAAAGTCATGGTTATGTAACTAGTAAATATCTTTACACAACCTCGCCATCCCTTGGGAAAATATAAATAACGATACCCTGAATACTTCCGGGTGAAATGCTACAATGGTATATCCGTGCGCTTGCGGATTTTTCGGTAAACGTTAAGACATACCAACCCAGCATTTCTGGCGCCATTGCTAGGGCCAAGCTTAACACCCCCATTCCTAGTGATTGCGCTAAGAAATGTCAACGATCACCTCGAAGATGCAAACAGATTTATATATGATTTTGATCAAATATTGAATACATATTTATATTATTTATGACCACAAAAATATATATTACATAAATCACTTGATCAAATGACTAATAAAGTACAACATAATGGATACACAATACTATGACTCAACATTATTTAATGAAACATTTACAATTTCTCTTTTGAGGAACATCCCTTGGTCGTGACCGTGGCGTAAATAAGGAGCGTCCTCTTTGGATAACAAGATGATTGGGTCAACATCAACCGAGAACGGAGGACGGTCATCAAACTGATCAAAGTCTTCTGACTTGTCCAAAATATCCTCAACTCCAATGATTTTTCGTTTTTTCTGGAAGAACTATGTGGCGTTTTGGCTCGTCGTCGGACTTGACTGGACTTTTCCTAAGCTTGCTTGACATGTCCTACACGTAGAACACCTGTGCAACATCCTTGGCTAGAACAAATGAGTCGTCTTTATATCCAATCTTTTTGAAGTCCACAATTGTCATTCCATATCGGTCTATCATTACGCTGCCTCCAACTCGGTTCACCCATTGGCACCGAAACAAAGGAATCATCAAAGGCCCATATTCTAGTTCCCATATCTCCTTTATGACTTCGAAGTAGCTGTCCTTATTTCCATCATTGCCTATTGCATCTATACGCACACCACTATTTTGGTTCGTGCTCTTTCTGTCTTGAGCTCTTGTGTAAAATGTACATCCATTAATGTCGTACCCTTGGTATTGCATGATTGTCATTGATGGGCCCCTTGCCAGCCATTGAAGTTGCTCTGCAATTGTTCCATCACCAATCAATTTTCCTCTAAGCCAAACAGCAAAGATATCTATGTGATGCTGTATAATCCAGGCCTCAGACTTCCCTAGGTTTTCAGACCTTACGATATTCATGTGTTCATCTATATATGGAGCCACGAGGGATGAATTTTGTAGAACGGTGAAGTTTGCTTTGCGGATTTCACTTTCTGGGATGTGCATATTAGATTTCTTCCCTAGTATGCCCTTTCCCTTTAGTCTCCCCTCGTGGTGTAACATGGGGACCCCAATTGGATTAAGATCATCAATAAAGTCAACACAAAACTCATTGACCTCCTCTGTTCCATAGCCCTTGGCGATACATCCATCTGGTCGAGAACGATTGCGAACATACTTCTTTAGAACTGCTATCTATCTCTCGCAAGGGAACATGTTGTGTAGGAATACAAGTCCCAGAATATTTATCTCTTTGACAATATGAATCAAGAGATGTGTCATAATATTAAAGAACGAAGGTGGAAACACCATCTCAAAGCTGACAAGGCATTGCACAACGTCATTCTGTGGTTGTATGAGCTTCTGCGGATCGATTGCCTTCTGTGAAATTTTGTTGAGAAAAGCACATAACTTCAGGATTGCCAATGTAACATTCTCCAATAGAATACCCATCAACGCAACTGGAAGCAATTGTGTCATTAGGACGTGACAGTCATGAGACTTTAAATTTGTGAACTTTTTATCTTTCATGTTTATTCTTCCATGTATATTTGATGAGTACCCAGAAGGTACCTTTATATTGTTCAAGCAATCAAAGATGCTTTGCTTCTCCTCTTTACTGAGAGTATAGCTAGCAGGACATAAGTAGTGTTGTCCATTCTCTCTCATCTCATGTCGAAGATCTTCTCATTGTTTCATTTCTTTCAGGTCACATCTTGCTTCCAGTGTATCTTTTCTCCGCCCATAAGTACCCATGAAACCTAGTACATTCACGCAAAGATTCTTTGTCAGGTGCATGACGTCAATTGCATTGCGGACCTCCAAGACTTCCCAATAAGGTAGCTCCCACAATATATACTTCTTCTTCCACATCGGTGCATGGCCGTTTTCATCATTCGGAACTTGTTGGTTGCCGTGACCCTTTCCCAATACTACATGAACATACTTTATCATCGAGAAAACATGCTTTCCGTCACGGAACATAGGCTTAGCACGAGTTTCCGGTTCCCCATTGAAATGTTTCCCTTTTCTTCTCAATGGGTGTTTGAGGAGAAGAAATCGACGATGTCCCATATACACGACGTTCCGACAATTTTTTAGATACAAGCTATCGGTTTCATCTAGACAATGGGTGCAGGCCTGATATCCCTTGTTCGACTGCCCGGACAGGTTGCTAAGTGCAGGCCAATCGTTGATGGTTACGAAAAGCAATGCTCGGAGGTTGAAATTCTCATGTTTGTACTCGTCCCACAGACGTACACCCTCTCTCTTCCACAACAATAAAAGTTCGACAACCAACAGTCTTAGGCACACATCAATATCGTTGCCAGATTGATTCGGGCCCTGGTTAAGCACCGGCATCAATATATACTTCCTCTTCATGCATAGCCAAGAAGAAAGGTTGAACATACAAAGGGTCACAGGCCATGTACTGTGACTGCTCCCCCACTCGCCGAATGGATTCATTCCATCTGTACTTAAACCAAACCTTATATTCCTTGGGTCGCTGTCAAAATCTGGGAATTGTCTATCCATGTTTCTTCACTAAGACCCATCTACAGGGTGTCTCATCATCTGATCTTATTTACGCTCTTCTTTGTGCCACCGCATCAACTTAGCATTTGTTTTGTTTCTGAACAAGTGCTTCAAGCGTGGTATTATGGGAAAATACCACATCACCTTAGTGGGAAATGTTTTCTTTACGGGCTCCCCATCGACATCACCAGGATCATTTTGCCTGATCTTATACCGCTTTGCGACACAGACATGACATGCATCCAGTTCATCGTATTCACCGCGATAGAGGATACAATCGTTAGGACATGCGTGAATCTTCTATACATCCAACCCAAGAGGGCCAACAACCTTTTTTGCTTCGTACGTTGTAGGGGGAAGTTTGTTCCCCTCTGGAAGCATGTTCTTTACAATTCCTAGTAGGTCATCAAATCCCTTATCGGTAACACCATTGGCTTCCTTCCACTGCAGCATTTCTAGTGTGGTACCCAATTTTTTTAACCCCTGCTTGCAATATAGATACAACATTTTCCTGTGATCCTCCAATATCTTCTCAAACTTCTTTGACTCCTTCAAAGTTTCAGAGTCTCTGTGTGCGTCGACTAAAACCTTACCTAGTTCGTCAGATGGTTGTTCTTTTACAGCATTTTCTTCTGCCTCATGCATTGGTTCATCTTCAAAGGCACCCGCTTCATACAAGTGAACCCAGTCTGGGATGTTATCATCATCATTATCTTCTTCATTGTCTTCCATTGAAACACTAGGTTCACCGTGCTTGGTCCAAAGAGTATAGTTATCTATGAAACTCTTTTCAAAAAGGTGGACACGTAGAGTGTGTCTTTTTGAGAACTTCTTTTGATTTCTGCAAATGCGGTATGGATAGAACATGAAACCTTTCGATGACTTGTGGGCCTCAGTAGCATCGAGAAAAGTTTTAAGACTGTTAATCCATGCCAATGTGCACCGCTGATAGTACATCCATTGTCGATCCATCTACAAATAATATTCTCTTGTTGGATAAGCAATTTGGATAATTAATGCACCATACAACATGCTTAATTAACAGGAGTACTTAATCCATTACATAACTTGACAAAGTAAATAGTACAAATTAAGATATAGGATGGTACATCCTACTCAGGGGACCTATCAACCAATGTCTTCTTAACCGCCTCCCAAAGTCTCGACACGTTATGGACAAATTTTGCGAACCCCGACTCTTCACGTCTAGCATTATATCGAGCCATCGACTCACGATCATCATCCGTACAGTGCAACTCAACATTAAACTCACGCTGAAATTTGCGACCTGCTTTTGAAATTGTGAAGTAGTAAAACACTTTCTTAATCCAATGACGAATACGACCGCTCACAAGACCAACACGCTCTTCAGGACGGAACTCAAGGGAATGTCCAGTGTGCTTCAATTGATTACGTACCGCCTCCCGAGCGGACGCACAGCGCTCGAAGGCATCATTTTGCAAACACATTTTTTAAAAATAAATATTAATTACTCTTACAATTACAATGCAAATATTAATTACTATTACAATTACAATGATCACATTAATTACTCTTTCAAATAACAATGAAAACATATACAAAACAACAATAATCACTCTCACACTTACAATTAAAATATGTACATCATTATATCCTCATATTCGAGTTTCAAAGGCACTTACCATCAAATCTGAAATATAAACAAACTAGAGTTGCTATTGAGGCATTAGTCATCATTGTGTGCCGTGCTATGTCGCAGCTCTGCCTAAGCCCTTACTCTTCGTCGGTCCTGTCCTCAACCTATCTACATAATGAATGGTCTAGAAAGAGCTGCGATAAAGCAGGCACGATGTGACTAATGCCCCAATAGCAATACTATTTTGTTTATATTTCACACTTGCTGGTAAGTGTCTATGATCTACAATGCAAAATCACATTAACTCTTGTTCAGAAAAATCTGAATAAATTTATAGATCTACTACTCACATTAACACTAATTCGTTTACATTTCAGCATTGTATAACTACCAAACAATGCATGTCACTTCAAATTAACTAAAATAAATCTCTATATCTCCTAATTATTTTGACATTCTTCAGTTTGAGGCGAACACTCTTCATACCAGGCCAATGCTTTGGGATGGAATAAAATCATGGTTCAGACACTTTATTTCAGGCTCAATATCCAAAAAAACATCTAGAAGAAAAAAAAACTTTGTTTTGAAAAATGTATATGTCGTTAACCACGACCCTGCGGTGGTGACACTGCCTTTCCGATGGACACGGTGGGGTACAAGGACGTCACCAATTGACTAGTCGTAGCACCAACATTTACGATTCATAGGAACACAACACTTGGCACAGACAGCATGCTCGTTGATATGCTCTCAGTGCAACAACGGCCACGCTGACTGTGCCAAATGCTATGTTCATATCAACCCGAAGTGCTGGTACTGCGACAGCCAATTGGCGACGTCCTTATAGCGCATCGTGTATCCCCGAAAGGTAGTGCCATCACCATTAGATGGAGATTAACGACGTATACTTGTTTCAAAATAAAGATTTTTTTAGCTTCTAGATGGTTTCAATGTGAGCCTGAATAAATACACCACTAGAGTGTCAAAATAATCCATTCATAATATAAAAAAATTCTACTATACTCATGTCGATAATTCATTATAAAAAAATTAACTATCCACATATGATCATATATACATGTAAATTACATGAACTATCTAAACTCATTCTAAAAATTTCCACTGTCCACATACTCATCTCATTCTAAAAATAAAAAATATACTATAGTCATTTCTAATATATAGGAAATGATTGAAAAATATGTCTAAATTATCAATATTCAACCTAGCTAATAAACCTACTCACACATTCAAGTCATCGGTTCTATATATATCAAATCATTGCATAAATCAAAGAAATCATGCTCATCCTCACTATTACTAAAATGCACAAATTTCTCTAACTATGGAGCATAAAACAAAGCATGAAGACCATTAATGAGAGGATGAAGTTGCAAACCTTTGGCGCACTTGGATGAGTGCAAATCACACAAAAAATGGATCAAATGGCAGCACCACTCTAATATGAGAGAAGAACCAAGCTTGAGCTAGCTCTCTAGTGAAATGGCACTGGCTCGGCTCGGGAAGGAAGAAGGGACTGGACATATAGTGAGCAAATTAGTACCGGCTAATGGCTCCAGCCGGTACTAAAGCTCCCCATTTAGTACCAGCTGGTGGCTCCAGCCGGTACTAAATGGTCGCTAGCCGTAGCACGCCGGTGTCGGTGGCGCACTTTAGTGCCAGCTGGTGCCTCCAGCCGGTACTAAACAACTCCCAGGGGCACTGTAGGTTAGGCCCGGTACTAAATTTGCAAGGTATATGTGACATAACTCACTGCAATCCCCTTTTATGCAATCTTACTAGTGTCCTAACTATTCGGACCTCACTCAAGAGTGTAAGGGTAACGAGGATTAGTTCCGAAATAATGGTTATGGGGTGCATTTTGCATGTGCATCATAAACTCATGTGTGTATGCATCATATTTTAAGCACCTCATACATGCATAAAACAAGAGCATCATCATCTTTGCATCATGGTGTATGCATCATTGAGTCGGCATCATGACAAATGCACCATGTCATGTGCATCATTTCATTCGCATGGAACATTCCATCATTGTATTGCACCAGTATTGCAATCATACATCTTAAGAGTGCATCATTATCATGGTTATCGAGCATGTGCACCATGAGTTGGAACATTTTGTCATTATTCCTTAGTATAGTGGTATTGCATGGGCATAAACAAGCATGTTTTGCAATTAGCATCGTGCAACAAATTCAGATAGTAAATCCTGAGCAAGGATGTTCGAGAACTTCCTTTTTAAACCGATCTTTCATGCTATACTCATTGGCTATCGATAAGCCTTGTGATGAATCTCACGATAATTGTTTTCTCATGTCGTGATCCCAGCTCTATGAGAACTTGATCGACTTATCTCATCATGATTCCTTGTTTAGTTTATCTTTTTCTTCTGGATCTGGAAACTTTACATGACTCAATTATTCGTCCTGGTTTAAGAGCCGTGTCAGAATCAAGTTTGGATGTCTTCTTGAATGCGCCGTCATCATTAAGAGGTGGTAGACAAGCGATCTTGTTGAAGATGCCGGGATGATCAAGCTACCTATGCCATTGCTGTTGGAACGAGAGGACATACAACACTTGAAGTCGAACAAGTTACCGATCGAATAAAATCGTGGGAGATATCGTGCTTCTTATACCTTGCTTCTTAAACTTTCTCTAAGTTCTCACTCTTTATCTACAAAGGATCATATCGTCAACATCAATCTTTTCTAGTGTGACTTTGTCCTGCTGGCTTTGATGGTTGGTCTGCTCCTCTTCCCTTAAGAGTCTGCCGTTCTGAATCTCGGGACGAGATTCTTTTAAGGGGGTAGGGTTGTAACACCCCAGGTGTTAATCACCTATAGTTAAGGTTAATCATGTGTTTGGTATCGTCATTAACACTAACCGTGCATGCAAAAAAAAATTAATTACATTTTTTGCTAGCTTGTTAACACATGAAATGATGACTATTTTTCAAATCCAATGAAACATGTTTTAAAAATAACTTTTAAATTCTTGCTCAAATAAACTTTTGTCTAAAAACAAAGTTGTAGAGTTTGGAGTGATGAAAAACTTTCTTGTTTATGGTTTTTCAAGTTTCAGCACAAAATTTGAAGAAAACTTTTAATTTTGCTTTGAGTAGGACAAATTTCAAACACTCAAGTTTAAGGTTTTAACTTTGAAACTAAGCTTCAAATGAGTTTGTGCCTGAAAGAAAAGTTGTAGGATTTAAAATTTTGGACAGCTTTTGTATTCAAAATTTTTCGAGTTTCTTTTGAAAATTTTGAGTTTGGGAGGTCAGAAAACGGACTCACTTCGGTTTGACCATGACCGGTCAGACTGGAGGCAGGTACCGGTTAGACCGGTCCTCCTCTGCTCGCGCCGTCACCGCTTCTCGACGTCCGCGTCCACGCGTCGACTGTCCGGCGATCCTTGGCCTCCAAATGCGCATATTTCTTTCCTTATGCACAAATAGTAAATAGAGTAGTATAAATGGAGGGTAAAAAATTAAGTAGAAATTCTTTCCATACTAAATAATCAAGATACCCTACCAATCAATCAAGGGGTTAATTGGAAGCGCCCTGGTTGCCGCAAGAAACCTTTCCAAAAGCATTATATCTCCTTGCCTTCCAATCACCATATCTATAAAGCCATACGTCACTAGGGTTAATCATTAACTCATTGTTGCTGCTGTCGTGCCAAGAAGCTTCTACCATCTGATTTCTTCATCCAAGATAGGACCTCTCTGCTGATCGGAAGGGGGCTATAGCTGAGGCAAGCATCTGATGACACAAAAGCAACAGGAAGTCGTATCCAACACTAAGATCTGCCTCCTGCCCATGTTGCAATGTTTGTTGTGATAGTAGTTTTATTTTCTTAGTTAGGAAGGAGGTGTTGTTTATCAGAGTGTTGAAATCATATCTTAGGTCATTGGCGTCCTCCATCGTCTGCGTTCCTCTGGTCGTCGCCACCGGCGTTCCCTCATTCTAACTTCCTTTCGTAATATCGCACATCACATAGACATAAGTTCCGGCGCCTGTTATCGTCAAGGTCAGCATTAATCACCTATTCCAATCCTAGTATGTTGTCTTGATCGGGATTGCTGGGTATATACACAACATTTTTTTACAAATATTCATTTAGTTATTTTACCTATCAATTTGGATCCTCCTTTTTTGCCTCTACAAAAAATGATGCAGCTGATGTGCTAATGTTGATACCCCTGGTTGTACGAGTGCTAATTGGGGCACACAAAAAAGGATTGGGACTAGTCAGCATGCGAAGGGAGTAGATCAGAGTCTGATGTTTTCCAAATCAGCAGCCTTCAATCTCCACTATTTCCCTCTATATGGTTCATTTTCATCCTTTGTGTTTATGGAATTAATTTTTTGATACTTTTTTTCCCTTGCGTCTATGCAATTAAATATTGCTTACAAACAGGATATGATTGGCTCCAAATAAACTCATATAAACTCCAATTAGTAAAAAAACCAGGCAAGGTATTTCTTTGTCAATTTGTTGACTAACTATTTCCATAAACATCTACGTGAAAACAATATATTTCCATAATCAATCAAGGGTTAGTCTGATATAGATACTAAATGTTGCATTCCTTTTAGACTTTTAGATAGCAAATACAAATATAATTGGTTATTCCATCACACAATATATGAGAATTTTTTTAGTATGCAATCCAATCATTTTTAATTAATTTGACTTTAAATGCATGCATATGGCACGTATAACCCTGCTAGTAGGTTATAAATATTTTTTTGAAAGAGATACCTCAAGGAGACCCTTGAAGTTTAAGGTGCCGCACCTAGGATTCGAACCCTGGGCGGGAGCCTCCCGACCAGTGGCCTTTGCCACTGCACCATGAGCTCCTTGGCTAGGTTAGAAATACTTCATAGGAGATACACAAAACTGCATAAAAACATAACCGGGAAAAGTTCCTAAATAATTTTGCTAGTGTAGGATATGATGTTGTAAGTCACTCCATAAAATTTGTGTACGAAACTCAACTCGCACACGAAGAAAGGGAAAAGAGAAATTACTTAAGACATAGATTGAACTAAATGAAATAAATTTGAGGGGGTAAATTGAGCTAAAATTTTGTTGAAGGACCATACTCCGTTTAGGACATGGACGCCGTCTCCAAAAACAACTTTGATCACTATCTTTTTACTGTAAAACATTTATAAATATAGTGCAATATATACTTTTACGAAACTACATTTCAAGATGAATCTTCAAACTCAACCTAAAAAAGTATTTATAGTTAAAGTTTAAAATATTTGACTTAAGACAAATTCAAAATAACTTCCTTTACAATACGAATGGAGTAATACATTTGCAGATGTGGTTGCTAATAAACCGACCGGAAGGACCAGAGTCGGTGTACGCCGTGTTCACGAGCACAGCCACCGAGAAAACAATCCAAAAGTATAAAATTGACACTCCACAATGTAAATGTAATTGCAGAAACATGTACTAGAACAAAAAATGCAACCAAATCTACATATACAGGTCCTAAACTACTGGAAGGACCAAGCACAATACCTACATATAGCATCGTAGGCAGTAGACCACACTGTATACAGGCTACAGACACACATCAGTAGACCACCTTCTCGAGGGCTCGAGGCCACGCCGCCGCGTCGCCAACAGCGGCGACGATGGAGCTCGGCACCAAAATAGCTTTCGCCGGCATAGACCCTGCCGACCAGGTGGCGGCGCTGCAGCTGCTTCCACCGCCGCCTCGGTCTTGGCGGTTGTGGGGCGTGGCGCCGCTGCCCAATCCCCTGCATGCCTACGGCGGCGGCCATGCCGTCTCAAACTTTACAGCGAAGGACGCAACCAATGGCGAGCGGCTTGCGTTCCAGGCGGCGGCGCACTCCACCGTGTCCGAGACGGCCGACATGCTGCGGCTGCACATGTCCACCGCCGGAGACGGTGCGCGGCTGAGCCCGTGGCAGGGCGGGCGCGTGCGGCTGCTGCCGCCACCGTTGCTGCCGTGCGCCCGGGAACATCTGTTCCAGAAGGTCCTGACGCCCAACGACGTCGGCAACCTCAACCGCCTGGTCGTGCCGAAGCAGCACGCCGAGAAGCACTTGTTCGTCAAGCGCAGCCCGTTGATGGCCGCCGGCATGGGCGTGCTCCTCGACGTCAAGGACGGCGAGGGGAGGACGTGGCGGTTCAGGTACTCGTACTGCCGGAGCAGCCGGATCTACATCCTCACCAAGGACTGGAGGAGCTTCGTCCGGGAGAAGGGCCTCCAGGCCGGGGACACGGTGGCGTTCTCTCGGTCGGCGATCGGGCCGTTCCAGCAGATGCACATAGACTACTGGAAGAAGAAGCAGGAGTATGTCACAGCCGACGACGCCATTGCCGCCGTCAATTCCCCTGTCGTCAAGCTGTTTGGCGTTGACATTGCCAGAAGACGGAGTCCAGAGCTACGGAGTAGCCAGCGGTAGCCTACTAGCTCATGATCATCAGCTTTCTTGTGTGTGTATTTGGTTTGCGTTGTGCGTACTCTATGTTAACTACTCTTTGCTCCGGCACTCATCACCAGCCAACGCAAAAGACATTATCTAGCTAGTGCGTGTATTACATGCATTATCCTGTTCTTGTGCGCACCTACAGACGAAGCTTGCAATTTAGAACATAAACAGATGTTTCCAAGTTTCTCAAAAAATAATATACATGAAAAAAAATAGATAGAGAAATTCATGAATACGTCTGAAAAATAAGATTTATAATTAGAAATTCAGACTCTTTCTTAATTGATAGAAAGAAAAAAAATTCAATTTACTCCTTTCAAATATAGTCGAAGTTTTAAAAAAACCCTAAAATATAACTTGGTTCAATTTACCCCCTAAAATATACAACTTACTTCATTTAATCACATAATATAATTTATCTTCTTTATTTCTCCATACACAAGTTCAATTTTAATTTCAAATCTTGCGGGGTAATAGTGGACATCACAATGCATATTAAAAATTATTATTTTTTCATCATTATTTTTCATATAATTTTGAACTTCAATGATTAATTTATTATTAAATATTCTAACCTACCCAAATAATAATAAAAATATAATGTAACTTTTTTTATATGTGTTATGATGTGTACTACCATTTAGTAAAATTTTAACTTAAAACTCTATCTATATATGGAGAAATGTGAAAGGCAAATTGTATTAGGGAGTAATTTGAACCAAAGGGTATAGTTTGGGGGTAAAATGAACCAAACGATAGTTTAGGGGGTTATTCGGACTTTGGCTATAATTCAGAGAAGTAAATTAGACTTTTCATATTAGAAACATATCTTCTCTTATAATGGTGCAGTCATTGCATTATTATTCCTAAAGCCAGATAAGTAAAATGGGACTGGAGGGGCGCGGCTATGTCAAAAATACCTAAACATAAATCTAATATACATGAATGATTTCAATTTCTTTAAGTTTATTATGCATGTAAACAGTTTCAAATAATACGCATCCAGTAAGATATACTGTGCATTTGTTCACCAAATTGCCATCCATTTTCTAACCTTGCCCCCCTTGAGTATGGTTTTTATTTGCCTATGCTTTATAAGTTAGGAAGCATTCACCTGGTTTGGTTGCAATAATACTAATAAAACTATGCTCCTGTCAAACTCCACTACTCCAGCTTCAATAATATAGGTTTCGACATTATTTGGCTCCCGGCCCCTCTCCAAATTCGTTCTTATTAATTAGTTACAACAATTATTGTAAGAGAAGTGTTTGATTAAAGTTTTAGGTGTAGAACATATAGTTTTGGCGAAATCATTCTCTAGTTGAATGCAAGAAGTGCGACATGGATAGTTTGGGATATGAGTTAGATGAGGCATATATTTGAGATGGTTTAGAAATAATAGAACAATATATAGACTCGACAGATATAGATAATGATCAACCTAATTTGGGCCTACAATACTGTTTCACGTACACACTCGCTCCATCCCTTATACTCCCTCCATTTTTATTTACATATCGTATTAGGTTTGGTCTAAGTCAAACTTGACTAACTTTGACTAAGTCTATAGAAAAATATAGCAACAACTATACTATATCCAACCTATGCACTATGAACACATACTTCATGGCGGATTTAATGAAATAAATTTAATATTAACACTGCTGGAGAAAGGCACATCAGTGCCGGTCACAGGACAGCTTAGTGCCGGTCCCTGTGGCCGGCACTAAATGGCCGGCACTAACGTGACAGACGTTAGTGCCGGCTACTCTGACCGGCACTAACTTGCGTATGTTAGTGCCGGTCCGTAATACCAGCCGGCACTAACGTGCCCGACCCCGCCCGAGTCCTGACGGCAAGGTTAGTGCCGGCTGGTATAACTAGCCGGCACTAAATGTTTTTTCTTCTTTATGTTTCTTTTCTTTTCGTTTTTATACGTATGGCTATGCGTATTTCTACCGTATGTGACTACATAGTCGTACTATTTGCATTGCACAGTATTATTAGAACAGCATATTACACTAATTATATATATATATATATATTTGTCATGTATGGAACACTTACGAGTTCAAAAGTACATGAGATATTACAAATTATTAAGCACATCAACTATAGTAACGTATCAGCTTCCTCATCGTCGGATCTTCTTGGGCGACGCTTATACGGAGATCGCCATGAAATTCGCCCTTAGGATTTATGACTTCATCGAGTAGAAATCCGCATATAGCTTCTTGAATTGACCTGATCCGAGCGATTTCAATGAGTTCTTCTTTCATCCGCCAATGTTGTCACATTTTTCGATAAAAACATGAGAATAAAAAATAAAAAAATTAAAATAATGAGCAGATGTGATTGTGCTCACGTACATTGAATGGCTCCACTGTCATTTGCTCTTTTTCACTTGCAAAAGAGTTGATCCACTCGCATATGTAGTATCCACATAAGTTGTTTCCTTGTCCCTGTCTCCAACACTATGAACAAATGTGGGTTACGATATAGAATTTTTCTGATGTTTATTGCGAATGACATTAGTAGCGAGAGTATATTCATACCAGAAAATCAGTCACCCAATGAAGAGGCTCGATTTCACATATGGGCAAGCCTATGTGTTTGTGGAGGTAGCGACTCCATGCAGTATTTACCACCTCGATGATATCTTGGTACTTTGATTTATCTTGCCTTAACGAGTCGTACACCAAGACCTTGTGCTCCTCAATCCGAATACAAAGCAATATCCAATGAAAGCTGTGCATATACATACGCATAACCAATTAATGTTGATAATAATAGTTATTAAACAGTATTATTAATACGAAGAGATTGAAAAAAAAGGCTCGACTCATTGATGGTTGTATGGCAAGAGAATGAAGGGACACATGCTATTCTTACGCAACCCCCTGTATATAACATTGACTATGTCTCCAGGATTTTGCGCTATCGATTTCTCATGTATAATATCGGGGTCGAAGAACCCGACGTTATGGAAGTTCTTCTTTCGGCAAATTTGAATTTTTGACCTACGGGACACAAGAAAAACGAGGATCAGTCAACACACAAGGCTAAAATAATGAAACGAGAGACAATATTTACATGCACCATACACTGACGAGGGACTTGTGAAGGGCATCTTTATGGTATAAATCGTAGAGTGATGCAAACTCGATATATACATCATCTGCCCCCCGCCAGAAATGCTCATCTTTAATCCAAGCTGGGAACATCTCTAATTTACTAGCTTTAGATTGCACGGCATACCATTTGTGTAACTCGGCCATTCTCGTTGGTAGGAATGGTAGCAACTCTGGCCATATCAAAGATTCACCAAGTACAAATTTTTTCCTGCCGCGAGCATTCTGTAGGGCCTCCCCAAGCAATTGAGCCCTTGTTATATCAGTTTGCAATATCATCCCAGCCATGGTCAACGGATCTCTTGATTCATCGGGACAGTCTTCATGCGGCACTATCAACGGAGGGATCGATTGTTTGGACTGCTCTCCGAGCTGGGGAACGGTCTTTGCATTAATCAGGCGATTCTTGGGGTTGCTGTAGCACTTTCTGATATGCTGATCATAATCCGACTCTCTTTCTTTCTCCTTGGTGGGATCTTTAATGAAGTGTTTAACAAAGTGTGCCTTTGCAACCGGATCTATTTCTGCCTTCTTGTTCGCAGCCTCCCTCAGTAGCTTGCGCTTCAGCAAGAAGGTTTGAAATGATTCTTCTGCCTCTTCCTCTTCTGGAGCCTTCTTTTTCTTCTTTCTTTGCTGCTTTTGAGATGGCTGGACCGAAGATACCGTGTATGCCTTCTGTCGCTGACTCTGATTCTGTTGTGCGGCTGGTGATGATGCCAGAATTGGCTCGCTTTGTGCGGCTGGTGATGGCAGATCCATGCTGGGGTCCCGTGCAGGCGGTGGAGAAGGTGGGCCAACACTAGGATTCCTGTCAGCTGGCATTGGTGATCTTTGCCTTGAACACCGAGCGGAATCTGTGTCTGCTTGCACCAATCTTATGTCGCGCTTTGGCCACGCGATCCATGTGTGTACGGCATGTTGTAGTTCTGTTTCTTCAGGACTTATAGGGATCGGGAGGTCCATGTCTTCCCAGCATTCTTCAGTAATTCGGTCAACAAAGACTCTGGCGAATCCTTCAGGAATCGGCTGGCAATGTATTGTCCCGCCCTCTTCTTGGACTTCCGCATAACCCTCAGCACAAACTTTGAGCTTTTTCCCATAAAGAACCAGAAGCTCACATTGGGTCCTAACGGTGATGTCGTCAATGGGGTCCCTCAGCCTGTCGGTGCTCCGTGGAAGCAACACTGCTACGACGCTGAGAAGAGGGGCTGATCTCCACATTGGCAGCTGGTTGGTCCGAGCGTTGCCCAACTGCTGCCTCAAGTGACATTATTTGGTTTTCTAGGCTATGGATCTTCTCTGCCACTACTGCCTTGCTTCTGCATCGGCTTCGGTAGGTTTCGAGATCTCCGGAAAAGCCATATTTCCATGGAACTACGCCCACGCCTCGGGTTCGTCCAGTGTGTTCCGCATTCCCAAGAGCGTAAGTCAGCTCGTCATTCTCTCTGTTGGGCTGGAAGGTTCCTTCTTCGGTACGCCTCATTGCGTCCTCGAGTCTTTGGGCAGCCTCTTTTAGTACGTCGCTAGTCACAAACATTCCAGTGTCGGGGTCTAGTGTGCCTCCATGAGCATAGAAGTAATACGTTGCTCGTTTGGGCCAACTCAATGTTTGCGGTACGATTCCTTTTACAATTAAATTATTTTCCATCTTTTCCCATTTCGGAATGGCAACCTTATAACCTCCAGGCCCAAGTCTATGGAAGTTTTTCTTTTTGCTAGCATTCATTTTGCCTTGAATCGAGGCTGCCATGCTGTCAGCATTGTGCTTGTAATTCACGAATTCATTCCACCACTCTCGTTGCTTCTTCCAGACTTTATCAAAATCTGGTGTGAGGCCCTTGTTGAAAAAGTTTGCCACTAATTTTTTCTTGAACGAGCCGAACTGAGTTGCCATCTTCTTAAATGCCCATCCCTTTACTTTGTCAGTTTTGCCTGGGGGAAAGTTGAAGTGCAACGACACCTCTTTCCATAACAAATCTTTCTCTGAATCTGGCATGATATCTTTAGGTCGATCAGAGACTTTATTTCTCTTCCAAAGCTTGTACTTTATGGGGACGCTTTCCCTAACAAGATATCCCAATTGATTTACAAATGTCGTCTTAATTTGACCAGGGGCTAGTGGCTCGCCGGTTGCTTCGTTGATCTCCGTGATGGTCGTACATCCTACCATCTTCCTCTTGGAGCCACGTTTCCGTTTAGGCTTCGTCGATCCTGATGCCTGAAAGAATCGCAAATTTATCAAGCGGGTTGCTAGCAACTAGTGGACGTCGCGGCAGGTATGCGTAACCTGCATAACCCGCAAGCAAGGGTTCCAGATCGAAAATTATCATGATATTTGGTAACTTATTGACTGAAACATTCATAAGAATTTTTAGCTGGAGCACGACTGCTTACACAAGGACTGAAATCATCAACAAAGCTAGCAACATAACACAAATAGTTCGCAGCTGGGCCGCATGTGTCACAAACAATATATATTGAGAAAACGTTTATCCTGATGTCTGAAAGAATCACTGAACTTTTATACCTCGGCTTCCTCGGCATTTTCTTCTTCCTCCCCACTAATATTTTGGTCCTCGTCGCCATGATAATGCAAGTTTAAAAATTGGCTGCCATCGTTCTCGTCCTCATCAAACTCTGGAGCTACGTACTGAGTACTATCACGAATGAGGTCGTGCATTAATGGTTGTCCGTAGGATCCATTTCCACTACCTGAAACAATAAAAAAACAGCAAGCCACATACTTTGTTTGAATCATGGTTGAATTAAGGAGAAATTTGTACCAAGAAATGAGCATAAACAGTACTATAATGCCTTTACTATGGAAAACATCTTAGTACTGGGCATTCAACTATATGGTTTTATCTCCCTTTCTCCTTGTGCTACATACTGTGTGTGCACTCTACCACTCAAGATTTTCTGATCTTTAAGATATGCTTTGGCACTAACAGATCTCTAACCAGGCATTGTAATTCTCCGAATCGGCTATACAGAATCTAAGATCTTCTGAAATTTATCAGATATTGTAAATGGAAAAGTAGGGGATTGCTTACCTTCTGTTGACTGCGGTTCAAAGCCGTGCGGGCAGAGAGGATGAACACACCAAGCTTTGGATTAGCACATCAGCACAAGGATGGGCATCTCAGCAACAGCAAGCATGCAGTGAAGACAAAATTCCTAGTACAGGGAGTGCAAATGCATCCATGTAAACACACATGCATACAGACGCTGGAGGCATCACGCAATTCACCATGCCCTACAGTTGCTTAAACTTGGCTGGTTCATCAACTTTTTTTTTGTTTACAATTCAGTCGTATTTCAGCTGGTTTATGATTAGTTTTAACTTTGAAGAAAATGGCAGATAAAACACATTAGGACCAGCTGAACATTCTCATGGAGCCAGCTTGAGGCCAAACAAAATCCCATTTAGGAATACTACTACTCAAATATTCAGTTATCATTTTAGTTTTCTTGGCGGGAGACATGCATGTCTAAAAAGCTCACAATCAAACAGGGGAGCGAAGTGCATAGCACTAAATTAGCAAAAACAATAGCAGCTGTTTTGTATGCATCATTATGCTAGAAACATGGTCATGTATCAGAAAGGCTAGGTGTAGTTGTTTACGTGCTGAAAAACAATGCAGGTAACCCACATATGATAAATGTACTATTAATTTGAAGTAAACTGGAAATTATTTGCATTAAGGGGCAGCTGAACATTTTGATAGAACCAGGAGGCCAAATATAATCTAATTTTAGCCATTCAGTTGCTATTGATGTAAAAAGTTTAGTTGAATCTCTACAGAAAAATGAAAGTGATGTAGCAAACTACATCTTGTATACAGATAACAGATAATGAGCAGCTGCAAAACTACAGACCAACGAACTCACAATAAAATTAGATGGAGATTGCGGTTACCTCAGAACGCTGCTCCCAAAATCCAGAATATCCTGCACGCACACAAAAAGAAATTGAAGACTTATTTTGGATCGATTCCAATGGTCATGCAGGATGGGGAAGACAATGAGGAGGTGCGTCCACAGATGGCCAGGCCATTGGTTTGATGGCCATGCTATCTGATCAATTATAGTGACAAGCTAACAAGCCTCGATCATATAGAAGCTTCAGTCACAACTATTGCCTTCCTGCTGAAGACTAAACCAGCTTGAATAGAGTATTGATGTAGTCTGTAAGTGCTGATTCTCATTTTGGCTCCAAGTTAACTTCACTCTGTATACAGTACTATACACAGCTCAATAGCTTGCATATATCCTTAGTGATCTAGATTATAGTGGTTGGAATTGAATTTAACATCGATTTTCCTTATTTGGTTCAGAAGTAATTTTCATGTAGCATGTAGCACTTTCAGTCTTTCAGATGGGCATGAATCCTCATTGCAGGAAGCATGAATCAATTTAAGTCTATGGGTACACATGCATCCGAGGCCTCATGTACAAACTGTCCATATCATGTCAAATTACAGTCGCTAATCAGGATCTTCCTATTTTGCTGAGAAGTAATTTTCAGGTGGCTTGTAGCACTTTCAGATGGCCATGAAACCTTATTATTACCACAAATTAAAAAGCTATAATGGCCATGTGCTCATCATCTCGTCCCTTACGCCAGATGCTATTGGTGAATAAATCCATTATATTAGTCATGCTCTAATACAATATAGCCATGATGTTTGCCTATCAAATAATGTTTGCTTTCATTGAAACATGACACAATTTACATGGAAATCAAAAAAGAAACGTGTTACCATGTCCAATGTTTAGGTAAATGGGTGCACAATTCTAAACCTACACAGGGGAGGACGACGAGGCGCAGGGGAGGACCTCGAGGCGGCAGGGGCAGCCGGGCGGCCGGGCTGCACAGAACGGGCCGCGCGCGAGGACGTCGACGAGGCGTGCGGCGGCGGGGGCAGGGGCAGGGACAACGTGGTCGGGGCGGCGGGGGCAGCCGGGCTGCGCGAAACGGGCCGCGCGCGAGGACGACGAGGCGCGCGGCGGCGGAGGCAGGGGCGGCGTGGTCTGGGGGGCGGTGGGGGCAGCCGGGCGGTTGCGACGGCGGGGGATGACCTCGAGGGGCGGCTGCACGGACCGGGGCGGCGAGGTGCGCGGTGGCGCGGGCGAGGAAGAAGGTGGCCGGGGAAGAAGGCGGCGGCGCACGCGGGCGGGTTGGGCGACGTCGATCTGAATTTGGCGAAGGGGGTAATTTGTTTGGGAGGGGGCACACGTTAGTGCCGGCTGGTAAACCTAGCCGGCACTAAAGGTCGAACGTTAGTGCCGGCTAGGATTACCAGCCGGCACTAACGTGCCCTCGTGACGTCAGATTGGCACGTTAGTGCCGGCTGGTAATCCTAGCCGGCACTAACGTTCGAACCTAACGTGTTCCATCTGGCGCCAACTGCAAAATGGCCACGCCGATTCCCATTTACACTAAATTTTTAATATTCTTAAATTTATTCATAACAGACTTAATAATTGGAATAATATAATAAAAATTTATATCTTAATTTATTAAGCTGAACAATAATTGTAGTAATTATATCTACACAATAATAATAGCAATTGAAGTAAATTAACAAATATGCTACCATTATCAATTATGTATAGCTTATAGAGTTTATATGTTAGTATGCTTCTATTATTCGTAATAAATCGAAAAAATTTCTGTTTCATCCATGCAAAAATATTCAAAAGTCTTTTCAGTAATAGCCTATACAATGATGTAATCAATTCGCAAATTACTTGATTATTTGTTTGTAATTTAATGTTTCAACACTCCTAGTAATGCAAAATTAGTGAAAGTAAATAATATTTATATCATGCAAAAATATAATATTATCTGAAGATGATATTGTGTCCTAATTGGACGAATAGTATCGAGAATTGAGACAAATACGACGCGGTGCGTTACATTACATCACTTAATGAGAAAATACAATATATAATTTATATAAAAGTACTACTCATCATCATTATCTACTGGAACATTGATAATCTTCCTTTTAACGAAAGTGCCTTGGACGTGATCGCGGCGTAAGTAAGGCGTGTCCTCTTTGGATAAGAGGATGCTGGGGTCAACGTCAACTGAGAATGGAGGAAGGTCATCAATCTGGTCATAATCTTCCGAATTGTCCGAAATATTCTCGACTCCAATAACTTTTCTTTTTCCTGGAAGAACTATGTGCCGTTTCGTCTCATTTCCAGCCTTGTCTGCTTGAGACGTCTTATCCGACTTCTTCTTCGGTTTGCTCGACATGTCCTTCACATAGAACACTTGTGTCACATCCTTGGCTAGAACGAATGGTTCATCTTTATATCCAATCTTTTTAAAATTGACTATGGTCATCCCATACCGGTCCTTCGTTACGCCTCCTCCAGCCACCTATTCGCAACGAAATAGAGGGACAACTATGGGTCCATATTCAAGTTCCCATATCTCCTCTATGACACCATAGTAGTTGTTCTTTTCTCCATTGCTGTTTACTATACACATACGGACACCACTGTTTTGGTTGGTGCTTTTTTTATCTTGAGCTCTCGTGTAAAATGTATACCCGTTGATTTCGTACCCTTGGTATTGCTGGACGGTTATTGATGGTCCCCTGGCCAGCCATTGAAGTTCTTGATCAACTGTGTTGTTGCCCAATAATTTTCGTCTGAACCAGCCGTCAAAAGTTTTTATATGTTGGCATGTAATCCAAGCAAAATTCTTCTGTGGATTTTCGGACCGTATAATATTCATGTGCTCATCAATATATGGAGCCACCTTGGATGAATTCTGAAGAACCATGAAGTTTGCTTGGCTGAATTCACTACAAGAGATGTTCATATTATATTTCTTTCCTAGTGTGCCTTTTCCCTTTAGTCGCCCCTCATGGTGTGACACGGGGAGCCCAATCGGATTGAGATCAGGAAGATAGTCAACGCAAAACTCAATGATCTCCTCTATTCCATAGCCCTTAGCAATGCATCCTTCTGGGTGAGAACGTTTGCGCACGTACTTCTTCAATACGGCCATGAACCTCTCGAAAGGGAACATATTGTGTAGAAAAACAGGACCCAGGATAGTTATTTCTGTCACAATATGAACTAGAAGGTGTGTCATAATATTGAAGAAGTAAGGTGGGAAGACCATCTCGAAGCTGACAAGACATTCGACAATGTCTTTCTGCAGCTTTATTAGATTATTTGGATTAATTGCTTTTTGCGAAATTTCATTCATGAACGCACAAAGCTTTACAACTGCCAATCTCACATTTTCCGGTAGAACACCCCTCAGTATAACCAGAAGTAATTGTGTCATCAGGACGTGGCAATCATGGGACTTCAAGTTTTGGATTTTCTTCTCTTTCACATTTATTATGCCCTGTATATTTGAGGAGTACCCAGACGGGACCTTGATACTGTTCAAGCAATCAAACATACTTTCCTTCTCCTCTTTGCTCAGATTATAACTGGCAGGTTTTAAATAGTGGCATCCTTTATCTCTCTTCTCGGGTTGCAAGCCTTGTCGTCCAGCTAGCTGCTGCATGTCGCGCCTTGCTTCCAATGTGTCTTTTGACTTACCATACACTCCCAGAAAGCCTAGTAGGTTCACGCAAAGATTCTTCGACAGATGAATCACATCAATTGCGTTGCGAACCTGTAAGACTTGCCAATAAGGTAGGTTCCACAATATAGACTTCTTCTTCCACATTGGAACATGTCCCTGGTCATCCTTGGGAACAGGTTGGCTACCGGGACCCTTTCCAAATACTACCTTCACATCCTTGATCATCGAGAACACACGCTTTCCATTACGGAATAGAGGCTTAGGACGAGTTTCGGGCTCTCCTTTGAAATGCTTCCCTTCGGTTCTTAGGAGGTGATCGGTAGGAAGAAATCGACGATGGCCCATGTATACGCACTTCTTACAGTGTTTCAAATAAATGCTATCGGTCTCGTCATAACAGTGGGTGCAGGCCATGTATCCCATGTTCGACTGTCCCGAAAGTTTTGCAAGTGCAGACCAATCATTGATGCATACAAAAAGCAAAGCTCGGAGGTTGAAGGACTCCTGTTTATACTCATCCCACACACGTACACCTTCTTCTTTCCAGAGTAGTAAGAGATCATCCATCAAGGGTTGCAGGAACACATCAATGTCATTGCCAGGTTCTTTTGGCCCTTCTATAAGCACCGGCATCATGATGAACTTACGCTTCAGGCACAACCAAGGAGGAAGGTTGAACATACATAGGGTCACGGGCCATGTACTATGAGCGCTGCCAAACTCACCGTACGGATTCATTCCATCCGCACTTAGAGCAAATCTTATATTCCTTGGGTCATTGTCAAATTGAGGATACTCTCGGTTAAGGTTTCTCCACTGGGACCCATCTGCTGGGTGTCTGATCATGTGATCCTCCTTATGGTCTTCTTTGTGCCACCGCATCAATTTGGCGTTATCCTTGTTTTTTAAAAAATGCTTCAGACGTGGTATTATAGGGAAGTACCACACCAACTTTGCGGGAACTCTCTTCTTTACCGGCTGCCCATCAACATCACCTGGATCATCTCGCCTGATCTTATACCGCAATGCGCTACAAACAGGACAAGCTTCCAAGTTCTCGTATTCGCCGCGATACAGGATGCAGTCGTTAGGACATGCGTGAATCTTCTGCACGTCCAATCCAAGAGGGCAAACCATCTTTTTAGCTTCATATATTGTTGACGGCAGTTCATTACCCTCAGGAAGCATATTCTTTACAATCTTTAATAGCTCACCAAATCCCTTATCGGTTACACCATTAGTTGCCTTCCATTTCAGCATCTCCAGCGTGGTACCCAACTTCTTTTGCTCATGTTTGCAATTAGGGAACAACGGCCTTTTGTGATCCTCCAACATCTTCTCGAACTTTAATGCCTCCTTCACAGTCTCACTGTCTTTCTGTGCATCAAGCAACGCCTGACCTAGCTCGTCAGGTGGCTCCTCTTGTGCAACATTTGCTTCACCCTCGTCCATTGGTTCATCTTGAAAGCCACCTGCTTCATGAACCCATGCCCAATCTGGAAGATTGTTATCACCATCATCATCTTCTTCATTATCTTCCATCATAACTCCAACTTCGCCGTGTTTAGTCCAAAGGCTATAGTTACTCATGAAACCATTCAAGGCCAGGTGATTCCATAGAGTATCTCTTTTTCGGAATTCCTTTTTATTTTCGCAAACACTGCATGGACAACACATTAAACCCTTTGGCGACCTATTTGCCATTGCCGCCTTGATAAAAGAATCTAAACCCTAAATCCACGCCGAGGTGCTCCGGCTTCCGTGCATCCATTGCCGGTCCATCTGTACAAATTAAAAAAAACATGCTCATTATCCCTAAAAACATGGTACTATGATGTAATTCAAAAAAAATGTAAATGTGTCATAGACCACCTATCTAGTAAATTTAAACTAAATAGCAAAATAAATTGGCACAATAACATATACACATGTCACCATGAAATAATTCAAAAAAACTCATTATAAATGTGTGATAGTCAAACTATATAGTAATCATTCTCTAAAAAGCAACAAATCAATTCTACCTTGCTCAATTTAATGAACAAATTAATAAATCATGCTCACTTTTCCTCACCCTTAAAATCCTTAAAATTTTGCATAATAACATATACACATGTCCCCGTGAAATAATTCAAAAAAATTACTCTAAATGTGTCATAGTCAAACTATCTAGAAAACCTTCTCTAAAAAGTAACAAATCGATTCTATTTTACTCAAATTAATGAATAAATTGGAAAATTATGCTCATTTTTCCTCAACCCTAAAATCACTATTTTCTTTATCTAAAAAGCATGAAACAAAGAATAAACACCGTGAAAGAAGAGTGGAAGAAGCTACTAACCTTTGGTGCACTTGGATGGGTGAAATCCTCACAAATTTGGGGGGAAATGGGCAGCACCTCCCCTCTAACACGCCATGAGAGAGAGGAGGAGCTCGGCCAAATGAAATGGTCGGGCTGGGGAAGAAGGAGTGCCTGGCTTATGCGGGGCAAGTTAGTGCCGGTTGGTGGCTTTAGCCGGCACTAAGTGTGTACGTTTAGTGCCGGCTAGAACTACCAGCCGGCACTAACATGCAATTGACCAAGTTAGTGCCGGCTAGAATTCCCAGCCGGCACTAACGTGTCTTTTGACCGTTGTGGCAGACGGGCTGACCGTTGGGGGATGGCACGTTTGTGCCGGCTGGAGTTTCGAGCCGGCACTAACGTGCCCACTTTGTACGGTTCATGCACGTTAGTGCCGGCTCCTATTGGACCGGCACTAACGTGCTGGTACCAATGTACCATTCTCCGACAGTGTAAAAATGTAAATACTTTTTATATAAGTTCAGTCAAAATTTATCAAGTTTGATTTAGGACAAATCTAATACGACATGTAAATAAAAACAGAGGGAGTAAAAAATTGGTGATGTGGCATAGAAATTGATGTTTATGAAACTTTTCATAAGACTCCCATTAAGACTAACCTTAGTTGCGAGAATTAGGGGCTAGTATCCCACATGCTCCTAAAAACACATTTTTATCCACCCTTAAAATGCTTTTTTTTGGTAGAAGCGACATGTTAACGGAGGAAATGAAACTGTACAAATAAAATGGCTCACCGTTGACCAGCTTAGGACGGGTCCTATATATCATGACTCACGCGTCCTCGTAGGACATAACATGACACACGCATTCAGGACGCCCCATTCTGTTTTTAGCCACCTGACCAGTTGCAGTGAGCATCAATGATGCATGCATGCAGGACAAGGACAACATGCACGGTCGCCATTCCTTTATGGTTGGTCCCATCCTCTAGCTAGTTTAACGAATCTTAATTGCCACCTGGCACATTTAGGTTCATTGTCTCAAAGCACCGGGAACTAATTAATACAGTCTTACTAGTTATCAACCGTTAATTCATCAGTCGACAAAGTTGACTATATATGAGAAGAGAACATATCATGTGCAAAACAACATTTTTGTGCAAACTATGGAAACTTCAATCTGGACCACCGGATCAACATCCAAGGGGACACTACTATAGAATAGGCCTTTGTTCCAGGTCATTTATCCCGGTTACCTTTGGGCCCGGGACAAAAGGTGGCTTTTGTCCCGGGTCCAAAGGCTAGCCGGGCCAGCGGGGGGACATGGGCCTTTTGTCCCGGGTGGAGCCACCAACCCGGACAAAAGGCCCCCCTTTTGTCCCGGTTGGTGGCTCCACCCGGGACAAAAGGTCCAACCCCTTTTATCCCGGTTGGTAACACCAACCCGGACAAAAGGGTGACCCTTTTATCCCGGTTGGTGGTACCAACCGGGACAAAAGGACCTTTTTGTCCCGGTTGGTGTTACTAACCCGGACAAAAGGCCCCTCCACGTGATAGTTCAAAAGGGAGTTATTCTTTACTGAGTCACATGTACTACTTAGTTGAGTTGGCAAGGAAGCCATGCGCTAGGCAATAGGTCTTGGGTTCCAATCCCGCAGGGCGCAAATATTTTTTAGCGCGAGGGACATTTTGTCCCGGTTCTACCACCCGGGACAAAAGCCTCCAGTGCTTTTGTCCCGGCGGCCTTGTCCCGGTTCCAAAACCGGGACAAATAGCCCTTTGGAACCGGGACAAATGGCCCGATCTGTAGTAGTGGGAGGGGCGCAGAGAGGTGGGAGGGGGAATTTGCAAAAGTGTAATTATCCAATCCAAGGGCGGGTCCAGAATGTAAAATTATCCAATCCCTTATATCTCATGGATGCTGATCTAATGACTCAGATTGAAGTTTTTATAGTTTGTACGGAGAGGTTGGTTTACACCTGATAAGTTACCATATGAGAAACCCGTTCCATGTATAGATCCATGCATGCACGGGACATCGTCTGGTGCGACATGAATGAGCTAGTACTAAGTACATGTTGTTTGGAGCAAATAAATTGATTCATTACCCGCAAAAAATAAATAAATAAATTCATAGAACGAGCAAGAAGGCACAAATACGCACTAGCTGAGTAGCTGACTAGTGTCTGCAGCTGCCTGCTGCCGCCGGGGTATAGCTACGGTACGGTAGCCCATTGAATTCAGCCAATTAATGCAAGCAATCAGCATGCCGCGTACACACCGGATCTCCAAAATGTCCCCGCAGGCACGCAGCCGGAAGATCTATCGCACAGCGAGTACTCTGCTGCCCCATGATACTCATGTACTACCACATAGTACATGTTTGTTCTGACAATTCACGAATGCATGTGTCCCATACTCCCTTATCTTTTATACGTTCTGCGAGAAGGAAATATTAGAATGGTAGACAGGACTGCTAAGCTGCTGTGTATCTTCCGGCCGGGCAGGTGGGCCGTTTTCATACGGTTAGATTCATACTTTCATATTCTTAGGAAATATTAGGCTTATGCCTCCATGTCAGTTACCATTTTTCAAATATCATTTAGCCATAATCCTAAACTAATACAAAAGTTATGAAAGCATAGGATACAAACTAGGGGATCCCAGAGGAATCTCTTCATAAATTTAAGAAAATGTCACACCCGGTTTTGTTTTGTAACGGGTCAATACTGCCGGTTGTTGAACCGGCTGTGATGGCTTTGTAAGATCACCGCCGGGTCGGGAACCGGCGGTGATAGCCCCTTTCATTACTGTCGACTTAAATCCAACGCCCCCAAATCCAGCGGATTGAGGTGCATTATCTCAAAGCACCCGAAACTAATACAAACAGTCGTACTGATTTGTTCGTTCTGATTTGTTCCTGTGTGCCTGATGCGACATGCGGCATACTAATTTCGATCTGATTTGTTCGTTCTGTCCGGAATGAGCTAGTACACTTAACTTAGAAATTTATTACATGTCAATCCTTTCCATTTTTAGATCCATGGGACAGTATCTGACGCGACATGAATGAGCTAGTACCAAGTACTCCTATAAGTGCTAATTGGATCAAATGAATTAATGTATAGGACAAGCAAGGCACGCATACGCACTGATGACTAGCCTCTACAGCTGCCTGCCGCCCGGTAGCTAATGCCCATTCAGCCTCATCGGAAGATCCAATGCGCAGGAAGTACTCTCCTGCTGCTTGATACTCATGTACTACCTCGTATATGTTCATTCTGACAATTCACGTATGACATGTATCCTTTTAATTTATAGGTTCTGCGAGAAGTAACAAGTGGCCATTTTAGCATGGCAGACGTGTACAGGACTGCTATAGCTACCGTATCTGCAGGGCAGTTGGCCCAGACACCGGCAGGCCGTCCCTGTCGGCAGCAGGGGTGACGGCCGCCTCACCAGGGCGAGGACGAGGCAGGGGTGTCTTGATTCAGCGCCGGCGCCCGCGCCGGCTAACGATGCATCCAGGCCTACATCTGCTAACCAGTACCCAAAATGTCTCCAATATAATCCCTCTGTTCGAAATTATATGGCACAGACACACCTTGTTCAAGGTTACGTTTTAACTTTCTATTTTCATCTCGACAAGTCGAAAGCATACAGTGTACATGTGTTTAGTGATACGGGATTCATAATTTCAGACTCCCCAATTGAAAAAATTCATTATGCTTGCCACCGTGCCAGTCACAATTTTTGTATTTACCATTATTGTTTTGGGCAATTTCCACATATATGCCACTGGAAAACTTGTAATATCCCATATGCCATCATTGTGTCTATGACACGTAGTCCCCCACAGTCACGAACAGCGGCATATAAGGAATTTAGGATTTAACCACAATGTCATGTGGGGAATTATTCCAGTACGTAAAACTTGTTAGTATGTTGTTGACGACCAAAATTGGCAAGCCAATGCCAAACGGTCTGACCGGTATCAGTGCTGTACCCGATCTGGCAGAGGCCGACCGGTCCGATCGGTGAATCTTGATGATCAGACAGTCCACCTAGAGTCTGAGTGTAATTAAGGAAATTCATAAATTTAGATCTATAAAAATATATCAGTATATTATTTGTCATTACTTTTTGTTTTCTCCTAACCCTAGTATCTACTATTCTTCTCTCGTCTCGACAATGTTTGAAGGTGTTCTAGGTGGCCTTGCCATGACGGGGTCCCTCCCGGGAGAGAGCTACCGTTCGTTGGATCTTCACCGTCACTTGCCTCCCGATGAAGATCAGTTTGACCAACTACCTTAACCAGTTTGACCGGGTCTATGCAGCAGCGTTGCAACGTTGGCCTCTGTTCGCTGCATGTGCTAGTGCAATCGTGTGTTGGCCCCAAAACTGAGCCAACACAGTTTGGCAACTCCACTGAGGAAGAAAGTTCTTGGTTATAAAAACCTATCTAATCTACTCAAGAAGATGGGATCCACAACTGAAATTGACAAGGACAACGTCATTGAATCAACGATTGACCATCTTCCTAAACATTTTCACCAGCTACTGGAGGAATGCAAGAAGATGTGTGATGAAGAGGATCTGGAGGTAGCACTTGCAAGCATTAAAGTCGACTGATGTGGCAAAGTCACCATGGATGTATCTACTAAGGTGTTGGTACTTTGTAACATCACGAATAAAATATGTAAGCACATGGATACCGCTGTAGATTTCATCCACGAGTATTCCAGGGTATCGTATCCACTAAGAAATGTGCGTACACTATCTACGAGTTTAGGCTATCCAAGACTACACACTGTCGGTGTTTAGCCGCTAAGCTCTCGAGGTATACCCTGAGGAGATTGACTGTAGGCAGGGACTTACCGGGAACAGAACGCGATGGTGCAAGGAACACAAAGATTTAGATAGGTTCAGACTGCCAGAGCGTAATACCCTACGTCTTGTGTGGTGATTTGTATTGCCTTAAGTGTTGTTCAATGTGTATCGTCCATTTTGGAGGGGTCCCTGCCCGCCCTTATATAATCTGGAGCGACAAGGTTACATGGAAACTCCTAGTCGAGTACCATCAGAGTCCTAATCCGATGAGGCCGGGTAGTTTCCTTGCACATCAACTATTTCTACTGCCATACAAATAGTTACAATAGAGGTACGGCATATCTAAATGCTACTCCCTACTCTAGAATATTCCATATCCGTGAGCAGTCCCGCTTCCCTGGTCTGACAAGCCCCAGAGCTCTTCGTAGTCGAGTCTTGCAGGCGTCGAGTACTTCTGAAGATGTTCTTCGAGTGCTTCTAAATCCATCATTCGAGCTTGAAGTCCATCGAATTCTTCAAGTAGTCTTCCGAGTACTTTTTCGGCTGCATCGAGGCAACGGGGTGCTCAAGCCCCGAATCTTTCTTCATATATGGTGTGCGATGTACTCGCGCTCCATCTGGAGTAGCCCCCAAACCTTAGGTTGAATCGAAGGATCAGGCTGAGGGTTAAATTAGTCTTTTGGATCTTTCAAATTTTTATTTGAAATTTAAGTCACCCTTGAAAAAGTTGCCATTTATGATACATATCCAGTAGCCCCCGAGCCTTGAATTTAAATCCCGTGATTTGGGATTTAAGGATCCAAAGTCATGACATACTTTTTCTTTTTTTTACAGCAAGTGCCAAAAGAGGTCTTCTGATTAAAGGTACATTTCAGGCAGGGTCATAAATTTTTGCTCTGTTCGATTCCAATTTATATGACAAATTTATATGCCAAAAGTCAAAGTTTTTTGAGTTTGACGAAATTTATATGACAAGATAATAACATCTATGATACCAATTAAGTATTATTAGATTCTTTGTTAGCTATATTTTCATAGTGCACCTATTTGATGTCATAAATCTTTATATTTCTCTCTATAATTTTGGTCAAACTTTGAGATAGTTTGACTCTCCAAGATTCTTGAAATGACTTATAATTTGGAACGGTGGGAGTACTCCCTAATTGAAAAAATTCATTACGCTTGCCACAGTGCCGGTTAGAATTTTTTTATTTACCATTAATATTTTGGGCAATTTCCATATATGCCACTGAAAAACTTGTAATACCCCATATGCCATCATTGTGTCTATGACACGTGGGTCCCCCATAGTCACGGACAGCGGCATATCACTACCAGAAAACAGAAGGGTACTGTCAGTTTTTTCAGCCCGACAGGAGCCCAACAGCTAGGCACCCAAAAATCCCAACTCAAGTCGCGGTCCGTCAGGAACCCATTGCTCCTTAACAACCCTATCTCTTCTCCCCTCGATCTGCCCACCGCCGCCGCCGCCGCCACTTCGCGACTCGCTCCCGCAGCCACCTCCGTGCGCCAGCGCTGACGCTCCTACCCACCGCCTGGCAGCTCCGCGCGCCGGCCCCCTCGTCCCCACCCCCCGCGGGTGGCTGCGAGCGCACCAGCTCCCTCGCCCCCACCTACTGCAGGTAGCTGCGAGCGCAGCGGCGCCCTCACCCTCACCCATCGCTGTGCACCTCCGCACGCCTGCGCCCACTGCCGGGCGGCTGCGCGCGTGCTGGCGCCCTCGCCCCTGCCCACCGCCGCGACTGCGCGCATCGGCGCCCTCACCCCCACCCACCGCCACGTAGGGCTTGCTGTTTGTTTTTGCTTTTGCTGTCCCAGGGCTTCTCACGGAGGGGTTGCAGAAGACGCCGGCTAGGCTACAAAAAGGTAAATGAGCACTACAGATTGTAATTTTTCTTTTGCAATGTAACTATAGTAGTGCTTCTCTTTTTGCCTGTGCATTTTATTGAAAGAAATTATGTACAAAATTTTAACATATCTTTAGAGTAAACATTCAAATACTAAGATATTGCTCAATGTTTTCTCAAACATATATTGCTAAATGTTCATAGTTGAGTGGATCTGGCCGTGGCAACTGGGGATCTAGCCGCCGATGCCGGAAAAGGCCCATCTGTCTCTTCCCAAGGTATTTTTATTTAATTGCACTATTCTAGGTAATGGCCCTTCAATTTTGTTCCTAGGGTACCTACAAATTTCTATCATTGGAATGGAGAAAATTTTCATCTCTTACTCTGTCTGAAACAACTTATGAAATTTCTTAATGATTATATGCTATATTTCTATTAAAACACTATAATTAACACAAGATAATGTAACAGGACTACAAAACTTGGCCAGGTCATTATCTGCAAAGCAATTTGGTCAGTTTCTGATGAGATAAACTGAGCTTGATTTAGTTTTTCAAGAGACATAAATGCAGTGAAATTGAACTTGTAGCTGTACTTGGACACATGAAGCGAATGAAATATATTTAGAGTAAAGTTTCAATACTTTATGAAATAGCATAGACAAGAAAATGTGATGCTTCAATGTGGGATTTTGTACTTATCTATTCATTCTGCTGATATCTGAAGGTGAGTGCCTTTATCTTATCGACACTCCTTTTTTTCTGAAAGTGACTAGTGACCCTATGTGCTCTTCAATTGAAGTTTGTTTCTAGTTCAGAATAGGTTAATGTGTTTAACTGAATTTCAGTTTGTAATATGCATGCTTTGACTTAAGTTGAAGGTTTTTTTTTTCATTTCAGAACTAGATATATACAGCAGGGTACATTGGTGATTCAATAACTAGTTCTTTTAAGGTTTGTCAACTTGAACATGTACTGCTATCTGATCCATTTAATTTGGTCACGGCCAGGTACAAAGATACAACAGAATGGTGAATGGAGCGCTGGTGATCTTCATGTTGCTAAAGCTCAACATCAAGGTGAACTTCAGTTAAACTTTTTGCCGAGTTAACTTTAGTTTTATTAATTGAGTTATGTATACATAGAGTTAGAATTTAAATCAACATGTCATATTAAGTTCTCTTCAATAATGTATATTTAGTACAGTTATCATTTGCTCAGTTTATGCCATATCTTGATGGATGGCTTGTAATCTTTATGTATAAGTAATTTTAGTGGACATGTATATGGAACAACAATTGGTTGATGGCTTGTAATCTTTATGTATAAGTGATTTTAGTGGACATGCATATGGAACTACAATTGGATCTGATGGAGCTGAGAAATTGTGATTACAGATGATAATGTGCATGGATAAATTATTTTTTTTACCTTTGTTATTTGGTTTCCAGATGGTTTTTTGCTGTAAAACTGCCAGGAATTCATTTAGGACGTGTCCTCAGTACGGCCGTCAGGAACTGCCGTCAGGAAAGGATTCCTGTTGGCCAAACCATCGGGAATTGTCATCTTTCCTGACCACCGTCTCCTGTCAGCAAATTCCTGTCGGTAAGCCTACATGAGTCTTATTCACGACAGTTTTCATGTGAATCCCGACGATTTTTGGTCGTCAGGAAAAAGCTCAGCCTGGTATAGTGTATAAGGAATTTAGGATTTAACCAATGTCATGTGGGGAATTATTCTAGTATGTAAAACTTGTTAGTATGTTGTTGACGACCAAAATTGGTGAGCCAATCAGGTTGGGTCAAATGGTCTAACCGGTCTTAGTGCTATACCCGATCTGGCAGAGGCCGACCAGTCGGATCGGTGGGTCTAGACGGTTAGACCAGTCCACCTAATGTCTGAGTGTAATGTCACACCCTGAAATTTTTGAATTTCAGGATGTGATTGAAATTAAAAATAAAACAACAATTTTCTTATAATTTTAAAATTCTCCCAACATTTATTTTTTCTTCACAGAGAATTTAGTGTAAAAGAAAATAAATATTGGTTGTTTTTCAAATTAAATGATGTTGTTCTTCTGGTGATGCATTCATGTCACATGCATAGTGTTGTTGAGTGTGAAAACCTTTCAAAACATGTTCTATCATCAAAAGTTCTTCCCGGGAATTTTCCGGAATTTTCTGAATTCTTTTTCCATTTTCCCTAGAGCAAACTCTAATTTTTAGAGGCTCTTCCAAATCTTCTCATGAGCTCCAAATATTTTATTTGAGTTCGTTAGGTCCCAATATATTTCTAGGATTTTTCCTAGAATTTTCGGGCCATTTGGAATATTTTTCGGACTTTAAATATGAATTCTAGATTTTTCTAGAATTATATTAATTTCGAAAATAATTAATTTCGAATTTTAAATGGGTTAAGTCTATCAAAAGTACATAAATCTCTAATGGACCTCAAGGGCCCATTCGTGTGTTCCCTAATGGGCTAAAGGCACGTAAAACCCATTAGCATGGGAGGGAGGTTTAGTACCAAATTGCTACTTGATGTGGGATGGTGAAACTTTTCTTCCTATATATTAAACCAACCTATCATGGTAACTCCACACAAAAATATAGACTATCCATAGGGAGGCTCCTTGTTTGGGAATCCCTAAAATAATCTTTTCCCCAGAATCCCACCATCCTTCGCATCCGTGCATCTCCGGTGAAATCCGACACCACCCTAGTGCTCAGCTCGTCGTCCTCTTCGTCGTGGTGTCTTCCTTCTCGCGAGTCGTTGCCATTTTGCCGTCGACCCCGTGCCTTCTCCTCGACAAGTTCACCGCCCAGAGTTTCGCAAGGTAGCAAGGGAGCTCTCCGACCCTTTTTTTTCCTCCTCTTCTCGCTCCTGCGCGCGCGCCCGCGCCCGCCAGCTCTGCTCTGCCGCCGCTCGCCACAGAGTCGCCTCCTACCGCACGCAAAACCCTATCCTTTAGTACGCCCTTTTAAAGTCTTTCTTTTGTTTTGGTGTATTGTTCTTAGATGTATCTTCTTGTTTGCTTTGTATGTTTGCCCGATGATTGTTCCGAGTAGAAGGATCGTTGTTCGAAGATTAAAGATCAAGAGTTGCAAGCGAGTAAAAGCTGAAGTGCAGTAAGAGTAGCTTTTCGTTGGAGAAAGGCAAGTGACCCTAACCATCTTTCTATCTATGCTTATTTACAAGAGTACTATGATTTAATTGGAACATGGAGAACCACCCAAGAAAACCGTACAACCACAATACTATATGGCTCTGGTCTTGGCTAAGTAATTAGATGAACTATATGTTGTGTTGGGGTTGTTTCGCTTGGTGGTTATGAGTTTGTGTTGTGGAGCGGGTGAAGGAAGCTGTGTCTTCTGAGGGACAGTAACGGCAGGGACCAACACATACATATAGGGATTCTTTGTAAAGGCCTCGAAGCGTCCCTATGCAATCACACCTCGGAAGTGTGGTATTGTGCCTGATCAGCACATATGCGTGGTTGGGTTCAAAGTTCTTCGGAGCTGTGTACCAATCATTTTCTGGTTATTTCTTGTGGCCTTGCTGTGTAACAACCATAAGTGTACTCACCCTTGCTTACTACTGCTCAGAAGGAGAAGGTTTACGAAGTTTTCTGAAGATGTTGCTGAGTTCTAGGCGAACGCATCCCCTAGTCGATTGCCTGTGAAGTTTGGAGCCTTCGTTTCCAGGATAAACTGTATAACTCTGATAATCTTTTAATTATTGCTTTACGTGATACTGTTGCTGATTATTCACTTATAATGTCTCTATATGTATGAAACTTGATCCTAGAATACATATAGTTATGCATTTGGTTTTGTCCTTAAAACCGGGTGTGACAGAAGTGGTATCAGAGCTGTATCGACTATAGGACGTAAGCCTAGATAGCAATGGTCGCTTCCTAAGATCTATTTTGTCACAAAAGCAATTCCTATTTTACCCTTGACCTCTTTGGTGAACATTCTCACTCCTTAACTATTTTCATTTCTAAATCAGCCTTGATAACTCACCTTCCTCAGCTGACTCTCTTTTCATTTGCACTTCATTGTTTTGCAAATGTTAGATCCTCAATACTTGTCTATTTATTTATTTTCCTGGATCACTCCTTGATTTTGATCATACCTCCCCCTTGATGTATGATTTTCCAAATTTCATCCAGTTCACTTCCTTTTGATACGCTGGTGAAATTGCTCCTTGAAATTTTTTTACTTACCTTTTTGGACCTATCTCGCCTTGTTTTATTTTTCTAAGTATCTAGTTTCTCCCTTATGCCTCTCCTTTCTTTCTAAATGAATGTCACTTTGGATTCATCCCTTGATTTTTTATTCCAAAATATCTTTCTGACTCAAAAATATTTAGATAGATCCATACCACGTATCCTAATGCCAATCCAAGTTATCTGAAGAATGGAGCTACTAGTTCATCATGTGGAGTCAAGTCGAAGCAGTTGGAAACTGTACCACCTGCTAACATTTCTGCTCATGTTGGACGAAGAATTCAGAGCACCACCGAAGAATCAAGTCTGAGCATGGTTATGACACTCTCACTACCACCACAATCATGAAGGTGGAGTCAACGCTGGACACGCTGAAGGAGGCACGTGTCATCCATGACGAAGCTGGAAGATATAATCAAGTTTAGGAGTACCCCTTCTAACTCTATTAACAACGTTTAGCATCGTTCTTTGACTGTGTTGACTGGTGGAGTTCCGTGTTTGCATGATGTTGCTTGTCTTTATGACCTTGTTTGATTCGCTTCTTTGTAATGATTGTTGGTGTATTGTGGGTCTTCTACCTACAATGACATCGGTTGCCTAGATGGGTTCTTATGTACCTCCCACCTCCTTGTTATCTTCTATCTTTCCACCTAATCCTTTAAAGGATGTCAAGAAAAAAGTTCATGGCAACACTGACAGCAATAGTAGAAGCCTTCAAGCGTCTACAATGATCAACAAACGAAAGAAGCTGAAGACAAGAATGCTCCCTTTTCCTTTTTGTTACCCCTATGTCTTTCTCCCCTCCACCTTGATTTCTTTAAGTCGCAACCACCAAGAGTTGAAGAGGATATCCTGGATTTTGCCTTGTCAATTCGATCTTTCTTTTTCATTCTCTCTACTGACCTTATCCTTACCACGCAACTAGATGGTGAGTCCCAGCAGAAAGGAGAAAGAAGACCTCAACATCCCAGCACAAACTCAGAGAGTACAAGCAATGGTTCCGACCAGGGTCAATATCCAACAACATGTTACAGAGCAAGCCTCATTTCCTAGGAGCCATAACCCTGTTAGCAGTGATAATCGAGTCCCAACCGGTCTGCTGCCGTTTGATAAAGAGAAGCTGTTAGCTATGCAAGCTCAAGTCTTACAAGGAAGGTTGCAATCTACAACACCATCCTCGAATAACATGGAGATGACCAAGGCAGAATTTCCCACCAGACCAGTGAAGAGGAAAGTAGCTGAAGCATGGAACAATGAAAAGCGTAAGAGAAACTATGAAGCACCAAAGCCACAGATAGAGGAACAACATGAGATTAGTAAGACTTCAGAAAAGTGCCAATGTTGTGAGCATTATGGCCGTCAGTGTCTACAAGAAGATAGCTTAATGACAGCAGAAGCAAGGCAATGTTATCATTCAGATATCAATAGAAAGTTATCTATGCACGTTCCAAATCTAGAAGGAGTTACTCAAGCTGAAGATAGAAATTCGAATATAAACCTCGAGGATTGGACTATCACTTTCAAAGAATATCAGCCTAAAAGAAGCAAGCAGTCCAAGGAACAAATTAGTAAAGGAAGCCAAGAGAAGATAGGGTTACCACAACCATTGGCAGATAGAAGTGTGCAACCCAGTTCAAACCAACTACAGCCTGAAGTGGTTCAACCTCCATATGACAAGTCTATCGAGAATAATCCTAACGCACAAGCCATTCCACAAAGAGTGGAGATGGAGCAGAAAGAAAGTCGGGATGGACATGTTAAAAGAGTAGTGTGCTTTAAATGTGGTGAAAAGGGTCACTATGCTAGCAGATGTTCCACAAAGCGAGGAAGCCAGGATGAGTATGCTAAGAGAATGTGTTCTGTAGGTAGTAAAGAAGGCCACTATGCTAATAGATGTCCAACAAAGTGTAAGAGGACTAGATCCCGTGATCTCGGACTATATTGCCTCAAGTGTGGAGAAGATGGACACCTCGCCAGTTGGTGTGAAAAAGAAAATGATAATTAATGACAGAAGTACATGAAGACTTGAGAGGTGATACAAGACTCCAAGCCAGAAAAAAAACAACCAAGCTCTATTCAAATCACTTTATCAAGATACAAGGGAACTACTTCAACAGATGGGCCAACGAAGCCGAGGAAAGAATGGATGGTTAAAGTAGAAATTAGACTGAGTAACCATGAAGTGTTTGATGTGAGTTGCAGAGAATAAAGAAGCATGTTTGAGCATGTATTGTAAGAACAAATGATCTTGAAGAAAGTTAACATGTGTCGGATGGTACCCACCTAAACCTTTGTCTCTTGCTAACCTTGTGAATCTCGGGACAAGATTCCTTTTTAGGGGGGTAGTTCTGTCACACCCTGAAATTTTTGAATTTCAGGATGTGATTGAAATTAAAAATAAAACAACAATTTTTTTATAATTTTAAAATTCTCCCAACATTTATTTTTTCTTCACAGAGAATTTAGTGTAAAAGAAAATAAATAATGGTTGTTTTTCAAATTAAATGATGTTGTTCTTCTAGTGATGCATTCATGTCACTTGCATAGTGTTGTTGAGTGTGAAAACCTTTCAAAACGTGTTCTATCATCAAAAGTTCTTCCCGGGAATTTTCCAGATTTTTCCAGATTCTTTTTCCATTTTCCCTAGAGCAAACTCTAATTTTTAGAGGCTCTTCCAAATCTTCTCATGAGCTCCAAATATTTTATTTGAGTTCGTTAGGTCCCAATATATTTCTAAGATTTTTCCTAGAATTTTCGGGCCATTTGGAATATTTTTCGGACTTTAAATATGAATTCTAGATTTTTCTAGAATTATTTTAATTTCGAAAATAATTAATTCCGAACTTTAAATGGGCTAAGTCTATCAAAAGTACATAAATCTCTAATAAACCTCAAGGGCCCATTCGTGTGTTCCCTAATGGGCTAAAGGCACGTAAAGCCCATTAGCATTGGAGGGAGGTTTAGTACCATATTACTAGTTGATGTGGGATGGTGAGACTTTTCTCCCTATATATTAAACCAACCTCTCATGACAACTCCACACAAAAATATAGACTACACATAGGGAGGCTCCTTGTTTGGGAATCCCTAAAATAATCTTTTCTCCAGAATCCCACCATCCTCCGCATCCGTGCATCTCCGGTGAAATCCGACACCACCCTAGTGCTCAGCTCGTCGTCATCTTCATCGTGGTATCTTCCTTCTCGCGAGTCGTCGCCATTTCGCCGTCGACCCCGTGCCTTCTCCTCGACAAGTTCACCGCCCCAGAGTTTCACAAGGTAGCAAGGGAGCTCTTCGACCCTTTTTTTCCCCTCCTCTTCTCGCTCCTGCGCGCTCGCCACAGAGCCGCCTCCTACCGCGCGCAAAACCCTATCCTTTAGTACGCCCTTTTAAAGTCTTTCTTTTGTTTTGGTGTATTGTTCTTAGATGTATCTTCTTGTTTGCTTTGTATGTTTGCCCGATGATTGTTCCGAGTAGAAGGATCGCTGTTCGAAGATTAAAGATCAAGAGTTGCAAGCGAGTAAAAGCTGAAGAGCAGTAAGAGTAGCTTTTTGTTGGAGAAAGGCAAGTGACCCTAACCATCTTTCTATCTATGCTTATTTACAAGAGTACTATGATTTAATTGGAACATGGAGAACCACCCAAGAAAACCGTACAACCACAATACTATATGGCTCTGGTCTTGGCTAAGTAATTAGATGAACTATATGTTGTGTTGGGGTTGTTTCGCTTGGTGGTTATGAGTTTATGTTGTGGAGCGGGTGAAGGAAGTTGTGTCTTCTGAGGGACTGCAACGGCAGGGACCAACACATACATATAGGGATTCTTTGTAAAGGCCTCGTAGCGTCCCTATGCAATCACACCTCGGAAGTGTGGTATTGTGCCTGATCAGCACATATGCGTGGTTGGGTTCAAAATTCTTCGGAACTTTTACGCGAATTGTGGTGAAAGTGTACAACCTCTGTAGAGTTAAAACTAACCGGTTAGCCGTGCTCACGGTCAAGAGCGGCTTGGACCCTCACATGATTAATAAACTTAAAGATGGATTTAAATCATTTTCTGGTTATTTCTTGTGGCCTTGCTGAGTACCAACCATAAGTGTACTCACCCTTGCTTACTGCTGCTCAGTAGGAGATGGTTTATGAAGTTTTCTGAAGATGTTGCTGAGTTCTAGGCATACGCAACTCCCAGTCGATTGCCAGTGAAGTTTGGAGCCTTCGTTTCCAGGATAAAACTGTATAACTCTGATAATCTTTTAATTATTGCTTTACGTGATACTGTTGTTGATTATTCACTTATAATGTCTCTATATGTATGAAACTTGATCCTGGCATACATATAGTTATGCATTCGGTTTTGTCCTTAAAACCGGGTGTGACATGTAATTAAGAAACTTCATAAATTTAGATCTATGAAAGTAATCCTTGCGTGGTAAGACCTCCCCAGCCTATAAATATAAGGGCCATGCCGATTGAAAACATCCAATTGATCAAAAAATATATCAATCTATTATTTGTCATTACCTTTTGTTTTCTCCAAACCCTAGCTCTCCCAACCCTTGTATCTATTGTTCTTCTCTCGTCTCAATGATGTTTGAAGGAGTTCTAGGTGGCCTTGCCGTGACAGGATCGCTCCAAGGCAAGCACTAGCGTTCGTCGGATCTTCTCCATTGCCGGCCTCTCGACGAAGATTGGTTTGACCGGCTACCCTAACTGTTTTGACTGGGTCTGAGCAGCGGCGTTGCAAAGTTGGTCTCTGTTCGCTGCACGCGCTAGTGCAATCGTGTGTTGGCCCCAAATCTGCGCCAACACATTTTGGCGACTCCACTGGAGAAGAAATTTCTTGGTTGTAAAAACCTATCTAATCTACTCAAGAAGATGGGCTCCACTACCGAAATTGACAAGGACAACGTCATCGAAGAAACGATTTACCATCTTCCTAAAGGTGTACACCAGCTGCTGGAGGAACGCAAGAAGATGCATGATGAAGAGGATCCGGAGGCTGCACTTGCTAGCATTAAATTCGACCGACGGGGCAAAGTCACCATGGAGCTATCTACTAATGCAATACCCAATGTGAGTGATTCATCTTCTAGTGTTACCCTTGAACAAGTGAAGAATATGTTAGCTGACTGAGATGTTTATTTAGTTATTAATTGGCTTAGTTCTAGAGAACGGGAAGCAACTGGCAAACAACCAGAAATAACCAATGATCCCCCACCTACTGTTACTACTGCAGTTACTTCTGACGTTCCTATTTCTCAACCATCGGCAACATTACCTGTGAGCCTGTGGCAGAACCGCCCGAATTAATCCGGCTCAAGTGTGCTAACCATCACCATAAAGGTAATCCCGGCTAACACACACTTTAAACGGAGTAATCCGACAGTCCAGTCGGGTAAAGTCCCAATGAAACCACCTGAGCTACAATTGAAACCCAAAGCTTACATGCAACTCACACGAAGGTGAGTCCAGAGAGTACAACATTTCATAAATATATTACATTACAGAGTATTAATTAATTATTACAAACCAAGTTTGAAATCTCAGAAAGGTACTTGAAATTCAAATTGAAAGTAGTTCAGAGTTCAACTGCCGCGGCAATAAAGCAAGTTCTAAATGACGATACAAGATGTCATGATAAAGCCTGTACATGACATCACTCGGCATTGTCATCGTTGGCCGGAGTCGGATCCCACTCCACTGACCAACTAGGAGGTAAAGTACACGGCCAAGTCAAGCTAGCTATCTGATCTTCAAACGTATCACCTGAAAACAAAGTTGAGCCACAAGCAAGGCTGAATATACTAATACTCAGCAAGACTTATCCGACTATGTATATACTTAGCCCACTACCTAGACATACAAGGCTTTTGGCTGGAGGGGTTTGTTTCACCGAAAAGCAACTAAGAGTAAATCCTTAATTTTTGATTTTAGCTTCAAAATTCTAGTTCAATTAACCCTTCTAAGTGAGCATCTATCCAATAGCATACATGGTGGAAAATAATTATTTTTCATCATTCAACCATATTCATCATCATCATTGTTCCACTTCTTACTCTATGTGGCAAAAGGGTTAAGCAGTCTCAATAACCGCGAGAAATGGATGATTCAAATCGAATTTGTTAACCTGGCCACGCAGACCTAAACACACGCATGGGAACCGAGTCCCCACACAACATTTCCCCTTTCTTTCCGGCTCGTGGATCAGGGTCGCCATCCTCGACTACAGAGTACGCAGACTCTGTACCCGCATGTGCGTTCATGAGAACAAGTTCAAAGAGGGTGAGGGAAAAGTCCACTCCCTGATTCGATTAGGCACTTAAGCTTACCGATAACCATATTTCTCAGCATGTGGTTAGTACGTTCAAACACTTAACCACAACTACCACACACTGCGGCCTTAACATTTTTCACTAAACAGACGGGGCATCAACAAGTACCATAGCCCCGCCCATGGACCTTATGATTGCAGCATGTAGTAGACATTCAACTCCTATAAGCTCGCGAGTGACAGGAAATCACTCGACTTCTACCAAATCGTTAACTTAGCTATCTAGCGACCTAAACCTACTAGTATTCAACCATAGGTACCTAGGATCATGCAACTAAAGTTTCAATCAACTCCAGTAAACTTAAATGCACAAGTATATAGAAACAATAAGTTGCATAATGTTGAAAGTAATAGGTCATGCTCCGGGGCTTGTCTTCCTGAGCAAAGCTAGCCTTGGGCTCTTCCGAACTTTAGTTCGAGTCTTCGGCGGCTTCAGTTAGATTATCTTGGGCTTCATGCGGCTCACTCTCAGACTCCGGCACCAGCTCGTAGGCACCGTCGGCGAGAGTCATCGTATTTATATGAAATGCACATGCATGAATTGTTAATGGTAACATTTCATTACTTATTTCACTATAAAGTTGTAGTCCAAGAACTCAAGTGAAGTGGTACAACATCATATTTTCTCTTTATTGGGCAATCGTTTATAGAGTATTATTTAATATGATTTAGTTTATAAAATCACTGTGGGGGTTTTCATCATCTACCAAAACATACAAAAGTCATTTCGTTTAGCAAACACTAGAGATAAAGGGTTCTGTCCATAACTATAGTTACCCATAGCTTCTGGGGTCAAAATTCTTATATAGTGTACATTAAAAAGTGTAGATCTTACTGAAAAAATGTTTAGAAACTTTTGAGCATCAAATAAATTATGAAAAATACGATACACAGCCACTGCTAGAAACAAGTTTAAGTTGTACAGGTCAAAATATACAAGTAATGGTACTGAAAATTTAACTGAGCGTTTATGATACTATTGTGAAGTACTGTAAGATTTGCAGATTTAAAGGAGTCCTATACAGAGCATGAAAAATAAAGAAATCAATAATGGCATGGATCAATATCAATTGCACAGACCAGTACACTAAGATACTGAGCCTCAAGTTTTTACAGAGTGATTAGGTGAGCATAACAGACCTATGGTAAAAATATCAGGTTTTTCCTAGGCATTGAAACTATTTTACTTGATTTAATGTAGTTCTCCTTACCAAAAATCATTTGGTCTAGTTAAGCATAACTAAAAACTCTCAAACTTTTTCTATAGTACTTAGGAAACAAAGTCAAGGTACTGTAGAAGTTACAACTCATGAAACACAGTACAACAACTTTAAGAAATAAAACCATTTAACCAAGTTATAAATCAAGATCTATTTTAAAACCCAATCTAGGAGTGTGCACTAGCCATGAAAATTTGACACAAGACTACTCTGCTAGTATATAGATCACTGACCAAGAATGGTTGACATTCACAGGATAAAACTTGAGATACAATAAAATCTACATATTATTTGTATTTTAAATAAGGCAAAAATATTGAGCAAATGAAAAAGTGCATGTAACAAAAGTTGTAGTTCTATTTGCAAGGATTCCAGAACAGTTGAGTTTGCACTTTTCTGGTTTCTCTATGATTTATAACCGAATTTACAAGTTCCTTGTTTCTGGAAACAAAAAGAAAAGAAAAAGAGACTTTGCACAGTGGCCCCCGAAAGGTTTTGGAGGTTTGCAACCCAGTCCCTGGCCGGACTTGCAGCAGGGGCGGACTGTCCGGGCCAGATTCCGGCGAAGGGGAGGCCTCATCAGCGGCGAGCCTGGGCTTGTGAGAATATGGAGAGAGAGGGCTACCTTGTGGCGTGCTTGGCGCGGAGGGAGGTGGCCGGAGGCGGCTCGCCGGCGTGGAGCAAGGCCGGTAGCCGGTGGCGAACGGCGGCAGTGCCGCTCCGGCGGCCCTGGGTGGAAGCAAGCGGGCCGGGGAGTTTCAGTGGGAGGTGGGGAAGCTTGCTGCGGGGTCCGTAGGGGGGCGAGGAAGGGCGGAAGAGGGGGCTCTGCGTGGAGCTTGAGGTAGCGGCGGCAATGGTGGGGGCGGAGGTGTTCCTAGGCACAGGGGAGAGCTCAGGTCTGGCTCTGGGGGAGGGCAAGAGTGGAGAGGGGAGGTGGGAGTCGATTCCGACGGTCGGCTAGGGCAGAGAGCGGGTGGAACAGGGAGCTCGACGGCGAGCAGGAGGCGGTGGCACTAATGGCGGCGGCGGTGGTGCATTGGCGCACGGGGAGCTCAGGCTGGCCCTTTTATAGGTGGCTAGGGAGAGAGAGGAGGGGTTGGGGAGGGTCGGGGCAGGTGCGTGGCAGCCGCGGCGCTTGGCCGGACGCGGCTGTCGCCGAGCGGCTGTCGCCGAGCGGCTGTCGTGAGGCGGCGTGCTTGATGGAGCAGAGCGCAGCGGCGGTGCAAGCGCGGTGGCAGCAGGCGGGGGCACAGCGACGGCGCAGGCCGTGGTCAGGAAGCGAGGCAGCAGCAGCAGATGGCAGCGTAGCTGCCCTACCCTACTCTCCAGTGCTTGGGAGTGAAGAGAGAGAGAGAGACGAGAGAGAAGTCAGAGAGTTGACTTTAAGTTTTCTCAAAATTTTCAATTGAAACTCGAAAAATTTTGAATTTGAAAATTGTTCACAATTTGAATCCCTACAACTTTCATGTTGGGAAAACTTTCATTTGAGCAATGGTTTAAGTATTATTTTAAAGACACTCATATTTGAAATATTTGTAATTGCATTTTTAAATTTCAAATTTTGGTCCAACTCCTGATTTGTTCCTGTGGACTAGGTCAACATGATCATGTGGATGTATGTAGCTAAACTTGTGTAGTTGATTCTAAAAGTTTATAGGACTATTCTACTCTTACACACATACATATATACATACACATGCATGCATAGATACAAGAATGCATTGTTTTTAATTTAAACTTGGTTATTATGCATGATGACACAGTTAATGACCTTGCTAATTATTTTTAAACACCTGAGGTTTTACAGAGCCCATTTGAAATACCATTGAATTATTTCAATAGTCAAACATTAATACCTATTAATGTAATGGTAGCTCAGCCTTCATAATTTGATCCTATTACAAGCATCCCTAGTTCGGCCAATATTTGCTGAACGAATGAGCTTGCCAATTTTTTACCTCAATATTGTACTTATGCACAAAACACGCCACCTATAACCTTGAGAGGTACTATGGCACCTATCGGTCCTATTTCAGGTGAGATGTTTGACCGATAGATGGAAAAACAAGCAAAGATTGGACGGACAGACTCATACGGTCAGACCGGTGCAGCCATATCAGTCCGATTGCTCCCAGTAACCAGTCATACTAGTTCTCCCAGCCATATGGTTCCTAACCAGCACACTACATCTACATCCGCACAGCTAAATTCTTCAAATAATTTTGATAAAGTGCTTGCTGAAATCATATGAATTTTTTTCTGTGTAGAACCATTTGTAAAGGCGGGCAATGCCATCACCCAACCCTAGGGGTGAGTGAGGCTATGACCCACCTCTACAAATGCCATCATTTTTAGTACCGGGTCATGGCATCACTCACCCTTAGAAATACTCTTTTTAAGGGCAGGTGATGCCATTAATCACCCCTGAAAATGGTGCTCATTTTTAGGGGCGGGTGGCTTTTTTAGGGTTGGATCGGATGCTATAGTAATCTCACTCTATTTGTAGCAATGAGTGAAATTTTGGCCTGTCCTTAAAAAACGGGGCATTCCTAAAAATCGTTATTATAGTAGTGAGGGTGGGGCAAGATTTATAACCATGTCATTGGGTAGAGAATCAACTGCTCTCAATCATATGTCAGTCCCTGGGTCCATCAGTCAGTGGAGAGTCCACCTACAGTTACTACGGCCCTACAATTACCGTAGTGAATACTCACCCCTCTGCTCCGGTCTACTCCCTCTGTCCCGCAAAGAAAGCAATTCTAATTTTGTCTGAAGTCAAAATTTTTAAATTTTGACCAAGTTTATAGAGAGAATATTAATGTTTACAATATCTAGTAGCTAGTAGGTACATTGTGAAAATACATTTCTTGATGAATTTAACGATGTTGATTTAGCAATCAAACTATTAATACTCTTCTCGATAAACTTGGTCAAAGTTTAAAAAATTTGACTTAGGAAAAATCCAGAATTGCTTTCTTTGCGGGACCAAGGGAGTACGTGCATTGCCATGCCGGACCTGCTTGTAGGCTTGCCAGCAGCGATGCTTTCCACAAAATCAGGATCCTAATCTCCTCGACGACCAAGGTAATGGTGATGATGCATCATGCCCGTATCGGAGCCTGTGCGAGCCGTGTGACCGCACAGGGCCCTCAAATTCGAAGAGCCCTCAAAATATTAGGTATACATTAAGTATAATTATGTAGAAATTTTAATTTAGTTGATGGTTGATCCAATTTGTTGAAAAACAGGGTCCAAATTATTCCTGAATCGTCGTAGGCGTATCGCTTGCCACTTCTTTTCGCACAGGTGCTGCTCGGGGTCATGCGTGTGACCCCGAGTGGATCTGTCGCAGTACCCCAACCAATCCAGATTCCATGCTTTGGTCCTAAAATCGGCCTAATAAACCAGACAACTTGTGTTGTGTTGCTAGAATAAACTTTTTTTGTTCCGGAAAATTTTTTTGGTTGCTCAAACAATAATAATTATTCCAGCAACAAATTTTTTTTTCCGAAACAAAAAATAGTTATTGGACCTTATGTAATGATTTAATTGCCAGTCACACTTGTGACTTCTAACATTTGTACTTTTACACATCACATTATGTTTGCCGGCTACAGTCACTTGGTATTCACGATCCTACACTAGGCCACTAAGGCCCCAGTCCATTGTTTCGCACAGGACCTTCGGATTTGCCGGTACGGCCCTGGATGCATAAGCGCATAGGCTGAAATCATATGCCAAATTAGGCGCCTGTACTGTACGGAGGTAATGGCGTCTGTACTACGATACTCATAGTACATTACGTCATTCAAAAAAACAGTACTACATTACAGGCGATGTGCATCTATAAACAGGTCGACTCTCTCTCTGCGAAGAACATTTTAGTCTGATTTCGCCATCTGCTTGTAATCTGCTAGCGTACTATTTAACGCCACACATTACATTTATTGAGGCACGCAGTGTACTGGGATTGACCCACGCACCCAATGAGATTTCAATCTTTTGGGATCGGATCTTTGAAAACGGGACATGTGTAGATACAGAGATTTTGGGGGCCCTGCGTGCAGCAGCCCAGCAGGCAGAACTTGCAGTTGTACCAGGCTCAGTGCTGCAAGTAGGCCTCCCGTCCCGAGTCCGCAAGTGACAATTTACCGCCATGGTGTCGGCACGATGTCCCTCCTTTGTCTTCGAGCCCAATTGGTTGCGAAATGATTGGGCAGCTGGCCCGGCCTCTCCTTTCGTCATCTCCGTTGACGTACGTCCTACGTACTACCTCATCCTGACCATGCCCATGGTCCTCCTCGACCTAGCAGACTCTGCTAGCACTTGAACTAGAATAATATACACCATAGAAGCAAGGTAGGTGTTATCCTGTCCATCTATTGGTATACTGTTCATGCACCCATATCCGAACCAAGCAGCAGGATGACAGAATTTATGTCCCATCCAGTATTTGGTACAACATATATATACAATACATGTACATATTTATACATGATAAATAACCTCTCTCGGTCTCTCTCCGCTTAATTCTCCATTTGCATTCCCATCTTCTCTCTCATGCATCCCCGTTTTTCTCCCTCCAGCCAAATCTGTGCCTAATCGCCGGCGATCCGGCCAAATCCAGTGGTGCTGGGTGGCGCACCGACCAAATCTGGTTGTGTTAGGCGGTGCTCATGCCAGATCTGGCGGTGGTCAGGCCAGATCTGGCGGTGCTGGCTTGCGCTCATGCCAGATCTAAGGGAGCTCCTACGTGGCGGTGGGGTGCACCAGCGGCAGTTCCCACTCGCCTGTTGGTCGTGGCTATGGTGGATAGGCAGCAAGGACCTCGCTGCGCGGGTTGTTGACAGCAGAGCAATGGCGGAGCTCCTGCGCGGTGGCTCCCGCTCCGTGGCCGGTGGAGGCGGGCAGGCACCTGTGCGGGGAAGGGTTGCACCCCTGCGGTGGCTAACGCCCACCCCTGGCCGGCGGAGGGGCGCAGACTGCCACGTGCGGCGGTGGGACACGCCCCGCGGCCAGCGAAGCTGCGCGGGCGGCCACGGCTGGAGGAAGTGCATTGGCGGCCGCGCACAGCGGCAGGGCGCTCCTCGAGCCAGTGGATCTACATGTCCGCCATTAGCGTAACGTGGCAGATCGGAGCATTGATTGCATATAAAGGGTAAACCTTTGATAGATATGAGTGATGTGTAAAGATTGATCTCATCCATGAACATAGGCTTAATCATAGCAAAACCAAAGACATGACTAGGCCTATTGTCATCTAGTTGTAGTTCAAGCTAACGAGCAAATAAATCATGCATCTCAATCAAAAGCATCTTTAAACTCAAAATCTCCAATCCGATCCCTCGATACTCCGCCTACTCTGTGTAGACGGCCTGTCACGACACCCCCCTTTTGAACGAAATACCCTGAAGCAAGTCGAACCCCCTTTGGTAGTTCCGCCATGAACCTCTAGCCACCATGACTACAAGATCATGCTAAGTGATCTATCTCGATAATAGATCTAGGATGAAGCAAACCCAAAGAAAAGAACGAAATCGAAAGAGAGAACATGATCGCTAATAGATTCGGAAGACATGATTATCATTACTCACATAATAGATTCGTTTGGATCGTCACCACCGAGTACATACCATTGACGACTCCAACTAGCTCATGAACTCCGCCATGGCACAACCTCGCAGGGAGACCATGGCGGCTAGGGGTGGCCTAAGCCATCTCCTAGACAACTTCGAAGACTTGCGGCGGCCGTCGTCTCCCTCCGGTCTTGTCCCTAGGTTTTCGTCGAGTTCTGGGTGGATGGATGCCTCGAGATGAATAAGGTGCGAGCTATTTATAAGCCGAGGAAGCCACCGGTCGATGGGGAGGCCAAACCGCCTCGAAAACGAGCTGGGCCGGCCGGCCCCATGGGCCTAGGCCGGCCGGCCTACCCTATTTCGGGCTCGCCTCGGTCTCATTTTTCACGTGCAGACTCCTCGCATCTTCTAGAGTTTATGTCCTTCACGATTGCACCCCTTTTGACGTCGTTATCTTGAAAATATCTTCGAGGAAAGGATAGGATAGGGAATCCTTCCTTAAATCTTCATTTGCTTTGATTAATCCCGAAGTATCTTGATCTCATCTTCGTGGGCTCGGTCCTTTAGGCTCTCTTGGAGGATGGATGTGCATGAATGGGCTTCGAATCAACATGGGCTTTGGTCCTTCCTTTGGGCTTTGGCCTTCGTCTTTCTCCGTGTTAGCGCTCGATCACGGGCCTCGTCATTTCATGCTCCAAAATAGACCAAAAACCTGCAAAAACAAAGTTCCTCCAAAATATATGTGCAAGTGTGAAAATGACCAATAATTAGGCCGAGGTTAGGACGGTTAGTGATTTTGATATTAAATTCATGCCACTATCAAGGATAAACAAGGGATAAAGTGGGTACTTAAGGAGTGCCAACATTCCCCCCATGCTTAAACCTTGCTCGTCCTCGAGTAAGTCCAGGAGCTTTGCTTATAAAGAAATCAGCGTTGCCCCTCAATGTCCTCTCTGCACTTAGTCATACATAACAAGACATATTGCTCTCTCAAGTATTTAGCATTTAAGTTCATGTTGTGACCGGCTACTTTTTCATTATGGAAGATAGACTAGCAATTAAAGAACAAACCACAATAATAAATAAATGCAATGCTCTCAAACTTAAGCGAACTTCAAACCTTTACCTTGTTTCATCGTGAAGAGTTTTCAAAAGAATGCATATCAAACATAAGTGAGGTTCTCTTGCAAAAGATCATGGAAATACTCATCTCATCAAGTCTCTCAAGCCTACATTAGATTGTCTTCAACCTATTCTACTCATATATAAAAGTGGAAGGCATATGTGGTGCTTGGTAGATAAAAACAATCCTAGCAAAACATTATATCTGAAATATTGTCAAACTAAGAGAGAGATCTATTGGATTTACTGAGACTTGTCAAAAAGGCCATTGGAAAATAATGTTGGAGAGGGAGAAAGATGAAATACACACATTTAGATAGGTGGACATGTGCAAGTGGCAAATGGATGACCCCGAGACACAAATGAAGTTCTTGTTATCGGATTGCACATGGTTGGAAGATTTGAGTATGAAATAGTTCTTCAAAGTAACGTGGAAAATTAATGAAGCCAAAAAGAGCTAAGGAGCATTTTATTCTTCTCTCTTTTTTTTTCTTTCCTTTTCTCCCTTTTTTTCATTTTTCTATTTTTCTCTTTCTTTCTCTTTTTTTTGTTTCTTTTTGCTCCTTAGAACTTTTGATAACATAGAATACTTACCCAACCACCCCCCATGCTTGAACAAATGCTCGTCCTCGAGTATGAATAGTGGGAGAACCAACTAGGTAGGGTAAGTATCTCAAATTCACCTTCTTCTTCATAGAACCTCTTGAATCTCCGGGGAGCCTTGTCTCCCAAAACTTTTCTTTATATGGTGCCCTCGATTCTTTTGATTCCGTCGAAATGATAATCCATACTCAAATTGGGTTGTGGTCAAGAAGGTAATCACAAAAAGATATTTTTGGTTTAGGGTGGATATCCAGCGAGGTTTGCAAAATTTCCGAAGTAGAAACTCACAATGCATGGATAAATAGGCTAGCAAAAAGAAGGTTACACAAAAAAATGGAATGACTAGCTTCTTAGTCTCATACCAAAGAAATCAATCTTAATCCAACTCATCAAAATATAAGTTTGCAATCTAAAGGTTTCATCATGAAAGAATATGTATGTATAGGATTTGGTAGGTAGAACTTTGCAAGAGATTCACAAATGTAGATAGCATAGGAATTAAGTTTTCAAATTAAACAATCACAAGGTGTAAGATCATCGGTAGACTTAAATCAAAGAGCAACATAGAATATGTGGGTTTAGAATTCAGTCATTTAACCTCCACAAATAAAAGAGCCGGTATTTAATCATTTTAATTCCATTTAATTGAGAGCAAATGGTCAAGTCATATACAACATAGCGTAGGTAAAACAAAGCGGCAACTTTCATCATTTTTCCATAAGCATAAGGCATTGCCAAAATGTATCAATTTGGTGAGCACAAAGTGATGGTGATCCTACACTTATTGAAAACAAAAACAAAACTAGGTTGTCCTCCTAGAATCCATGTGATAGGTTGAGAGGTATATACAAAGGTTGCATCTATGGTTGAAGGCATATATGTACAAGCATTTAGAAAAAGAGAGAGTTGAGGAAGAATTACCGTCCTTCTCGATGCTCGTAATGAAGTGTAGCACGGCCTCCCCCATACTTAAGCATTGTGCTAAGCATGGAAGAAGAATCATGAGCATCTTGTGGCAACCATGATTATCTTACTCCATGAGATCTTTCTTCCTTGTCCACGAAATCCTCCCCCATGCTTAGCATGATGCTAGGCGTAGAAGGAGAAGATGGACCATCTTGCAATTCTTGAAGTCCTTCCCTCATGTGTATGAATATCATCTTCAATGTGTATTCACCTTTGTTGCCTCAATTTCCTTCAACTTCTTCTTGTACTAAGTCATGGTCCCAATCTTTGCTTCTCAACGTCGTCGCCTCCTTCAATTCCTCGTTGTCCCATTGCTGCCTCATCTTCACGAATTTTTCTTTCAATTTCCAGAACTGAACCTGTAATGAAACATTGCTCCATTGCGAAGTGCATGAATTTTCCATTCCAACGAGTCCTTATTAGCCCAAAATTGATTCCGAACAAGAGAGTTGTGTCCATTTCATCCCAGCGCTGCAATCTGTCTCGACGAATTTCAGAACGCGCAACGTCCAATGTTCTTGCCATATCTCCTTGTACGGGTCTTCAAATTCATTGATCTTGGATGCGTTGGAATGGGAATTTCATAGAGCTTCTGAATATCAACTTTTTCTTCCTTGTACATCTCTGTCCATGTGCAAAATTTGATGAAAACAGCGGGGCTTGCTCTCGAACTTTGGAGATGTTGACGAATTTGATTTCTTCTTTGATCACGAATTTATGGGAACACTTTGTCATGCCTGCAAAATAATTCAAGTGCACAATCTATCCCCAAGGTGACAGTTGGGAGTAGAAACAATTGCCAACAAACCAAAAACATCCCCTGAGATACTTAACTTGTGGCATAATTAGTCTAGTGAAAATTAAACCTAATGGGTGTATGAGAATGCAAGTGGGAGGTGTGTGTATGCAGATGAGAGGAAAATGGATTGCTATCTTGGTCAAAAGAGCTTAAAGGTGGAGGTCCGCAAACAAGTTTAAACACCACGTTTACACAAAATTGCAAAAGGTAAATGCTATCATGATAAGCATTACATGGATAGGAAAGCATACATCAATAAGTTTGAGACTAAGCTAGCAAAAATGAGGGCATGAACAATGGAATGGATGCAAAGTGCAAATGCAAAGTTAGCAAAAACAAGTGTTAGCAAGGTTGAAAGGACCTTTCGATGTTGTACCGCAACTAGTTTATTCAAAAACAATTGCTAAGAGTGTCAAAAAGCCTTCGTGACACTTCATAAGAAGTGAGGCTTTTTGTCAATGAATAGGTTATTTATAGAAAAAGGATCAAGCAACCGAGCTAACAAGGTTTTAGAAGTAGGTTTATGGGTTTCCTATATTTTTGGCTTAAAACAAAATTTTGAAGAGAGAGAGTGTTGGGTATAGAAATTCTATCTAAGGTGGTTTCAAAAAAACTAGAAAGAAACAAAAGTTAGATTTTTTTTGAATGAAAAACATACCCTATGGTTTTGGGATTACTCTATGAGTGGTTTTCCTAAGGGTTTTAGGATCTCAAAAGCGATGCTAGTCAATGTTTTTAGAAAAGTTTTTTTTAAATGCAACATGCAATGCAATGCAAGGGTGAGACGAACAAAATGATATGACATGATGAGGTGGTCTAAAACAAAACAAAAAGTTAGCCTAAGTTAACTAGCCACAAGTTTAGAATCAAAGGGTGGTGCAACGCTTCATATTTCCCTCTAAAAGGACACAAATAAAAAGACTCTAAACACTAATAGGCACACAAAAAGGTCTACAAGTTTCCCAAGATCAAATAACAAAGTGCTCCCTCAATAACATTTAGAATGAACAACATAAAGTTGTGGTTTTTGTTAGAGCAATGGTACAATGTTACTTGATATTCCGATTAAAGAGTGCAATGTAGAAGGTCATATTAATATATATAATATAAAAGATCGGGTTGCCTCCCGCAAAGCGCTTCATTTAAAGTCATAGAGCTCGACTTTCTTACATACCTTCCCATTGATGCGAAGCCATGGTCCTTCATGCAAGAGGTGAAGGTGTTCCATGCAGCTCTTATTCCACTTCCCATGTTGGACATGATCAATCACGCTTAATGGAAAACTTTCCCAATCGTCTCTCACATCATGGTCACCTCCTTCTTTGTTGTCCTTCGTCGCTACCTTTCTTTTCACAGATTTTCCTCTCTGTCCAGATTGGGAATTGTGCCAAACAATTGGTCCAATGCAAGGTGCACGAAATCTTCTTTCCAACAAGTTTTCATTTGCCCAAAACGCATTCCAATTGAGGGAGTTATGCCCCTTTTTCCCGTCACTGCAATCTGCCCCGTGCTGATTTCAGCACGTGCATCTCCGATGTTTGAGACATAGCTCCTCCCGTGGGTCTTCAATTGTATTGATCATCGATGCATTGAACCGAGAACTTGATGGAGATCCTGAATATTCAACTTTCTTGCATTGTAAATCTCTGGACTTGTGCACAAAATTGATGATGCTTAGCGACGTCTGTTCTTGAAACTTGAAGATGTTGATGATGGTGTTCAAAATTTTGGGCACGGTTTCCCTCCTCATCATTTGAGTTTCATGTCCTGCATGGTTAGTGAAATTCGGGGCTTCTCCCGACATGTGCTCTTTTAGGGTCATGAGCTTGACCAATCGCAAAGCAAGATCGAGATTTGCAATTATTTGTAAACATATGCAACAAAATCACGTCCTCAATTAAATTTCATCAACAAGGTATGGTGTAATTAAATGCAGCATGTGTTTCTTGCATAGCACGGAGCTCATTATTAGGCAGAGGTTCTTTAAGCATGAAATCAACCTTCTCAAGAAACTCTAGCCTATCATCATAAAAAGAATAAGCATAGAATTTAAACTTTCATTTCGACTATTGGTTCGAGCATGAGATTTTTAACGATTATCAACAAAACCAATAGAAGCTTGAGAATTCACTGTATACCTTAGCCTCGGAGTTTTTTCATACTCATCGGAGTCGTGGTGCTTTGTGCGAGATGTCATCTTGATGCACTCCTCGTGGTCCGTCGTAATTTGCTTCTCACGTCTCCATGTGTTTGAATGTTGCGCTCTTGTAATCCGTCGTGGTTTGTTTGCAACATCTTCGTTTGTCAAAGGTCGACTGCTTGTGCCTTCATTTGCCAATGTCATTGGGGTTCTTCCTCTGCTCCAAGCCTCTGAATTTTATCATGTATGCTTGATGAAAACATCGCCCAAGCTCCTCTTCATTGTTGTCATCGTCATCTTTTCTATCTTGTTCTCATCGCGTTGCTCCTGCCTATTCTTTGTGGAATCTCTCCTGTATACTCAACAGAACATAAACCAAAATATAGATCTATTGAAATGTTTATGAAATTACCTTTCCAACGAGTAGTCATTCGCTTTAAACGGAGTCCAAACGAGGGAGTTATGCCCGTTTCACTTTTGGCGCTGCGTGGTGTCCAGATAATTCCAGAGTGCACAACCTTCAATGTTTTGGCCATACCCGCTTGTAGGAATCTCCGATTGACTTGGTTCTTAATTCGTTGGGACGGGAACTTCGTGGAGCTTTTGAATATCCAAAAATATGCTGCTATTTGCTTCTGAGGTTGAGCAGAATATTGATGATAACAATGACTTCTTACGAATCGATCCGAAGATGTCGATGATCTTGATCTTGTGGTCTTCGGAGCGTCTTGTTGTGCATCCTTGGCTTCAAGCTCATCACCATTGATTCACCAGCGAGTAGCATGGCTCCAATGGTCTATATCCATGGTTCTTGCTTTGCCTAAGGTGTCGGGATCGAAGGAGGCTCCCGTGCTTTGTGTCGATGATCAGAGCGGTCTCTTTCTTTGATTGCACTCGACTAGAAGCTTCTTGAGCATCCCATGGAGAAGATGGGTGGCATCATGGTTCCTCTAATCTTGTTGCCTCTAGCGTTGGTCAAATTCAAATCATCAACTTTTTTGCACAAGGTTCTCCAAACATCTTGCGACATCGTCATCACTTTCTCCATTGTTTGTTGCTGCCTCTTCTTCATTGAATTACGTGATCATCCTGCACAGAACATGTACCAAAATTCTACTCCATGGAAAGCCTTATGAAATTACCTTTTCAACGAGTGGTCATTGATCCCAAACGGACTCCGGATGAAGAAGTTATGGTCGTTTTACTCCGGCATTACGCTCTGTTCCGAGACATTTCAGAACGTGCAGCGTTGAAAGATTTTACCATAACTCTTCACACCGATCTCTAAAATTCATGATTCTTGATGTGTTGGAAAGTAGACTTGATGGAGCTTCAAAATAATCTATTATTTGCTCATGGTACTTCTCTGATCTTGGATGAAAAACTCATTACAACAGTAACACTTTGGAGATGATGATGATCCGATCGCACGATTTTCTTTGCGGGCATGCTCCATACCTATTGCTTGAACAAACAATTTTTCCCAAAAACATTAGTCTTTAAAATCAATTGACACAGTGGCGTATCTTATTTATCATCTTTTGCTTTGGGGAATGGGGACTCGATAGCGGATGCTGGGCCACTAACAAAAGTTAGCACCTACCACTAAAGAGCGGGTCTTCACGTAGCCATCAACTTGCTTGAGTGAGATTGGACTTGTCAAAGTACGGACGTTGAGAACTTCTCAATCACTTTGTATCTAGGGTTTTACCTGTATTCATGGACACAAACAAGAAACACAGGATATATGCAATAATAAAATTAGGGTTAGTCCAAAAACTAGATAGATCGCCCTAAGGTTCGTGTTGCCGATCCCCGGCAGCGGCGCCAGAAAAGCTTGTTGAAGCTCCTTAGCGCCCCGATTTGTATACCGCAAGCGCACGGTTCATGTAGCTTTTCCCTTAGAGTATTCCCCCAAGGTTTAACAATCAGTGGATCGATAAAAAACTACCTAAGGTTTTCCATCTAATCTAACGGATCTATCCTAACATGAAGCATTGATTGCATATAAAGGGTAAACCTTTGATAGATATGAGTGATGTGTAAAGGTTGATCTCATCCATGAACATAGGCTTAATTATAGCAAAACCAAAGACATGACTAGGCCTATCGTCATCTAGTTGTAGTTCAAGCTAACGAGCAAATAAATCATGCATCTCAATCAAAAGCATCTTTAAACTCAAAATCTCCAATCCGATCCCTCGATACTCCGCCTACTCTGTGGAGACGGCCTGTCACGACACCCCCCTTTTGAACGAAATACCCTGAAGCAATTCGAACCCCCTTTGGTAGTTTCGCCATGAACCTCTAGCCACCATGACTACAAGATCATGCTAAGCGATCTATCTCGATAATAGATCTAGGATGAAGCAAACCCAAAGAAAAGAACGAAATCGAAAGAGAGAACATGATCGCTAATAGATTTAGAAGACATGATTATCATTACTCACATAATAGATTCGTTTGGATCGTCACCACCGAGTACATACCATTGACGACTCCAACTAGCTCATGAACTCCACCATGGCACAACCTCGCAGGGAGGCCATGGCAGCTAGGGGTGGCCTAAGCCATCTCCTAGACAACTTCGAAGTCTTGCGGTGGCCGTCGTCTCCCTCTGGTCTTGGCCCTAGGTTTTCGTCGAGTTCTGGGTGGATGGATGCCTCGAGATGAATAAGGTGGGAGCTATTTATAAGCCGAGGAAGCCACCGGTCGAAGGGGAGGCCAAACCGCCTCGAAGACGGGCTAGGCCGGCCGGCCCCATGGGCCTAGGCCGGCCGGCCTACCCTGTTTCGGGCTCGCCTTGGTCTCATTTTTCACGTGCAGACTCCTCGCATCTTCTAGAGTTTATGTCCTTCACGATTGCACCCCTTTTGACGTCGTTATCTTGGAGATATCTTCGAGGAAAGGATAGGATAGGGAATCCTTCCGTAAATCTTCATTTGCTTTGCTTAATCCCGAAGTATCTTGATCTCATCTTCGTGGGCTCGGTCCATTAGGCTCTCTTGGAGGATGGATGTGCATGAATGGGCTTCGAATCAACATGGGTTTTTGTCCTTCCTTTGGGCTTTGGCCTTCGTCTTTCTCCGTGTTAGCGCTCGATCACGGGCCTCGTCATTTCATGCTCCAAAATAGACCAAAAACCTGTAAAAACAAAGTTCCTCCAAAATATATGTGCAAGTGTGAAAATGACCAATAATTAGGCCGGGGTTAGGACGGTTATTGATTTTGATATTAAATTCATGCCATTATCAAGGATAAACAAGGGATAAAGTGGGTACTTAAGGAGCACCAACACCTATCATCTACAAATATCATGTTGTTTCTGTGCAATCACGTTTCAATCTTATGCTAATTCTTGTTGCATAGAGTTAGTTGCACGGAAACAACATCCTGCTTCTTTTCATCTAGTTGATCTAATCTGTTATGGTTTGCTATTGTACTTAAGAGTTGGTGTAATATCTGCTAGGTTATGCCTTGCAAACGGATTGGATGATCCGGTGACGTATTAGATGCTTTGCCTTAGTCGTAATAGGGAATTGATCCGGGAATCGGCTTTAGCTTATTCTTAGGCCTCTATTCTGGTTAAGGGTTAGTTATTTATTATGCTCATTAGGCCCAATTACGTGTAGGATGTTCCGATCTAGCAGTGAAGCTTTTACCATTGTGGATTAGATTAGCTAGATTTTATTGAAGCAGCTTTACAGTTATTTGCTTTATCTATCAATATTCGGATACATACAGATCCAATCTGACACCGGGACTCGATCGGCTCTTTAAAGCCGATGCAAGAGTCGTCTCGGGGAGCCGACCACGGCTCGGACTTACGTTTCCACGTATTTGTGTATGCAGGCAAATCGTTGCAAGCATGTTCGCACCTTCCTGATCGGGTATTGGTCAGGTGGCACGCCCTGCGTCTTCATAAGCCGCGGCGTGTGCTGGAATTGCGGGCCGTTGACAAGGGAGCAGTGCCTGCCATTGCCCCGGCGACCTCCCGGCTCTTCGTGTTGCCTGTCGCTACTCACCGGTGGGTTTTGACCAACAACACATTCTGGCACGCCCGGTGGGACGTTCATCAACAACAACGGCTGCCGCAGAGATGACATGAGCTCAGGACCAAGCACCGGTTCCACCGGTCACCAAACCTGTCACGTACGAAGAGCTGACTCCAGAACACAAGCTAAAATATGATGAGGTCAAAGCTCAGTTCGAAGCCGATGTCATCGGCTCTTTCGAGAGGACCCGCAACCACGGCATCAGGTTGAAGGGGTTCTCACCTGAAGGCGCTCTCGACAACATTGACCTGTCCGTGCCTTCAGAGGAGCGCACCAGGGCCCTACGCCAAGAGATGAACTACATGGTGTCTCACACACTTCATCGGCACTCCGAGAGCCTAGTGAACGAGCTCGAGCGTATGGCACATCGTGTTGTCCATGAGGTGATCAAGAACCAGTACTCCCCGTCAGGACCAATCCTGGGGAGTCACAGGGGAGAAGCTTCGCTCCACTCTAGGCCGCCATTGCCATATTCACTCGCAGCAGCAGGATAGCAAAGTTCGCCGATATACGTCGTCTACAAGATCGGCGGTGACCCTGGAGAAGGCCAGTTCTTGAGCGAGCCGCCCAAAGAAATCCCGCACGGCTACACGTGTGTGTACATACCTGACAATATCAACCCAACACGCACGGGGCAGCTGGTGGGTACAGGAGCCTCAGGAGCAGACGCAGAGAAACAGGCATGGCTGGCAAAGTACGCTACCTGGCCGAGTGCTGAGCCCTCGGCCCCAGGAGTTCTTAGTGTGGAGCAGGTCAGCACAATACTGAGGGATCAGTTCAACATCCTACCCAAGAGAAAGGCGATTGGCTATTCCAAGACGTATCCAAGTGACTACGATTTGATCCCATTGCCACCCAAGTATCGGCTTCCGGAGTTCACCAAATTCAGCGGATCAGAAGGAGCTAGCTCCATTGAACATGTGAGCCGATACCTGACGCAACTTGGGATGATCTCAGTATCGGATCCTCTGAGGGTCCGTTTCTTCTCCCAGTCTCTTACAGGTTCAGCTTTTGAATGGTATACATCACTGCCCCCAGATTCGATCCAGACTTGGAGGCAGTTGGAGGATCAGTTTCACACTCAGTATCATTCAGAGGCTGCTGAAGCCGGGATTGCTGACATCGCCCAAGTCAAGTAGAAGTGAGCGGAAACTGTCTCAAAGTATGTACAACGCTTCAGAGAAGTCAAGAACCGATGCTACTCATCATGCATCACAGAGAAGGAGGCAGTTGATTTGGCTGTTCTGGGCCTCGCTAAGCCGATCAAGGATCTAGCTTTTCAGTTGGAATTCACCTCGCTAGCGCACATGGTGCAGAAGCTCATGGCGTATGAACACTATCATCCGGACCTGTACCAGGAAAAATTCAAGCGCCATGTAAACATGGCCCAAGCAGATGATTCCGATGATTCTGGCGAGGAACAAGAAGTGGCCATGGCAGAGTGGACCTGGGGGGCAAACCCCATCCCGTTCAAGTGGGTCAAACAGAAGGGGCTTGTAAGGGTTTTGACTTTGACGTGGCCAAGGCAGAACATATATTCGATCTACTGCTCAAGGAAAAGCAGTTGAAGCTCCCAGAAAATCACAAGCTGCCATCGGCACAAGAACTGCAGGGGAGGCTGTACTGCAAGTGGCACCACTCGTTCACCCATGCCACAAATGACTGCAGGGAGCTACGTCGGCAGATCCAATCGGCTATCGAGCAGGGCAGATTAATTATGGCCCAACACACGATGAAGGTGGACAGTCAATAGTTCCCACAAGCTAACGTGGTGGAGCTGTCAGATTTCGGACCCAAGGGCCAGAACTTGGCGTTCCAGATCAACATGGCGGGACCCATGCACCGTCGTGACGAGCAGAGGCAAGAGGCCGCTTCTGGCAAACGGCCCCAGGATGGAGACGAGCCAGAGCAACAACATGTTACTGAAGAACAAGTGCGTCACATCCGCAATCAGCTCCCAGCTTCCAATCGGCTTCTGGAAAAGTACCAGTACCAGTACAAGTTGCGCCAGCCCGTCGCGCGGGCCTCCCAAAGGGAGGGCGGGAAACTGAAGGAATATTCAGCTCGATACGAATCGGAAGAAGAGGAGTATGAGCACCGCACAGGGAGGATGCTAGGGAGACACCAGGCTATACGAGACCACTGGCATTGCCCGTTCTTCAGGTACTGTTGGAATTCCGGCATGAGCCGATTGCCTACTATAGATGATTGCTTGGAGTGCAGGCCCCGGGGACGCCAGCAAGGCGAGACATCGGTGTTCCAGCGCTTGGGGCCCAGAACATGTCATGACGATCATGTGAGGCGGCCATCCAGGGATGATCTTGAGATGGAAGAAGATAAGTATCATCGTCCACGATGGTGTCCTAACGGGCTCAGCCGATCACAGAAGCGCAGGGTGCAGCACCTACACAATCTCGAAGAGGCAGAGGCAAATTACCTTGACATGCTGAGGAAAGCACACCCGGATATTGCAGAGCAAGTCAGGCGCCCGCGAAGGGTGGAAAGGCGCCCTCCGAGGAGGGAGTGGCACCCCAAGCAGCCAAGAGCTGATGACAAGCCATCGGCTGATGTGAACATGGTGTTCGTGCTCCCATCGGAGTTTCGGGTGCCTCAATCGGAGAAATTGGCCATCGTGCAGCTGGATCTCGGCCCACAGCCGATCATTTTCGAGAAGCCCAAGGAGAAAAGCTACAAGCACCTGAAGGGATTGTATCTCAAGGGCCTCATCGATGGCAAGCCTGTGAACAGGATGTTGGTCGACACTGGCGCCGCAGTCAACCTGATGCCTTACTCAGTGTTGTGCCGATTGGGTCGTTCCACTACTGATCTTATCAAGACCAATGTGATGCTCAATGATTTCAACGGTCAGCCGTCAGAGTCACAGGGAGTCCTCAATGTGGAGCTGACAGTTGACCGCAAGACTGTCCCAACCTCATTCTTCATCATCAACATCAAGAGTACGTAGACAGTATTGCTTGGGAGGGATTGGATTCACGCCAATTGTTGTGTTCCTTCCACGATGCACCAGTGTTTGGTCCAGTGGGATGGTGATGAAGTGGAGGTGGTCCATACAGATGACTCCAGCGAGGTTTCGCTCGCAGACATGAACGCCTGGGATGCGGAAGGGCACGAGCCGATCTCAGGGATCGCGCTGGAAGACTGTGATCGGATCGAAGCAACAAACAACGGGCTGAGGCTGGTCTTATCCACTGGCCTCACAGAGTAAAAACATCCTGGCAAGCTACAGAATCCAGCAAGATTAGAGAGGCCGGTCCAAGCGACCGGCCCCAAAAAATGAGTAATATATGTTTGGAGTTAAAATTGTTACATTATGTACAAACAATGGCCTGCTACGGTAGCTGGCCAGATAATGTGCATTCAGTTTCGAGGAGTAATATAGAAACGGCCGACCCGTGCGGTCGGCTGAAAATTTTCTTTCATCATCTCCCCGTGTTTGCTGTCGACGTGGCAGATGATGACGAGTCGCCTGCGTCCATAGTCGATTTAACAGGCGATGGCAAGTTGGGGTACGGGTTTACATCAGCTGACGATTTGGAGGAAATCGATATTGGTCCCGGGGATAAGCCGCGACCAACATTTATCAGCAAGAAGTTAGACCCTAGCCTGCGAGAGCCGATGATTGCACTCTTGAGGGAATACCGGGATTGTTTTGCCTGGGATTATACTGAAAAGCCTGGTCTGGATAGAAGCATCGTTGACAATCAGCTCCCGCTTAAGAAAGGATTTCGGCCGTTTCAACAACGAGCAAGACAGATGAAGGCTGATGTCCTGGAGGAGGTCAAGAAAGAAGTGCAAAAGATGTTGGACGCAGGGTTCATCAGGCCATGCAAGTACGCAGAATGGATCTCTAGTGTGGTCCCTGTACAGAAGAAAGATGGCCGATGGAGAGTCTGCGTGGATTTCAGAGACCTTAACAGAGTAACGCCAAAGGACGAATATCCGATGCCCGTAGCAGAAACATTGATCAACGCCGCTGCCGGTCACAAAATGCTGAGCTTTATGAATGGTAATGCTGGCTATAACCAAATCTTCATGGCCCTAGAAGACTTAAGCATGACTGTGTTCAGGGTACTAGGTGCCGTCGGCTTGTTCGAGTACTTGGTTATGACCTTTGGATTGAAAAATGCCGGTGCAATGTATCAACGCGCCATGAATTACATCTTTCATGATCTCATCGGCAAGCTGGTAGAAATCTACATTGATGATGTCGTGGTCAAGCCCATGTCAGCTGGGGGGCATCTGGAAGATCTGCGTAAGGTTTTGGAGTGAACTCGGAAGTTTGGGCTCCAAATGAACCCAAAGAAATGTGCCTTTGGCGTGTCAGCCAGTCAGTTCTTAGGATTCTTGGTGCATGAGCGAGGAATCGAGATCGGCTTGAAGAGTCAGGAAGCGGTAAAAACAATGAAACCGCCTACTACGAAGAAGGAACTACAGAAACTCATCGGCAAAATCAACTTTGTCAGACGATTCATATCCAATCTGTCTGGGCGTATCGAGCCGTTCATGAGTCTGGTGATGATCAAGTCCAATGATGAATTTCACTGAGGGGCAGAGCAGCAGCAAGCTTTCGACGAAATCAAGGAATATTTGTCGAAGCCTCCAGTTTTGGTTCCTCCACGGTAAGGCAGGCCTTTCTACATGTACTTGTCCATGGGTGACACTTCCATCACCTCGGTGCTGATACAGAAGCATAACAACCAGGAGAGGGTTGTCTTCTACCTTAGTAGGCGCATGTTGGACGCCGAGACCAGGTATCCTGAGATCGAAAAGCTTTGTCTTTGTTTATTCTTTACATGTACGAAGCTTCGACATATTTGGCTCTCGGCGGAAACAATTGTCATATGTAAATCGGATGTCATCAAGCATATGTTGTCGGCTCCTATTCTGAAAGGACGACTGGGAAAGTGGATGTTTGCATTGTCAGAGTTTGATATCCGATATCAACCTGCAAAGGCAGTCAAGGGGCAGGCACTGGCGGATCTCATTGCAGGCAGGGTCAACACTGACGTGTCCGCACTTTTTGTACGTGTCTGGGCCATGTTCTTTGATGGATCGACTTGTGATGATGGGTGCGGCGTGGGAATTTTGTTGGTATCGCCTCGTGGGGTGACATATTCTTTTTCCATCAGAATGGCTACTCCATGCACCAATAATTTAGTAGAGTATGAGGCTATTTGCAAGGGAATGGAATTACTCTTGGAACCTGGTGCAGAAGCAGTGGAAATATTTGGGGATTCGAAGCTTGTGATCTCTCAGCTCACGGAAGAATATAGATGTGACAGTGAGGCTCTTTTTCCGATATGGATGCAATGCCATGAGTTGATGTCACAATTCAGGTACATTAATTTCCACTGGATACGGAGGACTTTGAACAGTGAAGCCAATGATTTGCCATAGATGGCTTCTGGTTACAAGGAAACAGCCGATGGAGTCGATGTAGAGGTTCAGTTTCTAGAGCCTAGAGACTGGAGAGCCGATATCTTCAATTATTTGAAGGATTCGGCTCACCCAGAAAGATAAGACTCAAAGCTATGAAGTATGTTCTGATAGGGGACAACATGTTCTACAGGACTTTGGAAGGACTGCTGCTTAAATGTTTGGGGCCTTCGGAGTCGAATCAGCTCTTGCATGAGGTTCATGAAGGAGCCTGCGGTACTCATCAATCGGCTCATAAGATGAAATGGCTGATTAGGTGATTGGGATATTACTGGCCTACCATGCTTGAGGATTGTTTTAAATATTACAAGGGATATCAGGCATGTCAGAGATTCGGCAAAATTCAGATGGTACCAGCATCAGTAATGAATCCTATCATTAAGCCATGGCCGTTCAGGGGTTGGGCCATGGATATGATTGGCCAGATTAACCCGCCATCTAGCAAAGGTCACCAATGGGTGCTAGCTGTCACAGATTATTTCACAAAATTGGTGGAGGCAGTACCCATGAGGTCGGTGGCATCAAAAGATGTGATCAATTTCGTTAAAGAGCACATCATTCATAGGTTTGGGATCCCTCAGACCATTACGACCAATGGAGGATCGGTCTTTATATCGGAGGAATTCAGAAAGTTTGCCGATGACACGGGGTTCAAGCTGATCAGATCATCTCCATATTATGCCCAGGCTAATGGACAAGCTGAAGCATCCAACCAAAGCCTGATCAAGCTGATCAAAAGAAAGATCGATGAATATCCTAGGCGTTGGCATGAGATGTTGTCAGAGGCTTTGTGGGCATATCAAATTTCGTGCCACGGATCCATCAAGATATCACCATACCATTTGGTCTACGGCCAAGATGTTGTGTTACCATGGGAGATTACAGCCGGATCGAGACGTGTTGAGTTTCAGAATGATCTATCGGTTGAACAGTATGCAGCCTTGATGGGCGATAATGTGGAGGATCTTACAGAGCTAAGACTTTGGTCGCTGGAAAAGATCAAGGAAAACAAGGCTAAAGTTGCTCGTACATACAACAAAAAGGTTAGGCCGAAAGAATTCCAGGTTGGAGATTTAGTTTGGGAGGCAGTGTTACCGTTGGGAACCAAAGATAGAAAATATGGCAAGTGGTCTCCAACTTGGCACGGGCCGTACAAGGTTGGTCAGGTTTTGCCAGGAAATGCCTACATGCTTGAAGAATTAGATGGTGTCAAGTTTCCTATAGCTGTCAATGGACAACACCTCAAGAAGTATTTTCTGAGCATGTGGGAAGGCGACCAATAAAGAGCCGATGATATTCATTTGGCTGCATTGTAATAGGCCAACACGTTGAGTTGGCCAGTAAAAAAAAGAAAGAAGGCCAACACGTTGAGTTGGCCAGTAAAAAAAAAGGAAGAAGGCCAACACGTTGAGTTGGCCAGTAAAAAAAAGAAAGAAGGCCAACACGTTGAGTTGGCTAGTAAAAAAAAAGAAAAAGAAAGAAGGCCAACACGTTGAGTTGGCCGGCAAAAAAAAGAAGAAGATAATATATGAGAAGCGAGACAGCCGATTGTGACCGTCGACTTAAGATGTTTTAAACAGTTACAAGTTTCAGGATAACAGGCAATACTAAATGTTTCTTGAGCCTATCTATTAGTTCAGGAATTTTTCTATGGCATGGATGCCTTCTGTGCAGACGGCGTCTGCTCGTGCGATGATTGCTTCGTCATCCTTGTCATGGCCTGTTACTATCTGCCGACTCAAGGTGCTTATCTCTGCTAACTCTGCTTGTATCTGCTCGGCTATTTCTTGAGTTTCTTGTTTGGAGTTTGCAATGGAAGCTTCCTCGTCCTGGATGAGTTTCTTGGTGGTGCGGACCTTTTCTTTGAGTTCTGCCAATTCTTTCTTCAGGAGACCGAGTCGGTTTATGTTGGCAGACACGTCAGCTTTGATATCTAGAGTTGCCTTCTTCTGGTTGAGGGCCTTGCACTTTTGAGCAATGTCAGCTTTCAGAGAGACTTGAGAACAACGTGCTTCTATTCTTTGTTGTGCTCTATTCACTTGTACCCAGAAGAATGGAAGATTGCTGGCTGGCCAAAGCTTGATTTGCAACGACTCAGGGAGTTGGGATTCTATTTGCTCGAAGATGTTCTTTATCTCACTGGAATCACCAGCTAGAGCAGTAATTGGAGCAGAGAGCAGACGCTTGATATTCTGAAGCTAATTTGTAATTGTAATAGGCTGCTGTGGTGATTGCATTTCTACATCTGGTGCATTCAGACCCATTGATGCTGCGTCAAAGGAGAGCAGGTCTGAAATATTGAAGCCCTGCCGATACGATAAAGATTGGTTGGGAGCAAAGTGCATTAATGGAGTAATCAGCTGATTTAAATCGGCTCGTAAAAGTTATCTGTTCTGAATAAGAAGTGACGATCGGTTCAAGTGCGGCTGATCCAGTTGGATTGGAGGTGACAACAGGGGCTTCGACTATGTCAGCCTGTTCATCATGCACGTCTGTCAAAGCATTGGAAGTTTCAGTCGCTCCAGTGTCAGCTTCATGAATGATGACTTCGTGTTGTACTGAGCTACTAGTATTAAGGTTGTCTTCAGCTGCATCCTGGAAATAGAATTACAATCAACCAGAATATATATGTATGCCATAAGGAAGAGGTTTCGGGAAAATGAATTACCTGATTGGTGTTAGACTCTGATGGATTCGGGGAAGCTTGTGCTGATTTCTTGATGACTCGTCTTGTGATCATCTTCCTTTTCTTAGTAGGGACTCGGGTGGCAGCACTTGCAGAGGTTTGTCTTCGTTTAGAAGCCAACTGGAGTAAGTCTGGCTGAGCAACCATTATTACTTTCTTCATTGATGGAGATCCCTTGCAAAAGAGGACATCAGGAGCAGTTGGAAGAAAGTGGAATGGTTCCCTGTTATTGGCTACAGGTTCTGGACCATCTTGTTGCTGTAAGCAAAGTGAGTAAGGATTAGCCAAGAGAAAGGGATAGAGGATTTAGAAAGAATAAAAGCATGGGTTCAGTACCTCTTCCTCGAGGATTGCATATTCGAGATTAATTTGCTGCAGTAGAGGGCCTAAAGCTCTTCTGAAAATGTGAGTTTTCCACATTTCCCACCAAGTGTTAAAGCCGATTGATGAGGAAGTGAAGGACAGATCGGCTGCTATTGGGATGTGATGGTTGTCAAACATGCTGTAGCATCTTGAACTGGTGAGACCATCAGGCAGATTGGCTCTACTCCCCACCAAGTGGTGAATATGGAAGTGGGGAGGGACTTGTCCTAAGCCAAATTGCCGAGCTGCTATGACTGGTTGATAGGTTTCATAGCCTGGTTTGATAATTCTATTGAAAGTACTCATGCCAACAGGGAGGAAACCAGGTCGAATCATCAAGGAATATAGATGCTGAGTGTTGTCGTCATCGGCAAAACTATCCAGTCTAAAGGCAGTTGGGTTCTCAAAGGATTCAGATTCAGTGAATGGAAAATAGAGTGGATTGTCTAGTCCTTTGTAGAAAACTCTGAACCAGTTTGCTGCATCTGTTGGATTTAGTCTGCTGCCAGGGAGGCTGAATAGGGCTTGGCCATAGCTCGTGCATCTAATTGGCTTGCCGTTTTCATCGGGAAAGGAGTTCTTGGTTAGGCTTTGAAAGTTTGGGATCTGATGTTGAAAGTAAAGTTGTGCCCATAACTGAATGAACCACCAGGGACCTCCAGTTTTGAGTTTCCTTTGGTTGAGCAAATTGGTTGTCATCAGGTGGAAACATCTATATGTTTCTCCAAGGAAAAGTTTGCCTAGGCCGGTGCGGTTGTCATGGGCCAGGTGGTAGGCCAAAGGAAGGTAATTCTTAGTTGGAGCTAAAGAAGGACCACAGACGATGAAATGTTCTAACCAAAGATTTAAAAAGGCTGTGTGTTCCTTTTCAGTCACTGGACTTTTCGTTTTCATGTGCTGGTTCATGTAAGTGCCCTAGTTTGTGCAGTTTGCCTTGGATGAAAATTTAAAGGGAACTTCTGCCATTTTGTGGGCAGCAGGATTAGGGGATCCAATGTCTAGGCCAGTGATCATGGTGACATCTAGCAGAGTAGGGTTCTTGGGACCGTGGCCAAAGAGGAAACAGTACAGAGCATCAGACCAAAAATAGCCGATGATTTTCAGAAGGTTCTCATCTTTGTCAAGGGGTGATAATGATAAGCTAAGTGCATTGGCTATGTTAAATTCTTGCCACAAGGACATATAAGTTTTTGCTACTCTGCTATACCATGTAATCCAGCTCTTAGGAGGGTTAGACCAGGCTCTTAAGCAGTCGGCCCAGAGGTTCAGATCAATGTTTTGACTTATGAAAGGAATCCTGTTTGCTTCACAAGAAATTAAATCTGTGGGATTTTCATAAATTCGTGGGCCAAGGCAAAAGGATTTGGGATTGGAAGGATGCGGCAGAAGGATGTCTGACACCTGAAGTTCAGAGATTCAGAAATTTACATGTGGTGTCATATTTCAGAGTTTAATTTGTTGGAGGCTCAACAAGCTGAAAAAAGTCAAAAGGGTAGGCTGAATATTACCTTCAGGCCATAGATTGCCGCATCATTGGTTGCAGAATTCGTTGTCTGAGCTGCAGAATCCGCCATGGTTCAGATCTGCTGACCTAGGGTTCGGTTGTTTTGCGGGTTCTGATTCGAACTCTGGATGCTTACAAGTCTTTGCTCGAATTTATGGAGCGGGATTTTCGAATTATGCTCGGACTTGGAGTGTCTATTACAAGTCAGATTGGAAGTGGTGTTCTGTTCTTTTGTGGATTGCTTCCAATTTTGAATTCTGTTGGCTCTTGGACATTAGTAAAGCCTGATGTGATGCCATCGGCTTTTTTGGGAATGATCCAAACAAACAAGATGAAAAGAAAAGACTTCATTAAAGATTGGATTTTTACAAGCGAGAAGCCGATTTGACAAAGGATAATTCCTTTGGCTTTACAGTCCTACTTCTACTCTACTACCTACACCTACTACTCGTAGGTAACTAGTACCTACGGCGCTTGGGGCTTCGGGCCGGCGCATCTCCGCCGTCGCTGTCGTCATCGTCGTCGTCATCGCTGGTGCCGTCGAAGGCGCTACTACCGCCATCCGTCTCGACGTCGTCGCTCCAGCCGCCGCTCTCTTCCTTGCTGTCCTCCTCGGAGGACCCGAGGAACCGAAAGGACTTTCCGCCCATCGGCTCGTCGTCGCTGAAGGGGGAGCCGATTTCCTCTTCCAAGGAGGAATCGGCTCCATGCAAGGTGGAGTTTTCTTCGCTGCTGCTCTCCAACTCCTCCTGGAACAGGAGTTGGAGGTCTTCGCCTTCGGTCTGGGGCTCGTCGTCTTCGGAGGCGATCCCGAAGTCGAACTCCTCTACATCCCAATGCAGAGGAGCGAGCGCCTTGTATGCCGCCGCCGAGTTGTACTCCGGCGTCGGCTCCCGACTCTCTGGGATAGAGTCGAGGGAGGAGGCAGAAAGGTCTGAAGAAGAAGGGGAAGAAGGAGGGGGAGAAGAAGAGTGGCCGATGGAGTTGGAGCCAGAGGAGGAGGAAATCGCCATTGCCACTGGCTGATGAAGGTTGGGGTTTTTTCTGTGCTACTTGGCTTTGGGAGGAAGATGAGTTTGCCGTGAAGAGAGCCGATTCGGGGTGAGATTAAATACTAAAAGATGGAAGACGGATCGGCAGTTTCACATTCTACGAGGAGCCAGTTGCAGAGACGTTGCGTCTTCCTTGGTGGTTGCAGTGGTTTTTAATGAGCATTAATGGGAAGATGAAGTGGCAGAGTGGTTTTGGAATTATCATTTCAAAACCAGGGGGGCATGTGTTATCGCCATAAATTAACAGGGTTAATTAATGGGCCATAAGCGAGTTGGGCTTAAAGCAAAGGTTTAAGAAGGCTTGTAAATCGGCTCCTGCGTGAGCATTTGGGTCCTATGGGCCGTGTATCATTAGAATTAGTTCAGATTGAGTTAGAGATAGAGTCTGATATGGACACATTAGTTTAGATTGTTTCCCAAGTCTCCGGACTATAAATATGTACCCTATGGTATTTGTAAAGGAGGACGTCATCACATTTGCAATCAACAACTCTCAGCGCATCGCCACCCCTAATCTTAGGGTTTCATCCAAGTAAGCGCCATGCTACCCTGATCGCTTCTTGCGATCAGGGCAGCGTTGTTCTTGCTTCTACCTTGGTATTACTCGTACTGAATCATTTTTGATGGCGAGTAGTGCTAGTTATCATAATGTTCGTAGTATGGTTTTTAGTAGATTTATCGTGCTTTTTTGCCTATCATCTATGAATATCATGTTGTTTCTGTGCAATCACATTTCAATCTTATGCTAATTCTTGTTGCATAGAGTTAGTTGCACGGAAACAACATCCTGCTTCTTTTCATCTAGTAGATCTAATCTGTTACGGTTTGCTCATATACTTAAGAGTTGGCGTAATATCTGCTAGGTTATGCCTTGCAAACGGATTGGATGATCCGGTGACGTATTAGATGCTTTGCCTTAGTCGTAATAGGGAATTGATCCGGGAATCGGCTTTAGCTTGTTATTAGGCCTCTGTTCTGGTTAAGGGTTAGTTATTTATTACGCTCATTAGGCACAATTACGTGTAGGATGTTCCGATCTAGCAGTGAAGCTTTTACCGTTGTGGATTAGATTAGCTAGATTTAATTGAAGCAGCTTTACAGTTATTTGCTTTATCTATCAATATTCGGATACATGCAGATCCAATCTGACACCGGGACTCGATCGGCTCTTTAAAGCTGATGCAAGAGTCGTCCCGGGGAGCCGACCATGGCTCGGACTTACGTTTCCACATGTTTGTGTATGCAGGCAAATTGTTGCAAGCACATTCGCACCTTCCTAATTGGGTATAGGTCAGGTGGCACGCCCTGCGTCTTTATAAGCCGTGGCATGTGCTGGAATTGCGGGCCGTTGATGAGGGAGCAGTGCCTGTCAGCGCCCCGGCGACCTCCCGGCTCTTCGTGTTGCCTGTCGCTACTCGCTGGTGGGTTTTGACTGACAATAGGCACCCATTGGTACCAGTTGGAAAGTCCAACCGGTACCAAAGAGGCTGCTACGCTGACGCAAGGTGGCAGCCCCTTTGGTACCGGTTGGTCTTTCCAACCGGTACCAATGACCTTTTCCCTTTTTTTCCCAAATCCAGTTTTGTTTGTTATATTTATTACAGTTTATTCTTTTATAATTTCTAAACGCACTCAGTACTATACGTTCATTGGTCGTTCGTGTTCGTTTTCAGAGAATATTTGAAACTAACTAAAAGTGAAATGCGAGCATATAATTAAGCTAATTAGATGAACTGATATATTTACAAATTTTCAAACATCAAGACATAATGTTTAAAAATATTTATAAATGTACAAGTCATGTTTGTAGTCCAACTACTGGTCCCCTCAGGAGGTAGACGGAAGTCCTCTATTGATGTGACCGTCGTGGTAGAACTCGCCTCTAGGATCCAAGATCTCGTTCAAAATGAATCCGGCGAGCTGCTCGCACACGGTGTTGATCCGATCAGTAGAGTAACATTCATCCCCCATTTGAGACATCTATCATTTAGAAAAAAAGGATTAACATCATGTGCGTTAGTACAGTTATGAAAATATACTAGTGAACGGTTTGGATGTACTCTCGTGTCTTCATCAGTAACCTTCCCGCATGGAGTCATGATGTGCAAGTAGTCGCATACGTAGTACCCGCACCAATCAGTTCTTTGTTGTTGTCTCGCACACTTAAGGAGAAACAAATAAATTACTCAATTTAGAACAATTTGGGATTATATACTTAACTAGACAAATCTTTATGAATCAACATACCGGATAATCCATGTTAATGTTTAGTTCGGGCCTTCATTGACCATGACCTTTGTTATTTTTCACAAATTTTTTCCAAACCCTACGCTCAAAGTTAAGTTTGATATTCAGAAATTGTTATTAACAGAAAAAAGATTTGATTGTGCAAACTGAACTTACCTGTTCAAGGGGTCTATGATATATTGGATTGCGGACTTTGGATTTCTCATTGAGTCAAAGACTATAAGATTGCCGGTCTCTATGGAAAGTATGAGTAAAATCCAATGATAACTGCGGATATAGATAGGATATATACATACATGCATTAGATGACTTAATATTTATTTAGTAATATAACAGAGAATTGAGTCAATCAAGGCTTACCCAAAGTTGTATGGTATGAATATATAGGATTTGTAATTTTGCCTAGTCAACGAATCGTACATGTTTTAGCACGTTTCCTTGTAATTTTCGTTGAGCACTTTCTGGTTAACTAGCTAAGGAGACATGAAGCCGATCTGATGGTGCCATCCATGTTTTCGGCTTCTTTGGGTCTCCTGTCTAAACGATACAATAGAAATTTTATAATGCACACATATAATTATGTTCTTGTTAACAAAAAGTATTAATGTAGAGGTAAGTGATACTTACAAAACCCAAACGGTGATGATAGAGGCGTCGAGGGCTTGTCAATGGTAAATGTGATATAAATTTTCGAAGTACACCCAGAAGTCCTCCTCCCCGCGGAAGAAACCATGGTCACGATACTTGACTCCAAACATTTTCCCATGGTCCTTCGACATTCGCAGGTACCATCTATGCAAATTGAACATCTGCGTGCCTAGACTTTTCTCCTCTTCCTCAGTGACAAAAGGTTTTCCATGCTGGAATGGAGTAAGAACGGGAGCGACAGGGATTTCCGCCTCCACTTGCCCCGTTGCCTCCTCTAGTGTTAATCCAGTTTTAGAAAGAAATATCGTGGCCTGTAGGTCCGCCTGGAGTTGTACGTCCGTTGGGTGTAGGAGTGTCAACCCTGGCACCCTGAGGGGCTCGAGTCCTTTTTGTTGTGTGCCAAGCTGAGGAATGGTCTTGCCACATTTTTTCTTCAGATTTCTCACCTTGTGTGCTTTTGTCAGAGTACGATCATAGTCCGAGGGTAAGCTTTTTGGTTTTGGTGGGTTGTCTAGGTTTGCGAGAAGCTTTTTCCCTAGTTCTAGAGGTACCTTTTCCCTCGGCGGGGGGACTTTAGGCTTCAATTGTTCTTTTATATATTGAGCAGTCTCCTCTTCCAACTCCTCAGCAGTTTTCTCGTAGGTTAATTTTCTTTCGACCGTTTTCTGCTTCTTCTTTGAGGGTCCAGCCGCTGGGAGGCCGGATGCTGTCTTTTTCTTTCCTTTTTCTGGGTTAGGAGGAGTTGGAGTACTCGTGGCCCTTTGCGCTGGCGGAGACGGTGGTGAAGGAGGTGGTTGTGGGGACGGCAGTGAGGGAGACCGCGGAGACGGGCGATCGGTCTGCACGGGAGCCGTTGTGCTTGCAGTAAGTTTGATGTCGGCCTTGCCCCATAGAACGACCCCATGCAGTGCATCTCCCAATGTCTTCTCTCCATCCCCTCCAACGAAGTCGAGCTCAAGATCATCATTGTTTCAAACTATCTGCTCGACTGTGACGGAGGTGTAGCCAGGGGTATCGGCCTTCCATGAATTATAGTAGAAGGATTCAGGGGCAGGGCTGACCCATATGCGACATGAATGGATATATTTCTTGCTCGCACATGAAGGTCGCACAGGGTCCATCCTCCTCTGTGACGTAGCCCTTCGCAATGCTTCCTTCTGGATGAGCCCGATTACGAACGTATTTCTTTAGGACTGCAAAGTATCGTTCAAAAGGGAACATATTATGAAAGAAAACAGGACCAAGAATACCAATCTCTTTGACCAGGTGAACTAGAAGATGCGTCATAATATTGAAGAATGATGGAGGAAATATCATTTCAAGACTGACTAAACTTTGGACAACATCCTCTTGTAGCCTGCTTAAACTCGATGGATCGATTGCCTTCTGAGAAATTGTGTTGAGAAAGGCGCATAGCTTTATGATTGTTGCTCGAACAATAGCTGGTAGAATACCTCTAAGTGCAACTGGAATCAATTGCGTCATCAACACGTGACAGTCATGGGACTTTACGTGTGCGAATTTCTTCTCTTTCAAGTTCAGTAGCCTCTTTATATTCAAAGAGTAACCTGATGGGACCTTGATACTGTTCAAACAGTCAAACATACTTTGCTTCTCTTCCTTACTAAGAGTGTAGCACGCAGGACCTAGATAATGACGTCCTTTATCCCTTTTTTCTGGATGTAGGGCGGCCTGTTGTTTCATACATTGAAGATCTTGCCATGCTTCCAATGTATCCTTTGCCTTACCGTAGACACCAAGGAAACCTAGAAGGTTCACATAAAGATATTTTGTTAGGTGCATCGCATCAATTGCGTGGCGGACGTCTAAGACTTCCCAATAAGGTAACTCCCAAAAAATACTCTTCTTCTTCCAAATAGGTGCACGTCCGTCATCACTCTACACTGATTTGCTGCTGGGTCCTTTTCCGAATACTACTTTTATATCTTTGACCATTTCAAACACCATTTTCCCACAACGGTGCCTAGGCTTGGTATGATGATCTGCCTTTCCATCATAGTGAGCAAACCTCCTCCTTAATGGGTGCTTGATCGGAAGAAATTGACGATGACCCATATACACAATCTTCCTACAGTGCTTGAGGTACATGGTATTGGTTTCTTCTAAATAATGGGTGCATGCCCTATAACCCTTATTGGATTGTCTAGAGAGGTTACTTAGTGCTGGCCAATCGTTGGTGGTTACAAAAAGCAATGCTCGAAGGTTAAAATGATTCTCTGTGTGCGCATCCCACATACAAACACCCTCCTCTTTCCACAACAATAGAAGATCCTCAATCAGTGGTTTCAGATACACATCTATATCATTACCGGGTTGCTTCGGGCCGGGGATAAGCACCGGCATCATAATGAATTTCCGCTTCATACACAACCAGGGAGGAAGGTTGTATATACAGAGTGTCACAGGCCAGGTACTATGGCCACTGCTCTGCTCACCGAAAGGATTCATGCCATCCGTACTTAAGCCGAATCTTATATTTCTCGCATCATTTGCAAATGTTGGGAATGTTCTGTCCACTTTTCTCCACTGCGACCCATCAGCGGGGTGTCTCAACATATTGTCTTGCTTACGTTCTTCTTTGTGCCATCGCGTCAATTTAGCATTTGTTTTGTTCATGAACAAACGTTTCAGGCGTGGTATTAGAGGAAAATACCACATCACCTTGGTAGGCACCCTCTTCTTGACACGCATCCCCTCAACGTCGCCTGGATCATCTCGAGGGATCTTATACCGGCATGCGTTGCATACAGGGCATGAATCCAAATTTTCATACTCACCTCGATATAGGATGCAGTCATTAGGACAAGCATGCATCTTCTGTGCCTCTAATCCTAAAGGACAAACAACTTTTTTTGCCTCGTATGTTGTCTCCGGCAAGGTGTTACCCTCAGGTAGTAAGTTTTTTATAAGTTTCAGCAACTCCTCGAATCCTTTGTCAGACAAACCATTTGATGCCTTCCATTGCAATAATTCCAATGTGGTACCCAACTTCTTTTGGTCTTGTTTGCAATCAGGGTACAACAATGTTCTGTAGTCCTCCAACATACGCTTCAGATCTCTCAATTCCTTTTCTGTTTCACAACCTTCCTCAGCTTCGAGCAGCATCTGACCAAGATCATCTTCTACAACGTATCCTTCAGTATCTTCTTCAGGCTCACCCATTGCAGTGTCATTGAAAAAGGAATTATAATTGGCTGCAAAGTCAGGAATCCAGTCCTCTTCTTCTACAATATTATCCAGCACAATTCCTCTTTCGCCATGCTTGGTCCAAACATAGTAGTTCGGCATGAAACCACTATTGAACAAGTGACTATGGATGGTTCTTGATGATGAGTAATCCTTCTCATTCTTACAGAATTTGCAAGGACCACGAACGAAACCGCCATAATTGTGTTTCTCGGCCGCTTCTATGAATTCATGCACGCCATCCATGAACTCCTTTGAACGCCGGTCGGCCATGCACATCCATTGCCGACTCATCTGGGTCCACAATACATTTATATACATTATTGTACGGTACAAATAGTTCATTCATACTACCAACTTATAACAATACATTTATATAATTGATAATGCATATAACTATAATAAATAGATACTATTCACTTATCAAATAAATTGATAAAACATATAAATACAATAATTTGATAGTATTCAAATATCAAATAAATTGATAACGCATATAACTACAATAAGATGCTACAAATAAAAATAATTATCACATGTATAAACTAAATCAAGTAATAACTGTTACTAAAAATTAATTGCTAAGTTATAAAGAAAAATAACTAACCTTTTTTTCAAAAAAAAAGCAAAAATTCCCCTCCCATCACCTCACTCAACTGCCATGAACAGTGAGTTCACGACAGCTAGAGTGGGGGAGGGGCTGGGGTATTTATAGGCTCGGGCCAAAGGCACCGGTTGGTTTCAATGACCCGGTGCTAAATTTTGTTCAATAGCACCGGGTCAAGGCACCAACCGGTGCCTTAGGCCCGAGTTCCTGGCAGCTGCCACATTTCATCACCATAGGAACCGGTTATTACCATCAACCGGTGCCTATAGCGCCGCCTTCATTTGGAACCGGGTGGTGGTTCAAACCGGTGCTTATGCTGACCCATTGGAACCGGTTGGAACCACCACCCGGTGCCAATTGTCCTCCACTAGGTTGGTCCAAGGCCAAAGGTACCAGCTGCTGTTGCAGCCGGTACCCATCGGTACCGGCTGCAACAGCAGCTGGTACCTTTGGCCTGGACCGATGGCCCATTTTCTAGTAGTGAGCGCTCCACGCCCAGCAGCCCCAAGCACGACAATCTGAATGATAATGCGAGTGATTTCTGATTTTTTTTCCTTTCTTCTGAACGAAATGATTTGCAATTGTGCTTGGGTACCTTGTTGTGGTTCTTCTGCAAGCCATGCCTTCTTCACTCATGAATCTGTAATGCCTTGTTCCCGCTATTGATTAGTCGGAACTAAGGTGTAGCCATTCTAAACTGTAGATTATGTAGGAGTATATATGTATTCGATTATGCACCCTGAGGTACCACCATGTATTATCTTATGCTATTCATGAGCACCGTTTTATTTTCTGTCTTTTCTATTGCTGTTTTTTCGTGAGCAATAGATGTGTGTTCAACGGGTTGTTCATGTGGGGTACTTAGATTTGTGGCTGGCCGGGGAACTTTTGTTCTTTTTTCTTATATGCTTGCATTGCTCTGTTTTGTTGGAATTTTTTCCTTCTCAAATTTCTATTTTATCTACCTTTTTATTTCTCTTGATAGTTGATATTGCTTTTCATGAGCAGGATCTCTGTTCATGTGTTCTTCATGTGGTGTACCATGGTGTATAATAGAGTACACACTATTGTTATTTTTTTTATATGCTTGTATCGCTCCGTTTTGTTCGAATTTTTTCCTTCTCAAATTTCTGTTGTAGCCACCTTTTATTTCACTTGATATCCCTTTTCATGAACAAGACCTATGTTCATGTGTTCTTCCTGTGGTGTACCACGGTGTACAAGAGTGGAGTACCTAGTAGTATCTGATTTGATTAGAGTTTTTATAATTTATTTTTATGTACCTGGTGTTTTATTGTAGGTGTACGACGGTGTACCTATAGTATATACTCCCTCTGTATAGGATTTAGAAGTCGTTTTGGACAAGATTTGAGTCAAACATTGAAAATATAAATCATGAATAACTTTTAAGTTATTGAGTTTGAAAATGTGCAAGCCATATGAATAAATTTGTCTTAAAAAGTACTTTCAAAAAATATAAATATGTCACTTTTCAATAAATATTTTCATAAAAATAAGCAGTCAAAGTTATACTTTGGAGACCGTATCGCTGTATTACGTCTTCTATTTCCTATATTAAGGGCGTATTGTGGTACCTGATTTGATTAGTGTGGTTATGATTTGACTTTTGGTTTCTTTTATTTTATTGTAAGAGAGAAGATAACTGTGGATGAATAGTATTTTATTTTATTAGTGTGTCGCTGTGGTGAACGTTTCATTTTTTAAATTTGAATGAGCGACTCATGTTGATCGAGCAAATAGTCCCAGAGGTACAGTTCCATCAGCTTTTACCTGTTACCATGTGAAGCTTTATGTCAGTTGTTTTGTACCCGTATCTGTCATGTTTCAAGAAAAACTCGAATACCACACAAATACATATGAATAGGACAAGAAGGCATATATCTCAAAATTGTTTCAACGAACAGGATAAATTCTACCGGAGCTGCTGCAGGGTGTACTGATCATTTTTCGCTAGCACTTGACCAGCTGCGGCTTCCCTCTAAGGACCTGGCGCCGTCCCTTCGCAACCACCTGCCGTCCATTTTTTACTTTAATTTATTTTTAAACCAACATAATTTTTTTATTTTTGTAAGTACGGTTGTGGACTTGAAACACATTGACAAGTGCAGTGACCATTATTCATGCATTCCCATCTTTCTAATATCGAATTAGTATGGGTAAAAATATATATCTATTATCAAACTGTTATTATTCTCTTAACAAATGTGCATGAATAAATGGATGTTGGTCCCTTAACAAAATTTAGACATGATTTACTTCAACTATTCCGTTGGTCCAATCTACTGTGCGTCATAATGAGATTTTCTTTCTTTTCTTGTGTACAAGTTAAATTTTAAGTTCAACTTTTGGAGCGAATAGAGATCACGGTACACTATTAAAAAGTATATTGGAATTTTTCATGTACTTTTATAGGTTAGAAATACTTAATATAAGAGATACACAAAAATGCACGAAAAAATAACCAGGAAAAATTCCTACATTATTTTTCTAGTGTAGGATATGATGTTATAACTCACTCCATAAATTTTGTGTATGAACTCATAGACGAAGAAACAAAAAACAGAAATTACATCAAGGTATAGATTGGACTACCCGAAATAAGTTTGAGGGATGAATTGAGCTAAAATTTTGTTAAAGGGGTTAAATGGATAAAATGGATCGCTGAGGGTAGGAAAGTAGGCTTTTTTTTCTCTAAAACAAAAACAACGAAACATAGTGTTGACACAGAATCGCGCCAAAACACACTCGATTGCGCTAGTTCGCGCGAGCGATCGTCAAAACGATCAACACAGCGAAGCTCTGGGCGGACCGGTCTGACCGGCGCCGCCAACCGGTCTGACCAGTGCAGGCAGGGCCTCACGAAGACCTAGAACAGCGAGCTCTGGAGGGGCCTCACGAAGACCTAGAACAGTGAGCTCGGGAGGGACCCCGTCAGAGCTCGTGAATATAGGGTTGTCCTGAGGTCGGCAGGCCACTCAGAACGTCTTCAAACACCGCAGAGATGAAGGAAGAAAGCAATTAGGATTTGCAAAAAGCTAGAGTTTGAGAGACAAAAGTAATGCGATCTTTTGTATTGATTCGATTGGGAATAGTCTCCATCTGACTTAGCCTGTATATTTATAGGCCGGGGAAGATGTACCCCTTCGCGAGTAGGATTACAGGAGGACTCTTTACAAAAACTATAATTCTACTCGGACTGTACAGACCAGACCGGTCTGACCGGTCAGACCGATCGGTCTCTGCAGGTGCCAAATTTGGCTGTCAACATATGCCCCCTACTTTTTAGTGAGTTTACAAGCTAAAAAGCAAAGAACAAAATCATGCTATACAATATTAGGGCCTAAAAAATACTACGCTAGTTATAACTGAGGTTTATCTATGCTACTCTCTACTTACCCCTAAAAGACTTGCAACCTATAGCCAATCCTAATCAAACTAACTAGGAAAGTAAAGGTACGCAAGATAGAGTAAATGCGGAAACGTAATACGGTACGTAAAGAGGGAAGGGAGAGAATATGCAAACTCCCGTGAAAACACCAAGACACACGATTTAACGTGGTTCGGTTAGGACACCAAGTCCCTCCCTACGTCCACAGCTACTTGTCCAATACGAACAAATGTGATGCCGAGTCTCTTCGCTTGATCACTGTCTTGCGTTCGCCACCAAGGCTCCCGGCAAGCAAAGGCTAAGTGACCCCAAGTCACCAAGACAAGGCCACCGCCACCGTCTCTCTTGAAGCATCACCAACGGCACCGTCTTCACTATTGGAGCTTCTCACCAAGAGGGGTCTTCTTCCCCGCACAAAGTGTCGTTGCCGCTCCACACCAAGTCGGAGGGTCACACGATGAGTACACAAGATGCTTGCTGTAGCAAGACTTTCACTCAAGCTAGTTCTCTCAAGAACTAAGCCTAATCAAGCACTAAGCACTCTCACAAGTGTGCTTAAGCCTATATGATGTACAATGAAGCTCTAAGATGGTTGGAGATGATCTTTAACTCTTTTGTGCTTCCATAGTCTCCAGCAACCTCAAATGACCCGGCCTTGGGGTATATATAGGCAGCACAAGCAAATATAGACATTGGAGAAAAGCTGCCAGAAAAACACTTAACGCCGGTTAATCCGACGCACCTCCAATAGCCATCGTCGGTTCAACCGGTGATACTAAACTGCCCGCCTCAAAAACTAGCCGTTACGTGTACGGGCAATCAACCGATGCTGCGTCGATTTAACCGGTGAGTGTAGTTGTCCTGTGAACTCTGAAAAACCAACTCTCTGGACAACTGCACCGACGTTCACAAAGACCCAATCGTCGGTTCATCAGGTGTATAGACCTTGCCTCAGCTTCTGGGTCCATTGCACCAATGTATTCAACTTCCCTAACGTCGGTTCATCCGGTGAAACCAAAATTCCTGGTGTGCTCCAAGTCAATGCACCGACGTATATGATTTTATCAGCGTCGGTTTAACCGGTGATACTAAAGTATCTCTGTCTTGATTTCTTTGACTTGGTTTTCTTCACGGTCTCTTCAATTCTTGTCCTTTGGACCGAAGAGGTTTCAGGGCGCTGCCCTGAGACCCGCGAGGGGCGGAACCACCATAGGGGCGGCCCTTCGGGCCTTGCTACGCCTATCTTCTCTTTGTCATCACTTGAACCAAAAATCATGCTCGTCATTAATCCGATGCTCAATAATAAAATCCGCTACAATTTTACCTTTTATATATTTCAATGGTTCACAAGCCAAATCATATTCCACCAAAGCATATGCCCACTTGCCGATTCTAAAACTCAAAATCAGCTTTTGTAATATATATTTTATCACATCGGTTTGACATACTACTATGCAAGTACTAGACAGTAGATAATGTCTCAATTTGGTACAAACATGATATAAAGACAAGCATAACTTCTCAATAAAAGTATACCTTGCTTCCGCATCAATAAGTCATCGGCTTATATAAGTAACAACATACACCTTGCCTTCGGTTTCTTGAGACAAAACAGCCCCAACAACTTTATCTTTGGCTGCTATATAAAGTTTAAAAGGAACACCTCTCCTAGGTGCTATAAGAATCGGCGGCGAAGACAAGTAACATTTAATTTTTATAAACGCCTCTTACTGTTTTGCCCCCCAAGTAAATTCGGTCTCATTCTTTAACCAAAGAATAGGAGTAAAAGCATCGACCTTTCCAGTCAGGTTAGAAATAAATCTTCTCAAATAATTTATCTTGCCTAAAAACTTTTGCAAGTCCTTCTTGCAAGGAGGAGCCTCAACTTTCTTCGTGGCTTCAATTCTTTTAGGATCAATATCTGTGCCCTTCTCATGAATAATAAAACCAACAAACTTTCCAGCCGATACTCCAAAAGCACATTTGAGTGGATTCATCTTCAAACCATACCGATGCATTCTTTCAAGTGCAAGTCTTAAATCGGCTAAATAATGATCTAACCCGGCCGATTTAATAACAATATCATCAATATACACTTACAATATAACACCAAGTAAATTATGAAAGATCAAATTCATAGCTCTTTGATAAGTTGCACCGGCATTCTTCAAACAAAAAGTCATAACAATCCACTCAAACAATCCAACAAATCCGAGACATACAAAAGCCGTTTTAGACATATCCTGTTCGGCCATAAAGATTTGATTGTAACCCGTGTTACCATCAAGAAAGCTAATGACCTGATGTCCGGAAGCTACGTTAATTAACATATCGGGTATAGACATAGGATATTCATCCTTGGAAGTAGCTTTATTGAGATCTCTAAAATCAATGCAAACCCGAATTTTGCCCGAATCTTTCTTTTCAACGGGCACAATATTAGAGATCCAATCCGTATAATGACAAGACCGAATAAAACCAGCATCTAGCAATCGATTAATCTATTCTTTAATTCGGTCATAAATACAAGGATTGAAATGCCTAGCCGGTTGTTTAGAAGGTCTAAAACCGGTTTTGATTGGTAAATGATAATCAACAAGATAACGAATTAACCCAGGCATTTCAGAATAATCCCAAGCAAAACAATCGATGTATTCTTTTAGTAACTTAACCAAATCGACTTTATATTCAGTCGATAAATTTTTGTTTACAAAAGTCGGCCTTGGAATAGTACCATCACCTAAATCTATATTTTCTAAATAATCAGCCGATGTAAAACTTTGGCCCAGCTTGTCCATATCCTCTGACTCTTCAATAATCTCACATATATCATTCGTACACGCCCGATAGTGTTCGATACGCTGCTGGAGCCATTCTGTGTTGGACCGGTCTGACCCGCCGGTCTGACCGGTCGGGTCTGATTGCTGATCCGAAGAGAACTGGTCTGACCGGTTGCGCCTGAGTTGCCTGCTTGACTTATTATAACATCAAATGATTTAGCCGATTTTACATTGGCTTTAAAGTGACAGGGACGAAGCCTTTCTTTGTGCAACTGATAAGCTCGGACATATCCAAGCCCGATAAGCACTTGATGTTGTCATTGGCACCAATAGAGTTGGAATCGGCAGTAGCAATGAAAGAAGAAGTGTCACCATGCACTATCTCAACTTCATCACCGATCCACTGAATAAGAAATTGATGCAAGGTAGATGGAACACATTGATTGGCATGAATCCAATCACGCCCAAGTATTAAACTGAAATTACCTTGCACCTCCGAGACGAAGAAGGCTGTAGCGAGCGTCTTGCTTCCAATGGTTAACTCCATGGTAGCAACCCCTTTGGCACCAATGGGATCACCTCCACCCACACTGCAGATTGTCATGGTGGTCTTGATCAACTCCTCGTCCTTCCCGCCAAGCTTCTTGTACAATGAGTATGGCATAAGATTTACAATGGCCCCACCATCCACGAGCATGCGAGAAATCGGTTACCCATTAAGATGCCCCCTCATGTAAAGAGCTTTCAAATGGTTATCTGATTCCTTGGGCTTCTGAAACATAGCATCATGAGGCCCAAACTGAAGATGAGCCACCTCCTCTTCGGGAATTATGAGGTAATCCAAAGACATATGCACAACATGAATTTCCAAATTATTGCGCTCCGGAGATGCTTCATAATCCACCAATTCCTCATCCTCTTTTGCTAGAGGGGCTAGTGGAACTTCATCAACATGAGAAGCTGAAACAGACGCTGTTGCTTCGGCTGTGCTCTTTGCACTAGTCTCGACCAGTCTGACCAGTTGCTAAGAGCGGCCTGACTGGTCAGGTGTACCAGTTTGACTGGTCGCTTGGGTCGGTCTGACCAGGTCTGCTGCTGGCTGGTCGACCACCTTGGCTTACCACACTTTGCCTTGAGGGATTAGGGGTCTGTATTTATTAAAGTATTCGTCCCTCATCTTCTCTGCCTTCTGCTCCCTCTTCGTTTTGTTGCGAAGATGCTACAACTTGCTCTTCTGAGTATGTGTCAACCCCTCTGGACACCAACGGGATTGATGGTACTTGTCTGGCACCTTGCTGCTGCTAGCCTCATGATTGTTGGTTGTGAAAGATTTTAGAGCAGAAGAAGTAGCCGATTTGTCAATTACCATTGGCTCTTTACCCTTATCTTGTACAACCACCCTTATTTCGCCGATCTTAACAACAGTATCGGCTTTAGACTTTCTGAGTCATCACTTGGTTGCACTTCTTGCTTCTTTTCCTTCACACGATATTCCATCTGTGTAGGAGGAAACTGCACCGATCTCTGCTGAGACTGGTCTGATCGGTCATAGGGGACCGGTCTGACCAGTCGGGCCTGTTGTGCTAGCCCAGATTGGTGTGGCCCCAATCGGTCATGCACAGGCGTACTCGAACTTTCTTCCCTCTGATATGGTGGAGGATATGGCATTGGGAAGCACTGCATCCATATTGCCTCATGTTCCCACACCGGATTAGTAGCATTTGATGCTGGTGGAACCCATGGCATAGTGGCATATACCTTTTGTGCAGGGAACTGTGGAAAATCACCCTTGTGCCTTCTGATTTCTCTCCTTGGAGGTGAAACATTACCTCGACATGGTGGTGATCGTGGTCTCTTTTTTAATGGCCGATCTTGTTGAACGGACTTTGTGTACTTGTTCAATAACTCCACAAAGGTAGGTCTCTGATTTGCAGATCGTTCCTACACGTTTGGCTTGTTTGTCTTCCAAGTACCCACTTCCGGAAGCTTTGGCTTGAAAGTCTGGGGCTGAACTCTGGACCAGTCTGACGGGTTGCTGAGTCCGGTCTGACCGATCGGATCGGTCTGACTGGTAGGTGATGCCAGTTTGACCGGTCGCGCCTGGACAACAGGCTGACTGGTGGAATTTTCTTGCCTCTCGAGTTTGGGAGCATTGAGAATGATCTTCAGAGTCATTTTTCCCATCAGGTGTTTTCTGTGCAATAATCTCCTTGGCCAGAATCTTGTCATTTGCAATCATTGGCCTTGGATCACCAATCACAACATTCTTCTCTTGAGCCCCTTCGGCTTGTTCCGGCCGAAGGAGGACTATTGCATAGTTCAACTCTAAAGTATGAATAGTGAAAAGAGTCTTGTCCACTTGCATCTCAGAAAGTATCAATCGTCTTTCATCTATAGCCAATTGGATCTGTCAATGGAAAACATTACAATCATTAGTTGCATGCGAGAAAGAATTATGGCATTTACAATATGCATGTCTTTTTAAATCCTCCGGCGATGGTATAGCATGATGTAAACGAATGTTTCCATGTTTAAGCAACACATCAAAAAATTTATCACATTTGGAAACATCAAAAGTAAATTTCATCTCATTTTGCCGATTCTTTTGAATCGGCTTAAGCGAAGGACATGTAGAAAGTTTGTCCTTTGATGGCCAAACAAACTTGGCAGCATATACTCCCTTTTCCTCAGCGTCCGAACAATCCGAATCATTTTCAACAACATGCGTGTTGGACCGATGAGGTTTAAAAGAATCTTTTAATTTTTTTATATTTAAATTCTACACCAATGGCTCGCATTTGCAAATGATTAATCGTGATGAAATCAAAACCCTCAAATTTCTCTTTCAAGTAAGAGCCCAAACCATTGTATGCCAAATCCGCCAACTTCTTTTCAAAAAGTGATAAATTAAAATATCAGTTTTTCAAAACTTTAAATCTTTGGAAGTAATCTAAAATCGATTCATCTCGGTTTTGCCTAACCGATGTTAAGTCCAACAATCTAACTTTTGTTCTCTGCTAAAGAAATGATCATGAATTCAATTTAAAATCAAACCCGGTGCAAGCAAAAAAAACCAAGAGAAAACGGTTTCGATCAATGATAAAGAAAATAAGTGAACTTGCAAAGCATCATTAAGACCCGCTTCTCCCAATTGCAAGATATATTGGCTAACATGCTCCCAAGTCATGCGAGAATCATCACCATTAAATTTAATAAACTCGGGAATACGCCAACCAGCAGGATACGAAACAAAATCAAACTCAGGAGGATACGGTTTTTGATAAAGACGTGAACTACTCATATCAATCCCAAGTTTAGTTTTAAGCACCCCGGCCAGATCTTCTTTAAACCTAGTAAAATCGGCCTGATAATTACTACTAGTCGAAGCATACGAAGAAGACGAAACACGTGGTGTGCTAGGACCAGTATAAGCTATGGTAGAATTAGGAATCGGTCCCCGTTGGGGTCCAGATCCCTGCTGTGGTGCAGTATGGGATGGTGCGTATGGCACCATCTCACCAGTTCGGCTAGGGCGGCCGAACTAGGGATAGTAGCAAGTGGCATAGGGGATGGTGGATTCTGCACCATCGCACCAGTCTGACCGGTCATATGATCGGTCTGACCACTCGGACCGGTCGCCTGGACCGGTCTGACCGATGGCGCGTGAACCGATGGTGGTGGCGGCGTTTGCCCTGGAAACAAATTCGGCGGCATGCCATAGAACTGATTTGGGTCAGTAGATGCACTAACCAAATTCGGATCTGTAAAATAAGTGCCATCCTCGACACTTTTGCCCTTTTTTAAAGCCGCAATCTCATCATTAATGCCCGCAAGTCTCTCCCGCAGCCAATTGCACATCGGATATTTTCTTATCAACCAAAAGAGACATTTGCTTAACTAACTCATAGAGATCGTTAGGGACTACCTCAACCTTATCGTTGTTCAGCTTGAAGGATGGCATCACGAACTCCCCGACCCTCTTGAAAAGGCCTCCACACTCCTTGAACGACCCCTGAAGGAAGTGCTCCTTCAAGTGTTCTTCAGTGATGAGGTAGGCCCGGCGCTCGTCTTCGGTGAGCTCTTCCATGGTTGCCTTTATGATGTTGTCATCATGAACTTCAGCCAGAGTGCCCATCTTCTTGGAGAATTAGATTAGATCAGTTTTGGCAACCAGATTAATCTCTTTCCCAGTGGAGTCGCCAAAAAGTGTGTTGACACAGAATCACGCCAAAACACACTCGATTGCGCTAGTACGCGCAAGCGATCATCAAAACGATCAACACAGCGAAGCTCTGGGCAGACCGGTCTGACCGGCGCCGCTGACCGGTCTGACCGGTGCAGGCAGGGCCTCACGAAGACCTAGAACAGCGAGCTCGGAAGGGACCCCATCGGAGCTCGTGAACATAGGGTTGTCCTGAGGTCGGCAGGCCACTCAGAACGTCTTCAAATGCCGTAGAGACGAAGGAAGAAAGCAATTAGGGTTTGAAAAAGGTTTGAGAGACAAAAGTAATGCGATTTTTTGTATTGATTCGATTGGGAATAGCCTCAATCGGCCTTAGCTTTTATATTTATAGGCCGGGGAAGACGTATCCCTTCACGAGTAGGATTAAAAGGGAACTCTTTATAAAAACTCTAATTCTACTCGGACTGTACAGACCAGACCGGTCTGACCGATGCCAAATTTGGCTGTCAACACATAGCTACATTTAAACCGGAAGGACCAGAGTCGATGTAGTATGTAGACCGGGACGCCGTGTCTCACGAGCATAGTAGCCACCGGGAAGATAATCCAGAAGTAGAATAAATGAGAGTCCATAATGTAAATGTAATTGCAGAAACACGTACTATTACAATTAATAAACACAACCAAATCTACATATACAGGTCCTAAACTACTGGAAGGACCAATCACAATACCTACAAATAGTGTCATAGGCAGCAGCGCAGTGTATAAGCTACAGACACACACACCACTACACAACCTTCTCGAGCTAGGCCACGCCGCCGTGTCGCCTACAGCGACGATGGAGCTCGGCACCAAAATTGCCTTCGCCGGCATAGACCCTGCCGACGAGGGGGCGGCACTGCCGCTGCAGCCGTTTCCACCACCGCCTCCATCTTGGCAATTGTGGGGCATGGCACCGCTGCCCAATGCCCGGCATGCCTACGGCGGCGGCCAAGCCGTTGCCAACTTTACAGCGGAGCACGCGACCAATGGCGAGCTCGCGTTATTCCAGGCGGCGGCGCACTCCACCGTGTCCGAGACAGCCGACGACGATGATGCGCGGCTGAGCCCATGCAGGGCAGGCGCGCGGCGCCGCCGAGCTCCCGGGAACAAATGTTCTAGAAGGCCCTGACGTCCAGCGACATTGGCAACCTCAACTGCCTCATCATGCCGAAGCAGCACGCCGAGAAGTACTTGTTCGTGAAGCGCATGAAAGGACCGGTAGCGTGCTGTAGCCTAAGAGAGGGAGGGGGTGAATTAGGCAAACTAAAAACTTAGACCTATGGCTCCAACTATTTGCACAATATTAAACTAAGACATGCTATCTAGATGTGCAACTATAATTTTGCTAGTGTGAAACCCCTATCCCAAAAGAGTTTAGCAACCTATAGCCTTTCCTAACAAGAAGCTACTCTATGAAAGTAAAGGCACACAAATTTCTAGGATGAAATGCAGAAGCTTAAAGAGCGGGATAGGAGAAGCAAACTCCCGAGGCGGATGTTTATCCCGTGGTTCGGTTAGCCACAAAGGCACACCTACATCCACGTTGTTGTAGCACTCACTAAGAGTATTGCTACTCGGCCACCATGACTCTTCTGTGAACACAATCACGGTCTCCTTGGCCCCGGGTTCCACTAAGGAGCTTCTCCACAAAGGATGGGGGTCTCCACGCCCCCCGCACAAAGGTTGTCGTCGCCGCTCCACACCAAGTCGGAGGGTCGATGACGTTGCTGGCGAGCCTTCAAGCTCCAAGGTGCCGGCGGACCGAAATCTTTTTTTGGTTCACAAAAGAACCACAGCACAAAGGCTCAACGCCTTGCAATCTCACTCACTAAGAGCTAATCCTTTACACAACACTCTCAAAGTGTGCTAAGGGCTAAGGATATGAGTGCTAAGCTCTTGGATGGCTTGGAGATGTTCTTGGGTGTGTGTGTGTTGTTCCTTGACTCCAGCAAACTTCAAATGGTCGGGGGATGCCATATATATAGGCCTCCAAGTCGAAGTAGCCGTTTAGAGCCGTTGGCCACTTTTCTGCGAGGGTACCGGAACATCCGAAGGCATGGCACCGGTGCATCCGGTCACACTGAGCTTCTGCACTAGCCGTTGGCCTTCTAACAGCTGACGTGGTGTCACCGGATAGACCGGTGCATAGTCACCGGTTCGTCCGGTGCAACTAATCTTCCTTGTAACTGTCACGTCATTGCGCCGATGCGTTGTTCCGAGGGGGCACGGTGTATCCGGTCCTGAACGACTTCTCCTTGGCTGCTTGACATGCTCTCTGAGTAGAAGCATGGTGCTTGCAAATTGCTCCGGTGCTAGGGCACTGTTGCATCCGACCCCTACCGGATAGACCGGTCCTCCGGTCACCGGTTCATCCAGTGCAACTGACTTTTGCAGAACTCGTCCATTTCAATCATTCTTTGAGTTCTTTCTTCGTGTTTTGCTTTGCCTGGCCTTTTTGCTTCATCCCTGGGATCTATAATTGTTCACTTGACAAACTTATTAGTCCCATTGATTGCGTTGTTACTCAATCACCAAAATCACAAAGTAATGGCTTAATGAGGCCATTTTCCTTACAATCTCCCCCTTTTTGGCGATTGATGACAACACAATCAAAGCAAGCATAAAATTTGCAAGAATTTAAAAATGATACCAATTGAAATCAAATTGAAACCACTTACACTTGCTTGTATGCTTACCATGATCCAATGATGACTTGGCCTCCCCCTAAATCCATTATCCCCCTTTGTTTCTCCCTATTTTCTTCTTCTCTCCCCTTTTTGAATCAAAGTAGCTCCCCCTATGGGTGCCCCCTATGGGTGATACTCATTTACTCCTTGCTTTGATCCAAATTCCCCCCCTTTGGAATCAAATCACCGAAAAAGGCTTGGCAAATCAAAATAGCTCAAAGGGAAAAGTTAGTAGTCTAGGGAGTTAGTTCCATGAATCATAATCCAATTTATATGATATCAATGAAGATACCAATTGAGTGATTACTAGGGTGGATCACAAAATTACGAAACTAGCACGAAGGTAGCCCTAAAATAACAACATATTGACAAAAATACCAATTGAAGGGAAGATCATGCATACCTCCGGGGGAAGTGTTATCTTGCATGTACCAATTTGAAAGTGGCTTGTCATGATATCAATTGAAATTGAAAATTAAATGAAAGTCCTTGAATTGAAGAACACTTGTTACACCAAGATGATACATGAGCACATAGTCTATAAACTTAGATATGGAATTTAGTTTAATAGACTATGGATCAACATGAGACTACAAAAGATAAGCTTGTAAACATGTTAGTCTCAAAATCATAAACTATAGGATGGGCTCCCCCTAAATGTGTGCATTTAGTGTTTGAATCACCAATCAAATATATGCATATTGTTTATGCCAACAACAGGTAGTTTACCCTATAGCTTGTGTTCATGGTGCACAAACGAAACACATACCTCATGAAGTCCATGTACCATGAAAAGGTAATCTTGTGTAGCTTTCTACACACTTATCAAACCATGTAGGTTGCTCATGGGTTAGAAATATGACACAAGCAACCCACCATATATAACACTAGGTGATGCAATGCAAACAACCTAGCAAGGGCAAAGGTGCTACATGATGCTTGAATTGAAATCTAGCTACCATTACCTTATGGGGGACTTGGGCAACGAATGTCCAAGAAGTGAGCTTGGCTTCTTTAGCTTGAGATCTTCATCTTCTAGGTAGCCAAGCCTCCAAATCCCCGTAGCCGTTCTTGGGCTTCAAGTCTCCTTTGGAACCCACACCATTTGAGGCCCCTTCATATTGGTGATGACATCCTTGGGCACCCAAATAGAGTGATTCCATCTTCTTTCTTGCTTCTCAACCTTGTGAGCAACCACCTTGCCATTGATTTTCTTTTTGATCACATAGGAGGAGCTATGGCTTTTATTCCTCCAGTTGGGCTTGGTGTAGATGAGAGAACTCTTGATTTTGAGCTTCTTTTTGTTCTTCTCATCCGAAAGCTTCTTCTTTGGTTGAGTGCACTTGTTGGACTTATGACCTCTTTTATGACACTTTGAGCAAGTCACGGTGGACCCCTTCTCAAGCTTCTTCACCATGTTTTTACGGTTATCTTGAGAAGGTTGGACATTGCCCTCTATGCCTTTGCCTTTCAATCTAGGCAAGTCCTTCATGAGCCTTTATACTTCTTGCTTAAGTTCATCATTTTCCTTAGCAATGAGATCATCACAAGATCCTACAACAACATCTTCAAAGCATTTCTCATTGCAAGGGTTAGGTTTATCAAAGCAAGAAGTTGAAGCATGGTTAGTGTCATTAATGCTCTCAATTTTTAACTTGAGCTCTTCATGCTCTTCACTAAGCTATTTGAATTTGCATAATAAACTTTCATATTTTGTAGCGAAGATAGAATTAAGATTTTCAATTTTATTTAATTGCTTATTAATGACTTTTTGGTGCTCATGAACTAATTCAAGTTCTTCATATGAAGGAGCATCGGAGTCATCATCACTTACATCGCTCTCCATACCTTTGGCCATTAGGCAAGTGTTTGATGATGATCCAAAGTTGGTGCAGGTGGTGAATTTCTTGCTTGATTCATCACTTGAGGTTGCACTTGATTCTTCACCACCACTAACCCATTCACCAAAGATGGCAAATGACTCATGCTTGGGCTTCTTCTCCTTCTTTTCTTTCTTCTTCTTGAATCTCCTTTCAACCTTCATTTGTTGGTGATAAGGCCCATCTTTGAGGAAGACCATATACCCCATAGAGTTGATTTCTTGCAAGCACTTGTTCATCTTCTTGACTTGCATGTAGAGGTTGGGGTGCATTAGCTCTTTTTCATCATTTGAGGAGTTTTGGCTTGCCTCCTCTTCTTTCTCTTCACTTAAGCTACCCTTGATGGCCATCTTCTTCAACTTCTTGACTTGCTTGCATGCAAGTGCGCTATGAGTTGGTGAAGAAGGTGGCACTCTTGGCTTGATGTCATGGCGTAGCTCATGGGCGATCACCTTGTTGAGGACTTTGTTTGGTGTCAATGTGTTGATTTCCTTCTCATAAAGAATTGTGATCACCAAATCATAGTCTGGCCTTCGTAGAGAATGAAGGATCTTGCGAATGAGCTCCAAATCATCAATCTTCTTGACATCTAAAGAATTAATCTCATTCACAAGAATATTCAACCGTGAGTACATAGATTCGGCATTTTCATTATCTAATTGCTTGAAGCTATTGAGTTTATCAATGAGAACATGATATCTTTCATTTGCAACATCTTTAGTTCCTTCATGGTTCTCACTAATAGTTTTCCATAAGTCCTTAGCATTTTCACAAGCAAAAACACGGTTGAACACGTTGTCACCAAGAGAGTTTAAAATAGCACATTTGGCTATAGCATCATATTGTCTCTCTTATTGACTCTTGCCCTTCATTCCCTCACTAGTGACCCTCCAAACATTTAGGCCCTTTACTTGGAGGTGGGCTTCCATTAGGACTTTCTAACGTTAGAAGCCCGTGCCATCAAACCGTGGAGGAGGTCCTAGAGAATCCATCCCTTCCCCTATAAGAGCTAACTCACTAGGCGGTGAAGCCTAACCGATCAAGTGAGCTGGTAAACACAAACTGCCAATGTAATTGGCTTTCTTTGTGAGAGAAGTGAGTCCCGGCCCTGATACCAATTGAAAGGACCGGTAGCACGCTCTAGCCTAAGAGGGGGAGGGGGTGAATTAGACAAACTAAAAACTTAGACCTATGGCTCCAACTATTTGCACTATATTAAACTAAAACATGCTATCTAGATGTGCAACTATAGTTTTGCTAGTGTGAAACCCCTATCCCAAAAGAGTTTAGCAACCTATAGCCTTTCCTAACAAGAAACTACTCTATGAAAGTAAAGGCACACAAATTGCTAGTATGAAATACGGAAGCTTAAAGAGCGGGATAGGAGAAGCAAACTCTCGACGCGGGTGTTTATCCCATGGTTCGGTTAGCCACAAAGGCACACCTACATCCACGTTATTGTAGCACTCACTAAGAGTATTGCTACTCGGCCACCAAGTCTCTTCCGTGAATACAATCACGGTCACCTTGGCCCCGGGTTCCACTAAGGAGCTTCTCCACAAAGGATGGGGGTCTCCACGTCCCCCGCACAAAGGTTGTCGTCGCCGCTCCACACCAAGTCGGAGGGTCGATGATGATGCCGGAGAGCCTTCAAGCTCCAAGGTGCCGGCATACCAAAATCTTCTTTTGGTTCACAAGAGAACCACAGCACAAAGGCTCAACGCCTTGCAATCTCACTCACTAAGAGCTAATCCTTTACACAACACTCTCAAAGTGTGCTAAGGGCTAAGGATATGAGTGCTAAGATCTTGGATGGCTTGGAGATGTTCTTAGGTGTGTGAGTTGTTCCTTGACTCCAGCAAACTTCAAATGGCCGGGGGATGCCATATATATAGGTCTCCAAGTCGAAATAGCCATTTAGAGCCGTTGGCCACTTTTCTGTGAGGGCACCGGAACATCCGAAGGCATGGCACCGGTGCATCCGGTCACACTGAGTTTCTGCACTAGCCGTTGGCCTTCTGACAGCTGACGTGGTGTCACCGGATAGACCGGTGCATAGTCACTGGTTCATCCGGTGCAACTAATCTTCCTTGTAACTGTCACGTCATTGCACCGGTGCGTTGTTCCGAGGGGGCACCGGTGTATCCAATCCTGAACGACTGCGCCTTGGCTGCTTGACATGTTCTCTGAGTAGAAGCATGGTGCTTGCACCGGTGCTTCAGCTTGGCACCAATAGTGCATCTGGTGCCACATGGTCTGCTGGCACCACGACTGCAAATTGCTCTGGTGCTAGGGCACCGTTGCATCCGACCCCTACTGGATAGACCGGTGCTCCGGTCACTGGTTCATCCGGTGCAACTGACTTTTGCAGAACTCGTCCATTTCAATCATTCTTTGAATTCTTTCTTCGTGTTTTGCTTTGCTTGGCCTTTTTGCTTCATCCCTGGGATCTATAATTGTTCACTTGAAAAATTTATTAGTCCATTGTTCACTTGAAAAATTTATTAGTCCCATTGATTGCGTTGTTACCCAATCACCAAAATCACAAAGTAATGGCTTAATGAGGCCATTTTCCTTACAACGCAACCCGTTGATGGCCGCCGGCATGGGCGTGCTCCTCGACGTCCAGGACGGCGAGGGGAAGACGTGGCGGTTCCGGTACTTGTACTGCCGGAGCAGCCGGATCTACATCCTCACCAAGGGCTGGAGGCGCTTCGTCCGGGAGAAGGGCCTCCAGGCCGGTGACACGGTGGCGTTCTCCCGGTCGGCGATTGGGCCGTTCAAGCAGATGCACATAGACTACTGGAAGAAGAAGCAGGAGGATGTCACGGCCGATGACGCCATCGCCGCCGTCGATTCCCCTGTCGTCATGCTGTTTGGCCTTGACATTGCCAGAAGAGGAAGTCCAGAGCTACGGAGTAGTAGCTAGCAGTAGCCTACTAGCACATGATCATCAGCTTTCTTGTGTGTGTATTTGTTTTGCGTTGTGCGTACTCTATTTTAACTACTCTTTGTTCCGGCCGGCACTCATCAGCAGCCAACGCAAAAGGCAGTATCTAGCTAGTGTGTGTATTACATGCATTATCCTGTTCTTGTGCACCTACAGACGAAGCTAGCAATTGATGAGAACATAAACAGTTGTTCCAAGTTTGTTGAAAAATAAGATACATATATATAAGAAAATATTGAAACATGGAAAAATAGATAGAGAAAATCATGAATAAGTCTGAAAACTAAGATCTATAATTAGAAATTCAGACTCATTCATGATTAATAGAAACTTATCTTCTCTTATAATGGTGCAGTCATTTCATTATTATTATTTCTAGTGCCAGATAAATAAAATGGGACCAGAGAGACGCGGCTACACATGTCAAAAATACCTAATATAAATCTAATATACATATATGATTTCTTTTTTTTCAACTCATTACCATGTAAATATAGTTTCAATTAATACGCATCAAGTAAGATATACTGTGCATTTGTTCAGCAAATTGCCTCCCGCCAATTTCCTAACCTCCCCCCCCCCCCCCCCCCCCGAGTTTTGTTTTTATATGCCTATGCTTTATAAATGAGGAAACATTCACCTCCATATGTTTGTTGATGAAATAATACTAATAAAACTTTGCTCCTGTCAAACTCCAGCTTCAATAATATAGGTTTCGACATTTGGCTCCCGGCCTCTCTCCAACTTCGTTCTTATTAATTAGTTACAGCAATTATTGTAAGAGAAGTGTTGCATCAAAAATTATTGTAGGAGAAGAGTTTTATTAAAGTTTTAGTTACAGAACATAGTTTACGCGAAATCATTCTCTAGTGCAATGCAACAAGTGTGACATGGATAGTATTGGGATATGAGTTAGATGAGGCATATATTTGGAGATGGTTTAGAAATAACAGAACAATATATAGACTGTACAGAGATAAATAATCATCACTCTAATGTTCTAATTTGGGCCTATAAAATACGGTTTCACGTATTCACACTCCATCCCTTATAAAAAAAAAGGTGACACCGGCTGTGAACTGCATATCCTTACAATATATACAGCAGTGAATGACCGAACGTTACCCAGGGCTTGAATAATCCAGCAGCAGGCTAGACTCCAGCCAACTAATTACGAACGTTTATGTACTTGTCTTATTGGATAGATCCTCCTGTAAACATTCCAGCTTCCTTGATTAGTAGTGTTTTTTTTTTAACTGTCTAAATTTGGATAATACAACATCAACAATAATGTTTTATCCTTTTCCTAAAACAGTGCTGTTTTATGCGTTTGCGTCCTTTAATTGGAGAAGGACCCGATGCTTCGATATTTTTTATTGTTTCGTATTTTTCATGTTTCTTAGCATAAGTTGGATGTCACTGTGGATGTCGCTCTTGGAGATTTTATATGTGAGAGAAATGAAGATGCTGTTTGTAAAACCAACCTGCAGGAGAGCAGCCTATTACTATCTTGGAAAGAATAGTACCAATGGGCTAAGTAGAAACAAAATACAGTAAAAGTATAATACGCATAAAAAAATTACTACCACAAAAACGATTTATAGCAACACTCCGATTTTTTAGGGGTGGGTCAAAATGTGTCCCACTCCTACAAATTGAGTGGAGCTACTATAACAGTTGACCCGCCCATAAAAATTATGGTGTCACCCATCCCTGTAAATAGCAACCATTTTTAGGGATAGGTGATGCCATCACCCGCCCCTGGAAATGACCACTATTTCTAGAGGCGGGCGATGGCATGATCTGCCTCTACAAATGTTCTCACGCAAAAATAATCGTAAGTTTTTCATATGATCTTGAATCAAGACAAACTTTATACCAAAACTTTAGAGGTTGACGATATCTAAAGTTTTCTTGTTGAAATTTTTTCATTTAAGGTCATTTAGTAGTCCACAAATTATTATAAGTTGTCTAGTTTCAAAATCTATAATTTTTTATTAATGTAGAGTAGTTCCATATCAATGTTTTAGTGGTAAGATCTAAAATTTTATTGTTTATACATTATTCATTTAAAGAACATTTATTATCACAAGAACACCTGCTAGTTGTGCCCTACATATGGCTATTACTATATAGTATCTCATACAACTCAAGTTATATTTTTCAAATTTTCACAATCTTAACATTTATATGCACTAAAATATATTTGGCATTTTTTCTGTATGTATAGTTCACAATAACCATAATATAGAAGTTTTACTATTCTACTGTATTTAAAGATTTAAATGAATTTTTGCAATAAAAATAAAAAATAATTTTAGGGGCAGGAGACGGTGTCATCTGTCCCTACAAATCAAGTTCAGAGTTAATATAAAACAATAGCGTAACCCAGTGAGTCACAAGTGACTGTATGGTTTAGAAGAGAGAAGAGTAGGCGCGAGCCTTGAGGTAAATGGTTCCAACCCCGGTTTATAGAAATGTGTATATATTTTCAAAAATATTGTAACTCGATAGGAGTGGGCCTTGTGGTGGTGGCCGGTTAGCAGAGATATTTTTTCTTTTTTTTTTGCTGTTTTTGATTTTCTTTTAATTTTTGATATTCTGAAAAATAATTTGTAGTGACGTGTCATGGACTCACCCGCTCCTCAATTGTACAGGCGGGTGAGCCCATGACCTACCCCTACAAATTGATTTTTAGCTGCGAGTATTAGAGGCGGGTATCGCACTCGTCCTTAAAACCACGTTTTTATCTGCATCTAAAAATGCAATTTTTTTAGTAATGAGTTGTTAACGGAGGAAATGAAATTGTGCAAACAAAATGGCTCACAGTTGACCTAGCTTGGATCCCTAGCTTGCGTCGGGTCCTTATCATGACTCACGCGTCCTCATAGGACAAAACATGACACGCATTCAGGACGCCCCATTCTGTTTTTAGCCGCCCGAACCAGTTGCAGTGAGCATCAATGTATGCATGCAGGACAAGGACAACATGCCCGGTCGCCATTCCTTATGGTTGGTCCCATCCTCTAGCTAACTAATAATCTTAATTGCCACCTGGCAGATTTAGGTTCATTGTCTGAAAGCCACCGGGAACTAATTATAATTAATACAGTCTTACTAGTTATTAACCGTTAATTAATCAGTGAAAAAACTTGACGTTTTAATCATACTAGAACAATGCGCAGCGTTGCCACACAAAAGTGACCCTCCTTTTTATTCGTTGTTGTATTGTTGAATGTTAAATATATTTATGATAAAATTTGTGACAATCTGAAGTTTAGGAATGTGTATTTATATTTAGTAGGCAATGTGTTGTACAATATTTATTAAAAAGAGAGTTATAATGTAAATCTATTTATCATTATAAGAGCTGAATGTTTTGGTCCTCTATGTTCTACAATTCACGGTGGTTGACTTTTCTCAAGCTTCAATACGTGGGAAGAAAAAAATCTTAAACAGACTATTTGACTAAATATATTTATTGGCATATCATACTTTGCTCTTGATTGATCGCAATCGGCGCATTTAGTTGAGAGTGAATTGAGAAGTGTGTTTTTAAAAGGAAGTGGATAATGTATTATATTTAAGAGGTCAATATATGTTATTGTTCGTGATGGTTGAATTCTCTTAGCTTTCAACAGGTGGGAGAAAAAAGCGTAAACAAACTATTTGATAAAATATACTAAATATCATATCATACTCTTTGTATTTTACAAATGGGCAGAATGCATTTGTAATTTCATGAAAGATGTGTGGGTTTTCTGAAAAGTTGCGTGAGAGAGGCTAGTGGATGGCGGGTCGAATTTTGACAAATTTTGGGGGTTTTATGAAAACTTTCCTGTGAGGGAGGCCGGTGGGCGGCGGGTCTTATTTTGATGAAGTTCGGGGGGTTTTATGAAAATATTTCTAAGAGAGGTCTTTGGAGGGCGGGTGTGATTTTCATGAAATATGAGAGATTTTTTTGTAAAATAGCCAGACCTCTAATGGCCAATCCGTGCCGTCCGCGTGTGATCCTATGGCTTTCTATTTTTGGATGACGTGGACGTCCTCTCCAGCCTGGACCGTGATGCGCTTTCAGTATATATATATATATATATATATATATATATATATATATATATATATATATATATATATATATATATATAATAGAGAGAGAGTAAGTTCTTTAAATAGTTAAGAAACCATGACACAGCAGGCTTTGAAATCCGTTCCATGTATAGATGCATGCATGGGACATCGTCTGATGCAACATGAATGAGCTCGTACTAAGTACATGTTGTTTGGAGCAAATAAATTGATTCATAGAACGAGCAAGAAGCTAGCTGAGAAGCTGACTAAGGGCACGTACAACACGCCGTCGGTTGCCGTCACCATGCAAGGAAGTTTTGCAGAAGCCCCCGCCCCCCAGGCCTGGTCATCGCCTCGCTCGTCTACGAGCTCCAAGGACCGAGCGACGACTCGGCGCCCGTTGTAGCAGCCGCTGCGGGGAGCCGGCGGCGGTGGGGATCCCTTGCGCGCGGGAAGGATTGTGTCACACCATGTTTTAAGAACAAAACCGAATGCATATCTATATGTATGCTAGGATCAAGTTTCATACATATAGAGACATCATAAGTGAATAATCAGTAACAGTATCACGAAAAAGAGAACTAAAACAAATAAAAGACTATCAGAGTTATACAGCTTATCCTGGAAACGATGTCTCCAAACTTCACAGGTAATCGACTGGGGGTTGCGTACGCCTAGAACTCAGCATCATCTTCAAAAGACTTCACCACAACTTTCTCCTTCTGAGCAACAGTAAGTAAGGGTGAGTACACTTATGGTTGGTACTCAGCAAGGCCACAAGAAATAACTAGAAAATGATTTAATTCCATCTTTAAGTTTATTAATCATGTGAGGGTCCAAGCCGCTCGTGACCGTGAGCACGGCTGATATATCAGTTTTACACTCTGCAGAGGTTGTACACTTTCACCACAGTTCACGTAAAAGTTCCGAAGAACTTTGAACCCAACCACGCAATGTGCTAGCTAGGCACAATAGCACACTTCCGAGGTGTGATTGCATAGTGACGCTACGAGGCCTTTACAAAGATTCCTAACCCGTGACAATCCGCTAAGGTTTTAAGCCAAAGCGGTCATAACACTGTCCTAATGAGGTGGTACCTTGCCAAAGGACCATTAAATAATACCAATTGCCCCAAGAGGACCAAGCTATACCCCGTCGATGGATTCCCTCTTGCCCTTTCGGTAAGATTGTCACAAGCTAGAGTCTCTAATTAATCAGCCAAGACCATAGCCATATAGTATTGTGGTTGTACGGTTTTCTTGGGTGGTTCTCCATATTCCAATTAATCATATAATCTTATAAATAAAGTATAGACAGAAGTATGGTTAGGGTCACTTGCCTTCCACCAATGAAAAGCTACTCTTACTGCTCTTCACTGCTCTTCAGATTTTGCTCACTTGCAATTCTTGATTTTTCAATCTTCAAACAACGATCCTTCTACTCGGAGCAATCATCGGGCAAACATATAAAGCAAACAAGAAGATACATCTAAGAACAATACACCAAAACAAAAGAAAGACTTTAAAAGGGCGTACTAAAGGGTAGGGGTCACTGCTACGGTTACGAGAGCGCAAGAAACGCGGAAAACGGAACTAAAACGACGATTCTATGGGATAAACGATGCTTCAGGGATCTAGTCGCGATTAACTATAGAGTTAAGAGCTAGCGGAAAAGATTTGCAAGACACATAAAACTATGCTCACAGAGGATAACAAGGTCATAAAGCTATCGCACACGTTGCAAGGATCACGTGAGTGTGAGAATCGATGATAACGGAGTTGAAACGTGAAAGATATGGCTAAAACAAGGTTCTAAGGACTTGTTTGCGATAGATTTAAACTTCTAGGGGCTAGCTCTAAAGAAACCAGGGACTAAAACAAAATTAAACCTAAACTACAGGGGCTAGAAGGCAAAACAGGGCTCCTGGACGTCGGGTTCAATTAATAAGAATAACAGGGGCTAAAACAGAAAAGAAAGGACTGATTTGTTAACACTTTTGAACTGCTATGGACTGCGGGTTAATTTGCATAAAACCGAGGGGTTCTTTTGCAAATCTGCCACGGTTGACCAGTACCCTGGCTTTTGACTCGAGGCTCGATCTAATCTATACCGTTAGATCTACATCGGACGGCTACAGTAACTCCACTCTATTTGTAGCAACGGATGACACTTTGGTCCGCCTCTGTAAAAAAATTATGGCATTGCTACAAATCGATTTTGTAATAGTGCACTACAGAACAGGCCATTGGTCCAGACCAATTGTCCTGGCCGCCTTTGGGCCCGAAACCAAAGAGTGCTCTAGTCCCTGGTCCAATGGCTAGCCGAGTAGCGGGGGACGCAGGGGCCTTTTGTCCAGGCAGAGAAGTGTACTGATCCAAATTTAATTTGTCTCTGGTAAATAATGACATAAAAAATATGGCTTCCAAGGATAGACGATCTCCTGGCCTACGCCTTACGTCCTCAAATATAAGGTATATATCTGGAGTTTTTAGGACAGATTATGACGGTGTAGAAAAGACTCTCCTAACCCTAATTATTAAACAATGAGACTCTATTTGGAAATATGTGCTAATTAAAGTACATGCCCTTTCCCATGCACCTCCCCTAGATACATCTCTAGTACATGGCTACATGCACGTATTTTTGTTGAAAAAGACCCGAACACGATGCGCAACTGAGATGGTTGGATCTACTCCGAACTTAGGATGTCTTATATTTGAGGACAAATTTTGAATTCCAGGATGCCTTATATTTGACTACGAATGGAGTAGATGTTAAGTAGCAGTGTGCATCAATGCATGCATGATAATAAACTGCGCGGCCATTCCTTACTATTGGTCCCATCGTCTAGTCTAACTAATATTAATTTCCACGAAAATCAGCGGATTGAGGTGCATTATCTCGAAGCACCCGAAACTAGTACGCTTACTATTTCGATCGATTTGTTCGTTCTGTCCGGAATGAGCTAGTGCTAAGTACACTTGGAAATTTATTACATGTCAATCCTTTCCATATATAGATCCATGGGACAGTATCTGACGCGACATGAATGAGCTAGTACCAAGTACTCCTACGTGCTGATTGGATCAAATGAATTAACGTACTATAGGACAAGCAGGGCACGCATACGCACTGATGACTAGCCTCTGCAGCTGCCTGCCGCCCGGTAGCTAATGCATGCCCATTCAGCCTCATCGCGGAAGATCTAATGCGCAGAAAGTACTCTCCTGCTCCTTGATACTCAGGTACTACCTCGTATATGTTCATTCTGAGAATTCACGTATGCATGTATACCATATCTTTTATAGGTTCAGCGGTGGTCTCGATTCAGCGCCGGCGCCGGCTAACGATGCATCGAGGCCTACATCTGCTAACCAGTAATCCCAATATAATCCCTCTGTTTGAAATTATATGGCACAGACACGCCTTGTTCAAGGTTTTAACTTTCTATTTTCATCTCGACAAGTCGACTAGCAAAGTAGCATACAGTGTAGAGGTGTGTAGTGTTACGGGATTCATAATTTGATACTCCCCAATTTGAAGAATTCATTATGCTTATGCGACCGTGCCAATTACAATTTTTGTATTTACCATTATTGCTTTCGGCAATTTCCATATATGCCACTGAAAAACTTGTAATACCCCATATGCCATCATTGTGTCTATGACGTGGGTCCCCTATAGTCACCGACAGCGCCACATAAGGAATTTATTATTTAACCAATGGCATGTGGGGAATTATTCCAGTATGTAAAACTTGTTAGTATGTTGTTAACGACCAAAATTGGCAGCAAGCTAATCAGGCTAGGCCTAGTGGTCTGACCGGTCTGAGTGCTGTACCCGATCCAGCAGAGGCCGACCGGTCCGATCGGTGGGTCCAGCGGTCAAACCAGTCTAGCTAGAGTCTGAGTGTAATTAAGGGAATTCATAAATTTAGATCTAAATTACATTTATAGATCTAACTGATGGCTATTCCTATCATCGTAGTAATTAAGGAATTACAGTTATTAAATCGTTGGCCATTACATTGAACCATCAACAAAAGTAATTCCCGAGCATATACCGTTGGCAACCTCCCGCTGGGCATCCTTTATCGGTCATTCACCCTTTTGCCAAGGGTACTCTTGGCAATTTCTTTCACCTATGGTATATTACCAACAGTTTTTTGGTTGCCAAACAGATGGGGAGGGGCTGTTTTCAAGGTGGGCCCAACATAAATTGCCAACGGTTGTTTGGTTGAGGATTTGTTTCTTTACAGTTTCTTTAACCCGTTGGAAAATGTATTTGCCTATGTCATTTCATAACTGTTGGGAATTTAACACGATTGGCTATATGTACGAGCCAGAGTTTATATTGAGTGTCATATTTAGAATTTTATAACGGGTCATCTAACTATTGGCTATGCTAAAAAGTGGCTGTTTTTTAATCTACCTAGATTTTAGATGATTGGCGCATGAAATTCATATGAACAAATTGGCCAAATAATACACATGTTGCATATAATGAACACTCCATTAGTCTTCTGTGAACAGAACTTTTTTTTTCAAAAGAAACTGTAAAGAGAACTTTGATATCGCATAGTTCATCCAAATTCAATAACAATGCAAAAGTAGCCGACATTACAAATATTGCAAATAACCAAGACCCTATTGTTTGTTTGGGTCAGTTGGATCCATGCCACTACAATTTCACGATTTTTGATTTCATGTTGAAATCGATGCCATTGAGTGGCATGATTTTCAACGTGAAACCCAATTTCACGGAGTTGTGGTGGCATGAATCGAATTTTCCCTTGTTTTGTAACACATAACAAAATAAACTTCTATCCACCAAAATCTGGAGCACTGCACATTTCTTTGATCACCCTCCATTGCCAAATGGGAACAATATATACCTTACTTGTCACCACTCATAATCATCGTTAAGTATTCCACGATCATAATCTTCATGATCATTGTCATAATCCTGGTCATCTTCATGGTCATAGTGCTTATCACCAGAGTTGCCATACTCTTCATCTTCAAGGCCACCATCTCTTGCACTAGTGTTGCCATGCATATATTTAATTACTTTTTAGTTACTAATGAATAGCTAGAAAGTAGGTACTAGCAATCATATTAAATTGGATATAGTTTGATTCTGTTCTATTGTTTGTTCATACATATTGTATTCTAGTTAACCAACTCTCTCATGCCAACTCATAGTAATTAATTATCACGGCTAACCCGCTTTCTCATGATATTTACATATTTTTTGGATTTGTGAATAATACAAACCTCTTCAGTTACATCATGACCGTCTCTCTCATGCTGCTTGGAGTAGCAGCCAACTTCAGATTCAGACGTAGCATGTACGAATACAAAATAAGAAATTAAAAATATTTATAATATCTCCTTCACAGTTCTAAGAACTGCATTACCCCGCTACATGTAGCAGTCATTTTCTGAATACCAGATAAGTTCAGAGGTACAATTACCAAGTTACTAGCTAATGCATCATAGTCCAATCCTCCTTTAGCATCCAATATCTGCCATAGTTTCATATCAGTAACATATATTTATTTTAGCACTTACAGTTGCAACAAGAGTACCATTACCCGCTCATCATGCTCAACTCTACGGAGAACACTATTCTCCCACTATTCTCCTTTCTCAGATTCTCATTGTGCCTTTCAAGTCACTTCTCTCTAGCTGAAATAATTGGATGTGCACTCCTCTTCCTATTTTAATTGCTTCCTTCTCAGAAATACTAATTGCCTCATCACCAAGTCCCAGCTTGCCATGGGGCATTCTCCCCACATTATCATAAATGTAGCTGCATCAAAATTGGGATGCTCAGCTTTCTAGTTTGGTCCATACTTCGTTTCCATTGCTTCTGAGTATTGTGCCTTTCTGAAAAAGAGAGAAACACATCATCAATAAGCTAGGATTATCCATGGAGAAGTACAAGATCTATGAAAAAAATCCAATGCTAACCTATTTTTCAGAAGCACTCTCGCTACACATTAGACCATCATTGTTCCCAGGGCGCAGTTCATGTGTATGCAGCCAAGCACCAGTGACTGCACACTGCTGGAAAATCTCTCATTAGTACCGGTTTCCCAACCGGTACCGCTCCTCCGGTACTAAGTGCACGTGCACTTAGTACCGGTCAGGTGGCCTGGTACTAAACGACCCATTTAGTACCAGTTGGTAACAACCGGTACTAAACTGGTCTGTTTAGTACCGGTTGGTAACACCAACCGGTACTAAACTGCTAGCCACGCCAGCAGCTAGGGCGAGCAGTTTAGTACCGGTTGGTAATACCAAACGGTACTAAATGATTTTTTTCTTTTTGATGCTTTATATTTGTTCTCTTTTCCTTTCAATTTCAATTAACTAGTATTAGTAGTCGTACTCGCAGCGGTTTGTGTATTCGTACTCGTACTCGTACTCGTATCTAGAATTCGTATTTGTACATGGAGCAAAGCAAATAAAAAAATTATATACATATACATACATGGATAAAAGAAATGTTAGAAATTATATACATACATGGATAAAAGACAATAATATTTACAAGTATGAATTCTCATAAGTTTTTTCCGACAAATTCTTCAATAATTCTAATCATCTGCATCGTCATCGGCACCGACATCCTTCTTGCGGCATTTGTTGAGTTTATCAGCTCGAGCCACACTTATCATTGGATCGGAATAAAATTCACCTTTTGGATTTATCACCTCATCCAACAGGAATCCACAGAGTGCTTCTTGAGTTGCCCTGATTCTTTCTGGTTCGATGAGGTTCACTTTCAGTCTCCAAATCTGTCAACAACAAATAAACACCAATAGTTTAATTTAGTACCTGTATGGAATTAGATACAAGAAATTGTTACTAATGTTATACGTACTTCAAAGTTTTCTTGTGTCACCCTCTTGGTTTCTCTGCAAAAAAAGTGCATGTGCTCACATACGTAGTATCCACAGAGGTTGGTTCCTTGTTGCTGTCTCAAACACTATATACATATATACATATATACATGTTATGAAATATTCATGGTGTTTGAATAAATGAAAGTAGATGTGCGATATTCGTACCGGCTTGTTATAGTTGAATTCAAGCTCAGTCGGTGTTGACGCGACTCCTAATTGTGTTTTGAGGAACCGAGACCATGCCCTTTTGCATGATGTCTACGAGATTTTGATATAATTCTGGTGGCTTATTCAAGGAGTCCCACACAGTAACTCGGGACCGATCGATTTCGATCACAAGTAGGATCCAGTGGAAACTGTTGATACATACATATGGATACAAGAAATGTTAGATATATACACTTATTGGCTAGTTGAAGTGACTCAAAAAGTGAAAGGACTCACTTGAAGTTGTACAGCAACAGAATGAATGTGCGATCGTGCTGCCCTTCCAAGGACATGACTAAATTATTCTCGGTCCGATTAGGATATTTGCGTACACACTCCTCATGTACAACATTCAGATCTATGAAGCCAACGTTGTAAATCCCGCTCTTCCGGCATTCTTGCATTTTCATCCTGCACGATTACAAATAAAAGGAGGGAATGAGAAATCTAAACGACTTAGTAGAGCCAGAGTATACAATTGACAGAAAACACTTACATAGACCATACACTGACGAGGGACTTGTCTAGGGCGTCTTGATGGAATAGAAACCAAAAATGGTCAAAATCAATCCAAATGTCATCCATTCCCCGATAGAAATGGGTATGTTTACTTCGAGCAGCTAGCATTATATACCCCTCTGCACATGCTTTCAAGTACCACTGATGTAACTCACGCATTCTTGTTGGTAGGGTGTCAATCAACTCTTGTCACATTAGAGGTTCCCCCAGTACAACTGGCTTTCTTCCTGCCCCTTGGTGAACCGGGATTTTTTCCTGACCTAGGAGCTGAGATTTTGTGAGGTTCGTTTCCTTGACAAACTCAGCAGTAGCTTCATCCTCTTTTGAAAGCACTACTAGAGGTTGTACGCTTTGTTTGGGTTGTTCGCCGAGCTGGGGGACTTGGTTGTACCTCCGATTACTCTTCTTCTCCCTTGATTTTGTAATCGAGCAGTCGTAGTCCGACATCAGTGGAGGCTTTGGTTGGCACATCATGGATAGATATAATTTCTTTGTGCCGGATCCACTGGTTCCTTTGGTGGAGGCTTCTTTGGCTTCAACTGCTTGCGCACGTCTTCTTGCACCCAAGCATCTAATTCCTCTGGAGTCATTTCGTAACCTGACTTCTCTGGCGCGGGCTTCTCTTTCTTCTTTCGTTCTCGGGTCTTCTTATATCTTGGAGGTGGCGGTGGCGGCACCCAAGCTGATTTCTTCTTCTTTGCGGGGCGAGGAGATGGCAGAGGCGGACTAACACTAGGCTCCCCGGAAGCGGCCGGTGACGGCGATGGACTAACGCTGGGGTCTTGGGCTGCGGGCGGTGACGGTGGATCCACACTGGGCCTCGGAGACCCTTGAGTAGCTGGCGGTGACCTCGGAGACGGGCTAGGATCCCTTCCTGCAATTTTCATGTACTGTTTTTTTCCAACAGATCCAAGTGTGGAGGGCCTGTCCTAGTTCCTCTTCTCCATCGCCTCCAGGGATCTCGAGGTCGAGGTCTTCCCATCTTTTCTCGACACGGTCAACCATGACTCTAGCATATCCTTCTGGAATCGTCATGCCATGGATTGTCCCGCCTTGAACAGGGACTTCAGCAACCCCGTGAGCGACTAGTTTCAGTTTTTTCCTTAGCAGAAATAGAAGCTAAGGTGTTCCGCAACTGTTTCCTCTCGATCTATGGCTGGGTGTTCCGTTGAAGCGACACTGCTACGACGCTGCGAGCTGACGGGGCTAGTCTCCAGCTGAGCTGTTGATCTGGCTTCTGGTGGCTGCTGTTGGCTAGCTGTAAGTGCACCTTCGATCAAAGCAACCCGTTCTTCTAGGGTACGCACCTTCTCTGCTACTTTAGCCTTTCTTCTCTGTCGGCTTCAATACGTCTCTATGTCGCCACTGAAGCCATGCTTCCATGGAACTACGCCCATGCCTCGCACACATCCTGTGTGTTCCGGTGTGCCAAGAGCGTACGTCAGTTCGTCTTTCTCTTTGTCTGACTTGAAGCAGCCTTCGGACATGGCCTTTAGTGCCACATCGAGCCTGTCGGCCACTTTCCTTATGGCATCGCTAGTGATGAATGACCCATCTTCCATATTCAATGAGCCTCCATGAGCATAGAAGTAATATTTTGCTCGCAACGGCCAGTTGAAAGTCGCCGGTACGATTCCTCTGGCAACGAGATCATCTTCTATCTTCTGCCATTTCGGAATCGCCGACGCATATCCTCCTTGCCCAAGATGATGGAAGTGCTTCTTTTTGCTCGCATTCTCCTTGGCTTGGGCTGTCTTCTTCTCGCTATCCTCGGACGACTTGTACTGCACGAATGCCTCCCAATAAGGACGTTGATTCTTGAAGTTTTTCTCAAAGTCCGACGTGAGTCCCTTTTTAACATAATCTTTGTTCAAATTTTTCTTGAACGTCTGAAAAGCAATAGCCATCTTCTTCATGACCCAATCCTTAAATAGTTGTTCTTTGTCCTCCGGAAAGGTGGAGTGTCATTTGACATCTGCCCATAACATTTCTTTCTCTATCTCAGGAACGACGTCAGCATCAATATCTGTGGCTTTACTTTTCTTCCATAGCTTGAAGCTAATGGGAATGTGGTCCCTGCCATAACATCCACATTGATTCACCACCGTCGTCTTCACACCCTTCGGAGACTTTGGTTCACCGTTAGGATGCAATGAAGTGATAATAGTGTGCCCCTCCATGATTTTCTTCGACCCTCGTTTCCGTTTTGGTTTCCTAGTCGATCCGGATGCCTAAAAAATATGTATTTAGTACGCATTGTACTTACATACAGAATTAATGCGTATGTTTATATATATAAGCACGAATTGTATATACCTCTGCGCTATCATCTTGCACAGTCGTTTGTTCTGTCTGGTTATCATCGCCATCGCCAGTATCATTAAGGTATTGGCTGCCATCGTCCTCGTCAGCATCCTATTCGTTGTGGTGCGTGCCCATACCAATTATGTCCGCAAGAAAGGCCTCGTCGTCATCACGGCGAAAGGGTTCCATTTCGTTTCCTATGTGAATCAACATATGTTTCCTATGTGAGTTAACAATGTATAAAAAATTACAAGTGTACCTTCAATAAAGCCGTGCAACACTGACATGGACAAAATTTCTAAAATTTACATCATATACATCTTATATACAATGTGCCCTAACATTTCCAAGATTTTCTATTATTTTTCTACTATTTTTGTACTATTTTCACCAATTTCAAAGATTTTCTACTATTTTCTACTAATTTCACCTGTTTATAGTATAGCAAACTAAAATTAGACATAATTCTTAACATTAGGCCACTATTTTCTTTATTTGTACAAATATCTACAATTTAGACATAATTTCTACAAATTTTATACAAATTTTCCTACTATTTTCATCAATTTCTAGAAGTGTTCACAAATATCATCAATTTCTATAACATATTGATATTGATACAAAAATAAGTACATGAAAAATATTGTAACATTTCCTCCTATTTAATGGAAAATAAGTACATGAAAATATTTCTTCCTATTTAATGGAAAATAAGTACATGAAAAATATTGTAACATTTCGTACTATTTTCTATAAATTTTTACTAATGTTCACATGTTCTAATTAACTATCTAACATTTTTCTAATCAACTATCTAATTAACTACCATTTTCTAACATTTTTTAATTGACTATCTAATTAAAAAAACACCTATAACTATCCAATTAAATAAAATGCTGACGTCAGCACAATTGGCCGGCCCGGCCCGGTGGTCGGCGCAGCGGGTGGGCGCCGGGAGGAGCGCTGCCGGGCGTGTGCCCGCGGCTTACCAGGCGGCAGAGTAGAGCGGCGGTGCGGAGGAGGGGGCGACGGAGGGGGCGGCGGCGCGGAGGAGGCACGAGAGGCGGCGGCGTCGACCGGCGGGCGTGAAGGCGGCGGCTCGGATGCGACAGCGCGGCGTGGAGACGTCTCGGAGGCGATGGCGCGGCGCGGAGGCGACGGAGCCGTGCGGATCAGGCCGGAGTCGACGGCGCGGAGGGGACTGGCCGGGTGCAGTGCGGAGGGGCCGGCGCGGGCGAGGACGGCAGCGGCGGCGGCGATGGACGTCGACGTGCGCGATAGGAAGAAAGGGGGATGGAAACGGCCAAGTCCCAGATCCCCCCTATATGCAACACAGTTTAGTACCGGGCTGTGGCTGCGCCCGGTACTAAACTGGAGTCAGGCACATTAGTACCGGCTCAGAACACGGCCCGGTACTAAACAGCGACATTTTGTACCGGGCAGAAACCTGGCCCGGTACTAAAGTGTCCCATCTGGCGGGAAATTTTTTGGGGACAGTTTAGTACCTAGCCATATACTGAGCCGGTACTAAACTTCAAGACTGTGGCAATTTTATATTCTTTTTTATAGTTGTTTTATAATTGTGGTAAATGGGTCTTTTATGTAATAAAATTAAAAAAAATTTAAAAATGTATATGTTTACTATTTTTACCATGCAAAATTTCTTTACATACTTTAATTTTATGATATATTGGTTTCTGCACTAATGTCGAAGTATTGAGACTACAATTCTTTTAAATGTGTTTTATGTGTAATAAATTAAATAAAAGGTTTAAAAATGGATAAATCTACTATTTTGAGCATGCAAAATTACTTTATTACTCTAATATTTGTTTGTACTCAAAATTCAAAGTAATTAGACTAAATTAGTGATAAAAAATTCATTTTTTTGTTTAAATAAAGTAAATAAAGAGATAAAAAATATATACATTTACTATTTTTAGCATGAAAAATTATGGCATTACAGTTTCTGCACTAAATGTGTTTCGTGTGTAATAAAATCATGCAATTTTATATAGAATGTCTCATTATTTAAAATGTCTTTATATGAAATAACATTTCTTTATATAAAATGTCACATGCAATTTTATATTGCCAAATCAAAAGTGTTTCAAATATATTACATACATCACTTCATCACATTGATATTCAATAGTATAACATATAATGATTACACATCATTGTTTAATGGAACGTTGACAACCTTTCTTTTTACGAACGTCCCTTGATCGTGATCGCGGCGTAGATAAGGAGCGTCCTCTTTGGATAACATGATGCTGGTGTCGACATCGACAGAGAATGGAGGACGGTCATCAAGTTGATCAAAATCTTCTGACTTGTCCGAAATGTCTTCAACTCCAATGATTTTTTGTTTTCCTGGAAGAACTATGTGATGTTTTGGCTCGTCGTCGGACTTGCCTTGATTTTTCTTAGGTTTGCTTGCCATGTCCTTCACATAGAAAACCTGCGTCACATCCTTGGCGAGGACGAATGGTTCGTCTTTATATCCAATCTTTTTGAAGTCCACTATTGTCATTCCATGCCGGTCTATCGTTACGCCGCCACCTGCTCGGTTCACCCATTGGCATCGAAACAAAGGAATTTTCAAGGGGCCATAGTCAAGCTCCCATATTTCCTCTATGACACCAAAGTAGCTGTCCTTATTTCCATCATGGCCTATTGCATCAATACGCACACCACTATTTTGGTTCGTGCTCTTTTCATCTTGGGCTCTTGTGTAAAACGTATATCCATTGATCTCGTATCCTTGGTATTGCATGATTGTGGCCGATGGTCCCCTAGCAAGCCATTGTAGTTGTACATCAATCGTGCTGTCACCTATGAGTTTTCTTCTCAGCCAAACTGCAAAACTATCTATGTGATGATGTGTAATCCATGCCTCAGACTTCCCTATGTTTTCATATCGAACAATATTGATGTGCTCATCCATATATGGGGCCACGAGGGATGAATTCTGTAGAACGGTGAAATTTGCTTTGCGGATTTCACTTTCAGGGATGTGCATATTAGATTTCTTACCTAGTGTGCCCTTTCCTTCCAATTGCCCATCATAGCGTGACATGGGGACCCCAATCGGACTAAGTTCATCAATGAAATCAACACAAAACTCAATGACCTCCTCTGTTCCATAGCCCTTGGCGATACATCCTTCTGGCCGAGAACGATTCCGAACGTACTTCTTTAAGACTGCCATGTATCTCTCGAAAGGGAACATATTGTGTAGGAATACAGGGCCTAAAATGTTTATCTCTTTCACAATATGAACCAGGACGTGGGTCATAATATTAAAGAACGAAGGTGGAAAGACCATCTCAAAACTGACAAGACATTGGACCACATCATTCTGTAGCCTTGTGAGCTTATTTGGATCGATTGCCTTCTGTGAAATTTCATTAAGAAAGGCACATAGCTTCACCACTGCTAATCATACATTTTCTGGTAGAATACCCCTCAACGCGACTGCAAGCAATTTTGTCATCAAAATGTGGCAATCATGAGACTTTAGGTTTGTGAACTTTTTCTCTTTCATATTAATTCTTCCCTGCATATTCGAGGAGTAACCGGACGGTACCTTCATACTGTTCAAGCAATGAAACATGCTTTCCTTCTCCTCTTTGCTGAGAGTGTAGCTAGCAGGACGTAAGTAGTGCTGTCCATTTTCTCTCTTCTCAGGACGTAGGTCTTCTCGTTGTTTTGTTTCTTTTAAATCACGTCTTGCTTCTAGTGTATCTTTTGACTGCCCATACGTACCAAGGAATCCTAACAGGTTCACGCAAAGATTCTTCATCAAGTGCATCACATCAATTGTGTTGCGGACCTCTAGGACATCCCAATATGGGAGCTCCCATAGTATGGACTTCTTCTTCCACATTGGGGCATGGCCGTTTTCATCATTCGGAACTTGTTTGCTTCCACGGCCCTTTCCAAACACGACATGGACATCCTTCACCGTCGAGAAAACACGCTTCCCATTTCGGAATATAGGCTTAGCACGAGTTTCTGGTTCCCTTTTGAAATGTTTTCCTTTTCTTCTTAAGGGGTGGTTGAGGGGAAGGAATCGACGATGACCCATGTATACGACCTTCCTATAATTTTTTAGATACAAGCTGTCGGTTTCTTCTAGACAATGAGTGCATGCCTGGTATCCCTTATTCGACTGTCCGGACAGATTGCTAAGTGCATGCCAATCGTTGATGGTAACAAAAAGTAATGCTCGAAGGTCAAAATTCTCCTATTTTTACTCGTCCCAAACACGTACACCTTCCTCCTTCCACAGCAGCAAAAGTTCATCAACCAACGGTCTTAGGTACACGTCAATATCATTGCCCGGTTTGGGCCTTGGATAAGCACCGGCATCATCATGTACTTCCGCTTCATGCATAGCCAAGAAGGAAGATTGAACATATAGAGGGTCACATGCCATGTACTGTGACTGCTACCCCACTCGCCGAATGGATTCATTCCGTCCGTACTTAAACCGAACCTTATGTTCCTTGGGTCGTTATCAAAATCTGGGAAATCTCTATCCACATTTCTCCACTGGGACCCATCCGCAGGGCGTCTCAGCATCTGATCTTGCTTACGCTCTTCTTTGTGCCACCGCATCAATTTAGCATTAGATTTATTTCTGAAAAAGCACTTCAAACGTGGTATTACTGGGAAATACCACATCACCTTAGTGGGAACTTTTTTCTTGACGGGCTCCCCGTCGACCTCACCAGGATTATTTTGCCTGATCTTGTACCGTTTTGCATCACAGACAGGACAAGCATCCAGTTTCTCATATTCTTCGCCTCGATAGAGAATACAATCATTAGGACATGCGTGAATTTTCTGTACCTCCAATCCAAGAGGGCAAACAACCTTCTTTGCTTCATATGTTGTAGAGGGCAGTTCATTTCCCTCTGGAAGCATGTTCTTTACGATTCCAAGTAGCTCCTCAAATCCCTTATCGGTAACACCATTAGCTGCCTTCCACTGCAGCATTTCAAGTGTGATACCCAACTTTTTAAGCCCCTGCTTGAAGTCTGGATACAATAATTTTTTGTGATCCTCCAACATCTTCTCAAACTTCTTTGACTCCTTTAAAATTTCACAGTCTCTTTGTGAATCCACTAGAACCTGACCTAATTCATCAGGTGGTTGGTCTTCTGCTGCATTTTCTCCAGCCTCGTCCATTTCTTCAGCATCGTCCATGGGTTCATCTTCAAAGGCTCCCGCTTCAAATAGATGAGCTCAGTATGCAATATTATGATCATCATCTTCTTCACCATCTTGCATCACAACTTCAAGTTCACCGTGCTTGGTCCAAAAAGTATAGTTATCCATGAAACCCTTTTCATAAATGTGGGCGTGTAGAGTGCTCCTCTTAGAGTATTCCTTTTTATTTTGGCAAACGCGGCACGGATAACACATAAAACCTTTCGATGACTTGTGGGCCTCGCCGCATCGAGAAAAGACTTTAGACCATTAATCCACGCCATGGTGCACCGGTCGCCATACATCCATTGTCGGTCCATCGATCTACATTTTTGAATTAAGTAACAACATTATTTTACTTGTTTTCATATCATTTAAATTGGCACATAACATAATGAAATACAAAATTAATAGAAGTCCAAATTAACAGATATATTACACTACATGCTTAAATTATATAACATGATAAATAGAAGTCCAAATTAATATATACATTACACTACATGCTAGCTACCTAATACAAACTACTCATCATGAGATCTTTGGACCAATACCTCGTGAACTACCTCGCGAAGTCTTGACACGAAACGGTCATATTCCGCTAGCCCTGACTCTTCACGTCTTGCATTATATAGAGCCATCAACTAACGATCATCATCAGTACCATGCAACTCGACATTAAATTCACGACAAAATTTACAACTTTCTTTGCCAAGGGAGAATATATAAAAAGCTTTCTTAATCAAACGACGAATACAACCGTTAACAAGACCAACACACTCTGCAGGGTGGAACTCAAGCTTTCTTAAAATGAAAACATAAATTATAAACTATAATTATTTTGACACTCTTCAGTTCAACGCGAACACGTCGTTCCACACCATAAGGGATGCGCAATCAATGTTCGCGGCTTTGTTTCAGGCTCACTTTCTCTAAAACCATCGCGAAGAAAAAATATTTGTTTCGAAACATGTCTATGTCGTCAACCTTGACCCTGCAGTGATAACACTGACATTCGGGGCTACTATTCACATCCACGACACAGTGCGGTACAATAGGACCAGATGAAGGAGTACGGCTTTGGTCCGGATAATTTCATTCTTAACTGGCTCAAAAGGTGTGGATTTCATAATTGAGACCAAGACCGTACTCCTTCATCGCGTCCTCAAATATACCGCACCGTATCGTGCATATCGATGCTAGCCCCGAATAGCAGTGTTTTCACTGCAGGATCAAGGTTAACGGCATATTCATGATCCGAAATATATATTTTTTAAACTTCTCGATGGTTTCCATATGAGCCCGAATAAATACATCATTAGAGTGCCAAAATAATGCAACTAAATACATAACAAATACCAAACTAATTAACCATGCCACTTGAATAATGCAAAATCACATTAATTCTCAATCAAAAAAACCTAAATAAATTAATTGAGAGAAATCTCTAATTAATTGAAATAAATCTCTATAACTCCTAATTATTTTGACACCCTTCAGTTCTAGAAGAACACTCTTTTCAATATCCAGAAACCATCTAGAAGAAAAAAAACTTTATTTCGGAAAATGTATATGTCGGTAACCTCGACCCTGCGGTGATGACAATGCCTTTCGGGGGGACACGGTGCGGTACAAGGATGTCACCAATCGGTCAGTCGCAGCACCAACATTTCCGGTTAATAGGAACACAACACTAGGCACAGGCAGCGTGCTCGTTGATATGCTCTCAGTGTAACAACGGCCACGCTGACTGCGTCAAATGCTGTCTTCGTATCAATCGGAAGTGCTGGTGATGCGACCAACCGATTCGAGACATCCATATAGCGCATAGTGTTTCCCCGAAAGGTAGTGTCATCACTATTGGATGGAGATTAACGATGTATACTTGTTTCGAAATAAAGATTTTTTAAGCTTATACATAGTTTCAATGTGAGCCTGAATAAATTTATCACTAGAGTGTCAAAATAATCAATTCATAATAAAAAAATCTATTATAATTCTTTCATTAGTTCATTATAAAAAAATTAACTATCCACATTATGGTTATATCTACTACAATCACATGTTTTGTCTACACTCATTCTAAAAATTTCTACTATCCACATGCTCATCTGAGTCTAAAAATAAAAAATGTGCTACGGTCATTTATAATATATAGAAAATGATTGAAAAATATGTCTATAAATTTTTCATATTCAACCTAGCCAATAAACCTACTCCCACATTCAAGTCATCGGTTCTATATATCTCAAATCATTGCATAAATCAAAGAAATCATACTCATCCTCACTATTTCTAAAAGTCACAAATTTCTCTAACTATAGAGCATAAAACGAAGAATAAAGACTATCAATGAAGAGAGGATGAAGTTGCAAACCTTTGGCGCACTTGAATGAGCCCAAATCACACAAAAAATGGATCAAATAATGGCGGCGCAACTCTAATATGAGACAAGAAACCGAGCTCGAGCTAGATCTCTGGTGAAATGGGCGCTGGCTTGGCTCGGGGAGGAAGAAGCCCCAATCTATAGTGGGAGCATTAGTACCGGCTGGTGGCTACAGCCGGTACTAAAGCTCCCCATTTAGTACCGGCTGGAGCCACCAGCTGGTACTAAATTTCCTGGCGCCAATTTAGTACCGACTGGTGGCTCCAGCCGGTACTAAATTGTCACAGTGGTTGTCGGGGGCTGTCGGTGGCGCACTTTAGTGCCGGCTGGAGCCACCAGCCGGTACTAAACGGCTCCCATGGGCACTATTTCTTTGACCCGGTACTAAATTTGCATGTTAGTACCGGCCGAAACCGTGACCGGTACTAACGGCCGCGGACGAATGTGCGTTTTTCTGGCAGTGGCAGGGTCAGGCCGGTGCAGCCCAATCGGTCCGATCAGTCACAGTAACCGGTCAGACCGGTTCTCCCAGCTATATGGTTCCAAACCAGCACACTACATCTACTTCCGCACAGCTAAATTCTTCAAATAATTTGGCTAACATTCTTAAAGAAAATCTTAGAGTAGATGTTAGAGGTAAAACTCATACTTATCAAAAACTGTATCCTATTTCCTTTGATTCGGTTAAGTATCCTGCTGGTTTTAGGTTGCCTGATTTTAATAAATTTAGTGGGAAAGATAGTAAGAGTATTTTTGAGCATACTAGTCAATATCTTGCCCAATTAGGAGAAACTGATTCCATAAGCGAAATGAAAATGTGCTTATTTTCCTTATCTTTAACTGGAACTGCTTTTTCATGGTTTCCTTCATTGGCACATAATTCTATTAGCTCATGGGAACATTTAAAGCAGAAATTTTGTGATCATTTCTTTTGTGAAAATAATGAGCTTAAGTTGTCCCACTTAACATCAGTTAAGCAGATGCGTGATGAATCTATTAATGATTATATTAGAAGATTCCATGATACAAAAGAACCGATGCTTTAGTGTGAACACTGCTGAAAAAGATTTAGCAGATTTGGCTTTTAGCGGTTTGCGCTCTCACATTAAAGAAAGATTAGATTGCTATGACTTCATTACTGTTACTCAGGTGTATCAAAGAGCTTTGACTATAGAAAGCCAAAGTTAAGAGTCCCAAGAAAGTCATAAGCACCATCATCCTAATAATATGTGTGCTCTTGAGTGCAATTCAGATTTATTCAGACGATGAATCTAAAGAGGTTTATGCCACTGAATTTATATGGTCATCTAATGATAAACCAAGCACTTGCGCTTCCCTCTAAAACCGGTTACCAAAAATAGGCATGATGAAATTAAATTTATATTTGATGTGTCTAAGTGCCACAATCTTTGATGAGTTAGCAAGGATTGGGAAGACTAAATTTTCTCATATGATTCCATCAATGGATCAGTTGAAGCGTCATCCTTATTGTAAATTTCATAATACCTTTTCTCATGCTACCAACTATTGCAATATTCTTCGTAGATAAATACAATCGGCCATAAATGAAGAACGATTGGTTGTCCCTACAATGCAAGTTGACAAAGATCATTTTCCCGTACATGTTTTTGAACTGAGAAATCCCAAAGTGTTAATTTGGCCAAATCAAGCCCAAAAACAATAAAAGGAAAAATATAATCATTGGTGAAGAAAGGTATGAGAAGAAGGTGCCACAGAATAAGACCCCTCAAGTTGCAGCAAAGGCTTTGACGCCGGGGGGCAAGGCAAGAAAAAAAAGACAGGCAGTACGTCTATCGGTTTGACCGGTGTATCGAGCAAGGTTGGATATTCCTCCAAGGCCAAAAAATAAAATAAGGTCGAGTCTTGAAAAAATCCTGGCCAGCTACAAGAGGAAAGGAGCCACTCAAGAGCAGAAGAAGCGACCAAATAAAACTAACCATACGAAGCCATCGCCAGGACATCGTGAGGAACCGGATTCTCGATCACGTCATGTTAATCATACTAGTGCACCATATTTATTTGGTGAGCTGGTTGCTCCATGGGTTTTGTCATCACAAACACCCATTGTTGCTAAAAATAATCTAGTCAAAAATATGCTTACCAATGCTGAAGGGATTGAGAACACTAAAGCACAATATAACAAGTACTTGTTGCCGAGGTGGTGTCCCTCAAGTTTATCTCACACCCAAAAAAAGAAGATTACAACAGATGTGCAAGAAAGAATCAGTGGAGCAAAAAGCAGAGATTGTGCCAGTAAGATCAGCGACTACGAAGAAGGTATAGCGGACGAAGCAAGTTGTTTCATCATCAACTTGAATTAAAGCAAGTCATGGACGATAATTTTTATCGCCCTTAGCACAAATAAATGGATGGTGTATTGTTAATCATCATTCTTAGAAAATTTTGGTCTACAAAATTATTTTTTGTCATGCAAGCTTTGCCAATAAAACAAGGGGCATATGTTGACGATCAAAATTAGCAGCAAGCCGATCAGGCTAGGCCAAGCGATCACACAGGTAATGATAAGCGGTCTGGCCGGTCTGAGTGTTGTAGCCGATCCGGCAGAGGCCGACCGGTTTCGACCGGTGGGTCTAGGCGGTCAGACCGGTCCACCTAGAGTCTGTGTGTAATTAATGAAATCCATAAATTTAGATTTGTAAAATGATTCTTTGCGGAACAAGACCTCCCCATGCTATAAATATAAAGAGTCATGGCCGATTGAAAACATCTAATCGATAAAAAAACATATCAATCTATTATTTGTCATTAATCTTGTTTTCTCCAAACCCTAACTCTTCCAACCCTTGTATCTGTTGTTCTTTTCTCGTCTCGACGATGTTTTGAAGGTGTTCTAGATGGCCTGCCGACCCTACAACAAAACTGCGTGCGCTTGCCCTAACTGGGTCCCTTCCGGGCGAGTGTTTGTCGGATCTTCACCGGTCTCTCGACGAAGACCGGTCTGACCGGCTACCCTAACCAGTCTGACCGGCAGCGGCGCTGCAACGTGCGCCTCTATTCGCTGTACGCGCTAGTGCAATCATGTGTTGGCCCTAAATCCGCGCCAACATATGTAAAACTTGTTTAGAGGCCATGGTAATTTAGAAAACTTATTTAAACAATTTTCTAATATCAATTTAGCCCCACGGTACTGCTAGTATGTCAAACTTGTTTCCAGGCCCGATGGTCCCCGTCAAGTATATGATTGTACATGTCCCTGTTATCAGCCTTATTTTCTGTGGTGGCAGTCGGAAGAAGTGAAAAATCCCACCGAACGCCTCAAATCAATACGGCGTCTTGGAAACGCACTATTGGACCGCATTGTGATTTTAGCGGGCAGCAGGAAGTAGGCGACCTGCACTTCTAGCGGCTGGGCTGTGGCCTGTGGGGAGACTCGTCCCAAATAGGACCCGCACCATATACAACCCACATACCTAGACACAGGCAAACTGTCTGTTAGATAGGTCTATTCGTCATGCCACACGACATTTTTTTGAAACAGTAGAGGTTTGCACCGCTACTAAGTACATAAGAGAGAGAATGTAAAACATGTCCAAACATGAATGCTCGAGCACTCCTCGTTCCCAAATGAGACACGAGTACGGTGCCACGACGCCCGCTGCTGGGGCCAGCCCTGTGATTCCCATTTAGGCCACGTTTGGCAGCCCTGTTTTCAAACCAGGCCTGTTTTCAAGCCAGGCTTGGATCGAGTGAATCCTCCTGGCTTCACTAATTATGGTCTGGTTTAGTTACAACTGGTTTCAATCCACCCCTATAAAATTATTGTTCGGTCCACAAGGATTCATCCCGGCTGGGCGCTTGCAGCAAGCACTATATAATACAAACTTTCACATTCTGTAGTGCATTCTGGAGCAAACACACGATGGAGCAAGCACATTCTGGAGCGATCACAAAATATATAATACACACAAGCACATGTTGGAGCAAGCACTATTTGAGCCTGGAGCAAGCACTATCAAAGCACTAGTCAACAAATGATTCAAGCATTAGTTGTCAGAATGAAAACCTTTGACTACCATATAAGATATAAAGATAGAAAGAGCACGTTCTGACAACATAGAACTAGATCTCAACGAGGTGACAATAATATGCTAGAGAAGTCACTGATCCAAAACTGCAAACATAGTAACATTGAACTCCTCGGCCGAAACAAGCTCCATTATTTAGCCCACTATATAGGTGACATGGATAAGGTATAACTTAGACCTTGAAACCTCTTGTCAGATGTGTTCTTGAGCTGCACAAGAATAGAGAGGAACACAGAGTAACTATATATTAGAAAAATGAGATCTATACAAGTATACAAGTATAAAAGCCCAATAATTCAGACAGGCCGTGAAAAAACTTGTACTTATAGGAGTGATTGCTACAGCATATACTTCTATCTCATTATCTGGACAAATCCATGTTTTTGTGCACCACTGAAACTACAGCACCAGTTGGAAAGAGGCATTCTAGTTGCTTAAGATAACTGGCATCTTGGCTTAACTCAATTCTTAATTTATGTCAGTTGATTGTTTTACCTAAAGTAATTCATAACCAAAGCACAAGCGGAAGAAAAGGCCAGTCTACAAATGGCAAAAGTAAATGGTGTACAAAAGTGGCAAACTGCACACAGTATGTTAGTGAATAGACTCAAGATTCAAAAGACCATGAAGAAACTCATCCAGTTTATATATTTTGGATTACACTAAGCGTACGCCTTTTTTCCCCTTTTGGCAAGAATAAAAGCAGTCCCTGTGAAGAAGGCAACTAGAAGCTTGGCAGTAGAAGACCAAACGCAACCGACTCCAATATATATGATCATCATTGTACTGACGACTACTAATAACTGGATATATGGATAGCTCATACTACTTTTACTATTAGTCAGCATGTAATTCTGAGTAGAAAATACAAGTAGTTCATCCCTGATCTACTACAAGAGGGAGAGAGACTGAGGGAGAGAGGGGTGAGTAGGAGGCGTAGACCGTCGGCGGCGATGGGCGACGCGGGTAGCGGTCGCCTTCGGGCTTCTTGCGGGATTGGCCGGGGACGGGAGTACCGGACATGATCGTCGTGGTGGACGTCGCGTCGCTGGCAGAGCTTCCCGTCGGCCTCGCACTTCCCAAGATCGGATCGGGATGTTGGAGAGGGAAGTGGCGGCGGTCAACTTGGGTGTTCGTGCCCCGGCCCCTCGCTTGTTCTTTATAGCGCGGGCGACAGGGGCCCACCACCCATATGGGCTGGACACCCCCGATCAGGGTGCATTCAAGAGACACTGCCCGATCTTTGGATCGGGCCCTGGAGATCAACTCCAACATTCTCCCCCTTGATCTCTCATTGTTCTTATTCTTGTTTTGTATCTGAGTTTGGTCCATCTCATTGCAGATCAGTGTATAGGGCGTGGCTCGTCATGACAGTTATTACCGTCAGATTAACAGCCACAATCACCTTTCCGGTCTGAAATGGAGTCTTATTCTAGGGTCCTCTTTGCCCAGGAATCATAGGCTTTCCCTTAAACCCATGCCGGCTAAGTGTTCTCTAAACACATTGGGTGGTAGGCCTTTTGTAAGCGGATCCGCTAACATCTTGTTCGTTCTAATATGTTCTAGACAAATTATTTGATCCTGGACTTGCTCCTTAAGAACATAAAACTTTATGTCGATGTGTTTGGCAGCACCACTCAACTTGTTGTTATGAGCATAAAATACTGCTGTCTCATTGTCGCAGTATAATTTCAGTAGCCTTTCTATACTGTCGACCACTTTCAATCCGGGTACGAAATTTTTTAGCCATGTGACCTACCCGGAGGCCTCATAACATGCCACAAATTCAGCATACATCGTTCTGAGCCCTCACGGGATTTTCTAGTTCTTCTGGTGCCGGCATTATGATGGCCAAATCTATAATAGCCATTCCTAGAGCAATTTGTGATTTTTGAAAATCATTTCCCATAGCTCAGCCCATTTAATTCTGGAATGGCATTCATATTTGACATAATGTTGGATCCCAAAATTTGAAAATTTGAGTACAAATTCAAGATAATAATAATGGCATGTTTAAATTTAACTTTGGTCAAAATTCAAACATACAATATTCTGTGCATTAAGTCTAAATCACCTTTGGGCAGAGATAGAGAAAATGCATAGAAAATTCTGGACAAGATTATAATATTGTAATATCAATTTTGGTCAGAAATTACAATATCATAATTCACACAATTCTGTATTCAAGTCAAAAATTCTATATTCCTCTGTATTAATTATCTCGTTGGTTCAAATTAACACAGAGAAAATTCACAATTCTTCGCAGTGGAAACATATAAAAAATCTAAATATTCAGAAGCACAATTCTATAATTTTCTTCTCTGAAAATAATACACGTTGGTGCATTTATTTGCAGAAAATAAATTCTAAACATATTCTTCAAAAACACATATTCAAATGGATTTTGAAAAAATAAAAGAAAATCTCATTTCTTGACTGTTCATTCGGCCCAACAGTCGTTTCAGCCCGAGGCCTGCTAGCCCCTCCCCCCCCGGCACCTGGGCCCTTGGCCTAGCAGCCGAAAATGACTCGCGGCCGACGCGTGCGCGATGGCGTGCCCCCGCGCCCAGGCCACAACCTGGGCCTGGGCCTGGGCCGGGGAAGTGGCTTGACCACTGCTCCCTCTTGGGCTGTAAGTGGCTGGCCTGGCTGGCGGCTTCCCCTGACCGTCGGATTGGATCCGACGGCTGGGCGTCGAAATCGGCGGATCAAAAACTGCCAGCGCCGGCGCACCCCTCAAACCCTAAGCACCATTTTTTTCCTCCCTTCCTTCTTTCGCATCTGAGTGGCGTCCGGTCAGTGACCGGGCGGGAGGAGGAGTGGCGGCGCTGCCACCGGCCCCCTTGCTGGCGTGCGCGCTCCCCCCGAGCGGGAGCGTGCCATTGTCGAGCGGCCTGACAGCGATGTTCGAGCCCGCACACCGGATCCGCGATGGATCCCGGTGAGCGGCGGCTCAATCTGCTCTGTGCGCCACCGGTCTGTGTTCTTGCGCGCATGGCGGTGGCTGGCGTGCACGCCGGCTAGAGGCCCTGGTGAGCCCCGCCGCCATTTTTTCTTGGCTAGGGTTAGGGTTCTTGGTTCTAGGGTTAGGGTTCTTGGCTTTCTTTGTCGATTCTGAGTTTCTCACTTCTCTGGTTCTTTGATTCGTGATCGATTCTTTGATTCTTCCACAAAACTGAACCCGATCGATGCACTAGATCGGCGTGATACCATTGTTAGATTCAACATTTCTGAGTTTCTGTACAAGATCTATTCTAGGCATACAAATCGGGTATCGGCTTTACATTCTGAGTAGAAAATACAAGTAGTTCATCCCTGATCTACTACAAGAGAGAGAGAGACTGAGGGAGAGAGGGGTGAGTAGGAGGCACAGACCGTCGGCCCTGGAGATCAACTCCAACAGCCCATGCCATTGATCCAACAACTGTCGTTCAACTCCAAGATCGACTATCAGGGACTATACCTACCTGATACTGCAGCCTGCTGCTGTTGCTGTAACAGCATGATGGGGTTTACTATATATTAATAATCTTGTGACGAAATGCTTGCAAATTAAGTTCGCAAACATCACAGGCACGAGCTCGTAGTGAGACCTGACGACCAGCAGCCATAGCTGGCTAGCTATATAGATCAGAGCTTCAGCATGCAATACATCCAAGGAGCTCAGAACGCACAGGGTACTGACTTACCCAGTATCAATCGACGGAGGAGCTGGAGCTCAGGACGATCGAGAAGAAGCTCAGAACCAAAAGGGATCTACCACAATAACATACGACCTAGGGAAAGAACCTCAAAAACAGATCGACCTCAAGCTCAGGATGATCTAGAAGAAATCGAATCAGATTCTTTATAAACGTGCCACGCACCTCAACTACCTCAGGCAAGAACCTCATGAACCGAAGAACCAAGAAATCGATGAGGAGAGGGAAAGAACGAGGAGGGCGCAGCCTACCGGCGAGAAGGAGGTGAGGAGCGTGACCGTCGGAGGGGAGGTGGGCGTCGTCGCCGTTGCCGCCGCGGTGCTGGCCGTGTGCGCCGTCACCTCCTGCCGCCGCCGCCGTCGGCCTCGATCTCCCTCGGCTTCGTGCGCCGCCAGAGCCGATGCCCTCACCCTCGTGGCCTCACGAAGCGCCCGGATTGGATGCGGAGGGTGGGAGGTGGGGATTCAACCCGGGCTGAAACATGGGAAAGGAGGGCGAACCGGGCCTGTTTTAAATCCGGGCCGTGCAAAAGAACGACGATTATGGCCCAGATCTAGTTTCAAACCGGGCCGCTCCAATCCGCCCAGAATGGGACTCATTCCGGGCTGTTCCGGGCCTTGCCGAACAAGGCCTTATCAAGAACTGCCAACTAGGAATGGGCAACACTCGGCTTGTCTATTCAAACACGTGGAGCCACCATATGTGCCATCTTATGATCCCCACTTATATTATGAGCTATTCGTTGGCTCATTATCCTCGAGAAATATATATGATAAATAATGTATAACTTAATTACTTTTAAAGCTTCCCTCCTAGCTAGGCTCTGAAATTTCAGTACCAACATTTTTGTTTGGTTTATGCCACTACAATTCTAATTTTATTGTCAAAGGTTGTAGGTTTTGGATCACTAGACCGGTACATAGTATCATAAACAAAGTATATTTTACATGGTAGCGGAATGAATCTAGATATCATAAAAACAATGGTAAGTACCTCGAGAGGGAGGGAGAGCGGGGGCGGATCTAAAGGATGGATCGGGTGGGCCCATAAGAATCGGTCCAAAGAGCAAGTCCACCGGTATCTTGGCCTTTTGAGAAGTGCTACAACGTCCAAGCTGCAGACTAACGGACTCATGTCGTGATTCGCAAGTGTGAGCAACCAGCGCTGGGGTGTTGGTGTTGAGTAGGGCTAGCGACGGCGAGCTAACTAGCTAGCAGCGTGGGAGGCTGGAGAGCTGCTGTGATCAGCGAGCTTTGACGGCGCCGACGTGTCGGATTGATGCTGGTGCGTGGTAGCGTGCGCGAGCAGGCCGGTGCAAGACGCGCGGTGCCGTGGCGGCATCCATGGCGGGTTAACTTTCAAAATGTTGAAATTGTAATAAAGATAAAATATTGAAATTAGAAACATAAAATGTTGAAAATATTGAAATTGAAATGTTGAATAGGCTCTTTTTCTTCTACGAGGTGGGCACCTTCTTCTCGGATGAGCTAGGTGCGCAGCGGAGTGAGGCGGGCGGCAGGCGCCGCCCGTGGGCGCAGGGAGCCGACAAGGCGGCGGCGGGCGGCGTGGGAAGGCAGCGGAGGGCACGGCGTGCGGCCTCCGAAGGAGGCGGACGGCGTGGCGTCGGCAGCGGGTGGCACACCAACGACGGCGGCACAAGCGGCGGACGGGAGAGGGCGAGAGAGGAAGGCTAGGAAGAGAGAAGGACCGGGATAAAGCGCGATAAACACGCGACCCCTACCCCTTTCCCCTTTGCTTCATATCGTACAGCTGGCTTGCATAGGTTTTTTTATCATGAACTTTCTTCATAAAAAATATTTTATCTCCACCGTACTATCTCCGTTTTGAATACCGATTATACCGTTGTGTTCTACATAACGAGACGAACAAAACTAGATCTCACTAGCATATATTTTGAAGAGGTTTTGCGCTGGTAGTAAGTTGCTATTTGTTATTTACATAAGTTGTCATAAAACGAAAACTTTTATACACATAAATTGCTACACATATAAGATAAAAGTTGCCAGAAAAATAAGTCAGTTTCCATACTCATAAGTCATATAAAAATATTTCTAAAATAAAAATTGACACATATGTATAACAAAAAATTGCGATAAAACAGAATCTATTATACATATGAGTTGTCACATATATAAAATATAAGTTGACACACATATAAGATAAATGTTTTCATGAAAATATATTTATAAATTGTCATAGAAAAAACTTACCACAAAATAATAATTTGTTATAAACATAAGTTGTCACAAAAATAAAATATGTTATACACATAAGTTGTCACAAGCACAAAATGTCACACACGTCAGTAGTAAAGAATGACTAAGCTGTCATACACATAAGTTTATATACAAGTTGTCACACATATAAAACAGAATCTATTATACACATAAGTTGCTACACATATAAGATATTAGTTACTACAATAAAATCTATCATACACTCATAAACATAAGTTGACACAAAGCAAAAATTTCTATGCGCATAAGTTGTCACCATAGGAAAACAATATACACAAAAGTTGCTACGAGAAAGAGAGGATGTAATCACATAAGTTGCTATTAATGCAAAATATCGTCAAAATATATGCAAGTGGGGGTCTAGTTTTGTTCATCTCGTCATGTAGAACACAATAGTGCAATCAATTATCAAAATAGATATAATATGAAGGAGATAGAACATTTATTGGACAAGTAATATTAAAAAAAAGAAGCATGCAAGGGGAGAGAGGAAGGCATGCCAGAGGAGGTGGGAGGCATGGGACGCGTGGGCTGCATGCACATCAGTCCGTAGCCAATTAATTTGCTGGGCCAGCCCGACATCGCGCGGGTCGCGCAATAAGTAGCCAGCGCGACTGATCGTTTGTTAGATTTTTCCAAGAGAGAAACCTAGAGTTTAGATGCGGATCCAACCAATATGATTATTTTCACGAATTTCAAATACTGAAAGGTGGGGAAATTTTTTTCGGAAGATGTATAGAATTCGCGAGATAAATACGTCTCCTCTACAGCTAGATGCGATTAACCCACATGGGCCCCTGATACTTTTGGTTGGGCTTGGCGGTTCTCTTGGGCCGACCCTGCTGTTAGGCCGCCTTGATCTCTTCTTCGTTAGCTTCCCTTGATGATGCAGCCTTCTTGAGAATGGTGACAGGTGGCACGGAAGGATTTCATTCTGTTAATTTCGAGGAGCACTGACGTTTGATTATTACTCTATTTTTAAATATATATATGGCGTTTAGGAGAAGCTAATTACAATAATGTGCAACAATCAGCAGGAAACTTTACAGCCATTGCGTGCCGCATGCGGCCATGCGTAACACAACACCAAGTAGTAACAATGATATTTTCAAAATCGAGCAGGAAGTTAAAATTCTATAACGAAACAATGAAAATACTCCGATGTGACGCTACGGCATCTGATTCTACTGGTAAATATCACCACCGGGATAGCTTTTTCTTGGGCCTCAGCTGAACGGAATCCAAGAAAAGCATAATCAATTCAACAATTAACAAAAATTCAGCATGAAAATTCTTATCAAATCCCATAGAAAAAAAAAAGTTTATCGCAGGGTATATGAACCGGTGATTTCTCAACTCCCCGCCGGATTCGCTGCTTCCGGCGGGTGGTGTACATATCCTCTTCTAATAGAGTAGTTTTACCTAGAATAAGGTTGGATTTCTTACCGGTGAAGATCTCGTCGGTAAGCTTTTGTCCCTTTCAGATTTTCTCTAGTATTGCCTGTGGTCTGCGGAGCTAGTCCTAGTGCTGTCTGAGGTGCTTGTGGTGCTTGATGGTCATATCTTTTGTGTGGTTTTCAACATCGACGAGTATGTTATTGTTTCTATCTTCTGCGCGGTGTTGAATTTCCTCGTGTTTTTCTTGGTGCTGTTGGTGCCTATGGTGCCAGCGACAGTGTTGGATCTGTAATCCAGAACACAGCGATACATATGTGGAGAAATTTTCAAAGGTTTAATTACCAACTCGTAGAGAAACCGGGTTGGGTTTGGTTCCCACCTTTAGTGGTGGTTTTGCTTCCCTTCGGGTTGTATCTTTCTCCAGTGAGTCAGAGCTGCCGGTGGCCTTTGAGGCGCCAGATTCCTTGCTTTACCGGCGATGTGATGGTCAGTGGCCATCTTCTTCAGCCAGGGCGTTCATCGATCTTATAGCATGTTGATGCTCTTGATATGCGACTCATGGTGGCATCGAAAAATTGTGAAGAGTTATCGTCCGGAAGGGGATCGGCTTCATGCTGCATGTTGCTCTGATCGCCGGCGACGAGTTCAACCGGGAGGACCTTGATCTTGCAAAGCCTGGGTTGTAGTTTCATTTTCCTTAAGAGGGTCTTTGTAAGATTTAATGTAAACATTAAGAAGTTTATGTAATATATATTCCCGGTTTCTCAAAAAAAAATGCAGCCTTCTTGAGGATGGTGACAGGTGGCACGGGAGGATTTCATTCTATTAATTTCGAGGAGCACTGGCATTTGATTATTACTGTATTTTTAAATATATATATGGCATTTATAGAAGAAGCTAATTACAATAATGTGCAACAATCAGCAGGAAACTTTACAGCCATTTATCTTGCGTGCCACATGCTGTCATGCGTAACACAACACCAAGTAGTATGAATGATATTTCAAAATCGAGCAGGAAGTTAAAATTCTATAATGAAACAGTCAAATACTCTGATGTGACGCTGCGGCATCTGATTCTACTGGTAAATATCGCCACCGGGATAGCTTTTTCTTGGGCCTCAGCTGAACGGAATCCAAGAAAAGCATAATCAATTCAACAATTAACAAAAATTCAGCATGAAAATTTCTTATCAAATCCCATATAAAAAAAAGTTCATCGCAGAGTATATGAATAGGACCGAAACAAAGATGGTCTGTGACAACAGGTACAAGATTTGGCATTGTCAAATTTATATAAAAATTTTAAAGTTAACGCCAATCTTAATAAGACTGCAGGCATGTATAGAAAAAGTTGGATGGCCGTTGCTCTGGTATCTAAAGCCAATGCATCAACATTTATATCTCAATATTATCACATATATGAAAACAACGAACTCTGACGAGGTAAACACGGCTCACCTGATTGCTGTGGCCACACTTCTTCTTCCGGCAGTTTGTAGCCCTCGTCGGAAGCCTTGCGTAGCACCTACAAGGAGAAAAGGCGCCACATAAAACACTAAAAACAGGGGGCACGAATTGTTACCAAAATACGCTGCGCAACCTGCTTCATCATGCTTACTTGCGGCAGATCATCTTCTTCTCGTTGTGCTGCAGCGCCAGGTTCCGAAGATTGAGATCAACGCTACGGGGGTAGCAGCCGTTCCCACCGCGGCCGCCACGCAGGAGCAGAACCAGGTGGAGCGTGGACTCCTTCTGGATGTTGTAGTCGGCCAGGGTGCGGCCGTCCTCCAGCTGCTTCCCGGCAAAGATGAGGCGCTGCTGCTCCGGCGAGATACCTGCAAGGTTGCAGTCCAAGAAAATTAAAGCAACATCAGTAGGGAGCTACTAAAACAAGTACAGGATAGTTTTCCAACTCGAAGCCTACCTTGACACTTAGTCTAGGGCTCTAGGCTGGGCGTGAATACCTTCTTTGTCCTGGATCTTACTCTTGACGTTGTCCAACGTGTCCCTGCTCTCGACCTCCAGTGTGATCGTCTTCCCTGTCAGCGTCTTCACGAAGATCTGCATCTCGCCGGCTGTTGCTTCAGAGCCGGGGGCCGGGGTTTTGGATATGGATGCTTGAGGCCACCGTCGTGGTCCTTCGGTATACGGTGGCTAGCGCCAAACACGAACAGCCTACGGGTATGATACGGCCTCGGCTATCATCTTTTTTTTTTCTGAAAAGATCCTTGGCAATCATCTGAATTGCCTCCTATTGAGTCTTTGCTTTCCTTTTTTTTTTAGGAAACTTTCCTTCCCTCTTTTTAGTGATGGCCGTGTAGGCTTGGGATTTCTGCTACGCGGCCCATATTGGCAGCCCAAGAGACGTGTGGGCTGCAATCCATCGTTTCAGAGTTTTGTTGCTACTATTTTCTAGTTGCATGCTGTTAATTATCCACATTCTTTTATTCACCCACATATATGGAATCGTTAGTTGTCTGAAAAGTATGCTTAACAATTAACCTGGTTGTAGTTTTTCGGATGTATGTCTGCGTATTATTATGGTTCGACTTAATATCGATGATTATGATTCATGAGATGCCCTGCACCTGCGCAAAACATCCACGTCTTCGTCTCCACTCCGTGCGTGCGAAAGGCATATCCACATGGTGATGTACACACACTCCACCCACGAACCTTCATCTCTTTTTCTCGTAAGCTAGCTGCTTGAGCAATTCCCTATAACTATAAGACTCCTTTAGTAATGCTTTGTTTAAAGCTGTAAGCAGGTTGAATAAGCACAACTCAGTCTTCTTATACACATCGAAACGAGACAGCAGGCAGGTGTTTAGGGCGATCTGCTGGATGAATAATATAATGCTAAGGATGAACATGGGATTTGCTTATGTGTCATGGATGAATGTATGCACTTGTTTCGTGGACCCGAGTTCTAATACCATGTCATAAGAATTATCATTTCATATCATCAAAATTGCTAATGTGTCACATCAATAAATAAGAATCAAACTCTCAGGAAACCTCTACTAGGAATGCATGCACTTATAAAACTTAATATCAATAAAAATATTGCAATATCTTCCCCCAACACCTTAGACCATCTTCACTCCTCCCCTTTTACCCTTTCTCATGTTGTCTTTACAGCAACATAAATAACCATTAGTTTACTAATATGTATTGGAACATATACTCAATTGTAGCTTCAAGTAGTATTTCTAGGGGCGAGCCATCAGCTCTCCCGCTGCTGGAAATGGATTTCTAGTGTGGGTGATGCAAACAGTATTTGTAGCTGCAAGAAGCAGAAGCAGGTACCATACTCATTCTAATGTGTTTTCACCCGCCTCTATGAATCATTTTTATAGTAGCGTTAAGGGCAGGGATAATGGTGGTCTGATGGCTGGAATCTCCACAGAGGGAGGTCACGGCGCACGGCAATGGGGGGGGGGGGGGTTGGGGAGGGTGGTGGTTCGGTGGTTGTATGGATGGTAGAGATTTAGTCTTGGCAGCGTGAGTATGTCGGATTTGGCTGGAGGAGCACCGGCGGTCAGGCAGTTCAATTGCTGAAAAAGAAAGAAGAATGGACGAACTAGGAGACGAAGGAAGAAGTGACCGGCGTCCGGTCAGTTTGAGGAGCCGGGCAGCCTGTGCTCGATCGCATGGGGGTTGTCGTGGCGGGGCCGGAGAGCTGCTGCGGAACGACATCGCCGTGTGCCGGTGGCTGCCTGACATGCCGCACAGTGATCAACCAGACACAAGGTCGAATCGGCCGATTCAATCAAGATCTTCAACGCACAAAGAGACCAAGTTTGACTGGGTAAAACTCCGAGAAATAGTGTATAGCTTGCCGAAATGATCAGTACCAAAATTGTAGAGCGATCATATCTGAACAAGTTTTATTATAGCCACAGCTCTAAACGTTCGAGGCTCGCGAGGCCCTCGCGTCGCCCTCCCGCACGAGCGCCGCGGGCGGCGACGCCGTCTAGCGCAGCGGCCGGCAAGCCCCACCAACCCTCCCCCTCGCCGCTGCAGGAGGGAGCCGCCGGGAAGCCCGCGCGGCCCCCCAGGACGGTGGCGGTGGGATCTCGCCCGGAAGGTTGTGAACGCATGCGTGCGGGCTTGTGCTCTGCGGCCGGGTAGGCGCCGCTCTGGTGGCGCGCCTCCGCCCCCTTCCTTTCCAATTCACCTCCAGCGACGCGCCTACAACCCCTCTAGGAGACGGAGCCGGGCCTCCGGCATCCGGATATGGTCTTTCCGTGGCCGGATGTGGTGCGGCTGCTGATCCGCGGAGGGTTTCGTCGGCGACATTGGCTGCCCAGGTGGGCGGCCAGGCGGTGGATCCGGGCTTCCAGCGCCCGGATCTGCGGTGCTGCGGGTGATACGGCGGCGCTAGCCCGCTTGTCGGGCAGCCAGGTGGCAGGGGCGAGGACCTCGGTGGGGGGCTTGCTCGGAAGGCATTGAAGCGTGGTGGCGCTGGCTTGCTGGACTTGGTGGTGATCTCTTGGGTGATCTCACCGGCGTTTCCGATGTAGCATAGCAGTCTCGTTCTTCCCAGTGCCAGGCCCCTTCGGTAGTTCCGTGTGGATTCACAATGGGTGGCTTCGGGGCTCCCGGGTGCAGTTCGGACGCCAGCTTGGCCTCCAGTGATGACTTGTCTCTGGCACACACGTCTTTGGCTTTGGTGTTGGAAGGACTAGCTCCGGCAACTACTTCTGGTGATGACATCTTCAATTTCGCCTTTATTTTCATTTAGACTAAGAGACCAGAGTCACCTTGGCTTCAATTCGCGGATTCTCTTACTCGAAGACGGATTTCATCTGCACTTTGTTTCGGTGGATTATGCATGGGTATCTAGTGGCTACTTTGCAGCATGGTATCTCAGGTAACGAGATCAGATGGTGTGCTGGACTTGGAGTTCGTGGCCGTTCGAAGTGGGTCATGTCTGGTCTATATGGAAATATTGGCCTGGTAAGAAGGGGGAAGTAGCACGGTGTGACTTTGTTGTGGTGGTACTTGTTACTAATTCACAGGTTCCGGGAAGAAATTTTCAGGTCTGACCTTAATTGGTTGTACCTAGCAATGATCTTGTTGGAGGCATTGTTTGGATCAAGATGAATTACTCCCTCGGGTGAAAATCTTTGATCTGGTCATAATTGGTTGGGTCACTGCAATGTCGGCGCGTGCGCGTGCCGTTCCCTCGTTGGAGGCGTTGCTTCGGGAGCCTACTTCATAGTCCAAGAGCTGTGTTGGTTTGCAAAGCGAATGAAAGAGAAGTCACTTATGGTAGTTTGCTGCGGCATGATCATTTGGGCCATGTCGTTCTCTTTTTTGTTTCTTTTTCATAGGCTGTGTGCATCTTAGTTATGCAGAGGCCGGGTTCGATCTTACATGATTGTATCATCTTGATGTAATTGTTTAAGATCAATAAAACTTCCCTTCTCCCAAAAAAACAGCTCTAAACGTTCCTAGTTTCTAACCTATGAAAGAGAGGGAGGGGTGAATTAGTCAATCTAGAACCTTAACCTATGGCTCCAACTTGTTTGCACAAAAACTTAATCTAAAACATACTATCTAGATGTGCAACTATGGTTCTTCTAGTGTGAAACTCTCATCCCAAAAGAGTTTAGCAACCCAAAGCCAATTCTATCAAGATACTACTATATAAAAGTAAAGGCACACAAAGAATGCTAGTATGAAGTGCAGAAACATAAAGGAGAGATGAGAGAAAGTAAACTCTCGACACGAGGATTTATCCCGTGGTTCGGTTTGACACTAAGTTGCCCCTACATCCACGTTGTTAAAACACTCAATCAAGAGTATTGCTTTTCGGCAATCAAGTCTCTTCCGCGAACACAATCACAGTTATCTTGATCATGTTTTCCACTAAGGAGCTTGAACACAAAGGAGGGGGTCTCCACGTCCCCCGTACAATGTCGTTGGCGTCGCTCCACACCAAGCCGGAGGGTCGAAGACGTGCCGGCGAGCGACTCCAAGGAGACCGGCGCACCAAGGTACACTTATTGGTTCACTCTAGAACCACTCACAAGGCAACAACACCTTGCCCTCTCACTCACTTAAGAACTAACCTAGCACTAACACTTTCAAATGTATGCTAAGGACTAAAGATTTGATCACTAAGCACTTGGGTGGTTTTAGAACTTCTTCAATGTGTCTAGGACTTCACTTGGACTCCAGCAACTCCAAAATGGCAGGGGAAACCCATATATATAGGCCACCAATTTGAACTAGCCATTTGTAGCCGTTATCCAATTTTTTGCGTAGGCGTCGGCTCTTTCGATACTAGACCGTCGGTTTGACCGGTGTATCGAGCAAGGTTGGATATTCCTCCAAGGCCAAAAAATAAAATAAGGTCGAGTCTTGAAAAAATCCTGGCCAGCTACAAGAGGAAAGGAGCCACTCAAGAGCAGAAGAAGCGACCAAATAAAACTAACCATACGAAGCCATCGCCAGGACATCGTGAGGAACCGGATTCTCGATCACGTCATGTTAATCATACTAGTGCACCATATTTATTTGGTGAGCTGGTTGCTCCATGGGTTTTGTCATCACAAACACCCATTGTTGCTAAAAATAATCTAGTCAAAAATATGCTTACCAATGCTGAAGGGATTGAGAACACTAAAGCACAATATAACAAGTACTTGTTGCCGAGGTGGTGTCCCTCAAGTTTATCTCACACCCAAAAAAAGAAGATTACAACAGATGTGCAAGAAAGAATCAGTGGAGCAAAAAGCAGAGATTGTGCCAGTAAGATCAGCGACTACGAAGAAGGTATAGCGGACGAAGCAAGTTGTTTCATCATCAACTTGAATTAAAGCAAGTCATGGACGATAATTTTTATCGCCCTTAGCACAAATAAATGGATGGTGTATTGTTAATCATCATTCTTAGAAAATTTTGGTCTACAAAATTATTTTTTGTCATGCAAGCTTTGCCAATAAAACAAGGGGCATATGTTGACGATCAAAATTAGCAGCAAGCCGATCAGGCTAGGCCAAGCGATCACACAGGTAATGATAAGCGGTCTGGCCGGTCTGAGTGTTGTAGCCGATCCGGCAGAGGCCGACCGGTTTCGACCGGTGGGTCTAGGCGGTCAGACCGGTCCACCTAGAGTCTGTGTGTAATTAATGAAATCCATAAATTTAGATTTGTAAAATGATTCTTTGCGGAACAAGACCTCCCCATGCTATAAATATAAAGAGTCATGGCCGATTGAAAACATCTAATCGATAAAAAAACATATCAATCTATTATTTGTCATTAATCTTGTTTTCTCCAAACCCTAACTCTTCCAACCCTTGTATCTGTTGTTCTTTTCTCGTCTCGACGATGTTTTGAAGGTGTTCTAGATGGCCTGCCGACCCTACAACAAAACTGCGTGCGCTTGCCCTAACTGGGTCCCTTCCGGGCGAGTGTTTGTCGGATCTTCACCGGTCTCTCGACGAAGACCGGTCTGACCGGCTACCCTAACCAGTCTGACCGGCAGCGGCGCTGCAACGTGCGCCTCTATTCGCTGTACGCGCTAGTGCAATCATGTGTTGGCCCTAAATCCGCGCCAACATATGTAAAACTTGTTTAGAGGCCATGGTAATTTAGAAAACTTATTTAAACAATTTTCTAATATCAATTTAGCCCCACGGTACTGCTAGTATGTCAAACTTGTTTCCAGGCCCGATGGTCCCCGTCAAGTATATGATTGTACATGTCCCTGTTATCAGCCTTATTTTCTGTGGTGGCAGTCGGAAGAAGTGAAAAATCCCACCGAACGCCTCAAATCAATACGGCGTCTTGGAAACGCACTATTGGACCGCATTGTGATTTTAGCGGGCAGCAGGAAGTAGGCGACCTGCACTTCTAGCGGCTGGGCTGTGGCCTGTGGGGAGACTCGTCCCAAATAGGACCCGCACCATATACAACCCACATACCTAGACACAGGCAAACTGTCTGTTAGATAGGTCTATTCGTCATGCCACACGACATTTTTTTGAAACAGTAGAGGTTTGCACCGCTACTAAGTACATAAGAGAGAGAATGTAAAACATGTCCAAACATGAATGCTCGAGCACTCCTCGTTCCCAAATGAGACACGAGTACGGTGCCACGACGCCCGCTGCTGGGGCCAGCCCTGTGATTCCCATTTAGGCCACGTTTGGCAGCCCTGTTTTCAAACCAGGCCTGTTTTCAAGCCAGGCTTGGATCGAGTGAATCCTCCTGGCTTCACTAATTATGGTCTGGTTTAGTTACAACTGGTTTCAATCCACCCCTATAAAATTATTGTTCGGTCCACAAGGATTCATCCCGGCTGGGCGCTTGCAGCAAGCACTATATAATACAAACTTTCACATTCTGTAGTGCATTCTGGAGCAAACACACGATGGAGCAAGCACATTCTGGAGCGATCACAAAATATATAATACACACAAGCACATGTTGGAGCAAGCACTATTTGAGCCTGGAGCAAGCACTATCAAAGCACTAGTCAACAAATGATTCAAGCATTAGTTGTCAGAATGAAAACCTTTGACTACCATATAAGATATAAAGATAGAAAGAGCACGTTCTGACAACATAGAACTAGATCTCAACGAGGTGACAATAATATGCTAGAGAAGTCACTGATCCAAAACTGCAAACATAGTAACATTGAACTCCTCGGCCGAAACAAGCTCCATTATTTAGCCCACTATATAGGTGACATGGATAAGGTATAACTTAGACCTTGAAACCTCTTGTCAGATGTGTTCTTGAGCTGCACAAGAATAGAGAGGAACACAGAGTAACTATATATTAGAAAAATGAGATCTATACAAGTATACAAGTATAAAAGCCCAATAATTCAGACAGGCCGTGAAAAAACTTGTACTTATAGGAGTGATTGCTACAGCATATACTTCTATCTCATTATCTGGACAAATCCATGTTTTTGTGCACCACTGAAACTACAGCACCAGTTGGAAAGAGGCATTCTAGTTGCTTAAGATAACTGGCATCTTGGCTTAACTCAATTCTTAATTTATGTCAGTTGATTGTTTTACCTAAAGTAATTCATAACCAAAGCACAAGCGGAAGAAAAGGCCAGTCTACAAATGGCAAAAGTAAATGGTGTACAAAAGTGGCAAACTGCACACAGTATGTTAGTGAATAGACTCAAGATTCAAAAGACCATGAAGAAACTCATCCAGTTTATATATTTTGGATTACACTAAGCGTACGCCTTTTTTCCCCTTTTGGCAAGAATAAAAGCAGTCCCTGTGAAGAAGGCAACTAGAAGCTTGGCAGTAGAAGACCAAACGCAACCGACTCCAATATATATGATCATCATTGTACTGACGACTACTAATAACTGGATATATGGATAGCTCATACTACTTTTACTATTAGTCAGCATGTAATTCTGAGTAGAAAATACAAGTAGTTCATCCCTGATCTACTACAAGAGGGAGAGAGACTGAGGGAGAGAGGGGTGAGTAGGAGGCGTAGACCGTCGGCGGCGATGGGCGACGCGGGTAGCGGTCGCCTTCGGGCTTCTTGCGGGATTGGCCGGGGACGGGAGTACCGGACATGATCGTCGTGGTGGACGTCGCGTCGCTGGCAGAGCTTCCCGTCGGCCTCGCACTTCCCAAGATCGGATCGGGATGTTGGAGAGGGAAGTGGCGGCGGTCAACTTGGGTGTTCGTGCCCCGGCCCCTCGCTTGTTCTTTATAGCGCGGGCGACAGGGGCCCACCACCCATATGGGCTGGACACCCCCGATCAGGGTGCATTCAAGAGACACTGCCCGATCTTTGGATCGGGCCCTGGAGATCAACTCCAACATTCTCCCCCTTGATCTCTCATTGTTCTTATTCTTGTTTTGTATCTGAGTTTGGTCCATCTCATTGCAGATCAGTGTATAGGGCGTGGCTCGTCATGACAGTTATTACCGTCAGATTAACAGCCACAATCACCTTTCCGGTCTGAAATGGAGTCTTATTCTAGGGTCCTCTTTGCCCAGGAATCATAGGCTTTCCCTTAAACCCATGCCGGCTAAGTGTTCTCTAAACACATTGGGTGGTAGGCCTTTTGTAAGCGGATCCGCTAACATCTTGTTCGTTCTAATATGTTCTAGACAAATTATTTGATCCTGGACTTGCTCCTTAAGAACATAAAACTTTATGTCGATGTGTTTGGCAGCACCACTCAACTTGTTGTTATGAGCATAAAATACTGCTGTCTCATTGTCGCAGTATAATTTCAGTAGCCTTTCTATACTGTCGACCACTTTCAATCCGGGTACGAAATTTTTTAGCCATGTGACCTACCCGGAGGCCTCATAACATGCCACAAATTCAGCATACATCGTTCTGAGCCCTCACGGGATTTTCTAGTTCTTCTGGTGCCGGCATTATGATGGCCAAATCTATAATAGCCATTCCTAGAGCAATTTGTGATTTTTGAAAATCATTTCCCATAGCTCAGCCCATTTAATTCTGGAATGGCATTCATATTTGACATAATGTTGGATCCCAAAATTTGAAAATTTGAGTACAAATTCAAGATAATAATAATGGCATGTTTAAATTTAACTTTGGTCAAAATTCAAACATACAATATTCTGTGCATTAAGTCTAAATCACCTTTGGGCAGAGATAGAGAAAATGCATAGAAAATTCTGGACAAGATTATAATATTGTAATATCAATTTTGGTCAGAAATTACAATATCATAATTCACACAATTCTGTATTCAAGTCAAAAATTCTATATTCCTCTGTATTAATTATCTCGTTGGTTCAAATTAACACAGAGAAAATTCACAATTCTTCGCAGTGGAAACATATAAAAAATCTAAATATTCAGAAGCACAATTCTATAATTTTCTTCTCTGAAAATAATACACGTTGGTGCATTTATTTGCAGAAAATAAATTCTAAACATATTCTTCAAAAACACATATTCAAATGGATTTTGAAAAAATAAAAGAAAATCTCATTTCTTGACTGTTCATTCGGCCCAACAGTCGTTTCAGCCCGAGGCCTGCTAGCCCCTCCCCCCCCGGCACCTGGGCCCTTGGCCTAGCAGCCGAAAATGACTCGCGGCCGACGCGTGCGCGATGGCGTGCCCCCGCGCCCAGGCCACAACCTGGGCCTGGGCCTGGGCCGGGGAAGTGGCTTGACCACTGCTCCCTCTTGGGCTGTAAGTGGCTGGCCTGGCTGGCGGCTTCCCCTGACCGTCGGATTGGATCCGACGGCTGGGCGTCGAAATCGGCGGATCAAAAACTGCCAGCGCCGGCGCACCCCTCAAACCCTAAGCACCATTTTTTTCCTCCCTTCCTTCTTTCGCATCTGAGTGGCGTCCGGTCAGTGACCGGGCGGGAGGAGGAGTGGCGGCGCTGCCACCGGCCCCCTTGCTGGCGTGCGCGCTCCCCCCGAGCGGGAGCGTGCCATTGTCGAGCGGCCTGACAGCGATGTTCGAGCCCGCACACCGGATCCGCGATGGATCCCGGTGAGCGGCGGCTCAATCTGCTCTGTGCGCCACCGGTCTGTGTTCTTGCGCGCGTGGCGGTGGCTGGCGTGCACGCCGGCTAGAGGCCCTGGTGAGCCCCGCCGCCATTTTTTCTTGGCTAGGGTTAGGGTTCTTGGTTCTAGGGTTAGGGTTCTTGGCTTTCTTTGTCGATTCTGAGTTTCTCACTTCTCTGGTTCTTTGATTCGTGATCGATTCTTTGATTCTTCCACAAAACTGAACCCGATCGATGCACTAGATCGGCGTGATACCATTGTTAGATTCAACATTTCTGAGTTTCTGTACAAGATCTATTCTAGGCATACAAATCGGGTATCGGCTTTACATTCTGAGTAGAAAATACAAGTAGTTCATCCCTGATCTACTACAAGAGAGAGAGAGACTGAGGGAGAGAGGGGTGAGTAGGAGGCACAGACCGTCGGCCCTGGAGATCAACTCCAACAGCCCATGCCATTGATCCAACAACTGTCGTTCAACTCCAAGATCGACTATCAGGGACTATACCTACCTGATACTGCAGCCTGCTGCTGTTGCTGTAACAGCATGATGGGGTTTACTATATATTAATAATCTTGTGACGAAATGCTTGCAAATTAAGTTCGCAAACATCACAGGCACGAGCTCGTAGTGAGACCTGACGACCAGCAGCCATAGCTGGCTAGCTATATAGATCAGAGCTTCAGCATGCAATACATCCAAGGAGCTCAGAACGCACAGGGTACTGACTTACCCAGTATCAATCGACGGAGGAGCTGGAGCTCAGGACGATCGAGAAGAAGCTCAGAACCAAAAGGGATCTACCACAATAACATACGACCTAGGGAAAGAACCTCAAAAACAGATCGACCTCAAGCTCAGGATGATCTAGAAGAAATCGAATCAGATTCTTTATAAACGTGCCACGCACCTCAACTACCTCAGGCAAGAACCTCATGAACCGAAGAACCAAGAAATCGATGAGGAGAGGGAAAGAACGAGGAGGGCGCAGCCTACCGGCGAGAAGGAGGTGAGGAGCGTGACCGTCGGAGGGGAGGTGGGCGTCGTCGCCGTTGCCGCCGCGGTGCTGGCCGTGTGCGCCGTCACCTCCTGCCGCCGCCGCCGTCGGCCTCGATCTCCCTCGGCTTCGTGCGCCGCCAGAGCCGATGCCCTCACCCTCGTGGCCTCACGAAGCGCCCGGATTGGATGCGGAGGGTGGGAGGTGGGGATTCAACCCGGGCTGAAACATGGGAAAGGAGGGCGAACCGGGCCTGTTTTAAATCCGGGCCGTGCAAAAGAACGACGATTATGGCCCAGATCTAGTTTCAAACCGGGCCGCTCCAATCCGCCCAGAATGGGACTCATTCCGGGCTGTTCCGGGCCTTGCCGAACAAGGCCTTATCAAGAACTGCCAACTAGGAATGGGCAACACTCGGCTTGTCTATTCAAACACGTGGAGCCACCATATGTGCCATCTTATGATCCCCACTTATATTATGAGCTATTCGTTGGCTCATTATCCTCGAGAAATATATATGATAAATAATGTATAACTTAATTACTTTTAAAGCTTCCCTCCTAGCTAGGCTCTGAAATTTCAGTACCAACATTTTTGTTTGGTTTATGCCACTACAATTCTAATTTTATTGTCAAAGGTTGTAGGTTTTGGATCACTAGACCGGTACATAGTATCATAAACAAAGTATATTTTACATGGTAGCGGAATGAATCTAGATATCATAAAAACAATGGTAAGTACCTCGAGAGGGAGGGAGAGCGGGGGCGGATCTAAAGGATGGATCGGGTGGGCCCATAAGAATCGGTCCAAAGAGCAAGTCCACCGGTATCTTGGCCTTTTGAGAAGTGCTACAACGTCCAAGCTGCAGACTAACGGACTCATGTCGTGATTCGCAAGTGTGAGCAACCAGCGCTGGGGTGTTGGTGTTGAGTAGGGCTAGCGACGGCGAGCTAACTAGCTAGCAGCGTGGGAGGCTGGAGAGCTGCTGTGATCAGCGAGCTTTGACGGCGCCGACGTGTCGGATTGATGCTGGTGCGTGGTAGCGTGCGCGAGCAGGCCGGTGCAAGACGCGCGGTGCCGTGGCGGCATCCATGGCGGGTTAACTTTCAAAATGTTGAAATTGTAATAAAGATAAAATATTGAAATTAGAAACATAAAATGTTGAAAATATTGAAATTGAAATGTTGAATAGGCTCTTTTTCTTCTACGAGGTGGGCACCTTCTTCTCGGATGAGCTAGGTGCGCAGCGGAGTGAGGCGGGCGGCAGGCGCCGCCCGTGGGCGCAGGGAGCCGACAAGGCGGCGGCGGGCGGCGTGGGAAGGCAGCGGAGGGCACGGCGTGCGGCCTCCGAAGGAGGCGGACGGCGTGGCGTCGGCAGCGGGTGGCACACCAACGACGGCGGCACAAGCGGCGGACGGGAGAGGGCGAGAGAGGAAGGCTAGGAAGAGAGAAGGACCGGGATAAAGCGCGATAAACACGCGACCCCTACCCCTTTCCCCTTTGCTTCATATCGTACAGCTGGCTTGCATAGGTTTTTTTATCATGAACTTTCTTCATAAAAAATATTTTATCTCCACCGTACTATCTCCGTTTTGAATACCGATTATACCGTTGTGTTCTACATAACGAGACGAACAAAACTAGATCTCACTAGCATATATTTTGAAGAGGTTTTGCGCTGGTAGTAAGTTGCTATTTGTTATTTACATAAGTTGTCATAAAACGAAAACTTTTATACACATAAATTGCTACACATATAAGATAAAAGTTGCCAGAAAAATAAGTCAGTTTCCATACTCATAAGTCATATAAAAATATTTCTAAAATAAAAATTGACACATATGTATAACAAAAAATTGCGATAAAACAGAATCTATTATACATATGAGTTGTCACATATATAAAATATAAGTTGACACACATATAAGATAAATGTTTTCATGAAAATATATTTATAAATTGTCATAGAAAAAACTTACCACAAAATAATAATTTGTTATAAACATAAGTTGTCACAAAAATAAAATATGTTATACACATAAGTTGTCACAAGCACAAAATGTCACACACGTCAGTAGTAAAGAATGACTAAGCTGTCATACACATAAGTTTATATACAAGTTGTCACACATATAAAACAGAATCTATTATACACATAAGTTGCTACACATATAAGATATTAGTTACTACAATAAAATCTATCATACACTCATAAACATAAGTTGACACAAAGCAAAAATTTCTATGCGCATAAGTTGTCACCATAGGAAAACAATATACACAAAAGTTGCTACGAGAAAGAGAGGATGTAATCACATAAGTTGCTATTAATGCAAAATATCGTCAAAATATATGCAAGTGGGGGTCTAGTTTTGTTCATCTCGTCATGTAGAACACAATAGTGCAATCAATTATCAAAATAGATATAATATGAAGGAGATAGAACATTTATTGGACAAGTAATATTAAAAAAAAGAAGCATGCAAGGGGAGAGAGGAAGGCATGCCAGAGGAGGTGGGAGGCATGGGACGCGTGGGCTGCATGCACATCAGTCCGTAGCCAATTAATTTGCTGGGCCAGCCCGACATCGCGCGGGTCGCGCAATAAGTAGCCAGCGCGACTGATCGTTTGTTAGATTTTTCCAAGAGAGAAACCTAGAGTTTAGATGCGGATCCAACCAATATGATTATTTTCACGAATTTCAAATACTGAAAGGTGGGGAAATTTTTTTCGGAAGATGTATAGAATTCGCGAGATAAATACGTCTCCTCTACAGCTAGATGCGATTAACCCACATGGGCCCCTGATACTTTTGGTTGGGCTTGGCGGTTCTCTTGGGCCGACCCTGCTGTTAGGCCGCCTTGATCTCTTCTTCGTTAGCTTCCCTTGATGATGCAGCCTTCTTGAGAATGGTGACAGGTGGCACGGAAGGATTTCATTCTGTTAATTTCGAGGAGCACTGACGTTTGATTATTACTCTATTTTTAAATATATATATGGCGTTTAGGAGAAGCTAATTACAATAATGTGCAACAATCAGCAGGAAACTTTACAGCCATTGCGTGCCGCATGCGGCCATGCGTAACACAACACCAAGTAGTAACAATGATATTTTCAAAATCGAGCAGGAAGTTAAAATTCTATAACGAAACAATGAAAATACTCCGATGTGACGCTACGGCATCTGATTCTACTGGTAAATATCACCACCGGGATAGCTTTTTCTTGGGCCTCAGCTGAACGGAATCCAAGAAAAGCATAATCAATTCAACAATTAACAAAAATTCAGCATGAAAATTCTTATCAAATCCCATAGAAAAAAAAAAGTTTATCGCAGGGTATATGAACCGGTGATTTCTCAACTCCCCGCCGGATTCGCTGCTTCCGGCGGGTGGTGTACATATCCTCTTCTAATAGAGTAGTTTTACCTAGAATAAGGTTGGATTTCTTACCGGTGAAGATCTCGTCGGTAAGCTTTTGTCCCTTTCAGATTTTCTCTAGTATTGCCTGTGGTCTGCGGAGCTAGTCCTAGTGCTGTCTGAGGTGCTTGTGGTGCTTGATGGTCATATCTTTTGTGTGGTTTTCAACATCGACGAGTATGTTATTGTTTCTATCTTCTGCGCGGTGTTGAATTTCCTCGTGTTTTTCTTGGTGCTGTTGGTGCCTATGGTGCCAGCGACAGTGTTGGATCTGTAATCCAGAACACAGCGATACATATGTGGAGAAATTTTCAAAGGTTTAATTACCAACTCGTAGAGAAACCGGGTTGGGTTTGGTTCCCACCTTTAGTGGTGGTTTTGCTTCCCTTCGGGTTGTATCTTTCTCCAGTGAGTCAGAGCTGCCGGTGGCCTTTGAGGTGCCAGATTCCTTGCTTTACCGGCGATGTGATGGTCAGTGGCCATCTTCTTCAGCCAGGGCGTTCATCGATCTTATAGCATGTTGATGCTCTTGATATGCGACTCATGGTGGCATCGAAAAATTGTGAAGAGTTATCGTCCGGAAGGGGATCGGCTTCATGCTGCATGTTGCTCTGATCGCCGGCGACGAGTTCAACCGGGAGGACCTTGATCTTGCAAAGCCTGGGTTGTAGTTTCATTTTCCTTAAGAGGGTCTTTGTAAGATTTAATGTAAACATTAAGAAGTTTATGTAATATATATTCCCGGTTTCTCAAAAAAAAATGCAGCCTTCTTGAGGATGGTGACAGGTGGCACGGGAGGATTTCATTCTATTAATTTCGAGGAGCACTGGCATTTGATTATTACTGTATTTTTAAATATATATATGGCATTTATAGAAGAAGCTAATTACAATAATGTGCAACAATCAGCAGGAAACTTTACAGCCATTTATCTTGCGTGCCACATGCTGTCATGCGTAACACAACACCAAGTAGTATGAATGATATTTCAAAATCGAGCAGGAAGTTAAAATTCTATAATGAAACAGTCAAATACTCTGATGTGACGCTGCGGCATCTGATTCTACTGGTAAATATCGCCACCGGGATAGCTTTTTCTTGGGCCTCAGCTGAACGGAATCCAAGAAAAGCATAATCAATTCAACAATTAACAAAAATTCAGCATGAAAATTTCTTATCAAATCCCATATAAAAAAAAGTTCATCGCAGAGTATATGAATAGGACCGAAACAAAGATGGTCTGTGACAACAGGTACAAGATTTGGCATTGTCAAATTTATATAAAAATTTTAAAGTTAACGCCAATCTTAATAAGACTGCAGGCATGTATAGAAAAAGTTGGATGGCCGTTGCTCTGGTATCTAAAGCCAATGCATCAACATTTATATCTCAATATTATCACATATATGAAAACAACGAACTCTGACGAGGTAAACACGGCTCACCTGATTGCTGTGGCCACACTTCTTCTTCCGGCAGTTTGTAGCCCTCGTCGGAAGCCTTGCGTAGCACCTACAAGGAGAAAAGGCGCCACATAAAACACTAAAAACAGGGGGCACGAATTGTTACCAAAATACGCTGCGCAACCTGCTTCATCATGCTTACTTGCGGCAGATCATCTTCTTCTCGTTGTGCTGCAGCGCCAGGTTCCGAAGATTGAGATCAACGCTACGGGGGTAGCAGCCGTTCCCACCGCGGCCGCCACGCAGGAGCAGAACCAGGTGGAGCGTGGACTCCTTCTGGATGTTGTAGTCGGCCAGGGTGCGGCCGTCCTCCAGCTGCTTCCCGGCAAAGATGAGGCGCTGCTGCTCCGGCGAGATACCTGCAAGGTTGCAGTCCAAGAAAATTAAAGCAACATCAGTAGGGAGCTACTAAAACAAGTACAGGATAGTTTTCCAACTCGAAGCCTACCTTGACACTTAGTCTAGGGCTCTAGGCTGGGCGTGAATACCTTCTTTGTCCTGGATCTTACTCTTGACGTTGTCCAACGTGTCCCTGCTCTCGACCTCCAGTGTGATCGTCTTCCCTGTCAGCGTCTTCACGAAGATCTGCATCTCGCCGGCTGTTGCTTCAGAGCCGGGGGCCGGGGTTTTGGATATGGATGCTTGAGGCCACCGTCGTGGTCCTTCGGTATACGGTGGCTAGCGCCAAACACGAACAGCCTACGGGTATGATACGGCCTCGGCTATCATCTTTTTTTTTTCTGAAAAGATCCTTGGCAATCATCTGAATTGCCTCCTATTGAGTCTTTGCTTTCCTTTTTTTTTTAGGAAACTTTCCTTCCCTCTTTTTAGTGATGGCCGTGTAGGCTTGGGATTTCTGCTACGCGGCCCATATTGGCAGCCCAAGAGACGTGTGGGCTGCAATCCATCGTTTCAGAGTTTTGTTGCTACTATTTTCTAGTTGCATGCTGTTAATTATCCACATTCTTTTATTCACCCACATATATGGAATCGTTAGTTGTCTGAAAAGTATGCTTAACAATTAACCTGGTTGTAGTTTTTCGGATGTATGTCTGCGTATTATTATGGTTCGACTTAATATCGATGATTATGATTCATGAGATGCCCTGCACCTGCGCAAAACATCCACGTCTTCGTCTCCACTCCGTGCGTGCGAAAGGCATATCCACATGGTGATGTACACACACTCCACCCACGAACCTTCATCTCTTTTTCTCGTAAGCTAGCTGCTTGAGCAATTCCCTATAACTATAAGACTCCTTTAGTAATGCTTTGTTTAAAGCTGTAAGCAGGTTGAATAAGCACAACTCAGTCTTCTTATACACATCGAAACGAGACAGCAGGCAGGTGTTTAGGGCGATCTGCTGGATGAATAATATAATGCTAAGGATGAACATGGGATTTGCTTATGTGTCATGGATGAATGTATGCACTTGTTTCGTGGACCCGAGTTCTAATACCATGTCATAAGAATTATCATTTCATATCATCAAAATTGCTAATGTGTCACATCAATAAATAAGAATCAAACTCTCAGGAAACCTCTACTAGGAATGCATGCACTTATAAAACTTAATATCAATAAAAATATTGCAATATCTTCCCCCAACACCTTAGACCATCTTCACTCCTCCCCTTTTACCCTTTCTCATGTTGTCTTTACAGCAACATAAATAACCATTAGTTTACTAATATGTATTGGAACATATACTCAATTGTAGCTTCAAGTAGTATTTCTAGGGGCGAGCCATCAGCTCTCCCGCTGCTGGAAATGGATTTCTAGTGTGGGTGATGCAAACAGTATTTGTAGCTGCAAGAAGCAGAAGCAGGTACCATACTCATTCTAATGTGTTTTCACCCGCCTCTATGAATCATTTTTATAGTAGCGTTAAGGGCAGGGATAATGGTGGTCTGATGGCTGGAATCTCCACAGAGGGAGGTCACGGCGCACGGCAATGGGGGGGGGGGGGGGTTGGGGAGGGTGGTGGTTCGGTGGTTGTATGGATGGTAGAGATTTAGTCTTGGCAGCGTGAGTATGTCGGATTTGGCTGGAGGAGCACCGGCGGTCAGGCAGTTCAATTGCTGAAAAAGAAAGAAGAATGGACGAACTAGGAGACGAAGGAAGAAGTGACCGGCGTCCGGTCAGTTTGAGGAGCCGGGCAGCCTGTGCTCGATCGCATGGGGGTTGTCGTGGCGGGGCCGGAGAGCTGCTGCGGAACGACATCGCCGTGTGCCGGTGGCTGCCTGACATGCCGCACAGTGATCAACCAGACACAAGGTCGAATCGGCCGATTCAATCAAGATCTTCAACGCACAAAGAGACCAAGTTTGACTGGGTAAAACTCCGAGAAATAGTGTATAGCTTGCCGAAATGATCAGTACCAAAATTGTAGAGCGATCATATCTGAACAAGTTTTATTATAGCCACAGCTCTAAACGTTCGAGGCTCGCGAGGCCCTCGCGTCGCCCTCCCGCACGAGCGCCGCGGGCGGCGACGCCGTCTAGCGCAGCGGCCGGCAAGCCCCACCAACCCTCCCCCTCGCCGCTGCAGGAGGGAGCCGCCGGGAAGCCCGCGCGGCCCCCCAGGACGGTGGCGGTGGGATCTCGCCCGGAAGGTTGTGAACGCATGCGTGCGGGCTTGTGCTCTGCGGCCGGGTAGGCGCCGCTCTGGTGGCGCGCCTCCGCCCCCTTCCTTTCCAATTCACCTCCAGCGACGCGCCTACAACCCCTCTAGGAGACGGAGCCGGGCCTCCGGCATCCGGATATGGTCTTTCCGTGGCCGGATGTGGTGCGGCTGCTGATCCGCGGAGGGTTTCGTCGGCGACATTGGCTGCCCAGGTGGGCGGCCAGGCGGTGGATCCGGGCTTCCAGCGCCCGGATCTGCGGTGCTGCGGGTGATACGGCGGCGCTAGCCCGCTTGTCGGGCAGCCAGGTGGCAGGGGCGAGGACCTCGGTGGGGGGCTTGCTCGGAAGGCATTGAAGCGTGGTGGCGCTGGCTTGCTGGACTTGGTGGTGATCTCTTGGGTGATCTCACCGGCGTTTCCGATGTAGCATAGCAGTCTCGTTCTTCCCAGTGCCAGGCCCCTTCGGTAGTTCCGTGTGGATTCACAATGGGTGGCTTCGGGGCTCCCGGGTGCAGTTCGGACGCCAGCTTGGCCTCCAGTGATGACTTGTCTCTGGCACACACGTCTTTGGCTTTGGTGTTGGAAGGACTAGCTCCGGCAACTACTTCTGGTGATGACATCTTCAATTTCGCCTTTATTTTCATTTAGACTAAGAGACCAGAGTCACCTTGGCTTCAATTCGCGGATTCTCTTACTCGAAGACGGATTTCATCTGCACTTTGTTTCGGTGGATTATGCATGGGTATCTAGTGGCTACTTTGCAGCATGGTATCTCAGGTAACGAGATCAGATGGTGTGCTGGACTTGGAGTTCGTGGCCGTTCGAAGTGGGTCATGTCTGGTCTATATGGAAATATTGGCCTGGTAAGAAGGGGGAAGTAGCACGGTGTGACTTTGTTGTGGTGGTACTTGTTACTAATTCACAGGTTCCGGGAAGAAATTTTCAGGTCTGACCTTAATTGGTTGTACCTAGCAATGATCTTGTTGGAGGCATTGTTTGGATCAAGATGAATTACTCCCTCGGGTGAAAATCTTTGATCTGGTCATAATTGGTTGGGTCACTGCAATGTCGGCGCGTGCGCGTGCCGTTCCCTCGTTGGAGGCGTTGCTTCGGGAGCCTACTTCATAGTCCAAGAGCTGTGTTGGTTTGCAAAGCGAATGAAAGAGAAGTCACTTATGGTAGTTTGCTGCGGCATGATCATTTGGGCCATGTCGTTCTCTTTTTTGTTTCTTTTTCATAGGCTGTGTGCATCTTAGTTATGCAGAGGCCGGGTTCGATCTTACATGATTGTATCATCTTGATGTAATTGTTTAAGATCAATAAAACTTCCCTTCTCCCAAAAAAACAGCTCTAAACGTTCCTAGTTTCTAACCTATGAAAGAGAGGGAGGGGTGAATTAGTCAATCTAGAACCTTAACCTATGGCTCCAACTTGTTTGCACAAAAACTTAATCTAAAACATACTATCTAGATGTGCAACTATGGTTCTTCTAGTGTGAAACTCTCATCCCAAAAGAGTTTAGCAACCCAAAGCCAATTCTATCAAGATACTACTATATAAAAGTAAAGGCACACAAAGAATGCTAGTATGAAGTGCAGAAACATAAAGGAGAGATGAGAGAAAGTAAACTCTCGACACGAGGATTTATCCCGTGGTTCGGTTTGACACTAAGTTGCCCCTACATCCACGTTGTTAAAACACTCAATCAAGAGTATTGCTTTTCGGCAATCAAGTCTCTTCCGCGAACACAATCACAGTTATCTTGATCATGTTTTCCACTAAGGAACTTGAACACAAAGGAGGGGGTCTCCACGTCCCCCGTACAATGTCGTTGGCGTCGCTCCACACCAAGCCGGAGGGTCGAAGACGTGCCGGCGAGCGACTCCAAGGAGACCGGCGCACCAAGGTACACTTATTGGTTCACTCTAGAACCACTCACAAGGCAACAACACCTTGCCCTCTCACTCACTTAAGAACTAACCTAGCACTAACACTTTCAAATGTATGCTAAGGACTAAAGATTTGATCACTAAGCACTTGGGTGGTTTTAGAACTTCTTCAATGTGTCTAGGACTTCACTTGGACTCCAGCAACTCCAAAATGGCAGGGGAAACCCATATATATAGGCCACCAATTTGAACTAGCCATTTGTAGCCGTTATCCAATTTTTTGCGTAGGCGTCGGCTCTTTCGATACTAGACCGTCGGTTTAAACCGGTCACTCACAACTTCAAACTAGACGTTGCGCACTCCTGACATGTCTGCAGAACCATCGGTTAAACCGATGATATGCACCGATGCCTTATCGGTTCAACCGGTGCTGAAGAAGTCTTCCTCCCCTTCTCTGCAGCGCTGACGTCATTGCACCGATGCATTCCGACGCTCGTCGGTTCAACCGATGCTGAAGGCTTGACTCCTGTGCGCTTGACATGCTCTCTAGGCAATAGTATTGTCGGTACCCTGTAGCAGGGATACCCACTCCTACTGCAGCGAGGCAGGGCTTGCGTAGTTATCCGTAACTACTCCCAAAGGACGGAGCTGCTAGGCCCCACGGGTCAGTGTAAGGATCACCGGGGTGTCCGACCCTAGAGGGGGAGGGGGTGAATAGGGTCGCTAATCGCTTTTCTATCCTAGGGCTCAATCTAATTGCATAAGATAAACCTAACACGTCCTACACATGCTAGTTATGACTAAGGTTTATCTATGCTACCCTCTACTTACCCCAAAAGACTTGCAACCTATAGCCAATCCTAATCAAACTAACTAGGAAAGTAAAGGTAAGCAAGAAAGAGTAAATGCGGAAACGTAATGCGGTAAGTAAAGCGGTAAGGGAGAGGATATGCAAACTCCCGTGAAGACACCAAGACACACGATTTAACGTGGTTCGGTTAGGACACCAAAGTCCCTCCCTACGTCCACGGCCACTTGCTCACAAAGAACAAGTGGGATGCCGAGTCTCTTCGCTTGATCACCGTCTTGCCACGCCTCCAAGGCTCCTAACAAGCAAAGGCTAAGTGACGCCAAGTCACAAAGACGAGGTCACCGCCACCGTCTATCTCGAAGCGTCACCACGGCACCGTCTTCACTATCTTGGAGCTTTAACACCAAGTAGGGGCCTCCTTCCCCGCACAAAGTGTCGTTGCCACTCCACACCAAGTCGGAGGGTCACACGACGAGTACACAAGTTGCTTGCCGCAGCAAGACTTTCTCTCAAGCTAGTTCTCTCAAGAACTAAGCCTAAACAAGCACTAAGCACTCTCACAAGTGTGCTTAAGCCTATATGATGTACAATGAAGCTCTATGGTGGTTGGAGATGATCTTTAGCTCTTGTATACTTCCTTGAACTCCAGCACTCACAAATGACCCGGCCTTGGGGGTATATATAGGCAGCACAAGCAAATATAGCCGTTGGAGAAAAGCTGCCAGAAAAATGCTTAACGCCGGTTAATCCGACGTACCTCCAAAGCCATCGTCGGTTTAACCGGTGTATGTAAACTGCTACTTGAAAAACTAGCCGTTAGCAATTAACCGGTGTATCGCCGGTTTAACCGATGCAATCAACCGGTGTATGTAAAATTAGCGTCGGTTTAACCGGTGATTGTAACTTCTTCACGTTCCTCCAAAAACCACCTCTCTGGACAACTGAACCGATGCAATTGACCGATGCATCGTCGGTTCAACCGGTGTATGTATTTTCATCGGTCTTCGTTTGGCAATGCACCGACGTATGCATTTTCTTCAACGTCGGTTAATCCGGTGAGTGTACCTTCAGTTTCCAGCTTCTGGACAATTACACCGGCGTGTGTATTTTCCTTAACGTCGGTTCAACCGGTGTATTGAATTTCTTCACAGTCTCTTCACACGTTTGGTGTATTGAATTTCTTCACACGTTTGGTGCCTAAGTCTTAGGAACCCAAACCTTTTGAGAGCCATCCATGGTATGAATAATATCCTTGGGCACCCAAATAGGTTGGTTCCATCCATATGTTCTCCACCCCATGACATGAGCCACCACCTTGCCATTCTTCTTCTTTTCAAGTATGTAGTGGTTGCTCTTTTGCTTGTTCTTGTGGGTGGGCTTGGTGTACATGTAGGACGCCTTCAAGTATGGAGATGTGTTTTTCTTGATCTCCTTAGCCTTCTTGTTCTTGTTCAAGTTCTTGGGCTTGCTATTTTCTTTGCCCTTTGCTTTGCCCTCTTTCTCCTTGCATTGGTAGGACTTGTGGCCTTCTTTGTGACACTTGAAACAAGTCACGGTTTCTCCCTTCTCAAGCTTCTTCACGCCCGCGGAGGTGTTATCTTGAGAAGGTTGGACTTGCTCTTGAGTGTTCTTTCCTTTGAGCCGCCTCAAGTCCATCATTAGCCTTTCTATCTCTTGTTTAAGCTCATCATTTTCCTTAGCAATGAGATCATCACAAGTTTCTATAATCACATTCTCATTGCAAGGGGTTAGATCACAAGAGGTAGACGCATCTACCTTGTCAAAAGAGATAGCACAAGGAATATTGCAAGGAAATGATTTATCCGATGATGATTCACTTTTAGACTCAAGACTCTCATATTTCATTTTAAGTTCTTTATGCTCATTGTCTAACAAATTGAATTTGTTTAGCAAGTTCTCATATCTTGAGACAAATGAAGCATGAAGTTTTTCGTTAGCCTTGAGAGCTTTGATTTCTTTATTTTGTTTAATGAGATATTCTTGTTGATTATGGAGAAGAGTCATCATCTCACACATTTCATTGGTTTCAACATCGGATTCATCATTTGAGGAGGAGTCATCACTTACATCGTTATTACCTAGTGCCATGAGACACATGGGAGGTGGTGATAATCTCCGAGGACGATAGGTGGTTGAGCTCTTGGAATTTTTCTTCACAGTCTCTTCGATTCTTGTCCTTTGGACCGAAGAGGTTTCAGGGCGCGGAACCCCCGTAGGGGTGGGCCTTGCTACGCCTCTCTTCTCTTTGTCATCACTTGAACCTAAAAGCCTGAGAATAGTCATCTTAACAATCACATTAGTCCAAGTGTTGTGTGTGTCATCAATCGCCAAAACATTATATTGAAATATGGCATGAGAGGCCATTTTCGCTACAGTCAGGCTCTTACCTCACCAGGCCAACGGCCCCGGACCTGTTCCCCGCTTGGGGTAGGTCCGGAGACGCCATGTGTCCCTGAGGAAGGGAAGCTCTGAAGCTGACAGCCGAGGCCCCGGACACGTGTCCCTGGGGCACGTAGCGCGGGCTCGAACGCGCACTTTCCGCTGGAAGACTCGCCCACCCACCGCATTCAATGCGGTGGGATGAGGCGTGCTCTGCCACCACGGCACGCGGGGCAGCCTTTGCCAGACCTCACTGTGCACCGCGTATTACCAAGGTACACATTGCAACCGCCTGCGCCGCACCCGCGCAGAGCCGTCTGCTGCATTAATTGGAAACAACGGCACGACGCTTTTCCATCATGCCGCCTACGCCGCAAGCTATGCAGCCTATTCAGCTATGTGGCAGGCGATGCCGCTAGCTACGCTTGGCGCCGTTCTGACAAGACGGTGCCTGGACATGCTAAACGGGGGACTCGAGGAGCAGGCAAGGATATCCGGGAGAAAGATCTCCTTTGCCTGCGATGCCATAATTTATGAACAGTACGTTATTTTATACTACATTGTTGGACCCACCTGTCGGGGACCCAAGCAGCCATGTATACGCCTCTCTTGAGATATAAAAGGGAAGCGCTCACTGTACAGGACAAGCTCTCTAGATCACACACTCAGGCTCGCCCAAGCTCTCACAGACTCTCTCGAGGCAAGGCAATACAACACATAGTGGACGTAGGGTATTACGCTCCGGTGGCCCGAACACTCAAAACCCTTGGTGTTCTTCGTGTTCTTGAGCGAGATCGAACTGGTCGCTAGCTAACCCCCGAGTACACACCCTCTGGGCTTAGGCGGGTTCATTCTGCCACCCGGTTGTGGTTTGCCACACCACGACATTTGGCGCGCCAAGTGGGGGCATTAGCTGGTTTCGGTTCATCTCTTGCTCGTCTCCATGGTTCGGGTGGACGACATGGAGATGACAGAGGGTTGTGGCGTCCTCCACGCCACATGCCTCTCGCGTTCCTGCTCCAGGGGCAACCGTGCCTGTGGAACAGCCACCATCGGCGGCGGCGCGCGCTGCTCGTCGGCAGGAGTCAGGGCGCCCGTCAAGGGCCCCCTCACAAGCTGCGAGCGGCGGAGCGCTGGCGGCGGCTAGGGAGTTGCTTCGCAACCCTCCGGCTACTGCAGCCTCGCTAGACGCCCTGAGGCAGTGGCGGGATGACGTTGACTGTGTCCTCCATCTGGCTCAGGCCTCCCCCAGTTCCCCAAGGACTGGGCAACAACCTCCGCCTGGCAATGCGGTGGTGCCCTACCACCGGCGCCAAGGCGGTGCGTCGGCGTCCGTGCGCTCCCCCACAGTAAGGGGTGCACGGACAGAAGACCTGCGGGCGGAGCTTAACCGCAGGCATGCGGGAGAGGACAACCCGCATCTCCGTCGAGAGGGCGCGAGAGCGCCGTCTCAACATTGAGGGCCGCAACCTCAACCCCGACTTGGACGTGGTGGCACCCAAGCCTCCGGTGAACACCCGGATACAGTCGGGTGCTCCGGTGGCTGGAGTGGGCTGCGCAGTGCTTGCAGATCACCTCCGCGCAGTGGCATGGCCATCCAAGTTCCGCCCGCACCTGCCGGAGAAGTACGACGGTACCACTAACCCATCGGAATTCCTGCAGGTGTACGTTACCGCCATCACGACAGCTGGTGGTAACGGCGCCGTCATGGCGAGCTACTTTCATGTAGCCTTGACTGGGCCAGCCCGGACTTGGCTCATGAACCTTACTTCAGGGATGATCCAGTCCTGGGAGGAGCTCTGTGCGAGGTTCACTGCAAAACTTCGCCAGTGCATACCAGCAGCATGGTGTGGAGGCTCACCTCCATGCTGTGAGGTAGAAAACCCGGGGAGACGCTCCGGGTACCATTCCTCGTATCTCCGATGCATCTAATATCACTGCTTTCCGACAGGGGGTACGTGACGAGAAGATGCTCGAGAAGCTCGCGACGCACGAGGTGGAAAGCGTTACCATGCTTTTCTCCCTGGCAGACAAGTGTGCCAGGGCCGCTGAGGGCCGCGCTTGGCACTCAGCCCTCAAGATGGAGATGCCAAGGCTGGTGGCTCCGCGGCTACCGCTCAGGGCGGTGGCAAGAAGAAGAAGAATAAGAACCGGAGTCGCGGGGAGTCGCAGCCTAGCGGACCAGCCGTCGCCATAGAGGCACCTGCTATTGCGGGCACCAGCTGCAAGCGGCAGCAGCTGGGGGCCAGAACGCGCATGGCAAGCGTCCACGCCCGCAGGGGTGGCAGTGGAGGATCATGCCCGGTGCATCCCACCGCTCGCCACATTGCCGCTGACAGCCGCGAGATCCAGAAGCTCGCGAAGCGGGTCAGTGGGCGATATGAGCAGTCCTCCAAGGACGGCTCACCCTCCTCCTCGCCAGTGGCCCGGCAAGGAGAAGGCCTCCGACAGCGGGGCTGCGGCCGCGGAGAAGGAGCTGGGGTACCAATCCCCCGCTCGGGAGCTGAAGGGCGTGTACCACGATGACAACTCCGACTCCGACAGCGGCGATGACGCAAGAAGCTGTATGTAATGTACAGTGGAAGCTGGGAGCTTGTCTCTCGGCGGGACGTGAAGATTCTTCGCCGAGAAGTCCTTTCGGCGAAGCCGGGGGTCCCGAAGGCGGCGCCGCACCAGAGGTGGATGAACACCACCATCTCTTTTGGGCCATCCGACTGCCCGGAGAATATGGCTGGGGCCGGCGTACTACCTCTAGTCACCGCCCCTGTCATATCCAACGTGAGGCTTTACCATGTGCTGATCGATGGTGGAGCCGGCCTCAACGTCATCAGCTATGTATCATTCAAGCAGCTACAGATCCCGGAGTCCAAGCTCACTCCCTCTCGCCCATTCTCCAGAGTGGGCCCACACCCGGTGTTCCCTCTAGGGAGCATCACACTGCCGGTCACGTTCGGGGACCGAGGAGAACTTCCGCACAGAGAGCGTTCAGTTCGATGTTGCGGAGGTGAACCACCCGTTCAACGCCATCATTGGTCGGCCGGCTCTCTATCGCTTCATGGCCATTGCCCATTACGGATACTTGGTCTTCAAGATGCCTTCCCCTGCTGGTGTCCTCACCGTGCGGGGTGACCGCACCGCTGCCGTCGCTACAGTTGAGAGGCTACATGCTCTGGCGGCAGAGGCTGCACGTTCCGAGGAGGACCCATCCCCCTCGCAACCCAGGGCACCTGCAAAGGCACCTAGGGTTCAGCCGTCTGATCCGGACGATGTTCCCATGAAGATGGTGTGTAGATCGGAGCAGACTCCACCAGGACCACCCGCATCGCGGGGGAACCTGGAGGAGAAATAGGAAGACGCGCTCATCGCTTTCCTCCGGGCAAATATGGACGTGTTCGCCTGAGAACCGTCACAGATGCCCGGGATCCCCCAGGAAAGTGATTGAGCACAATCTGAGGATCTACCCTGACGCCACGCAGGTGCGCCAGAAGCCTCGGAAGCAGTCCGCGGAGCGGCAGAACTTCATCTGTGAAGAGGTCCGCAAGCTCCTACATGCTGGGTTCATCGAGGAGGTCCACCACCCCGAGTGTTGGCCAATCCGGTTGTCGTTTCCACCAGATTCAGATGTCTAGAGAGGATAGAAGCATACTACTTTGTAACAGTGGATGGGCTTATTGCTACATTGTCATACCGTTTATGGTTTGTACGAGCTATGAACAAAACTTTCTGTAATCTAATTAGAGATATTGTTGAGGTGTATATCGATGACATTGTGGTCAAGACTAAGGTAGGGGTCAACACTAGTTGAGGGCCATGTCCCTCGTCTTCGACCAGCTACGCGCCACGCGCACGAAGCTGAATCCCGAGAAGTGTATCTTCGGCGTCTCGGCGGGGAAGCTGCTGGGTTTCCTGGTCTCACATCGAGGCATCGAGGCAAACCCAGCCAAGATCAAGGCGGATCGAAGCAATGAGGCCTCCTGACTGCGTCAAGGATGTCCAGAAGCTTACTGGATCTCTCGCCACTCTCAGCCGCTTCATATCGAGGCTAGCTGAGAGGGCCCTCCCCTTCTTCAAACTATTGAGGAGGTCGGGTCCATTTTCTTGGACCGAAGAGGCTGAACAAGCCTTCTAGGAACTGAAGCAGCATCTCACCTCACTGCCAGTATTGGTGGCTCCGGAGCCGGGAGTGAGACGTTGTTTCTGTATCTTTCTACGTCTGCGGAGGCGGTCAGCATGGTGCTTGGTCGCCGAGAGGACGGAGCAAGCTCGCCAGGGGGACACCAGGGTCTCCCCAGCCAAGGATGGTGAGCCGGACCCCGGACACAGGGGCCCGTCAGCCTCACCTCTGCCTGAAGCTCCGGAACCCGGCCAAGGAGGTTCCGGAGGAGCCTCGTTCCAGTGGGAACCCAGAACCGCTGGGGGCCCAAGGACCTGACAAAGCGGACACGGGCGAGCCGGACCCGGTCACCAGGGTCCGGACCGTCCAAAAGCCAGTTCTACTACGTCAGCGAAGTCCTTCACGATGGGTAAAGGCCAGGTATCTTGAGACGCATAAGCTTATCTATGCGATACTTATTGCGTCTAGGAAACTACGCCACTACTTTCAGGCACATCGAGTTGTCCGTAGTGACCTCTTACCCACTAAGAGCGATCTTACACAAACTCCAACCGCCACGGGCAACATCGCCAAGTGTAGGCAGCAGAGCTGGCTGAGTTCCAGCTGGACTTCCAGCCTCGCCATGCAATCAGAGCCAGGACCCTGGCTGATTTTATAGCAGAGTGGACTCCTTCCCCAAGCAATTCTGGGGGTCCGGACTGCAGTGCCGGACCCCCGGAGCCAGAAATCAAGACACCAGTCTTCACCGAGCCCCACTGGACACTCTTCTCTTCGATGGGTCCGCCCGCGGAGATGTGGGCCGGAGTTGGTGTGGTCCTCATCGACCCAACAGAGATCAACTGAAGTACATGGTGCACCGTGAATTCAAGGCCACCAACAACATGGCGGAATACGAAGCCCTGATCTTTGGTCTGACACAAGCCTCTCTCTGGGGGTCCGGTTAGCTTCTGGTGAAGGGGGATTCTTAGCTAATCATCAAGCAGGTCCGAGGGGGATTGTAGCTGCAACAATCCCCAGCTCGCGGCATACTCATCCACGTGAGGAAGCTCGAGAGGGACTTCGACGCCTTGGAACTGCAACATGTTCCCCCACGAACTCAACTCAGCAGCAGATGATCTCTTCGCGAGAGCATCTACCTGGGCATCCATGCCCGAGGGCGTCTTCGAAAGACGGCTGCGGAGACCTACCCGTCCAGCCTGCCGAGCTGGGTGAAGGGGATCAAGCTAGCACCTCGAAGCTAGCGTCCCGGTGTGCATTCCACCTATGGTGCCCGACCTGGGCTGTGTGCTCTATTGAGGATCCTCGGAGACCTCATAAGCCTACCCCCCACCTGCTCAGGGAGCTCCCGATCCATGGATCTCCGAGATCCGGGGCTACCTAAAAGATAACATCTCCCTGATGATGATGTGTCCGCTGAGCACATAGTCCGATTGGCTAAACGCTACGCGGTGGTAGAAGGGGATCTCTACCTCCATGGCGCCAATGGTGTCCTCATGCTATGCATTTCCCAGGAAGAGGGCCGCGAGTTGCTCGCGGAGATCCATGGAGGCGAGTGTGGAAGTCATTCCTCATCTCGCACGCTTGTTGGCAAGGCCTTTCGGCATGGTTTCTACTGGCCAACAGCACTCCAAGATGCGGTTGAGCTGGTAATGTCCTGCAAAGCATGCCAGTTCCATGCAAAGCAAGTACACACACTGGCTCAAGCTCTGCAAATGATTTCGCCCTCATGGCCATTTGTCGTGTGGGGTGTGGATATCCTGGGGCCTTTCCCCCGGGCCGCCGGTGGGTACCGTTTCCTCTACGTCGCCATCGACAAGTTCACGAAGTGGCCGGAGGTTACCCCTGTGGTGAATATCACTAAAAAGTTAGCAGTCGCATTCCTCAAGTCCATTGTGTGCAGATTTGGCGTCCCAAACCGCATCATCGCGGACAACGGGACCCAATTCATAAGCAGACTCTTCCAAGAGTACTGCGAGGACATCGGCATCCAGCTATGCTTTGCGTCCGGCACATCCCTGCAGCAATGGACAGGTTGAGAGAGCGAATGCAGAGATCCTCAGGGGACTCAAGACCCGCACCTACAACTGCTTGAAGAAGCATGGTGCCAAATGGGTCGATGAGCTTCCGTGCGTGCTATGGGGCAACCGGACCACACCCAGCCGTGCCACCGGGGAGACTCCATTCTTCCTGGTCTACGGGACTGAAGCGTGCCTTCCCCCAGAAATTCACCTGGGCTCACCAAGGGTCCAGGCTTTTGACGAATCCATGCAGGAGCAGCTGCGGCGTGACGACATGGACTTCGTTGACGAACGAAGGTGGCGAGCAGCAATCCGAAATGCACGCTGGGAGGGGCCCTTCAAGGTCACAGAGGTATGCCGGCCCGGATGTGTTCACCTCGCCACAGAAGATGGAGTGCCACTGCCCAACCCATGGAACATAGAGCATATGCGTAAGTTTTACACCTAGGCAGAGCAGGGAAATAAACTTTTCCTTTGTAATAAGATAGAGTTAGCGTGCGGCCCAGAGCGGTTGGGGTCCACCCTCATAAACCCGACCTCTGGCATCCATCGCACCGTCGACTAACGCGCGGCTCAGAGCAGTAGAGGTCCGACCTTGTAAACCCGGCCTCTGGCATCCATCGCGCAAGCCATGTACATCAAGTTGCAAAGGAAAGATTTTCCCAGTTCTGTCTTTGAGTCAAAATTTAATTTCGCATTCTGTTTCTCGATCATTCTAACCCCCGCGCGGACTTCCACTCTGTCGCTACAACTAAGATCTGTATTGATTTGCTGGACTGTCGTACTGATCCGAATCCTCTTGCTGCTAGAGAGGGGTCGGGCCCCTAAGGACCTGCTCTGGAGAGGGGGTGCTTGTTTCCTGGGGTGGTTCGGAGTACTGTGTAGCCGCTCAGCCGGTTCCGTACCCAAAGCCTACACACTCCACCGCCCTGTAACAAGTGCTCTAGTACCTGGAGCCGGGTAATTAGGGGCTCGAACCTTTTCTAGCTAAAGAATTGGCTTCCTAAGTCCTATACGGCAGGTCCAGCTCCATGTCTCAAAGGAGCGGCTGCGGCAGAGTGACCTCACCCACTGCTAGGAAGGGTCTGGAGCGTTAGAGCCTGGTCCAGGAAAGTCGTGTTGTTTCCTGGAGTGGTCCGGAGCCATGTGTAACGCCTTATCCTGGTTCCGCACCCTAAGCCTACACACTCCACCGCTCCGTAACAAACACTGAACTACCTGGACCTATGCATCTGGAGCTCCGGACCTCATAGTAGCCTGGGGGCCGGTCCAGAATAGGTCCCGCGGGCCTGCTACTAAGTTGTAACTTTGAAGTGGTACACAGGTTAAGCCTTGACTGGTGGTAGCCAGTCTCAAACCATTGAGCCTACCTACCAGGGGGTCCCCTGCTTTAAGGTTTCATGCAGATCGAGGTCCAGTTTCGATGGTAGACAGACTTAAAACAACTGAGTCTGTCTCCCAGGGGGCCCGGGGCATTTGTTTGAGCCACAAACCAGATTGATCCTGCATGCATCAAACAGCTAAGTTGCAGTATCATTGCTTTCATACAAGCGAGTTTGATTCTTCTGTCTGTAGTTCTTTCTGCTACACAGGGAACAGAATAACACGCTCACTCGGCTTGCAAACTATGCCCAAGGACGCTTGCCCAACCTCATATGGGGGTCCGGAGTGTCTTCTACGGCTCGAGTGGCAGATAGGTCCAAACACCAGAACCTATCCACCAGGGGGCCAGGGCGCCGGGGTGCTGTATACCGCAAACCAGCAATTGACAAAAAGCTAAGTTGAAGTTTCTTCTATTCCAAAATTTCAACTAGTACAATGTTTGTTACATAACGCAAAAGATACAAAGGTACAATGCCCAGCTCAAGGCTCTGCAGGCTCCCGCTTGAAGTAGGTGGCGATGAAGTCAACGACCTCCCGCACGCTGTCCCGAGCGGCGGCCTCCGTCTCCGCTATAGGACCATCGACCACGGGCGTAAGTGAGATAGCCGGGTCGTGGCTATGGAGGCAGGTCAGGATGTGCTCTGCCACCATCCGGATCAGCTCCCGGCCCTCGGCTTCAAGCTGGCCAGCAAGGACCGGCTCCAGACGCCAGAGCCTATCCGAGGCGGAGTTCAGCACTGGGAGGGCGTCAGCTATCAAAGCTGGCGGCTCCGCCACTTGGATTGGGCTCATTCCAAGCGGCACCAGTGCTAAGCTCGCTTCGGTCGCCCAGTCAGCGATTCGCTGGGCCACCGCGCACTAGTCCTCCTGGAGCTTCCGGACCGTCTCCTGGACTGCCTCCTGTACCCGGGTGTCTAGAGCCGCCTTGGCCACCTCCACCTCGCGGACCTCTCCTCGAGCTCGGCCTTCCTCTTCTCCGCCCACTCTTTCAGCTTCTTGAGGGAGTCCCGCTGGCGCCAGAGTTCCTTCTCCATGTTGGAGGCGTGGGACTCCCGCTTATCGAGGGACTTACGGTCCTCCTCCAGATCCGCCTCGGCAACAGCCAGCTTGCTGGCTCTCTCCTGCAGTTGCTCGCACCATCCCTGCAGAGTCGTAGAGAGATCGTCGAGCTCCTGCTTCCTGGCCTCGAGACCATGGCTGCGAGTCTGCAGGTCGGACCGCTGAGCCGCGAAGCTAACAACCTCCAGGGCGAAGGTTTCCTCCCGCTGCGCCACGTTTTTCTCCCGGCTCGATACAGCGAACTCCCGGTCAAGAACCTTCCGAAGGTTGACCCGGTTGGCCTCTTGGTTGTCCTTGAGTTTGGACCGGACTTCCGCAGCATGGGAGGCTTCTGCCTTTGTGTGCGCTTCCAGGCGGGTGTGCCAGTCGGAGAGGCGCTGGCGCTCGCTCTCCAGAGTAGCCCACTCCCGCCAGAAGGCCGCCTCGGCGAGGAGGTTGCCTCCTCTATCGACCGCCGGACCTGGACTAGCACCTGGGGGAGGGAGTCGCTTCCTCCTCCGGGGGTTGAAGCTGCAGGAGTTGCCTGCCAAAAACCACCCCCAACTCCTCCTCTGCAACAGGACCGGAGCTGGAGGTGGGAGCTTCCGGTGTAGACATCGGAGCCTCAGTAGCCGTTGCGCTCGCTGCTGCAGCGCTTGTCTCCGGCGCCTCCACCGCCGCCGTGTCGGGTGCGGCTGTGCCCAGCACCGGCGCCTCCGCCGCCACCGCGTCGGGTGCGGCTGCGCCCAGCACCGGCGCCTCCGCCGCCGCCGCAACGGTGCGGCTGCGCCCAGCACCGGCACCTCCGCCGCTGCATCAGGTGTGGCAGTGCCCGGCACCAGCATCTCAGCTGCCACCGCGTCGGGCGCAGCAGCGCTTGACGTCGGCGCACCAGCCGTCATCGTGTCGGGCGCCACCAGTCTTGCGGAAGCCGCTGCACCTGCGCACACTGCACCTGTCGTCGCACCCACCGTCGCCGCCGAGGCAACTGACGCCTGGACCCCCGCTGACGGACCAGTGGCGGTGGAAGAACTGCTTGGGCGTCGAGCCCGGGCAACAAAGAAGAGAAGCCTTCAGTAAAGAACAGAGCACCCAGAACAAGCGGAGTGAGCAGAATGGCACTAACCCAGGAGCACCAGGTATCCAGCGACCACGGAGGCCCGAAGACTGCTTCTGTTGCTGCCGTTGTTCCCGTGATGGCGACGGAGGCGCAACCCGGGACTGGTCCTGCTGCTGCTGCTCCTGTTGCTGCTCCTGTTGTTGCTGCTGCAGTTGCTCCTGTGGCTGTCGCGTCGCTGCTGCTGCCGACGGGAGCTGTCTCTCGGCGGTGAGGTGGCGGCGCGGTCGCCCCGGAGGACCCGCGAGGGCCGGTGGGCCGGAACTGCCCTGGCCCGCGCCCTCAGCGGTCCTCTGGCGCTTCGCGGCGGGCTCCCCAACTAGGGTCCCGTCGCCCCGCTACAACCTGCGTCGGCTCGCATCCCCCGACACACCGGAGCTGCTTCGTACCTGGCTGGGACCGACTGTGGCGGCGCTACTGGCCACGGCCTGCTTACCCTTCATAGTGGGCCCGACCCCTGCGGAGCTCGGCGTAGCTTGATCCCTGGACGTGCCAGGGATCCGGAGCCCACGGTTCGGGTCGCCTCCGGTCTGGCGTGGGGCCAGCCCCCCGTCGTTAAGAGTTGGCAGGGTAGCCAGCACAGCCACCCTCGCAGAGTCCTCGCAGAGGGGGACAATACCCTGGGGAAGGATCAGGTTCTCCGGATGAAGGCGTCCCCTATCACCGCCTGCACTAGGACCTCCAAGGCTTCCTGGGTCATGGCACTCCCCTCTCCGCGGTGGGTCCTGCTGCAGTCATTGAGGCCGGTGAAGCTCCAAGCAGGGCGCGGCCGCTGCTTCAGGGGGGCGATCCGGCGCTTCAGGAAATCTCCGAGCACGTGCCACGAGTGAGGCCGCTCTCTGCCAGCGACCTGATTTTGCCCAGCACGGAGCCGAATTCCGGCTGCAGGGATGGCTTGGCCCTCCAGATGCTCGGTCGGTGGCGGGTCCCTCAGTTGGCAAGGCGAGGCGCTCGTTGGCTTCGGTGGTGGCGATCACCCAATCCTTGCGCCACTCCTCTCACTTCCCACCAGTAAGGCTGGGAATGTAAGGCGTCAGCGGGTCGCTCCTTGTCTGGAATAATACGCCCCCACCTCGTCCTTCGCCTCTCGGACTTCACCGTATGAAGAAGTAGCGGAAGAGGATGACGTAGGGCCGCACTCCCACGAACATCTCGCACAAATGCACAAAGATGGACATCTCCCACGGTGCTAAAGTTGGAGGCCGAAGTCTTCCAGTAACAGCAGGAACGAAGAGATCGGCAGCCCCACGCCGGTGGAAATGTGCGAGGTGAATAGC